>NW_027520735.1:0-1200000 GCF_051991255.1 Vanacampus margaritifer | reverse complement strand
GGTTTAACATTAGGGTTAGGGTTTCAAACTAGGGTTTCAAATTAGGGTTAGGGTTGCAAACTAGGGTTTTACATTACGGTTAGGGTTTCAAACTAGGGTTTAACGTTAGGGTTAGGGTTTCAAACTAGGGTTTTACATCAGGGTTAGGGTTTCAAACTAGGGTTTCAAATTAGGGTTAGGGTTTCAAACTAGTGTTTTACATTAGGGTTAGGGTTTCAAACTAGGGTTTTACATTAGGGTTAGGGTTTCACACTAAGGTTTTACATTAGGGTTAGGGTTACAAACTAGGGTTTTACATTAGTGTTAGGGTTTCAAACTGGGGTTTCAATTTAGTGTTAGGGTTTCAAATTAGGGTTTAACATTAGGGTTAATGCTTCAAACTAGGGTTTTACATTAGGGTTAGCGTTTCAAACTAGTGTTTTACATTAGGGTTAGTGCTTCAAACTATGGTTTTACATTAGGGTTAGGGTTTCAAAATAGGGTTTTACATTAAGGTTAGGGTTTCAAAATAGGGTTTAACATTAGGGTTAGGGTTTCAAACTAGGGTTTCAAATTAGGGTTAGGGTTGCAAACTAGGGTTTTACATTAGCACTAGGGTTTCAAACTCGGGTTTCAAATTAGGGGTAGGGTTTCAAACTAGGGTTTTACATTAGGGTTAGGGTTTCAAACTAGGGTTTCAAATTAGAGTTAGGGTTTCAAACTAGGGTTTTACATTAGGGTTAGGGTTTCAAACTAGGGTTTTACATTAGGGTTAGGGTTTCAAACTAGGGTTTTATATTAGGGTTAGGGTTTCAAACTAGGGTTTTATATTAGGGTTAGGGTTTCAAACTAGGGTTTCAAATTAGGGTTTGGGTTTCAAATTGAGGTTTTACATTAGGATTAGGGTTACAAACTAGGGTTTTACATTAGGGTTAGGGTTTCAAACTAGGGTTTCAAATTAGGTTTGGGGTTTCAAACTAGGGTTTTACATTAGGGTTAGGGTTAGGGTTGCAAACTAGGGTTTTACATTAGGGTTAGGGTTTCAAAATAGGGTTTAACATTAGGGTTAGGTTTTCAAACTAGGGTTTCAAATTAGGGTTAGGGTTGCAAACTAGGGTTTTACATTAGCGCTAGGGTTTCAAACTCGGGTTTCAAATTAGGGGTAGGGTTTCAAACTAGGGTTTTACATTACGGTTAGGATTTCAAACTAGGGTTTAACGTTAGGGTTAGGGTTTCAAACTAGGGTTTTACATCAGGGTTAGGGTTTCAAACTAGGGTTTCAAATTAGGGTTAGGGTTTCAAACTAGTGTTTTACATTAGGGTTAGGGTTTCAAACTAGGGTTTTACATTAGGGTTAGGGTTTCACACTAAGGTTTTACATTAGGGTTAGGGTTACAAACTAGGGTTTTACATTAGATTTAGGGTTTCAAACTGGGGTTTCAATTTAGTGTTAGGGTTTCAAATTAGGGTTTAACATTAGGGTTAATGCTTCAAACTAGGGTTTTACATTAGGGTTAGCGTTTCAAACTAGGGTTTCAAATTAGGTTTGGGGTTTCAAACTAGGGTTTTACATTAGGGTTAGGGTTAGGGTTTCAAACTAGGGTTTTATATTAGGGTTAGGGTTTCAAACTAGGGTTTCAAATTAGGGTTTGGGTTTCAAATTAGGGTTTGGGTTTCAAATTGAGGTTTTACATTAGGATTAGGTTTACAAACTAGGGTTTTACATTAGGGTTAGGGTTTCAAACTAGGGTTTCAAATTAGGTTTGGGGTTTCAAACTAGGGTTTTACATTAGGGTTAGGGTTAGGGTTTCAAACTAGGGTTTTACATTAGGGTTAGGGTTTCAAAATAGGGTTTAACATTAGGGTTAGGGTTTCAAACTAGGGTTTCAAATTAGGGTTAGGGTTGCAAACTAGGGTTTTACATTACGGTTAGGGTTTCAAACTAGGGTTTAACGTTAGGGTTAGGGTTTCAAACTAGGGTTTTACATCAGGGTTAGGGTTTCAAACTAGGGTTTCAAATTAGGGTTAGGGTTTCAAACTAGTGTTTTACATTAGGGTTAGGGTTTCAAACTAGGGTTTTACATTAGGGTTAGGGTTTCACACTAAGGTTTTACATTAGGGTTAGGGTTACAAACTAGGGTTTTACATTAGTGTTAGGGTTTCAAACTGGGGTTTCAATTTAGTGTTAGGGTTTCAAATTAGGGTTTAACATTAGGGTTAATGCTTCAAACTAGGGTTTTACATTAGGGTTAGCGTTTCAAACTAGTGTTTTACATTAGGGTTAGTGCTTCAAACTATGGTTTTACATTAGGGTTAGGGTTTCAAAATAGGGTTTTACATTAAGGTTAGGGTTTCAAAATAGGGTTTAACATTAGGGTTAGGGTTTCAAACTAGGGTTTCAAATTAGGGTTAGGGTTGCAAACTAGGGTTTTACATTAGCACTAGGGTTTCAAACTCGGGTTTCAAATTAGGGGTAGGGTTTCAAACTAGGGTTTTACATTAGGGTTAGGGTTTCAAACTAGGGTTTCAAATTAGAGTTAGGGTTTCAAACTAGGGTTTCAAATTAGAGTTAGGGTTTCAAACTAGGGTTTTACATTAGGGTTAGGGTTTCAAACTAGGGTTTTACATTAGGGTTAGGGTTTCAAACTAGGGTTTTATATTAGGGTTAGGGTTTCAAACTAGGGTTTTATATTAGGGTTAGGGTTTCAAACTAGGGTTTCAAATTAGGGTTTGGGTTTCAAATTAGGGTTTGGGTTTCAAATTAGGGTTTGGGTTTCAAATTAGGGTTTGGGTTTCAAATTGAGGTTTTACATTAGGATTAGGGTTACAAACTAGGGTTTTACATTAGGGTTAGGGTTTCAAACTAGGGTTTCAAATTAGGTTTGGGGTTTCAAACTAGGGTTTTACATTAGGGTTAGGGTTAGGGTTGCAAACTAGGGTTTTACATTAGGGTTAGGGTTTCAAAATAGGGTTTAACATTAGGGTTAGGTTTTCAAACTAGGGTTTCAAATTAGGGTTAGGGTTGCAAACTAGGGTTTTACATTAGCGCTAGGGTTTCAAACTCGGGTTTCAAATTAGGGGTAGGGTTTCAAACTAGGGTTTTACATTACGGTTAGGATTTCAAACTAGGGTTTAACGTTAGGGTTAGGGTTTCAAACTAGGGTTTTACATCAGGGTTAGGGTTTCAAACTAGGGTTTCAAATTAGGGTTAGGGTTTCAAACTAGTGTTTTACATTAGGGTTAGGGTTTCAAACTAGGGTTTTACATTAGGGTTAGGGTTTCACACTAAGGTTTTACATTAGGGTTAGGGTTACAAACTAGGGTTTTACATTAGATTTAGGGTTTCAAACTGGGGTTTCAATTTAGTGTTAGGGTTTCAAATTAGGGTTTAACATTAGGGTTAATGCTTCAAACTAGGGTTTTACATTAGGGTTAGCGTTTCAAACTAGTGTTTTACATTAGGGTTAGTGCTTCAAACTATGGTTTTACATTAGGGTTAGTGTTTCAAACTAGGGTTTTACATTAGGGTTAGGGTTTCAAACTAGGGTTTTACATTAGGGTTAGGGTTTCAAACTAGGGTTTATCATTAGGGTTAGGGTTTCAAACTAGGGTTTTACATTAGGGTTAGGGTTTCAAACTAGGGTTTAACATTAGGGTTAGGGTTTCAAACTAGTGTTTTACTTTAGGTTTAATGCTTTAAACTAGGGTTTTACATTAGGGTTAGCGTTTCAAACTAGGGTTTTACATTAGGGTTAGTGTTTCAAACTAGGGTTTTACATTTGGGTTAGGTTTACAAACTAGGGTTTTACATTAGGGTTAGGGTTTCAAACTAGGGTTTTGCATTAGGGTTAGGGTTTCAAACTAGGGTTTATCATTAGGGTTAGGGTTTCAAACTAGGGTTTTACATTAGGGTTAGGGTTTCAAACTAGGGTTTAACATTAGGGTTAGGGTTAAAAACTAGGATTTTTTATGAGGGTTAGGGTTTCAAACTAAGGTTTCACATTAGAGTTAGGATTTCAAACAGGGGTTTCAAATTAGGGTTAGGGTTTCAAACAAGGGTTTCAAATTAGGGTTAAGGTTTCAAACTAGGGTTTTACATTAGGGTTAGGGTTTCAAACTAGGGTTTAACTTTAGGGTTAGGGTTTCAAACTAGGGTTTCAAATTAGGGTTAGGGTTACAAACAAGGGGTTTTACATTAGGGTTAGGATTTCAAACTAGGGTTTCAAATTAGGGTTAGGGTTTCAAACAAGGGTTTTACATTAGGGTTAGGGTTTCAAACTAGGGTTTTACATTAGGGTTAGGGTTTCAAAATAGGGTTTAACATTAGGGTTAGGGTTTCAAACTAGGGTTTCAAATTAGGGTTAGGGTTGCAAACTAGGGTTTTACATTACGGTTAGGGTTTCAAACTAGGGTTTAACGTTAGGGTTAGGGTTTCAAACTAGGGTTTTACATCAGGGTTAGGGTTTCAAACTAGGGTTTCAAATTAGGGTTAGGGTTTCAAACTAGTGTTTTACATTAGGGTTAGGGTTTCAAACTAGGGTTTTACATTAGGGTTAGGGTTTCACACTAAGGTTTTACATTAGGGTTAGGGTTACAAACTAGGGTTTTACATTAGTGTTAGGGTTTCAAACTGGGGTTTCAATTTAGTGTTAGGGTTTCAAATTAGGGTTTAACATTAGGGTTAATGCTTCAAACTAGGGTTTTACATTAGGGTTAGCGTTTCAAACTAGTGTTTTACATTAGGGTTAGTGCTTCAAACTATGGTTTTACATTAGGGTTAGGGTTTCAAAATAGGGTTTTACATTAAGGTTAGGGTTTCAAAATAGGGTTTAACATTAGGGTTAGGGTTTCAAACTAGGGTTTCAAATTAGGGTTAGGGTTGCAAACTAGGGTTTTACATTAGCACTAGGGTTTCAAACTCGGGTTTCAAATTAGGGGTAGGGTTTCAAACTAGGGTTTTACATTAGGGTTAGGGTTTCAAACTAGGGTTTCAAATTAGAGTTAGGGTTTCAAACTAGGGTTTTACATTAGGGTTAGGGTTTCAAACTAGGGTTTTACATTAGGGTTAGGGTTTCAAACTAGGGTTTTATATTAGGGTTAGGGTTTCAAACTAGGGTTTTATATTAGGGTTAGGGTTTCAAACTAGGGTTTCAAATTAGGGTTTGGGTTTCAAATTGAGGTTTTACATTAGGATTAGGGTTACAAACTAGGGTTTTACATTAGGGTTAGGGTTTCAAACTAGGGTTTCAAATTAGGTTTGGGGTTTCAAACTAGGGTTTTACATTAGGGTTAGGGTTAGGGTTGCAAACTAGGGTTTTACATTAGGGTTAGGGTTTCAAAATAGGGTTTAACATTAGGGTTAGGTTTTCAAACTAGGGTTTCAAATTAGGGTTAGGGTTGCAAACTAGGGTTTTACATTAGCGCTAGGGTTTCAAACTCGGGTTTCAAATTAGGGGTAGGGTTTCAAACTAGGGTTTTACATTACGGTTAGGATTTCAAACTAGGGTTTAACGTTAGGGTTAGGGTTTCAAACTAGGGTTTTACATCAGGGTTAGGGTTTCAAACTAGGGTTTCAAATTAGGGTTAGGGTTTCAAACTAGTGTTTTACATTAGGGTTAGGGTTTCAAACTAGGGTTTTACATTAGGGTTAGGGTTTCACACTAAGGTTTTACATTAGGGTTAGGGTTACAAACTAGGGTTTTACATTAGATTTAGGGTTTCAAACTGGGGTTTCAATTTAGTGTTAGGGTTTCAAATTAGGGTTTAACATTAGGGTTAATGCTTCAAACTAGGGTTTTACATTAGGGTTAGCGTTTCAAACTAGGGTTTCAAATTAGGTTTGGGGTTTCAAACTAGGGTTTTACATTAGGGTTAGGGTTAGGGTTTCAAACTAGGGTTTTATATTAGGGTTAGGGTTTCAAACTAGGGTTTCAAATTAGGGTTTGGGTTTCAAATTAGGGTTTGGGTTTCAAATTGAGGTTTTACATTAGGATTAGGTTTACAAACTAGGGTTTTACATTAGGGTTAGGGTTTCAAACTAGGGTTTCAAATTAGGTTTGGGGTTTCAAACTAGGGTTTTACATTAGGGTTAGGGTTAGGGTTTCAAACTAGGGTTTTACATTAGGGTTAGGGTTTCAAAATAGGGTTTAACATTAGGGTTAGGGTTTCAAACTAGGGTTTCAAATTAGGGTTAGGGTTGCAAACTAGGGTTTTACATTACGGTTAGGGTTTCAAACTAGGGTTTAACGTTAGGGTTAGGGTTTCAAACTAGGGTTTTACATCAGGGTTAGGGTTTCAAACTAGGGTTTCAAATTAGGGTTAGGGTTTCAAACTAGTGTTTTACATTAGGGTTAGGGTTTCAAACTAGGGTTTTACATTAGGGTTAGGGTTTCACACTAAGGTTTTACATTAGGGTTAGGGTTACAAACTAGGGTTTTACATTAGTGTTAGGGTTTCAAACTGGGGTTTCAATTTAGTGTTAGGGTTTCAAATTAGGGTTTAACATTAGGGTTAATGCTTCAAACTAGGGTTTTACATTAGGGTTAGCGTTTCAAACTAGTGTTTTACATTAGGGTTAGTGCTTCAAACTATGGTTTTACATTAGGGTTAGGGTTTCAAAATAGGGTTTTACATTAAGGTTAGGGTTTCAAAATAGGGTTTAACATTAGGGTTAGGGTTTCAAACTAGGGTTTCAAATTAGGGTTAGGGTTGCAAACTAGGGTTTTACATTAGCACTAGGGTTTCAAACTCGGGTTTCAAATTAGGGGTAGGGTTTCAAACTAGGGTTTTACATTAGGGTTAGGGTTTCAAACTAGGGTTTCAAATTAGAGTTAGGGTTTCAAACTAGGGTTTCAAATTAGAGTTAGGGTTTCAAACTAGGGTTTTACATTAGGGTTAGGGTTTCAAACTAGGGTTTTACATTAGGGTTAGGGTTTCAAACTAGGGTTTTATATTAGGGTTAGGGTTTCAAACTAGGGTTTTATATTAGGGTTAGGGTTTCAAACTAGGGTTTCAAATTAGGGTTTGGGTTTCAAATTAGGGTTTGGGTTTCAAATTAGGGTTTGGGTTTCAAATTAGGGTTTGGGTTTCAAATTGAGGTTTTACATTAGGATTAGGGTTACAAACTAGGGTTTTACATTAGGGTTAGGGTTTCAAACTAGGGTTTCAAATTAGGTTTGGGGTTTCAAACTAGGGTTTTACATTAGGGTTAGGGTTAGGGTTGCAAACTAGGGTTTTACATTAGGGTTAGGGTTTCAAAATAGGGTTTAACATTAGGGTTAGGTTTTCAAACTAGGGTTTCAAATTAGGGTTAGGGTTGCAAACTAGGGTTTTACATTAGCGCTAGGGTTTCAAACTCGGGTTTCAAATTAGGGGTAGGGTTTCAAACTAGGGTTTTACATTACGGTTAGGATTTCAAACTAGGGTTTAACGTTAGGGTTAGGGTTTCAAACTAGGGTTTTACATCAGGGTTAGGGTTTCAAACTAGGGTTTCAAATTAGGGTTAGGGTTTCAAACTAGTGTTTTACATTAGGGTTAGGGTTTCAAACTAGGGTTTTACATTAGGGTTAGGGTTTCACACTAAGGTTTTACATTAGGGTTAGGGTTACAAACTAGGGTTTTACATTAGATTTAGGGTTTCAAACTGGGGTTTCAATTTAGTGTTAGGGTTTCAAATTAGGGTTTAACATTAGGGTTAATGCTTCAAACTAGGGTTTTACATTAGGGTTAGCGTTTCAAACTAGTGTTTTACATTAGGGTTAGTGCTTCAAACTATGGTTTTACATTAGGGTTAGTGTTTCAAACTAGGGTTTTACATTAGGGTTAGGGTTTCAAACTAGGGTTTTACATTAGGGTTAGGGTTTCAAACTAGGGTTTATCATTAGGGTTAGGGTTTCAAACTAGGGTTTTACATTAGGGTTAGGGTTTCAAACTAGGGTTTAACATTAGGGTTAGGGTTTCAAACTAGTGTTTTACTTTAGGTTTAATGCTTTAAACTAGGGTTTTACATTAGGGTTAGCGTTTCAAACTAGGGTTTTACATTAGGGTTAGTGTTTCAAACTAGGGTTTTACATTTGGGTTAGGTTTACAAACTAGGGTTTTACATTAGGGTTAGGGTTTCAAACTAGGGTTTTGCATTAGGGTTAGGGTTTCAAACTAGGGTTTATCATTAGGGTTAGGGTTTCAAACTAGGGTTTTACATTAGGGTTAGGGTTTCAAACTAGGGTTTAACATTAGGGTTAGGGTTAAAAACTAGGATTTTTTATGAGGGTTAGGGTTTCAAACTAAGGTTTCACATTAGAGTTAGGATTTCAAACAGGGGTTTCAAATTAGGGTTAGGGTTTCAAACAAGGGTTTCAAATTAGGGTTAAGGTTTCAAACTAGGGTTTTACATTAGGGTTAGGGTTTCAAACTAGGGTTTAACTTTAGGGTTAGGGTTTCAAACTAGGGTTTCAAATTAGGGTTAGGGTTACAAACAAGGGGTTTTACATTAGGGTTAGGATTTCAAACTAGGGTTTCAAATTAGGGGTAGGGTTTCAAACTAGGGTTTTACATTAGGGTTAGGGTTTCAAACTAGGGTTTAACTTTAGGGTTAGGGTTTCAAACTAGGGTTTCAAATTAGGGTTAGGGTTACAAACAAGGGGTTTTACATTAGGGTTAGGGTTTCAAACTAGGGTTTTACATTAGGGTTAGGGTTTCAAACTCGGGTTTAAAATTAGGGTTAGGGTTTCAAACAAGGGTTTTAAATTAGGGTTAGGGTTTCAAACTAGGGTTTTACATTAGGGTTAGGGTTTAAAAACAGGGGTTAAAAATTAGGGTTAGGGTTTCACACTAGGGTTTTACATTAGGGTTAGGTTTTCAAACTAGGGTTTTACATTAGGGTTAGGGTTTCAAACAAGGGTTTTACATTAGGGTTAGGGTTTCAAAACAGTCATTTTACATTAGGGTTAGGGTTACAAACTAGGGTTTTACATTAGGATTAGGGTTTCAAACTAGGGTTTCTAATTAGGGTTAGGGTTTCAAACTAGGGTTTTACATTAGGGTTAGGGTTTCAAACTAGGGTTTCAAATTAGGGTTAGGGTTTCAAACTAGGGTTTCAAATTAGGCTTAGGGTTTCAATCTAGGGTTTTGTTTTAGGGTTAGGGTTTCAAACAAGGGTTTTACATTAGGGTTAGGGTTTCAAACTAGGGTTTTACATTAGGTTTAGGGTTTCAAACTAGGGTTTTACATTAGGGTTAGGGTTACAAACTAGGGTTTTACATTAGGGTTAGGGTTTCAAACTAGGGTTTTAAATTAGGGTTAGGGTTTCAAACTAGGGTTTCAATTTAGGGTTAGGGTTTCAAACTAGGGTTTATCATTAGGGTTAGGGTTTCAAACTAGGGTTTTACATTAGGGTTAGGGTTTCAAACTAGGGCTTATAATTAGGGTTAGGGTTTCAAACTAGTGTTTTACATTAGGGTTAATGCTTCAAACTAGGGTTTCAAATTAGGGTTAGGGTTTCAAACTAGGGTTTTACATTAGGGTTAGGGTTTCAAACTAGGGTTTTACATTAGGGTTAGGGTTTCACACTAAGGTTTTACATTAGGGTTAGGGTTACAAACTAGGGTTTTACATTAATGTTAGGGTTTCAAACTGGGGTTTCAATTTAGTGTTAGGGTTTCAAACTAGTGTTTTACATTAGGGTTAGTGCTTCAAACTATGGTTTTACATTAGGGTTAGGGTTTCAAACTAGGGTTTTACATTAGGGTTAGGGTTACAAACAAGGGGTTTTACATTAGGGTTAGGGTTTCAAACTAGGGTTTTACATTAGGGTTAGGGTTTCAAACTAGGGCTTTACATTTGGGTTAGGGTTACAAACAAGGGTTTTACATTAGGGTTAGGGTTTCAAACTAGGGTTTTAGATTAGGGTTAGGGTTTCAAACTAGGGCTTTACATTTGGGTTAGGGTTACAAACAAGGGTATTACATTAGGGTTAGGGTTTCAAACTAGGGTTTTACATTAGGGTTAGGGTTTCAAAATAGGGTTTTACATTAGGGTTAGGGTTTCAAAATAGGGTTTAACATTAGGGTTAGGGTTTCAAACTAGGGTTTCAAATTAGGGTTAGGGTTGCAAACTAGGGTTTTACATTAGCACTAGGGTTTCAAACTCGGGTTTCAAATTAGGGGTAGGGTTTCAAACTATGGTTTTACATTAGGGTTAGGGTTTCAAACTAGGGTTTCAAATTAGAGTTAGGGTTTCAAACTAGGGATTCAAATTAGAGTTAGGGTTTCAAACTTGGGTTTTACATTAGGGTTAGGGTTTTAAACTAGGGTTTTACATTAGGGTTAGGGTTTCAAACTAGGGTTTTATATTAGGGTTAGGGTTTCAAACTAGTGTTTTACTTTAGGTTTAATGCTTTAAACTAGGGTTTTACATAAGGGTTAGGGTTTCAAACTAGGGTTTTACATTAGGGTTAGGGTTTCAAACTAGGGTTTCAAATTAGGGTTTGGGTTTCAAATTAGGGTTTGGGTTTCAAATTGAGGTTTTACATTAGGATTAGGGTTACAAACTAGGGTTTTACATTAGGGTTAGGGTTTCAAACTAGGGTTTCAAATTAGGTTTGGGGTTTCAAACTAGGGTTTTACATTAGGGTTAGGGTTAGGGTTTCAAACTAGGGTTTTACATTAGGGTTAGGGTTTCAAAATAGGGTTTAACATTAGGGTTAGGGTTTCAAACTAGGGTTTCAAATTAGGGTTAGGGTTGCAAACTAGGGTTTTACATTAGCGCTAGGGTTTCAAACTCGGGTTTCAAATTAGGGGTAGGGTTTCAAACTAGGGTTTTACATTACGGTTAGGGTTTCAAACTAGGGTTTAACGTTAGGGTTAGGGTTTCAAACTAGGGTTTTACATCAGGGTTAGGGTTTCAAACTAGGGTTTCAAATTAGGGTTAGGGTTTCAAACTAGTGTTTTACATTAGGGTTAGGGTTTCAAACTAGGGTTTTACATTAGGGTTAGGGTTTCACACTAAGGTTTTACATTAGGGTTAGGGTTACAAACTAGGGTTTTACATTAGTGTTAGGGTTTCAAACTGGGGTTTCAATTTAGTGTTAGGGTTTCAAATTAGGGTTTAACATTAGGGTTAATGCTTCAAACTAGGGTTTTACATTAGGGTTAGCGTTTCAAACTAGTGTTTTACATTAGGGTTAGTGCTTCAAACTATGGTTTTACATTAGGGTTAGTGTTTCAAACTAGGGTTTTACATTAGGGTTAGGGTTTCAAACTAGGGTTTTACATTAGGGTTAGGGTTTCAAACTAGGGTTTCAATTTAGGGTTAGGGTTTCAAACTAGGGTTTTACATTAGGGTTAGGGTTTCAAACTAGGGTTTAACATTAGGGTTAGGGTTTCAAACTAGTGTTTTACTTTAGGTTTAATGCTTTAAACTAGGGTTTTACATTAGGGTTAGCGTTTCAAACTAGGGTTTTACATTAGGGTTAGTGTTTCAAACTAGGGTTTTACATTTGGGTTAGGTTTACAAACTAGGGTTTTACATTAGGGTTAGGGTTTCAAACTAGGGTTTTGCATTAGGGTTAGGGTTTCAAACTAGGGTTTATCATTAGGGTTAGGGTTTCAAACTAGGGTTTTACATTAGGGTTAGGGTTTCAAACTAGGGTTTAACATTAGGGTTAGGGTTAAAAACTAGGATTTTTTATGAGGGTTAGGGTTTCAAACTAAGGTTTCACATTAGAGTTAGGATTTCAAACAGGGGTTTCAAATTAGGGTTAGGGTTTCAAACAAGGGTTTCAAATTAGGGTTAAGGTTTCAAACTAGGGTTTTACATTAGGGTTAGGGTTTCAAACTAGGGTTTAACTTTAGGGTTAGGGTTTCAAACTAGGGTTTCAAATTAGGGTTAGGGTTACAAACAAGGGGTTTTACATTAGGGTTAGGATTTCAAACTAGGGTTTCAAATTAGGGGTAGGGTTTCAAACTAGGGTTTTACATTAGGGTTAGGGTTTCAAACTAGGGTTTAACTTTAGGGTTAGGGTTTCAAACTAGGGTTTCAAATTAGGGTTAGGGTTACAAACAAGGGGTTTTACATTAGGGTTAGGGTTTCAAACTAGGGTTTTACATTAGGGTTAGGGTTTCAAACTCGGGTTTAAAATTAGGGTTAGGGTTTCAAACAAGGGTTTTAAATTAGGGTTAGGGTTTCAAACTAGGGTTTTACATTAGGGTTAGGGTTTAAAAACAGGGGTTAAAAATTAGGGTTAGGGTTTCACACTAGGGTTTTACATTAGGGTTAGGTTTTCAAACTAGGGTTTTACATTAGGGTTAGGGTTTCAAACAAGGGTTTTACATTAGGGTTAGGGTTTCAAAACAGTCATTTTACATTAGGGTTAGGGTTACAAACTAGGGTTTTACATTAGGATTAGGGTTTCAAACTAGGGTTTCTAATTAGGGTTAGGGTTTCAAACTAGGGTTTTACATTAGGGTTAGGGTTTCAAACTAGGGTTTCAAATTAGGGTTAGGGTTTCAAACTAGGGTTTCAAATTAGGCTTAGGGTTTCAATCTAGGGTTTTGTTTTAGGGTTAGGGTTTCAAACAAGGGTTTTACATTAGGGTTAGGGTTTCAAACTAGGGTTTTACATTAGGTTTAGGGTTTCAAACTAGGGTTTTACATTAGGGTTAGGGTTACAAACTAGGGTTTTACATTAGGGTTAGGGTTTCAAACTAGGGTTTTAAATTAGGGTTAGGGTTTCAAACTAGGGTTTCAATTTAGGGTTAGGGTTTCAAACTAGGGTTTATCATTAGGGTTAGGGTTTCAAACTAGGGTTTTACATTAGGGTTAGGGTTTCAAACTAGGGCTTATAATTAGGGTTAGGGTTTCAAACTAGTGTTTTACATTAGGGTTAATGCTTCAAACTAGGGTTTCAAATTAGGGTTAGGGTTTCAAACTAGGGTTTTACATTAGGGTTAGGGTTTCAAACTAGGGTTTTACATTAGGGTTAGGGTTTCACACTAAGGTTTTACATTAGGGTTAGGGTTACAAACTAGGGTTTTACATTAATGTTAGGGTTTCAAACTGGGGTTTCAATTTAGTGTTAGGGTTTCAAACTAGTGTTTTACATTAGGGTTAGTGCTTCAAACTATGGTTTTACATTAGGGTTAGGGTTTCAAACTAGGGTTTTACATTAGGGTTAGGGTTACAAACAAGGGGTTTTACATTAGGGTTAGGGTTTCAAACTAGGGTTTTACATTAGGGTTAGGGTTTCAAACTAGGGCTTTACATTTGGGTTAGGGTTACAAACAAGGGTTTTACATTAGGGTTAGGGTTTCAAACTAGGGTTTTAGATTAGGGTTAGGGTTTCAAACTAGGGCTTTACATTTGGGTTAGGGTTACAAACAAGGGTATTACATTAGGGTTAGGGTTTCAAACTAGGGTTTTACATTAGGGTTAGGGTTTCAAAATAGGGTTTTACATTAGGGTTAGGGTTTCAAAATAGGGTTTAACATTAGGGTTAGGGTTTCAAACTAGGGTTTCAAATTAGGGTTAGGGTTGCAAACTAGGGTTTTACATTAGCACTAGGGTTTCAAACTCGGGTTTCAAATTAGGGGTAGGGTTTCAAACTATGGTTTTACATTAGGGTTAGGGTTTCAAACTAGGGTTTCAAATTAGAGTTAGGGTTTCAAACTAGGGATTCAAATTAGAGTTAGGGTTTCAAACTTGGGTTTTACATTAGGGTTAGGGTTTTAAACTAGGGTTTTACATTAGGGTTAGGGTTTCAAACTAGGGTTTTATATTAGGGTTAGGGTTTCAAACTAGTGTTTTACTTTAGGTTTAATGCTTTAAACTAGGGTTTTACATAAGGGTTAGGGTTTCAAACTAGGGTTTTACATTAGGGTTAGGGTTTCAAACTAGGGTTTCAAATTAGGGTTTGGGTTTCAAATTAGGGTTTGGGTTTCAAATTGAGGTTTTACATTAGGATTAGGGTTACAAACTAGGGTTTTACATTAGGGTTAGGGTTTCAAACTAGGGTTTCAAATTAGGTTTGGGGTTTCAAACTAGGGTTTTACATTAGGGTTAGGGTTAGGGTTTCAAACTAGGGTTTTACATTAGGGTTAGGGTTTCAAAATAGGGTTTAACATTAGGGTTAGGGTTTCAAACTAGGGTTTCAAATTAGGGTTAGGGTTGCAAACTAGGGTTTTACATTAGCGCTAGGGTTTCAAACTCGGGTTTCAAATTAGGGGTAGGGTTTCAAACTAGGGTTTTACATTACGGTTAGGGTTTCAAACTAGGGTTTAACGTTAGGGTTAGGGTTTCAAACTAGGGTTTTACATCAGGGTTAGGGTTTCAAACTAGGGTTTCAAATTAGGGTTAGGGTTTCAAACTAGTGTTTTACATTAGGGTTAGGGTTTCAAACTAGGGTTTTACATTAGGGTTAGGGTTTCACACTAAGGTTTTACATTAGGGTTAGGGTTACAAACTAGGGTTTTACATTAGTGTTAGGGTTTCAAACTGGGGTTTCAATTTAGTGTTAGGGTTTCAAATTAGGGTTTAACATTAGGGTTAATGCTTCAAACTAGGGTTTTACATTAGGGTTAGCGTTTCAAACTAGTGTTTTACATTAGGGTTAGTGCTTCAAACTATGGTTTTACATTAGGGTTAGTGTTTCAAACTAGGGTTTTACATTAGGGTTAGGGTTTCAAACTAGGGTTTTACATTAGGGTTAGGGTTTCAAACTAGGGTTTCAATTTAGGGTTAGGGTTTCAAACTAGGGTTTTACATTAGGGTTAGGGTTTCAAACTAGGGTTTAACATTAGGGTTAGGGTTTCAAACTAGTGTTTTACTTTAGGTTTAATGCTTTAAACTAGGGTTTTACATTAGGGTTAGCGTTTCAAACTAGGGTTTTACATTAGGGTTAGTGTTTCAAACTAGGGTTTTTCATTTGGGTTAGGTTTACAAACTAGGGTTTTACATTAGGGTTAGGGTTTCAAACTAGGGTTTTGCATTAGGGTTAGGGTTTCAAACTAGGGTTTATCATTAGGGTTAGGGTTTCAAACTAGGGTTTTACATTAGGGTTAGGGTTTCAAACTAGGGTTTAACATTAGGGTTAGGGTTACAAACTAGGATTTTTTATGAGGGTTAGGGTTTCAAACTAAGGTTTCACATTAGAGTTAGGATTTCAAACAGGGGTTTCAAATTAGGGTTAGGGTTTCAAACAAGGGTTTCAAATTAGGGTTAAGGTTTCAAACTAGGGTTTTACATTAGGGTTAGGGTTTCAAACTAGGGTTTAACTTTAGGGTTAGGGTTTCAAACTAGGGTTTCAAATTAGGGTTAGGGTTACAAACAAGGGGTTTTACATTAGGGTTAGGATTTCAAACTAGGGTTTCAAATTAGGGGTAGGGTTTCAAACTAGGGTTTTACATTAGGGTTAGGGTTTCAAACTAGGGTTTAACATTAGGGTTAGGGTTTCAAACTAGGGTTTCAAATTAGGGTTAGGGTTACAAACAAGGGGTTTTACATTAGGGTTAGGGTTTCAAACTAGGGTTTTACATTAGGGTTAGGGTTTCAAACTCGGGTTTAAAATTAGGGTTAGGGTTTCAAACAAGGGTTTTACATTAGGGTTAGGGTTTCAAACTAGGGTTTTACATTAGGGTTAGGGTTTCAAACTAGGGTTTTACATTAGGTTTAGGGTTTCAAACTAGGGTTTTACATTAGGGTTAGGGTTTAAAAACAGGAGTTAAAAATTAGGGTTAGGGTTTCACACTAGGGTTTTACATTAGGGTTAGGTTTTCAAACTAGGGTTTTACATTAGGGTTAGGGTTTCAAACAAGGGTTTTACATTAGGGTTAGGGTTTCAAAACAGTCATTTTACATTAGGGTTAGGGTTACAAACTAGGGTTTTACATTAGGGTTAGGGTTTCAAACTAGGGTTTCTAATTAGGGTTAGGGTTTCAAACTAGGGTTTTACATTAGGGTTAGGGTTTCAAACTAGGGTTTCAAATTAGGGTTAGGGTTTCAAACTAGGGTTTCAAATTAGGCTTAGGGTTTCAATCTAGGGTTTTGTTTTAGGGTTAGGGTTTCAAACAAGGGTTTTACATTAGGGTTAGGGTTTCAAACTAGGGTTTTACATTAGGTTTAGGGTTTCAAACTAGGGTTTTACATTAGGGTTAGGGTTACAAACTAGGGTTTTACAATAGGGTTAGGGTTTCAAACTAGGGTTTTACATTAGGGTTAGGGTTTCAAACTAGGGTTTCAATTTAGGGTTAGGGTTTCAAACTAGGGTTTATCATTAGGGTTAGGGTTTCAAACTAGGGTTTTACATTAGGGTTAGGGTTTCAAACTAGGGCTTTACATTTGGGTTAGGGTTACAAACAAGGGTTTTACATTAGGGTTAGGGTTTCAAACTAGGGTTTTGCATTAGGTTTAGGGTTTCAAACTAGGGTTTATCATTAGGGTTAGGGTTTCAAACTAGGGTTTTACATTAGGGTTAGGGTTTCAAACAAGGGTTTTACATTACGGTTAGGGTTTCAAATAAGGGTTTTACATTAGGGTTAGGGTTTCAAAACAGGGGTTTTAAATTAGGGTTAGGGTTTCAAACTTGGGTTTTACATTAGGTTTAGGGTTACAAACTAGGGTTTCAAATTAGGGTTTGGGTTTCAAATTGAGGTTTTACATTAGGATTAGGGTTACAAACTAGGGTTTTACATTAGGGTTAGGGTTTCAAACTAGGGTTTCAAATTAGGTTTGGGGTTTCAAACTAGGGTTTTACATTAGGGTTAGGGTTTCAAACTAGGGTTTTACATTAGGGTTAGGGTTTCAAAATAGGGTTTTACATTAGGGTTAGGGTTTCAAAATAGGGTTTAACATTAGGGTTAGGGTTTCAAACTAGGGTTTCAAATTAGGGTTAGGGTTGCAAACTAGGGTTTTACATTAGCACTAGGGTTTCAAACTCGGGTTTCAAATTAGGGGTAGGGTTTCAAACTATGGTTTTACATTAGGGTTAGGGTTTCAAACTAGGGTTTCAAATTAGAGTTAGGGTTTCAAACTAGGGATTCAAATTAGAGTTAGGGTTTCAAACTTGGGTTTTACATTAGGGTTAGGGTTTCAAACTAGGGTTTTACATTAGGGTTAGGGTTTCAAACTAGGGTTTTATATTAGGGTTAGGGTTTCAAACTAGTGTTTTACTTTAGGTTTAATGCTTTAAACTAGGGTTTTACATAAGGGTTAGGGTTTCAAACTAGGGTTTTACATTAGGGTTAGGGTTTCAAACTAGGGTTTCAAATTAGGGTTTGGGTTTCAAATTAGGGTTTGGGTTTCAAATTGAGGTTTTACATTAGGATTAGGGTTACAAACTAGGGTTTTACATTAGGGTTAGGGTTTCAAACTAGGGTTTCAAATTAGGTTTGGGGTTTCAAACTAGGGTTTTACATTAGGGTTAGGGTTAGGGTTTCAAACTAGGGTTTTACATTAGGGTTAGGGTTTCAAAATAGGGTTTAACATTAGGGTTAGGGTTTCAAACTAGGGTTTCAAATTAGGGTTAGGGTTGCAAACTAGGGTTTTACATTAGCGCTAGGGTTTCAAACTCGGGTTTCAAATTAGGGGTAGGGTTTCAAACTAGGGTTTTACATTACGGTTAGGGTTTCAAACTAGGGTTTAACGTTAGGGTTAGGGTTTCAAACTAGGGTTTTACATCAGGGTTAGGGTTTCAAACTAGGGTTTCAAATTAGGGTTAGGGTTTCAAACTAGTGTTTTACATTAGGGTTAGGGTTTCAAACTAGGGTTTTACATTAGGGTTAGGGTTTCACACTAAGGTTTTACATTAGGGTTAGGGTTACAAACTAGGGTTTTACATTAGTGTTAGGGTTTCAAACTGGGGTTTCAATTTAGTGTTAGGGTTTCAAATTAGGGTTTAACATTAGGGTTAATGCTTCAAACTAGGGTTTTACATTAGGGTTAGCGTTTCAAACTAGTGTTTTACATTAGGGTTAGTGCTTCAAACTATGGTTTTACATTAGGGTTAGTGTTTCAAACTAGGGTTTTACATTAGGGTTAGGGTTTCAAACTAGGGTTTTACATTAGGGTTAGGGTTTCAAACTAGGGTTTCAATTTAGGGTTAGGGTTTCAAACTAGGGTTTTACATTAGGGTTAGGGTTTCAAACTAGGGTTTAACATTAGGGTTAGGGTTTCAAACTAGTGTTTTACTTTAGGTTTAATGCTTTAAACTAGGGTTTTACATTAGGGTTAGCGTTTCAAACTAGGGTTTTACATTAGGGTTAGTGTTTCAAACTAGGGTTTTTCATTTGGGTTAGGTTTACAAACTAGGGTTTTACATTAGGGTTAGGGTTTCAAACTAGGGTTTTGCATTAGGGTTAGGGTTTCAAACTAGGGTTTATCATTAGGGTTAGGGTTTCAAACTAGGGTTTTACATTAGGGTTAGGGTTTCAAACTAGGGTTTAACATTAGGGTTAGGGTTACAAACTAGGATTTTTTATGAGGGTTAGGGTTTCAAACTAAGGTTTCACATTAGAGTTAGGATTTCAAACAGGGGTTTCAAATTAGGGTTAGGGTTTCAAACAAGGGTTTCAAATTAGGGTTAAGGTTTCAAACTAGGGTTTTACATTAGGGTTAGGGTTTCAAACTAGGGTTTAACTTTAGGGTTAGGGTTTCAAACTAGGGTTTCAAATTAGGGTTAGGGTTACAAACAAGGGGTTTTACATTAGGGTTAGGATTTCAAACTAGGGTTTCAAATTAGGGGTAGGGTTTCAAACTAGGGTTTTACATTAGGGTTAGGGTTTCAAACTAGGGTTTAACATTAGGGTTAGGGTTTCAAACTAGGGTTTCAAATTAGGGTTAGGGTTACAAACAAGGGGTTTTACATTAGGGTTAGGGTTTCAAACTAGGGTTTTACATTAGGGTTAGGGTTTCAAACTCGGGTTTAAAATTAGGGTTAGGGTTTCAAACAAGGGTTTTACATTAGGGTTAGGGTTTCAAACTAGGGTTTTACATTAGGGTTAGGGTTTCAAACTAGGGTTTTACATTAGGTTTAGGGTTTCAAACTAGGGTTTTACATTAGGGTTAGGGTTTAAAAACAGGAGTTAAAAATTAGGGTTAGGGTTTCACACTAGGGTTTTACATTAGGGTTAGGTTTTCAAACTAGGGTTTTACATTAGGGTTAGGGTTTCAAACAAGGGTTTTACATTAGGGTTAGGGTTTCAAAACAGTCATTTTACATTAGGGTTAGGGTTACAAACTAGGGTTTTACATTAGGGTTAGGGTTTCAAACTAGGGTTTCTAATTAGGGTTAGGGTTTCAAACTAGGGTTTTACATTAGGGTTAGGGTTTCAAACTAGGGTTTCAAATTAGGGTTAGGGTTTCAAACTAGGGTTTCAAATTAGGCTTAGGGTTTCAATCTAGGGTTTTGTTTTAGGGTTAGGGTTTCAAACAAGGGTTTTACATTAGGGTTAGGGTTTCAAACTAGGGTTTTACATTAGGTTTAGGGTTTCAAACTAGGGTTTTACATTAGGGTTAGGGTTACAAACTAGGGTTTTACAATAGGGTTAGGGTTTCAAACTAGGGTTTTACATTAGGGTTAGGGTTTCAAACTAGGGTTTCAATTTAGGGTTAGGGTTTCAAACTAGGGTTTATCATTAGGGTTAGGGTTTCAAACTAGGGTTTTACATTAGGGTTAGGGTTTCAAACTAGGGCTTTACATTTGGGTTAGGGTTACAAACAAGGGTTTTACATTAGGGTTAGGGTTTCAAACTAGGGTTTTGCATTAGGTTTAGGGTTTCAAACTAGGGTTTATCATTAGGGTTAGGGTTTCAAACTAGGGTTTTACATTAGGGTTAGGGTTTCAAACAAGGGTTTTACATTACGGTTAGGGTTTCAAATAAGGGTTTTACATTAGGGTTAGGGTTTCAAAACAGGGGTTTTAAATTAGGGTTAGGGTTTCAAACTTGGGTTTTACATTAGGTTTAGGGTTACAAACTAGGGTTTCAAATTAGGGTTTGGGTTTCAAATTGAGGTTTTACATTAGGATTAGGGTTACAAACTAGGGTTTTACATTAGGGTTAGGGTTTCAAACTAGGGTTTCAAATTAGGTTTGGGGTTTCAAACTAGGGTTTTACATTAGGGTTAGGGTTTCAAACTAGGGTTTTACATTAGGGTTAGGGTTTCAAAATAGGGTTTTACATTAGGGTTAGGGTTTCAAAATAGGGTTTAACATTAGGGTTAGGGTTTCAAACTAGGGTTTCAAATTAGGGTTAGGGTTGCAAACTAGGGTTTTACATTAGCACTAGGGTTTCAAACTCGGGTTTCAAATTAGGGGTAGGGTTTCAAACTAGGGTTTTACATTAGGGTTAGGGTTTCAAACTAGGGTTTCAAATTAGAGTTAGGGTTTCAAACTAGGGTTTTACATTAGGGTTAGGGTTTCAAACTAGGGTTTCAAATTAGGCTTAGGGTTTCAATCTAGGGTTTTGTTTTAGGGTTAGGGTTTCAAACAAGGGTTTTACAATAGGGTTAGGGTTTCAAACTAGGGTTTTACATTAGGTTTAGGGTTTCAAACTAGGGTTTTACATTAGGGTTAGGGTTACAAACTAGGGTTTTACATTAGGGTTAGGGTTTCAAACTAGGATTTTACATTAGGGTTAGGGTTTCAAACTAGGGTTTCAAATTAGGCTTAGGGTTTCAATCTAGGGTTTTGTTTTAGGGTTAGGGTTTCAAACAAGGGTTTTACAATAGGGTTAGGGTTTCAAACTAGGGTTTTACATTAGGTTTAGGGTTTCAAACTAGGGTTTTACATTAGGGTTAGGGTTACAAACTAGGGTTTTACATTAGGGTTAGGGTTTCAAACTAGGGTTTTACATTAGGGTTAGGGTTTCAAACTAGGGTTTCAATTTAGGGTTAGGGTTTCAAACTAGGGTTTATCATTAGGGTTAGGGTTTCAAACTAGGGTTTTACATTAGGGTTAGGGTTTCAAACTAGGGCTTTACATTTGGGTTAGGGTTACAAACAAGGGTTTTACATTAGGGTTAGGGTTTCAAACTAGGGTTTTGCATTAGGTTTAGGGTTTCAAACTAGGGTTTATCATTAGGGCTAGGGTTTCAAACTAGGGTTTTACATTAGGGTTAGGGTTTCAAACAAGGGTTTTACATTAGGGTTAGGGTTTCAAACAAGGGTTTTACATTAGGGTTAGGGTTTCAAAACAGGGGTTTTAAATTAGGGTTAGGGTTTCAAACTTGGGTTTTACATTAGGTTTAGGGTTTCAAACTAGGGTTTCAAATTAGGGTTTGGGTTTCAAATTGAGGTTTTACATTAGGATTAGGGTTACAAACTAGGGTTTTACATTAGGGTTAGGGTTTCAAACTAGGGTTTCAAATTAGGTTTGGGGTTTCAAACTAGGGTTTTACATTAGGGTTAGGGTTTCAAACTAGGGTTTTACATTAGGGTTAGGGTTTCAAAATAGGGTTTTACATTAGGGTTAGGGTTTCAAAATAGGGTTTAACATTAGGGTTAGGGTTTCAAACTAGGGTTTCAAATTAGGGTTAGGGTTGCAAACTAGGGTTTTACATTAGCACTAGGGTTTCAAACTCGGGTTTCAAATTAGGGGTAGGGTTTCAAACTAGGGTTTTACATTAGGGTTAGGGTTTCAAACTAGGGTTTCAAATTAGAGTTAGGGTTTCAAACTAGGGTTTCAAATTAGAGTTAGGGTTTCAAACTAGGGTTTTACATTAGGGTTAGGGTTTCAAACTAGGGTTTTACATTAGGGTTAGGGTTTCAAACTAGGGTTTTATATTAGGGTTAGGGTTTCAAACTAGGGTTTTATATTAGGGTTAGGGTTTCAAACTAGGGTTTCAAATTAGGGTTTGGGTTTCAAATTAGGGTTTGGGTTTCAAATTGAGGTTTTACATTAGGATTAGGTTTACAAACTAGGGTTTTACATTAGGGTTAGGGTTTCAAACTAGGGTTTCAAATTAGGTTTGGGGTTTCAAACTAGGGTTTTACATTAGGGTTAGGGTTAGGGTTTCAAACTAGGGTTTTACATTAGGGTTAGGGTTTCAAAATAGGGTTTAACATTAGGGTTAGGGTTTCAAACTAGGGTTTCAAATTAGGGTTAGGGTTGCAAACTAGGGTTTTACATTACGGTTAGGGTTTCAAACTAGGGTTTAACGTTAGGGTTAGGGTTTCAAACTAGGGTTTTACATCAGGGTTAGGGTTTCAAACTAGGGTTTCAAATTAGGGTTAGGGTTTCAAACTAGTGTTTTACATTAGGGTTAGGGTTTCAAACTAGGGTTTTACATTAGGGTTAGGGTTTCACACTAAGGTTTTACATTAGGGTTAGGGTTACAAACTAGGGTTTTACATTAGTGTTAGGGTTTCAAACTGGGGTTTCAATTTAGTGTTAGGGTTTCAAATTAGGGTTTAACATTAGGGTTAATGCTTCAAACTAGGGTTTTACATTAGGGTTAGCGTTTCAAACTAGTGTTTTACATTAGGGTTAGTGCTTCAAACTATGGTTTTACATTAGGGTTAGGGTTTCAAAATAGGGTTTTACATTAAGGTTAGGGTTTCAAAATAGGGTTTAACATTAGGGTTAGGGTTTCAAACTAGGGTTTCAAATTAGGGTTAGGGTTGCAAACTAGGGTTTTACATTAGCACTAGGGTTTCAAACTCGGGTTTCAAATTAGGGGTAGGGTTTCAAACTAGGGTTTTACATTAGGGTTAGGGTTTCAAACTAGGGTTTCAAATTAGAGTTAGGGTTTCAAACTAGGGTTTCAAATTAGAGTTAGGGTTTCAAACTAGGGTTTTACATTAGGGTTAGGGTTTCAAACTAGGGTTTTACATTAGGGTTAGGGTTTCAAACTAGGGTTTTATATTAGGGTTAGGGTTTCAAACTAGGGTTTTATATTAGGGTTAGGGTTTCAAACTAGGGTTTCAAATTAGGGTTTGGGTTTCAAATTGAGGTTTTACATTAGGATTAGGGTTACAAACTAGGGTTTTACATTAGGGTTAGGGTTTCAAACTAGGGTTTCAAATTAGGTTTGGGGTTTCAAACTAGGGTTTTACATTAGGGTTAGGGTTAGGGTTGCAAACTAGGGTTTTACATTAGGGTTAGGGTTTCAAAATAGGGTTTAACATTAGGGTTAGGTTTTCAAACTAGGGTTTCAAATTAGGGTTAGGGTTGCAAACTAGGGTTTTACATTAGCGCTAGGGTTTCAAACTCGGGTTTCAAATTAGGGGTAGGGTTTCAAACTAGGGTTTTACATTACGGTTAGGATTTCAAACTAGGGTTTAACGTTAGGGTTAGGGTTTCAAACTAGGGTTTTACATCAGGGTTAGGGTTTCAAACTAGGGTTTCAAATTAGGGTTAGGGTTTCAAACTAGTGTTTTACATTAGGGTTAGGGTTTCAAACTAGGGTTTTACATTAGGGTTAGGGTTTCACACTAAGGTTTTACATTAGGGTTAGGGTTACAAACTAGGGTTTTACATTAGATTTAGGGTTTCAAACTGGGGTTTCAATTTAGTGTTAGGGTTTCAAATTAGGGTTTAACATTAGGGTTAATGCTTCAAACTAGGGTTTTACATTAGGGTTAGCGTTTCAAACTAGGGTTTCAAATTAGGTTTGGGGTTTCAAACTAGGGTTTTACATTAGGGTTAGGGTTAGGGTTTCAAACTAGGGTTTTATATTAGGGTTAGGGTTTCAAACTAGGGTTTCAAATTAGGGTTTGGGTTTCAAATTAGGGTTTGGGTTTCAAATTGAGGTTTTACATTAGGATTAGGTTTACAAACTAGGGTTTTACATTAGGGTTAGGGTTTCAAACTAGGGTTTCAAATTAGGTTTGGGGTTTCAAACTAGGGTTTTACATTAGGGTTAGGGTTAGGGTTTCAAACTAGGGTTTTACATTAGGGTTAGGGTTTCAAAATAGGGTTTAACATTAGGGTTAGGGTTTCAAACTAGGGTTTCAAATTAGGGTTAGGGTTGCAAACTAGGGTTTTACATTACGGTTAGGGTTTCAAACTAGGGTTTAACGTTAGGGTTAGGGTTTCAAACTAGGGTTTTACATCAGGGTTAGGGTTTCAAACTAGGGTTTCAAATTAGGGTTAGGGTTTCAAACTAGTGTTTTACATTAGGGTTAGGGTTTCAAACTAGGGTTTTACATTAGGGTTAGGGTTTCACACTAAGGTTTTACATTAGGGTTAGGGTTACAAACTAGGGTTTTACATTAGTGTTAGGGTTTCAAACTGGGGTTTCAATTTAGTGTTAGGGTTTCAAATTAGGGTTTAACATTAGGGTTAATGCTTCAAACTAGGGTTTTACATTAGGGTTAGCGTTTCAAACTAGTGTTTTACATTAGGGTTAGTGCTTCAAACTATGGTTTTACATTAGGGTTAGGGTTTCAAAATAGGGTTTTACATTAAGGTTAGGGTTTCAAAATAGGGTTTAACATTAGGGTTAGGGTTTCAAACTAGGGTTTCAAATTAGGGTTAGGGTTGCAAACTAGGGTTTTACATTAGCACTAGGGTTTCAAACTCGGGTTTCAAATTAGGGGTAGGGTTTCAAACTAGGGTTTTACATTAGGGTTAGGGTTTCAAACTAGGGTTTCAAATTAGAGTTAGGGTTTCAAACTAGGGTTTCAAATTAGAGTTAGGGTTTCAAACTAGGGTTTTACATTAGGGTTAGGGTTTCAAACTAGGGTTTTACATTAGGGTTAGGGTTTCAAACTAGGGTTTTATATTAGGGTTAGGGTTTCAAACTAGGGTTTTATATTAGGGTTAGGGTTTCAAACTAGGGTTTCAAATTAGGGTTTGGGTTTCAAATTGAGGTTTTACATTAGGATTAGGGTTACAAACTAGGGTTTTACATTAGGGTTAGGGTTTCAAACTAGGGTTTCAAATTAGGTTTGGGGTTTCAAACTAGGGTTTTACATTAGGGTTAGGGTTAGGGTTGCAAACTAGGGTTTTACATTAGGGTTAGGGTTTCAAAATAGGGTTTAACATTAGGGTTAGGTTTTCAAACTAGGGTTTCAAATTAGGGTTAGGGTTGCAAACTAGGGTTTTACATTAGCGCTAGGGTTTCAAACTCGGGTTTCAAATTAGGGGTAGGGTTTCAAACTAGGGTTTTACATTACGGTTAGGATTTCAAACTAGGGTTTAACGTTAGGGTTAGGGTTTCAAACTAGGGTTTTACATCAGGGTTAGGGTTTCAAACTAGGGTTTCAAATTAGGGTTAGGGTTTCAAACTAGTGTTTTACATTAGGGTTAGGGTTTCAAACTAGGGTTTTACATTAGGGTTAGGGTTTCACACTAAGGTTTTACATTAGGGTTAGGGTTACAAACTAGGGTTTTACATTAGATTTAGGGTTTCAAACTGGGGTTTCAATTTAGTGTTAGGGTTTCAAATTAGGGTTTAACATTAGGGTTAATGCTTCAAACTAGGGTTTTACATTAGGGTTAGCGTTTCAAACTAGGGTTTCAAATTAGGTTTGGGGTTTCAAACTAGGGTTTTACATTAGGGTTAGGGTTAGGGTTTCAAACTAGGGTTTTATATTAGGGTTAGGGTTTCAAACTAGGGTTTCAAATTAGGGTTTGGGTTTCAAATTAGGGTTTGGGTTTCAAATTGAGGTTTTACATTAGGATTAGGTTTACAAACTAGGGTTTTACATTAGGGTTAGGGTTTCAAACTAGGGTTTCAAATTAGGTTTGGGGTTTCAAACTAGGGTTTTACATTAGGGTTAGGGTTAGGGTTTCAAACTAGGGTTTTACATTAGGGTTAGGGTTTCAAAATAGGGTTTAACATTAGGGTTAGGGTTTCAAACTAGGGTTTCAAATTAGGGTTAGGGTTGCAAACTAGGGTTTTACATTACGGTTAGGGTTTCAAACTAGGGTTTAACGTTAGGGTTAGGGTTTCAAACTAGGGTTTTACATCAGGGTTAGGGTTTCAAACTAGGGTTTCAAATTAGGGTTAGGGTTTCAAACTAGTGTTTTACATTAGGGTTAGGGTTTCAAACTAGGGTTTTACATTAGGGTTAGGGTTTCACACTAAGGTTTTACATTAGGGTTAGGGTTACAAACTAGGGTTTTACATTAGTGTTAGGGTTTCAAACTGGGGTTTCAATTTAGTGTTAGGGTTTCAAATTAGGGTTTAACATTAGGGTTAATGCTTCAAACTAGGGTTTTACATTAGGGTTAGCGTTTCAAACTAGTGTTTTACATTAGGGTTAGTGCTTCAAACTATGGTTTTACATTAGGGTTAGGGTTTCAAAATAGGGTTTTACATTAAGGTTAGGGTTTCAAAATAGGGTTTAACATTAGGGTTAGGGTTTCAAACTAGGGTTTCAAATTAGGGTTAGGGTTGCAAACTAGGGTTTTACATTAGCACTAGGGTTTCAAACTCGGGTTTCAAATTAGGGGTAGGGTTTCAAACTAGGGTTTTACATTAGGGTTAGGGTTTCAAACTAGGGTTTCAAATTAGAGTTAGGGTTTCAAACTAGGGTTTCAAATTAGAGTTAGGGTTTCAAACTAGGGTTTTACATTAGGGTTAGGGTTTCAAACTAGGGTTTTACATTAGGGTTAGGGTTTCAAACTAGGGTTTTATATTAGGGTTAGGGTTTCAAACTAGGGTTTTATATTAGGGTTAGGGTTTCAAACTAGGGTTTCAAATTAGGGTTTGGGTTTCAAATTAGGGTTTGGGTTTCAAATTAGGGTTTGGGTTTCAAATTAGGGTTTGGGTTTCAAATTAGGGTTTGGGTTTCAAATTAGGGTTTGGGTTTCAAATTGAGGTTTTACATTAGGATTAGGGTTACAAACTAGGGTTTTACATTAGGGTTAGGGTTTCAAACTAGGGTTTCAAATTAGGTTTGGGGTTTCAAACTAGGGTTTTACATTAGGGTTAGGGTTAGGGTTGCAAACTAGGGTTTTACATTAGGGTTAGGGTTTCAAAATAGGGTTTAACATTAGGGTTAGGTTTTCAAACTAGGGTTTCAAATTAGGGTTAGGGTTGCAAACTAGGGTTTTACATTAGCGCTAGGGTTTCAAACTCGGGTTTCAAATTAGGGGTAGGGTTTCAAACTAGGGTTTTACATTACGGTTAGGATTTCAAACTAGGGTTTAACGTTAGGGTTAGGGTTTCAAACTAGGGTTTTACATCAGGGTTAGGGTTTCAAACTAGGGTTTCAAATTAGGGTTAGGGTTTCAAACTAGTGTTTTACATTAGGGTTAGGGTTTCAAACTAGGGTTTTACATTAGGGTTAGGGTTTCACACTAAGGTTTTACATTAGGGTTAGGGTTACAAACTAGGGTTTTACATTAGATTTAGGGTTTCAAACTGGGGTTTCAATTTAGTGTTAGGGTTTCAAATTAGGGTTTAACATTAGGGTTAATGCTTCAAACTAGGGTTTTACATTAGGGTTAGCGTTTCAAACTAGTGTTTTACATTAGGGTTAGTGCTTCAAACTATGGTTTTACATTAGGGTTAGTGTTTCAAACTAGGGTTTTACATTAGGGTTAGGGTTTCAAACTAGGGTTTTACATTAGGGTTAGGGTTTCAAACTAGGGTTTATCATTAGGGTTAGGGTTTCAAACTAGGGTTTTACATTAGGGTTAGGGTTTCAAACTAGGGTTTAACATTAGGGTTAGGGTTTCAAACTAGTGTTTTACTTTAGGTTTAATGCTTTAAACTAGGGTTTTACATTAGGGTTAGCGTTTCAAACTAGGGTTTTACATTAGGGTTAGTGTTTCAAACTAGGGTTTTACATTTGGGTTAGGTTTACAAACTAGGGTTTTACATTAGGGTTAGGGTTTCAAACTAGGGTTTTGCATTAGGGTTAGGGTTTCAAACTAGGGTTTATCATTAGGGTTAGGGTTTCAAACTAGGGTTTTACATTAGGGTTAGGGTTTCAAACTAGGGTTTAACATTAGGGTTAGGGTTAAAAACTAGGATTTTTTATGAGGGTTAGGGTTTCAAACTAAGGTTTCACATTAGAGTTAGGATTTCAAACAGGGGTTTCAAATTAGGGTTAGGGTTTCAAACAAGGGTTTCAAATTAGGGTTAAGGTTTCAAACTAGGGTTTTACATTAGGGTTAGGGTTTCAAACTAGGGTTTAACTTTAGGGTTAGGGTTTCAAACTAGGGTTTCAAATTAGGGTTAGGGTTACAAACAAGGGGTTTTACATTAGGGTTAGGATTTCAAACTAGGGTTTCAAATTAGGGGTAGGGTTTCAAACTAGGGTTTTACATTAGGGTTAGGGTTTCAAACTAGGGTTTAACTTTAGGGTTAGGGTTTCAAACTAGGGTTTCAAATTAGGGTTAGGGTTACAAACAAGGGGTTTTACATTAGGGTTAGGGTTTCAAACTAGGGTTTTACATTAGGGTTAGGGTTTCAAACTCGGGTTTAAAATTAGGGTTAGGGTTTCAAACAAGGGTTTTAAATTAGGGTTAGGGTTTCAAACTAGGGTTTTACATTAGGGTTAGGGTTTAAAAACAGGGGTTAAAAATTAGGGTTAGGGTTTCACACTAGGGTTTTACATTAGGGTTAGGTTTTCAAACTAGGGTTTTACATTAGGGTTAGGGTTTCAAACAAGGGTTTTACATTAGGGTTAGGGTTTCAAAACAGTCATTTTACATTAGGGTTAGGGTTACAAACTAGGGTTTTACATTAGGATTAGGGTTTCAAACTAGGGTTTCTAATTAGGGTTAGGGTTTCAAACTAGGGTTTTACATTAGGGTTAGGGTTTCAAACTAGGGTTTCAAATTAGGGTTAGGGTTTCAAACTAGGGTTTCAAATTAGGCTTAGGGTTTCAATCTAGGGTTTTGTTTTAGGGTTAGGGTTTCAAACAAGGGTTTTACATTAGGGTTAGGGTTTCAAACTAGGGTTTTACATTAGGTTTAGGGTTTCAAACTAGGGTTTTACATTAGGGTTAGGGTTACAAACTAGGGTTTTACATTAGGGTTAGGGTTTCAAACTAGGGTTTTAAATTAGGGTTAGGGTTTCAAACTAGGGTTTCAATTTAGGGTTAGGGTTTCAAACTAGGGTTTATCATTAGGGTTAGGGTTTCAAACTAGGGTTTTACATTAGGGTTAGGGTTTCAAACTAGGGCTTATAATTAGGGTTAGGGTTTCAAACTAGTGTTTTACATTAGGGTTAATGCTTCAAACTAGGGTTTCAAATTAGGGTTAGGGTTTCAAACTAGGGTTTTACATTAGGGTTAGGGTTTCAAACTAGGGTTTTACATTAGGGTTAGGGTTTCACACTAAGGTTTTACATTAGGGTTAGGGTTACAAACTAGGGTTTTACATTAATGTTAGGGTTTCAAACTGGGGTTTCAATTTAGTGTTAGGGTTTCAAACTAGTGTTTTACATTAGGGTTAGTGCTTCAAACTATGGTTTTACATTAGGGTTAGGGTTTCAAACTAGGGTTTTACATTAGGGTTAGGGTTACAAACAAGGGGTTTTACATTAGGGTTAGGGTTTCAAACTAGGGTTTTACATTAGGGTTAGGGTTTCAAACTCGGGTTTAAAATTAGGGTAAGGGTTTCAAACAAGGGTTTTACATTAGGGTTAGGGTTTCAAACTAGGGTTTTACATTAGGGTTAGGGTTTCAAACTAGGGTTTTACATTAGAGTTAGGGTTACAAACTAGGGTTTTACATTAGGGTTAGGGTTTCAAACTAGGGTTTTACATTAGGGTTAGGGTTTCAAACTAGGGTTTTACATTAGGGTTAGGGTTTCAAACAAGGGTTTTACATTAGGGTTAGGGTTTCAAACAAGGGTTTTACATTAGGGTTAGGGTTTCAAAACAGGGGTTTTAAATTAGGGTTAGGGTTTCAAACTTGGGTTTTACATTAGGTTTAGGGTTTCAAACTAGGGTTTCAAATTAGGGTTTGGGTTTCAAATTGAGGTTTTACATTAGGATTAGGGTTACAAACTAGGGTTTTACATTAGGGTTAGGGTTTCAAACTAGGGTTTCAAATTAGGTTTGGGGTTTCAAACTAGGGTTTTACATTAGGGTTAGGGTTTCAAACTAGGGTTTTACATTAGGGTTAGGGTTTCAAAATAGGGTTTTACATTAGGGTTAGGGTTTCAAAATAGGGTTTAACATTAGGGTTAGGGTTTCAAACTAGGGTTTCAAATTAGGGTTAGGGTTGCAAACTAGGGTTTTACATTAGCACTAGGGTTTCAAACTCGGGTTTCAAATTAGGGGTAGGGTTTCAAACTAGGGTTTTACATTACGGTTAGGGTTTCCAACTAGGGTTTCAAATTAGAGTTTGGGTTTCAAACTAGGGTTTTACATTAGGGTTAGGGTTTCAAACTTGGGTTTCAAATTAGGCTTAGGGTTTCAATCTAGGGTTTTGTTTTAGGGTTAGGGTTTCAAACAAGGGTTTTACAATAGGATTAGGGTTTCAAACTAGGGTTTTACATTAGGTTTAGGGTTTCAAACTAGGGTTTTACATTAGGGTTAGGGTTACAAACTAGGGTTTTACATTAGGGTTAGGGTTTCAAACTAGGGTTTTACATTAGGGTTAGGGTTTCAAACTAGGGTTTCAAATTAGGCTTAGGGTTTCAATCTAGGGTTTTGTTTTAGGGTTAGGGTTTCAAACAAGGGTTTTACAATAGGGTTAGGGTTTCAAACTAGGGTTTTACATTAGGTTTAGGGTTTCAAACTAGGGTTTTACATTAGGGTTAGGGTTACAAACTAGGGTTTTACATTAGGGTTAGGGTTTCAAACTAGGGTTTTACATTAGGGTTAGGGTTTCAAACTAGGGTTTCAATTTAGGGTTAGGGTTTCAAACTAGGGTTTATCATTAGGGTTAGGGTTTCAAACTAGGGTTTTACATTAGGGTTAGGGTTTCAAACTAGGGCTTTACATTTGGGTTAGGGTTACAAACAAGGGTTTTACATTAGGGTTAGGGTTTCAAACTAGGGTTTTGCATTAGGTTTAGGGTTTCAAACTAGGGTTTATCATTAGGGTTAGGGTTTCAAACTAGGGTTTTACATTAGGGTTAGGGTTTCAAACAAGGGTTTTACATTAGGGTTAGGGTTTCAAACAAGGTTTTTACATTAGGGTTAGGGTTTCAAAACAGGGGTTTTAAATTAGGGTTAGGGTTTCAAACTTGGGTTTTACATTAGGTTTAGGGTTTCAAACTAGGGTTTCAAATTAGGGTTTGGGTTTCAAATTGAGGTTTTACATTAGGATTAGGGTTACAAACTAGGGTTTTACATTAGGGTTAGGGTTTCAAACTAGGGTTTCAAATTAGGTTTGGGGTTTCAAACTAGGGTTTTACATTAGGGTTAGGGTTTCAAACTAGGGTTTTACATTAGGGTTAGGGTTTCAAAATAGGGTTTTACATTAGGGTTAGGGTTTCAAAATAGGGTTTAACATTAGGGTTAGGGTTTCAAACTAGGGTTTCAAATTAGGGTTAGGGTTGCAAACTAGGGTTTTACATTAGCACTAGGGTTTCAAACTCGGGTTTCAAATTAGGGGTAGGGTTTCAAACTAGGGTTTTACATTAGGGTTAGGGTTTCAAACTAGGGTTTCAAATCAGAGTTAGGGTTTCAAACTAGGGTTTCAAATTAGAGTTATGGTTTCAAACTAGGGTTTCAAATTAGGGTTTGGGTTTCAAATTGAGGTTTTACATTAGGATTAGGGTTACAAACTAGGGTTTTACATTAGGGTTAGGGTTTCAAACTAGGGTTTCAAATTAGGTTTGGGGTTTCAAACTAGGGTTTTACATTAGGGTTAGGGTTTCAAACTAGGGTTTTACATTAGGGTTAGGGTTTCAAAATAGGGTTTTACATTAGGGTTAGGGTTTCAAAATAGGGTTTAACATTAGGGTTAGGGTTTCAAACTAGGGTTTCAAATTAGGGTTAGGGTTGCAAACTAGGGTTTTACATTAGCACTAGGGTTTCAAACTCGGGTTTCAAATTAGGGGTAGGGTTTCAAACTAGGGTTTTACATTAGGGTTAGGGTTTCAAACTAGGGTTTCAAATTAGAGTTAGGGTTTCAAACTAGGGTTTCAAATTAGAGTTAGGGTTTCAAACTAGGATTTTACATTAGGGTTAGGGTTTCAAACTAGGGTTTTACATTAGGGTTAGGGTTTCAAACTAGGGTTTTATATTAGGGTTTGGGTTTCAAACTAGGGTTTTATATTAGGGTTAGGGTTTCAAACTAGGGTTTCAAATTAGGGTTTGGGTTTCAAATTAGGGTTTGGGTTTCAAATTGAGGTTTTACATTAGGATTAGGGTTACAAACTAGGGTTTTACATTAGGGTTGGGGTTTCAAACTAGGGTTTCAAATTAGGTTTGGGGTTTCAAACTAGGGTTTTACATTAGGGTTAGGGTTAGGGTTTCAAACTAGGGTTTTACATTAGGGTTAGGGTTTCAAAATAGGGTTTAACATTAGGGTTAGGGTTTCAAACTAGGGTTTCAAATTAGGGTTAGGGTTGCAAACTAGGGTTTTACATTAGCGCTAGGGTTTCAAACTCGGGTTTCAAATTAGGGGTAGGGTTTCAAACTAGGGTTTTACATTACGGTTAGGGTTTCAAACTAGGGTTTAACGTTAGGGTTAGGGTTTCAAACTAGGGTTTTACATCAGGGTTAGGGTTTCAAACTAGGGTTTCAAATTAGGGTTAGGGTTTCAAACTAGTGTTTTACATTAGGGTTAGGGTTTCAAACTAGGGTTTTACATTAGGGTTAGGGTTTCACACTAAGGTTTTACATTAGGGTTAGGGTTACAAACTAGGGTTTTACATTAGTGTTAGGGTTTCAAACTGGGGTTTCAATTTAGTGTTAGGGTTTCAAATTAGGGTTTAACATTAGGGTTAATGCTTCAAACTAGGGTTTTACATTAGGGTTAGCGTTTCAAACTAGTGTTTTACATTAGGGTTAGTGCTTCAAACTATGGTTTTACATTAGGGTTAGTGTTTCAAACTAGGGTTTTACATTAGGGTTAGGGTTTCAAACTAGGGTTTTACATTAGGGTTAGGGTTTCAAACTAGGGTTTCAATTTAGGGTTAGGGTTTCAAACTAGGGTTTTACATTAGGGTTAGGGTTTCAAAATAGGGTTTAACATTAGGGTTAGGGTTTCAAACTAGGGTTTCAAATTAGGGTTAGGGTTGCAAACTAGGGTTTTACATTAGCACTAGGGTTTCAAACTCGGGTTTCAAATTAGGGGTAGGGTTTCAAACTAGGGTTTTACATTAGGGTTAGGGTTTCAAACTAGGGTTTCAAATTAGAGTTAGGGTTTCAAACTAGGGTTTCAAATTAGAGTTAGGGTTTCAAACTAGGATTTTACATTAGGGTTAGGGTTTCAAACTAGGGTTTTACATTAGGGTTAGGGTTTCAAACTAGGGTTTTATATTAGGGTTAGGGTTTCAAACTAGGGTTTTATATTAGGGTTAGGGTTTCAAACTAGGGTTTCAAATTAGGGTTTGGGTTTCAAATTAGGGTTTGGGTTTCAAATTGAGGTTTTACATTAGGATTAGGGTTCCAAACTAGGGTTTTACATTAGGGTTGGGGTTTCAAACTAGGGTTTCAAATTAGGTTTGGGGTTTCAAACTAGGGTTTTACATTAGGGTTAGCGTTAGGGTTTCAAACTAGGGTTTTACATTAGGGTTAGGGTTTCAAAATAGGGTTTAACATTAGGGTTAGGGTTTCAAACTAGGGTTTCAAATTAGGGTTAGGGTTGCAAACTAGGGTTTTACATTAGCGCTAGGGTTTCAAACTCGGGTTTCAAATTAGGGGTAGGGTTTCAAACTAGGGTTTTACATTACGGTTAGGGTTTCAAACTAGGGTTTAACGTTAGGGTTAGGGTTTCAAACTAGGGTTTTACATCAGGGTTAGGGTTTCAAACTAGGGTTTCAAATTAGGGTTAGGGTTTCAAACTAGTGTTTTACATTAGGGTTAGGGTTTCAAACTAGGGTTTTACATTAGGGTTAGGGTTTCACACTAAGGTTTTACATTAGGGTTAGGGTTACAAACTAGGGTTTTACATTAGTGTTAGGGTTTCAAACTGGGGTTTCAATTTAGTGTTAGGGTTTCAAATTAGGGTTTAACATTAGGGTTAATGCTTCAAACTAGGGTTTTACATTAGGGTTAGCGTTTCAAACTAGTGTTTTACATTAGGGTTAGTGCTTCAAACTATGGTTTTACATTAGGGTTAGTGTTTCAAACTAGGGTTTTACATTAGGGTTAGGGTTTCAAACTAGGGTTTTGCATTAGGGTTAGGGTTTCAAACTAGGGTTTATCATTAGGGTTAGGGTTTCAAACTAGGGTTTTACATTAGGGTTAGGGTTTCAAACTAGGGTTTAACATTAGGGTTAGGGTTACAAACTAGGATTTTTTATGAGGGTTAGGGTTTCAAACTAAGGTTTCACATTAGAGTTAGGATTTCAAACAGGGGTTTCAAATTAGGGTTAGGGTTTCAAATTAGGGTTAAGGTTTCAAACTAGGGTTTTACATTAGGGTTAGGGTTTCAAACTAGGGTTTAACTTTAGGGTTAGGGTTTCAAACTAGGGTTTCAAATTAGGGTTAGGATTTCAAACTAGGGTTTTACATTAGGGTTAGGGTTTCAAACTAGGGTTTAACATTAGGGTTAGGGTTTCAAACTAGGGTTTCAAATTAGGGTTAGGGTTACAAACAAGGGGTTTTACATTAGGGTTAGGGTTTCAAACTAGGGTTTATCATTAGGGTTAGGGTTTCAAACTAGGGTTTTACATTAGGGTTAGGGTTTCAAACTCGGGTTTAAAATTAGGGTTAGGGTTTCAAACAAGGGTTTTACATTAGGGTTAGGGTTTCAAACTAGGGTTTTACATTAGGGTTAGGGTTTCAAACTAGGGTTTTACATTAGAGTTAGGGTTACAAACTAGGGTTTTACATTAGGGTTAGGGTTTCAAACTAGGGTTTTACATTAGGGTTAGGGTTTCAAACTATGGTTTTACATTAGGGTTAGGGTTACAAACTAGGGTTTTACATTAGGGTTAGGGTTTCAAACTAGGGTTTTACATTAGGGTTAGGGTTTCAAACTGTGGTTTCAATTTAGTGTTAGGGTTTCAAACTAGGGTTTAACATTAGGGTTAATGCTTCAAACTAGGGTTTTACATTAGGGTTAGTGTTTCAAACTAGTGTTTTACATTAGGGTTAGTGCTTCAAACTAGGGTTTTACATTAGGGTTAGGGTTTCAAACTAGGGTTTTACATTAGGGTTAGGGTTTCAAACTAGGGTTTTACATTAGGGTTAAGGTTTCAAACTAGGGTTTTACATTAGGGTTAGTGTTTCAAACTAGGGTTTTACATTTGGGTTAGGGTTACAAACTAGGGTTTTTTATGAGGGTTAGGGTTTCAAACTAAGGTTTCACATTAGAGTTAGGATTTCAAACAGGGGTTTCAAATTAGGGTTAGGGTTTCAAACTAGGGTTTTACATTAAGGTTTGGGTTTCAAACTAGGGTTTAACATTAGGGTTAGGGTTTCAAATTAGGGTTAGGGTTACAAACAAGGGGTTTTACATTAGGGTTAGGGTTTCAAACTAGGGTTTTACATTAGGGTTAGGGTTTCAAACTCGGGTTTAAAATAAGGGTTAGGGTTTCAAACTAGGGCTTTACATTAGGGTTAGGGTTTAAAACTAGGGTTTCAAATTAGGCTTAGGGTTTCAATCTAGGGTTTTGTTTTAGGGTTAGGGTTTCAAACAAGGGTTTTACATTAGGGTTAGGGTTTCAAACTATTGTTTTACATTAGGGTTAGGGTTTCAAACTAGGGTTTTACATTAGAGTTAGGGTTACAAACTAGGGTTTTACATTAGGGTTAGGGTTTCAAACTAGGGTTTTACATTAGGGTTAGGGTTTCAAACTATGGTTTTACATTAGGGTTAGGGTTTCAAACAAGGGTTTTACAATAGGGTTAGGGTTTCAAACTAGGGTTTTACATTAGGTTTAGGGTTTCAAACTAGGGTTTTACATTAGGGTTAGGGTTACAAACTAGGGTTTTACAATAGGGTTAGGGTTTCAAACTAGGGTTTTACATTAGGGTTAGGGTTTCAAACTAGGGTTTTAATTTAGGGTTAGGGTTTCAAACTAGGGTTTATCATTAGGGTTAGGGTTTCAAACTAGGGTTTTACATTAGGGTTAGGGTTTCAAACTAGGGCTTTACATTTGGGTTAGGGTTACAAACAAGGGTTTTACATTAGGGTTAGGGTTTTAAACTAGGGTTTTGCATTAGGTTTAGGGTTTCAAACTAGGGTTTATCATTAGGGTTAGGGTTTCAAACTAGGGTTTTACATTAGGGTTAGGGTTTCAAACAAGGGTTTTACATTAGGGTTAGGGTTTCAAACAAGGGTTTTACATTAGGGTTAGGGTTTCAAAACAGGGGTTTTAAATTAGGGTTAGGGTTTCAAACTTGGGTTTTACATTAGGTTTAGGGTTTCAAACTAGGGTTTCAAATTAGGGTTTGGGTTTCAAATTGAGGTTTTACATTAGGATTAGGGTTACAAACTAGGGTTTTACATTAGGGTTAGGGTTTCAAACTAGGGTTTCAAATTAGGTTTGGGGTTTCAAACTAGGGTTTTACATTAGGGTTAGGGTTTCAAACTAGGGTTTTACATTAGGGTTAGGGTTTCAAAATAGGGTTTTACATTAGGGTTAGGGTTTCAAAATAGGGTTTAACATTAGGGTTAGGGTTTCAAACTAGGGTTTCAAATTAGGGTTAGGGTTGCAAACTAGGGTTTTACATTAGCACTAGGGTTTCAAACTCGGGTTTCAAATTAGGCTTAGGGTTTCAATCTAGGGTTTTGTTTTAGGGTTAGGGTTTCAAACAAGGGTTTTACAATAGGATTAGGGTTTCAAACTAGGGTTTTACATTAGGGTTAGGGTTTCAAACTAGGGTTTTACATTAGGGTTAGGGTTTCAAACTAGGGTTTCAAATTAGGCTTAGGGTTTCAATCTAGGGTTTTGTTTTAGGGTTAGGGTTTCAAACAAGGGTTTTACAATAGGATTAGGGTTTCAAACTAGGGTTTTACATTAGGTTTAGGGTTTCAAACTAGGGTTTTACATTAGGGTTAGGGTTACAAACTAGGGTTTTACATTAGGGTTAGGGTTTTAAACTAGGGTTTTACATTAGGGTTAGGGTTTCAAACTAGGGTTTCAAATTAGGCTTAGGGTTTCAATCTAGGGTTTTGTTTTAGGGTTAGGGTTTCAAACAAGGGTTTTACAATAGGGTTAGGGTTTCAAACTAGGGTTTTACATTAGGTTTAGGGTTTCAAACTAGGGTTTTACATTAGGGTTAGGGTTACAAACTAGGGTTTTACATTAGGGTTAGGGTTTCAAACTAGGGTTTTACATTAGTTTTAGGGTTTCAAACTGGGGTTTCAATTTAGTGTTAGGGTTTCAAATTAGGGTTTAACATTAGGGTTAATGCTTCAAACTAGGGTTTTACATTAGGGTTAGCGTTTCAAACTAGTGTTTTACATTAGGGTTAGTGCTTCAAACTATGGTTTTACATTAGGGTTAGTGTTTCAAACTAGGGTTTTACATTAGGGTTAGGGTTTCAAACTAGGGTTTTACATTAGGGTTAGGGTTTCAAACTAGGGTTTCAATTTAGGGTTAGGGTTTCAAACTAGGGTTTTACATTAGGGTTAGGGTTTCAAACTAGGGTTTAACATTAGGGTTAGGGTTTCAAACTAGTGTTTTACTTTAGGTTTAATGCTTTAAACTAGGGTTTTACATTAGGGTTAGCGTTTCAAACTAGGGTTTTACATTAGGGTTAGTGTTTCAAACTAGGGTTTTACATTTGGGTTAGGTTTACAAACTAGGGTTTTACATTAGGGTTAGGGTTTCAAACTAGGGTTTTGCATTAGGGTTAGGGTTTCAAACCAGGGTTTATCATTAGGGTTAGGGTTTCAAACTAGGGTTTTACATTAGGGTTAGGGTTTCAAACTAGGGTTTAACATTAGGGTTAGGGTTACAAACTAGGATTTTTTATGAGGGTTAGGGTTTCAAACTAAGGTTTCACATTAGAGTTAGGATTTCAAACAGGGGTTTCAAATTAGGGTTAGGGTTTCAAACAAGGGTTTCAAATTAGGGTTAAGGTTTCAAACTAGGGTTTTACATTAGGGTTAGGGTTTCAAACTAGGGTTTAACTTTAGGGTTAGGGTTTCAAACTAGGGTTTTAAATTAGGGTTAGGGTTACAAACAAGGGGTTTTACATTAGGGTTAGGATTTCAAACTAGGGTTTCAAATTAGGGGTAGGGTTTCAAACTAGGGTTTTACATTAGGGTTAGGGTTTCAAACTAGGGTTTAACATTAGGGTTAGGGTTTCAAACTAGGGTTTCAAATTAGGGTTAGGGTTACAAACAAGGGGTTTTACATTAGGGTTAGGGTTTCAAACTAGGGTTTTACATTAGGGTTAGGGTTTCAAACTCGGGTTTAAAATTAGGGTTAGGGTTTCAAACTAGGGTTTTACATTAGGGTTAGGGTTTAAAAACAGGAGTTAAAAATTAGGGTTAGGGTTTCACACTAGGGTTTTACATTAGGGTTAGGTTTTCAAACTAGGGTTTTACATTAGGGTTAGGGTTTCAAACAAGGGTTTTACATTAGGGTTAGGGTTTCAAAACAGTCATTTTACATTAGGGTTAGGGTTACAAACTAGGGTTTTACATTAGGGTTAGGGTTTCAAACTAGGGTTTCTAATTAGGGTTAGGGTTTCAAACTAGGGTTTTACATTAGGGTTAGGGTTTCAAACTAGGGTTTCAAATTAGGGTTAGGGTTTCAAACTAGGGTTTCAAATTAGGCTTAGGGTTTCAATCTAGGGTTTTGTTTTAGGGTTAGGGTTTCAAACAAGGGATTTACATTAGGGTTAGGGTTTCAAACTAGGGTTTTACATTAGGTTTAGGGTTTCAAACTAGGGTTTTACATTAGGGTTAGGGTTACAAACTAGGGTTTTACAATAGGGTTAGGGTTTCAAACTAGGGTTTTACATTAGGGTTAGGGTTTCAAACTAGGGTTTCAATTTAGGGTTAGGGTTTCAAACTAGGGTTTATCATTAGGGTTAGGGTTTCAAACTAGGGTTTTACATTAGGGTTAGGGTTTCAAACTAGGGCTTTACATTTGGGTTAGGGTTACAAACAAGGGTTTTACATTAGGGTTAGGGTTTCAAACTAGGGTTTTGCATTAGGTTTAGGGTTACAAACAAGGGTTTTACATTAGGGTTAGGGTTTCAAACAAGGGTTTTACATTAGGGTTAGGGTTTCAAATAAGGGTTTTACATTAGGGTTAGGGTTTCAAAACAGGGGTTTTAAATTAGGGTTAGGGTTTCAAACTTGGGTTTTACATTAGGTTTAGGGTTTCAAACTAGGGTTTCAAATTAGGGTTTGGGTTTCAAATTGAGGTTTTACATTAGGATTAGGGTTACAAACTAGGGTTTTACATTAGGGTTAGGGTTTCAAACTAGGGTTTCAAATTAGGTTTGGGGTTTCAAACTAGGGTTTTACATTAGGGTTAGGGTTTCAAACTAGGGTTTTACATTAGGGTTAGGGTTTCAAAATAGGGTTTTACATTAGGGTTAGGGTTTCAAAATAGGGTTTAACATTAGGGTTAGGGTTTCAAACTAGGGTTTCAAATTAGGGTTAGGGTTGCAAACTAGGGTTTTACATTAGCACTAGGGTTTCAAACTCGGGTTTCAAATTAGGGGTAGGGTTTCAAACTAGGGTTTTACATTAGGGTTAGGGTTTCAAACTAGGGTTTCAAATTAGAGTTAGGGTTTCAAACTAGGGTTTTACATTAGGGTTAGGGTTTCAAACTAGGGTTTCAAATTAGGCTTAGGGTTTCAATCTAGGGTTTTGTTTTAGGGTTAGGGTTTCAAACAAGGGTTTTACAATAGGGTTAGGGTTTCAAACTAGGGTTTTACATTAGGTTTAGGGTTTCAAACTAGGGTTTTACATTAGGGTTAGGGTTACAAACTAGGGTTTTACATTAGGGTTAGGGTTTCAAACTAGGGTTTTACATTAGGGTTAGGGTTTCAAACTAGGGTTTCAAATTAGGCTTAGGGTTTCAATCTAGGGTTTTGTTTTAGGGTTAGGGTTTCAAACAAGGGTTTTACAATAGGGTTAGGGTTTCAAACTAGGGTTTTACATTAGGTTTAGGGTTTCAAACTAGGGTTTTACATTAGGGTTAGGGTTACAAACTAGGGTTTTACATTAGGGTTAGGGTTTCAAACTAGGGTTTTACATTAGGGTTAGGGTTTCAAACTAGGGTTTCAATTTAGGGTTAGGGTTTCAAACTAGGGTTTATCATTAGGGTTAGGGTTTCAAACTAGCGTTTTACATTAGGGTTAGGGTTTCAAACTAGGGCTTTACATTTGGGTTAGGGTTACAAACAAGGGTTTTACATTAGGGTTAGGGTTTCAAACTAGGGTTTTGCATTAGGTTTAGGGTTTCAAACTAGGGTTTATCATTAGGGCTAGGGTTTCAAACTAGGGTTTACATTAGGGTTAGGGTTTCAAACAAGGGTTTTACATTAGGGTTAGGGTTTCAAACAAGGGTTTTACATTAGGGTTAGGGTTTCAAAACAGGGGTTTTAAATTAGGGTTAGGGTTTCAAACTTGGGTTTTACATTAGGTTTAGGGTTTCAAACTAGGGTTTCAAATTAGGGTTTGGGTTTCAAATTGAGGTTTTACATTAGGATTAGGGTTACAAACTAGGGTTTTACATTAGGGTTAGGGTTTCAAACTAGGGTTTCAAATTAGGTTTGGGGTTTCAAACTAGGGTTTTACATTAGGGTTAGGGTTTCAAACTAGGGTTTTACATTAGGGTTAGGGTTTCAAAATAGGGTTTTACATTAGGGTTAGGGTTTCAAAATAGGGTTTAACATTAGGGTTAGGGTTTCAAACTAGGGTTTCAAATTAGGGTTAGGGTTGCAAACTAGGGTTTTACATTAGCACTAGGGTTTCAAACTCGGGTTTCAAATTAGGGGTAGGGTTTCAAACTAGGGTTTTACATTAGGGTTAGGGTTTCAAACTAGGGTTTCAAATTAGAGTTAGGGTTTCAAACTAGGGTTTCAAATTAGAGTTAGGGTTTCAAACTAGGGTTTTACATTAGGGTTAGGGTTTCAAACTAGGGTTTTACATTAGGGTTAGGGTTTCAAACTAGGGTTTTATATTAGGGTTAGGGTTTCAAACTAGGGTTTTATATTAGGGTTAGGGTTTCAAACTAGGGTTTCAAATTAGGGTTTGGGTTTCAAATTAGGGTTTGGGTTTCAAATTGAGGTTTTACATTAGGATTAGGGTTACAAACTAGGGTTTTACATTAGGGTTAGGGTTTCAAACTAGGGTTTCAAATTAGGTTTGGGGTTTCAAACTAGGGTTTTACATTAGGGTTAGGGTTAGGGTTTCAAACTAGGGTTTTACATTAGGGTTAGGGTTTCAAACTAGGGTTTTACATTAGGGTTAGGGTTTCAAAATAGGGTTTAACATTAGGGTTAGGGTTTCAAACTAGGGTTTCAAATTAGGGTTAGGGTTGCAAACTAGGGTTTTACATTAGCGCTAGGGTTTCAAACTCGGGTTTCAAATTAGGGGTAGGGTTTCAAACTAGGGTTTTACATTACGGTTAGGGTTTCAAACTAGGGTTTAACGTTAGGGTTAGGGTTTCAAACTAGGGTTTTACATCAGGGTTAGGGTTTCAAACTAGGGTTTCAAATTAGGGTTAGGGTTTCAAACTAGTGTTTTACATTAGGGTTAGGGTTTCAAACTAGGGTTTTACATTAGGGTTAGGGTTTCACACTAAGGTTTTACATTAGGGTTAGGGTTACAAACTAGGGTTTTACATTAGTGTTAGGGTTTCAAACTGGGGTTTCAATTTAGTGTTAGGGTTTCAAATTAGGGTTTAACATTAGGGTTAATGCTTCAAACTAGGGTTTTACATTAGGGTTAGCGTTTCAAACTAGTGTTTTACATTAGGGTTAGTGCTTCAAACTATGGTTTTACATTAGGGTTAGGGTTTCAAAATAGGGTTTTACATTAGGGTTAGGGTTTCAAAATAGGGTTTAACATTAGGGTTAGGGTTTCAAACTAGGGTTTCAAATTAGGGTTAGGGTTGCAAACTAGGGTTTTACATTAGCACTAGGGTTTCAAACTCGGGTTTCAAATTAGGGGTAGGGTTTCAAACTAGGGTTTTACATTAGGGTTAGGGTTTCAAACTAGGGTTTCAAATTAGAGTTAGGGTTTCAAACTAGGGTTTCAAATTAGAGTTAGGGTTTCAAACTAGGGTTTCAAATTAGGGTTAGGGTTTCAAACTAGGGTTTCAAATTAGGGTTAGGGTTGCAAACTAGGGTTTTACATTAGCACTAGGGTTTCAAACTCGGGTTTCAAATTAGGGGTAGGGTTTCAAACTAGGGTTTTACATTAGGGTTAGGGTTTCAAACTAGGGTTTCAAATTAGAGTTAGGGTTTCAAACTAGGGTTTCAAATTAGAGTTAGGGTTTCAAACTAGGGTTTTACATTAGGGTTAGGGTTTCAAACTAGGGTTTTACATTAGGGTTAGGGTTTCAAACTAGGGTTTTATATTAGGGTTAGGGTTTCAAACTAGGGTTTTATATTAGGGTTAGGGTTTCAAACTAGGGTTTCAAATTAGGGTTTGGGTTTCAAATTAGGGTTTGGGTTTCAAATTGAGGTTTTACATTAGGATTAGGTTTACAAACTAGGGTTTTACATTAGGGTTAGGGTTTCAAACTAGGGTTTCAAATTAGGTTTGGGGTTTCAAACTAGGGTTTTACATTAGGGTTAGGGTTAGGGTTTCAAACTAGGGTTTTACATTAGGGTTAGGGTTTCAAAATAGGGTTTAACATTAGGGTTAGGGTTTCAAACTAGGGTTTCAAATTAGGGTTAGGGTTGCAAACTAGGGTTTTACATTACGGTTAGGGTTTCAAACTAGGGTTTAACGTTAGGGTTAGGGTTTCAAACTAGGGTTTTACATCAGGGTTAGGGTTTCAAACTAGGGTTTCAAATTAGGGTTAGGGTTTCAAACTAGTGTTTTACATTAGGGTTAGGGTTTCAAACTAGGGTTTTACATTAGGGTTAGGGTTTCACACTAAGGTTTTACATTAGGGTTAGGGTTACAAACTAGGGTTTTACATTAGTGTTAGGGTTTCAAACTGGGGTTTCAATTTAGTGTTAGGGTTTCAAATTAGGGTTTAACATTAGGGTTAATGCTTCAAACTAGGGTTTTACATTAGGGTTAGCGTTTCAAACTAGTGTTTTACATTAGGGTTAGTGCTTCAAACTATGGTTTTACATTAGGGTTAGGGTTTCAAAATAGGGTTTTACATTAGGGTTAGGGTTTCAAAATAGGGTTTAACATTAGGGTTAGGGTTTCAAACTAGGGTTTCAAATTAGGGTTAGGGTTGCAAACTAGGGTTTTACATTAGCACTAGGGTTTCAAACTCGGTTTTCAAATTAGGGGTAGGGTTTCAAACTAGGGTTTTACATTAGGGTTAGGGTTTCAAACTAGGGTTTCAAATTAGAGTTAGGGTTTCAAACTAGGGTTTCAAATTAGAGTTAGGGTTTCAAACTAGGGTTTTACATTAGGGTTAGGGTTTCAAACTAGGGTTTTACATTAGGGTTAGGGTTTCAAACTAGGGTTTTATATTAGGGTTAGGGTTTCAAACTAGGGTTTTATATTAGGGTTAGGGTTTCAAACTAGGGTTTCAAATTAGGGTTTGGGTTTCAAATTAGGGTTTGGGTTTCAAATTGAGGTTTTACATTAGGATTAGGGTTACAAACTAGGGTTTTACATTAGGGTTAGGGTTTCAAACTAGGGTTTCAAATTAGGTTTGGGGTTTCAAACTAGGGTTTTACATTAGGGTTAGGGTTAGGGTTTCAAACTAGGGTTTTACATTAGGGTTAGGGTTTCAAAATAGGGTTTAACATTAGGGTTAGGTTTTCAAACTAGGGTTTCAAATTAGGGTTAGGGTTGCAAACTAGGGTTTTACATTAGCGCTAGGGTTTCAAACTCGGGTTTCAAATTAGGGGTAGGGTTTCAAACTAGGGTTTTACATTACGGTTAGGGTTTCAAACTAGGGTTTAACGTTAGGGTTAGGGTTTCAAACTAGGGTTTTACATCAGGGTTAGGGTTTCAAACTAGGGTTTCAAATTAGGGTTAGGGTTTCAAACTAGTGTTTTACATTAGGGTTAGGGTTTCAAACTAGGGTTTTACATTAGGGTTAGGGTTTCACACTAAGGTTTTACATTAGGGTTAGGGTTACAAACTAGGGTTTTACATTAGATTTAGGGTTTCAAACTGGGGTTTCAATTTAGTGTTAGGGTTTCAAATTAGGGTTTAACATTAGGGTTAATGCTTCAAACTAGGGTTTTACATTAGGGTTAGCGTTTCAAACTAGTGTTTTACATTAGGGTTAGTGCTTCAAACTATGGTTTTACATTAGGGTTAGTGTTTCAAACTAGGGTTTTACATTAGGGTTAGGGTTTCAAACTAGGGTTTTACATTAGGGTTAGGGTTTCAAACTAGGGTTTATCATTAGGGTTAGGGTTTCAAATTAGGGTTTTACATTAGGGTTAGGGTTTCAAACTAGGGTTTAACATTAGGGTTAGGGTTTCAAACTAGTGTTTTACTTTAGGTTTAATGCTTTAAACTAGGGTTTTACATTAGGGTTAGCGTTTCAAACTAGGGTTTTACATTAGGGTTAGTGTTTCAAACTAGGGTTTTACATTTGGGTTAGGTTTACAAACTAGGGTTTTACATTAGGGTTAGGGTTTCAAACTAGGGTTTTGCATTAGGGTTAGGGTTTCAAACTAGGGTTTATCATTAGGGTTAGGGTTTCAAACTAGGGTTTTACATTAGGGTTAGGGTTTCAAACTAGGGTTTAACATTAGGGTTAGGGTTAAAAACTAGGATTTTTTATGAGGGTTAGGGTTTCAAACTAAGGTTTCACATTAGAGTTAGGATTTCAAACAGGGGTTTCAAATTAGGGTTAGGGTTTCAAACAAGGGTTTCAAATTAGGGTTAAGGTTTCAAACTAGGGTTTTACATTAGGGTTAGGGTTTCAAACTAGGGTTTAACTTTAGGGTTAGGGTTTCAAACTAGGGTTTCAAATTAGGGTTAGGGTTACAAACAAGGGGTTTTACATTAGGGTTAGGATTTCAAACTAGGGTTTCAAATTAGGGGTAGGGTTTCAAACTAGGGTTTTACATTAGGGTTAGGGTTTCAAACTAGGGTTTAACTTTAGGGTTAGGGTTTCAAACTAGGGTTTCAAATTAGGGTTAGGGTTACAAACAAGGGGTTTTACATTAGGGTTAGGGTTTCAAACTAGGGTTTTACATTAGGGTTAGGGTTTCAAACTCGGGTTTAAAATTAGGGTTAGGGTTTCAAACAAGGGTTTTAAATTAGGGTTAGGGTTTCAAACTAGGGTTTTACATTAGGGTTAGGGTTTAAAAACAGGGGTTAAAAATTAGGGTTAGGGTTTCACACTAGGGTTTTACATTAGGGTTAGGTTTTCAAACTAGGGTTTTACATTAGGGTTAGGGTTTCAAACAAGGGTTTTACATTAGGGTTAGGGTTTCAAAACAGTCATTTTACATTAGGGTTAGGGTTACAAACTAGGGTTTTACATTAGGATTAGGGTTTCAAACTAGGGTTTTGCATTAGGGTTAGGGTTTCAAACTAGGGTTTATCATTAGGGTTAGGGTTTCAAACTAGGGTTTTACATTAGGGTTAGGGTTTCAAACTAGGGTTTAACATTAGGGTTAGGGTTAAAAACTAGGATTTTTTATGAGGGTTAGGGTTTCAAACTAAGGTTTCACATTAGAGTTAGGATTTCAAACAGGGGTTTCAAATTAGGGTTAGGGTTTCAAACAAGGGTTTCAAATTAGGGTTAAGGTTTCAAACTAGGGTTTTACATTAGGGTTAGGGTTTCAAACTAGGGTTTAACTTTAGGGTTAGGGTTTCAAACTAGGGTTTCAAATTAGGGTTAGGGTTACAAACAAGGGGTTTTACATTAGGGTTAGGATTTCAAACTAGGGTTTCAAATTAGGGGTAGGGTTTCAAACTAGGGTTTTACATTAGGGTTAGGGTTTCAAACTAGGGTTTAACTTTAGGGTTAGGGTTTCAAACTAGGGTTTCAAATTAGGGTTAGGGTTACAAACAAGGGGTTTTACATTAGGGTTAGGGTTTCAAACTAGGGTTTTACATTAGGGTTAGGGTTTCAAACTCGGGTTTAAAATTAGGGTTAGGGTTTCAAACAAGGGTTTTAAATTAGGGTTAGGGTTTCAAACTAGGGTTTTACATTAGGGTTAGGGTTTAAAAACAGGGGTTAAAAATTAGGGTTAGGGTTTCACACTAGGGTTTTACATTAGGGTTAGGTTTTCAAACTAGGGTTTTACATTAGGGTTAGGGTTTCAAACAAGGGTTTTACATTAGGGTTAGGGTTTCAAAACAGTCATTTTACATTAGGGTTAGGGTTACAAACTAGGGTTTTACATTAGGATTAGGGTTTCAAACTAGGGTTTCTAATTAGGGTTAGGGTTTCAAACTAGGGTTTTACATTAGGGTTAGGGTTTCAAACTAGGGTTTCAAATTAGGGTTAGGGTTTCAAACTAGGGTTTCAAATTAGGCTTAGGGTTTCAATCTAGGGTTTTGTTTTAGGGTTAGGGTTTCAAACAAGGGTTTTACATTAGGGTTAGGGTTTCAAACTAGGGTTTTACATTAGGTTTAGGGTTTCAAACTAGGGTTTTACATTAGGGTTAGGGTTACAAACTAGGGTTTTACATTAGGGTTAGGGTTTCAAACTAGGGTTTTAAATTAGGGTTAGGGTTTCAAACTAGGGTTTCAATTTAGGGTTAGGGTTTCAAACTAGGGTTTATCATTAGGGTTAGGGTTTCAAACTAGGGTTTTACATTAGGGTTAGGGTTTCAAACTAGGGCTTATAATTAGGGTTAGGGTTTCAAACTAGTGTTTTACATTAGGGTTAATGCTTCAAACTAGGGTTTCAAATTAGGGTTAGGGTTTCAAACTAGGGTTTTACATTAGGGTTAGGGTTTCAAACTAGGGTTTTACATTAGGGTTAGGGTTTCACACTAAGGTTTTACATTAGGGTTAGGGTTACAAACTAGGGTTTTACATTAATGTTAGGGTTTCAAACTGGGGTTTCAATTTAGTGTTAGGGTTTCAAACTAGTGTTTTACATTAGGGTTAGTGCTTCAAACTATGGTTTTACATTAGGGTTAGGGTTTCAAACTAGGGTTTTACATTAGGGTTAGGGTTTCAAACTAGGGTTTTACATTAGGGTTAGGGTTTCAAACTAGGGTTTCAAATTAGGGTTAGGGTTACAAACAAGGGGTTTTACATTAGGGTTAGGGTTTCAAACTAGGGTTTTACATTAGGGTTAGGGTTTCAAACTCGGGTTTAAAATTAGGGTAAGGGTTTCAAACAAGGGTTTTACATTAGGGTTAGGGTTTCAAACTAGGGTTTTACATTAGGGTTAGGGTTTCAAACTAGGGTTTTACATTAGAGTTAGGGTTACAAACTAGGGTTTTACATTAGGGTTAGGGTTTCAAACTAGGGTTTTACATTAGGGTTAGGGTTTCAAACTAGGGTTTTACATTAGGGTTAGGGTTTCAAACTAGGGTTTCAATTTAGGTTTAGGGTTTCAAACTAGGGTTTATCATTAGGGTTAGGGTTTCAAACTAGTGTTTTACATTAGGGTTAGGGTTTCAAACTAGGGCTTATTATTAGGGTTAGGGTTTCAAACTAGTGTTTTACATTAGGGTTAATGCTTCAAACTAGGGTTTTACATTAGGGTTGGGTTTCAAACTAGGGCTTTACATTTGGGTTAGGGTTACAAACAAGGGTTTTACATTAGGGTTAGGGTTTCAAACTAGGGTTTTGCATTAGGGTTAGGGTTTCAAACTAGGGTTTATCATTAGGGTTAGGGTTTCAAACTAGGGTTTTACATTAGGGTTAGGGTTACAAACTAGGGTTTTACATTACGGTTAGGGTTTCAAACTAGGGTTTAACGTTAGTGTTAGGTTTTCAAACTAGGGTTTTACATTAGGGTTAATGCTTCAAACTAGGGTTTTACATTAGGGTTACGCTTTCAAACTAGGGTTTTACAATAGGGTTAGGGTTTCAAACTAGGGTTTAAAATTAGGGTTAGAGTTTCAAACTAGGGTTTTACAATAGGGTTACTGCTTCAAACTAGGGTTTTACATTAGGGTTAGGGTTTCAAACAAGGGTTTTACATTAGGGTTAGGGTTTCAAACTAGGGTTTAACATTAGGGTTAGGGTTCCAAACTAGGGTTTTACATTAGTGTTAAGGTTACAAACTAGGGTTTTACATTAGGGTTAGGGTTTCAAACTAGGGTTTCAAATTAGGGTTAGGGTATCAAACTAGGCTTTCTAATTAGGGTTAGGGTTTGAAACTAGGGTTTATCATTAGGGTTAGGGTTTCAAACTAGGGTTTTACATTAGGGTTAGGGTTTCAAACTAGGGTTTCTAATTAGGGTTAGGGTTTCAAACTAGGGTTTTATATTAGGGTTAGGGTTTCAAACTAGGGTTTCAAATTAGGGTTAGGGTTTCAAACAAGGGTTTTACATTAGGGTTAGGGATTCAAACAAGGGTTTTACATTAGGGTTAGGGTTTCAAAACAGGGGTTTTAAATTAGGGTTAGGGTTTCAAACTTGGGTTTTACATTAGGTTTAGGGTTTCAAACTAGGGTTTCAAATTAGGGTTTGGGTTTCAAATTGAGGTTTTACATTAGGATTAGGGTTACAAACTAGGGTTTTACATTAGGGTTAGGGTTTCAAACTAGGGTTTTACATTAGGGTTAGGGTTAGGGTTTCAAACTAGGGTTTTACATTAGGGTTAGGGTTTCAAAATAGGGTTTAACATTAGGGTTAGGGTTTCAAACTAGGGTTTCAAATTAGGGTTAGGGTTGCAAACTAGGGTTTTACATTAGCGCTAGGGTTTCAAACTCGGGTTTCAAATTAGGGGTAGGGTTTCAAACTAGGGTTTTACATTACGGTTAGGGTTTCAAACTAGGGTTTAACGTTAGGTTTAGGGTTTCAAACTAGGGTTTTACATCAGGGTTAGGGTTTCAAACTAGGGTTTCAAATTAGGGTTAGGGTTTCAAACTAGTTTTTTACATTAGGGTTAGGGTTTCAAACTAGGGTTTTACATTAGGGTTAGGGTTTCACACTAAGGTTTTACATTAGGGTTAGGGTTACAAACTAGGGTTTTACATTAGTGTTAGGGTTTCAAACTGGGGTTTCAATTTAGTGTTAGGGTTTCAAATTAGGGTTTAACATTAGGGTTAATGCTTCAAACTAGGGTTTTACATTAGGGTTAGCGTTTCAAACTAGTGTTTTACATTAGGGTTAGTGCGTCAAACTATGGTTTTACATTAGGGTTAGGGTTTCAAACTAGGGTTTTACATTAGGGTTAGGGTTTCAAACTAGGGTTTTACATTAGGGTTAGGGTTTCAAACTAGGGTTTAACATTAGGGTTAGGGTTTCAAACTAGTGTTTTACTTTAGGTTTAATGCTTTAAACTAGGGTTTTACATTAGGGTTAGCGTTTCAAACTAGGGTTTTACATTAGGGTTAGTGTTTCAAACTAGGGTTTTACATTTGGGTTAGGTTTACAAACTAGGGTTTTACATTAGGGTTAGGGTTTCAAACTAGGGTTTTGCATTAGGGTTAGGGTTTCAAACTAGGGTTTATCATTAGGGTTAGGGTTTCAAACTAGGGTTTTACATTAGGGTTAGGGTTTCAAACTAGGGTTTAACATTAGGGTTAGGGTTACAAACTAGGATTTTACATTAGGGTTAGGGTTACAAACTAGGGTTTTGCATTAGGTTTAGGGTTTCAAACTAGGGTTTTACATTAGGGTTAGGGTTTAAAAACAGGGGTTAAAAATTAGGGTTAGGGTTTCACACTAGGGTTTTACATTAGGGTTAGGTTTTCAAACTAGGGTTTTACATTAGGGTTAGGGTTTCAAACAAGGGTTTTACATTAGGGTTAGGGTTTCAAAACAGTCATTTTACATTAGGGTTAGGGTTACAAACTAGGGTTTTACATTAGGGTTAGGGTTTCAAACTAGGGTTTCTAATTAGGGTTAGGGTTTCAAACTAGGGTTTTACATTAGGGTTAGGGTTTCAAACTAGGGTTTCAAATTAGGGTTAGGGTTTCAAACTAGGGTTTCAAATTAGGCTTAGGGTTTCAATCTAGGGTTTTGTTTTAGGGTTAGGGTTTCAAACAAGGGTTTTACATTAGGGTTAGGGTTTCAAACTAGGGTTTTACATTAGGTTTAGGGTTTCAAACTAGGGTTTTACATTAGGGTTAGGGTTACAAACTAGGGTTTTACATTAGGGTTAGGGTTTCAAACTAGGGTTTTAAATTAGGGTTAGGGTTTCAAACTAGGGTTTCAATTTAGGGTTAGGGTTTCAAACTAGGGTTTATCATTAGGGTTAGGGTTTCAAACTAGGGTTTTACATTAGGGTTAGGGTTTCAAACTAGGGCTTATAATTAGGGTTAGGGTTTCAAACTAGTGTTTTACCTTAGGGTTAATGCTTCAAACTAGGGTTTCAAATTAGGGTTAGGGTTTCAAACTAGGGTTTTACATTAGGGTTAGGGTTTCAAACTAGGGTTTTACATTAGGGTTAGGGTTTCACACTAAGGTTTTACATTAGGGTTAGGGTTACAAACTAGGGTTTTACATTAGTGTTAGGGTTTCAAACTGGGGTTTCAATTTAGTGTTAGGGTTTCAAACTAGTGTTTTACATTAGGGTTAGTGCTTCAAACTATGGTTTTACATTAGGGTTAGGGTTTCAAACTAGGGTTTTACATTAGGGTTAGGGTTTCAAACTAGGGTTTTACATTAGGGTTAGGGTTTCAAACTAGGGTTTCAAATTAGGGTTAGGGTTACAAACAAGGGGTTTTACATTAGGGTTAGGGTTTCAAACTAGGGTTTTACATTAGGGTTAGGGTTACAAACTCGGGTTTAAAATTAGGGTAAGGGTTTCAAACAAGGGTTTTACATTAGGGTTAGGGTTTCAAACTAGGGTTTTACATTAGGGTTAGGGTTTCAAACTAGGGTTTTACATTAGAGTTAGGGTTACAAACTAGGGTTTTACATTAGGGTTAGGGTTTCAAACTAGGGTTTTACATTAGGGTTAGGGTTTCAAACTAGGGTTTTACATTAGGGTTAGGGTTTCAAACCAGGGTTTCAATTTAGGGTTAGGGTTTCAAACTAGGGTTTATCATTAGGGTTAGGGTTTCAAACTAGGGTTTTACATTAGGGTTAGGGTTTCAAACTAGGGCTTATTATTAGGGTTAGGGTTTCAAACTAGTGTTTTACATTAGGGTTAATGCTTCAAACTAGGGTTTTACATTAGGGTTGGGTTTCAAACTAGGGCTTTACATTTGGGTTAGGGTTACAAACAAGGGTTTTACATTAGGGTTAGGGTTTCAAACTAGGGTTTTGCATTAGGGTTAGGGTTTCAAACTAGGGTTTATCATTAGGGTTAGGGTTTCAAACTAGGGTTTTACATTAGGGTTAGGGTTACAAACTAGGGTTTTAAATTACGGTTAGGGTTTCAAACTAGGGTTTAACGTTAGTGTTAGGGTTTCAAACTAGGGTTTTACATTAGGGTTAATGCTTCAAACTAGGGTTTTACATTAGGGTTACGCTTTCAAACTAGGGTTTTACAATAGGGTTAGGGTTTCAAACTAGGGTTTAAAATTAGGGTTAGAGTTTCAAACTAGGGTTTTACATTTGGGTTAGGTTTACAAACTAGGGTTTTACATTAGGGTTAGGGTTTCAAACTAGGGTTTTGCATTAGGGTTAGGGTTTCAAACTAGGGTTTATCATTAGGGTTAGGGTTTCAAACTAGGGTTTTACATTAGGGTTAGGGTTTCAAACTAGGGTTTAACATTAGGGTTAGGGTTACAAACTAGGATTTTACATTAGGGTTAGGGTTACAAACTAGGGTTTTTTATGAGGGTTAGGGTTTCAAACTAAGGTTTCACATTAGAGTTAGGAGTTCAAACAGGGGTTTCAAATTAGGGTTAGGGTTTCAAACAAGGGTTTCAAATTAGGGTTAAGGTTTCAAACTAGGGTTTTACATTAGGGTTAGGGTTTCAAACTAGGGTTTAACTTTAGGGTTAGGGTTTCAAACTAGGGTTTCAAATTAGGGTTAGGGTTACAAACAAGGGGTTTTACATTAGGGTTAGGATTTCAAACTAGGGTTTCAAATTAGGGGTAGGGTTTCAAACTAGGGTTTTACATCAGGGTTAGGGTTTCAAACTAGGGTTTAACATTAGGGTTAGGGTTTCAAACTAGGGTTTCAAATTAGGGTCAGGGTTACAAACAAGGGGTTTTACATTAGGGTTAGGGTTTCAAACTAGGGTTTTACATTAGGGTTAGGGTTTCAAACTCGGGTTTAAAATTAGGGTTAGGGTTTCAAACAAGGGTTTTACATTAGGGTTAGTGTTTCAAACTAGGGTTTTACATTAGGGTTAGGGTTTCAAACTAGGGTTTTGCATTAGGTTTAGGGTTTCAAACTAGGGTTTTACATTAGGGTTAGGGTTTAAAAACAGGGTTTAAAAATTAGGGTTAGGGTTTCACACTAGGGTTTTACATTAGGGTTAGGTTTTCAAACTAGGGTTTTACATTAGGGTTAGGGTTTCAAACAAGGGTTTTACATTAGGGTTAGGGTTTCAAAACAGTCATCTTACATTAGGGTTAGGGTTACAAACTAGGGTTTTACATTAGGGTTAGGGTTTCAAACTAGGGTTTCTAATTAGGGTTAGGGTTTCAAACTAGGGTTTTACATTAGGGTTAGGGTTTCAAACTAGGGTTTCAAATTAGGGTTAGGGTTTCAAACTAGGGTTTCAAATTAGGCTTAGGGTTTCAATCTAGGGTTTTGTTTTAGGGTTAGGGTTTCAAACAAGGGTTTTACATTAGGGTTAGGGTTTCAAACTAGGGTTTTACATTAGGTTTAGGGTTTCAAACTAGGGTTTTACATTAGGGTTAGGGTTACAAATTAGGGTTTTACATTAGGGTTAGGGTTTCAAACTAGGGTTTTAAATTAGGGTTAGGGTTTCAAACTAGGGTTTCAATTTAGGGTTAGGGTTTCAAACTAGGGTTTATCATTAGGGTTAGGGTTTCAAACTAGGGTTTTACATTAGGGTTAGGGTTTCAAACTAGGGCTTATAATTAGGGTTAGGGTTTCAAACTAGTGTTTTACATTAGGGTTAATGCTTCAAACTAGGGTTTCAAATTAGGGTTAGGGTTTCAAACTAGGGTTTTACATTAGGGTTAGGGTTTCAAACTAGGGTTTTACATTAGGGTTAGGGTTTCACACTAAGGTTTTACATTAGGGTTAGGGTTACAAACTAGGGTTTTACATTAGTGTTAGGGTTTCAAACTGGGGTTTCAATTTAGTGTTAGGGTTTCAAACTAGTGTTTTACATTAGGGTTAGTGCTTCAAACTATGGTTTTACATTAGGGTTAGGGTTTCAAACTAGGGTTTTACATTAGGGTTAGGGTTTCAAACTAGGGTTTTACATTAGGGTTAGGGTTTCAAACTAGGGTTTCAAATTAGGGTTAGGGTTACAAACAAGGGGTTTTACATTAGGGTTAGGGTTTCAAACTAGGGTTTTACATTAGGGTTAGGGTTTCAAACTCGGGTTTAAAATTAGGGTAAGGGTTTCAAACAAGGGTTTTACATTAGGGTTAGGGTTTCAAACTAGGGTTTTACATTAGGGTTAGGGTTTCAAACTAGGGTTTTACATTAGAGTTAGGGTTACAAACTAGGGTTTTACATTAGGGTTAGGGTTTCAAACTAGGGTTTTACATTAGGGTTAGGGTTTCAAACTAGGGTTTTACATTAGGGTTAGGGTTTCAAACCAGGGTTTCAATTTAGGGTTATGGTTTCAAACTAGGGTTTATCATTAGGGTTAGGGTTTCAAACTAGGGTTTTACATTAGGGTTAGGGTTTCAAACTAGGGCTTATTATTAGGGTTAGGGTTTCAAACTAGTGTTTTACATTAGGGTTAATGCTTCAAACTAGGGTTTTACATTAGGGTTGGGTTTCAAACTAGGGCTTTACATTTGGGTTAGGGTTACAAACAAGGGTTTTACATTAGGGTTAGGGTTTCAAACTAGGGTTTTGCATTAGGGTTAGGGTTTCAAACTAGGGTTTATCATTAGGGTTAGGGTTTCAAACTAGGGTTTTACATTAGGGTTAGGGTTACAAACTAGGGTTTTAAATTACGGTTAGGGTTTCAAACTAGGGTTTAACGTTAGTGTTAGGGTTTCAAACTAGGGTTTTACATTAGGGTTAATGCTTCAAACTAGGGTTTTACATTAGGGTTACGCTTTCAAACTAGGGTTTTACAATAGGGTTAGGGTTTCAAACTAGGGTTTAAAATTAGGGTTAGAGTTTCAAACTAGGGTTTTACATTAGGGTTACTGCTTCAAACTAGGGTTTTACATTAGGGTTAGGGTTTCAAACAAGGGTTTTACATTAGGGTTAGGGTTTCAAACTAGGGTTTAACATTAGGGTTAGGGTTCCAAACTAGGGTTTTACATTAGTGTTAAGGTTACAAACTAGGGTTTTACATTAGGGTTAGGGTTTCAAACTAGCGTTTCAAATTAGGGTTAGGGTATCAAACTAGGCTTTCTAATTAGGGTTAGGGTTTTAAACTAGGGTTTATCATTAGGGTTAGGGTTTCAAACTAGGGTTTTACATTAGGGTTAGGGTTTCAAACTAGGGTTTCTAATTAGGGTTAGGGTTTCAAACTAGGGTTTTATATTAGGGTTAGGGTTTCAAACTAGGGTTTCAAATTAGGGTTAGGGTTTCAAACAAGGGTTTTACATTAGGGTTAGGGTTTCAAACAAGGGTTTTACATTAGGGTTAGTGTTTCAAAACAGGGGTTTTAAATTAGGGTTAGGGTTTCAAACTTGGGTTTTACATTAGGTTTAGGGTTTCAAACTAGGGTTTCAAATTAGGGTTTGGGTTTCAAATTGAGGTTTTACATTAGGATTAGGGTTACAAACTAGGGTTTTACATTAGGGTTAGGGTTTCAAACTAGGGTTTCAAATTAGGTTTGGGGTTTCAAACTAGGGTTTTACATTAGGGTTAGGGTTAGGGTTTCAAACTAGGGTTTTACATTAGGGTTAGGGTTTCAAAATAGGGTTTAACATTATGGTTAGGGTTTCAAACTAGGGTTTCAAATTAGGGTTAGGGTTGCAAACTAGGGTTTTACATTAGCGCTAGGGTTTCAAACTCGGGTTTCAAATTAGGGGTAGGGTTTCAAACTAGGGTTTTACATTACGGTTAGGGTTTCAAACTAGGGTTTAACGTTAGGTTTAGGGTTTCAAACTAGGGTTTTACATCAGGGTTAGGGTTTCAAACTAGGGTTTCAAATTAGGGTTAGGGTTACAAACAAGGGGTTTTACATTAGGGTTAGGGTTTCAAACTCGGGTTTTACATTAGGGTTAGGGTTTCAAACTCGGGTTTAAAATAAGGGTTAGGGTTTCAAACTAGGGCTTTACATTAAGGTTAGGGTTTAAAACTAGGGTTTCAAATTAGGCTTAGGGTTTCAATCTAGGGTTTTGTTTTAGGGTTAGGGTTACAAACTAGGGTTTTACATTAGGGTTAGGGTTTAAAACTAGGGTTTAACATTAGGGTTAGGGTTTCAAACAATGGTTTTACATTAGGGTTAGGGTTACAAACTAGGGTTTTACATTAGGGTTACGCTTTCAAACTAGGGTTTTACATTAGGGTTAGGGTTTCAAACTAGGGTTTCAAATTAGGGTTAGAGTTTCAAACTAGGGTTTTACATTAGGGTTACTGCTTCAAACTAGGGTTTTACATTAGGGTTAGGGTTTCAAACAAGGGTTTTACATTAGGGTTAGGGTTTCAAACTAGGGTTTAACATTAGGGTTAGGGTTCCAAACTAGGGTTTTACATTAGTGTTAAGGTTACAAACTAGGGTTTTACATTAGGGTTAGGGTTTCAAACTAAGGTTTCAAATTAGGGTTAGGGTTTCAAACTAGGGTTTCAAATTAGGGTTAGGGTTTTAAACTAGGGTTTATCATTAGGGTTAGGGTTTCAAACTAGGGTTTATCATTAGGGTTAGGGTTTCAAACTAGGGTTTTACATTAGGGTTAGGGTTTCAAACTAGGGTTTAACATTAGGGTTAGGGTTACAAACTAGGATTTTTTATGAGGGTTAGGGTTTCAAACTAAGGTTTCACATTAGAGTTAGGATTTCAAACAGGGGTTTCAAATTAGGGTTAGGGTTTCAAACAAGGGTTTCAAATTAGGGTTAAGGTTTCAAACTAGGGTTTTACATTAGGGTTAGGGTTTCAAACTAGGGTTTAACTTTAGGGTTAGGGTTTCAAACTAGGGTTTCAAATTAGGGTTAGGGTTACAAACAAGGGGTTTTACATTAGGGTTAGGATTTCAAACTAGGGTTTCAAATTAGGGGTAGGGTTTCAAACTAGGGTTTTACATTAGGGTTAGGGTTTCAAACTAGGGTTTAACATTAGGGTTAGGGTTTCAAACTAGGGTTTCAAATTAGGGTTAGGGTTACAAACAAGGGGTTTTACATTAGGGTTAGGGTTTCAAACTAGGGTTTTACATTAGGGTTAGGGTTTCAAACTCGGGTTTAAAATTAGGGTTAGGGTTTCAAACAAGGGTTTTACATTAGGGTTAGGGTTTCAAACTAGGGTTTTACATTAGGGTTAGGGTTTCAAACTAGGGTTTTACATTAGGTTTAGGGTTTCAAACTAGGGTTTTACATTAGGGTTAGGGTTTAAAAACAGGAGTTAAAAATTAGGGTTAGGGTTTCACACTAGGGTTTTACATTAGGGTTAGGTTTTCAAACTAGGGTTTTACATTAGGGTTAGGGTTTCAAACAAGGGTTTTACATTAGGGTTAGGGTTTCAAAACAGTCATTTTACATTAGGGTTAGGGTTACAAACTAGGGTTTTACATTAGGGTTAGGGTTTCAAACTAGGGTTTCAAATTAGGGTTAGGGTTTCAAACTAGGGTTTCAAATTAGGCTTAGTGTTTCAATCTAGGGTTTTGTTTTAGGGTTAGGGTTTCAAACAAGGGTTTTACATTAGGGTTAGGGTTTCAAACTAGGGTTTTACATTAGGTTTAGGGTTTCAAACTAGGGTTTTACATTAGGGTTAGGGTTACAAACTAGGGTTTTACAATAGGGTTAGGGTTTCAAACTAGGGTTTTACATTAGGGTTAGGGTTTCAAACTAGGGTTTCAATTTAGGGTTAGGGTTTCAAACTAGGGTTTATCATTAGGGTTAGGGTTTCAAACTAGGGTTTTACATTAGGGTTAGGGTTTCAAACTAGGGCTTTACATTTGGGTTAGGGTTACAAACAAGGGTTTTACATTAGGGTTAGGGTTTCAAACTAGGGTTTTGCATTAGGTTTAGGGTTTCAAACTAGGGTTTATCATTAGGGTTAGGGTTTCAAACTAGGGTTTTACATTAGGGTTAGGGTTTCAAACTAGGGTTTCAAATTAGGGTTAGGGTTTCAAACTAGGGTTTCAAATTAGGCTTAGTGTTTCAATCTAGGGTTTTGTTTTAGGGTTAGGGTTTCAAACAAGGGTTTTACATTAGGGTTAGGGTTTCAAACTAGGGTTTTACATTAGGTTTAGGGTTTCAAACTAGGGTTTTACATTAGGGTTAGGGTTACAAACTAGGGTTTTACAATAGGGTTAGGGTTTCAAACTAGGGTTTTACATTAGGGTTAGGGTTTCAAACTAGGGTTTCAATTTAGGGTTAGGGTTTCAAACTAGGGTTTATCATTAGGGTTAGGGTTTCAAACTAGGGTTTTACATTAGGGTTAGGGTTTCAAACTAGGGCTTTACATTTGGGTTAGGGTTACAAACAAGGGTTTTACATTAGGGTTAGGGTTTCAAACTAGGGTTTTGCATTAGGTTTAGGGTTTCAAACTAGGGTTTATCATTAGGGTTAGGGTTTCAAACTAGGGTTTTACATTAGGGTTAGGGTTTCAAACAAGGGTTTTACATTAGGGTTAGGGTTTCAAATAAGGGTTTTACATTAGGGTTAGGGTTTCAAAACAGGGGTTTTAAATTAGGGTTAGGGTTTCAAACTTGGGTTTTACATTAGGTTTAGGGTTTCAAACTAGGGTTTCAAATTAGGGTTTGGGTTTCAAATTGAGGTTTTACATTAGGATTAGGGTTACAAACTAGGGTTTTACATTAGGGTTAGGGTTTCAAACTAGGGTTTCAAATTAGGTTTGCGGTTTCAAACTAGGGTTTTACATTAGGGTTAGGGTTTCAAACTAGGGTTTTACATTAGGGTTAGGGTTTCAAAATAGGGTTTTACATTAGGGTTAGGGTTTCAAAATAGGGTTTAACATTAGGGTTAGGGTTTCAAACTAGGGTTTCAAATTATGGTTAGGGTTGCAAACTAGGGTTTTACATTAGCACTAGGGTTTCAAACTCGGGTTTCAAATTAGGGGTAGGGTTTCAAACTAGGGTTTTACATTAGGGTTAGGGTTTCAAACTAGGGTTTCAAATTAGAGTTAGGGTTTCAAACTAGGGTTTTACATTAGGGTTAGGGTTTCAAACTAGGGTTTCAAATTAGGCTTAGGGTTTCAATCTAGGGTTTTGTTTTAGGGTTAGGGTTTCAAACAAGGGTTTTACAATAGGGTTAGGGTTTCAAACTAGGGTTTTACATTAGGTTTAGGGTTTCAAACTAGGGTTTTACATTAGGGTTAGGGTTTCAAACTAGGGTTTCAAATTAGGCTTAGGGTTTCAATCTAGGGTTTTGTTTTAGGGTTAGGGTTTCAAACAAGGGTTTTACAATAGGGTTAGGGTTTCAAACTAGGGTTTTACATTAGGTTTAGGGTTTCAAACTAGGGTTTTACATTAGGGTTAGGGTTACAAACTAGGGTTTTACATTAGGGTTAGGGTTTCAAACTAGGGTTTTACATTAGGGTTAGGGTTTCAAACTAGGGTTTCAATTTAGGGTTAGGGTTTCAAACTAGGGTTTATCATTAGGGTTAGGGTTTCAAACTAGGGTTTTACATTAGGGTTAGGGTTTCAAACTAGGGCTTTACATTTGGGTTATGGTTACAAACAAGGGTTTTACATTAGGGTTAGGGTTTCAAACTAGGGTTTTGCATTAGGTTTAGGGTTTCAAACTAGGGTTTATCATTAGGGCTAGGGTTTCAAACTAGGGTTTTACATTAGGGTTAGGGTTTCAAACAAGGGTTTTACATTAGGGTTAGGGTTTCAAACAAGGGTTTTACATTAGGGTTAGGGTTTCAAAACAGGGGTTTTAAATTAGGGTTAGGGTTTCAAACTTGGGTTTTACATTAGGTTTAGGGTTTCAAACTAGGGTTTCAAATTAGGGTTTGGGTTTCAAATTGAGGTTTTACATTAGGATTAGGGTTACAAACTAGGGTTTTACATTAGGGTTAGGGTTTCAAACTAGGGTTTCAAATTAGGTTTGGGGTTTCAAACTAGGGTTTTACATTAGGGTTAGGGTTTCAAACTAGGGTTTTACATTAGGGTTAGGGTTTCAAAATAGGGTTTTACATTAGGGTTAGGGTTTCAAAATAGGGTTTAACATTAGGGTTAGGGTTTCAAACTAGGGTTTCAAATTAGGGTTAGGGTTGCAAACTAGGGTTTTACATTAGCACTAGGGTTTCAAACTCGGGTTTCAAATTAGGGGTAGGGTTTCAAACTAGGGTTTTACATTAGGGTTAGGGTTTCAAACTAGGGTTTCAAATTAGAGTTAGGGTTTCAAACTAGGGTTTCAAATTAGAATTAGGGTTTCAAACTAGGGTTTTACATTAGGGTTAGGGTTTCAAACTAGGGTTTTACATTAGGGTTAGGGTTTCAAACTAGGGTTTTATATTAGGGTTAGGGTTTCAAACTAGGGTTTTATATTAGGGTTAGGGTTTCAAACTAGGGTTTCAAATTAGGGTTTGGGTTTCAAATTAGGGTTTGGGTTTCAAATTGAGGTTTTACATTAGGATTAGGGTTACAAACTAGGGTTTTACATTAGGGTTAGGGTTTCAAACTAGGGTTTCAAATTAGGTTTGGGGTTTCAAACTAGGGTTTTACATTAGGGTTAGGGTTAGGGTTTCAAACTAGGGTTTTACATGAGGGTTAGGGTTTCAAAATAGGGTTTAACATTAGGGTTAGGGTTTCAAACTAGGGTTTCAAATTAGGGTTAGGGTTGCAAACTAGGGTTTTACATTAGCGCTAGGGTTTCAAACTCGGGTTTCAAATTAGGGGTAGGGTTTCAAACTAGGGTTTTACATTACGGTTAGGGTTTCAAACTAGGGTTTAACGTTAGGGTTAGGGTTTCAAACTAGGGTTTTACATCAGGGTTAGGGTTTCAAACTAGGGTTTCAAATTAGGGTTAGGGTTTCAAACTAGTGTTTTACATTAGGGTTAGGGTTTCAAACTAGGGTTTTACATTAGGGTTAGGGTTTCACACTAAGGTTTTACATTAGGGTTAGGGTTACAAACTAGGGTTTTACATTAGTGTTAGGGTTTCAAACTGGGGTTTCAATTTAGTGTTAGGGTTTCAAATTAGGGTTTAACATTAGGGTTAATGCTTCAAACTAGGGTTTTACATTAGGGTTAGCGTTTCAAACTAGTGTTTTACATTAGGGTTAGTGCTTCAAACTATGGTTTTACATTAGGGTTAGGGTTTCAAAATAGGGTTTTACATTAGGGTTAGGGTTTCAAAATAGGGTTTAACATTAGGGTTAGGGTTTCAAACTAGGGTTTCAAATTAGGGTTAGGGTTGCAAACTAGGGTTTTACATTAGCACTAGGGTTTCAAACTCGGGTTTCAAATTAGGGGTAGGGTTTCAAACTAGGGTTTTACATTAGGGTTAGGGTTTCAAACTAGGGTTTCAAATTAGAGTTAGGGTTTCAAACTAGGGTTTCAAATTAGAGTTAGGGTTTCAAACTAGGGTTTTACATTAGGGTTAGGGTTTCAAACAAGGGTTTTACATTAGGGTTAGGGTTTCAAACAAGGGTTTTACATTAGGGTTAGGGTTTCAAAACAGGGGTTTTAAATTAGGGTTAGGGTTTCAAACTTGGGTTTTACATTAGGTTTAGGGTTTCAAACTAGGGTTTCAAATTAGGGTTTGGGTTTCAAATTGAGGTTTTACATTAGGATTAGGGTTACAAACTAGGGTTTTACATTAGGGTTAGGGTTTCAAACTAGGGTTTCAAATAAGGTTTGGGGTTTTAAACTAGGGTTTTACATTAGGGTTAGGGTTTCAAACTAGGGTTTTACATTAGGGTTAGGGTTTCAAAATAGGGTTTTACATTAGGGTTAGGGTTTCAAAATAGGGTTTAACATTAGGGTTAGGGTTTCAAACTAGGGTTTCAAATTAGGGTTAGGGTTGCAAACTAGGGTTTTACATTAGCACTAGGGTTTCAAACTCGGGTTTCAAATTAGGGGTAGGGTTTCAAACTAGGGTTTTACATTAGGGTTAGGGTTTCAAACTAGGGTTTCAAATTAGAGTTAGGGTTTCAAACTAGGGTTTCAAATTAGAGTTAGGGTTTCAAACTAGGGTTTTACATTAGGGTTAGGGTTTCAAACAAGGGTTTTACATTAGGGTTAGGGTTTCAAAATAGGGTTTAACATTAGGGTTAGGGTTTCAAACTAGGGTTTTATATTAGGGTTAGGGTTTCAAACTAGGGTTTCAAATTAGGGTTAGGGTTTCAAATTAGGGTTTAAAATTAGGGTAAGGGTTTCAAACAAGGGTTTTACATTAGGGTTAGGGTTTCAAAATAGGGTTTAACATTAGGGTTAGGGTTTCAAACTAGGGTTTTATATTAGGGTTAGGGTTTCAAACTAGGGTTTCAAATTAGGGTTTGGGTTTCAAATTAGGGTTTGGGTTTCAAATTGAGGTTTTACATTAGGATTAGGTTTACAAACTAGGGTTTTACATTAGGGTTAGGGTTTCAAACTAGGGTTTCAAATTAGGTTTGGGGTTTCAAACTAGGGTTTTACATTAGGGTTAGGGTTAGGGTTTCAAACTAGGGTTTTACATTAGGGTTAGGGTTTCAAAATAGGGTTTAACATTAGGGTTAGGGTTTCAAACTAGGGTTTCAAATTAGGGTTAGGGTTGCAAACTAGGGTTTTACATTACGGTTAGGGTTTCAAACTAGGGTTTAACGTTAGGGTTAGGGTTTCAAACTAGGGTTTTACATCAGGGTTAGGGTTTCAAACTAGGGTTTCAAATTAGGGTTAGGGTTTCAAACTAGTGTTTTACATTAGGTTTAGGGTTTCAAACTAGGGTTTTACATTAGGGTTAGGGTTTCACACTAAGGTTTTACATTAGGGTTAGGGTTACAAACTAGGGTTTTACATTAGTGTTAGGGTTTCAAACTGGGGTTTCAATTTAGTGTTAGGGTTTCAAATTAGGGTTTAACATTAGGGTTAAAGCTTCAAACTAGGGTTTTACATTAGGGTTAGCGTTTCAAACTAGTGTTTTACATTAGGGTTAGTGCTTCAAACTATGGTTTTACATTAGGGTTAGGGTTTCAAAATAGGGTTTTACATTAGGGTTAATGCTTCAAACTAGGGTTTTACATTAGGGTTAGCGTTTCAAACTAGTGTTTTACATTAGGGTTAGTGCTTCAAACTAGTGTTTTACATTAGGGTTAGGGTTTCAAACTAGGGTTTTACATTAGGGTTAGGGTTTCACACTAAGGTTTTACATTAGGGTTAGGGTTACAAACTAGGGTTTTACATTAGATTTAGGGTTTCAAACTGGGGTTTCAATTTAGTGTTAGGGTGTCAAACTAGGGTTTTACATTAGGGTTAGGGTTTCAAACTGGGGTTTCAATTTAGTGTTAGGGTTTCAAACTAGGGTTTTACATTAGGGTTAGGGTTTCAAACTAGGGTTTATCATTAGGGTTAGGGTTTCAAACTAGGGTTTTACATTAGGGTTAGGGTTTCAAACTAGGGTTTAACATTAGGGTTAGGGTTTCAAACTAGTGTTTTACTTTAGGTTTAATGCTTTAAACTAGGGTTTTACATTAGGGTTAGCGTTTCAAACTAGGGTTTTACATTAGGGTTAGTGTTTCAAACTAGGGTTTTACATTTGGGTTAGGTTTACAAACTAGGGTTTTACATTAGGGTTAGGGTTTCAAACTAGGGTTTTGCATTAGGGTTAGGGTTTCAAACTAGGGTTTATCATTAGGGTTAGGGTTTCAAACTAGGGTTTTACATTAGGGTTAGGGTTTCAAACTAGGGTTTAACATTAGGGTTAGGGTTAAAAACTAGGATTTTTTATGAGGGTTAGGGTTTCAAACTAAGGTTTCACATTAGAGTTAGGATTTCAAACAGGGGTTTCAAATTAGGGTTAGGGTTTCAAACAAGGGTTTCAAATTAGGGTTAAGGTTTCAAACTAGGGTTTTACATTAGGGTTAGGGTTTCAAACTAGGGTTTAACTTTAGGGTTAGGGTTTCAAACTAGGGTTTCAAATTAGGGTTAGGGTTACAAACAAGGGGTTTTACATTAGGGTTAGGGTTTCAAACTAGGGTTTTACATTAGGGTTAGGGTTTCAAACTCGGGTTTAAAATTAGGGTTAGGGTTTCAAACAAGGGTTTTAAATTAGGGTTAGGGTTTCAAACTAGGGTTTTACATTAGGGTTAGGGTTTCAAACTAGGGTTTTACATTAGGGTTAGGGTTTCAAACTCGGGTTTAAAATTAGGGTTAGGGTTTCAAACAAGGGTTTTAAATTAGGGTTAGGGTTACAAACAAGGGGTTTTACATTAGGGTTAGGGTTTCAAACTAGGGTTTTACATTAGGGTTAGGGTTTCAAACTCGGGTTTAAAATTAGGGTTAGGGTTTCAAACAAGGGTTTTAAATTAGGGTTAGGGTTTCACACTAGGGTTTTACATTAGGGTTAGGTTTTCAAACTAGGGTTTTACATTAGGGTTAGGGTTTCAAACAAGGGTTTTACATTAGGGTTAGGGTTTCAAAACAGTCATTTTACATTAGGGTTAGGGTTACAAACTAGGGTTTTACATTAGGATTAGGGTTTCAAACTAGGGTTTCTTATTAGGGTTAGGGTTTCAAACTAGGGTTTTACATTAGGCTTAGGGTTTCAAACAAGGGTTTTACATTAGGGTTAGGGTTTCAAACTAGGGTTTTACATTAGGTTTAGGGTTTCAAACTAGGGTTTTACATTAGGGTTAGGGTTACAAACTAGGGTTTTACATTAGGGTTAGGGTTTCAAACTAGGGTTTTAAATTAGGGTTAGGGTTTCAAACTAGGGTTTCAATTTAGGGTTAGGGTTTCAAACTAGGGTTTATCATTAGGGTTAGGGTTTCAAACTAGGGTTTTACATTAGGGTTAGGGTTTCAAACTAGGGCTTATAATTAGGGTTAGGGTTTCAAACTAGTGTTTTACATTAGGGTTAATGCTTCAAACTAGGGTTTCAAATTAGGGTTAGGGTTTCAAACTAGGGTTTTACATTAGGGTTAGGGTTTCAAACTAGGGTTTTACATTAGGGTTAGGGTTTCACACTAAGGTTTTACATTAGGGTTAGGGTTACAAACTAGGGTTTTACATTAATGTTAGGGTTTCAAACTGGGGTTTCAATTTAGTGTTAGGGTTTCAAACTAGTGTTTTACATTAGGGTTAGTGCTTCAAACTATGGTTTTACATTAGGGTTAGGGTTTCAAACTAGGGTTTTACATTAGGGTTAGGGTTTCAAACTAGGGTTTTACATTAGGGTTAGGGTTTCAAACTAGGGTTTCAAATTAGGGTTAGGGTTACAAACAAGGGGTTTTACATTAGGGTTAGGGTTTCAAACTAGGGTTTTACATTAGGGTTAGGGTTTCAAACTCGGGTTTAAAATTAGGGTAAGGGTTTCAAACAAGGGTTTTACATTAGGGTTAGGGTTTCAAAACAGGGGTTTTAAATTAGGGTTAGGGTTTCAAACTTGGGTTTTACATTAGGTTTAGGGTTTCAAACTATTGTTTCAAATTAGGGTTTGGGTTTCAAATTGAGGTTTTACATTAGGATTAGGGTTACAAACTAGGGTTTTACATTAGGGTTAGGGTTTCAAACTAGGGTTTCAAATTAGGTTTGGGGTTTCAAACTAGGGTTTTACATTAGGGTTAGGGTTTCAAACAAGGGTTTTACATTAGGGTTAGGGTTTCAAACTAGGGTTTTACATTAGGTTTAGGGTTTCAAAATAGGGTTTAACATTAGGGTTAGGGTTTCAAACTAGGGTTTTATATTAGGGTTAGGGTTTCAAACTAGGGTTTCAAATTAGGGTTTGGGTTTCAAATTAGGGTTTGGGTTTCAAATTGAGGTTTTACATTAGGATTAGGTTTACAAACTAGGGTTTTACATTAGGGTTAGGGTTTCAAACTAGGGTTTCAAATTAGGTTTGGGGTTTCAAACTAGGGTTTTACATTAGGGTTAGGGTTAGGGTTTCAAACTAGGGTTTTACATTAGGGTTAGGGTTTCAAAATAGGGTTTAACATTAGGGTTAGGGTTTCAAACTAGGGTTTCAAATTAGGGTTAGGGTTGCAAACTAGGGTTTTACATTAGCGCTAGGGTTTCAAACTCGGGTTTCAAATTAGGGGTAGGGTTTCAAACTAGGGTTTTACATTACGGTTAGGGTTTCAAACTAGGGTTTAACGTTAGGTTTAGGGTTTCAAACTAGGGTTTTACATCAGGGTTAGGGTTTCAAACTAGGGTTTCAAATTAGGGTTAGGGTTTCAAACTAGTGTTTTACATTAGGGTTAGGGTTTCAAACTAGGGTTTTACATTAGGGTTAGGGTTTCACACTAAGGTTTTACATTAGGGTTAGGGTTACAAACTAGGGTTTTACATTAGTGTTAGGGTTTCAAACTGGGGTTTCAATTTAGTGTTAAGGTTTCAAATTAGGGTTTAACATTAGGGTTAATGCTTCAAACTAGGGTTTTACATTAGGGTTAGCGTTTCAAACTAGTGTTTTACATTAGGGTTAGTGCGTCAAACTATGGTTTTACATTAGGGTTAGGGTTTCAAACTAGGGTTTTACATTAGGGTTAGGGTTTCAAACTAGGGTTTTACATTAGGGTTAGGGTTTCAAACTAGGGTTTCAATTTAGGGTTAGGGTTTCAAACTAGGGTTTATCATTAGGGTTAGGGTTTCAAACTAGGGTTTTACATTAGGGTTAGGGTTTCAAACTAGGGTTTAACATTAGGGTTAGGGTTTCAAACTAGTGTTTTACTTTAGGTTTAATGCTTTAAACTAGGGTTTTACATTAGGGTTAGCGTTTCAAACTAGGGTTTTACATTAGGGTTAGTGTTTCAAACTAGGGTTTTACATTTGGGTTAGGTTTACAAACTAGGGTTTTACATTAGGGTTAGGGTTTCAAACTAAGGTTTTGCATTAGGGTTAGGGTTTCAAACTAGGGTTTATCATTAGGGTTAGGGTTTCAAACTAGGGTTTTACATTAGGGTTAGGGTTTCAAACTAGGGTTTAACATTAGGGTTAGGGTTACAAACTAGGATTTTACATTAGGGTTAGGGTTACAAACTAGGGTTTTTTATGAGGGTTAGGGTTTCAAACTAAGGTTTCACATTAGAGTTAGGAGTTCAAACAGGGGTTTCAAATTAGGGTTAGGGTTTCAAACAAGGGTTTCAAATTAGGGTTAAGGTTTCAAACTAGGGTTTTACATTAGGGTTAGGGTTTCAAACTAGGGTTTAACTTTAGGGTTAGGGTTTCAAACTAGGGTTTCAAATTAGGGTTAGGGTTACAAACAAGGGGTTTTACATTAGGGTTAGGATTTCAAACTAGGGTTTCAAATTAGGGGTAGGGTTTCAAACTAGGGTTTTACATTAGGGTTAGGGTTTCAAACTAGGGTTTAACATTAGGGTTAGGGTTTCAAACTAGGGTTTCAAATTAGGGTTAGGGTTACAAACAAGGGGTTTTACATTAGGGTTAGGGTTTCAAACTAGGGTTTTACATTAGGGTTAGGGTTTCAAACTCGGGTTTAAAATTAGGGTTAGGGTTTCAAACAAGGGTTTTACATTAGGGTTAGTGTTTCAAACTAGGGTTTTACATTAGGGTTAGGGTTTCAAACTAGGGTTTTGCATTAGGTTTAGGGTTTCAAACTAGGGTTTTACATTAGGGTTAGGGTTTAAAAACAGGGGTTAAAAATTAGGGTTAGGGTTTCACACTAGGGTTTTACATTAGGGTTAGGTTTTCAAACTAGGGTTTTACATTAGGGTTAGGGTTTCAAACAAGGGTTTTACATTAGGGTTAGGGTTTCAAAACAGTCATTTTACATTAGGGTTAGGGTTACAAACTAGGGTTTTACATTAGGGTTAGGGTTTCAAACTAGGGTTTCTAATTAGGGTTAGGGTTTCAAACTAGGGTTTTACATTAGGGTTAGGCTTTCAAACTAGGGTTTCAAATTAGGGTTAGGGTTTCAAACTAGGGTTTCAAATTAGGCTTAGGGTTTCAATCTAGGGTTTTGTTTTAGGGTTAGGGTTTCAAACAAGGGTTTTACATTAGGGTTAGGGTTTCAAACTAGGGTTTTACATTAGGTTTAGGGTTTCAAACTAGGGTTTTACATTAGGGTTAGGGTTACAAACTAGGGTTTTACATTAGGGTTAGGGTTTCAAACTAGGGTTTTAAATTAGGGTTAGGGTTTCAAACTAGGGTTTCAATTTAGGGTTAGGGTTTCAAACTAGGGTTTATCATTAGGGTTAGGGTTTCAAACTAGGGTTTTACATTAGGGTTAGGGTTTCAAACTAGGGCTTATAATTAGGGTTAGGGTTTCAAACTAGTGTTTTACATTAGGGTTAATGCTTCAAACTAGGGTTTCAAATTAGAGTTAGGGTTTCAAACTAGGGTTTTACATTAGGGTTAGGGTTTCAAACTAGGGTTTTACATTAGGGTTAGGGTTTCACACTAAGGTTTTACATTAGGGTTAGGGTTACAAACTAGGGTTTTACATTAGTGTTAGGGTTTCAAACTGGGGTTTCAATTTAGTGTTAGGGTTTCAAACTAGTGTTTTACATTAGGGTTAGTGCTTCAAACTATGGTTTTACATTAGGGTTAGGGTTTCAAACTAGGGTTTATCATTAGGGTTAGGGTTTCAAACTAGGGTTTTACATTAGGGTTAGGGTTTCAAACTAGGGCTTATTATTAGGGTTAGGGTTTCAAACTAGTGTTTTACATTAGGGTTAATGCTTCAAACTAGGGTTTTACATTAGGGTTGGGTTTCAAACTAGGGCTTTACATTTGGGTTAGGGTTACAAACAAGGGTTTTACATTAGGGTTAGGGTTTCAAACTAGGGTTTTGCATTAGGGTTAGGGTTTCAAACTAGGGTTTATCATTAGGGTTAGGGTTTCAAACTAGGGTTTTACATTAGGGTTAGGGTTACAAACTAGGGTTTTACATTACGGTTAGGGTTTCAAACTAGGGTTTAACGTTAGTGTTAGGGTTTCAAACTAGGGTTTTACATTAGGGTTAATGCTTCAAACTAGGGTTTTACATTAGGGTTACGCTTTCAAACTAGGGTTTTACAATAGGGTTAGGGTTTCAAACTAGGGTTTAAAATTAGGGTTAGAGTTTCAAACAAGGGTTTTACATTAGGGTTAGGGTTTCAAACTAGGGTTTAACATTAGGGTTAGGGTTCCAAACTAGGGTTTTACATTAGTGTTAAGGTTACAAACTAGGGTTTTACATTAGGGTTAGGGTTTCAAACTAGCGTTTCAAATTAGGGTTAGGGTATCAAACTAGGCTTTCTAATTAGGGTTAGGGTTTTAAACTAGGGTTTATCATTAGGGTTAGGGTTTCAAACTAGGGTTTTACATTAGGGTTAGGGTTTCAAACTAGGGTTTCTAATTAGGGTTAGGGTTTCAAACTAGGGTTTTATATTAGGGTTAGGGTTTCAAACTAGGGTTTCAAATTAGGGTTAGGGTTTCAAACAAGGGTTTTACATTAGGGTTAGGGTTTCAAACAAGGGTTTTACATTAGGGTTAGGGTTTCAAAACAGGGGTTTTAAATTAGGGTTAGGGTTTCAAACTTGGGTTTTACATTAGGTTTAGGGTTTCAAACTAGGGTTTCAAATTAGGGTTTGGGTTTCAAATTGAGGTTTTACATTAGGATTAGGGTTACAAACTAGGGTTTTACATTAGGGTTAGGGTTTCAAACTAGGGTTTCAAATTAGGTTTGGGGTTTCAAACTAGGGTTTTACATTAGGGTTAGGGTTAGGGTTTCAAACTAGGGTTTTACATTAGGGTTAGGGTTTCAAAATAGGGTTTAACATTAGGGTTAGGGTTTCAAACTAGGGTTTCAAATTAGGGTTAGGGTTGCAAACTAGGGTTTTACATTAGCGCTAGGGTTTCAAACTCGGGTTTCAAATTAGGGGTAGGGTTTCAAACTAGGGTTTTACATTACGGTTAGGGTTTCAAACTAGGGTTTAACGTTAGGTTTAGGGTTTCAAACTAGGGTTTTACATCAGGGTTAGGGTTTCAAACTAGGGTTTCAAATTAGGGTTAGGGTTACAAACAAGGGGTTTTACATTAGGGTTAGGGTTTCAAACTCGGGTTTTACATTAGGGTTAGGGTTTCAAACTCGGGTTTAAAATAAGGGTTAGGGTTTCAAACTAGGGCTTTACATTAAGGTTAGGGTTTAAAACTAGGGTTTCAAATTAGGCTTAGGGTTTCAATCTAGGGTTTTGTTTTAGGGTTAGGGTTACAAACTAGGGTTTTACATTAGGGTTAGGGTTTCAAACTAGGGTTTTACATTAGGGTTAGGGTTTCAAACAATGGTTTTACATTAGGGTTAGGGTTACAAACTAGGGTTTTACATTAGGGTTACGCTTTCAAACTAGGGTTTTACATTAGGGTTAGGGTTTCAAACTAGGGTTTCAAATTAGGGTTAGAGTTTCAAACTAGGGTTTTACATAAGGGTTACTGCTTCAAACTAGGGTTTTACATTAGGGTTAGGGTTTCAAACAAGGGTTTTACATTAGGGTTAGGGTTTCAAACTAGGGTTTAACATTAGGGTTAGGGTTCCAAACTAGGGTTTTACATTAGGGTTAGGGTTTCAAACTAAGGTTTCAAATTAGGGTTAGGGTTTCAAACTAGGGTTTCAAATTAGGGTTAGGGTTTTAAACTAGGGTTTATCATTAGGGTTAGGGTTTCAAACTAGGGTTTTACATTAGGGTTAGGGTTTCAAACTAGGCTTTCTAATTAGGGTTAGGGTTTTAAACTAGGGTTTATCATTAGGGTTAGGGTTTCAAACTAGGGTTTTACATTAGGGTTAGGGTTTCAAACTAGGGTTTCTAATTAGGGTTAGGGTTTCAAACTAGGGTTTTATATTAGGGTTAGGGTTTCAAACTAGGGTTTCAAATTAGGGTTAGGGTTTCAAACAAGGGTTTTACATTAGGGTTAGGGTTTCAAAACAGGGGTTTTAAATTAGGGTTAGGGTTTCAAACTTGGGTTTTACATTAGGTTTAGGGTTTCAAACTAGGGTTTCAAATTAGGGTTTGGGTTTCAAATTGAGGTTTTACATTAGGATTAGGGTTACAAACTAGGGTTTTACATTAGGGTTAGGGTTTCAAACTAGGGTTTCAAATTAGCTTTGGGGTTTCAAACTAGGGTTTTACATTAGGGTTAGGGTTTCAAACTAGGGTTTTACATTAGCGCTAGGGTTTCAAACTAGGGTTTTACATTAGGGTTAGGGTTTCAAACTAGGGTTTTACATTAGGGTTAGGGTTTCAAACTAGGGTTTCAATTTAGGGTTAGGGTTTCAAACTAGGGTTTATCATTAGGGTTAGGGTTTCAAACTAGGGTTTTACATTAGGGTTAGGGTTTCAAACTAGGGTTTAACATTAGGGTTAGGGTTTCAAACTAGTGTTTTACTTTAGGGTTAATGCTTCAAACTAGGGTTTTACATAAGGGTTAGCGTTTCAAACTAGGGTTTTACATTTGGGTTAGGTATACAAACTAGGGTTTTACATTAGGGTTAGGGTTTCAAACTAGGGTTTCACATTAGAGTTAGGATTTCAAACAGGGGTTTCAAATTAGGGTTAGGGTTTCAAACAAGGGTTTCAAATTAGGTTTAGGGTTTCAAACTAGGGTTTTACATTAGGGTTAGGGTTTCAAACTAGGGTTTATCATTAGGGTTAGGGTTTCAAACTAGGGTTTCAAATTAGGGTTAGGGTTACAAACAAGGGGTTTTACATTAGGGTTAGGGTTTCAAACTAGGGTTTCAAATTAGGGTTAGGATTTCAAACTAGGGTTTTACATTAGGGTTAGGGTTTCAAACTAGGATTTAACATTAGGGTTAGGGTTTCAAACTAGGGTTTCAAATTAGGGTTAGGGTTACAAACAAGGGGTTTTACATTAGGGTTAGGGTTTCAAACTAGGGTTTTACATTAGGGTTAGGGTTTCAAACTCGGGTTTAAAATTAGGGTTAGGGTTTCAAACAAGGGTTTTACATTAGGGTTAGGGTTTCAAACTAGGGTTTTACATTAGAGTTAGGGTTACAAACTAGGGTTTTACATTAGGGTTAGGGTTTCAAACTAGGGTTTTACATTAGGGTTAGGGTTTCAAACTATGGTTTTACATTAGGGTTAGGGTTACAAACTAGGGTTTTACATTAGGGTTAGGGTTTCAAACTAGGGTTTTACATTAGGGTTAATGCTTCAAACTAGGGTTTTACATTAGGGTTAGTGTTTCAAACTAGTGTTTTACATTAGGGTTAGTGCTTCAAACTAGGGTTTTACATTAGGGTTAGGGTTTCAAACTAGGGTTTTACATTAGGGTTAAGGTTTCAAACTAGGGTTTTACATTAGGGTTAGTGTTTCAAACTAGGGTTTAACATTAGGGTTAGGGTTTCAAATTAGGGTTAGGGTTACAAACAAGGGGTTTTACATTAGGGTTAGGGTTTCAAAGTAGGGTTTTACATTAGGGTTAGGGTTTCAAACTCGGGTTTAAAATAAGGGTTAGGGTTACAAACAAGGGGTTTTACATTAGGGTTAGGGTTTCAAAGTAGGGTTTTACATTAGGGTTAGGGTTTCAAAGTAGGGTTTTACATTAGGGTTAGGGTTTCAAACTCGGGTTTAAAATAAGGGTTAGGGTTTCAAACTAGGGCTTTACATTAGGGTTTAAAACTAGGGTTTCAAATTAGGCTTAGGGTTTCAATCTAGGGTTTTGTTTTAGGGTTAGGGTTTCAAACAAGGGTTTTACATTAGGGTTAGGGTTTCAAATTAGGGTTTAACATTAGGGTTAGCGTTTCAAACTGTTGTTTTACATTAGGGTTAATGCTTCAAACTAGGGTTTTACATTAGGGTTAGGGTTTTAAACTATGGTTTCAAATTAGATTTGGGGTTTCAAACTAGGGTTTTACATTAGAGTTAGCGTTTCAAACTAGTGTTTTACATTAGGGTTAGTGCTTCAAACTAGGGTTTTACATTAGGGTTAATGTTTCAAACTAGGGTTTTACATTTGGGTTAGGGCTTCAAACTAGGGTTTTACATTAGGTTTAGGGTTTCAAACTAGGGTTTCAAATTAGGCTTAGCGTTTCAAACTTGGGTTTTACATTAGGGTTAGGGTTTCAAACAAGGGTTTTACATTAGGGTTAGGGTTTCAAACTAGGGTTTAACATTAGGGTTAGCGTTTCAAACTAGGGTTTTACATTAGGGTTAGGGTTACAAACTAGGGTTTAACATTAGGATTAGGGTTTCAAACTAGGGTTTTACATTAGGGTTAGGGTTTCAAACTAGGGTTTCAAATTAGGCTTAGGGTTTCAATCTAGGGTTTTGTTTTAGGGTTAGGGTTTCAAACAAGGGTTTTACAATAGGGTTAGGGTTTCAAACTAGGGTTTTACATTAGGTTTAGGGTTTCAAACTAGGGTTTTACATTAGGGTTAGGGTTACAAACTAGGGTTTTACAATAGGGTTAGGGTTTCAAACTAGGGTTTTACATTAGGGTTAGGGTTTCAAACTAGGGTTTCAATTTAGGGTTAGGGTTTCAAACTAGGGTTTATCATTAGGGTTAGGGTTTCAAACTAGGGTTTTACATTAGGGTTAGGGTTTCAAACTAGGGCTTTACATTTGGGTTAGGGTTACAAACAAGGGTTTTACATTAGGGTTAGGGTTTCAAACTAGGGTTTTGCATTAGGTTTAGGGTTTCAAACTAGGGTTTATCATTAGGGTTAGGGTTTCAAACTAGGGTTTTACATTAGGGTTAGGGTTTCAAACAAGGGTTTTACATTAGGGTTAGGGTTTCAAACAAGGGTTTTACATTAGGGTTAGGGTTTCAAAACAGGGGTTTTAAATTAGGGTTACGGTTTCAAACTTGGGTTTTACATTAGGTTTAGGGTTTCAAACTAGGGTTTCAAATTAGGGTTTGGGTTTCAAATTGAGGTTTTACATTAGGATTAGGGTTTCAAACAAGGGTTTTACATTAGGGTTAGGGTTTCAAACAAGGGTTTTACATTAGGGTTAGGGTTTCAAAACAGGGGTTTTAAATTAGGGTTACGGTTTCAAACTTGGGTTTTACATTAGGGTTAGGGTTTCAAACTAGGGTTTCAAATTAGGTTTGGGGTTTCAAACTAGGGTTTTACATTAGGGTTAGGGTTTCAAACTAGGGTTTTACATTAGGGTTAGGGTTTCAAAATAGGGTTTTACATTAGGGTTAGGGTTTCAAAATAGGGTTTAACATTAGGGTTAGGGTTTCAAATTAGGGTTAGGGTTGCAAACTAGGGTTTTACATTAGCACTAGGGTTTCAAACTCGGGTTTCAAATTAGGGGTAGGGTTTCAAACTAGGGTTTTACATTAGGGTTAGGGTTTCAAACTAGGGTTTCAAATTAGAGTTAGGGTTTCAAACTAGGGTTTTACATTAGGGTTAGGGTTTCAAACTAGGGTTTCAAATTAGGCTTAGGGTTTCAATCTAGGGTTTTGTTTTAGGGTTAGGGTTTCAAACAAGGGTTTTACAATAGGGTTAGGGTTTCAAACTAGGGTTTTACATTAGGTTTAGGGTTTCAAACTAGGGTTTTACATTAGGGTTAGGGTTACAAACTAGGGTTTTACATTAGGGTTAGGGTTTCAAACTAGGGTTTTACATTAGGGTTAGGGTTTCAAACTAGGGTTTCAATTTAGGGTTAGGGTTTCAAACTAGGGTTTATCATTAGGGTTAGGGTTTCAAACTAGGGTTTTACATTAGGGTTAGGGTTTCAAACTAGGGCTTTACATTTGGGTTAGGGTTACAAACAAGGGTTTTACATTAGGGTTAGTGTTTCAAACTAGGGTTTTGCATTAGGTTTAGGGTTTCAAACTAGGGTTTATCATTAGGGTTAGGGTTTCAAACTAGGGTTTTACATTAGGGTTAGGGTTTCAAACAAGGGTTTTACATTAGGGTTAGGGTTTCAAACAAGGGTTTTACATTAGGGTTAGGGTTTCAAAACAGGGGTTTTAAATTAGGGTTAGGGTTTCAAACTTGGGTTTTACATTAGGTTTAGGGTTTTAAACTAGGGTTTCAAATTAGGGTTTGGGTTTCAAATTGAGGTTTTACATTAGGATTAGGGTTACAAACTAGGGTTTTACATTAGGGTTAGGGTTTCAAACTAGGGTTTCAAATTAGGTATGGGGTTTCAAACTAGGGTTTTACATTAGGGTTAGGGTTTCAAACTAGGGTTTTACATTAGGGTTAGGGTTTCAAAATAGGGTTTTACATTAGGGTTAGGGTTTCAAAATAGGGTTTAACATTAGGGTTAGGGTTTCAAACTAGGGTTTCAAATTAGGGTTAGGGTTGCAAACTAGGGTTTTACATTAGCACTAGGGTTTCAAACTCGGGTTTCAAATTAGGGGTAGGGTTTCAAACTAGGGTTTTACATTAGGGTTAGGGTTTCAAACAAAGGTTTCAAATTAGAGTTAGGGTTACAAACTAGGGTTTTACATTAGGGTTAGGGTTTCAAACTAGGGTTTCAAATTAGGCTTAGGGTTTCAATCTAGGGTTTTGTTTTAGGGTTAGGGTTTCAAACAAGGGTTTTACAATAGGGTTAGGGTTTCAAACTAGGGTTTTACATTAGGTTTAGGGTTTCAAACTAGGGTTTTACATTAGGGTTAGGGTTACAAACTAGGGTTTTACATTAGGGTTAGGGTTTCAAACTAGGGTTTTACATTAGGGTTAGGGTTTCAAACTAGGGTTTCAAATTAGGCTTAGGGTTTCAATCTAGGGTTTTGTTTTAGGGTTAGGGTTTCAAACAAGGGTTTTACAATAGGGTTAGGGTTTCAAACTAGGGTTTTACATTAGGTTTAGGGTTTCAAACTAGGGTTTTACATTAGGGTTAGGGTTACAAACTAGGGTTTTACATTAGGGTTAGGGTTTTAACCTTCGTCTTGTGTTAGGGTCGGCAGCGACCCGTTTTTAGGTTTAACATGCATAAAAGAACCATATAAATTAGTTTATTTCATCAAGGCTTTTTGACTTTGTCAGGAACCCCTATTTCAACAAAATAAAACAAAAAAAAAGTTTTTTACTATATTCTAAAATGCTCTGGTTGAAATTGTTACATTTGTGTTGTTAGGGTCGGTTTCGACCCAGTTATAAAAATAAGATTATAAAGCAATAATTAGAGCCAAAACTGGATTCATAATTGCACTGACAGCCAACACACTGACAGCCAGCTCCTCTCCCAATCCTGTGAGCTGTAGGGGATTCTCATTTTGCCGTGTTTTCCAGTACACCTGCACAAAAACAAAACTAACAGAGATGGGCATGTCCTGACATGTAAGGTCAATTCATTCATTTGAAAGGTCATTTGACTTGCAGAGCCTTGCAATTGACTGGCAACCAGTTCAGGGTGTACCCTGCCTACTGCCCGAAGCCAGCTGGGATAGGCTCCAGCAACCCCGCGACCCTTGTGAGGACAAGCGGTAAAAAAAATGGATGGATGGATGGATTTGACTTGCAGAGTGCACATCTCCAATTTGCAGCATACAAACATGAGAAGAAGATTTTCAGCGACCCAAGTTCTGGATAATCTTTTTGATGAAAATGAGGAAGAGGACACAGTTTCTGAGGAGGAAGACAATGTGGAGTATCAACCAGAACACACAGACATATCTGATGAGTCTGATGAGGAGGTCACTGGTGGTGAAGCTCCTCCCACTGAAAGATTCAAATCCAAAAATGATAAGATCTTTTGGAGCTCAGTACCTCATGATGTACATGGCAGGGCAGCTGCTGCAAATGTCATAAAAATGACCCCTGGAATCACAATTTGCTGTGACAAGAGTCAGTGACATCAAGACATGTTTCGAGCTATTCATGCCATTGTCACTAAAAAGAGTCATCATGGCTATGACAAACGTTGAAGGAAAAAAAGTCCATGACGACATGTGGAAAGACATTGATGAGGAATATCTGGTTGCTTACATTGGTGTTCTTCTTCTTGCTGGAGTGTACAGATCCTGCAATGAGTTCACTGATAGTCTCTGGGACGCATCGACAGGCAGAAATATTTTCCGGGCAACAATGTCACTTCAGACCTTTCGAATGATATCAAGAGTCCTCAGATTTGACAACCGAAATAGCAGAGCAATTTCTGACAAGCTTGCCCCCATCAGGGATGTCTGGGAGAGATGGACGCAACTCCTTCCACTGATGTTCAACCCAGGGCCAGAGGTGACAGTCGATGAACGTCTTGTCCCTTACCGAGGAAAACGCCCCTTCCGGCAATACATACCCAGTAAGCCAGGGAAGTACGGCATAAAAATCTGGGCAGCCTGCGATGCAAAAACCAGCTATGCATGGAAGCTACAGATTTACACAGGCAAAGCTGCGAGTGGCATTCCTGAGAAAAAACAAGGAAAACGTGTGGTCCTCGATATGACTACTGGACTGCAGGGTCACAATATCACTTGCTTTTCATTTTGTGTTTATATTAAAGTTCTACTGCTGAAAAAATACTTTTTTGCATTTTTCTTGAAGTAAATATACATGGGTCGAAATCGACCCGTAACACCATAGATGTTACTGTAGTCAATAATATTTAAATTAATAAATAAATAAAACAAATTAATTTAAGAGATGTGTTCTAATAGCCCCCAGTAATAGTCAGGTAACACAACAACCTTGTATTTATTTATATGATTCTCTTGGTGTTTATTTTATAAAATTTTTTTTATTGAAATCGAGGGGTATACTGACAAAAAAGGTCCAGAAGCCCACACCAACAACATTAAAACTAATATTTTAATGGATAAGGAAGCCTAACAAACCAACCAAGAGATGAGAAATAAATTGGATGATATCTACTTGTTTTTAGTGTATTTTACAGCTGATTTAAGACACGGGTCGAAACCGACCCGTTAACATAAGAGATGGTAACAGAAAGTTAACACAAGACGAAGGTTAAACTAGGGTTTTACATTAGGGTTAGGGTTTCAAACTAGGGTTTCAATTTAGGGTTAGGGTTTCAAACTAGGGTTTATCATTAGGGTTAGGGTTTCAAACTAGGGTTTTACATTAGGGTTAGGGTTTCAAACTAGGGCTTTACATTTGGGTTAGGGTTACAAACAAGGGTTTTACATTAGGGTTAGGGTTTCAAACTAGGGTTTTGCATTAGGTTTAGGGTTTCAAACTAGGGTTTATCATTAGGGTTAGGGTTTCAAACTAGGGTTTTACATTAGGGTTAGGGTTTCAAACAAGGGTTTTACATTAGGGTTAGGGTTTCAAACAAGGGTTTTACATTAGGGTTAGGGTTTCAAAACAGGGGTTTTAAATTAGGGTTAGAATTTCAAACTTGGGTTTTACATTAGGTTTAGGGTTTCAAACTAGGGTTTCAAATTAGGGTTTGGGTTTCAAATTGAGGTTTTACATTAGGATTAGGGTTACAAACTAGGGTTTTACATTAGGGTTAGGGTTTCAAACTAGGGTTTCAAATTAGGTTTGGGGTTTCAAACTAGGGTTTTACATTAGGGTTAGGGTTTCAAACTAGGGTTTTACATTAGGGTTAGGGTTTCAAAATAGGGTTTTACATTAGGGTTAGGGTTTCAAAATAGGGTTTAACATTAGGGTTAGGGTTTCAAACTAGGGTTTCAAATTAGGGTTAGGGTTGCAAACTAGGGTTTTACATTAGCACTAGGGTTTCAAACTCGGGTTTCAAATTAGGGGTAGGGTTTCAAACTAGGGTTTTACATTAGGGTTAGGGTTTCAAACTAGGGTTTCAAATTAGAGTTAGGGTTTCAAACTAGGGTTTCAAATTAGAGTTAGGGTTTCAAACTAGGGTTTTACATTAGGGTTAGGGTTTCAAACTAGGGTTTTACATTAGGGTTAGGGTTTCAAACTAGGGTTTTATATTAGGATTAGGGTTTCAAACTAGGGTTTTACATTAGGGTTAGGGTTTCAAACTAGGGTTTCAAATTAGGCTTAGGGTTTCAATCTAGGGTTTTGTTTTAGGGTTAGGGTTTCAAACAAGGGTTTTACAATAGAGTTAGGGTTTCAAACTAGGGTTTTACATTAGGTTTAGGGTTTCAAACTAGGGTTTTAAATTAGGGTTAGGGTTACAAACTAGGGTTTTACAATAGGGTTAGGGTTTCAAACTAGGGTTTTACATTAGGGTTAGGGTTTCAAACTAGGGTTTCAATTTAGGGTTAGGGTTTCAAACTAGGGTTTATCATTAGGGTTAGGGTTTCAAACTAGGGTTTTACATTAGGGTTAGGGTTTCAAACTAGGGCTTTACATTTGGGTTAGGGTTACAAACAAGGGTTTTACATTAGGGTTAGGGTTTCAAACTAGGGTTTTGCATTAGGTTTAGGGTTTCAAACTAGGGTTTATCATTAGGGTTAGGGTTTCAAACTAGGGTTTTACATTAGGGTTAGGGTTTCAAACAAGGGTTTTACATTAGGGTTAGGGTTTCAAAACAGGGGTTTTAAATTAGGGTTACGGTTTCAAACTTGGGTTTTACATTAGGTTTAGGGTTTCAAACTAGGGTTTCAAATTAGGGTTTGGGTTTCAAATTGAGGTTTTACATTAGGATTAGGGTTACAAACTAGGGTTTTACATTAGGGTTAGGGTTTCAAACTAGGGTTTCAAATTAGGTTTGGGGTTTCAAACTAGGGTTTTACATTAGGGTTAGGGTTTCAAACTAGGGTTTTACATTAGGGTTAGGGTTTCAAAATAGGGTTTTACATTAGGGTTAGGGTTTCAAAATAGGGTTTAACATTAGGGTTAGGGTTTCAAATTAGGGTTAGGGTTGCAAACTAGGGTTTTACATTAGCACTAGGGTTTCAAACTCGGGTTTCAAATTAGGGGTAGGGTTTCAAACTAGGGTTTTACATTAGAGTTAGGGTTTCAAACTAGGGTTTCAAATTAGAGTTAGGGTTTCAAACTAGGGTTTTACATTAGGGTTAGGGTTTCAAACTAGGGTTTCAAATTAGGCTTAGGGTTTCAATCTAGGGTTTTGTTTTAGGGTTAGGGTTTCAAACAAGGGTTTTACAATAGGGTTAGGGTTTCAAACTAGGGTTTTACATTAGGTTTAGGGTTTCAAACTAGGGTTTTACATTAGGGTTAGGGTTACAAACTAGGGTTTTACATTAGGGTTAGGGTTTCAAACTAGGGTTTTACATTAGGGTTAGGGTTTCAAACTAGGGTTTCAAATTAGGCTTAGGGTTTCAATCTAGAGTTTTGTTTTAGGGTTAGGGTTTCAAACAAGGGTTTTACAATAGGGTTAGGGTTTCAAACTAGGGTTTTACATTAAGTTTAGGGTTTCAAACTAGGGTTTTACATTAGGGTTAGGGTTACAAACTAGGGTTTTACATTAGGGTTAGGGTTTCAAACTAGGGTTTTACATTAGGGTTAGGGTTTCAAACTAGGGTTTCAATTTAGGGTTAGGGTTTCAAACTAGGGTTTATCATTAGGGTTAGGGTTTCAAACTAGGGTTTTACATTAGGGTTAGGGTTTCAAACTAGGGCTTTACATTTGGGTTAGGGTTACAAACAAGGGTTTTACATTAGGGTTAGGGTTTCAAACTAGGGTTTTGCATTAGGTTTAGGGTTTCAAACTAGGGTTTATCATTAGGGTTAGGGTTTCAAACTAGGGTTTTACATTAGGGTTAGGGTTTCAAACAAGGGTTTTACATTAGGGTTAGGGTTTCAAACAAGGGTTTTACATTAGGGTTAGGGTTTCAAAACAGGGGTTTTAAATTAGGGTTAGGGTTTCAAACTTGGGTTTTACATTAGGTTTAGGGTTTCAAACTAGGGTTTCAAATTAGGGTTTGGGTTTCAAATTGAGGTTTTACATTAGGATTAGGGTTACAAACTAGGGTTTTACATTAGGGTTAGGGTTTCAAACTAGGGTTTCAAATTAGGTATGGGGTTTCAAACTAGGGTTTTACATTAGGGTTAGTGTTTCAAACTAGGGTTTTACATTAGGGTTAGGGTTTCAAAATAGGGTTTTACATTAGGGTTAGGGTTTCAAAATAGGGTTTAACATTAGGGTTAGGGTTTCAAACTAGGGTTTCAAATTAGGGTTAGGGTTGCAAACTAGGGTTTTACATTAGCACTAGGGTTTCAAACTCGGGTTTCAAATTAGGGGTAGGGTTTCAAACTAGGGTTTTACATTAGGGTTAGGGTTTCAAACAAAGGTTTCAAATTAGAGTTAGGGTTACAAACTAGGGTTTTACATTAGGGTTAGGGTTTCAAACTAGGGTTTCAAATTAGGCTTAGGGTTTCAATCTAGGGTTTTGTTTTAGGGTTAGGGTTTCAAACAATGGTTTTACAATAGGGTTAGGGTTTCAAACTAGGGTTTTACATTAGGTTTAGGGTTTCAAACTAGGGTTTTACATTAGGGTTAGGGTTACAAACTAGGGTTTTACATTAGGGTTAGGGTTTCAAACTAGGGTTTTACATTAGGGTTAGGGTTTCAAACTAGGGTTTCAAATTAGGCTTAGGGTTTCAATCTAGGGTTTTGTTTTAGGGTTAGGGTTTCAAACAAGGGTTTTACAATAGGGTTAGGGTTTCAAACTAGGGTTTTACATTAGGTTTAGGGTTTCAAACTAGGGTTTTACATTAGGGTTAGGGTTACAAACTAGGGTTTTACATTAGGGTTAGGGTTTCAAACTAGGGTTTTACATTAGGGTTAGGGTTTCAAACTAGGGTTTCAATTTAGGGTTAGGGTTTCAAACTAGGGTTTATCATTAGGGTTAGGGTTTCAAACTAGGGTTTTACATTAGGGTTAGGGTTTCAAACTAGGGCTTTACATTTGGGTTAGGGTTACAAACAAGGGTTTTACATTAGGGTTAGGGTTTCAAACTAGGGTTTTGCATTAGGTTTAGGGTTTCAAACTAGGGTTTATCATTAGGGTTAGGGTTTCAAACTAGGGTTTTACATTAGGGTTAGGGTTTCAAACAAGGGTTTTACATTAGGGTTAGGGTTTCAAACTAGGGTTTAACATTAGGGTTAGGGTTCCAAACTAGGGTTTTACATTAGGGTTAGGGTTTCAAACTAAGGTTTCAAATTAGGGTTAGGGTTTCAAACTAGGGTTTCAAATTAGGGTTAGGGTTTTAAACTAGGGTTTATCATTAGGGTTAGGGTTTCAAACTAGGGTTTTACATTAGGGTTAGGGTTTCAAACTAGGCTTTCTAATTAGGGTTAGGGTTTTAAACTAGGGTTTATCATTAGGGTTAGGGTTTCAAACTAGGGTTTTACATTAGGGTTAGGGTTTCAAACTAGGGTTTCTAATTAGGGTTAGGGTTTCAAACTAGGGTTTTATATTAGGGTTAGGGTTTCAAACTAGGGTTTCAAATTAGGGTTAGGGTTTCAAACAAGGGTTTTACATTAGGGTTAGGGTTTCAAAACAGGGGTTTTAAATTAGGGTTAGGGTTTCAAACTTGGGTTTTACATTAGGTTTAGGGTTTCAAACTAGGGTTTCAAATTAGGGTTTGGGTTTCAAATTGAGGTTTTACATTAGGATTAGGGTTACAAACTAGGGTTTTACATTAGGGTTAGGGTTTCAAACTAGGGTTTCAAATTAGCTTTGGGGTTTCAAACTAGGGTTTTACATTAGGGTTAGGGTTTCAAACTAGGGTTTTACATTAGCGCTAGGGTTTCAAACTAGGGTTTTACATTAGGGTTAGGGTTTCAAACTAGGGTTTTACATTAGGGTTAGGGTTTCAAACTAGGGTTTCAATTTAGGGTTAGGGTTTCAAACTAGGGTTTATCATTAGGGTTAGGGTTTCAAACTAGGGTTTTACATTAGGGTTAGGGTTTCAAACTAGGGTTTAACATTAGGGTTAGGGTTTCAAACTAGTGTTTTACTTTAGGGTTAATGCTTCAAACTAGGGTTTTACATAAGGGTTAGCGTTTCAAACTAGGGTTTTACATTTGGGTTAGGTATACAAACTAGGGTTTTACATTAGGGTTAGGGTTTCAAACTAGGGTTTCACATTAGAGTTAGGATTTCAAACAGGGGTTTCAAATTAGGGTTAGGGTTTCAAACAAGGGTTTCAAATTAGGTTTAGGGTTTCAAACTAGGGTTTTACATTAGGGTTAGGGTTTCAAACTAGGGTTTATCATTAGGGTTAGGGTTTCAAACTAGGGTTTCAAATTAGGGTTAGGGTTACAAACAAGGGGTTTTACATTAGGGTTAGGGTTTCAAACTAGGGTTTCAAATTAGGGTTAGGATTTCAAACTAGGGTTTTACATTAGGGTTAGGGTTTCAAACTAGGATTTAACATTAGGGTTAGGGTTTCAAACTAGGGTTTCAAATTAGGGTTAGGGTTACAAACAAGGGGTTTTACATTAGGGTTAGGGTTTCAAACTAGGGTTTTACATTAGGGTTAGGGTTTCAAACTCGGGTTTAAAATTAGGGTTAGGGTTTCAAACAAGGGTTTTACATTAGGGTTAGGGTTTCAAACTAGGGTTTTACATTAGAGTTAGGGTTACAAACTAGGGTTTTACATTAGGGTTAGGGTTTCAAACTAGGGTTTTACATTAGGGTTAGGGTTTCAAACTATGGTTTTACATTAGGGTTAGGGTTACAAACTAGGGTTTTACATTAGGGTTAGGGTTTCAAACTAGGGTTTTACATTAGGGTTAATGCTTCAAACTAGGGTTTTACATTAGGGTTAGTGTTTCAAACTAGTGTTTTACATTAGGGTTAGTGCTTCAAACTAGGGTTTTACATTAGGGTTAGGGTTTCAAACTAGGGTTTTACATTAGGGTTAAGGTTTCAAACTAGGGTTTTACATTAGGGTTAGTGTTTCAAACTAGGGTTTAACATTAGGGTTAGGGTTTCAAATTAGGGTTAGGGTTACAAACAAGGGGTTTTACATTAGGGTTAGGGTTTCAAAGTAGGGTTTTACATTAGGGTTAGGGTTTCAAACTCGGGTTTAAAATAAGGGTTAGGGTTACAAACAAGGGGTTTTACATTAGGGTTAGGGTTTCAAAGTAGGGTTTTACATTAGGGTTAGGGTTTCAAAGTAGGGTTTTACATTAGGGTTAGGGTTTCAAACTCGGGTTTAAAATAAGGGTTAGGGTTTCAAACTAGGGCTTTACATTAGGGTTTAAAACTAGGGTTTCAAATTAGGCTTAGGGTTTCAATCTAGGGTTTTGTTTTAGGGTTAGGGTTTCAAACAAGGGTTTTACATTAGGGTTAGGGTTTCAAATTAGGGTTTAACATTAGGGTTAGCGTTTCAAACTGTTGTTTTACATTAGGGTTAATGCTTCAAACTAGGGTTTTACATTAGGGTTAGGGTTTTAAACTATGGTTTCAAATTAGATTTGGGGTTTCAAACTAGGGTTTTACATTAGAGTTAGCGTTTCAAACTAGTGTTTTACATTAGGGTTAGTGCTTCAAACTAGGGTTTTACATTAGGGTTAATGTTTCAAACTAGGGTTTTACATTTGGGTTAGGGCTTCAAACTAGGGTTTTACATTAGGTTTAGGGTTTCAAACTAGGGTTTCAAATTAGGCTTAGCGTTTCAAACTTGGGTTTTACATTAGGGTTAGGGTTTCAAACAAGGGTTTTACATTAGGGTTAGGGTTTCAAACTAGGGTTTAACATTAGGGTTAGCGTTTCAAACTAGGGTTTTACATTAGGGTTAGGGTTACAAACTAGGGTTTAACATTAGGATTAGGGTTTCAAACTAGGGTTTTACATTAGGGTTAGGGTTTCAAACTAGGGTTTCAAATTAGGCTTAGGGTTTCAATCTAGGGTTTTGTTTTAGGGTTAGGGTTTCAAACAAGGGTTTTACAATAGGGTTAGGGTTTCAAACTAGGGTTTTACATTAGGTTTAGGGTTTCAAACTAGGGTTTTACATTAGGGTTAGGGTTACAAACTAGGGTTTTACAATAGGGTTAGGGTTTCAAACTAGGGTTTTACATTAGGGTTAGGGTTTCAAACTAGGGTTTCAATTTAGGGTTAGGGTTTCAAACTAGGGTTTATCATTAGGGTTAGGGTTTCAAACTAGGGTTTTACATTAGGGTTAGGGTTTCAAACTAGGGCTTTACATTTGGGTTAGGGTTACAAACAAGGGTTTTACATTAGGGTTAGGGTTTCAAACTAGGGTTTTGCATTAGGTTTAGGGTTTCAAACTAGGGTTTATCATTAGGGTTAGGGTTTCAAACTAGGGTTTTACATTAGGGTTAGGGTTTCAAACAAGGGTTTTACATTAGGGTTAGGGTTTCAAACAAGGGTTTTACATTAGGGTTAGGGTTTCAAAACAGGGGTTTTAAATTAGGGTTACGGTTTCAAACTTGGGTTTTACATTAGGTTTAGGGTTTCAAACTAGGGTTTCAAATTAGGGTTTGGGTTTCAAATTGAGGTTTTACATTAGGATTAGGGTTTCAAACAAGGGTTTTACATTAGGGTTAGGGTTTCAAACAAGGGTTTTACATTAGGGTTAGGGTTTCAAAACAGGGGTTTTAAATTAGGGTTACGGTTTCAAACTTGGGTTTTACATTAGGGTTAGGGTTTCAAACTAGGGTTTCAAATTAGGTTTGGGGTTTCAAACTAGGGTTTTACATTAGGGTTAGGGTTTCAAACTAGGGTTTTACATTAGGGTTAGGGTTTCAAAATAGGGTTTTACATTAGGGTTAGGGTTTCAAAATAGGGTTTAACATTAGGGTTAGGGTTTCAAATTAGGGTTAGGGTTGCAAACTAGGGTTTTACATTAGCACTAGGGTTTCAAACTCGGGTTTCAAATTAGGGGTAGGGTTTCAAACTAGGGTTTTACATTAGGGTTAGGGTTTCAAACTAGGGTTTCAAATTAGAGTTAGGGTTTCAAACTAGGGTTTTACATTAGGGTTAGGGTTTCAAACTAGGGTTTCAAATTAGGCTTAGGGTTTCAATCTAGGGTTTTGTTTTAGGGTTAGGGTTTCAAACAAGGGTTTTACAATAGGGTTAGGGTTTCAAACTAGGGTTTTACATTAGGTTTAGGGTTTCAAACTAGGGTTTTACATTAGGGTTAGGGTTACAAACTAGGGTTTTACATTAGGGTTAGGGTTTCAAACTAGGGTTTTACATTAGGGTTAGGGTTTCAAACTAGGGTTTCAATTTAGGGTTAGGGTTTCAAACTAGGGTTTATCATTAGGGTTAGGGTTTCAAACTAGGGTTTTACATTAGGGTTAGGGTTTCAAACTAGGGCTTTACATTTGGGTTAGGGTTACAAACAAGGGTTTTACATTAGGGTTAGGGTTTCAAACTAGGGTTTTGCATTAGGTTTAGGGTTTCAAACTAGGGTTTATCATTAGGGTTAGGGTTTCAAACTAGGGTTTTACATTAGGGTTAGGGTTTCAAACAAGGGTTTTACATTAGGGTTAGGGTTTCAAACAAGGGTTTTACATTAGGGTTAGGGTTTCAAAACAGGGGTTTTAAATTAGGGTTAGGGTTTCAAACTTGGGTTTTACATTAGGTTTAGGGTTTTAAACTAGGGTTTCAAATTAGGGTTTGGGTTTCAAATTGAGGTTTTACATTAGGATTAGGGTTACAAACTAGGGTTTTACATTAGGGTTAGGGTTTCAAACTAGGGTTTCAAATTAGGTATGGGGTTTCAAACTAGGGTTTTACATTAGGGTTAGGGTTTCAAACTAGGGTTTTACATTAGGGTTAGGGTTTCAAAATAGGGTTTTACATTAGGGTTAGGGTTTCAAAATAGGGTTTAACATTAGGGTTAGGGTTTCAAACTAGGGTTTCAAATTAGGGTTAGGGTTGCAAACTAGGGTTTTACATTAGCACTAGGGTTTCAAACTCGGGTTTCAAATTAGGGGTAGGGTTTCAAACTAGGGTTTTACATTAGGGTTAGGGTTTCAAACAAAGGTTTCAAATTAGAGTTAGGGTTACAAACTAGGGTTTTACATTAGGGTTAGGGTTTCAAACTAGGGTTTCAAATTAGGCTTAGGGTTTCAATCTAGGGTTTTGTTTTAGGGTTAGGGTTTCAAACAAGGGTTTTACAATAGGGTTAGGGTTTCAAACTAGGGTTTTACATTAGGTTTAGGGTTTCAAACTAGGGTTTTACATTAGGGTTAGGGTTACAAACTAGGGTTTTACATTAGGGTTAGGGTTTCAAACTAGGGTTTTACATTAGGGTTAGGGTTTCAAACTAGGGTTTCAAATTAGGCTTAGGGTTTCAATCTAGGGTTTTGTTTTAGGGTTAGGGTTTCAAACAAGGGTTTTACAATAGGGTTAGGGTTTCAAACTAGGGTTTTACATTAGGTTTAGGGTTTCAAACTAGGGTTTTACATTAGGGTTAGGGTTACAAACTAGGGTTTTACATTAGGGTTAGGGTTTTAACCTTCGTCTTGTGTTAGGGTCGGCAGCGACCCGTTTTTAGGTTTAACATGCATAAAAGAACCATATAAATTAGTTTATTTCATCAAGGCTTTTTGACTTTGTCAGGAACCCCTATTTCAACAAAATAAAACAAAAAAAAAGTTTTTTACTATATTCTAAAATGCTCTGGTTGAAATTGTTACATTTGTGTTGTTAGGGTCGGTTTCGACCCAGTTATAAAAATAAGATTATAAAGCAATAATTAGAGCCAAAACTGGATTCATAATTGCACTGACAGCCAACACACTGACAGCCAGCTCCTCTCCCAATCCTGTGAGCTGTAGGGGATTCTCATTTTGCCGTGTTTTCCAGTACACCTGCACAAAAACAAAACTAACAGAGATGGGCATGTCCTGACATGTAAGGTCAATTCATTCATTTGAAAGGTCATTTGACTTGCAGAGCCTTGCAATTGACTGGCAACCAGTTCAGGGTGTACCCTGCCTACTGCCCGAAGCCAGCTGGGATAGGCTCCAGCAACCCCGCGACCCTTGTGAGGACAAGCGGTAAAAAAAATGGATGGATGGATGGATTTGACTTGCAGAGTGCACATCTCCAATTTGCAGCATACAAACATGAGAAGAAGATTTTCAGCGACCCAAGTTCTGGATAATCTTTTTGATGAAAATGAGGAAGAGGACACAGTTTCTGAGGAGGAAGACAATGTGGAGTATCAACCAGAACACACAGACATATCTGATGAGTCTGATGAGGAGGTCACTGGTGGTGAAGCTCCTCCCACTGAAAGATTCAAATCCAAAAATGATAAGATCTTTTGGAGCTCAGTACCTCATGATGTACATGGCAGGGCAGCTGCTGCAAATGTCATAAAAATGACCCCTGGAATCACAATTTGCTGTGACAAGAGTCAGTGACATCAAGACATGTTTCGAGCTATTCATGCCATTGTCACTAAAAAGAGTCATCATGGCTATGACAAACGTTGAAGGAAAAAAAGTCCATGACGACATGTGGAAAGACATTGATGAGGAATATCTGGTTGCTTACATTGGTGTTCTTCTTCTTGCTGGAGTGTACAGATCCTGCAATGAGTTCACTGATAGTCTCTGGGACGCATCGACAGGCAGAAATATTTTCCGGGCAACAATGTCACTTCAGACCTTTCGAATGATATCAAGAGTCCTCAGATTTGACAACCGAAATAGCAGAGCAATTTCTGACAAGCTTGCCCCCATCAGGGATGTCTGGGAGAGATGGACGCAACTCCTTCCACTGATGTTCAACCCAGGGCCAGAGGTGACAGTCGATGAACGTCTTGTCCCTTACCGAGGAAAACGCCCCTTCCGGCAATACATACCCAGTAAGCCAGGGAAGTACGGCATAAAAATCTGGGCAGCCTGCGATGCAAAAACCAGCTATGCATGGAAGCTACAGATTTACACAGGCAAAGCTGCGAGTGGCATTCCTGAGAAAAAACAAGGAAAACGTGTGGTCCTCGATATGACTACTGGACTGCAGGGTCACAATATCACTTGCTTTTCATTTTGTGTTTATATTAAAGTTCTACTGCTGAAAAAATACTTTTTTGCATTTTTCTTGAAGTAAATATACATGGGTCGAAATCGACCCGTAACACCATAGATGTTACTGTAGTCAATAATATTTAAATTAATAAATAAATAAAACAAATTAATTTAAGAGATGTGTTCTAATAGCCCCCAGTAATAGTCAGGTAACACAACAACCTTGTATTTATTTATATGATTCTCTTGGTGTTTATTTTATAAAATTTTTTTTATTGAAATCGAGGGGTATACTGACAAAAAAGGTCCAGAAGCCCACACCAACAACATTAAAACTAATATTTTAATGGATAAGGAAGCCTAACAAACCAACCAAGAGATGAGAAATAAATTGGATGATATCTACTTGTTTTTAGTGTATTTTACAGCTGATTTAAGACACGGGTCGAAACCGACCCGTTAACATAAGAGATGGTAACAGAAAGTTAACACAAGACGAAGGTTAAACTAGGGTTTTACATTAGGGTTAGGGTTTCAAACTAGGGTTTCAATTTAGGGTTAGGGTTTCAAACTAGGGTTTATCATTAGGGTTAGGGTTTCAAACTAGGGTTTTACATTAGGGTTAGGGTTTCAAACTAGGGCTTTACATTTGGGTTAGGGTTACAAACAAGGGTTTTACATTAGGGTTAGGGTTTCAAACTAGGGTTTTGCATTAGGTTTAGGGTTTCAAACTAGGGTTTATCATTAGGGTTAGGGTTTCAAACTAGGGTTTTACATTAGGGTTAGGGTTTCAAACAAGGGTTTTACATTAGGGTTAGGGTTTCAAACAAGGGTTTTACATTAGGGTTAGGGTTTCAAAACAGGGGTTTTAAATTAGGGTTAGAATTTCAAACTTGGGTTTTACATTAGGTTTAGGGTTTCAAACTAGGGTTTCAAATTAGGGTTTGGGTTTCAAATTGAGGTTTTACATTAGGATTAGGGTTACAAACTAGGGTTTTACATTAGGGTTAGGGTTTCAAACTAGGGTTTCAAATTAGGTTTGGGGTTTCAAACTAGGGTTTTACATTAGGGTTAGGGTTTCAAACTAGGGTTTTACATTAGGGTTAGGGTTTCAAAATAGGGTTTTACATTAGGGTTAGGGTTTCAAAATAGGGTTTAACATTAGGGTTAGGGTTTCAAACTAGGGTTTCAAATTAGGGTTAGGGTTGCAAACTAGGGTTTTACATTAGCACTAGGGTTTCAAACTCGGGTTTCAAATTAGGGGTAGGGTTTCAAACTAGGGTTTTACATTAGGGTTAGGGTTTCAAACTAGGGTTTCAAATTAGAGTTAGGGTTTCAAACTAGGGTTTCAAATTAGAGTTAGGGTTTCAAACTAGGGTTTTACATTAGGGTTAGGGTTTCAAACTAGGGTTTTACATTAGGGTTAGGGTTTCAAACTAGGGTTTTATATTAGGATTAGGGTTTCAAACTAGGGTTTTACATTAGGGTTAGGGTTTCAAACTAGGGTTTCAAATTAGGCTTAGGGTTTCAATCTAGGGTTTTGTTTTAGGGTTAGGGTTTCAAACAAGGGTTTTACAATAGAGTTAGGGTTTCAAACTAGGGTTTTACATTAGGTTTAGGGTTTCAAACTAGGGTTTTAAATTAGGGTTAGGGTTACAAACTAGGGTTTTACAATAGGGTTAGGGTTTCAAACTAGGGTTTTACATTAGGGTTAGGGTTTCAAACTAGGGTTTCAATTTAGGGTTAGGGTTTCAAACTAGGGTTTATCATTAGGGTTAGGGTTTCAAACTAGGGTTTTACATTAGGGTTAGGGTTTCAAACTAGGGCTTTACATTTGGGTTAGGGTTACAAACAAGGGTTTTACATTAGGGTTAGGGTTTCAAACTAGGGTTTTGCATTAGGTTTAGGGTTTCAAACTAGGGTTTATCATTAGGGTTAGGGTTTCAAACTAGGGTTTTACATTAGGGTTAGGGTTTCAAACAAGGGTTTTACATTAGGGTTAGGGTTTCAAAACAGGGGTTTTAAATTAGGGTTACGGTTTCAAACTTGGGTTTTACATTAGGTTTAGGGTTTCAAACTAGGGTTTCAAATTAGGGTTTGGGTTTCAAATTGAGGTTTTACATTAGGATTAGGGTTACAAACTAGGGTTTTACATTAGGGTTAGGGTTTCAAACTAGGGTTTCAAATTAGGTTTGGGGTTTCAAACTAGGGTTTTACATTAGGGTTAGGGTTTCAAACTAGGGTTTTACATTAGGGTTAGGGTTTCAAAATAGGGTTTTACATTAGGGTTAGGGTTTCAAAATAGGGTTTAACATTAGGGTTAGGGTTTCAAATTAGGGTTAGGGTTGCAAACTAGGGTTTTACATTAGCACTAGGGTTTCAAACTCGGGTTTCAAATTAGGGGTAGGGTTTCAAACTAGGGTTTTACATTAGAGTTAGGGTTTCAAACTAGGGTTTCAAATTAGAGTTAGGGTTTCAAACTAGGGTTTTACATTAGGGTTAGGGTTTCAAACTAGGGTTTCAAATTAGGCTTAGGGTTTCAATCTAGGGTTTTGTTTTAGGGTTAGGGTTTCAAACAAGGGTTTTACAATAGGGTTAGGGTTTCAAACTAGGGTTTTACATTAGGTTTAGGGTTTCAAACTAGGGTTTTACATTAGGGTTAGGGTTACAAACTAGGGTTTTACATTAGGGTTAGGGTTTCAAACTAGGGTTTTACATTAGGGTTAGGGTTTCAAACTAGGGTTTCAAATTAGGCTTAGGGTTTCAATCTAGAGTTTTGTTTTAGGGTTAGGGTTTCAAACAAGGGTTTTACAATAGGGTTAGGGTTTCAAACTAGGGTTTTACATTAAGTTTAGGGTTTCAAACTAGGGTTTTACATTAGGGTTAGGGTTACAAACTAGGGTTTTACATTAGGGTTAGGGTTTCAAACTAGGGTTTTACATTAGGGTTAGGGTTTCAAACTAGGGTTTCAATTTAGGGTTAGGGTTTCAAACTAGGGTTTATCATTAGGGTTAGGGTTTCAAACTAGGGTTTTACATTAGGGTTAGGGTTTCAAACTAGGGCTTTACATTTGGGTTAGGGTTACAAACAAGGGTTTTACATTAGGGTTAGGGTTTCAAACTAGGGTTTTGCATTAGGTTTAGGGTTTCAAACTAGGGTTTATCATTAGGGTTAGGGTTTCAAACTAGGGTTTTACATTAGGGTTAGGGTTTCAAACAAGGGTTTTACATTAGGGTTAGGGTTTCAAACAAGGGTTTTACATTAGGGTTAGGGTTTCAAAACAGGGGTTTTAAATTAGGGTTAGGGTTTCAAACTTGGGTTTTACATTAGGTTTAGGGTTTCAAACTAGGGTTTCAAATTAGGGTTTGGGTTTCAAATTGAGGTTTTACATTAGGATTAGGGTTACAAACTAGGGTTTTACATTAGGGTTAGGGTTTCAAACTAGGGTTTCAAATTAGGTATGGGGTTTCAAACTAGGGTTTTACATTAGGGTTAGTGTTTCAAACTAGGGTTTTACATTAGGGTTAGGGTTTCAAAATAGGGTTTTACATTAGGGTTAGGGTTTCAAAATAGGGTTTAACATTAGGGTTAGGGTTTCAAACTAGGGTTTCAAATTAGGGTTAGGGTTGCAAACTAGGGTTTTACATTAGCACTAGGGTTTCAAACTCGGGTTTCAAATTAGGGGTAGGGTTTCAAACTAGGGTTTTACATTAGGGTTAGGGTTTCAAACAAAGGTTTCAAATTAGAGTTAGGGTTACAAACTAGGGTTTTACATTAGGGTTAGGGTTTCAAACTAGGGTTTCAAATTAGGCTTAGGGTTTCAATCTAGGGTTTTGTTTTAGGGTTAGGGTTTCAAACAATGGTTTTACAATAGGGTTAGGGTTTCAAACTAGGGTTTTACATTAGGTTTAGGGTTTCAAACTAGGGTTTTACATTAGGGTTAGGGTTACAAACTAGGGTTTTACATTAGGGTTAGGGTTTCAAACTAGGGTTTTACATTAGGGTTAGGGTTTCAAACTAGGGTTTCAAATTAGGCTTAGGGTTTCAATCTAGGGTTTTGTTTTAGGGTTAGGGTTTCAAACAAGGGTTTTACAATAGGGTTAGGGTTTCAAACTAGGGTTTTACATTAGGTTTAGGGTTTCAAACTAGGGTTTTACATTAGGGTTAGGGTTACAAACTAGGGTTTTACATTAGGGTTAGGGTTTCAAACTAGGGTTTTACATTAGGGTTAGGGTTTCAAACTAGGGTTTCAATTTAGGGTTAGGGTTTCAAACTAGGGTTTATCATTAGGGTTAGGGTTTCAAACTAGGGTTTTACATTAGGGTTAGGGTTTCAAACTAGGGCTTTACATTTGGGTTAGGGTTACAAACAAGGGTTTTACATTAGGGTTAGGGTTTCAAACTAGGGTTTTGCATTAGGTTTAGGGTTTCAAACTAGGGTTTATCATTAGGGTTAGGGTTTCAAACTAGGGTTTTACATTAGGGTTAGGGTTTCAAACAAGGGTTTTACATTAGGGTTAGGGTTTCAAACAAGGGTTTTACATTAGGGTTAGGGTTTCAAAACAGGGGTTTTAAATTAGGGTTAGAATTTCAAACTTGGGTTTTACATTAGGTTTAGGGTTTCAAACTAGGGTTTCAAATTAGGGTTTGGGTTTCAAATTGAGGTTTTACATTAGGATTAGGGTTACAAACTAGGGTTTTACATTAGGGTTAGGGTTTCAAACTAGGGTTTCAAATTAGGTTTGGGGTTTCAAACTAGGGTTTTACATTAGGGTTAGGGTTTCAAACTAGGGTTTTACATTAGGGTTAGGGTTTCAAAATAGGGTTTTACATTAGGGTTAGGGTTTCAAAATAGGGTTTAACATTAGGGTTAGGGTTTCAAACTAGGGTTTTAAATTAGGGTTAGGGTTGCAAACTAGGGTTTTACATTAGCACTAGGGTTTCAAACTCGGGTTTCAAATTAGGGGTAGGGTTTCAAACTAGGGTTTTACATTAGAGTTAGGGTTTCAAACTAGGGTTTTACATTAGGGTTAGGGTTTCAAACTAGGGTTTTACATTAGGGTTAGGGTTTCAAACTAGGGTTTTATATTAGGGTTAGGGTTTCAAACTAGGGTTTTATATTAGGGTTAGGGTTTCAAACTAGGGTTTCAAATTAGGGTTTGGGTTTCAAATTAGGGTTTGGGTTTCAAATTGAGGTTTTACATTAGGATTAGGGTTACAAACTAGGGTTTTACATTAGGGTTAGGGTTTCAAACTAGGGTTTCAAATTAGGTTTGGGGTTTCAAACTAGGGTTTTACATTAGGGTTAGGGTTAGGGTTTCAAACGGGTTTTACATTAGGGTTAGGGTTTCAAACTAGGGTTTTACATTAGGGTTAGGGTTTCAAACTAGGGTTTCAAATTAGGCTTAGGGTTTCAATCTAGGGTTTTGTTTTAGGGTTAGGGTTTCAAACAAGGGTTTTACAATAGGGTTAGGGTTTCAAACTAAGGTTTTACATTAAGTTTAGGGTTTCAAACTAGGGTTTTACATTAGTGTTAGGGTTACAAACTAGGGTTTTACATTAGGGTTAGGGTTTCAAACTAGGGTTTTACATTAGGGTTAGGGTTTCAAACTAGGGTTTCAATTTAGGGTTAGGGTTTCAAACTAGGGTTTATCATTAGGGTTAGGGTTTCAAACTAGGGTTTTACATTAGGGTTAGGGTTTCAAACTAGGGCTTTACATTTGGGTTAGGGTTACAAACAAGGGTTTTACATTAGGGTTAGGGTTTCAAACTAGGGTTTTGCATTAGGTTTAGGGTTTCAAACTAGGGTTTATCATTAGGGTTTGGGTTTCAAATTGAGGTTTTACATTAGGATTAGGGTTACAAACTAGGGTTTAACATTAGGGTTAGGGTTTCAAACTAGGGTTTCAAATTGGGTATGGGGTTTCAAACTAGGGTTTTACATTAGGGTTAGGGTTTCAAACTAGGGTTTTACATTAGGGTTAGGGTTTCAAACTAGGGCTTTACATTTGGGTTAGGGTTACAAACAAGGGTTTTACATTAGGGTTAGGGTTTCAAACTAGGGTTTTACATTAGGGTTAGGGTTTCAAACTAGGGCTTTACATTTGGGTTAGGGTTACAAACAAGGGTTTTACATTAGGGTTAGGGTTTCAAACTAGGGTTTTGCATTAGGTTTAGGGTTTCAAACTAGGGTTTATCATTAGGGTTAGGGTTTCAAACTAGGGTTTTACATTAGGGTTAGGGTTTCAAACAAGGGTTTTACATTAGGGTTAGGGTTTCAAACAAGGGTTTTACATTAGGGTTAGGGTTTCAAAACAGGGGTTTTAAATTAGGGTTAGAATTTCAAACTTGGGTTTTACATTAGGTTTAGGGTTTCAAACTAGGGTTTCAAATTAGGGTTTGGGTTTCAAATTGAGGTTTTACATTAGGATTAGGGTTACAAACTAGGGTTTTACATTAGGGTTAGGGTTTCAAACTAGGGTTTCAAATTAGGTTTGGGGTTTCAAACTAGGGTTTTACATTAGGGTTAGGGTTTCAAACTAGGGTTTTACATTAGGGTTAGGGTTTCAAAATAGGGTTTTACATTAGGGTTAGGGTTTCAAAATAGGGTTTAACATTAGGGTTAGGGTTTCAAACTAGGGTTTTAAATTAGGGTTAGGGTTGCAAACTAGGGTTTTACATTAGCACTAGGGTTTCAAACTCGGGTTTCAAATTAGGGGTAGGGTTTCAAACTAGGGTTTTACATTAGAGTTAGGGTTTCAAACTAGGGTTTTACATTAGGGTTAGGGTTTCAAACTAGGGTTTTACATTAGGGTTAGGGTTTCAAACTAGGGTTTTATATTAGGGTTAGGGTTTCAAACTAGGGTTTTATATTAGGGTTAGGGTTTCAAACTAGGGTTTCAAATTAGGGTTTGGGTTTCAAATTAGGGTTTGGGTTTCAAATTGAGGTTTTACATTAGGATTAGGGTTACAAACTAGGGTTTTACATTAGGGTTAGGGTTTCAAACTAGGGTTTCAAATTAGGTTTGGGGTTTCAAACTAGGGTTTTACATTAGGGTTAGGGTTAGGGTTTCAAACGGGTTTTACATTAGGGTTAGGGTTTCAAACTAGGGTTTTACATTAGGGTTAGGGTTTCAAACTAGGGTTTCAAATTAGGCTTAGGGTTTCAATCTAGGGTTTTGTTTTAGGGTTAGGGTTTCAAACAAGGGTTTTACAATAGGGTTAGGGTTTCAAACTAAGGTTTTACATTAAGTTTAGGGTTTCAAACTAGGGTTTTACATTAGTGTTAGGGTTACAAACTAGGGTTTTACATTAGGGTTAGGGTTTCAAACTAGGGTTTATCATTAGGGTTAGGGTTTCAAACTAGGGTTTTACATTAGGGTTAGGGTTTCAAACTAGGGCTTTACATTTGGGTTAGGGTTACAAACAAGGGTTTTACATTAGGGTTAGGGTTTCAAACTAGGGTTTTGCATTAGGTTTAGGGTTTCAAACTAGGGTTTATCATTAGGGTTTGGGTTTCAAATTGAGGTTTTACATTAGGATTAGGGTTACAAACTAGGGTTTAACATTAGGGTTAGGGTTTCAAACTAGGGTTTCAAATTGGGTATGGGGTTTCAAACTAGGGTTTTACATTAGGGTTAGGGTTTCAAACTAGGGTTTTACATTAGGGTTAGGGTTTCAAAATAGGGTTTTACATTAGGGTTAGGGTTTCAAAATAGGGTTTAACATTAGGGTTAGGGTTTTAAACTAGGGTTTCAAATTAGGGTTAGGGTTTCAAACTAGGGCTTTACATTTGGGTTAGGGTTACAAACAAGGGTTTTACATTAGGGTTAGGGTTTCAAACTAGGGTTTTGCATTAGGTTTAGGGTTTCAAACTAGGGTTTATCATTAGGGTTAGGGTTTCAAACTAGGGTTTTACATTAGGGTTAGGGTTTCAAACAAGGGTTTTACATTAGGGTTAGGGTTTCAAACAAGGGTTTTACATTAGGGTTAGGGTTTCAAAACAGGGGTTTTAAATTAGGGTTAGGGTTTCAAACTTGGGTTTTACATTAGGTTTAGGGTTTCAAACTAGGGTTTCAAATTAGGGTTTGGGTTTCAAATTGAGGTTTTACATTAGGATTAGGGTTACAAACTAGGGTTTTACATTAGGGTTAGGGTTTCAAACTAGGGTTTCAAATTAGGTTTGGGGTTTCAAACTAGGGTTTTACATTAGGGTTAGGGTTTCAAACTAGGGTTTTACATTAGGGTTAGGGTTTCAAAATAGGGTTTTACATTAGGGTTAGGGTTTCAAAATAGGGTTTAACATTAGGGTTAGGGTTTCAAACTAGGGTTTCAAATTAGGGTTAGGGTTGCAAACTAGGGTTTTACATTAGCACTAGGGTTTCAAACTCGGGTTTCAAATTAGGGGTAGGGTTTCAAACTAGGGTTTTACATTAGGGTTAGGGTTTCAAACTAGGGTTTCAAATTAGAGTTAGGGTTTCAAACTAGGGTTTCAAATTAGAGTTAGGGTTTCAAACTAGGGTTTTACATTAGGGTTAGGGTTTCAAACTAAGGTTTTACATTAGGGTTAGGGTTTCAAACTAGGGTTTTATATTAGGGTTAGGGTTTCAAACTAGGGTTTTATATTAGGGTTAGGGTTTCAAACTAGGGTTTCAAATTAGGGTTTGGGTTTCAAATTAGGGTTTAGGTTTCAAATTGAGGTTTTACATTAGGATAAGGGTTACAAACTAGGGTTTTACATTAGGGTTAGGGTTTCAAACTAGGGTTTCAAATTAGGGTTAGGGTTAGGGTTTCAAACTAGGGTTTTACATTAGGGTTAGGGTTTCAAAATAGGGTTTAACATTAGGGTTAGGGTTTCAAACTAGGGTTTCAAATTAGGGTTAGGGTTGCAAACTAGGGTTTTACATTAGCGCTAGGGTTTCAAACTCGGGTTTCAAATTAGGGGTAGGGTTTCAAACTAGGGTTTTACATTACGGTTAGGGTTTCAAACTAGGGTTTAACGTTAGGGTTAGGGTTTCAAACTAGGGTTTTACATCAGGGTTAGGGTTTCAAACTAGGGTTTCAATTTAGGGTTAGGGTTTCAAACTAGTGTTTTACATTAGGGTTAGGGTTACAAACTAGGGTTTTACATTAGGGTTAGGGTTTCACACTAAGGTTTTACATTAGGGTTAGGGTTACAAACTAGGGTTTTACATTAGTGTTAGGGTTTCAAACTGGGGTTTCAATTTAGTGTTAGGGTTTCAAATTAGGGTTTAACATTAGGGTTAATGCTTCAAACTAGGGTTTTACATTAGGGTTAGCGTTTCAAACTAGTGTTTTACATTAGGGTTAGTGCTTCAAACTATGGTTTTACATTAGGGTTAGTGTTTCAAACTAGGGTTTTACATTAGGGTTAGGGTTTCAAAATAGGGTTTTACATTAGGGTTAGGGTTTCAAAATAGGGTTTAACATTAGGGTTAGGGTTTCAAACTAGGGTTTCAAATTAGGGTTAGGGTTGCAAACTAGGGTTTTACATTAGCACTAGGGTTTCAAATTAGGGGTAGGGTTTCAAACTAGGGTTTTACATTAGGGTTAGGGTTTCAAACTAGGGTTTCAAATTAGAGTTAGGGTTTCAAACTAGGGTTTCAAATTAGAGTTAGGGTTTCAAACTAGGGTTTTACATTAGGGTTAGGGTTTCAAACTAGGGTTTTACATTAGGGTTAGGGTTTCAAACTAGGGTTTTATATTAGGGTTAGGGTTTCAAACTAGGGTTTTATATTAGGGTTAGGGTTTCAAACTAGGGTTTCAAATTAGGGTTTGGGTTTCAAATTAGGGTTTGGGTTTCAAATTGAGGTTTTACATTAGGGTTAGTGTTTCAAACTAGGGTTTTACATTAGGGTTAGGGTTTCAAACTAGGGTTTTACATTAGGGTTAGGGTTTCAAACTAGGGTTTCAATTTAGGGTTAGGGTTTCAAACTAGGGTTTATCATTAGGGTTAGGGTTTCAAACTAGGGTTTTACATTAGGGTTAGGGTTTCAAACTAGGGTTTAACATTAGGGTTAGGGTTTCAAACTAGTGTTTTACTTTAGGTTTAATGCTTTAAACTAGGGTTTTACATTAGGGTTAGCGTTTCAAACTAGGGTTTTACATTAGGGTTAGTGTTTCAAACTAGGGTTTTACATTTGGGTTAGGTTTACAAACTAGGGTTTTACATTAGGGTTAGGGTTTCAAACTAGGGTTTTGCATTAGGGTTAGGGTTTCAAACTAGGGTTTATCATTAGGGTTAGGGTTTCAAACTAGGGTTTTACATTAGGGTTAGGGTTTCAAACTAGGGTTTAACATTAGGGTTAGGGTTACAAACTAGGATTTTTTATGAGGGTTAGGGTTTCAAACTAAGGTTTCACATCAGAGTTAGGATTTCAAACAGGGGTTTCAAATTAGGGTTAGGGTTTCAAAATAGGGTTTAACATTAGGGTTAGGGTTTCAAACTAGGGTTTCAAATTAGGGTTAGGGTTGCAAACTAGGGTTTTACATTAGCACTAGGGTTTCAAATTAGGGGTAGGGTTTCAAACTAGGGTTTTACATTAGGGTTAGGGTTTCAAACTAGGGTTTCAAATTAGAGTTAGGGTTTCAAACTAGGGTTTCAAATTAGAGTTAGGGTTTCAAACTAGGGTTTTACATTAGGGTTAGGGTTTCAAACTAGGGTTTTACATTAGGGTTAGGGTTTCAAACTAGGGTTTTATATTAGGGTTAGGGTTTCAAACTAGGGTTTTATATTAGGGTTAGGGTTTCAAACTAGGGTTTCAAATTAGGGTTTGGGTTTCAAATTAGGGTTTGGGTTTCAAATTGAGGTTTTACATTAGGGTTAGTGTTTCAAACTAGGGTTTTACATTAGGGTTAGGGTTTCAAACTAGGGTTTTACATTAGGGTTAGGGTTTCAAACTAGGGTTTCAATTTAGGGTTAGGGTTTCAAACTAGGGTTTTAAATTAGGGTTAGGGTTTCAAACTAGGGTTTCAATTTAGGGTTAGGGTTTCAAACTAGGGTTTATCATTAGGGTTAGGGTTTCAAACTAGTGTTTTACATTAGGGTTAATGCTTCAAACTAGGGTTTCAAATTAGGGTTAGGGTTTCAAACTAGGGTTTTACATTAGGGTTAGGGTTTGAAACTAGGGTTTTACATTAGGGTTAGGGTTTCACACTAAGGTTTTACATTAGGGTTAGGGTTACAAACTAGGGTTTTACATTAGTGTTAGGGTTTCAAACTGGGGTTTCAATTTAGTGTTAGGGTTTCAAACTAGTGTTTTACATTAGGGTTAGTGCTTCAAACTATGGTTTTACATTAGGGTTAGGGTTTCAAACTAGGGTTTTACATTAGGGTTAGGGTTTCAAACTAGGGTTTTACATTAGGGTTAGGGTTTCAAACTAGGGTTTCAAATTAGGGTTAGGGTTACAAACAAGGGGTTTTACATTAGGGTTAGGGTTTCAAACTAGGGTTTTACATTAGGGTTAGGGTTTCAAACTCGGGTTTAAAATTAGGGTAAGGGTTTCAAACAAGGGTTTTACATTAGGGTTAGGGTTTCAAACTAGGGTTTTACATTAGGGTTAGGGTTTCAAACTAGGGTTTTACATTAGAGTTAGGGTTACAAACTAGGGTTTTACATTAGGGTTAGGGTTTCAAACTAGGGTTTTACATTAGGGTTAGGGTTTCAAACTAGGGTTTTACATTAGGGTTAGGGTTTCAAACTAGGGTTTCAATTTAGGGTTAGGGTTTCAAACTAGGGTTTATCATTAGGGTTAGGGTTTCAAACTAGGGTTTTACATTAGGGTTAGGGTTTCAAACTATGGCTTATTATTAGGGTTAGGGTTTCAAACTAGTGTTTTACATTAGGGTTAATGCTTCAAACTAGGGTTTTACATTAGGGTTGGGTTTCAAACTAGGGCTTTACATTTGGGTTAGGGTTACAAACAAGGGTTTTACATTAGGGTTAGGGTTTCAAACTAGGGTTTTGCATTAGGGTTAGGGTTTCAAACTAGGGTTTATCATTAGGGTTAGGGTTTCAAACTAGGGTTTTACATTAGGGTTAGGGTTACAAACTAGGGTTTTACATTACGGTTAGGGTTTCAAACTAGGGTTTAACGTTAGTGTTAGGGTTTCAAACTAGGGTTTTACATTAGGGTTAATGCTTCAAACTAGGGTTTTACATTAGGGTTACGCTTTCAAACTAGGGTTTTACAATAGGGTTAGGGTTTCAAACTAGGGTTTAAAATTAGGGTTAGAGTTTCAAACTAGGGTTTTACATTTGGGTTACTGCTTCAAACTAGGGTTTTACATTAGGGTTAGGGTTTCAAACAAGGGTTTTACATTGGGGTTAGGGTTTCAAACTAGGGTTTAACATTAGGGTTAGGGTTCCAAACTAGGGTTTTACATTAGTGTTAAGGTTACAAACTAGGGTTTTACATTAGGGTTAGGGTTTCAAACTAGGGTTTCAAATTAGGGTTAGGGTATCAAACTAGGCTTTCTAATTAGGTTTAGGGTTTCAAACTAGGGTTTCAAATTAGGGTTTGGGTTTCAAATTGAGGTTTTACATTAGGATTAGGGTTACAAACTAGGGTTTTACATTAGGGTTAGGGTTTCAAACTAGGGTTTCAAATTAGGTTTGGGGTTTCAAACTAGGGTTTTACATTAGGGTTAGGGTTAGGGTTTCAAACTAGGGTTTTACATTAGGGTTAGGGTTTCAAAATAGGGATTAACATTAGGGTTAGGATTTCAAACTAGGGTTTCAAATTAGGGTTAGGGTTGCAAACGAGGGTTTTACATTAGCGCTAGGGTTTCAAACTCGGGTTTCAAATTAGGGGTAGGGTTTCAAACTAGGGTTTTACATTAGGGTTAGGGTTTCAAACAAGGGTTTTACATTAGGGTTAGGGTTTCAAACTAGGGTTTAACATTAGGGTTAGGGTTCCAAACTAGGGTTTTACATTAGTGTTAAGGTTACAAACTAGGGTTTTACATTAGGGTTAGGGTTTCAAACTAGCGTTTCAAATTAGGGTTAGGGTATCAAACTAGGCTTTCTAATTAGGGTTAGGGTTTTAAACTAGGGTTTATCATTAGGGTTAGGGTTTCAAACTAGGGTTTTACATTAGGGTTAGGGTTTCAAACTAGGGTTTCTAATTAGGGTTAGGGTTTCAAACTAGGGTTTTATATTAGGGTTAGGGTTTCAAACTAGGGTTTCAAATTAGGGTTAGGGTTTCAAACAAGGGTTTTACATTAGGGTTAGGGTTTCAAACAAGGGTTTTACATTAGGGTTAGGGTTTCAAAACAAGGGTTTTAAATTAGGGTTAGGGTTTCAAACTTGGGTTTTACATTAGGGTTAGGGTTTCAAACTAGGGTTTTGCATTAGGTTTAGAGTTTCAAACTAGGGTTTTACATTAGGGTTAGGGTTTAAAAACAGGGGTTAAAAATTAGGGTTAGGGTTTCACACTAGGGTTTTACATTAGGGTTAGGTTTTCAAACTAGGGTTTTACATTAGGGTTAGGGTTTCAAACAAGGGTTTTACATTAGGGTTAGGGTTTCAAAACAGTCATTTTACATTAGGGTTAGGGTTACAAACTAGGGTTTTACATTAGGGTTAGGGTTTCAAACTAGGGTTTCTAATTAGGGTTAGGGTTTCAAACTAGGGTTTTACATTAGGGTTAGGGTTTCAAACTAGGGTTTCAAATTAGGGTTAGGGTTTCAAACTAGGGTTTCAAATTAGGCTTAGGGTTTCAATCTAGGGTTTTGTTTTAGGGTTAGGGTTTCAAACAAGGGTTTTACATTAGGGTTAGGGTTTCAAACTAGGGTTTTACATTAGGTTTAGGGTTTCAAACTAGGGTTTTACATTAGGGTTAGGGTTACAAACTAGGGTTTTACATTAGGGTTAGGGTTTCAAACTAGGGTTTTAAATTAGGGTTAGGGTTTCAAACTAGGGTTTAAATTTAGGGTTAGGGTTTCAAACTAGGGTTTATCATTAGGGTTAGGGTTTCAAACTAGGGTTTTACATTAGGGTTAGGGTTTCAAACTAGGGCTTATAATTAGGGTTAGGGTTTCAAACTAGTGTTTTACATTAGGGTTAATGCTTCAAACTAGGGTTTCAAATTAGGGTTAGGGTTTCAAACTAGGGTTCTACATTAGGGTTAGGGTTTCAAACTAGGGTTTTACATTAGGGTTAGGGTTTCACACTAAGGTTTTACATTAGGGTTAGGGTTACAAACTAGGGTTTTACATTAGTGTTAGGGTTTCAAACTGGGGTTTCAATTTAGTGTTAGGGTTTCAAACTAGTGTTTTACATTAGGGTTAGTGCTTCAAACTATGGTTTTACATTAGGGTTAGGGTTTCAAACTAGGGTTTTACATTAGGGTTAGGGTTTCAAACTAGGGTTTTACATTAGGGTTAGGGTTTCAAACTAGGGTTTCAAATTAGGGTTAGGGTTACAAACAAGGGGTTTTACATTAGGGTTAGGGTTTCAAACTAGGGTTTTACATTAGGGTTAGGGTTTCAAACTCAGGTTTAAAATTAGGGTAAGGGTTTCAAACAAGGGTTTTACATTAGGGTTAGGGTTTCAAACTAGGGTTTTACATTAGGGTTAGGGTTTCAAACTAGGGTTTTACATTAGAGTTAGGGTTACAAACTAGGGTTTAACATTAGGGTTAGGGTTTCAAACTAGGGTTTTACATTAGGGTTAGGGTTTCAAACTAGGGTTTTACATTAGGGTTAGGGTTTCAAACTAGGGTTTCAATTTAGGGTTAGGGTTTCAAACTAGGGTTTATCATTAGGGTTAGGGTTTCAAACTAGGGTTTTACATTAGGGTTAGGGTTTCAAACTAGGGCTTATTATTAGGGTTAGGGTTTCAAACTAGTGTTTTACATTAGGGTTAATGCTTCAAACTAGGGTTTTACATTAGGGTTGGGTTTCAAACTAGGGCTTTACATTTGGGTTAGGGTTACAAACAAGGGTTTTACATTAGGGTTAGGGTTTCAAACTAGGGTTTTGCATTAGGGTTAGGGTTTCAAACTAGGGTTTATCATTAGGGTTAGGGTTTCAAACTAGGGTTTTACATTAGGGTTAGGGTTACAAACTAGGGTTTTACATTACGGTTAGGGTTTCAAACTAGGGTTTAACGTTAGTGTTAGGGTTTCAAACTAGGGTTTTACATTAGGGTTAATGCTTCAAACTAGGGTTTTACATTAGGGTTACGCTTTCAAACTAGGGTTTTACAATAGGGTTAGGGTTTCAAACTAGGGTTTAAAATTAGGGTTAGAGTTTCAAACTAGGGTTTTACATTAGGGTTACTGCTTCAAACTAGGGTTTTACATTAGGGTTAGGGTTTCAAACAAGGGTTTTACATTAGGGTTAGGGTTTCAAACTAGGGTTTAACATTAGGGTTAGGGTTCCAAACTAGGGTTTTACATTAGTGTTAAGGTTACAAACTAGGGTTTTACATTAGGGTTAGGGTTTCAAACTAGCGTTTCAAATTAGGGTTAGGGTATCAAACTAGGCTTTCTAATTAGGGTTAGGGTTTTAAACTAGGGTTTATCATTAGGGTTAGGGTTTCAAACTAGGGTTTTACATTAGGGTTAGGGTTTCAAACTAGGGTTTTTAATTAGGGTTAGGGTTTCAAACTAGGGTTTTATATTAGGGTTAGGGTTTCAAACTAGGGTTTCAAATTAGGGTTAGGGTTTCAAACAAGGGTTTTACATTAGGGTTAGGGTTTCAAACAAGGGTTTTACATTAGGGTTAGGGTTTCAAAACAAGGGTTTTAAATTAGGGTTAGGGTTTCAAACTTGGGTTTTACATTAGGTTTAGGGTTTCAAACTAGGGTTTCAAATTAGGGTTTGGGTTTCAAATTGAGGTTTTACATTAGGATTAGGGTTACAAACTAGGGTTTTACATTAGGGTTAGGGTTTCAAACTAGGGTTTCAATTTAGGTTTGGGGTTTCAAACTAGGGTTTTACATTAGGGTTAGGGTTAGGGTTTCAAACTAGGGTTTTACATTAGGGTTAGGGTTTCAAAATAGGGTTTAACATTAGGGTTAGGGTTTCAAACTAGGGTTTCAAATTAGGGTTAGGGTTGCAAACTAGGGTTTTACATTAGCGCTAGGGTTTCAAACTCGGGTTTCAAATTAGGGGTAGGGTTTCAAACTAGGGTTTTACATTACGGTTAGGGTTTCAAACTAGGGTTTAACGTTAGGTTTAGGGTTTCAAACTCGGGTTTCAAATTAGGGGTAGGGTTTCAAACTAGGGTTTTACATTACGGTTAGGGTTTCAAACTAGGGTTTAACGTTAGGTTTAGGGTTTCAAACTTGGGTTTTACATCAGGGTTAGGGTTTCAAACTAGGGTTTCAAATTAGGGTTAGGGTTCCAAACTAGGGTTTTACATTAGTGTTAAGGTTACAAACTAGGGTTTTACATTAGGGTTAGGGTTTCAAACTAGCGTTTCAAATTAGGGTTAGGGTATCAAACTAGGCTTTCTAATTAGGGTTAGGGTTTTAAACTAGGGTTTATCATTAGGGTTAGGGTTTCAAACTAGGGTTTTACATTAGGGTTAGGGTTTCAAACTAGGGTTTCTAATTAGGGTTAGGGTTTCAAACTAGGGTTTTATATTAGGGTTAGGGTTTCAAACTAGGGTTTCAAATTAGGGTTAGGGTTTCAAACAAGGGTTTTACATTAGGGTTAGGGTTTCAAACAAGGGTTTTACATTAGGGTTAGGGTTTCAAAACAAGGGTTTTAAATTAGGGTTAGGGTTTCAAACTTGGGTTTTACATTAGGGTTAGGGTTTCAAACTAGGGTTTTGCATTAGGTTTAGGGTTTCAAACTAGGGTTTCACATTAGGGTTAGGGTTTAAAAACAGGGGTTAAAAATTAGGGTTAGGGTTTCACACTAGGGTTTTACATTAGGGTTAGGTTTTCAAACTAGGGTTTTACATTAGGGTTAGGGTTTCAAACAAGGGTTTTACATTAGGGTTAGGGTTTCAAACTAGGGTTTCTAATTAGGGTTAGGGTTTCAAAACAGTCATTTTACATTAGGGTTAGGGTTACAAACTAGGGTTTTACATTAGGGTTAGGGTTTCAAACTAGGGTTTCTAATTAGGGTTAGGGTTTCAAACTAGGGTTTTACATTAGGGTTAGGGTTTCAAACTAGGGTTTCAAATTAGGGTTAGGGTTTCAAACTAGGGTTTCAAATTAGGCTTAGGGTTTCAATCTAGGGTTTTGTTTTAGGGTTAGGGTTTCAAACAAGGGTTTTACATTAGGGTTAGGGTTTCAAACTAGGGTTTTACATTAGGTTTAGGGTTTCAAACTAGGGTTTTACATTAGGGTTAGGGTTACAAACTAGGGTTTTACATTAGGGTTAGGGTTTCAAACTAGGGTTTTAAATTAGGGTTAGGGTTTCAAACTAGGGTTTCAATTTAGGGTTAGGGTTTCAAACTAGGGTTTATCATTAGGGTTAGGGTTTCAAACTAGGTTTTTACATTAGGGTTAGGGTTTCAAACTAGGGCTTATAATTAGGGTTAGGGTTTCAAACTAGTGTTTTACATTAGGGTTATTGCTTCAAACTAGGGTTTCAAATTAGGGTTAGGGTTTCAAACTAGGGTTTTACATTAGGGTTAGGGTTTCAAACTAGGGTTTTACATTAGGGTTAGGGTTTCACACTAAGGTTTTACATTAGGGTTAGGGTTACAAACTAGGGTTTTACATTAGTGTTAGGGTTTCAAACTGGGGTTTCAATTTAGTGTTAGGGTTTCAAACTAGTGTTTTACATTAGGGTTAGTGCTTCAAACTATGGTTTTACATTAGGGTTAGGGTTTCAAACTAGGGTTTTACATTAGGGTTAGGGTTTCAAACTAGGGTTTTACATTAGGGTTTGGTTTCAAACTAGGGTTTCAAATTAGGGTTAGGGTTACAAACAAGGGGTTTTACATTAGGGTTAGGGTTTCAAACTAGGGTTTTACATTAGGGTTAGGGTTTCAAACTCGGGTTTAAAATTAGGGTAAGGGTTTCAAACAAGGGTTTTACATTAGGGTTAGGGTTTCAAACTAGGGTTTTACATTAGGGTTAGGGTTTCAAACTAGGGTTTTACATTAGAGTTAGGGTTACAAACTAGGGTTTTACATTAGGGTTAGGGTTTCAAACTAGGGTTTTACATTAGGGTTAGGGTTTCAAACTAGGGTTTTACATTAGGGTTAGGGTTTCAAACTAGGGTTTCAATTTAGGGTTAGGGTTTCAAACTAGGGTTTATCATTAGGGTTAGGGTTTCAAACTAGGGTTTTACATTAGGGTTAGGGTTTCAAACTAGGGCTTATTATTAGGGTTAGGGTTTCAAACTAGTGTTTTACATTAGGGTTAATGCTTCAAACTAGGGTTTTACATTAGGGTTGGGTTTCAAACTAGGGCTTTACATTTGGGTTAGGGTTACAAACAAGGGTTTTACATTAGGGTTAGGGTTTCAAACTAGGGTTTTGCATTAGGGTTAGGGTTTCAAACTAGGGTTTTACATTAGGGTTAGAGTTACAAACTAGGGTTTTACATTACGGTTAGGGTTTCAAACTAGGGTTTAACGTTAGTGTTAGGGTTTCAAACTAGGGTTTTACATTAGGGTTAATGCTTCAAACTAGGGTTTTACATTAGGGTTACGCTTTCAAACTAGGGTTTTACAATAGGGTTAGGGTTTCAAACTAGGGTTTAAAATTAGGGTTAGAGTTTCAAACTAGGGTTTTACATTAGGGTTACTGCTTCAAACTAGGGTTTTACATTAGGGTTAGGGTTTCAAACAAGGGTTTTACATTAGGGTTAGGGTTTCAAACTAGGGTTTAACATTAGGGTTAGGGTTCCAAACTAGGGTTTTACATTAGTGTTAAGGTTACAAACTAGGGTTTTACATTAGGGTTAGGGTTTCAAACTAGCGTTTCAAATTAGGGTTAGGGTTTCAAACTAGGGTTTTACATTAGGGTTAGGGTTTCAAACTAGGGTTTCTAATTAGGGTTAGGGTTTCAAACTAGGGTTTTATTTTAGGGTTAGGGTTTCAAACTAGGGTTTCAAATTAGGGTTAGGGTTTCAAACAAGGGTTTTACATTAGGGTTAGGGTTTCAAACAAGGGTTTTACATTAGGGTTAGGGTTTCAAAACAAGGGTTTTAAATTAGGGTTAGGGTTTCAAACTTGGGTTTTACATTAGGTTTAGGGTTTCAAACTAGGGTTTCAAATTAGGGTTTGGGTTTCAAATTGAGGTTTTACATTAGGATTAGGGTTACAAACTAGGGTTTTACATTAGGGTTAGGGTTTCAAACTAGGGTTTCAATTTAGGTTTGGTGTTTCAAACTAGGGTTTTACATTAGGGTTAGGGTTAGGGTTTCAAACTAGGGTTTTACATTAGGGTTAGGGTTTCAAAATAGGGTTTAACATTAGGGTTAGGGTTTCAAACTAGGGTTTCAAATTAGGGTTAGGGTTGCAAACTAGGGTTTTACATTAGCGCTAGGGTTTCAAACTCGGGTTTCAAATTAGGGGTAGGGTTTCAAACTAGGGTTTTACATTACGGTTAGGGTTTCAAACTAGGGTTTAACGTTAGGTTTAGGGTTTCAAACTAGGGTTTTACATCAGGGTTAGGGTTTCAAACTAGGGTTTCAAATTAGGGTTAGGGTTACAAACAAGGGGTTTTACATTAGGGTTAGGGTTTCAAACTAGGGTTTCAAATTAGGGTTAGGGTTACAAACAAGGGGTTTTACATTAGGGTTAGGGTTTCAAACTAGGGTTTTACATTAGGGTTAGGGTTTCAAACTCGGGTTTAAAATAAGGGTTAGGGTTTCAAACTAGGGCTTTACATTAGGGTTAGGGTTTAAAACTAGGGTTTCAAATTAGGCTTAGGGTTTCAATCTAGGGTTTTGTTTTAGGGTTAGGGTTTCAAACAAGGGTTTTACATTAGGGTTAGGGTTTCAAACTATTGTTTTACATTAGGGTTAGGGTTTCAAACTAGGGTTTTACATTAGGGTTAGGGTTTCAAACTAGGGTTTTACATTAGGGTTAGGGTTTCAAACTATGGTTTTACATTAGGGTTAGGGTTACAAACTAGGGTTTTACATTAGGGTTACGCTTTCAAACTAGGGTTTTACATTAGGGTTAGGGTTTCAAACTAGGGTTTCAAATTAGGGTTAGAGTTTCAAACTAGGGTTTTACATTAGGGTTACTGCTTCAAACTAGGGTTTTACATTAGGGTTAGGGTTTCAAACAAGGGTTTTACATTAGGGTTAGGGTTTCAAACTAGGGTTTAACATTAGGGTTAGGGTTCCAAACTAGGGTTTTACATTAGTGTTAAGGTTACAAACTAGGGTTTTACATTAGGGTTAGGGTTTCAAACTAGGGTTTCAAATTAGGGTTAGGGTTTCAAACTAGGGTTTCAAATTAGGGTTAGGGTTTTAAACTAGGGTTTATCATTAGGGTTAGGGTTTCAAACTAGGGTTTTACATTAGGGTTAGGGTTTCAAACTAGGCTTTCTAATTAGGGTTAGGGTTTTAAACTAGGGTTTATCATTAGGGTTAGGGTTTCAAACTAGGGTTTTACATTAGGGTTAGGGTTTCAAACTAGGGTTTATCATTAGGGTTAGGGTTTCAAACTAGGGTTTCAAATTAGGGTTAGGGTTACAAACAAGGGGTTTTACATTAGGGTTAGGGTTTCAAACTAGGGTTTCAAATTAGGGTTAGGGTTTCAAACAAGGGTTTTACATTAGGGTTAGGGTTTCAAAACAGGGGTTTTAAATTAGGGTTAGGGTTTCAAACTTGGGTTTTACATTAGGTTTAGGGTTTCAAACTAGGGTTTCAAATTAGGGTTTGGGTTTCAAATTGAGGTTTTACATTAGGATTAGGGTTACAAACTAGGGTTTTACATTAGGGTTAGGGTTTCAAACTAGGGTTTCAAATTAGGTTTGGGGTTTCAAACTAGGGTTTTACATTAGGGTTAGGGTTTCAAACTAGGGTTTTACATTAGCGCTAGGGTTTCAAACTAGGGTTTTACATTAGGGTTAGGGTTTCAAACTAGGGTTTTACATTAGGGTTAGGGTTTCAAACTAGGGTTTCAATTTAGGGTTAGGGTTTCAAACTAGGGTTTATCATTAGGGTTAGGGTTTCAAACTAGGGTTTTACATTAGGGTTAGGGTTTGAAACTAGGGTTTAACATTAGGGTTAGGGTTTCAAACTAGTGTTTTACTTTAGGGTTAATGCTTCAAACTAGGGTTTTACATAAGGGTTAGCGTTTTAAACTAGGGTTTCACATTAGAGTTAGGATTTCAAACTAGGGTTTCACATTAGAGTTAGGATTTCAAACAGGGGTTTCAAATTAGGGTTAGGGTTTCAAACAAGGGTTTCAAATTAGGTTTAGGGTTTCAAACTAGGGTTTTACATTAGGGTTAGGGTTTCAAACTAGGGTTTATCATTAGGGTTAGGGTTTCAAACTAGGGTTTCAAATTAGGGTTAGGGTTACAAACAAGGGGTTTTACATTAGGGTTAGGGTTTCAAACTAGGGTTTCAAATTAGGGTTAGGATTTCAAACTAGGGTTTTACATTAGGGTTAGGGTTTCAAACTAGGGTTTAACATTAGGGTTAGGGTTTCAAACTAGGGTTTCAAATTAGGGTTAGGGTTACAAACAAGGGGTTTTACATTAGGGTTAGGGTTTCAAACTAGGGTTTTACATTAGGGTTAGTGTTTCAAACTCGGGTTTAAAATTAGGGTTAGGGTTTCAAACAAGGGTTTTACATTAGGGTTAGGGTTTCAAACTAGGGTTTATCATTAGGGTTAGGGTTTCAAACTAGGGTTTCAAATTAGGGTTAGGGTTACAAACAAGGGGATTTACATTAGGGTTAGGGTTTCAAACTAGGGTTTCAAATTAGGGTTAGGGTTTCAAACAAGGGTTTTACATTAGGGTTAGGGTTTCAAAACAGGGGTTTTAAATTAGGGTTAGGGTTTCAAACTTGGGTTTTACATTAGGTTTAGGGTTTCAAACTAGGGTTTCAAATTAGGGTTTGGGTTTCAAATTGAGGTTTTACATTAGGATTAGGGTTACAAACTAGGGTTTTACATTAGGGTTAGGGTTTCAAACTAGGGTTTCAAATTAGGTTTGGGGTTTCAAACTAGGGTTTTACATTAGGGTTAGGGTTTCAAACTAGGGTTTTACATTAGCGCTAGGGTTTCAAACTAGGGTTTTACATTAGGGTTAGGGTTTCAAACTAGGGTTTTACATTAGGGTTAGGGTTTCAAACTAGGGTTTCAATTTAGGGTTAGGGTTTCAAACTAGGGTTTATCATTAGGGTTAGGGTTTCAAACTAGGGTTTTACATTAGGGTTAGGGTTTGAAACTAGGGTTTAACATTAGGGTTAGGGTTTCAAACTAGTGTTTTACTTTAGGGTTAATGCTTCAAACTAGGGTTTTACATAAGGGTTAGCGTTTTAAACTAGGGTTTCACATTAGAGTTAGGATTTCAAACTAGGGTTTCACATTAGAAATAGGATTTCAAACAGGGGTTTCAAATTAGGGTTAGGGTTTCAAACAAGGGTTTCAAATTAGGTTTAGGGTTTCAAACTAGGGTTTTACATTAGGGTTAGGGTTTCAAACTAGGGTTTATCATTAGGGTTAGGGTTTCAAACTAGGGTTTCAAATTAGGGTTAGGGTTACAAACAAGGGGTTTTACATTAGGGTTAGGGTTTCAAACTAGGGTTTCAAATTAGGGTTAGGATTTCAAACTAGGGTTTTACATTAGGGTTAGGGTTTCAAACTAGGGTTTAACATTAGGGTTAGGGTTTCAAACTAGGGTTTCAAATTAGGGTTAGGGTTACAAACAAGGGGTTTTACATTAGGGTTAGGGTTTCAAACTAGGGTTTTACATTAGGGTTAGTGTTTCAAACTCGGGTTTAAAATTAGGGTTAGGGTTTCAAACAAGGGTTTTACATTAGGGTTAGGGTTTCAAACTAGGGTTTTACATTAGGGTTAGGGTTTCAAACTAGGGTTTTATATTAGAAATAGGGTTACAAACTAGGGTTTTACATTAGGGTTAGGGTTTCAAACTAGGGTTTTACATTAGGGTTAGGGTTTCAAACTATGGTTTTACATTAGGGTTAGGGTTTCAAACTATTGTGTTACATTAGGGTTAGGGTTTCAAACTAGGGTTTAACATTAGGGTTAGGGTTCCAAACTAGGGTTTTACATTAGTGTTAAGGTTACAAACTAGGGTTTTACATTAGGGTTAGGGTTTCAAACTAGGGTTTCAAATTAGGGTTAGGGTTTCAAACTAGGGTTTCAAATTAGGGTTAGGGTTTTAAACTAGGGTTTATCATTAGGGTTAGGGTTTCAAACTAGGGTTTTACATTAGGGTTAGGGTTTCAAACTAGGCTTTCTAATTAGGGTTAGGGTTTTAAACTAGGGTTTATCATTAGGGTTAGGGTTTCAAACTAGGGTTTCTAATTAGGGTTAGGGTTTCAAACTAGGGTTTTATATTAGGGTTAGGGTTTCAAACTAGGGTTTCAAATTAGGGTTAGGGTTTCAAACAAGGGTTTTACATTAGGGTTAGGGTTTCAAAACAGGGGTTTTAAATTAGGGTTAGGGTTTCAAACTTGGGTTTTACATTAGGTTTAGGGTTTCAAACTAGGGTTTCAAATTAGGGTTTGGGTTTCAAATTGAGGTTTTACATTAGGATTAGGGTTACAAACTAGGGTTTTACATTAGGGTTAGGGTTTCAAACTAGGGTTTCAAATTAGGTTTGGGGTTTCAAACTAGGGTTTTACATTAGGGTTAGGGTTTCAAACTAGGGTTTTACATTAGCGCTAGGGTTTCAAACTAGGGTTTTACATTAGGGTTAGGGTTTCAAACTAGGGTTTTACATTAGGGTTAGGGTTTCAAACTAGGGTTTCAATTTAGGGTTAGGGTTTCAAACTAGGGTTTATCATTAGGGTTAGGGTTTCAAACTAGGGTTTTACATTAGGGTTAGGGTTTGAAACTAGGGTTTAACATTAGGGTTAGGGTTTCAAACTAGTGTTTTACTTTAGGGTTAATGCTTCAAACTAGGGTTTTACATAAGGGTTAGCGTTTTAAACTAGGGTTTCACATTAGAGTTAGGATTTCAAACTAGGGTTTCACATTAGAGTTAGGATTTCAAACAGGGGTTTCAAATTAGGGTTAGGGTTTCAAACAAGGGTTTCAAATTAGGTTTAGGGTTTCAAACTAGGGTTTTACATTAGGGTTAGGGTTTCAAACTAGGGTTTATCATTAGGGTTAGGGTTTCAAACTAGGGTTTCAAATTAGGGTTAGGGTTACAAACAAGGGGTTTTACATTAGGGTTAGGGTTTCAAACTAGGGTTTAACATTAGGGTTAGGGTTTCAAACTAGGGTTTCAAATTAGGGTTAGGGTTACAAACAAGGGGTTTTACATTAGGGTTAGGGTTTCAAACTAGGGTTTTACATTAGGGTTAGTGTTTCAAACTCGGGTTTAAAATTAGGGTTAGGGTTTCAAACAAGGGTTTTACATTAGGGTTAGGGTTTCAAACTAGGGTTTTACATTAGGGTTAGGGTTTCAAACTAGGGTTTTACATTAGAGTTAGGGTTACAAACTAGGGTTTTACATTAGGGTTAGGGTTTCAAACTAGGGTTTTACATTAGGGTTAGGGTTTCAAACTATGGTTTTACATTAGGGTTAGGGTTACAAACTAGGGTTTTACATTAGGGTTAGGGTTTCAAACTAGGGTTTTACATTAGGGTTAGGGTTTCAAACTGTGGTTTCAATTTAGTGTTAGGGTTTCAAACTAGGGTTTAACATTAGGGTTAATGCTTCAAACTAGGGTTTTACATTAGGGTTAGTGTTTCAAACTAGTGTTTTACATTAGGGTTAGTGCTTCAAACTAGGGTTTTACATTAGGGTTAGGGTTTCAAACTAGGGTTTTACATTAGGGTTAGGGTTTCAAACTAGGGTTTTACATTAGGGTTAGGGTTTCAAACTAGGGTTTTACATTAGGGTTAAGGTTTCAAACTAGGGTTTTACATTAGGGTTAGTGTTTCAAACTAGGGTTTTAAATTTGGGTTAGGGTTTCAAACTAGGGTTTTTTATGAGGGTTAGGGTTTCAAACTAAGGTTTCACATTAGAGTTAGGATTTCAAACAGGGGTTTCAAATTAGGGTTAGGGTTTCAAACTAGGGTTTTACATTAAGGTTTGGGTTTCAAACTAGGGTTTAACATTAGGGTTAGGGTTTCAAATTAGGGTTAGGGTTTCAAATTAGGGTTAGGGTTACAAACAAGGGGTTTTACATTAGGGTTAGGGTTTCAAACTAGGGTTTTACATTAGGGTTAGGGTTTCAAACTCGGGTTTAAAATAAGGGTTAGGGTTTCAAACTAGGGCTTTACATTAGGGTTAGGGTTTCAAACTATTGTTTTACATTAGGGTTAGGGTTTCAAACTAGGGTTTTACATTAGAGTTAGGGTTACAAACTAGGGTTTTACATTAGGGTTAGGGTTTCAAACTATTGTTTTACATTAGGGTTAGGGTTTCAAACTAGGGTTTTACATTAGAGTTAGGGTTACAAACTAGGGTTTTACATTAGGGTTAGGGTTTCAAACTAGGGTTTTACATTAGGGTTAGGGTTTCAAACTATGGTTTTACATTAGGGTTAGGGTTACAAACTAGGGTTTTACATTAGGGTTAGGGTTTCAAACTAGGGTTTTACATTAGGTTTAGGGTTTCAAATTAGGGTTTAACATTAGGGTTAGCGTTTCAAACTGTTGTTTTACATTAGGGTTAATGCTTCAAACTAGGGTTTTACATTAGGGTTAGGGTTTTAAACTATGGTTTCAAATTAGATTTGGGGTTTCAAACTAGGGTTTTACATTAGAGTTAGCGTTTCAAACTAGTGTTTTACATTAGGGTTAGTGCTTCAAACTAGGGTTTTACATTAGGGTTAATGCTTCAAACTAGGGTTTTACATTAGGGTTAGGGTTTCAAACTAGGGTTTTACATTAGTGTTAGGTTTTCAAACTAGGGTTTTACATTTGGGTTAGGGTTACAAACTAGGGTTTTACATTAGGTTTAGGGTTTCAAACTAGGGTTTCAAATTAGGCTTAGCGTTACAAACAAGGGGTTTTACATTAGGGTTAGGGTTTCAAACTAGGGTTTTACATTAGGGTTAGGGTTTCAAACTCGGGTTTAAAATAAGGGTTAGGGTTTCAAACTAGGGCTTTACATTAGGGTTAGGGTTTAAAACTAGGGTTTCAAATTAGGCTTAGGGTTTCAATCTAGGGTTTTGTTTTAGGGTTAGGGTTTCAAACAAGGGTTTTACATTAGGGTTAGGGTTTCAAACTATTGTTTTACATTAGGGTTAGGGTTTCAAACTAGGGTTTTACATTAGAGTTAGGGTTACAAACTAGGGTTTTACATTAGGGTTAGGGTTTCAAACTAGGGTTTTACATTAGGGTTAGGGTTTCAAACTATGGTTTTACATTAGGGTTAGGGTTACAAACTAGGGTTTTACATTAGGGTTACGCTTTCAAACTAGGGTTTTACATTAGGGTTAGGGTTTCAAACTAGGGTTTCAAATTAGGGTTAGAGTTTCAAACTAGGGTTTTACATTAGGGTTACTGCTTCAAACTAGGGTTTTACATTAGGGTTAGGGTTTCAAACAAGGGTTTTACATTAGGGTTAGGGTTTCAAACTAGGGTTTAACATTAGGGTTAGGGTTCCAAACTAGGGTTTTACATTAGTGTTAAGGTTACAAACTAGGGTTTTACATTAGGGTTAGGGTTTCAAACTAGGGTTTCAAATTAGGGTTAGGGTTTCAAACTAGGGTTTCAAATTAGGGTTAGGGTTTTAAACTAGGGTTTATCATTAGGGTTAGGGTTTTAAACTAGGGTTTATCATTAGGGTTAGGGTTTCAAACTAGGGTTTTACATTAGGGTTAGGGTTTCAAACTAGGGTTTCTAATTAGGGTTAGGGTTTCAAACTAGGGTTTTATATTAGGGTTAGGGTTTCAAACTAGGGTTTCAAATTAGGTTTAGGGTTTCAAACAAGGGTTTTACATTAGGGTTAGGGTTTCAAAACAGGGGTTTTAAATTAGGGTTAGGGTTTCAAACTTGGGTTTTACATTAGGTTTAGGGTTTCAAACTAGGGTTTCAAATTAGGGTTTGGGTTTCAAATTGAGGTTTTACATTAGGATTAGGGTTACAAACTAGGGTTTTACATTAGGGTTAGGGTTTCAAACTAGGGTTTCAAATTAGGTTTGGGGTTTCAAACTAGGGTTTTACATTAGGGTTAGGGTTTCAAACTAGGGTTTTACATTAGCGCTAGGGTTTCAAACTAGGGTTTTACATTAGGGTTAGGGTTTCAAACTAGGGTTTTACATTAGGGTTAGGGTTTCAAACTCGGGTTTCAATTTAGGGTTAGGGTTTCAAACAAGGGTTTATCATTAGGGTTAGGGTTTCAAACTAGGGTTTTACATTAGGGTTAGGGTTTGAAACTAGGGTTTAACATTAGGGTTAGGGTTTCAAACTAGTGTTTTACTTTAGGGTTAATGCTTCAAACTAGGGTTTTACATAAGGGTTAGCGTTTTAAACTAGGGTTTCACATTAGAGTTAGGATTTCAAACTAGGGTTTCACATTAGAGTTAGGATTTCAAACAGGGGTTTCAAATTAGGGTTAGGGTTTCAAACAAGGGTTTCAAATTAGGTTTAGGGTTTCAAACTAGGGTTTTACATTAGGGTTAGGGTTTCAAACTAGGGTTTATCATTAGGGTTAGGGTTTCAAACTAGGGTTTCAAATTAGGGTAAGGGTTACAAACAAGGGGTTTTACATTAGGGTTAGGGTTTCAAACTAGGGTTTCAAATTAGGGTTAGGATTTCAAACTAGGGTTTCACATTAGGGTTAGGGTTTCAAACTAGGGTTTAACATTAGGGTTAGGGTTTCAAACTAGGGTTTCAAATTAGGGTTAGGGTTACAAACAAGGGGTTTTACATTAGGGTTAGGGTTTCAAACTAGGGTTTTACATTAGGGTTAGTGTTTCAAACTCGGGTTTAAAATTAGGGTTAGGGTTTCAAACAAGGGTTTTACATTAAGGTTAGGGTTTCAAACTAGGGTTTTACATTAGGGTTAGGGTTTCAAACTAGGGTTTTACATTAGAGTTAGGGTTACAAACTAGGGTTTTACATTAGGGTTAGGGTTTCAAACTAGGGTTTTACATTAGGGTTAGGGTTTCAAACTATGGTTTTACATTAGGGTTAGGGTTTCAAACTATTGTTTTACATTAGGGTTAGGGTTTCAAACTAGGGTTTTACATTAGAGTTAGGGTTACAAACTAGGGTTTTACATTAGGGTTAGGGTTTCAAACTAGGGTTTTACATTAGGGTTAGGGTTTCAAACTATGGTTTTACATTAGGGTTAGGGTTACAAACTAGGGTTTTACATTAGGGTTACGCTTTCAAACTAGGGTTTTACATTAGGGTTAGGGTTTCAAACTAGGGTTTCAAATTAGGGTTAGAGTTTCAAACTAGGGTTTTACATTAGGGTTACTGCTTCAAACTAGGGTTTTACATTAGGGTTAGGGTTTCAAACAAGGGTTTTACATTAGGGTTAGGGTTTCAAACTAGGGTTTAACATTAGGGTTAGGGTTCCAAACTAGGGTTTTACATTAGTGTTAAGGTTACAAACTAGGGTTTTACATTAGGGTTAGGGTTTCAAACTAGGGTTTCAAATTAGGGTTAGGGTTTCAAACTAGGGTTTCAAATTAGGGTTAGGGTTTTAAACTAGGGTTTATCATTAGGGTTAGGGTTTCAAACTAGGGTTTTACATTAGGGTTAGGGTTTCAAACTAGGCTTTCTAATTAGGGTTAGGGTTTTAAACTAGGGTTTATCATTAGGGTTAGGGTTTCAAACTAGGGTTTCTAATTAGGGTTAGGGTTTCAAACTAGGGTTTTATATTAGGGTTAGGGTTTCAAACTAGGGTTTCAAATTAGGGTTAGGGTTTCAAACAAGGGTTTTACATTAGGGTTAGGGTTTCAAAACAGGGGTTTTAAATTAGGGTTAGGGTTTCAAACAAGGGTTTTACATTAGGTTTAGGGTTTCAAACTAGGGTTTCAAATTAGGGTTTGGGTTTCAAATTGAGGTTTTACATTAGGATTAGGGTTACAAACTAGGGTTTTACATTAGGGTTAGGGTTTCAAACTAGGGTTTCAAATTAGGTTTGGGGTTTCAAACTAGGGTTTTACATTAGGGTTAGGGTTTCAAACTAGGGTTTTACATTAGCGCTAGGGTTTCAAACTAGGGTTTTACATTAGGGTTAGGGTTTCAAACTAGGGTTTTACATTAGGGTTAGGGTTTCAAACTAGGGTTTCAATTTAGGGTTAGGGTTTCAAACTAGGGTTTATCATTAGGGTTAGGGTTTCAAACTAGGGTTTTACATTAGGGTTAGGGTTTGAAACTAGGGTTTAACATTAGGGTTAGGGTTTCAAACTAGTGTTTTACTTTAGGGTTAATGCTTCAAACTAGGGTTTTACATAAGGGTTAGCGTTTTAAACTAGGGTTTCACATTAGAGTTAGGATTTCAAACTAGGGTTTCACATTAGAGTTAGGATTTCAAACAGGGGTTTCAAATTAGGGTTAGGGTTTCAAACAAGGGTTTCAAATTAGGTTTAGGGTTTCAAACTAGGGTTTTACATTAGGGTTAGGGTTTCAAACTAGGGTTTATCATTAGGGTTAGGGTTTCAAACTAGGGTTTCAAATTAGGGTTAGGGTTACAAACAAGGGGTTTTACATTAGGGTTAGGGTTTCAAACTAGGGTTTCAAATTAGGGTTAGGATTTCAAACTAGGGTTTTACATTAGGGTTAGGGTTTCAAACTAGGGTTTAACATTAGGGTTAGGGTTTCAAACTAGGGTTTCAAATTAGGGTTAGGGTTACAAACAAGGGGTTTTACATTAGGGTTAGGGTTTCAAACTAGGGTTTTACATTAGGGTTAGTGTTTCAAACTCGGGTTTAAAATTAGGGTTAGGGTTTCAAACAAGGGTTTTACATTAGGGTTAGGGTTTCAAACTAGGGTTTTACATTAGGGTTAGGGTTTCAAACTAGGGTTTTACATTAGAGTTAGGGTTACAAACTAGGGTTTTACATTAGGGTTAGGGTTTCAAACTAGGGTTTTACATTAGGGTTAGGGTTTCAAACTATGGTTTTACATTAGGGTTAGGGTTACAAACTAGGGTTTTACATTAGGGTTAGGGTTTCAAACTAGGGTTTTACATTAGGGTTAGGGTTTCAAACTGTGGTTTCAATTTAGTGTTAGGGTTTCAAACTAGGGTTTAACATAAGGGTTAATGCTTCAAACTAGGGTTTTACATTAGGGTTAGTGTTTCAAACTAGTGTTTTACATTAGGGTTAGTGCTTCAAACTAGGGTTTTACATTAGGGTTAGGGTTTCAAACTAGGGTTTTACATTAGGGTTAGGGTTTCAAACTAGGGTTTTACATTAGGGTTAGGGTTTCAAACTAGGGTTTTACATTAGGGTTAAGGTTTCAAACTAGGGTTTTACATTAGGGTTAGTGTTTCAAACTAGGGTTTTAAATTTGGGTTAGGGTTTCAAACTAGGGTTTTTTATGAGGGTTAGGGTTTCAAACTAAGGTTTCACATTAGAGTTAGGATTTCAAACAGGGGTTTTAAATTAGGGTTAGGGTTTCAAACTAGGGTTTTACATTAAGGTTTGGGTTTCAAACTAGGGTTTAACATTAGGGTTAGGGTTTCAAATTAGGGTTAGGGTTTCAAATTAGGGTTAGGGTTACAAACAAGGGGTTTTACATTAGGGTTAGGGTTTCAAACTAGGGTTTTACATTAGGGTTAGGGTTTCAAACTCGGGTTTAAAATAAGGGTTAGGGTTTCAAACTAGGGCTTTACATTAGGGTTAGGGTTTCAAACTATTGTTTTACATTAGGGTTAGGGTTTCAAACTAGGGTTTTACATTAGAGTTAGGGTTACAAACTAGGGTTTTACATTAGGGTTAGGGTTTCAAACTATTGTTTTACATTAGGGTTAGGGTTTCAAACTAGGGTTTTACATTAGAGTTAGGGTTACAAACTAGGGTTTTACATTAGGGTTAGGGTTTCAAACTAGGGTTTTACATTAGGGTTAGGGTTTCAAACTATGGTTTTACATTAGGGTTAGGGTTACAAACTAGGGTTTTACATTAGGGTTAGGGTTTCAAACTAGGGTTTTACATTAGGGTTAGGGTTTCAAATTAGGGTTTAACATTAGGGTTAGCGTTTCAAACTGTTGTTTTACATTAGGGTTAATGCTTCAAACTAGGGTTTTACATTAGGGTTAGGGTTTTAAACTATGGTTTCAAATTAGATTTGGGGTTTCAAACTAGGGTTTTACATTAGAGTTAGCGTTTCAAACTAGTGTTTTACATTAGGGTTAGTGCTTCAAACTAGGGTTTTACATTAGGGTTAATGCTTCAAACTAGGGTTTTACATTAGGGTTAGGGTTTCAAACAAGGGTTTCAAATTAGGGTTAAGGTTTCAAACTAGGGTTTTACATTAGGGTTAGGGTTTCAAACTAGGGTTTAACTTTAGGGTTAGGGTTTCAAACTAGGGTTTCAAATTAGGGTTAGGGTTACAAACAAGGGGTTTTACATTAGGGTTAGGATTTCAAACTAGGGTTTCAAATTAGGGGTAGGGTTTCAAACTAGGGTTTTACATTAGGGTTAGGGTTTCAAACTAGGGTTTAACATTAGGGTTAGGGTTTCAAACTAGGGTTTCAAATTAGGGTTAGGGTTACAAACAAGGGGTTTTACATTAGGGTTAGGGTTTCAAACTAGGGTTTTACATTAGGGTTAGGGTTTCAAACTCGGGTTTAAAATTAGGGTTAGGGTTTCAAACAAGGGTTTTACATTAGGGTAGGGTTTCAAACTAGGGTTTTACATTAGGGTTAGGGTTTCAAACTAGGGTTTTGCATTAGGTTTAGGGTTTCAAACTAGGGTTTTACATTAGGGTTAGGGTTTAAAAACAGGGGTTAAAAATTAGGGTTAGGGTTTCACACTAGGGTTTTACATTAGGGTTAGGTTTTCAAACTAGAGTTTAACATTAGGGTTAGGGTTTCAAACAAGGGTTTTACATTAGGGTTAGGGTTTCAAAACAGTCATTTTACATTAGGGTTAGGGTTACAAACTAGGGTTTTACATTAGGGTTAGGGTTTCAAACTAGGGTTTCTAATTAGAGTTAGGGTTTCAAACTAGGGTTTTACATTAGGGTTAGGGTTTCAAATTAGGGTTAGGGTTTCAAACTAGGGTTTCAAATTAGGCTTAGGGTTTCAATCTAGGGTTTTGTTTTAGGGTTAGGGTTTCAAACAAGGGTTTTACATTAGGGTTAGGGTTTCAAACTAGGGTTTTACATTAGGTTTAGGGTTTCAAACTAGGGTTTTACATTAGGGTTAGGGTTACAAACTAGGGTTTTACATTAGGGTTAGGGTTTCAAACTAGGGTTTTAAATTAGGGTTAGGGTTTCAAACTAGGGTTTCAATTTAGGGTTAGGGTTTCAAACTAGGGTTTATCATTAGGGTTAGGGTTTCAAACTAGGGTTTTACATTAGGGTTAGGGTTTCAAACTAGGGCTTATAATTAGGGTTAGGGTTTCAAACTAGTGTTTTACATTAGGGTTAATGCTTCAAACTAGGGTTTCAAATTAGGGTTAGGGTTTCAAACTAGGGTTTTACATTAGGGTTAGGGTTTCAAACTAGGGTTTTACATTAGGGTTAGGGTTTCACACTAAGGTTTTACATTAGGGTTAGGGTTACAAACTAGGGTTTTACATTAGTGTTAGGGTTTCAAACTGGGGTTTCAATTTAGTGTTAGGGTTTCAAACTAGTGTTTTACATTAGGGTTAGTGCTTCAAACTATGGTTTTACATTAGGGTTAGGGTTTCAAACTAGGGTTTTACATTAGGGTTAGGGTTTCAAACTAGGGTTTTACATTAGGGTTAGGGTTTCAAACTAGGGTTTCAAATTAGGGTTAGGGTTACAAACAAGGGGTTTTACATTAGGGTTAGGGTTTCAAACTAGGGTTTTACATTAGGGTTAGGGTTTCAAACTCGGGTTTAAAATTAGGGTAAGGGTTTCAAACAAGGGTTTTACATTAGGGTTAGGGTTTCAAACTAGGGTTTTACATTAGGGTTAGGGTTTCAAACTAGGGTTTTACATTAGAGTTAGGGTTACAAACTAGGGTTTTACATTAGGGTTAGGGTTTCAAACTAGGGTTTTACATTAGGGTTAGGGTTTCAAACTAGGGTTTTACATTAGGGTTAGGGTTTCAAACTAGGGTTTCAATTTAGGGTTAGGGTTTCAAACTAGGGTTTATCATTAGGGTTAGGGTTTCAAACTAGGGTTTTACATTAGAGTAAGGGTTTCAAACTAGGGCTTATTATTAGGGTTAGGGTTTCAAACTAGTGTTTTACATTAGGGTTAATGCTTCAAACTAGGGTTTTACATTAGGGTTGGGTTTCAAACTAGGGATTTACATTTGGGTTAGGGTTACAAACAAGGGTTTTACATTAGGGTTAGGGTTTCAAACTAGGGTTTTGCATTAGGGTTAGGGTTTCAAACTAGGGTTTATCATTAGGGTTAGGGTTTCAAACTAGGGTTTTACATTAGGGTTAGGGTTACAAACTAGGGTTTTACATTACGGTTAGGGTTTCAAACTAGGGTTTAACGTTAGTGTTAGGGTTTCAAACTAGGGTTTTACATTAGGGTTAATGCTTCAAACTAGGGTTTTACATTAGGGTTACGCTTTCAAACTAGGATTTTACAATAGGGTTAGGGTTTCAAACTAGGGTTTAAAATTAGGGTTAGAGTTTCAAACTAGGGTTTTACATTAGGGTTACTGCTTCAAACTAGGGTTTTACATTAGGGTTAGGGTTTCAAACAAGGGTTTTACATTAGGGTTAGGGTTTCAAACTAGGGTTTAACATTAGGGTTAGGGTTCCAAACTAGGGTTTTACATTAGTGTTAAGGTTACAAACTAGGGTTTTACATTAGGGTTAGGGTTTCAAACTAGCGTTTCAAATTAGGGTTAGGGTATCAAACTAGGCTTTCTAATTAGGGTTAGGGTTTTAAACTAGGGTTTATCATTAGGGTTAGGGTTTCAAACTAGGGTTTTACATTAGGGTTAGGGTTTCAAACTAGGGTTTCTAATTAGGGTTAGGGTTTCAAACTAGGGTTTTATATTAGGGTTAGGGTTTCAAACTAGGGTTTCAAATTAGGGTTAGGGTTTCAAACAAGGGTTTTACATTAGGGTTAGGGTTTCAAACAAGGGTTTTACATTAGGGTTAGGGTTTCAAAACAAGGGTTTTAAATTAGGGTTAGGGTTTCAAACTTGGGTTTTACATTAGGGTTAGGGTTTCAAACTAGGGTTTTGCATTAGGTTTAGGGTTTCAAACTAGGGTTTTACATTAGGGTTAGGGTTTAAAAACAGGGGTTAAAAATTAGGGTTAGGGTTTCACACTAGGGTTTTACATTAGGGTTAGGTTTTCAAACTAGGGTTTTACATTAGGGTTAGGGTTTCAAACAAGGGTTTTACATTAGGGTTAGGGTTTCAAAACAGTCATTTTACATTAGGGTTAGGGTTACAAACTAGGGTTTTACATTAGGGTTAGGGTTTCAAACTAGGGTTTCTAATTAGGGTTAGGGTTTCAAACTAGGGTTTTACATTAGGGTTAGGGTTTCAAACTAGGGTTTCAAATTAGGGTTAGGGTTTCAAACTAGGGTTTCAAATTAGGCTTAGGGTTTCAATCTAGGGTTTTGTTTTAGGGTTAGGGTTTCAAACAAGGGTTTTACATTAGGGTTAGGGTTTCAAACTAGGGTTTTACATTAGGTTTAGGGTTTCAAACTAGGGTTTTACATTAGGGTTAGGGTTACAAACTAGGGTTTTACATTAGGGTTAGGGTTTCAAACTAGGGTTTTAAATTAGGGTTAGGGTTTCAAACTAGGGTTTAAATTTAGGGTTAGGGTTTCAAACTAGGGTTTATCATTAGGGTTAGGGTTTCAAACTAGGGTTTTACATTAGGGTTAGGGTTTCAAACTAGGGCTTATAATTAGGGTTAGGGTTTCAAACTAGTGTTTTACATTAGGGTTAATGCTTCAAACTAGGGTTTCAAATTAGGGTTAGGGTTTCAAACTAGGGTTCTACATTAGGGTTAGGGTTTCAAACTAGGGTTTTACATTAGGGTTAGGGTTTCACACTAAGGTTTTACATTAGGGTTAGGGTTACAAACTAGGGTTTTACATTAGTGTTAGGGTTTCAAACTGGGGTTTCAATTTAGTGTTAGGGTTTCAAACTAGTGTTTTACATTAGGGTTAGTGCTTCAAACTATGGTTTTACATTAGGGTTAGGGTTTCAAACTAGGGTTTTACATTAGGGTTAGGGTTTCAAACTAGGGTTTTACATTAGGGTTAGGGTTTCAAACTAGGGTTTCAAATTAGGGTTAGGGTTACAAACAAGGGGTTTTACATTAGGGTTAGGGTTTCAAACTAGGGTTTTACATTAGGGTTAGGGTTTCAAACTCAGGTTTAAAATTAGGGTAAGGGTTTCAAACAAGGGTTTTACATTAGGGTTAGGGTTTCAAACTAGGGTTTTACATTAGAGTTAGGGTTACAAACTAGGGTTTTACATTAGGGTTAGGGTTTCAAACTAGGGTTTTACATTAGGGTTAGGGTTTCAAACTAGGGTTTTACATTAGGGTTAGGGTTTCAAACTAGGGTTTCAATTTAGGGTTAGGGTTTCAAACTAGGGTTTATCATTAGGGTTAGGGTTTCAAACTAGGGTTTTACATTAGGGTTAGGGTTTCAAACTAGGGCTTATTATTAGGGTTAGGGTTTCAAACTAGTGTTTTACATTAGGGTTAATGCTTCAAACTAGGGTTTTACATTAGGGTTGGGTTTCAAACTAGGGCTTTACATTTGGGTTAGGGTTACAAACAAGGGTTTTACATTAGGGTTAGGGTTTCAAACTAGGGTTTTGCATTAGGGTTAGGGTTTCAAACTAGGGTTTATCATTAGGGTTAGGGTTTCAAACTAGGGTTTTACATTAGGGTTAGGGTTACAAACTAGGGTTTTACATTACGGTTAGGGTTTCAAACTAGGGTTTAACGTTAGTGTTAGGGTTTCAAACTAGGGTTTTACATTAGGGTTAATGCTTCAAACTAGGGTTTTACATTAGGGTTACGCTTTCAAACTAGGGTTTTACAATAGGGTTAGGGTTTCAAACTAGGGTTTAAAATTAGGGTTAGAGTTTCAAACTAGGGTTTTACATTAGGGTTACTGCTTCAAACTAGGGTTTTACATTAGGGTTAGGGTTTCAAACAAGGGTTTTACATTAGGGTTAGGGTTTCAAACTAGGGTTTAACATTAGGGTTAGGGTTCCAAACTAGGGTTTTACATTAGTGTTAAGGTTACAAACTAGGGTTTTACATTAGGGTTAGGGTTTCAAACTAGCGTTTCAAATTAGGGTTAGGGTATCAAACTAGGCTTTCTAATTAGGGTTAGGGTTTTAAACTAGGGTTTATCATTAGGGTTAGGGTTTCAAACTAGGGTTTTACATTAGGGTTAGGGTTTCAAACTAGGGTTTTTAATTAGGGTTAGGGTTTCAAACTAGGGTTTTATATTAGGGTTAGGGTTTCAAACTAGGGTTTCAAATTAGGGTTAGGGTTTCAAACAAGGGTTTTACATTAGGGTTAGGGTTTCAAACAAGGGTTTTACATTAGGGTTAGGGTTTCAAAACAAGGGTTTTAAATTAGGGTTAGGGTTTCAAACTTGGGTTTTACATTAGGTTTAGGGTTTCAAACTAGGGTTTCAAATTAGGGTTTGGGTTTCAAATTGAGGTTTTACATTAGGATTAGGGTTACAAACTAGGGTTTTACATTAGGGTTAGGGTTTCAAACTAGGGTTTCAATTTAGGTTTGGGGTTTCAAACTAGGGTTTTACATTAGGGTTAGGGTTAGGGTTTCAAACTAGGGTTTTACATTAGGGTTAGGGTTTCAAAATAGGGTTTAACATTAGGGTTAGGGTTTCAAACTAGGGTTTCAAATTAGGGTTAGGGTTGCAAACTAGGGTTTTACATTAGCGCTAGGGTTTCAAACTCGGGTTTCAAATTAGGGGTAGGGTTTCAAACTAGGGTTTTACATTACGGTTAGGGTTTCAAACTAGGGTTTAACGTTAGGTTTAGGGTTTCAAACTCGGGTTTCAAATTAGGGGTAGGGTTTCAAACTAGGGTTTTACATTACGGTTAGGGTTTCAAACTAGGGTTTAACGTTAGGTTTAGGGTTTCAAACTTGGGTTTTACATCAGGGTTAGGGTTTCAAACTAGGGTTTCAAATTAGGGTTAGGGTTCCAAACTAGGGTTTTACATTAGTGTTAAGGTTACAAACTAGGGTTTTACATTAGGGTTAGGGTTTCAAACTAGCGTTTCAAATTAGGGTTAGGGTATCAAACTAGGCTTTCTAATTAGGGTTAGGGTTTTAAACTAGGGTTTATCATTAGGGTTAGGGTTTCAAACTAGGGTTTTACATTAGGGTTAGGGTTTCAAACTAGGGTTTCTAATTAGGGTTAGGGTTTCAAACTAGGGTTTTATATTAGGGTTAGGGTTTCAAACTAGGGTTTCAAATTAGGGTTAGGGTTTCAAACAAGGGTTTTACATTAGGGTTAGTGTTTCAAACAAGGGTTTTACATTAGGGTTAGGGTTTCAAAACAAGGGTTTTAAATTAGGGTTAGGGTTTCAAACTTGGGTTTTACATTAGGGTTAGGGTTTCAAACTAGGGTTTTGCATTAGGTTTAGGGTTTCAAACTAGGGTTTCACATTAGGGTTAGGGTTTAAAAACAGGGGTTAAAAATTAGGGTTAGGGTTTCACACTAGGGTTTTACATTAGGGTTAGGTTTTCAAACTAGGGTTTTACATCAGGGTTAGGGTTTCAAACAAGGGTTTTACATTAGGGTTAGGGTTTCAAAACAGTCATTTTACATTAGGGTTAGGGTTACAAACTAGGGTTTTACATTAGGGTTAGGGTTTCAAACTAGGGTTTCTAATTAGGGTTAGGGTTTCAAACTAGGGTTTTACATTAGGGTTAGGGTTTCAAACTAGGGTTTCAAATTAGGGTTAGGGTTTCAAACTAGGGTTTCAAATTAGGCTTAGGGTTTCAATCTAGGGTTTTGTTTTAGGGTTAGGGTTTCAAACAAGGGTTTTACATTAGGGTTAGGGTTTCAAACTAGGGTTTTACATTAGGTTTAGGGTTTCAAACTAGGGTTTTACATTAGGGTTAGGGTTACAAACTAGGGTTTTACATTAGGGTTAGGGTTTCAAACTAGGGTTTTAAATTAGGGTTAGGGTTTCAAACTAGGGTTTCAATTTAGGGTTAGGGTTTCAAACTAGGGTTTATCATTAGGGTTAGGGTTTCAAACTAGGTTTTTACATTAGGGTTAGGGTTTCAAACTAGGGCTTATAATTAGGGTTAGGGTTTCAAACTAGTGTTTTACATTAGGGTTATTGCTTCAAACTAGGGTTTCAAATTAGGGTTAGGGTTTCAAACTAGGGTTTTACATTAGGGTTAGGGTTTCAAACTAGGGTTTTACATTAGGGTTAGGGTTTCACACTAAGGTTTTACATTAGGGTTAGGGTTACAAACTAGGGTTTTACATTAGTGTTAGGGTTTCAAACTGGGGTTTCAATTTAGTGTTAGGGTTTCAAACTAGTGTTTTACATTAGGGTTAGTGCTTCAAACTATGGTTTTACATTAGGGTTAGGGTTTCAAACTAGGGTTTTACATTAGGGTTAGGGTTTCAAACTAGGGTTTTACATTAGGGTTTGGTTTCAAACTAGGGTTTCAAATTAGGGTTAGGGTTACAAACAAGGGGTTTTACATTAGGGTTAGGGTTTCAAACTAGGGTTTTACATTAGGGTTAGGGTTTCAAACTCGGGTTTAAAATTAGGGTAAGGGTTTCAAACAAGGGTTTTACATTAGGGTTAGGGTTTCAAACTAGGGTTTTACATTAGGGTTAGGGTTTCAAACTAGGGTTTTACATTAGAGTTAGGGTTACAAACTAGGGTTTTACATTAGGGTTAGGGTTTCAAACTAGGGTTTTACATTAGGGTTAGGGTTTCAAACTAGGGTTTTACATTAGGGTTAGGGTTTCAAACTAGGGTTTCAATTTAGGGTTAGGGTTTCAAACTAGGGTTTATCATTAGGGTTAGGGTTTCAAACTAGGGTTTTACATTAGGGTTAGGGTTTCAAACTAGGGCTTATTATTAGGGTTAGGGTTTCAAACTAGTGTTTTACATTAGGGTTAATGCTTCAAACTAGGGTTTTACATTAGGGTTGGGTTTCAAACTAGGGCTTTACATTTGGGTTAGGGTTACAAACAAGGGTTTTACATTAGGGTTAGGGTTTCAAACTAGGGTTTTGCATTAGGGTTAGGGTTTCAAACTAGGGTTTTACATTAGGGTTAGAGTTACAAACTAGGGTTTTACATTACGGTTAGGGTTTCAAACTAGGGTTTAACGTTAGTGTTAGGGTTTCAAACTAGGGTTTTACATTAGGGTTAATGCTTCAAACTAGGGTTTTACATTAGGGTTACGCTTTCAAACTAGGGTTTTACAATAGGGTTAGGGTTTCAAACTAGGGTTTAAAATTAGGGTTAGAGTTTCAAACTAGGGTTTTACATTAGGGTTACTGCTTCAAACTAGGGTTTTACATTAGGGTTAGGGTTTCAAACAAGGGTTTTACATTAGGGTTAGGGTTTCAAACTAGGGTTTAACATTAGGGTTAGGGTTCCAAACTAGGGTTTTACATTAGTGTTAAGGTTACAAACTAGGGTTTTACATTAGGGTTAGGGTTTCAAACTAGCGTTTCAAATTAGGGTTAGGGTTTCAAACTAGGGTTTTACATTAGGGTTAGGGTTTCAAACTAGGGTTTCTAATTAGGGTTAGGGTTTCAAACTAGGGTTTTATTTTAGGGTTAGGGTTTCAAACTAGGGTTTCAAATTAGGGTTAGGGTTTCAAACAAGGGTTTTACATTAGGGTTAGGGTTTCAAACAAGGGTTTTACATTAGGGTTAGGGTTTCAAAACAAGGGTTTTAAATTAGGGTTAGGGTTTCAAACTTGGGTTTTACATTAGGTTTAGGGTTTCAAACTAGGGTTTCAAATTAGGGTTTGGGTTTCAAATTGAGGTTTTACATTAGGATTAGGGTTACAAACTAGGGTTTTACATTAGGGTTAGGGTTTCAAACTAGGGTTTCAATTTAGGTTTGGTGTTTCAAACTAGGGTTTTACATTAGGGTTAGGGTTAGGGTTTCAAACTAGGGTTTTACATTAGGGTTAGGGTTTCAAAATAGGGTTTAACATTAGGGTTAGGGTTTCAAACTAGGGTTTCAAATTAGGGTTAGGGTTGCAAACTAGGGTTTTACATTAGCGCTAGGGTTTCAAACTCGGGTTTCAAATTAGGGGTAGGGTTTCAAACTAGGGTTTTACATTACGGTTAGGGTTTCAAACTAGGGTTTAACGTTAGGTTTAGGGTTTCAAACTAGGGTTTTACATCAGGGTTAGGGTTTCAAACTAGGGTTTCAAATTAGGGTTAGGGTTACAAACAAGGGGTTTTACATTAGGGTTAGGGTTTCAAACTAGGGTTTCAAATTAGGGTTAGGGTTACAAACAAGGGGTTTTACATTAGGGTTAGGGTTTCAAACTAGGGTTTTACATTAGGGTTAGGGTTTCAAACTCGGGTTTAAAATAAGGGTTAGGGTTTCAAACTAGGGCTTTACATTAGGGTTAGGGTTTAAAACTAGGGTTTCAAATTAGGCTTAGGGTTTCAATCTAGGGTTTTGTTTTAGGGTTAGGGTTTCAAACAAGGGTTTTACATTAGGGTTAGGGTTTCAAACTATTGTTTTACATTAGGGTTAGGGTTTCAAACTAGGGTTTTACATTAGAGTTAGGGTTACAAACTAGGGTTTTACATTAGGGTTAGGGTTTCAAACTAGGGTTTTACATTAGGGTTAGGGTTTCAAACTATGGTTTTACATTAGGGTTAGGGTTACAAACTAGGGTTTTACATTAGGGTTACGCTTTCAAACTAGGGTTTTACATTAGGGTTAGGGTTTCAAACTAGGGTTTCAAATTAGGGTTAGAGTTTCAAACTAGGGTTTTACATTAGGGTTACTGCTTCAAACTAGGGTTTTACATTAGGGTTAGGGTTTCAAACAAGGGTTTTACATTAGGGTTAGGGTTTCAAACTAGGGTTTAACATTAGGGTTAGGGTTCCAAACTAGGGTTTTACATTAGTGTTAAGGTTACAAACTAGGGTTTTACATTAGGGTTAGGGTTTCAAACTAGGGTTTCAAATTAGGGTTAGGGTTTCAAACTAGGGTTTCAAATTAGGGTTAGGGTTTTAAACTAGGGTTTATCATTAGGGTTAGGGTTTTAAACTAGGGTTTATCATTAGGGTTAGGGTTTCAAACTAGGGTTTTACATTAGGGTTAGGGTTTCAAACTAGGGTTTCTAATTAGGGTTAGGGTTTCAAACTAGGGTTTTATATTAGGGTTAGGGTTTCAAACTAGGGTTTCAAATTAGGTTTAGGGTTTCAAACAAGGGTTTTACATTAGGGTTAGGGTTTCAAAACAGGGGTTTTAAATTAGGGTTAGGGTTTCAAACTTGGGTTTTACATTAGGTTTAGGGTTTCAAACTAGGGTTTCAAATTAGGGTTTGGGTTTCAAATTGAGGTTTTACATTAGGATTAGGGTTACAAACTAGGGTTTTACATTAGGGTTAGGGTTTCAAACTAGGGTTTCAAATTAGGTTTGGGGTTTCAAACTAGGGTTTTACATTAGGGTTAGGGTTTCAAACTAGGGTTTTACATTAGCGCTAGGGTTTCAAACTAGGGTTTTACATTAGGGTTAGGGTTTCAAACTAGGGTTTTACATTAGGGTTAGGGTTTCAAACTAGGGTTTCAATTTAGGGTTAGGGTTTCAAACTAGGGTTTATCATTAGGGTTAGGGTTTCAAACTAGGGTTTTACATTAGGGTTAGGGTTTGAAACTAGGGTTTAACATTAGGGTTAGGGTTTCAAACTAGTGTTTTACTTTAGGGTTAATGCTTCAAACTAGGGTTTTACATAAGGGTTAGCGTTTTAAACTAGGGTTTCACATTAGAGTTAGGATTTCAAACTAGGGTTTCACATTAGAGTTAGGATTTCAAACAGGGGTTTCAAATTAGGGTTAGGGTTTCAAACAAGGGTTTCAAATTAGGTTTAGGGTTTCAAACTAGGGTTTTACATTAGGGTTAGGGTTTCAAACTAGGGTTTATCATTAGGGTTAGGGTTTCAAACTAGGGTTTCAAATTAGGGTTAGGGTTACAAACAAGGGGTTTTACATTAGGGTTAGGGTTTCAAACTAGGGTTTCAAATTAGGGTTAGGATTTCAAACTAGGGTTTCACATTAGGGTTAGGGTTTCAAACTAGGGTTTAACATTAGGGTTAGGGTTTCAAACTAGGGTTTCAAATTAGGGTTAGGGTTACAAACAAGGGGTTTTACATTAGGGTTAGGGTTTCAAACTAGGGTTTTACATTAGGGTTAGTGTTTCAAACTCGGGTTTAAAATTAGGGTTAGGGTTTCAAACAAGGGTTTTACATTAAGGTTAGGGTTTCAAACTAGGGTTTTACATTAGGGTTAGGGTTTCAAACTAGGGTTTTACATTAGAGTTAGGGTTACAAACTAGGGTTTTACATTAGGGTTAGGGTTTCAAACTAGGGTTTTACATTAGGGTTAGGGTTTCAAACTATGGTTTTACATTAGGGTTAGGGTTTCAAACTATTGTTTTACATTAGGGTTAGGGTTTCAAACTAGGGTTTTACATTAGAGTTAGGGTTACAAACTAGGGTTTTACATTAGGGTTAGGGTTTCAAACTAGGGTTTTACATTAGGGTTAGGGTTTCAAACTATGGTTTTACATTAGGGTTAGGGTTACAAACTAGGGTTTTACATTAGGGTTACGCTTTCAAACTAGGGTTTTACATTAGGGTTAGGGTTTCAAACTAGGGTTTCAAATTAGGGTTAGAGTTTCAAACTAGGGTTTTACATTAGGGTTACTGCTTCAAACTAGGGTTTTACATTAGGGTTAGGGTTTCAAACAAGGGTTTTACATTAGGGTTAGGGTTTCAAACTAGGGTTTCACATTAGAGTTAGGATTTCAAACAGGGGTTTCAAATTAGGGTTAGGGTTTCAAACAAGGGTTTCAAATTAGGTTTAGGGTTTCAAACTAGGGTTTTACATTAGGGTTAGGGTTTCAAACTAGGGTTTATCATTAGGGTTAGGGTTTCAAACTAGGGTTTCAAATTAGGGTTAGGGTTACAAACAAGGGGTTTTACATTAGGGTTAGGGTTTCAAACTAGGGTTTAACATTAGGGTTAGGGTTTCAAACTAGGGTTTCAAATTAGGGTTAGGGTTACAAACAAGGGGTTTTACATTAGGGTTAGGGTTTCAAACTAGGGTTTTACATTAGGGTTAGTGTTTCAAACTCGGGTTTAAAATTAGGGTTAGGGTTTCAAACAAGGGTTTTACATTAGGGTTAGGGTTTCAAACTAGGGTTTTACATTAGGGTTAGGGTTTCAAACTAGGGTTTTACATTAGAGTTAGGGTTACAAACTAGGGTTTTACATTAGGGTTAGGGTTTCAAACTAGGGTTTTACATTAGGGTTAGGGTTTCAAACTATGGTTTTACATTAGGGTTAGGGTTACAAACTAGGGTTTTACATTAGGGTTAGGGTTTCAAACTAGGGTTTTACATTAGGGTTAGGGTTTCAAACTGTGGTTTCAATTTAGTGTTAGGGTTTCAAACTAGGGTTTAACATTAGGGTTAATGCTTCAAACTAGGGTTTTACATTAGGGTTAGTGTTTCAAACTAGTGTTTTACATTAGGGTTAGTGCTTCAAACTAGGGTTTTACATTAGGGTTAGGGTTTCAAACTAGGGTTTTACATTAGGGTTAGGGTTTCAAACTAGGGTTTTACATTAGGGTTAGGGTTTCAAACTAGGGTTTTACATTAGGGTTAAGGTTTCAAACTAGGGTTTTACATTAGGGTTAGTGTTTCAAACTAGGGTTTTAAATTTGGGTTAGGGTTTCAAACTAGGGTTTTTTATGAGGGTTAGGGTTTCAAACTAAGGTTTCACATTAGAGTTAGGATTTCAAACAGGGGTTTCAAATTAGGGTTAGGGTTTCAAACTAGGGTTTTACATTAAGGTTTGGGTTTCAAACTAGGGTTTAACATTAGGGTTAGGGTTTCAAATTAGGGTTAGGGTTTCAAATTAGGGTTAGGGTTACAAACAAGGGGTTTTACATTAGGGTTAGGGTTTCAAACTAGGGTTTTACATTAGGGTTAGGGTTTCAAACTCGGGTTTAAAATAAGGGTTAGGGTTTCAAACTAGGGCTTTACATTAGGGTTAGGGTTTCAAACTATTGTTTTACATTAGGGTTAGGGTTTCAAACTAGGGTTTTACATTAGAGTTAGGGTTACAAACTAGGGTTTTACATTAGGGTTAGGGTTTCAAACTATTGTTTTACATTAGGGTTAGTGTTTCAAACTAGGGTTTTACATTAGAGTTAGGGTTACAAACTAGGGTTTTACATTAGGGTTAGGATTTCAAACTAGGGTTTTACATTAGGGTTAGGGTTTCAAACTATGGTTTTACATTAGGGTTAGGGTTACAAACTAGGGTTTTACATTAGGGTTAGGGTTTCAAACTAGGGTTTTACATTAAGGTTAGGGTTTCAAATTAGGGTTTAACATTAGGGTTAGCGTTTCAAACTGTTGTTTTACATTAGGGTTAATGCTTCAAACTAGGGTTTTACATTAGGGTTAGGGTTTTAAACTATGGTTTCAAATTAGATTTGGGGTTTCAAACTAGGGTTTTACATTAGAGTTAGCGTTTCAAACTAGTGTTTTACATTAGGGTTAGTGCTTCAAACTAGGGTTTTACATTAGGGTTAATGCTTCAAACTAGGGTTTTACATTAGGGTTAGGGTTTCAAACTAGGGTTTTACATTAGTGTTAGGTTTTCAAACTAGGGTTTTACATTTGGGTTAGGGTTACAAACTAGGGTTTTACATTAGGTTTAGGGTTTCAAACTAGGGTTTCAAATTAGGCTTAGCGTTACAAACAAGGGGTTTTACATTAGGGTTAGGGTTTCAAACTAGGGTTTTACATTAGGGTTAGGGTTTCAAACTCGGGTTTAAAATAAGGGTTAGGGTTTCAAACTAGGGCTTTACATTAGGGTTAGGGTTTAAAACTAGGGTTTCAAATTAGGCTTAGGGTTTCAATCTAGGGTTTTGTTTTAGGGTTAGGGTTTCAAACAAGGGTTTTACATTAGGGTTAGGGTTTCAAACTATTGTTTTACATTAGGGTTAGGGTTTCAAACTAGGGTTTTACATTAGAGTTAGGGTTACAAACTAGGGTTTTACATTAGGGTTAGGGTTTCAAACTAGGGTTTTACATTAGGGTTAGGGTTTCAAACTATGGTTTTACATTAGGGTTAGGGTTACAAACTAGGGTTTTACATTAGGGTTACGCTTTCAAACTAGGGTTTTACATTAGGGTTAGGGTTTCAAACTAGGGTTTCAAATTAGGGTTAGAGTTTCAAACTAGGGTTTTACATTAGGGTTACTGCTTCAAACTAGGGTTTTACATTAGGGTTAGGGTTTCAAACAAGGGTTTTACATTAGGGTTAGGGTTTCAAACTAGGGTTTAACATTAGGGTTAGGGTTCCAAACTAGGGTTTTACATTAGTGTTAAGGTTACAAACTAGGGTTTTACATTAGGGTTAGGGTTTCAAACTAGGGTTTCAAATTAGGGTTAGGGTTTCAAACTAGGGTTTCAAATTAGGGTTAGGGTTTTAAACTAGGGTTTATCATTAGGGTTAGGGTTTTAAACTAGGGTTTATCATTAGGGTTAGGGTTTCAAACTAGGGTTTTACATTAGGGTTAGGGTTTCAAACTAGGGTTTCTAATTAGGGTTAGGGTTTCAAACTAGGGTTTTATATTAGGGTTAGGGTTTCAAACTAGGGTTTCAAATTAGGTTTAGGGTTTCAAACAAGGGTTTTACATTAGGGTTAGGGTTTCAAAACAGGGGTTTTAAATTAGGGTTAGGGTTTCAAACTTGGGTTTTACATTAGGTTTAGGGTTTCAAACTAGGGTTTCAAATTAGGGTTTGGGTTTCAAATTGAGGTTTTACATTAGGATTAGGGTTACAAACTAGGGTTTTACATTAGGGTTAGGGTTTCAAACTAGGGTTTCAAATTAGGTTTGGGGTTTCAAACTAGGGTTTTACATTAGGGTTAGGGTTTCAAACTAGGGTTTTACATTAGCGCTAGGGTTTCAAACTAGGGTTTTACATTAGGGTTAGGGTTTCAAACTAGGGTTTTACATTAGGGTTAGGGTTTCAAACTAGGGTTTCAATTTAGGGTTAGGGTTTCAAACTAGGGTTTATCATTAGGGTTAGGGTTTCAAACTAGGGTTTTACATTAGGGTTAGGGTTTGAAACTAGGGTTTAACATTAGGGTTAGGGTTTCAAACTAGTGTTTTACTTTAGGGTTAATGCTTCAAACTAGGGTTTTACATAAGGGTTAGCGTTTTAAACTAGGGTTTCACATTAGAGTTAGGATTTCAAACTAGGGTTTCACATTAGAGTTAGGATTTCAAACAGGGGTTTCAAATTAGGGTTAGGGTTTCAAACAAGGGTTTCAAATTAGGTTTAGGGTTTCAAACTAGGGTTTTACATTAGGGTTAGGGTTTCAAACTAGGGTTTATCATTAGGGTTAGGGTTTCAAACTAGGGTTTCAAATTAGGGTTAGGGTTACAAACAAGGGGTTTTACATTAGGGTTAGGGTTTCAAACTAGGGTTTCAAATTAGGGTTAGGATTTCAAACTAGGGTTTCACATTAGGGTTAGGGTTTCAAACTAGGGTTTAACATTAGGGTTAGGGTTTCAAACTAGGGTTTCAAATTAGGGTTAGGGTTACAAACAAGGGGTTTTACATTAGGGTTAGGGTTTCAAACTAGGGTTTTACATTAGGGTTAGTGTTTCAAACTCGGGTTTAAAATTAGGGTTAGGGTTTCAAACAAGGGTTTTACATTAAGGTTAGGGTTTCAAACTAGGGTTTTACATTAGGGTTAGGGTTTCAAACTAGGGTTTTACATTAGAGTTAGGGTTACAAACTAGGGTTTTACATTAGGGTTAGGGTTTCAAACTAGGGTTTTACATTAGGGTTAGGGTTTCAAACTATGGTTTTACATTAGGGTTAGGGTTTCAAACTATTGTTTTACATTAGGGTTAGGGTTTCAAACTAGGGTTTTACATTAGAGTTAGGGTTACAAACTAGGGTTTTACATTAGGGTTAGGGTTTCAAACTAGGGTTTTACATTAGGGTTAGGGTTTCAAACTATGGTTTTACATTAGGGTTAGGGTTACAAACTAGGGTTTTACATTAGGGTTACGCTTTCAAACTAGGGTTTTACATTAGGGTTAGGGTTTCAAACTAGGGTTTCAAATTAGGGTTAGAGTTTCAAACTAGGGTTTTACATTAGGGTTACTGCTTCAAACTAGGGTTTTACATTAGGGTTAGGGTTTCAAACAAGGGTTTTACATTAGGGTTAGGGTTTCAAACTAGGGTTTAACATTAGGGTTAGGGTTCCAAACTAGGGTTTTACATTAGTGTTAAGGTTACAAACTAGGGTTTTACATTAGGGTTAGGGTTTCAAACTAGGGTTTCAAATTAGGGTTAGGGTTTCAAACTAGGGTTTCAAATTAGGGTTAGGGTTTTAAACTAGGGTTTATCATTAGGGTTAGGGTTTCAAACTAGGGTTTTACATTAGGGTTAGGGTTTCAAACTAGGCTTTCTAATTAGGGTTAGGGTTTTAAACTAGGGTTTATCATTAGGGTTAGGGTTTCAAACTAGGGTTTCTAATTAGGGTTAGGGTTTCAAACTAGGGTTTTATATTAGGGTTAGGGTTTCAAACTAGGGTTTCAAATTAGGGTTAGGGTTTCAAACAAGGGTTTTACATTAGGGTTAGGGTTTCAAAACAGGGGTTTTAAATTAGGGTTAGGGTTTCAAACAAGGGTTTTACATTAGGTTTAGGGTTTCAAACTAGGGTTTCAAATTAGGGTTTGGGTTTCAAATTGAGGTTTTACATTAGGATTAGGGTTACAAACTAGGGTTTTACATTAGGGTTAGGGTTTCAAACTAGGGTTTCAAATTAGGTTTGGGGTTTCAAACTAGGGTTTTACATTAGGGTTAGGGTTTCAAACTAGGGTTTTACATTAGCGCTAGGGTTTCAAACTAGGGTTTTACATTAGGGTTAGGGTTTCAAACTAGGGTTTTACATTAGGGTTAGGGTTTCAAACTAGGGTTTCAATTTAGGGTTAGGGTTTCAAACTAGGGTTTATCATTAGGGTTAGGGTTTCAAACTAGGGTTTTACATTAGGGTTAGGGTTTGAAACTAGGGTTTAACATTAGGGTTAGGGTTTCAAACTAGTGTTTTACTTTAGGGTTAATGCTTCAAACTAGGGTTTTACATAAGGGTTAGCGTTTCAAACAAGGGTTTCAAATTAGGTTTAGGGTTTCAAACTAGGGTTTTACATTAGGGTTAGGGTTTCAAACTAGGGTTTATCATTAGGGTTAGGGTTTCAAACTAGGGTTTCAAATTAGGGTTAGGGTTACAAACAAGGGGTTTTACATTAGGGTTAGGGTTTCAAACTAGGGTTTCAAATTAGGGTTAGGATTTCAAACTAGGGTTTTACATTAGGGTTAGGGTTTCAAACTAGGGTTTAACATTAGGGTTAGGGTTTCAAACTAGGGTTTCAAATTAGGGTTAGGGTTACAAACAAGGGGTTTTACATTAGGGTTAGGGTTTCAAACTAGGGTTTTACATTAGGGTTAGTGTTTCAAACTCGGGTTTAAAATTAGGGTTAGGGTTTCAAACAAGGGTTTTACATTAGGGTTAGGGTTTCAAACTAGGGTTTTACATTAGGGTTAGGGTTTCAAACTAGGGTTTTACATTAGAGTTAGGGTTACAAACTAGGGTTTTACATTAGGGTTAGGGTTTCAAACTAGGGTTTTACATTAGGGTTAGGGTTTCAAACTATGGTTTTACATTAGGGTTAGGGTTACAAACTAGGGTTTTACATTAGGGTTAGGGTTTCAAACTAGGGTTTTACATTAGGGTTAGGGTTTCAAACTGTGGTTTCAATTTAGTGTTAGGGTTTCAAACTAGGGTTTAACATAAGGGTTAATGCTTCAAACTAGGGTTTTACATTAGGGTTAGTGTTTCAAACTAGTGTTTTACATTAGGGTTAGTGCTTCAAACTAGGGTTTTACATTAGGGTTAGGGTTTCAAACTAGGGTTTTACATTAGGGTTAGGGTTTCAAACTAGGGTTTTACATTAGGGTTAGGGTTTCAAACTAGGGTTTTACATTAGGGTTAAGGTTTCAAACTAGGGTTTTACATTAGGGTTAGTGTTTCAAACTAGGGTTTTAAATTTGGGTTAGGGTTTCAAACTAGGGTTTTTTATGAGGGTTAGGGTTTCAAACTAAGGTTTCACATTAGAGTTAGGATTTCAAACAGGGGTTTCAAATTAGGGTTAGGGTTTCAAACTAGGGTTTTACATTAAGGTTTGGGTTTCAAACTAGGGTTTAACATTAGGGTTAGGGTTTCAAATTAGGGTTAGGGTTTCAAATTAGGGTTAGGGTTACAAACAAGGGGTTTTACATTAGGGTTAGGGTTTCAAACTAGGGTTTTACATTAGGGTTAGGGTTTCAAACTCGGGTTTAAAATAAGGGTTAGGGTTTCAAACTAGGGCTTTACATTAGGGTTAGGGTTTCAAACTATTGTTTTACATTAGGGTTAGGGTTTCAAACTAGGGTTTTACATTAGAGTTAGGGTTACAAACTAGGGTTTTACATTAGGGTTAGGGTTTCAAACTATTGTTTTACATTAGGGTTAGGGTTTCAAACTAGGGTTTTACATTAGAGTTAGGGTTACAAACTAGGGTTTTACATTAGGGTTAGGGTTTCAAACTAGGGTTTTACATTAGGGTTAGGGTTTCAAACTATGGTTTTACATTAGGGTTAGGGTTACAAACTAGGGTTTTACATTAGGGTTAGGGTTTCAAACTAGGGTTTTACATTAGGGTTAGGGTTTCAAATTAGGGTTTAACATTAGGGTTAGCGTTTCAAACTGTTGTTTTACATTAGGGTTAATGCTTCAAACTAGGGTTTTACATTAGGGTTAGGGTTTTAAACTATGGTTTCAAATTAGATTTGGGGTTTCAAACTAGGGTTTTACATTAGAGTTAGCGTTTCAAACTAGTGTTTTACATTAGGGTTAGTGCTTCAAACTAGGGTTTTACATTAGGGTTAATGCTTCAAACTAGGGTTTTACATTAGGGTTAGGGTTTCAAACAAGGGTTTCAAATTAGGGTTAAGGTTTCAAACTAGGGTTTTACATTAGGGTTAGGGTTTCAAACTAGGGTTTAACTTTAGGGTTAGGGTTTCAAACTAGGGTTTCAAATTAGGGTTAGGGTTACAAACAAGGGGTTTTACATTAGGGTTAGGATTTCAAACTAGGGTTTCAAATTAGGGGTAGGGTTTCAAACTAGGGTTTTACATTAGGGTTAGGGTTTCAAACTAGGGTTTAACATTAGGGTTAGGGTTTCAAACTAGGGTTTCAAATTAGGGTTAGGGTTACAAACAAGGGGTTTTACATTAGGGTTAGGGTTTCAAACTAGGGTTTTACATTAGGGTTAGGGTTTCAAACTCGGGTTTAAAATTAGGGTTAGGGTTTCAAACAAGGGTTTTACATTAGGGTAGGGTTTCAAACTAGGGTTTTACATTAGGGTTAGGGTTTCAAACTAGGGTTTTGCATTAGGTTTAGGGTTTCAAACTAGGGTTTTACATTAGGGTTAGGGTTTAAAAACAGGGGTTAAAAATTAGGGTTAGGGTTTCACACTAGGGTTTTACATTAGGGTTAGGTTTTCAAACTAGAGTTTAACATTAGGGTTAGGGTTTCAAACAAGGGTTTTACATTAGGGTTAGGGTTTCAAAACAGTCATTTTACATTAGGGTTAGGGTTACAAACTAGGGTTTTACATTAGGGTTAGGGTTTCAAACTAGGGTTTCTAATTAGAGTTAGGGTTTCAAACTAGGGTTTTACATTAGGGTTAGGGTTTCAAATTAGGGTTAGGGTTTCAAACTAGGGTTTCAAATTAGGCTTAGGGTTTCAATCTAGGGTTTTGTTTTAGGGTTAGGGTTTCAAACAAGGGTTTTACATTAGGGTTAGGGTTTCAAACTAGGGTTTTACATTAGGTTTAGGGTTTCAAACTAGGGTTTTACATTAGGGTTAGGGTTACAAACTAGGGTTTTACATTAGGGTTAGGGTTTCAAACTAGGGTTTTAAATTAGGGTTAGGGTTTCAAACTAGGGTTTCAATTTAGGGTTAGGGTTTCAAACTAGGGTTTATCATTAGGGTTAGAGTTTCAAACTAGGGTTTTACATTAGGGTTAGGGTTTCAAACTAGGGCTTATAATTAGGGTTAGGGTTTCAAACTAGTGTTTTACATTAGGGTTAATGCTTCAAACTAGGGTTTCAAATTAGGGTTAGGGTTTCAAACTAGGGTTTTACATTAGGGTTAGGGTTTCAAACTAGGGTTTTACATTAGGGTTAGGGTTTCACACTAAGGTTTTACATTAGGGTTAGGGTTACAAACTAGGGTTTTACATTAGTGTTAGGGTTTCAAACTGGGGTTTCAATTTAGTGTTAGGGTTTCAAACTAGTGTTTTACATTAGGGTTAGTGCTTCAAACTATGGTTTTACATTAGGGTTAGGGTTTCAAACTAGGGTTTTACATTAGGGTTAGGGTTTCAAACTAGGGTTTTACATTAGGGTTAGGGTTTCAAACTAGGGTTTCAAATTAGGGTTAGGGTTACAAACAAGGGGTTTTACATTAGGGTTAGGGTTTCAAACTAGGGTTTTACATTAGGGTTAGGGTTTCAAACTCGGGTTTAAAATTAGGGTAAGGGTTTCAAACAAGGGTTTTACATTAGGGTTAGGGTTTCAAACTAGGGTTTTACATTAGGGTTAGGGTTTCAAACTAGGGTTTTACATTAGAGTTAGGGTTACAAACTAGGGTTTTACATTAGGGTTAGGGTTTCAAACTAGGGTTTTACATTAGGGTTAGGGTTTCAAACTAGGGTTTTACATTAGGGTTAGGGTTTCAAACTAGGGTTTCAATTTAGGGTTAGGGTTTCAAACTAGGGTTTATCATTAGGGTTAGGGTTTCAAACTAGGGTTTTACATTAGGGTAAGGGTTTCAAACTAGGGCTTATTATTAGGGTTAGGGTTTCAAACTAGTGTTTTACATTAGGGTTAATGCTTCAAACTAGGGTTTTACATTAGGGTTGGGTTTCAAACTAGGGATTTACATTTGGGTTAGGGTTACAAACAAGGGTTTTACATTAGGGTTAGGGTTTCAAACTAGGGTTTTGCATTAGGGTTAGGGTTTCAAACTAGGGTTTATCATTAGGGTTAGGGTTTCAAACTTGGGTTTTACATTAGGGTTAGGGTTACAAACTAGGGTTTTACATTACGGTTAGGGTTTCAAACTAGGGTTTAACGTTAGTGTTAGGGTTTCAAACTAGGGTTTTACATTAGGGTTAATGCTTCAAACTAGGGTTTTACATTAGGGTTACGCTTTCAAACTAGGATTTTACAATAGGGTTAGGGTTTCAAACTAGGGTTTAAAATTAGGGTTAGAGTTTCAAACTAGGGTTTTACATTAGGGTTACTGCTTCAAACTAGGGTTTTACATTAGGGTTAGGGTTTCAAACAAGGGTTTTACATTAGGGTTAGGGTTTCAAACTAGGGTTTAACATTAGGGTTAGGGTTCCAAACTAGGGTTTTACATTAGTGTTAAGGTTACAAACTAGGGTTTTACATTAGGGTTAGGGTTTCAAACTAGCGTTTCAAATTAGGGTTAGGGTATCAAACTAGGCTTTCTAATTAGGGTTAGGGTTTTAAACTAGGGTTTATCATTAGGGTTAGGGTTTCAAACTAGGGTTTTACATTAGGGTTAGGGTTTCAAACTAGGGTTTCTAATTAGGGTTAGGGTTTCAAACTAGGGTTTTATATTAGGGTTAGGGTTTCAAACTAGGGTTTCAAATTAGGGTTAGGGTTTCAAACAAGGGTTTTACATTAGGGTTAGGGTTTCAAACAAGGGTTTTACATTAGGGTTAGGGTTTCAAAACAAGGGTTTTAAATTAGGGTTAGGGTTTCAAACTTGGGTTTTACATTAGGGTTAGGGTTTCAAACTAGGGTTTTGCATTAGGTTTAGGGTTTCAAACTAGGGTTTTACATTAGGGTTAGGGTTTAAAAACAGGGGTTAAAAATTAGGGTTAGGGTTTCACACTAGGGTTTTACATTAGGGTTAGGTTTTCAAACTAGGGTTTTACATTAGGGTTAGGGTTTCAAACAAGGGTTTTACATTAGGGTTAGGGTTTCAAAACAGTCATTTTACATTAGGGTTAGGGTTACAAACTAGGGTTTTACATTAGGGTTAGGGTTTCAAACTAGGGTTTCTAATTAGGGTTAGGGTTTCAAACTAGGGTTTTACATTAGGGTTAGGGTTTCAAACTAGGGTTTCAAATTAGGGTTAGGGTTTCAAACTAGGGTTTCAAATTAGGCTTAGGGTTTCAATCTAGGGTTTTGTTTTAGGGTTAGGGTTTCAAACAAGGGTTTTACATTAGGGTTAGGGTTTCAAACTAGGGTTTTACATTAGGTTTAGGGTTTCAAACTAGGGTTTTACATTAGGGTTAGGGTTACAAACTAGGGTTTTACATTAGGGTTAGGGTTTCAAACTAGGGTTTTAAATTAGGGTTAGGGTTTCAAACTAGGGTTTAAATTTAGGGTTAGGGTTTCAAACTAGGGTTTATCATTAGGGTTAGGGTTTCAAACTAGGGTTTTACATTAGGGTTAGGGTTTCAAACTAGGGCTTATAATTAGGGTTAGGGTTTCAAACTAGTGTTTTACATTAGGGTTAATGCTTCAAACTAGGGTTTCAAATTAGGGTTAGGGTTTCAAACTAGGGTTCTACATTAGGGTTAGGGTTTCAAACTAGGGTTTTACATTAGGGTTAGGGTTTCACACTAAGGTTTTACATTAGGGTTAGGGTTACAAACTAGGGTTTTACATTAGTGTTAGGGTTTCAAACTGGGGTTTCAATTTAGTGTTAGGGTTTCAAACTAGTGTTTTACATTAGGGTTAGTGCTTCAAACTATGGCTTTACATTAGGGTTAGGGTTTCAAACTAGGGTTTTACATTAGGGTTAGGGTTTCAAACTAGGGTTTTACATTAGGGTTAGGGTTTCAAACTAGGGTTTCAAATTAGGGTTAGGGTTACAAACAAGGGGTTTTACATTAGGGTTAGGGTTTCAAACTAGGGTTTTACATTAGGGTTAGGGTTTCAAACTCAGGTTTAAAATTAGGGTAAGGGTTTCAAACAAGGGTTTTACATTAGGGTTAGGGTTTCAAACTAGGGTTTTACATTAGGGTTAGGGTTTCAAACTAGGGTTTTACATTAGAGTTAGGGTTACAAACTAGGGTTTTACATTAGGGTTAGGGTTTCAAACTAGGGTTTTACATTAGGGTTAGGGTTTCAAACTAGGGTTTTACATTAGGGTTAGGGTTTCAAACTAGGGTTTCAATTTAGGGTTAGGGTTTCAAACTAGGGTTTATCATTAGGGTTAGGGTTTCAAACTAGGGTTTTACATTAGGGTTAGGGTTTCAAACTAGGGCTTATTATTAGGGTTAGGGTTTCAAACTAGTGTTTTACATTAGGGTTAATGCTTCAAACTAGGGTTTTACATTAGGGTTGGGTTTCAAACTAGGGCTTTACATTTGGGTTAGGGTTACAAACAAGGGTTTTACATTAGGGTTAGGGTTTCAAACTAGGGTTTTGCATTAGGGTTAGGGTTTCAAACTAGGGTTTATCATTAGGGTTAGGGTTTCAAACTAGGGTTTTACATTAGGGTTAGGGTTACAAACTAGGGTTTTACATTACGGTTAGGGTTTCAAACTAGGGTTTAACGTTAGTGTTAGGGTTTCAAACTAGGGTTTTACATTAGGGTTAATGCTTCAAACTAGGGTTTTACATTAGGGTTACGCTTTCAAACTAGGGTTTTACAATAGGGTTAGGGTTTCAAACTAGGGTTTAAAATTAGGGTTAGAGTTTCAAACTAGGGTTTTACATTAGGGTTACTGCTTCAAACTAGGGTTTTACATTAGGGTTAGGGTTTCAAACAAGGGTTTTACATTAGGGTTAGGGTTTCAAACTAGGGTTTAACATTAGGGTTAGGGTTCCAAACTAGGGTTTTACATTAGTGTTAAGGTTACAAACTAGGGTTTTACATTAGGGTTAGGGTTTCAAACTAGCGTTTCAAATTAGGGTTAGGGTATCAAACTAGGCTTTCTAATTAGGGTTAGGGTTTTAAACTAGGGTTTATCATTAGGGTTAGGGTTTCAAACTAGGGTTTTACATTAGGGTTAGGGTTTCAAACTAGGGTTTTTAATTAGGGTTAGGGTTTCAAACTAGGGTTTTATATTAGGGTTAGGGTTTCAAACTAGGGTTTCAAATTAGGGTTAGGGTTTCAAACAAGGGTTTTACATTAGGGTTAGGGTTTCAAACAAGGGTTTTACATTAGGGTTAGGGTTTCAAAACAAGGGTTTTAAATTAGGGTTAGGGTTTCAAACTTGGGTTTTACATTAGGTTTAGGGTTTCAAACTAGGGTTTCAAATTAGGGTTTGGGTTTCAAATTGAGGTTTTACATTAGGATTAGGGTTACAAACTAGGGTTTTACATTAGGGTTAGGGTTTCAAACTAGGGTTTCAATTTAGGTTTGGGGTTTCAAACTAGGGTTTTACATTAGGGTTAGGGTTAGGGTTTCAAACTAGGGTTTTACATTAGGGTTAGGGTTTCAAAATAGGGTTTAACATTAGGGTTAGGGTTTCAAACTAGGGTTTCAAATTAGGGTTAGGGTTGCAAACTAGGGTTTTACATTAGCGCTAGGGTTTCAAACTCGGGTTTCAAATTAGGGGTAGGGTTTCAAACTAGGGTTTTACATTACGGTTAGGGTTTCAAACTAGGGTTTAACGTTAGGTTTAGGGTTTCAAACTCGGGTTTCAAATTAGGGGTAGGGTTTCAAACTAGGGTTTTACATTACGGTTAGGGTTTCAAACTAGGGTTTAACGTTAGGTTTAGGGTTTCAAACTTGGGTTTTACATCAGGGTTAGGGTTTCAAACTAGGGTTTCAAATTAGGGTTAGGGTTCCAAACTAGGGTTTTACATTAGTGTTAAGGTTACAAACTAGGGTTTTACATTAGGGTTAGGGTTTCAAACTAGCGTTTCAAATTAGGGTTAGGGTATCAAACTAGGCTTTCTAATTAGGGTTAGGGTTTTAAACTAGGGTTTATCATTAGGGTTAGGGTTTCAAACTAGGGTTTTACATTAGGGTTAGGGTTTCAAACTAGGGTTTCTAATTAGGGTTAGGGTTTCAAACTAGGGTTTTATATTAGGGTTAGGGTTTCAAACTAGGGTTTCAAATTAGGGTTAGGGTTTCAAACAAGGGTTTTACATTAGGGTTAGGGTTTCAAACAAGGTTTTTACATTAGGGTTAGGGTTTCAAAACAAGGGTTTTAAATTAGGGTTAGGGTTTCAAACTTGGGTTTTACATTAGGGTTAGGGTTTCAAACTAGGGTTTTGCATTAGGTTTAGGGTTTCAAACTAGGGTTTCACATTAGGGTTAGGGTTTAAAAACAGGGGTTAAAAATTAGGGTTAGGGTTTCACACTAGGGTTTTACATTAGGGTTAGGTTTTCAAACTAGGGTTTTACATTAGGGTTAGGGTTTCAAACAAGGGTTTTACATTAGGGTTAGGGTTTCAAAACAGTCATTTTACATTAGGGTTAGGGTTACAAACTAGGGTTTTACATTAGGGTTAGGGTTTCAAACTAGGGTTTCTAATTAGGGTTAGGGTTTCAAACTAGGGTTTCTAATTAGGGTTAGGGTTTCAAACTAGGGTTTTACATTAGGGTTAGGGTTTCAAACTAGGGTTTCAAATTAGGGTTAGGGTTTCAAACTAGGGTTTCAAATTAGGCTTAGGGTTTCAATCTAGGGTTTTGTTTTAGGGTTAGGGTTTCAAACAAGGGTTTTACATTAGGGTTAGGGTTTCAAACTAGGGTTTTACATTAGGTTTAGGGTTTCAAACTAGGGTTTTACATTAGGGTTAGGGTTACAAACTAGGGTTTTACATTAGGGTTAGGGTTTCAAACTAGGGTTTTAAATTAGGGTTAGGGTTTCAAACTAGGGTTTCAATTTAGGGTTAGGGTTTCAAACTAGGGTTTATCATTAGGGTTAGGGTTTCAAACTAGGTTTTTACATTAGGGTTAGGGTTTCAAACTAGGGCTTATAATTAGGGTTAGGGTTTCAAACTAGTGTTTTACATTAGGGTTATTGCTTCAAACTAGGGTTTCAAATTAGGGTTAGGGTTTCAAACTAGGGTTTTACATTAGGGTTAGGGTTTCAAACTAGGGTTTTACATTAGGGTTAGGGTTTCACACTAAGGTTTTACATTAGGGTTAGGGTTACAAACTAGGGTTTTACATTAGTGTTAGGGTTTCAAACTGGGGTTTCAATTTAGTGTTAGGGTTTCAAACTAGTGTTTTACATTAGGGTTAGTGCTTCAAACTATGGTTTTACATTAGGGTTAGGGTTTCAAACTAGGGTTTTACATTAGGGTTAGGGTTTCAAACTAGGGTTTTACATTAGGGTTTGGTTTCAAACTAGGGTTTCAAATTAGGGTTAGGGTTACAAACAAGGGGTTTTACATTAGGGTTAGGGTTTCAAACTAGGGTTTTACATTAGGGTTAGGGTTTCAAACTCGGGTTTAAAATTAGGGTAAGGGTTTCAAACAAGGGTTTTACATTAGGGTTAGGGTTTCAAACTAGGGTTTTACATTAGGGTTAGGGTTTCAAACTAGGGTTTTACATTAGAGTTAGGGTTACAAACTAGGGTTTTACATTAGGGTTAGGGTTTCAAACTAGGGTTTTACATTAGGGTTAGGGTTTCAAACTAGGGTTTTACATTAGGGTTAGGGTTTCAAACTAGGGTTTCAATTTAGGGTTAGGGTTTCAAACTAGGGTTTATCATTAGGGTTAGGGTTTCAAACTAGGGTTTTACATTAGGGTTAGGGTATCAAACTAGGGCTTATTATTAGGGTTAGGGTTTCAAACTAGTGTTTTACATTAGGGTTAATGCTTCAAACTAGGGTTTTACATTAGGGTTGGGTTTCAAACTAGGGCTTTACATTTGGGTTAGGGTTACAAACAAGGGTTTTACATTAGGGTTAGGGTTTCAAACTAGGGTTTTGCATTAGGGTTAGGGTTTCAAACTAGGGTTTTACATTAGGGTTAGAGTTACAAACTAGGGTTTTACATTACGGTTAGGGTTTCAAACTAGGGTTTAACGTTAGTGTTAGGGTTTCAAACTAGGGTTTTACATTAGGGTTAATGCTTCAAACTAGGGTTTTACATTAGGGTTACGCTTTCAAACTAGGGTTTTACAATAGGGTTAGGGTTTCAAACTAGGGTTTAAAATTAGGGTTAGAGTTTCAAACTAGGGTTTTACATTAGGGTTACTGCTTCAAACTAGGGTTTTACATTAGGGTTAGGGTTTCAAACAAGGGTTTTACATTAGGGTTAGGGTTTCAAACTAGGGTTTAACATTAGGGTTAGGGTTCCAAACTAGGGTTTTACATTAGTGTTAAGGTTACAAACTAGGGTTTTACATTAGGGTTAGGGTTTCAAACTAGCGTTTCAAATTAGGGTTAGGGTTTCAAACTAGGGTTTTACATTAGGGTTAGGGTTTCAAACTAGGGTTTCTAATTAGGGTTAGGGTTTCAAACTAGGGTTTTATTTTAGGGTTAGGGTTTCAAACTAGGGTTTCAAATTAGGGTTAGGGTTTCAAACAAGGGTTTTACATTAGGGTTAGGGTTTCAAACAAGGGTTTTACATTAGGGTTAGGGTTTCAAAACAAGGGTTTTAAATTAGGGTTAGGGTTTCAAACTTGGGTTTTACATTAGGTTTAGGGTTTCAAACTAGGGTTTCAAATTAGGGTTTGGGTTTCAAATTGAGGTTTTACATTAGGATTAGGGTTACAAACTAGGGTTTTACATTAGGGTTAGGGTTTCAAACTAGGGTTTCAATTTAGGTTTGGTGTTTCAAACTAGGGTTTTACATTAGGGTTAGGGTTAGGGTTTCAAACTAGGGTTTTACATTAGGGTTAGGGTTTCAAAATAGGGTTTAACATTAGGGTTAGGGTTTCAAACTAGGGTTTCAAATTAGGGTTAGGGTTGCAAACTAGGGTTTTACATTAGCGCTAGGGTTTCAAACTCGGGTTTCAAATTAGGGGTAGGGTTTCAAACTAGGGTTTTACATTACGGTTAGGGTTTCAAACTAGGGTTTAACGTTAGGTTTAGGGTTTCAAACTAGGGTTTTACATCAGGGTTAGGGTTTCAAACTAGGGTTTCAAATTAGGGTTAGGGTTACAAACAAGGGGTTTTACATTAGGGTTAGGGTTTCAAACTAGGGTTTCAAATTAGGGTTAGGGTTACAAACAAGGGGTTTTACATTAGGGTTAGGGTTTCAAACTAGGGTTTTACATTAGGGTTAGGGTTTCAAACTCGGGTTTAAAATAAGGGTTAGGGTTTCAAACTAGGGCTTTACATTAGGGTTAGGGTTTAAAACTAGGGTTTCAAATTAGGCTTAGGGTTTCAATCTAGGGTTTTGTTTTAGGGTTAGGGTTTCAAACAAGGGTTTTACATTAGGGTTAGGGTTTCAAACTATTGTTTTACATTAGGGTTAGGGTTTCAAACTAGGGTTTTACATTAGAGTTAGGGTTACAAACTAGGGTTTTACATTAGGGTTAGGGTTTCAAACTAGGGTTTTACATTAGGGTTAGGGTTTCAAACTATGGTTTTACATTAGGGTTAGGGTTACAAACTAGGGTTTTACATTAGGGTTACGCTTTCAAACTAGGGTTTTACATTAGGGTTAGGGTTTCAAACTAGGGTTTCAAATTAGGGTTAGAGTTTCAAACTAGGGTTTTACATTAGGGTTACTGCTTCAAACTAGGGTTTTACATTAGGGTTAGGGTTTCAAACAAGGGTTTTACATTAGGGTTAGGGTTTCAAACTAGGGTTTAACATTAGGGTTAGGGTTCCAAACTAGGGTTTTACATTAGTGTTAAGGTTACAAACTAGGGTTTTACATTAGGGTTAGGGTTTCAAACTAGGGTTTCAAATTAGGGTTAGGGTTTCAAACTAGGGTTTCAAATTAGGGTTAGGGTTTTAAACTAGGGTTTATCATTAGGGTTAGGGTTTCAAACTAGGGTTTTACATTAGGGTTAGGGTTTCAAACTAGGCTTTCTAATTAGGGTTAGGGTTTTAAACTAGGGTTTATCATTAGGGTTAGGGTTTCAAACTAGGGTTTCTAATTAGGGTTAGGGTTTCAAACTAGGGTTTTATATTAGGGTTAGGGTTTCAAACTAGGGTTTCAAATTAGGGTTAGGGTTTCAAACAAGGGTTTTACATTAGGGTTAGGGTTTCAAAACAGGGGTTTTAAATTAGGGTTAGGGTTTCAAACTTGGGTTTTACATTAGGTTTAGGGTTTCAAACTAGGGTTTCAAATTAGGGTTTGGGTTTCAAATTGAGGTTTTACATTAGGATTAGGGTTACAAACTAGGGTTTTACATTAGGGTTAGGGTTTCAAACTAGGGTTTCAAATTAGGTTTGGGGTTTCAAACTAGGGTTTTACATTAGGGTTAGGGTTTCAAACTAGGGTTTTACATTAGCGCTAGGGTTTCAAACTAGGGTTTTACATTAGGGTTAGGGTTTCAAACTAGGGTTTTACATTAGGGTTAGGGTTTCAAACTAGGGTTTCAATTTAGGGTTAGGGTTTCAAACTAGGGTTTATCATTAGGGTTAGGGTTTCAAACTAGGGTTTTACATTAGGGTTAGGGTTTGAAACTAGGGTTTAACATTAGGGTTAGGGTTTCAAACTAGTGTTTTACTTTAGGGTTAATGCTTCAAACTAGGGTTTTACATAAGGGTTAGCGTTTTAAACTAGGGTTTCACATTAGAGTTAGGATTTCAAACTAGGGTTTCACATTAGAGTTAGGATTTCAAACAGGGGTTTCAAATTAGGGTTAGGGTTTCAAACAAGGGTTTCAAATTAGGTTTAGGGTTTCAAACTAGGGTTTTACATTAGGGTTAGGGTTTCAAACTAGGGTTTATCATTAGGGTTAGGGTTTCAAACTAGGGTTTCAAATTAGGGTTAGGGTTACAAACAAGGGGTTTTACATTAGGGTTAGGGTTTCAAACTAGGGTTTAACATTAGGGTTAGGGTTTCAAACTAGGGTTTCAAATTAGGGTTAGGGTTACAAACAAGGGGTTTTACATTAGGGTTAGGGTTTCAAACTAGGGTTTTACATTAGGGTTAGTGTTTCAAACTCGGGTTTAAAATTAGGGTTAGGGTTTCAAACAAGGGTTTTACATTAGGGTTAGGGTTTCAAACTAGGTTTTTACATTAGGGTTAGGGTTTCAAACTAGGGTTTTACATTAGAGTTAGGGTTACAAACTAGGGTTTTACATTAGGGTTAGGGTTTCAAACTAGGGTTTTACATTAGGGTTAGGGTTTCAAACTATGGTTTTACATTAGGGTTAGTGTTACAAACTAGGGTTTTACATTAGGGTTAGGGTTTCAAACTAGGGTTTTACATTAGGGTTAGGGTTTCAAACTGTGGTTTCAATTTAGTGTTAGGGTTTCAAACTAGGGTTTAACATTAGGGTTAATGCTTCAAACTAGGGTTTTACATTAGGGTTAGTGTTTCAAACTAGTGTTTTACATTAGGGTTAGTGCTTCAAACTAGGGTTTTACATTAGGGTTAGGGTTTCAAACTAGGGTTTTACATTAGGGTTAGGGTTTCAAACTAGGGTTTTACATTAGGGTTAGGGTTTCAAACTAGGGTTTTACATTAGGGTTAAGGTTTCAAACTAGGGTTTTACATTAGGGTTAGTGTTTCAAACTAGGGTTTTAAATTTGGGTTAGGGTTTCAAACTAGGGTTTTTTATGAGGGTTAGGGTTTCAAACTAAGGTTTCACATTAGAGTTAGGATTTCAAACAGGGGTTTCAAATTAGGGTTAGGGTTTCAAACTAGGGTTTTACATTAAGGTTTGGGTTTCAAACTAGGGTTTAACATTAGGGTTAGGGTTTCAAATTAGGGTTAGGGTTTCAAATTAGGGTTAGGGTTACAAACAAGGGGTTTTACATTAGGGTTAGGGTTTCAAACTAGGGTTTTACATTAGGGTTAGGGTTTCAAACTCGGGTTTAAAATAAGGGTTAGGGTTTCAAACTAGGGCTTTACATTAGGGTTAGGGTTTCAAACTATTGTTTTACATTAGGGTTAGGGTTTCAAACTAGGGTTTTACATTAGAGTTAGGGTTACAAACTAGGGTTTTACATTAGGGTTAGGGTTTCAAACTATTGTTTTACATTAGGGTTAGGGTTTCAAACTAGGGTTTTACATTAGAGTTAGGGTTACAAACTAGGGTTTTACATTAGGGTTAGGGTTTCAAACTAGGGTTTTACATTAGGGTTAGGGTTTCAAACTATGGTTTTACATTAGGGTTAGGGTTACAAACTAGGGTTTTACATTAGGGTTAGGGTTTCAAACTAGGGTTTTACATTAGGGTTAGGGTTTCAAATTAGGGTTTAACATTAGGGTTAGCGTTTCAAACTGTTGTTTTACATTAGGGTTAATGCTTCAAACTAGGGTTTTACATTAGGGTTAGGGTTTTAAACTATGGTTTCAAATTAGATTTGGGGTTTCAAACTAGGGTTTTACATTAGAGTTAGCGTTTCAAACTAGTGTTTTACATTAGGGTTAGTGCTTCAAACTAGGGTTTTACATTAGGGTTAATGCTTCAAACTAGGGTTTTACATTAGGGTTAGGGTTTCAAACTAGGGTTTTACATTAGTGTTAGGTTTTCAAACTAGGGTTTTACATTTGGGTTAGGGTTACAAACTAGGGTTTTACATTAGGTTTAGGGTTTCAAACTAGGGTTTCAAATTAGGCTTAGCGTTACAAACAAGGGGTTTTACATTAGGGTTAGGGTTTCAAACTAGGGTTTTACATTAGGGTTAGGGTTTCAAACTCGGGTTTAAAATAAGGGTTAGGGTTTCAAACTAGGGCTTTACATTAGGGTTAGGGTTTAAAACTAGGGTTTCAAATTAGGCTTAGGGTTTCAATCTAGGGTTTTGTTTTAGGGTTAGGGTTTCAAACAAGGGTTTTACATTAGGGTTAGGGTTTCAAACTATTGTTTTACATTAGGGTTAGGGTTTCAAACTAGGGTTTTACATTAGAGTTAGGGTTACAAACTAGGGTTTTACATTAGGGTTAGGGTTTCAAACTAGGGTTTTACATTAGGGTTAGGGTTTCAAACTATGGTTTTACATTAGGGTTAGGGTTACAAACTAGGGTTTTACATTAGGGTTACGCTTTCAAACTAGGGTTTTACATTAGGGTTAGGGTTTCAAACTAGGGTTTCAAATTAGGGTTAGAGTTTCAAACTAGGGTTTTACATTAGGGTTACTGCTTCAAACTAGGGTTTTACATTAGGGTTAGGGTTTCAAACAAGGGTTTTACATTAGGGTTAGGGTTTCAAACTAGGGTTTAACATTAGGGTTAGGGTTCCAAACTAGGGTTTTACATTAGTGTTAAGGTTACAAACTAGGGTTTTACATTAGGGTTAGGGTTTCAAACTAGGGTTTCAAATTAGGGTTAGGGTTTCAAACTAGGGTTTCAAATTAGGGTTAGGGTTTTAAACTAGGGTTTATCATTAGGGTTAGGGTTTTAAACTAGGGTTTATCATTAGGGTTAGGGTTTCAAACTAGGGTTTTACATTAGGGTTAGGGTTTCAAACTAGGGTTTCTAATTAGGGTTAGGGTTTCAAACTAGGGTTTTATATTAGGGTTAGGGTTTCAAACTAGGGTTTCAAATTAGGTTTAGGGTTTCAAACAAGGGTTTTACATTAGGGTTAGGGTTTCAAAACAGGGGTTTTAAATTAGGGTTAGGGTTTCAAACTTGGGTTTTACATTAGGTTTAGGGTTTCAAACTAGGGTTTCAAATTAGGGTTTGGGTTTCAAATTGAGGTTTTACATTAGGATTAGGGTTACAAACTAGGGTTTTACATTAGGGTTAGGGTTTCAAACTAGGGTTTCAAATTAGGTTTGGGGTTTCAAACTAGGGTTTTACATTAGGGTTAGGGTTTCAAACTAGGGTTTTACATTAGCGCTAGGGTTTCAAACTAGGGTTTTACATTAGGGTTAGGGTTTCAAACTAGGGTTTTACATTAGGGTTAGGGTTTCAAACTAGGGTTTCAATTTAGGGTTAGGGTTTCAAACTAGGGTTTATCATTAGGGTTAGGGTTTCAAACTAGGGTTTTACATTAGGGTTAGGGTTTGAAACTAGGGTTTAACATTAGGGTTAGGGTTTCAAACTAGTGTTTTACTTTAGGGTTAATGCTTCAAACTAGGGTTTTACATAAGGGTTAGCGTTTTAAACTAGGGTTTCACATTAGAGTTAGGATTTCAAACTAGGGTTTCACATTAGAGTTAGGATTTCAAACAGGGGTTTCAAATTAGGGTTAGGGTTTCAAACAAGGGTTTCAAATTAGGTTTAGGGTTTCAAACTAGGGTTTTACATTAGGGTTAGGGTTTCAAACTAGGGTTTATCATTAGGGTTAGGGTTTCAAACTAGGGTTTCAAATTAGGGTTAGGGTTACAAACAAGGGGTTTTACATTAGGGTTAGGGTTTCAAACTAGGGTTTCAAATTAGGGTTAGGATTTCAAACTAGGGTTTCACATTAGGGTTAGGGTTTCAAACTAGGGTTTAACATTAGGGTTAGGGTTTCAAACTAGGGTTTCAAATTAGGGTTAGGGTTACAAACAAGGGGTTTTACATTAGGGTTAGGGTTTCAAACTAGGGTTTTACATTAGGGTTAGTGTTTCAAACTCGGGTTTAAAATTAGGGTTAGGGTTTCAAACAAGGGTTTTACATTAAGGTTAGGGTTTCAAACTAGGGTTTTACATTAGGGTTAGGGTTTCAAACTAGGGTTTTACATTAGAGTTAGGGTTACAAACTAGGGTTTTACATTAGGGTTAGGGTTTCAAACTAGGGTTTTACATTAGGGTTAGGGTTTCAAACTATGGTTTTACATTAGGGTTAGGGTTTCAAACTATTGTTTTACATTAGGGTTAGGGTTTCAAACTAGGGTTTTACATTAGAGTTAGGGTTACAAACTAGGGTTTTACATTAGGGTTAGGGTTTCAAACTAGGGTTTTACATTAGGGTTAGGGTTTCAAACTATGGTTTTACATTAGGGTTAGGGTTACAAACTAGGGTTTTACATTAGGGTTACGCTTTCAAACTAGGGTTTTACATTAGGGTTAGGGTTTCAAACTAGGGTTTCAAATTAGGGTTAGAGTTTCAAACTAGGGTTTTACATTAGGGTTACTGCTTCAAACTAGGGTTTTACATTAGGGTTAGGGTTTCAAACAAGGGTTTTACATTAGGGTTAGGGTTTCAAACTAGGGTTTAACATTAGGGTTAGGGTTCCAAACTAGGGTTTTACATTAGTGTTAAGGTTACAAACTAGGGTTTTACATTAGGGTTAGGGTTTCAAACTAGGGTTTCAAATTAGGGTTAGGGTTTCAAACTAGGGTTTCAAATTAGGGTTAGGGTTTTAAACTAGGGTTTATCATTAGGGTTAGGGTTTCAAACTAGGGTTTTACATTAGGGTTAGGGTTTCAAACTAGGCTTTCTAATTAGGGTTAGGGTTTTAAACTAGGGTTTATCATTAGGGTTAGGGTTTCAAACTAGGGTTTCTAATTAGGGTTAGGGTTTCAAACTAGGGTTTTATATTAGGGTTAGGGTTTCAAACTAGGGTTTCAAATTAGGGTTAGGGTTTCAAACAAGGGTTTTACATTAGGGTTAGGGTTTCAAAACAGGGGTTTTAAATTAGGGTTAGGGTTTCAAACAAGGGTTTTACATTAGGTTTAGGGTTTCAAACTAGGGTTTCAAATTAGGGTTTGGGTTTCAAATTGAGGTTTTACATTAGGATTAGGGTTACAAACTAGGGTTTTACATTAGGGTTAGGGTTTCAAACTAGGGTTTCAAATTAGGTTTGGGGTTTCAAACTAGGGTTTTACATTAGGGTTAGGGTTTCAAACTAGGGTTTTACATTAGCGCTAGGGTTTCAAACTAGGGTTTTACATTAGGGTTAGGGTTTCAAACTAGGGTTTTACATTAGGGTTAGGGTTTCAAACTAGGGTTTCAATTTAGGGTTAGGGTTTCAAACTAGGGTTTATCATTAGGGTTAGGGTTTCAAACTAGGGTTTTACATTAGGGTTAGGGTTTGAAACTAGGGTTTAACATTAGGGTTAGGGTTTCAAACTAGTGTTTTACTTTAGGGTTAATGCTTCAAACTAGGGTTTTACATAAGGGTTAGCGTTTTAAACTAGGGTTTCACATTAGAGTTAGGATTTCAAACTAGGGTTTCACATTAGAGTTAGGATTTCAAACAGGGGTTTCAAATTAGGGTTAGGGTTTCAAACAAGGGTTTCAAATTAGGTTTAGGGTTTCAAACTAGGGTTTTACATTAGGGTTAGGGTTTCAAACTAGGGTTTATCATTAGGGTTAGGGTTTCAAACTAGGGTTTCAAATTAGGGTTAGGGTTACAAACAAGGGGTTTTACATTAGGGTTAGGGTTTCAAACTAGGGTTTCAAATTAGGGTTAGGATTTCAAACTAGGGTTTTACATTAGGGTTAGGGTTTCAAACTAGGGTTTAACATTAGGGTTAGGGTTTCAAACTAGGGTTTCAAATTAGGGTTAGGGTTACAAACAAGGGGTTTTACATTAGGGTTAGGGTTTCAAACTAGGGTTTTACATTAGGGTTAGTGTTTCAAACTCGGGTTTAAAATTAGGGTTAGGGTTTCAAACAAGGGTTTTACATTAGGGTTAGGGTTTCAAACTAGGGTTTTACATTAGGGTTAGGGTTTCAAACTAGGGTTTTACATTAGAGTTAGGGTTACAAACTAGGGTTTTACATTAGGGTTAGGGTTTCAAACTAGGGTTTTACATTAGGGTTAGGGTTTCAAACTATGGTTTTACATTAGGGTTAGGGTTACAAACTAGGGTTTTACATTAGGGTTAGGGTTTCAAACTAGGGTTTTACATTAGGGTTAGGGTTTCAAACTGTGGTTTCAATTTAGTGTTAGGGTTTCAAACTAGGGTTTAACATAAGGGTTAATGCTTCAAACTAGGGTTTTACATTAGGGTTAGTGTTTCAAACTAGTGTTTTACATTAGGGTTAGTGCTTCAAACTAGGGTTTTACATTAGGGTTAGGGTTTCAAACTAGGGTTTTACATTAGGGTTAGGGTTTCAAACTAGGGTTTTACATTAGGGTTAGGGTTTCAAACTAGGGTTTTACATTAGGGTTAAGGTTTCAAACTAGGGTTTTACATTAGGGTTAGTGTTTCAAACTAGGGTTTTAAATTTGGGTTAGGGTTTCAAACTAGGGTTTTTTATGAGGGTTAGGGTTTCAAACTAAGGTTTCACATTAGAGTTAGGATTTCAAACAGGGGTTTCAAATTAGGGTTAGGGTTTCAAACTAGGGTTTTACATTAAGGTTTGGGTTTCAAACTAGGGTTTAACATTAGGGTTAGGGTTTCAAATTAGGGTTAGGGTTTCAAATTAGGGTTAGGGTTACAAACAAGGGGTTTTACATTAGGGTTAGGGTTTCAAACTAGGGTTTTACATTAGGGTTAGGGTTTCAAACTCGGGTTTAAAATAAGGGTTAGGGTTTCAAACTAGGGCTTTACATTAGGGTTAGGGTTTCAAACTATTGTTTTACATTAGGGTTAGGGTTTCAAACTAGGGTTTTACATTAGAGTTAGGGTTACAAACTAGGGTTTTACATTAGGGTTAGGGTTTCAAACTATTGTTTTACATTAGGGTTAGGGTTTCAAACTAGGGTTTTACATTAGAGTTAGGGTTACAAACTAGGGTTTTACATTAGGGTTAGGGTTTCAAACTAGGGTTTTACATTAGGGTTAGGGTTTCAAACTATGGTTTTACATTAGGGTTAGGGTTACAAACTAGGGTTTTACATTAGGGTTAGGGTTTCAAACTAGGGTTTTACATTAGGGTTAGGGTTTCAAATTAGGGTTTAACATTAGGGTTAGCGTTTCAAACTGTTGTTTTACATTAGGGTTAATGCTTCAAACTAGGGTTTTACATTAGGGTTAGGGTTTTAAACTATGGTTTCAAATTAGATTTGGGGTTTCAAACTAGGGTTTTACATTAGAGTTAGCGTTTCAAACTAGTGTTTTACATTAGGGTTAGTGCTTCAAACTAGGGTTTTACATTAGGGTTAATGCTTCAAACTAGGGTTTTACATTAGGGTTAGGGTTTCAAACAAGGGTTTCAAATTAGGGTTAAGGTTTCAAACTAGGGTTTTACATTAGGGTTAGGGTTTCAAACTAGGGTTTAACTTTAGGGTTAGGGTTTCAAACTAGGGTTTCAAATTAGGGTTAGGGTTACAAACAAGGGGTTTTACATTAGGGTTAGGATTTCAAACTAGGGTTTCAAATTAGGGGTAGGGTTTCAAACTAGGGTTTTACATTAGGGTTAGGGTTTCAAACTAGGGTTTAACATTAGGGTTAGGGTTTCAAACTAGGGTTTCAAATTAGGGTTAGGGTTACAAACAAGGGGTTTTACATTAGGGTTAGGGTTTCAAACTAGGGTTTTACATTAGGGTTAGGGTTTCAAACTCGGGTTTAAAATTAGGGTTAGGGTTTCAAACAAGGGTTTTACATTAGGGTAGGGTTTCAAACTAGGGTTTTACATTAGGGTTAGGGTTTCAAACTAGGGTTTTGCATTAGGTTTAGGGTTTCAAACTAGGGTTTTACATTAGGGTTAGGGTTTAAAAACAGGGGTTAAAAATTAGGGTTAGGGTTTCACACTAGGGTTTTACATTAGGGTTAGGTTTTCAAACTAGAGTTTAACATTAGGGTTAGGGTTTCAAACAAGGGTTTTACATTAGGGTTAGGGTTTCAAAACAGTCATTTTACATTAGGGTTAGGGTTACAAACTAGGGTTTTACATTAGGGTTAGGGTTTCAAACTAGGGTTTCTAATTAGAGTTAGGATTTCAAACTAGGGTTTTACATTAGGGTTAGGGTTTCAAATTAGGGTTAGGGTTTCAAACTAGGGTTTCAAATTAGGCTTAGGGTTTCAATCTAGGGTTTTGTTTTAGGGTTAGGGTTTCAAACAAGGGTTTTACATTAGGGTTAGGGTTTCAAACTAGGGTTTTACATTAGGTTTAGGGTTTCAAACTAGGGTTTTACATTAGGGTTAGGGTTACAAACTAGGGTTTTACATTAGGGTTAGGGTTTCAAACTAGGGTTTTAAATTAGGGTTAGGGTTTCAAACTAGGGTTTCAATTTAGGGTTAGGGTTTCAAACTAGGGTTTATCATTAGGGTTAGGGTTTCAAACTAGGGTTTTACATTAGGGTTAGGGTTTCAAACTAGGGCTTATAATTAGGGTTAGGGTTTCAAACTAGTGTTTTACATTAGGGTTAATGCTTCAAACTAGGGTTTCAAATTAGGGTTAGGGTTTCAAACTAGGGTTTTACATTAGGGTTAGGGTTTCAAACTAGGGTTTTACATTAGGGTTAGGGTTTCACACTAAGGTTTTACATTAGGGTTAGGGTTACAAACTAGGGTTTTACATTAGTGTTAGGGTTTCAAACTGGGGTTTCAATTTAGTGTTAGGGTTTCAAACTAGTGTTTTACATTAGGGTTAGTGCTTCAAACTATGGTTTTACATTAGGGTTAGGGTTTCAAACTAGGGTTTTACATTAGGGTTAGGGTTTCAAACTAGGGTTTTACATTAGGGTTAGGGTTTCAAACTAGGGTTTCAAATTAGGGTTAGGGTTACAAACAAGGGGTTTTACATTAGGGTTAGGGTTTCAAACTAGGGTTTTACATTAGGGTTAGGGTTTCAAACTCGGGTTTAAAATTAGGGTAAGGGTTTCAAACAAGGGTTTTACATTAGGGTTAGGGTTTCAAACTAGGGTTTTACATTAGGGTTAGGGTTTCAAACTAGGGTTTTACATTAGAGTTAGGGTTACAAACTAGGGTTTTACATTAGGGTTAGGGTTTCAAACTAGGGTTTTACATTAGGGTTAGGGTTTCAAACTAGGGTTTTACATTAGGGTTAGGGTTTCAAACTAGGGTTTCAATTTAGGGTTAGGGTTTCAAACTAGGGTTTATCATTAGGGTTAGGGTTTCAAACTAGGGTTTTACATTAGGGTAAGGGTTTCAAACTAGGGCTTATTATTAGGGTTAGGGTTTCAAACTAGTGTTTTACATTAGGGTTAATGCTTCAAACTAGGGTTTTACATTAGGGTTGGGTTTCAAACTAGGGATTTACATTTGGGTTAGGGTTACAAACAAGGGTTTTGCATTAGGGTTAGGGTTTCAAACTAGGGTTTATCATTAGGGTTAGGGTTTCAAACTAGGGTTTTACATTAGGGTTAGGGTTACAAACTAGGGTTTTACATTACGGTTAGGGTTTCAAACTAGGGTTTAACGTTAGTGTTAGGGTTTCAAACTAGGGTTTTACATTAGGGTTAATGCTTCAAACTAGGGTTTTACATTAGGGTTACGCTTTCAAACTAGGATTTTACAATAGGGTTAGGGTTTCAAACTAGGGTTTAAAATTAGGGTTAGAGTTTCAAACTAGGGTTTTACATTAGGGTTACTGCTTCAAACTAGGGTTTTACATTAGGGTTAGGGTTTCAAACAAGGGTTTTACATTAGGGTTAGGGTTTCAAACTAGGGTTTAACATTAGGGTTAGGGTTCCAAACTAGGGTTTTACATTAGTGTTAAGGTTACAAACTAGGGTTTTACATTAGGGTTAGGGTTTCAAACTAGCGTTTCAAATTAGGGTTAGGGTATCAAACTAGGCTTTCTAATTAGGGTTAGGGTTTTAAACTAGGGTTTATCATTAGGGTTAGGGTTTCAAACTAGGGTTTTACATTAGGGTTAGGGTTTCAAACTAGGGTTTCTAATTAGGGTTAGGGTTTCAAACTAGGGTTTTATATTAGGGTTAGGGTTTCAAACTAGGGTTTCAAATTAGGGTTAGGGTTTCAAACAAGGGTTTTACATTAGGGTTAGGGTTTCAAACAAGGGTTTTACATTAGGGTTAGGGTTTCAAAACAAGGGTTTTAAATTAGGGTTAGGGTTTCAAACTTGGGTTTTACATTAGGGTTAGGGTTTCAAACTAGGGTTTTGCATTAGGTTTAGGGTTTCAAACTAGGGTTTTACATTAGGGTTAGGGTTTAAAAACAGGGGTTAAAAATTAGGGTTAGGGTTTCACACTAGGGTTTTACATTAGGGTTAGGGTTTCAAACTAGGGTTTCAAATTAGGGTTAGGGTTTCAAACTAGGGTTTCAAATTAGGCTTAGGGTTTCAATCTAGGGTTTTGTTTTAGGGTTAGGGTTTCAAACAAGGGTTTTACATTAGGGTTAGGGTTTCAAACTTGGGTTTTACATTAGGATTAGGGTTACAAACTAGGGTTTTACATTAGGGTTAGGGTTTCAAACTAGGGTTTCAATTTAGGTTTGGGGTTTCAAACTAGGGTTTTACATTAGGGTTAGGGTTAGGGTTTCAAACTAGGGTTTTACATTAGGGTTAGGGTTTCAAAATAGGGTTTAACATTAGGGTTAGGGTTTCAAACTAGGGTTTCAAATTAGGGTTAGGGTTGCAAACTAGGGTTTTACATTAGCGCTAGGGTTTCAAACTCGGGTTTCAAATTAGGGGTAGGGTTTCAAACTAGGGTTTTACATTACGGTTAGGGTTTCAAACTAGGGTTTAACGTTAGGTTTAGGGTTTCAAACTCGGGTTTCAAATTAGGGGTAGGGTTTCAAACTAGGGTTTTACATTACGGTTAGGGTTTCAAACTAGGGTTTAACGTTAGGTTTAGGGTTTCAAACTTGGGTTTTACATCAGGGTTAGGGTTTCAAACTAGGGTTTCAAATTAGGGTTAGGGTTCCAAACTAGGGTTTTACATTAGTGTTAAGGTTACAAACTAGGGTTTTACATTAGGGTTAGGGTTTCAAACTAGCGTTTCAAATTAGGGTTAGGGTATCAAACTAGGCTTTCTAATTAGGGTTAGGGTTTTAAACTAGGGTTTATCATTAGGGTTAGGGTTTCAAACTAGGGTTTTACATTAGGGTTAGGGTTTCAAACTAGGGTTTCTAATTAGGGTTAGGGTTTCAAACTAGGGTTTTATATTAGGGTTAGGGTTTCAAACTAGGGTTTCAAATTAGGGTTAGGGTTTCAAACAAGGGTTTTACATTAGGGTTAGGGTTTCAAACAAGGTTTTTACATTAGGGTTAGGGTTTCAAAACAAGGGTTTTAAATTAGGGTTAGGGTTTCAAACTTGGGTTTTACATTAGGGTTAGGGTTTCAAACTAGGGTTTTGCATTAGGTTTAGGGTTTCAAACTAGGGTTTCACATTAGGGTTAGGGTTTAAAAACAGGGGTTAAAAATTAGGGTTAGGGTTTCACACTAGGGTTTTACATTAGGGTTAGGTTTTCAAACTAGGGTTTTACATTAGGGTTAGGGTTTCAAACAAGGGTTTTACATTAGGGTTAGGGTTTCAAAACAGTCATTTTACATTAGGGTTAGGGTTACAAACTAGGGTTTTACATTAGGGTTAGGGTTTCAAACTAGGGTTTCTAATTAGGGTTAGGGTTTCAAACTAGGGTTTCTAATTAGGGTTAGGGTTTCAAACTAGGGTTTTACATTAGGGTTAGGGTTTCAAACTAGGGTTTCAAATTAGGGTTAGGGTTTCAAACTAGGGTTTCAAATTAGGCTTAGGGTTTCAATCTAGGGTTTTGTTTTAGGGTTAGGGTTTCAAACAAGGGTTTTACATTAGGGTTAGGGTTTCAAACTAGGGTTTTACATTAGGTTTAGGGTTTCAAACTAGGGTTTTACATTAGGGTTAGGGTTACAAACTAGGGTTTTACATTAGGGTTAGGGTTTCAAACTAGGGTTTTAAATTAGGGTTAGGGTTTCAAACTAGGGTTTCAATTTAGGGTTAGGGTTTCAAACTAGGGTTTATCATTAGGGTTAGGGTTTCAAACTAGGTTTTTACATTAGGGTTAGGGTTTCAAACTAGGGCTTATAATTAGGGTTAGGGTTTCAAACTAGTGTTTTACATTAGGGTTATTGCTTCAAACTAGGGTTTCAAATTAGGGTTAGGGTTTCAAACTAGGGTTTTACATTAGGGTTAGGGTTTCAAACTAGGGTTTTACATTAGGGTTAGGGTTTCACACTAAGGTTTTACATTAGGGTTAGGGTTACAAACTAGGGTTTTACATTAGTGTTAGGGTTTCAAACTGGGGTTTCAATTTAGTGTTAGGGTTTCAAACTAGTGTTTTACATTAGGGTTAGTGCTTCAAACTATGGTTTTACATTAGGGTTAGGGTTTCAAACTAGGGTTTTACATTAGGGTTAGGGTTTCAAACTAGGGTTTTACATTAGGGTTTGGTTTCAAACTAGGGTTTCAAATTAGGGTTAGGGTTACAAACAAGGGGTTTTACATTAGGGTTAGGGTTTCAAACTAGGGTTTTACATTAGGGTTAGGGTTTCAAACTCGGGTTTAAAATTAGGGTAAGGGTTTCAAACAAGGGTTTTACATTAGGGTTAGGGTTTCAAACTAGGGTTTTACATTAGGGTTAGGGTTTCAAACTAGGGTTTTACATTAGAGTTAGGGTTACAAACTAGGGTTTTACATTAGGGTTAGGGTTTCAAACTAGGGTTTTACATTAGGGTTAGGGTTTCAAACTAGGGTTTTACATTAGGGTTAGGGTTTCAAACTAGGGTTTCAATTTAGGGTTAGGGTTTCAAACTAGGGTTTATCATTAGGGTTAGGGTTTCAAACTAGGGTTTTACATTAGGGTTAGGGTATCAAACTAGGGCTTATTATTAGGGTTAGGGTTTCAAACTAGTGTTTTACATTAGGGTTAATGCTTCAAACTAGGGTTTTACATTAGGGTTGGGTTTCAAACTAGGGCTTTACATTTGGGTTAGGGTTACAAACAAGGGTTTTACATTAGGGTTAGGGTTTCAAACTAGGGTTTTGCATTAGGGTTAGGGTTTCAAACTAGGGTTTTACATTAGGGTTAGAGTTACAAACTAGGGTTTTACATTACGGTTAGGGTTTCAAACTAGGGTTTAACGTTAGTGTTAGGGTTTCAAACTAGGGTTTTACATTAGGGTTAATGCTTCAAACTAGGGTTTTACATTAGGGTTACGCTTTCAAACTAGGGTTTTACAATAGGGTTAGGGTTTCAAACTAGGGTTTAAAATTAGGGTTAGAGTTTCAAACTAGGGTTTTACATTAGGGTTACTGCTTCAAACTAGGGTTTTACATTAGGGTTAGGGTTTCAAACAAGGGTTTTACATTAGGGTTAGGGTTTCAAACTAGGGTTTAACATTAGGGTTAGGGTTCCAAACTAGGGTTTTACATTAGTGTTAAGGTTACAAACTAGGGTTTTACATTAGGGTTAGGGTTTCAAACTAGCGTTTCAAATTAGGGTTAGGGTTTCAAACTAGGGTTTTACATTAGGGTTAGGGTTTCAAACTAGGGTTTCTAATTAGGGTTAGGGTTTCAAACTAGGGTTTTATTTTAGGGTTAGGGTTTCAAACTAGGGTTTCAAATTAGGGTTAGGGTTTCAAACAAGGGTTTTACATTAGGGTTAGGGTTTCAAACAAGGGTTTTACATTAGGGTTAGGGTTTCAAAACAAGGGTTTTAAATTAGGGTTAGGGTTTCAAACTTGGGTTTTACATTAGGATTAGGGTTACAAACTAGGGTTTTACATTAGGGTTAGGGTTTCAAACTAGGGTTTCAATTTAGGTTTGGTGTTTCAAACTAGGGTTTTACATTAGGGTTAGGGTTAGGGTTTCAAACTAGGGTTTTACATTAGGGTTAGGGTTTCAAAATAGGGTTTAACATTAGGGTTAGGGTTTCAAACTAGGGTTTCAAATTAGGGTTAGGGTTGCAAACTAGGGTTTTACATTAGCGCTAGGGTTTCAAACTCGGGTTTCAAATTAGGGGTAGGGTTTCAAACTAGGGTTTTACATTACGGTTAGGGTTTCAAACTAGGGTTTAACGTTAGGTTTAGGGTTTCAAACTAGGGTTTTACATCAGGGTTAGGGTTTCAAACTAGGGTTTCAAATTAGGGTTAGGGTTACAAACAAGGGGTTTTACATTAGGGTTAGGGTTTCAAACTAGGGTTTCAAATTAGGGTTAGGGTTACAAACAAGGGGTTTTACATTAGGGTTAGGGTTTCAAACTAGGGTTTTACATTAGGGTTAGGGTTTCAAACTCGGGTTTAAAATAAGGGTTAGGGTTTCAAACTAGGGCTTTACATTAGGGTTAGGGTTTAAAACTAGGGTTTCAAATTAGGCTTAGGGTTTCAATCTAGGGTTTTGTTTTAGGGTTAGGGTTTCAAACAAGGGTTTTACATTAGGGTTAGGGTTTCAAACTATTGTTTTACATTAGGGTTAGGGTTTCAAACTAGGGTTTTACATTAGAGTTAGGGTTACAAACTAGGGTTTTACATTAGGGTTAGGGTTTCAAACTAGGGTTTTACATTAGGGTTAGGGTTTCAAACTATGGTTTTACATTAGGGTTAGGGTTACAAACTAGGGTTTTACATTAGGGTTACGCTTTCAAACTAGGGTTTTACATTAGGGTTAGGGTTTCAAACTAGGGTTTCAAATTAGGGTTAGAGTTTCAAACTAGGGTTTTACATTAGGGTTACTGCTTCAAACTAGGGTTTTACATTAGGGTTAGGGTTTCAAACAAGGGTTTTACATTAGGGTTAGGGTTTCAAACTAGGGTTTAACATTAGGGTTAGGGTTCCAAACTAGGGTTTTACATTAGTGTTAAGGTTACAAACTAGGGTTTTACATTAGGGTTAGGGTTTCAAACTAGGGTTTCAAATTAGGGTTAGGGTTTCAAACTAGGGTTTCAAATTAGGGTTAGGGTTTTAAACTAGGGTTTATCATTAGGGTTAGGGTTTCAAACTAGGGTTTTACATTAGGGTTAGGGTTTCAAACTAGGCTTTCTAATTAGGGTTAGGGTTTTAAACTAGGGTTTATCATTAGGGTTAGGGTTTCAAACTAGGGTTTTACATTAGGGTTAGGGTTTCAAACTAGGGTTTATCATTAGGGTTAGGGTTTCAAACTAGGGTTTCAAATTAGGGTTAGGGTTACAAACAAGGGGTTTTACATTAGGGTTAGGGTTTCAAACTAGGGTTTCAAATTAGGGTTAGGGTTTCAAACAAGGGTTTTACATTAGGGTTAGGGTTTCAAAACAGGGGTTTTAAATTAGGGTTAGGGTTTCAAACTTGGGTTTTACATTAGGTTTAGGGTTTCAAACTAGGGTTTCAAATTAGGGTTTGGGTTTCAAATTGAGGTTTTACATTAGGATTAGGGTTACAAACTAGGGTTTTACATTAGGGTTAGGGTTTCAAACTAGGGTTTCAAATTAGGTTTGGGGTTTCAAACTAGGGTTTTACATTAGGGTTAGGGTTTCAAACTAGAGTTTTACATTAGCGCTAGGGTTTCAAACTAGGGTTTTACATTAGGGTTAGGGTTTCAAACTAGGGTTTTACATTAGGGTTAGGGTTTCAAACTAGGGTTTCAATTTAGGGTTAGGGTTTCAAACTAGGGTTTATCATTAGGGTTAGGGTTTCAAACTAGGGTTTTACATTAGGGTTAGGGTTTGAAACTAGGGTTTAACATTAGGGTTAGGGTTTCAAACTAGTGTTTTACTTTAGGGTTAATGCTTCAAACTAGGGTTTTACATAAGGGTTAGCGTTTTAAACTAGGGTTTCACATTAGAGTTAGGATTTCAAACTAGGGTTTCACATTAGAGTTAGGATTTCAAACAGGGGTTTCAAATTAGGGTTAGGGTTTCAAACAAGGGTTTCAAATTAGGTTTAGGGTTTCAAACTAGGGTTTTACATTAGGGTTAGGGTTTCAAACTAGGGTTTATCATTAGGGTTAGGGTTTCAAACTAGGGTTTCAAATTAGGGTTAGGGTTACAAACAAGGGGTTTTACATTAGGGTTAGGGTTTCAAACTAGGGTTTCAAATTAGGGTTAGGATTTCAAACTAGGGTTTTACATTAGGGTTAGGGTTTCAAACTAGGGTTTAACATTAGGGTTAGGGTTTCAAACTAGGGTTTCAAATTAGGGTTAGGGTTACAAACAAGGGGTTTTACATTAGGGTTAGGGTTTCAAACTAGGGTTTTACATTAGGGTTAGTGTTTCAAACTCGGGTTTAAAATTAGGGTTAGGGTTTCAAACAAGGGTTTTACATTAGGGTTAGGGTTTCAAACTAGGGTTTATCATTAGGGTTAGGGTTTCAAACTAGGGTTTCAAATTAGGGTTAGGGTTACAAACAAGGGGTTTTACATTAGGGTTAGGGTTTCAAACTAGGGTTTCAAATTAGGGTTAGGGTTTCAAACAAGGGTTTTACATTAGGGTTAGGGTTTCAAAACAGGGGTTTTAAATTAGGTTTGGGGTTTCAAACTAGGGTTTTACATTAGGGTTAGGGTTTCAAACTAGGGTTTCAAATTAGGTTTGGGGTTTCAAACTAGGGTTTTACATTAGGGTTAGGGTTTCAAACTAGGGTTTTACATTAGCGCTAGGGTTATAAACTAGGGTTTTACATTAGGGTTAGGGTTTCAAACTAGGGTTTTACATTAGGGTTAGGGTTTCAAACTAGGGTTTCAATTTAGGGTTAGGGTTTCAAACTAGGGTTTATCATTAGGGTTAGGGTTTCAAACTAGGGTTTTACATTAGGGTTAGGGTTTGAAACTAGGGTTTAACATTAGGGTTAGGGTTTCAAACTAGTGTTTTACTTTAGGGTTAATGCTTCAAACTAGGGTTTTACATAAGGGTTAGCGTTTTAAACTAGGGTTTCACATTAGAGTTAGGATTTCAAACTAGGGTTTCACATTAGAGTTAGGATTTCAAACAGGGGTTTCAAATTAGGGTTAGGGTTTCAAACAAGGGTTTCAAATTAGGTTTAGGGTTTCAAACTAGGGTTTTACATTAGGGTTAGGGTTTCAAACTAGGGTTTATCATTAGGGTTAGGGTTTCAAACTAGGGTTTCAAATTAGGGTTAGGGTTACAAACAAGGGGTTTTACATTAGGGTTAGGGTTTCAAACTAGGGTTTCAAATTAGGGTTAGGATTTCAAACTAGGGTTTTACATTAGGGTTAGGGTTTCAAACTAGGGTTTAACATTAGGGTTAGGGTTTCAAACTAGGGTTTCAAATTAGGGTTAGGGTTACAAACAAGGGGTTTTACATTAGGGTTAGGGTTTCAAACTAGGGTTTTACATTAGGGTTAGTGTTTCAAACTCGGGTTTAAAATTAGGGTTAGGGTTTCAAACAAGGGTTTTACATTAGGGTTAGGGTTTCAAACTAGGGTTTTACATTAGGGTTAGGGTTTCAAACTAGGGTTTTACATTAGAGTTAGGGTTACAAACTAGGGTTTTACATTAGGGTTAGGGTTTCAAACTAGGGTTTTACATTAGGGTTAGGGTTTCAAACTATGGTTTTACATTAGGGTTAGGGTTTCAAACTATTGTTTTACATTAGGGTTAGGGTTTCAAACTAGGGTTTAACATTAGGGTTAGGGTTCCAAACTAGGGTTTTACATTAGTGTTAAGGTTACAAACTAGGGTTTTACATTAGGGTTAGGGTTTCAAACTAGGGTTTCAAATTAGGGTTAGGGTTTCAAACTAGGGTTTCAAATTAGGGTTAGGGTTTTAAACTAGGGTTTATCATTAGGGTTAGGGTTTCAAACTAGGGTTTTACATTAGGGTTAGGGTTTCAAACTAGGCTTTCTAATTAGGGTTAGGGTTTTAAACTAGGGTTTATCATTAGGGTTAGGGTTTCAAACTAGGGTTTCTAATTAGGGTTAGGGTTTCAAACTAGGGTTTTATATTAGGGTTAGGGTTTCAAACTAGGGTTTCAAATTAGGGTTAGGGTTTCAAACAAGGGTTTTACATTAGGGTTAGGGTTTCAAAACAGGGGTTTTAAATTAGGGTTAGGGTTTCAAACTTGGGTTTTACATTAGGTTTAGGGTTTCAAACTAGGGTTTCAAATTAGGGTTTGGGTTTCAAATTGAGGTTTTACATTAGGATTAGGGTTACAAACTAGGGTTTTACATTAGGGTTAGGGTTTCAAACTAGGGTTTCAAATTAGGTTTGGGGTTTCAAACTAGGGTTTTACATTAGGGTTAGGGTTTCAAACTAGGGTTTTACATTAGCGCTAGGGTTTCAAACTAGGGTTTTACATTAGGGTTAGGGTTTCAAACTAGGGTTTTACATTAGGGTTAGGGTTTCAAACTAGGGTTTCAATTTAGGGTTAGGGTTTCAAACTAGGGTTTATCATTAGGGTTAGGGTTTCAAACTAGGGTTTTACATTAGGGTTAGGGTTTGAAACTAGGGTTTAACATTAGGGTTAGGGTTTCAAACTAGTGTTTTACTTTAGGGTTAATGCTTCAAACTAGGGTTTTACATAAGGGTTAGCGTTTTAAACTAGGGTTTCACATTAGAGTTAGGATTTCAAACTAGGGTTTCACATTAGAGTTAGGATTTCAAACAGGGGTTTCAAATTAGGGTTAGGGTTTCAAACAAGGGTTTCAAATTAGGTTTAGGGTTTCAAACTAGTGTTTTACATTAGGGTTAGGGTTTCAAACTAGGGTTTATCATTAGGGTTAGGGTTTCAAACTAGGGTTTCAAATTAGGGTTAGGGTTACAAACAAGGGGTTTTACATTAGGGTTAGGGTTTCAAACTAGGGTTTAACATTAGGGTTAGGGTTTCAAACTAGGGTTTCAAATTAGGGTTAGGGTTACAAACAAGGGGTTTTACATTAGGGTTAGGGTTTCAAACTAGGGTTTTACATTAGGGTTAGTGTTTCAAACTCGGGTTTAAAATTAGGGTTAGGGTTTCAAACAAGGGTTTTACATTAGGGTTAGGGTTTCAAACTAGGGTTTTACATTAGGGTTAGGGTTTCAAACTAGGGTTTTACATTAGAGTTAGGGTTACAAACTAGGGTTTTACATTAGGGTTAGGGTTTCAAACTAGGGTTTTACATTAGGGTTAGGGTTTCAAACTATGGTTTTACATTAGGGTTAGGGTTACAAACTAGGGTTTTACATTAGGGTTAGGGTTTCAAACTAGGGTTTTACATTAGGGTTAGGGTTTCAAACTGTGGTTTCAATTTAGTGTTAGGGTTTCAAACTAGGGTTTAACATTAGGGTTAATGCTTCAAACTAGGGTTTTACATTAGGGTTAGTGTTTCAAACTAGTGTTTTACATTAGGGTTAGTGCTTCAAACTAGGGTTTTACATTAGGGTTAGGGTTTCAAACTAGGGTTTTACATTAGGGTTAGGGTTTCAAACTAGGGTTTTACATTAGGGTTAGGGTTTCAAACTAGGGTTTTACATTAGGGTTAAGGTTTCAAACTAGGGTTTTACATTAGGGTTAGTGTTTCAAACTAGGGTTTTAAATTTGGGTTAGGGTTTCAAACTAGGGTTTTTTATGAGGGTTAGGGTTTCAAACTAAGGTTTCACATTAGAGTTAGGATTTCAAACAGGGGTTTCAAATTAGGGTTAGGGTTTCAAACTAGGGTTTTACATTAAGGTTTGGGTTTCAAACTAGGGTTTAACATTAGGGTTAGGGTTTCAAATTAGGGTTAGGGTTTCAAATTAGGGTTAGGGTTACAAACAAGGGGTTTTACATTAGGGTTAGGGTTTCAAACTAGGGTTTTACATTAGGGTTAGGGTTTCAAACTCGGGTTTAAAATAAGGGTTAGGGTTTCAAACTAGGGCTTTACATTAGGGTTAGGGTTTCAAACTATTGTTTTACATTAGGGTTAGGGTTTCAAACTAGGGTTTTACATTAGAGTTAGGGTTACAAACTAGGGTTTTACATTAGGGTTAGGGTTTCAAACTATTGTTTTACATTAGGGTTAGGGTTTCAAACTAGGGTTTTACATTAGAGTTAGGGTTACAAACTAGGGTTTTACATTAGGGTTAGGGTTTCAAACTAGGGTTTTACATTAGGGTTAGGGTTTCAAACTATGGTTTTACATTAGGGTTAGGGTTACAAACTAGGGTTTTACATTAGGGTTAGGGTTTCAAACTAGGGTTTTACATTAGGGTTAGGGTTTCAAATTAGGGTTTAACATTAGGGTTAGCGTTTCAAACTGTTGTTTTACATTAGGGTTAATGCTTCAAACTAGGGTTTTACATTAGGGTTAGGGTTTTAAACTATGGTTTCAAATTAGATTTGGGGTTTCAAACTAGGGTTTTACATTAGAGTTAGCGTTTCAAACTAGTGTTTTACATTAGGGTTAGTGCTTCAAACTAGGGTTTTACATTAGGGTTAATGCTTCAAACTAGGGTTTTACATTAGGGTTAGGGTTTCAAACTAGGGTTTTACATTAGTGTTAGGTTTTCAAACTAGGGTTTTACATTTGGGTTAGGGTTACAAACTAGGGTTTTACATTAGGTTTAGGGTTTCAAACTAGGGTTTCAAATTAGGCTTAGCGTTACAAACAAGGGGTTTTACATTAGGGTTAGGGTTTCAAACTAGGGTTTTACATTAGGGTTAGGGTTTCAAACTCGGGTTTAAAATAAGGGTTAGGGTTTCAAACTAGGGCTTTACATTAGGGTTAGGGTTTAAAACTAGGGTTTCAAATTAGGCTTAGGGTTTCAATCTAGGGTTTTGTTTTAGGGTTAGGGTTTCAAACAAGGGTTTTACATTAGGGTTAGGGTTTCAAACTATTGTTTTACATTAGGGTTAGGGTTTCAAACTAGGGTTTTACATTAGAGTTAGGGTTACAAACTAGGGTTTTACATTAGGGTTAGGGTTTCAAACTAGGGTTTTACATTAGGGTTAGGGTTTCAAACTATGGTTTTACATTAGGGTTAGGGTTACAAACTAGGGTTTTACATTAGGGTTACGCTTTCAAACTAGGGTTTTACATTAGGGTTAGGGTTTCAAACTAGGGTTTCAAATTAGGGTTAGAGTTTCAAACTAGGGTTTTACATTAGGGTTACTGCTTCAAACTAGGGTTTTACATTAGGGTTAGGGTTTCAAACAAGGGTTTTACATTAGGGTTAGGGTTTCAAACTAGGGTTTAACATTAGGGTTAGGGTTCCAAACTAGGGTTTTACATTAGTGTTAAGGTTACAAACTAGGGTTTTACATTAGGGTTAGGGTTTCAAACTAGGGTTTCAAATTAGGGTTAGGGTTTCAAACTAGGGTTTCAAATTAGGGTTAGGGTTTTAAACTAGGGTTTATCATTAGGGTTAGGGTTTTAAACTAGGGTTTATCATTAGGGTTAGGGTTTCAAACTAGGGTTTTACATTAGGGTTAGGGTTTCAAACTAGGGTTTCTAATTAGGGTTAGGGTTTCAAACTAGGGTTTTATATTAGGGTTAGGGTTTCAAACTAGGGTTTCAAATTAGGTTTAGGGTTTCAAACAAGGGTTTTACATTAGGGTTAGGGTTTCAAAACAGGGGTTTTAAATTAGGGTTAGGGTTTCAAACTTGGGTTTTACATTAGGTTTAGGGTTTCAAACTAGGGTTTCAAATTAGGGTTTGGGTTTCAAATTGAGGTTTTACATTAGGATTAGGGTTACAAACTAGGGTTTTACATTAGGGTTAGGGTTTCAAACTAGGGTTTCAAATTAGGTTTGGGGTTTCAAACTAGGGTTTTACATTAGGGTTAGGGTTTCAAACTAGGGTTTTACATTAGCGCTAGGGTTTCAAACTAGGGTTTTACATTAGGGTTAGGGTTTCAAACTAGGGTTTTACATTAGGGTTAGGGTTTCAAACTAGGGTTTCAATTTAGGGTTAGGGTTTCAAACTAGGGTTTATCATTAGGGTTAGGGTTTCAAACTAGGGTTTTACATTAGGGTTAGGGTTTGAAACTAGGGTTTAACATTAGGGTTAGGGTTTCAAACTAGTGTTTTACTTTAGGGTTAATGCTTCAAACTAGGGTTTTACATAAGGGTTAGCGTTTTAAACTAGGGTTTCACATTAGAGTTAGGATTTCAAACTAGGGTTTCACATTAGAGTTAGGATTTCAAACAGGGGTTTCAAATTAGGGTTAGGGTTTCAAACAAGGGTTTCAAATTAGGTTTAGGGTTTCAAACTAGGGTTTTACATTAGGGTTAGGGTTTCAAACTAGGGTTTATCATTAGGGTTAGGGTTTCAAACTAGGGTTTCAAATTAGGGTTAGGGTTACAAACAAGGGGTTTTACATTAGGGTTAGGGTTTCAAACTAGGGTTTCAAATTAGGGTTAGGATTTCAAACTAGGGTTTTACATTAGGGTTAGGGTTTCAAACTAGGGTTTAACATTAGGGTTAGGGTTTCAAACTAGGGTTTCAAATTAGGGTTAGGGTTACAAACAAGGGGTTTTACATTAGGGTTAGGGTTTCAAACTAGGGTTTTACATTAGGGTTAGTGTTTCAAACTCGGGTTTAAAATTAGGGTTAGGGTTTCAAACAAGGGTTTTACATTAAGGTTAGGGTTTCAAACTAGGGTTTTACATTAGGGTTAGGGTTTCAAACTAGGGTTTTACATTAGAGTTAGGGTTACAAACTAGGGTTTTACATTAGGGTTAGGGTTTCAAACTAGGGTTTTACATTAGGGTTAGGGTTTCAAACTATGGTTTTACATTAGGGTTAGGGTTTCAAACTATTGTTTTACATTAGGGTTAGGGTTTCAAACTAGGGTTTTACATTAGAGTTAGGGTTACAAACTAGGGTTTTACATTAGGGTTAGGGTTTCAAACTAGGGTTTTACATTAGGGTTAGGGTTTCAAACTATGGTTTTACATTAGGGTTAGGGTTACAAACTAGGGTTTTACATTAGGGTTACGCTTTCAAACTAGGGTTTTACATTAGGGTTAGGGTTTCAAACTAGGGTTTCAAATTAGGGTTAGAGTTTCAAACTAGGGTTTTACATTAGGGTTACTGCTTCAAACTAGGGTTTTACATTAGGGTTAGGGTTTCAAACAAGGGTTTTACATTAGGGTTAGGGTTTCAAACTAGGGTTTAACATTAGGGTTAGGGTTCCAAACTAGGGTTTTACATTAGTGTTAAGGTTACAAACTAGGGTTTTACATTAGGGTTAGGGTTTCAAACTAGGGTTTCAAATTAGGGTTAGGGTTTCAAACTAGGGTTTCAAATTAGGGTTAGGGTTTTAAACTAGGGTTTATCATTAGGGTTAGGGTTTCAAACTAGGGTTTTACATTAGGGTTAGGGTTTCAAACTAGGCTTTCTAATTAGGGTTAGGGTTTTAAACTAGGGTTTATCATTAGGGTTAGGGTTTCAAACTAGGGTTTCTAATTAGGGTTAGGGTTTCAAACTAGGGTTTTATATTAGGGTTAGGGTTTCAAACTAGGGTTTCAAATTAGGGTTAGGGTTTCAAACAAGGGTTTTACATTAGGGTTAGGGTTTCAAAACAGGGGTTTTAAATTAGGGTTAGGGTTTCAAACAAGGGTTTTACATTAGGTTTAGGGTTTCAAACTAGGGTTTCAAATTAGGGTTTGGGTTTCAAATTGAGGTTTTACATTAGGATTAGGGTTACAAACTAGGGTTTTACATTAGGGTTAGGGTTTCAAACTAGGGTTTCAAATTAGGTTTGGGGTTTCAAACTAGGGTTTTACATTAGGGTTAGGGTTTCAAACTAGGGTTTTACATTAGCGCTAGGGTTTCAAACTAGGGTTTTACATTAGGGTTAGGGTTTCAAACTAGGGTTTTACATTAGGGTTAGGGTTTCAAACTAGGGTTTCAATTTAGGGTTAGGGTTTCAAACTAGGGTTTATCATTAGGGTTAGGGTTTCAAACTAGGGTTTTACATTAGGGTTAGGGTTTGAAACTAGGGTTTAACATTAGGGTTAGGGTTTCAAACTAGTGTTTTACTTTAGGGTTAATGCTTCAAACTAGGGTTTTACATAAGGGTTAGCGTTTTAAACTAGGGTTTCACATTAGAGTTAGGATTTCAAACTAGGGTTTCACATTAGAGTTAGGATTTCAAACAGGGGTTTCAAATTAGGGTTAGGGTTTCAAACAAGGGTTTCAAATTAGGTTTAGGGTTTCAAACTAGGGTTTTACATTAGGGTTAGGGTTTCAAACTAGGGTTTATCATTAGGGTTAGGGTTTCAAACTAGGGTTTCAAATTAGGGTTAGGGTTACAAACAAGGGGTTTTACATTAGGGTTAGGGTTTCAAACTAGGGTTTCAAATTAGGGTTAGGATTTCAAACTAGGGTTTTACATTAGGGTTAGGGTTTCAAACTAGGGTTTAACATTAGGGTTAGGGTTTCAAACTAGGGTTTCAAATTAGGGTTAGGGTTACAAACAAGGGGTTTTACATTAGGGTTAGGGTTTCAAACTAGGGTTTTACATTAGGGTTAGTGTTTCAAACTCGGGTTTAAAATTAGGGTTAGGGTTTCAAACAAGGGTTTTACATTAGGGTTAGTGTTTCAAACTAGGGTTTTAAATTTGGGTTAGGGTTTCAAACTAGGGTTTTTTATGAGGGTTAGGGTTTCAAACTAAGGTTTCACATTAGAGTTAGGATTTCAAACAGGGGTTTCAAATTAGGGTTAGGGTTTCAAACTAGGGTTTTACATTAAGGTTTGGGTTTCAAACTAGGGTTTAACATTAGGGTTAGGGTTTCAAATTAGGGTTAGGGTTTCAAATTAGGGTTAGGGTTACAAACAAGGGGTTTTACATTAGGGTTAGGGTTTCAAACTAGGGTTTTACATTAGGGTTAGGGTTTCAAACTCGGGTTTAAAATAAGGGTTAGGGTTTCAAACTAGGGCTTTACATTAGGGTTAGGGTTTCAAACTATTGTTTTACATTAGGGTTAGGGTTTCAAACTAGGGTTTTACATTAGAGTTAGGGTTACAAACTAGGGTTTTACATTAGGGTTAGGGTTTCAAACTATTGTTTTACATTAGGGTTAGGGTTTCAAACTAGGGTTTTACATTAGAGTTAGGGTTACAAACTAGGGTTTTACATTAGGGTTAGGGTTTCAAACTAGGGTTTTACATTAGGGTTAGGGTTTCAAACTATGGTTTTACATTAGGGTTAGGGTTTCAAATTAGGGTTTAACATTAGGGTTAGCGTTTCAAACTGTTGTTTTACATTAGGGTTAATGCTTCAAACTAGGGTTTTACATTAGGGTTAGGGTTTTAAACTATGGTTTCAAATTAGATTTGGGGTTTCAAACTAGGGTTTTACATTAGAGTTAGCGTTTCAAACTAGTGTTTTACATTAGGGTTAGTGCTTCAAACTAGGGTTTTACATTAGGGTTAATGCTTCAAACTAGGGTTTTACATTAGGGTTAGGGTTTCAAACTAGGGTTTTACATTAGTGTTAGGTTTTCAAACTAGGGTTTTACATTTGGGTTAGGGTTACAAACTAGGGTTTTACATTAGGTTTAGGGTTTCAAACTAGGGTTTCAAATTAGGCTTAGCGTTACAAACAAGGGGTTTTACATTAGGGTTAGGGTTTCAAACTAGGGTTTTACATTAGGGTTAGGGTTTCAAACTCGGGTTTAAAATAAGGGTTAGGGTTTCAAACTAGGGCTTTACATTAGGGTTAGGGTTTAAAACTAGGGTTTCAAATTAGGCTTAGGGTTTCAATCTAGGGTTTTGTTTTAGGGTTAGGGTTTCAAACAAGGGTTTTACATTAGGGTTAGGGTTTCAAACTATTGTTTTACATTAGGGTTAGGGTTTCAAACTAGGGTTTTACATTAGAGTTAGGGTTACAAACTAGGGTTTTACATTAGGGTTAGGGTTTCAAACTAGGGTTTTACATTAGGGTTAGGGTTTCAAACTATGGTTTTACATTAGGGTTAGGGTTACAAACAGGGGTTTTACATTAGGGTTACGCTTTCAAACTAGGGTTTTACATTAGGGTTAGGGTTTCAAACTAGGGTTTCAAATTAGGGTTAGAGTTTCAAACTAGGGTTTTACATTAGGGTTACTGCTTCAAACTAGGGTTTTACATTAGGGTTAGGGTTTCAAACAAGGGTTTTACATTAGGGTTAGGGTTTCAAACTAGGGTTTAACATTAGGGTTAGGGTTCCAAACTAGGGTTTTACATTAGTGTTAAGGTTACAAACTAGGGTTTTACATTAGGGTTAGGGTTTCAAACTAGGGTTTCAAATTAGGGTTAGGGTTTCAAACTAGGGTTTCAAATTAGGGTTAGGGTTTTAAACTAGGGTTTATCATTAGGGTTAGGGTTTTAAACTAGGGTTTATCATTAGGGTTAGGGTTTCAAACTAGGGTTTTACATTAGGGTTAGGGTTTCAAACTAGGGTTTCTAATTAGGGTTAGGGTTTCAAACTAGGGTTTTATATTAGGGTTAGGGTTTCAAACTAGGGTTTCAAATTAGGTTTAGGGTTTCAAACAAGGGTTTTACATTAGGGTTAGGGTTTCAAAACAGGGGTTTTAAATTAGGGTTAGGGTTTCAAACTTGGGTTTTACATTAGGTTTAGGGTTTCAAACTAGGGTTTCAAATTAGGGTTTGGGTTTCAAATTGAGGTTTTACATTAGGATTAGGGTTACAAACTAGGGTTTTACATTAGGGTTAGGGTTTCAAACTAGGGTTTCAAATTAGGTTTGGGGTTTCAAACTAGGGTTTTACATTAGGGTTAGGGTTTCAAACTAGGGTTTTACATTAGCGCTAGGGTTTCAAACTAGGGTTTTACATTAGGGTTAGGGTTTCAAACTAGGGTTTTACATTAGGGTTAGGGTTTCAAACTAGGGTTTCAATTTAGGGTTAGGGTTTCAAACTAGGGTTTATCATTAGGGTTAGGGTTTCAAACTAGGGTTTTACATTAGGGTTAGGGTTTGAAACTAGGGTTTAACATTAGGGTTAGGGTTTCAAACTAGTGTTTTACTTTAGGGTTAATGCTTCAAACTAGGGTTTTACATAAGGGTTAGCGTTTTAAACTAGGGTTTCACATTAGAGTTAGGATTTCAAACTAGGGTTTCACATTAGAGTTAGGATTTCAAACAGGGGTTTCAAATTAGGGTTAGGGTTTCAAACAAGGGTTTCAAATTAGGTTTAGGGTTTCAAACTAGGGTTTTACATTAGGGTTAGGGTTTCAAACTAGGGTTTATCATTAGGGTTAGGGTTTCAAACTAGGGTTTCAAATTAGGGTTAGGGTTACAAACAAGGGGTTTTACATTAGGGTTAGGGTTTCAAACTAGGGTTTCAAATTAGGGTTAGGATTTCAAACTAGGGTTTTACATTAGGGTTAGGGTTTCAAACTAGGGTTTAACATTAGGGTTAGGGTTTCAAACTAGGGTTTCAAATTAGGGTTAGGGTTACAAACAAGGGGTTTTACATTAGGGTTAGGGTTTCAAACTAGGGTTTTACATTAGGGTTAGTGTTTCAAACTCGGGTTTAAAATTAGGGTTAGGGTTTCAAACAAGGGTTTTACATTAAGGTTAGGGTTTCAAACTAGGGTTTTACATTAGGGTTAGGGTTTCAAACTAGGGTTTTACATTAGAGTTAGGGTTACAAACTAGGGTTTTACATTAGGGTTAGGGTTTCAAACTAGGGTTTTACATTAGGGTTAGGGTTTCAAACTATGGTTTTACATTAGGGTTAGGGTTTCAAACTATTGTTTTACATTAGGGTTAGGGTTTCAAACTAGGGTTTTACATTAGAGTTAGGGTTACAAACTAGGGTTTTACATTAGGGTTAGGGTTTCAAAATAGGGTTTTACATTAGGGTTAGGGTTTCAAACTATGGTTTTACATTAGGGTTAGGGTTACAAACTAGGGTTTTACATTAGGGTTACGCTTTCAAACTAGGGTTTTACATTAGGGTTAGGGTTTCAAACTAGGGTTTCAAATTAGGGTTAGAGTTTCAAACTAGGGTTTTACATTAGGGTTACTGCTTCAAACTAGGGTTTTACATTAGGGTTAGGGTTTCAAACAAGGGTTTTACATTAGGGTTAGGGTTTCAAACTAGGGTTTAACATTAGGGTTAGGGTTCCAAACTAGGGTTTTACATTAGTGTTAAGGTTACAAACTAGGGTTTTACATTAGGGTTAGGGTTTCAAACTAGGGTTTCAAATTAGGGTTAGGGTTTCAAACTAGGGTTTCAAATTAGGGTTAGGGTTTTAAACTAGGGTTTATCATTAGGGTTAGGGTTTCAAACTAGGGTTTTACATTAGGGTTAGGGTTTCAAACTAGGCTTTCTAATTAGGGTTAGGGTTTTAAACTAGGGTTTATCATTAGGGTTAGGGTTTCAAACTAGGGTTTCTAATTAGGGTTAGGGTTTCAAACTAGGGTTTTATATTAGGGTTAGGGTTTCAAACTAGGGTTTCAAATTAGGGTTAGGGTTTCAAACAAGGGTTTTACATTAGGGTTAGGGTTTCAAAACAGGGGTTTTAAATTAGGGTTAGGGTTTCAAACAAGGGTTTTACATTAGGTTTAGGGTTTCAAACTAGGGTTTCAAATTAGGGTTTGGGTTTCAAATTGAGGTTTTACATTAGGATTAGGGTTACAAACTAGGGTTTTACATTAGGGTTAGGGTTTCAAACTAGGGTTTCAAATTAGGTTTGGGGTTTCAAACTAGGGTTTTACATTAGGGTTAGGGTTTCAAACTAGGGTTTTACATTAGCGCTAGGGTTTCAAACTAGGGTTTTACATTAGGGTTAGGGTTTCAAACTAGGGTTTTACATTAGGGTTAGGGTTTCAAACTAGGGTTTCAATTTAGGGTTAGGGTTTCAAACTAGGGTTTATCATTAGGGTTAGGGTTTCAAACTAGGGTTTTACATTAGGGTTAGGGTTTGAAACTAGGGTTTAACATTAGGGTTAGGGTTTCAAACTAGTGTTTTACTTTAGGGTTAATGCTTCAAACTAGGGTTTTACATAAGGGTTAGCGTTTTAAACTAGGGTTTCACATTAGAGTTAGGATTTCAAACTAGGGTTTCACATTAGAGTTAGGATTTCAAACAGGGGTTTCAAATTAGGGTTAGGGTTTCAAACAAGGGTTTCAAATTAGGTTTAGGGTTTCAAACTAGGGTTTTACATTAGGGTTAGGGTTTCAAACTAGGGTTTATCATTAGGGTTAGGGTTTCAAACTAGGGTTTCAAATTAGGGTTAGGGTTACAAACAAGGGGTTTTACATTAGGGTTAGGGTTTCAAACTAGGGTTTCAAATTAGGGTTAGGATTTCAAACTAGGGTTTTACATTAGGGTTAGGGTTTCAAACTAGGGTTTAACATTAGGGTTAGGGTTTCAAACTAGGGTTTCAAATTAGGGTTAGGGTTACAAACAAGGGGTTTTACATTAGGGTTAGGGTTTCAAACTAGGGTTTTACATTAGGGTTAGTGTTTCAAACTCGGGTTTAAAATTAGGGTTAGGGTTTCAAACAAGGGTTTTACATTAGGGTTAGGGTTTCAAACTAGGGTTTTACATTAGGGTTAGGGTTTCAAACTAGGGTTTTACATTAGAGTTAGGGTTACAAACTAGGGTTTTACATTAGGGTTAGGGTTTCAAACTAGGGTTTTACATTAGGGTTAGGGTTTCAAACTATGGTTTTACATTAGGGTTAGGGTTACAAACTAGGGTTTTACATTAGGGTTAGGGTTTCAAACTAGGGTTTTACATTAGGGTTAGGGTTTCAAACTGTGGTTTCAATTTAGTGTTAGGGTTTCAAACTAGGGTTTAACATAAGGGTTAATGCTTCAAACTAGGGTTTTACATTAGGGTTAGTGTTTCAAACTAGTGTTTTACATTAGGGTTAGTGCTTCAAACTAGGGTTTTATATTAGGGTTAGGGTTTCAAACTAGGGTTTTACATTAGGGTTAGGGTTTCAAACTAGGGTTTTACATTAGGGTTAGGGTTTCAAACTAGGGTTTTACATTAGGGTTAAGGTTTCAAACTAGGGTTTTACATTAGGGTTAGTGTTTCAAACTAGGGTTTTAAATTTGGGTTAGGGTTTCAAACTAGGGTTTTTTATGAGGGTTAGGGTTTCAAACTAAGGTTTCACATTAGAGTTAGGATTTCAAACAGGGGTTTCAAATTAGGGTTAGGGTTTCAAACTAGGGTTTTACATTAAGGTTTGGGTTTCAAACTAGGGTTTAACATTAGGGTTAGGGTTTCAAATTAGGGTTAGGGTTTCAAATTAGGGTTAGGGTTACAAACAAGGGGTTTTACATTAGGGTTAGGGTTTCAAACTAGGGTTTTACATTAGGGTTAGGGTTTCAAACTCGGGTTTAAAATAAGGGTTAGGGTTTCAAACTAGGGCTTTACATTAGGGTTAGGGTTTCAAACTATTGTTTTACATTAGGGTTAGGGTTTCAAACTAGGGTTTTACATTAGAGTTAGGGTTACAAACTAGGGTTTTACATTAGGGTTAGGGTTTCAAACTATTGTTTTACATTAGGGTTAGGGTTTCAAACTAGGGTTTTACATTAGAGTTAGGGTTACAAACTAGGGTTTTACATTAGGGTTAGGGTTTCAAACTAGGGTTTTACATTAGGGTTAGGGTTTCAAACTATGGTTTTACATTAGGGTTAGGGTTACAAACTAGGGTTTTACATTAGGGTTAGGGTTTCAAACTAGGGTTTTACATTAGGGTTAGGGTTTCAAATTAGGGTTTAACATTAGGGTTAGCGTTTCAAACTGTTGTTTTACATTAGGGTTAATGCTTCAAACTAGGGTTTTACATTAGGGTTAGGGTTTTAAACTATGGTTTCAAATTAGATTTGGGGTTTCAAACTAGGGTTTTACATTAGAGTTAGCGTTTCAAACTAGTGTTTTACATTAGGGTTAGTGCTTCAAACTAGGGTTTTACATTAGGGTTAATGCTTCAAACTAGGGTTTTACATTAGGGTTAGGGTTTCAAACTAGGGTTTTACATTAGTGTTAGGTTTTCAAACTAGGGTTTTACATTTGGGTTAGGGTTACAAACTAGGGTTTTACATTAGGTTTAGGGTTTCAAACTAGGGTTTCAAATTAGGCTTAGCGTTACAAACAAGGGGTTTTACATTAGGGTTAGGGTTTCAAACTAGGGTTTTACATTAGGGTTAGGGTTTCAAACTCGGGTTTAAAATAAGGGTTAGGGTTTCAAACTAGGGCTTTACATTAGGGTTAGGGTTTCAAACTATTGTTTTACATTAGGGTTAGGGTTTCAAACTAGGGTTTTACATTAGGGTTAATGCTTCAAACTAGGGTTTTACATTAGGGTTAGGGTTTCAAACTAGGGTTTTACATTAGTGTTAGGTTTTCAAACTAGGGTTTTACATTTGGGTTAGGGTTACAAACTAGGGTTTTACATTAGAGTTAGCGTTTCAAACTAGTGTTTTACATTAGGGTTAGTGCTTCAAACTAGGGTTTTACATTAGGGTTAATGCTTCAAACTAGGGTTTTACATTAGGGTTAGGGTTTCAAACTAGGGTTTTACATTAGTGTTAGGTTTTCAAACTAGGGTTTAACATTAGGGTTAGCGTTTCAAACTAGGGTTTTACATTAGGGTTAGGGTTACAAACTAGGGTTTAACATTAGGATTAGGGTTTCAAACTAGGGTTTTACATTAGGGTTAGGGTTTCAAACTAGGGTTTCAAATTAGGCTTAGGGTTTCAATCTAGGGTTTTGTTTTAGGGTTAGGGTTTCAAACAAGGGTTTTACAATAGGGTTAGGGTTTCAAACTAGGGTTTTACATTAGGTTTAGGGTTTCAAACTAGGGTTTTACATTAGGGTTAGGGTTACAAACTAGGGTTTTACAATAGGGTTAGGGTTTCAAACTAGGGTTTTACATTAGGGTTAGGGTTTCAAACTAGGGTTTCAATTTAGGGTTAGGGTTTCAAACTAGGGTTTATCATTAGGGTTAGGGTTTCAAACTAGGGTTTTACATTAGGGTTAGGGTTTCAAACTAGGGCTTTACATTTGGGTTAGGGTTACAAACAAGGGTTTTACATTAGGGTTAGGGTTTCAAACTAGGGTTTTGCATTAGGTTTAGGGTTTCAAACTAGGGTTTATCATTAGGGTTAGGGTTTCAAACTAGGGTTTTACATTAGGGTTAGGGTTTCAAACAAGGGTTTTACATTAGGGTTAGGGTTTCAAACAAGGGTTTTACATTAGGGTTAGGGTTTCAAAACAGGGGTTTTAAATTAGGGTTAGGGTTTCAAACTTGGGTTTTACATTAGGTTTAGGGTTTCAAACTAGGGTTTCAAATTAGGGTTAGGGTTTCAAATTGAGGTTTTACATTAGGATTAGGGTTACAAACTAGGGTTTTACATTAGGGTTAGGGTTTCAAACTAGTGTTTCAAATTAGGTTTGGGGTTTCAAACTAGGGTTTTACATTAGGGTTAGGGTTTCAAACTAGGGTTTTACATTAGGGTTAGGGTTTCAAAATAGGGTTTTACATTAGGGTTAGGGTTTCAAAATAGGGTTTAACATTAGGGTTAGGGTTTCAAACTAGGGTTTCAAATTAGGGTTAGGGTTGCAAACTAGGGTTTTACATTAGCACTAGGGTTTCAAACTCGGGTTTCAAATTAGGGGTAGGGTTTCAAACTAGGGTTTTACATTAGGGTTAGGGTTTCAAACTAGGGTTTCAAATTAGAGTTAGGGTTTCAAACTAGGGTTTTACATTAGGGTTAGGGTTTCAAACTAGGGTTTCAAATTAGGCTTAGGGTTTCAATCTAGGGTTTTGTTTTAGGGTTAGGGTTTCAAACAAGGGTTTTACAATAGGGTTAGGGTTTCAAACTAGGGTTTTACATTAGATTTAGGGTTTCAAACTAGGGTTTTACATTAGGGTTAGGGTTACAAACTAGGGTTTTACATTAGGGTTAGGGTTTCAAACTAGGGTTTTACATTAGGGTTAGGGTTTCAAACTAGGGTTTCAATTTAGGGTTAGGGTTTCAAACTAGGGTTTAACATTAGGGTTAGGGTTTCAAACTAGTGTTTTACTTTAGGTTTAATGCTTTAAACTAGGGTTTTACATTAGGGTTAGCGTTTCAAACTAGGGTTTTACATTAGGGTTAGTGTTTCAAACTAGGGTTTTACATTTGGGTTAGGTTTACAAACTAGGGTTTTACATTAGGGTTAGGGTTTCAAACTAGGGTTTTGCATTAGGGTTAGGGTTTCAAACTAGGGTTTATCATTAGGGTTAGGGTTTCAAAATAGGGTTTTACATTAGGGTTAGGGTTTCAAACTAGGGCTTATAATTAGGGTTAGGGTTTCAAACTAGTGTTTTACATTAGGGTTAATGCTTCAAACTAGGGTTTCAAATTAGGGTTAGGGTTTCAAACTAGGGTTCTACATTAGGGTTAGGGTTTCAAACTAGGGTTTTACATTAGGGTTAGGGTTTCACACTAAGGTTTTACATTAGGGTTAGGGTTACAAACTAGGGTTTTACATTAGTGTTAGGGTTTCAAACTGGGGTTTCAATTTAGTGTTAGGGTTTCAAACTAGTGTTTTACATTAGGGTTAGTGCTTCAAACTATGGTTTTACATTAGGGTTAGGGTTTCAAACTAGGGTTTTACATTAGGGTTAGGGTTTCAAACAAGGGTTTTACATTAGGGTTAGGGTTTCAAACTAGGGTTTCAAATTAGGGTTAGGGTTACAAACAAGGGGTTTTACATTAGGGTTAGGGTTTCAAACTAGGGTTTTACATTAGGGTTAGGGTTTCAAACTCGGGTTTAAAATTAGGTTAAGGGTTTCAAACAAGGGTTTTACATTAGGGTTAGGGTTTCAAACTAGGGTTTTACATTAGGGTTAGGGTTTCAAACTAGGGTTTTACATTAGAGTTAGGGTTACAAACTAGGGTTTTACATTAGGGTTAGGGTTTCAAACTAGGGTTTTACATTAGGGTTAGGGTTTCAAACTAGGGTTTTACATTAGGGTTAGGGTTTCAAACTAGGGTTTTGTTTTAGGGTTAGGGTTTTAAACAAGGGTTTTACAATAGGGTTAGGGTTTCAAACTAGGGTTTTACATTAGGTTTAGGGTTTCAAACTAGGGTTTTACATTAGGGTTAGGGTTACAAACTAGGGTTTTACAATAGGGTTAGGGTTTCAAACTAGGGTTTTACATTAGGGTTAGGGTTTCAAACTAGGGTTTCAATTTAGGGTTAGGGTTTCAAACTAGGGTTTATCATTAGGGTTAGGGTTTCAAACTAGGGTTTTACATTAGGGTTAGGGTTTCAAACTAGGGCTTTACATTTGGGTTAGGGTTACAAACAAGGGTTTTACATTAGGGTTAGGGTTTCAAACTAGGGTTTTGCATTAGGTTTAGGGTTTCAAACTAGGGTTTATCATTAGGGTTAGGGTTTCAAACTAGGGTTTTACATTAGGGTTAGGGTTTCAAACAAGGGTTTTACATTAGGGTTAGGGTTTCAAACAAGGGTTTTACATTAGGGTTAGGGTTTCAAAACAGGGGTTTTAAATTAGGGTTAGGGTTTCAAACTTGGGTTTTACATTAGGTTTAGGGTTTCAAACTAGGGTTTCAAATTAGGGTTTGGGTTTCAAATTGAGGTTTTACATTAGGATTAGGGTTACAAACTAGGGTTTTACATTAGGGTTAGGGTTTCAAACTAGTGTTTCAAATTAGGTTTGGGGTTTCAAACTAGGGTTTTACATTAGGGTTAGGGTTTCAAACTAGGGTTTTACATTAGGGTTAGGGTTTCAAAATAGGGTTTTACATTAGGGTTAGGGTTTCAAAATAGGGTTTAACATTAGGGTTAGGGTTTCAAACTAGGGTTTCAAATTAGGGTTAGGGTTGCAAACTAGGGTTTTACATTAGCACTAGGGTTTCAAACTCGGGTTTCAAATTAGGGGTAGGGTTTCAAACTAGGGTTTTACATTAGGGTTAGGGTTTCAAACTAGGGTTTCAAATTAGAGTTAGGGTTTCAAACTAGGGTTTTACATTAGGGTTAGGGTTTCAAACTAGGGTTTCAAATTAGGCTTAGGGTTTCAATCTAGGGTTTTGTTTTAGGGTTAGGGTTTCAAACAAGGGTTTTACAATAGGGTTAGGGTTTCAAACTAGGGTTTTACATTAGATTTAGGGTTTCAAACTAGGGTTTTACATTAGGGTTAGGGTTACAAACTAGGGTTTTACATTAGGGTTAGGGTTTCAAACTAGGGTTTTACATTAGGGTTAGGGTTTCAAACTAGGGTTTCAATTTAGGGTTAGGGTTTCAAACTAGGGTTTAACATTAGGGTTAGGGTTTCAAACTAGTGTTTTACTTTAGGTTTAATGCTTTAAACTAGGGTTTTACATTAGGGTTAGCGTTTCAAACTAGGGTTTTACATTAGGGTTAGTGTTTCAAACTAGGGTTTTACATTTGGGTTAGGTTTACAAACTAGGGTTTTACATTAGGGTTAGGGTTTCAAACTAGGGTTTTGCATTAGGGTTAGGGTTTCAAACTAGGGTTTATCATTAGGGTTAGGGTTTCAAAATAGGGTTTTACATTAGGGTTAGGATTTCAAACTAGGGCTTATAATTAGGGTTAGGGTTTCAAACTAGTGTTTTACATTAGGGTTAATGCTTCAAACTAGGGTTTCAAATTAGGGTTAGGGTTTCAAACTAGGGTTCTACATTAGGGTTAGGGTTTCAAACTAGGGTTTTACATTAGGGTTAGGGTTTCACACTAAGGTTTTACATTAGGGTTAGGGTTACAAACTAGGGTTTTACATTAGTGTTAGGGTTTCAAACTGGGGTTTCAATTTAGTGTTAGGGTTTCAAACTAGTGTTTTACATTAGGGTTAGTGCTTCAAACTATGGTTTTACATTAGGGTTAGGGTTTCAAACTAGGGTTTTACATTAGGGTTAGGGTTTCAAACAAGGGTTTTACATTAGGGTTAGGGTTTCAAACTAGGGTTTCAAATTAGGGTTAGGGTTACAAACAAGGGGTTTTACATTAGGGTTAGGGTTTCAAACTAGGGTTTTACATTAGGGTTAGGGTTTCAAACTCGGGTTTAAAATTAGGGTAAGGGTTTCAAACAAGGGTTTTACATTAGGGTTAGGGTTTCAAACTAGGGTTTTACATTAGGGTTAGGGTTTCAAACTAGGGTTTTACATTAGAGTTAGGGTTACAAACTAGGGTTTTACATTAGGGTTAGGGTTTCAAACTAGGGTTTTACATTAGGGTTAGGGTTTCAAACTAGGGTTTTACATTAGGGTTAGGGTTTCAAACTAGGGTTTCAATTTAGGGTTAGGGTTTCAAACTAGGGTTTATCATTAGGGTTAGGGTTTCAAACTAGGGTTTTACATTAGGGTTAGGGTTTCAAACTAGGGCTTATTATTAGGGTTAGGGTTTCAAACTAGTGTTTTACATTAGGGTTAATGCTTCAAACTAGGGTTTTACATTAGGGTTGGGTTTCAAACTAGGGCTTTACATTTGGGTTAGGGTTACAAACAAGGGTTTTACATTAGGGTTAGGGTTTCAAACTAGGGTTTTGCATTAGGGTTAGGGTTTCAAACTAGGGTTTATCATTAGGGTTAGGGTTTCAAACTAGGGTTTTACATTAGGGTTAGGGTTACAAACTAGGGTTTTACATTACAGTTAGGGTTTCAAACTAGGGTTTAACGTTAGTGTTAGGGTTTCAAACTAGGGTTTTACATTAGGGTTAATGCTTCAAACTAGGGTTTTACATTAGGGTTACGCTTTCAAACTAGGGTTTTACAATAGGGTTAGGGTTTCAAACTAGGGTTTAAAATTAGGGTTAGAGTTTCAAACTAGGGTTTTACATTAGGGTTACTGCTTCAAACTAGGGTTTTACATTAGGGTTAGGGTTTCAAACAAGGGTTTTACATTAGGGTTAGGGTTTCAAACTAGGGTTTAACGTTAGGGTTAGGGTTCCAAACTAGGGTTTTACATTAGTGTTAAGGTTACAAACTAGGGTTTTACATTAGGGTTAGGGTTTCAAACTAGCGTTTCAAATTAGGGTTAGGGTATCAAACTAGGCTTTCTAATTAGGGTTAGGGTTTTAAACTAGGGTTTATCATTAGGGTTAGGGTTTCAAACTAGGGTTTTACATTAGGGTTAGGGTTTCAAACTAGGGTTTCTAATTAGGGTTAGGGTTTCAAACTAGGGTTTTATATTAGGGTTAGGGTTTCAAACTAGGGTTTCAAATTAGGGTTAGGGTTTCAAACAAGGGTTTTACATTAGGGTTAGGGTTTCAAACAAGGGTTTTACATTAGGGTTAGGGTTTCAAAACAAGGGTTTTAAATTAGGGTTAGGGTTTCAAACTTGGGTTTTACATTAGGTTTAGGGTTTCAAACTAGGGTTTCAAATTAGGGTTTGGGTTTCAAATTGAGGTTTTACATTAGGATTAGGGTTACAAACTAGGGTTTTACATTAGGGTTAGGGTTTCAAACTAGGGTTTCAATTTAGGTTTGGGGTTTCAAACTAGGGTTTTACATTAGGGTTAGGGTTAGGGTTTCAAACTAGGGTTTTACATTAGGGTTAGGGTTTCAAAATAGGGTTTAACATTAGGGTTAGGGTTTCAAACTAGGGTTTCAAATTAGGGTTAGGGTTGCAAACTAGGGTTTTACATTAGCGCTAGGGTTTCAAACTCGGGTTTCAAATTAGGGGTAGGGTTTCAAACTAGGGTTTTACATTACGGTTAGGGTTTCAAACTAGGGTTTAACGTTAGGTTTAGGGTTTCAAACTCGGGTTTCAAACTAGGGTTTAACGTTAGGTTTAGGGTTTCAAACTCGGGTTTCAAATTAGGGGTAGGGTTTCAAACTAGGGTTTTACATTACGGTTAGGGTTTCAAACTAGGGTTTAACGTTAGGTTTAGGGTTTCAAACTAGGGTTTTACATCAGGGTTAGGGTTTCAAACTAGGGTTTCAAATTAGGGTTAGGGTTCCAAACTAGGGTTTTACATTAGTGTTAAGGTTACAAACTAGGGTTTTACATTAGGGTTAGGGTTTCAAACTAGCGTTTCAAATTAGGGTTAGGGTATCAAACTAGGCTTTCTAATTAGGGTTAGGGTTTTAAACTAGGGTTTATCATTAGGGTTAGGGTTTCAAACTAGGGTTTTACATTAGGGTTAGGGTTTCAAACTAGGGTTTCTAATTAGGGTTAGGGTTTCAAACTAGGGTTTTATATTAGGGTTAGGGTTTCAAACTAGGGTTTTACATTAGTGTTAGGGTTTCAAACTGGGGTTTCAATTTAGTGTTAGGGTTTCAAACTAGTGTTTTACATTAGGGTTAGTGCTATAAACTATGGTTTTACATTAGGGTTAGGGTTTCAAACTAGGGTTTTACATTAGGGTTAGGGTTTCAAACTAGGGTTTTACATTAGGGTTAGGGTTTCAAACTAGGGTTTCAAATTAGGGTTAGGGTTACAAACAAGGGGTTTTACATTAGGGTTAGGGTTTCAAACTAGGGTTTTACATTAGGGTTAGGGTTTCAAACTCGGGTTTAAAATTAGGGTAAGGGTTTCAAACAAGGGTTTTACATTAGGGTTAGGGTTTCAAACTAGGGTTTTACATTAGGGTTAGGGTTTCAAACTAGGGTTTTACATTAGAGTTAGGGTTACAAACTAGGGTTTTACATTAGGGTTAGGGTTTCAAACTAGGGTTTTACATTAGGGTTAGGGTTTCAAACTAGGGTTTTACATTAGGGTTAGGGTTTCAAACTAGGGTTTCAATTTAGGGTTAGGGTTTCAAACTAGGGTTTATCATTAGGGTTAGGGTTTCAAACTAGGGTTTTACATTAGGGTTAGGGTTTCATACTAGGGCTTATTATTAGGGTTAGGGTTTCAAACTAGTGTTTTACATTAGGGTTAATGCTTCAAACTAGGGTTTTACATTAGGGTTGGGTTTCAAACTAGGGCTTTACATTTGGGTTAGGGTTACAAACAAGGGTTTTACATTAGGGTTAGGGTTTCAAACTAGGGTTTTGCATTAGGGTTAGGGTTTCAAACTAGGGTTTATCATTAGGGTTAGGGTTTCAAACTAGGGTTTTACATTAGGGTTAGGGTTACAAACTAGGGTTTTACATTACGGTTAGGGTTTCAAACTAGGGTTTAACGTTAGTGTTAGGGTTTCAAACTAGGGTTTTACATTAGGGTTAATGCTTCAAACTAGGGTTTTACATTAGGGTTACGCTTTCAAACTAGGGTTTTACAATAGGGTTAGGGTTTCAAACTAGGGTTTAAAATTAGGGTTAGAGTTTCAAACTAGGGTTTTACATTAGGGTTACTGCTTCAAACTAGGGTTTTACATTAGGATTAGGGTTTCAAACAAGGGTTTTACATTAGGGTTAGGGTTTCAAACTAGGGTTTAACATTAGGGTTAGGGTTCCAAACTAGGGTTTTACATTAGTGTTAAGGTTACAAACTAGGGTTTTACATTAGGGTTAGGGTTTCAAACTAGCGTTTCAAATTAGGGTTAGGGTATCAAACTAGGCTTTCTAATTAGGGTTAGGGTTTTAAACTAGGGTTTATCATTAGGGTTAGGGTTTCAAACTAGGGTTTTACATTAGGGTTAGGGTTTCAAACTAGGGTTTCTAATTAGGGTTAGGGTTTCAAACTAGGGTTTTATATTAGGGTTAGGGTTTCAAACTAGGGTTTCAAATTAGGGTTAGGGTTTCAAACAAGGGTTTTACATTAGGGTTAGGGTTTCAAACAAGGGTTTTACATTAGGGTTAGGGTTTCAAAACAAGGGTTTTAAATTAGGGTTAGGGTTTCAAACTTGGGTTTTACATTAGGTTTAGGGTTTCAAACTAGGGTTTCAAATTAGGGTTTGGGTTTCAAATTGAGGTTTTACATTAGGATTAGGGTTACAAACTAGGGTTTTACATTAGGGTTAGGGTTTCAAACTAGGGTTTCAATTTAGGTTTGGGGTTTCAAACTAGGGTTTCAAATTAGGGTTAGGGTTGCAAACTAGGGTTTTACATTAGCGCTAGGGTTTCAAACTCGGGTTTCAAATTAGGGGTAGGGTTTCAAACTAGGGTTTTACATTACGGTTAGGGTTTCAAACTAGGGTTTAACGTTAGGTTTAGGGTTTCAAACTCGGGTTTCAAATTAGGGGTAGGGTTTCAAACTAGGGTTTTACATTACGGTTAGGGTTTCAAACTAGGGTTTAACGTTAGGTTTAGGGTTTCAAACTAGGGTTTTACATCAGGGTTAGGGTTTCAAACTAGGGTTTCAAATTAGGGTTAGGGTTCCAAACTAGGGTTTTACATTAGTGTTAAGGTTACAAACTAGGGTTTTACATTAGGGTTAGGGTTTCAAACTAGCGTTTCAAATTAGGGTTAGGGTATCAAACTAGGCTTTCTAATTAGGGTTAGGGTTTTAAACTAGGGTTTATCATTAGGGTTAGGGTTTCAAACTAGGGTTTTACATTAGGGTTAGGGTTTCAAACTAGGGTTTCTAATTAGGGTTAGGGTTTCAAACTAGGGTTTTATATTAGGGTTAGGGTTTCAAACTAGGGTTTCAAATTAGGGTTAGGGTTTCAAACAAGGGTTTTACATTAGGGTTAGGGTTTCAAACAAGGGTTTTACATTAGGGTTAGGGTTTCAAAACAAGGGTTTTAAATTAGGGTTAGGGTTTCAAACTTGGGTTTTACATTAGGGTTAGGGTTTCAAACTAGGGTTTTGCATTAGGTTTAGGGTTTCAAACTAGGGTTTTACATTAGGGTTAGGGTTTAAAAACAGGGGTTAAAAATTAGGGTTAGGGTTTCACACTAGGGTTTTACATTAGGGTTAGGTTTTCAAACTAGGGTTTTACATTAGGGTTAGGGTTTCAAACAAGGGTTTTACATTAGGGTTAGGGTTTCAAAACAGTCATTTTACATTAGGGTTAGGGTTACAAACTAGGGTTTTACATTAGGGTTAGGGTTTCAAACTAGGGTTTCTAATTAGGGTTAGGGTTTCAAACTAGGGTTTTACATTAGGGTTAGGGTTTCAAACTAGGGTTTCAAATTAGGGTTAGGGTTTCAAACTAGGGTTTCAAATTAGGCTTAGGGTTTCAATCTAGGGTTTTGTTTTAGGGTTAGGGTTTCAAACAAGGGTTTTACATTAGGGTTAGGGTTTCAAACTAGGGTTTTACATTAGGTTTAGGGTTTCAAACTAGGGTTTTACATTAGGGTTAGGGTTACAAACTAGGGTTTTACATTAGGGTTAGGGTTTCAAACTAGGGTTTTAAATTAGGGTTAGGGTTTCAAACTAGGGTTTCAATTTAGGGTTAGGGTTTCAAACTAGGGTTTATCATTAGGGTTAGGGTTTCAAACTAGGTTTTTACATTAGGGTTAGGGTTTCAAACTAGGGCTTATAATTAGGGTTAGGGTTTCAAACTAGTGTTTTACATTAGGGTTAATGCTTCAAACTAGGGTTTCAAATTAGGGTTAGGGTTTCAAACTAGGGTTTTACATTAGGGTTAGGGTTTCAAACTAGGGTTTTACATTAGGGTTAGGGTTTCACACTAAGGTTTTACATTAGGGTTAGGGTTACAAACTAGGGTTTTACATTAGTGTTAGGGTTTCAAACTGGGGTTTCAATTTAGTGTTAGGGTTTCAAACTAGTGTTTTACATTAGGGTTAGTGCTTCAAACTATGGTTTTACATTAGGGTTAGGGTTTCAAACTAGGGTTTTACATTAGGGTTAGGGTTTCAAACTAGGGTTTTACATTAGGGTTAGGGTTTCAAACTAGGGTTTCAAATTAGGGTTAGGGTTACAAACAAGGGGTTTTACATTAGGGTTAGGGTTTCAAACTAGGGTTTTACATTAGGGTTAGGGTTTCAAACTCGGGTTTAAAATTAGGGTAAGGGTTTCAAACAAGGGTTTTACATTAGGGTTAGGGTTTCAAACTAGGGTTTTACATTAGGGTTAGGGTTTCAAACTAGGGTTTTACATTAGAGTTAGGGTTACAAACTAGGGTTTTACATTAGGGTTAGGGTTTCAAACTAGGGTTTTACATTAGGGTTAGGGTTTCAAACTAGGGTTTTACATTAGGGTTAGGGTTTCAAACTAGGGTTTCAATTTAGGGTTAGGGTTTCAAACTAGGGTTTATCATTAGGGTTAGGGTTTCAAACTAGGGTTTTACATTAGGGTTAGGGTTTCAAACTAGGGCTTATTATTAGGGTTAGGGTTTCAAACTAGTGTTTTACATTAGGGTTAATGCTTCAAACTAGGGTTTTACATTAGGGTTGGGTTTCAAACTAGGGCTTTACATTTGGGTTAGGGTTACAAACAAGGGTTTTACATTAGGGTTAGGGTTTCAAACTAGGGTTTTGCATTAGGGTTAGGGTTTCAAACTAGGGTTTTACATTAGGGTTAGGGTTACAAACTAGGGTTTTACATTACGGTTAGGGTTTCAAACTAGGGTTTAACGTTAGTGTTAGGGTTTCAAACTAGGGTTTTACATTAGGGTTAATGCTTCAAACTAGGGTTTTACATTAGGGTTACGCTTTCAAACTAGGGTTTTACAATAGGGTTAGGGTTTCAAACTAGGGTTTAAAATTAGGGTTAGAGTTTCAAACTAGGGTTTTACATTAGGGTTACTGCTTCAAACTAGGGTTTTACATTAGGGTTAGGGTTTCAAACAAGGGTTTTACATTAGGGTTAGGGTTTCAAACTAGGGTTTAACATTAGGGTTAGGGTTCCAAACTAGGGTTTTACATTAGTGTTAAGGTTACAAACTAGGGTTTTACATTAGGGTTAGGGTTTCAAACTAGCGTTTCAAATTAGGGTTAGGGTATCAAACTAGGCTTTCTAATTAGTGTTAGGGTTTTAAACTAGGGTTAATCATTAGGGTTAGGGTTTCAAACTAGGGTTTTACATTAGGGTTAGGGTTTCAAACTAGGGTTTCTAATTAGGGTTAGGGTTTCAAACTAGGGTTTTATTTTAGGGTTAGGGTTTCAAACTAGGGTTTCAAATTAGGGTTAGGGTTTCAAACAAGGGTTTTACATTAGGGTTAGGGTTTCAAACAAGGGTTTTACATTAGGGTTAGGGTTTCAAAACAAGGGTTTTAAATTAGGGTTAGGGTTTCAAACTTGGGTTTTACATTAGGTTTAGGGTTTCAAACTAGGGTTTCAAATTAGGGTTTGGGTTTCAAATTGAGGTTTTACATTAGGATTAGGGTTACAAACTAGGGTTTTACATTAGGGTTAGGGTTTCAAACTAGGGTTTCAATTTAGGTTTGGGGTTTCAAACTAGGGTTTTACATTAGGGTTAGGGTTAGGGTTTCAAACTAGGGTTTTACATTAGGGTTAGGGTTTCAAAATAGGGTTTAACATTAGGGTTAGGGTTTCAAACTAGGGTTTCAAATTAGGGTTAGGGTTGCAAACTAGGGTTTTACATTAGCGCTAGGGTTTCAAACTCGGGTTTCAAATTAGGGGTAGGGTTTCAAACTAGGGTTTTACATTACGGTTAGGGTTTCAAACTAGGGTTTAACGTTAGGTTTAGGGTTTCAAACTCGGGTTTCAAACTAGGGTTTAACGTTAGGTTTAGGGTTTCAAACTCGGGTTTCAAATTAGGGGTAGGGTTTCAAACTAGGGTTTTACATTACGGTTAGGGTTTCAAACTAGGGTTTAACGTTAGGTTTAGGGTTTCAAACTAGGGTTTTACATCAGGGTTAGGGTTTCAAACTAGGGTTTCAAATTAGGGTTAGGGTTCCAAACTAGGGTTTTACATTAGTGTTAAGGTTACAAACTAGGGTTTTACATTAGGGTTAGGGTTTCAAACTAGCGTTTCAAATTAGGGTTAGGGTATCAAACTAGGCTTTCTAATTAGGGTTAGGGTTTTAAACTAGGGTTTATCATTAGGGTTAGGGTTTCAAACTAGGGTTTTACATTAGGGTTAGGGTTTCAAACTAGGGTTTCTAATTAGGGTTAGGGTTTCAAACTAGGGTTTTATATTAGGGTTAGGGTTTCAAACTAGGGTTTTACATTAGTGTTAGGGTTTCAAACTGGGGTTTCAATTTAGTGTTAGGGTTTCAAACTAGTGTTTTACATTAGGGTTAGTGCTTCAAACTATGGTTTTACATTAGGGTTAGGGTTTCAAACTAGGGTTTTACATTAGGGTTAGGGTTTCAAACAAGGGTTTTACATTAGGGTTAGGGTTTCAAACTAGGGTTTCAAATTAGGGTTAGGGTTACAAACAAGGGGTTTTACATTAGGGTTAGGGTTTCAAACTAGGGTTTTACATTAGGGTTAGGGTTTCAAACTCGGGTTTAAAATTAGGGTAAGGGTTTCAAACAAGGGTTTTACATTAGGGTTAGGGTTTCAAACTAGGGTTTTACATTAGGGTTAGGGTTTCAAACTAGGGTTTTACATTAGAGTTAGGGTTACAAACTAGGGTTTTACATTAGGGTTAGGGTTTCAAACTAGGGTTTTACATTAGGGTTAGGGTTTCAAACTAGGGTTTTACATTAGGGTTAGGGTTTCAAACTAGGGTTTCAATTTAGGGTTAGGGTTTCAAACTAGGGTTTATCATTAGGGTTAGGGTTTCAAACTAGGGTTTTACATTAGGGTTAGGGTTTCATACTAGGGCTTATTATTAGGGTTAGGGTTTCAAACTAGTGTTTTACATTAGGGTTAATGCTTCAAACTAGGGTTTTACATTAGGGTTGGGTTTCAAACTAGGGCTTTACATTTGGGTTAGGGTTACAAACAAGGGTTTTACATTAGGGTTAGGGTTTCAAACTAGGGTTTTGCATTAGGGTTAGGGTTTCAAACTAGGGTTTATCATTAGGGTTAGGGTTTCAAACTAGGGTTTTACATTAGGGTTAGGGTTACAAACTAGGGTTTTACATTACGGTTAGGGTTTCAAACTAGGGTTTAACGTTAGTGTTAGGGTTTCAAACTAGGGTTTTACATTAGGGTTAATGCTTCAAACTAGGGTTTTACATTAGGGTTACGCTTTCAAACTAGGGTTTTACAATAGGGTTAGGGTTTCAAACTAGGGTTTAAAATTAGGGTTAGAGTTTCAAACTAGGGTTTTACATTAGGGTTACTGCTTCAAACTAGGGTTTTACATTAGGATTAGGGTTTCAAACAAGGGTTTTACATTAGGGTTAGGGTTTCAAACTAGGGTTTAACATTAGGGTTAGGGTTCCAAACTAGGGTTTTACATTAGTGTTAAGGTTACAAACTAGGGTTTTACATTAGGGTTAGGGTTTCAAACTAGCGTTTCAAATTAGGGTTAGGGTATCAAACTAGGCTTTCTAATTAGGGTTAGGGTTTTAAACTAGGGTTTATCATTAGGGTTAGGGTTTCAAACTAGGGTTTTACATTAGGGTTAGGGTTTCAAACTAGGGTTTCTTATTAGGGTTAGGGTTTCAAACTAGGGTTTTATATTAGGGTTAGGGTTTCAAACTAGGGTTTCAAATTAGGGTTAGGGTTTCAAACAAGGGTTTTACATTAGGGTTAGGGTTTCAAACAAGGGTTTTACATTAGGGTTAGGGTTTCAAAACAAGGGTTTTAAATTAGGGTTAGGGTTTCAAACTTGGGTTTTACATTAGGTTTAGGGTTTCAAACTAGGGTTTCAAATTAGGGTTTGGGTTTCAAATTGAGGTTTTACATTAGGATTAGGGTTACAAACTAGGGTTTTACATTAGGGTTAGGGTTTCAAACTAGGGTTTCAATTTAGGTTTGGGGTTTCAAACTAGGGTTTCAAATTAGGGTTAGGGTTGCAAACTAGGGTTTTACATTAGCGCTAGGGTTTCAAACTCGGGTTTCAAATTAGGGGTAGGGTTTCAAACTAGGGTTTTACATTACGGTTAGGGTTTCAAACTAGGGTTTAACGTTAGGTTTAGGGTTTCAAACTCGGGTTTCAAATTAGGGGTAGGGTTTCAAACTAGGGTTTTACATTACGGTTAGGGTTTCAAACTAGGGTTTAACGTTAGGTTTAGGGTTTCAAACTAGGGTTTTACATCAGGGTTAGGGTTTCAAACTAGGGTTTCAAATTAGGGTTAGGGTTCCAAACTAGGGTTTTACATTAGTGTTAAGGTTACAAACTAGGGTTTTACATTAGGGTTAGGGTTTCAAACTAGCGTTTCAAATTAGGGTTAGGGTATCAAACTAGGCTTTCTAATTAGGGTTAGGGTTTTAAACTAGGGTTTATCATTAGGGTTAGGGTTTCAAACTAGGGTTTTACATTAGGGTTAGGGTTTCAAACTAGGGTTTCTAATTAGGGTTAGGGTTTCAAACTAGGGTTTTATATTAGGGTTAGGGTTTCAAACTAGGGTTTCAAATTAGGGTTAGGGTTTCAAACAAGGGTTTTACATTAGGGTTAGGGTTTCAAACAAGGGTTTTACATTAGGGTTAGGGTTTCAAAACAAGGGTTTTAAATTAGGGTTAGGGTTTCAAACTTGGGTTTTACATTAGGGTTAGGGTTTCAAACTAGGGTTTTGCATTAGGTTTAGGGTTTCAAACTAGGGTTTTACATTAGGGTTAGGGTTTAAAAACAGGGGTTAAAAATTAGGGTTAGGGTTTCACACTAGGGTTTTACATTAGGGTTAGGTTTTCAAACTAGGGTTTTACATTAGGGTTAGGGTTTCAAACAAGGGTTTTACATTAGGGTTAGGGTTTCAAAACAGTCATTTTACATTAGGGTTAGGGTTACAAACTAGGGTTTTACATTAGGGTTAGGGTTTCAAACTAGGGTTTCTAATTAGGGTTAGGGTTTCAAACTAGGGTTTTACATTAGGGTTAGGGTTTCAAACTAGGGTTTCAAATTAGGGTTAGGGTTTCAAACTAGGGTTTCAAATTAGGCTTAGGGTTTCAATCTAGGGTTTTGTTTTAGGGTTAGGGTTTCAAACAAGGGTTTTACATTAGGGTTAGGGTTTCAAACTAGGGTTTTACATTAGGTTTAGGGTTTCAAACTAGGGTTTTACATTAGGGTTAGGGTTACAAACTAGGGTTTTACATTAGGGTTAGGGTTTCAAACTAGGGTTTTAAATTAGGGTTAGGGTTTCAAACTAGGGTTTCAATTTAGGGTTAGGGTTTCAAACTAGGGTTTATCATTAGGGTTAGGGTTTCAAACTAGGTTTTTACATTAGGGTTAGGGTTTCAAACTAGGGCTTATAATTAGGGTTAGGGTTTCAAACTAGTGTTTTACATTAGGGTTAATGCTTCAAACTAGGGTTTCAAATTAGGGTTAGGGTTTCAAACTAGGGTTTTACATTAGGGTTAGGGTTTCAAACTAGGGTTTTACATTAGGGTTAGGGTTTCACACTAAGGTTTTACATTAGGGTTAGGGTTACAAACTAGGGTTTTACATTAGGGTTAGGGTTTCAAACTAGGGTTTTACATTAGGGTTAGGGTTTCAAACTAGGGTTTTACATTAGGGTTAGGGTTTCAAACTAGGGTTTCAAATTAGGGTTAGGGTTACAAACAAGGGGTTTTACATTAGGGTTAGGGTTTCAAACTAGGGTTTTACATTAGGGTTAGGGTTTCAAACTCGGGTTTAAAATTAGGGTAAGGGTTTCAAACAAGGGTTTTACATTAGGGTTAGGGTTTCAAACTAGGGTTTTACATTAGGGTTAGGGTTTCAAACTAGGGTTTTACATTAGAGTTAGGGTTACAAACTAGGGTTTTACATTAGGGTTAGGGTTTCAAACTAGGGTTTTACATTAGGGTTAGGGTTTCAAACTAGGGTTTTACATTAGGGTTAGGGTTTCAAACTAGGGTTTCAATTTAGGGTTAGGGTTTCAAACTAGGGTTTATCATTAGGGTTAGGGTTTCAAACTAGGGTTTTACATTAGGGTTAGGGTTTCAAACTAGGGCTTATTATTAGGGTTAGGGTTTCAAACTAGTGTTTTACATTAGGGTTAATGCTTCAAACTAGGGTTTTACATTAGGGTTGGGTTTCAAACTAGGGCTTTACATTTGGGTTAGGGTTACAAACAAGGGTTTTACATTAGGGTTAGGGTTTCAAACTAGGGTTTTGCATTAGGGTTAGGGTTTCAAACTAGGGTTTTACATTAGGGTTAGGGTTACAAACTAGGGTTTTACATTACGGTTAGGGTTTCAAACTAGGGTTTAACGTTAGTGTTAGGGTTTCAAACTAGGGTTTTACATTAGGGTTAATGCTTCAAACTAGGGTTTTACATTAGGGTTACGCTTTCAAACTAGGGTTTTACAATAGGGTTAGGGTTTCAAACTAGGGTTTAAAATTAGGGTTAGAGTTTCAAACTAGGGTTTTACATTAGGGTTACTGCTTCAAACTAGGGTTTTACATTAGGGTTAGGGTTTCAAACAAGGGTTTTACATTAGGGTTAGGGTTTCAAACTAGGGTTTAACATTAGGGTTAGGGTTCCAAACTAGGGTTTTACATTAGTGTTAAGGTTACAAACTAGGGTTTTACATTAGGGTTAGGGTTTCAAACTAGCGTTTCAAATTAGGGTTAGGGTATCAAACTAGGCTTTCTAATTAGTGTTAGGGTTTTAAACTAGGGTTTATCATTAGGGTTAGGATTTCAAACTAGGGTTTTACATTAGGGTTAGGGTTTCAAACTAGGGTTTCTAATTAGGGTTAGGGTTTCAAACTAGGGTTTTATTTTAGGGTTAGGGTTTCAAACTAGGGTTTCAAATTAGGGTTAGGGTTTCAAACAAGGGTTTTACATTAGGGTTAGGGTTTCAAACAAGGGTTTTACATTAGGGTTAGGGTTTCAAAACAAGGGTTTTAAATTAGGGTTAGGGTTTCAAACTTGGGTTTTACATTAGGTTTAGGGTTTCAAACTAGGGTTTCAAATTAGGGTTTGGGTTTCAAATTGAGGTTTTACATTAGGATTAGGGTTACAAACTAGGGTTTTACATTAGGGTTAGGGTTTCAAACTAGGGTTTCAATTTAGGTTTGGTGTTTCAAACTAGGGTTTTACATTAGGGTTAGGGTTAGGGTTTCAAACTAGGGTTTTACATTAGGGTTAGGGTTTCAAAATAGGGTTTAACATTAGGGTTAGGGTTTCAAACTAGGGTTTCAAATTAGGGTTAGGGTTGCAAACTAGGGTTTTACATTAGCGCTAGGGTTTCAAACTCGGGTTTCAAATTAGGGGTAGGGTTTCAAACTAGGGTTTTACATTACGGTTAGGGTTTCAAACTAGGGTTTAACGTTAGGTTTAGGGTTTCAAACTAGGGTTTTACATCAGGGTTAGGGTTTCAAACTAGGGTTTCAAATTAGGGTTAGGGTTACAAACAAGGGGTTTTACATTAGGGTTAGGGTTTCAAACTAGGGTTTTACATTAGGGTTAGGGTTTCAAACTCGGGTTTAAAATAAGGGTTAGGGTTTCAAACTAGGGCTTTACATTAGGGTTAGGGTTTAAAACTAGGGTTTCAAATTAGGCTTAGGGTTTCAATCTAGGGTTTTGTTTTAGGGTTAGGGTTTCAAACAAGGGTTTTACATTAGGGTTAGGGTTTCAAACTATTGTTTTACATTAGGGTTAGGGTTTCAAACTAGGGTTTTACATTAGAGTTAGGGTTACAAACTAGGGTTTTACATTAGGGTTAGGGTTTCAAACTAGGGTTTTACATTAGGGTTAGGGTTTCAAACTATGGTTTTACATTAGGGTTAGGGTTACAAACTAGGGTTTTACATTAGGGTTACGCTTTCAAACTAGGGTTTTACATTAGGGTTAGGGTTTCAAACTAGGGTTTCAAATTAGGGTTAGAGTTTCAAACTAGGGTTTTACATTAGGGTTACTGCTTCAAACTAGGGTTTTACATTAGGGTTAGGGTTTCAAACAAGGGTTTTACATTAGGGTTAGGGTTTCAAACTAGGGTTTAACATTAGGGTTAGGGTTCCAAACTAGGGTTTTACATTAGTGTTAAGGTTACAAACTAGGGTTTTACATTAGGGTTAGGGTTTCAAACTAGGGTTTCAAATTAGGGTTAGGGTTTCAAACTAGGGTTTCAAATTAGGGTTAGGGTTTTAAACTAGGGTTTATCATTAGGGTTAGGGTTTCAAACTAGGGTTTTACATTAGGGTTAGGGTTTCAAACTAGGCTTTCTAATTAGGGTTAGGGTTTTAAACTAGGGTTTATCATTAGGGTTAGGGTTTCAAACTAGGGTTTTATATTAGGGTTAGGGTTTCAAACTAGGGTTTCTAATTAGGGTTAGGGTTTCAAACAAGGGTTTTACATTAGGGTTAGGGTTTCAAAACAGGGGTTTTAAATTAGGGTTAGGGTTTCAAACTTGGGTTTTACATTAGGTTTAGGGTTTCAAACTAGGGTTTCAAATTAGGGTTTGGGTTTCAAATTGAGGTTTTACATTAGGATTAGGGTTACAAACTAGGGTTTTACATTAGGGTTAGGGTTTCAAACTAGGGTTTCAAATTAGGTTTGGGGTTTCAAACTAGGGTTTTACATTAGGGTTAGGGTTTCAAACTAGGGTTTTACATTAGCGCTAGGGTTTCAAACTAGGGTTTTACATTAGGGTTAGGGTTTCAAACTAGGGTTTTACATTAGGGTTAGGGTTTCAAACTAGGGTTTCAATTTAGGGTTAGGGTTTCAAACTAGGGTTTATCATTAGGGTTAGGGTTTCAAACTAGGGTTTTACATTTGGGTTAGGGTTTGAAACTAGGGTTTACCATTAGGGTTAGGGTTTCAAACTAGTGTTTTACTTTAGGGTTAATGCTTCAAACTAGGGTTTTACATAAGGGTTAGCGTTTTAAACTAGGGTTTCACATTAGAGTTAGGATTTCAAACTAGGGTTTCACATTAGAGTTAGGATTTCAAACAGGGGTTTCAAATTAGGGTTAGGGTTTCAAACAAGGGTTTCAAATTAGGTTTAGGGTTTCAAACTAGGGTTTTACATTAGGGTTAGGGTTTCAAACTAGGGTTTATCATTAGGGTTAGGGTTTCAAACTAGGGTTTCAAATTAGGGTTAGGGTTACAAACAAGGGGTTTTACATTAGGGTTAGGGTTTCAAACTAGGGTTTCAAATTAGGGTTAGGGTTTCAAACAAGGGTTTTACATTAGGGTTAGGGTTTCAAAACAGGGGTTTTAAATTAGGGTTAGGGTTTCAAACTTGGGTTTTACATTAGGTTTAGGGTTTCAAACTAGGGTTTCAAATTAGGGTTTGGGTTTCAAACTCGGGTTTAAAATTAGGGTTAGGGTTTCAAACAAGGGTTTTACATTAGGGTTAGGGTTTCAAACTAGGGTTTTATATTAGGGTTAGGGTTTCAAACTAGGGTTTTACATTAGAGTTAGGGTTACAAACTAGGGTTTTACATTAGGGTTAGGGTTTCAAACTAGGGTTTTACATTAGGGTTAGGGTTTCAAACTATGGTTTTACATTAGGGTTAGGGTTTCAAACTATTGTTTTACATTAGGGTTAGGGTTTCAAACTAGGGTTTTACATTAGAGTTAGGGTTACAAACTAGGGTTTTACATTAGGGTTAGGGTTTCAAACTAGGGTTTTACATTAGGGTTAGGGTTTCAAACTATGGTTTTACATTAGGGTTAGGGTTACAAACTAGGGTTTTACATTAGGGTTACGCTTTCAAACTAGGGTTTTACATTAGGGTTAGGGTTTCAAACTAGGGTTTCAAATTAGGGTTAGAGTTTCAAACTAGGGTTTTACATTAGGGTTACTGCTTCAAACTAGGGTTTTACATTAGGGTTAGGGTTTCAAACAAGGGTTTTACATTAGGGTTAGGGTTTCAAACTAGGGTTTAACATTAGGGTTAGGGTTCCAAACTAGGGTTTTACATTAGTGTTAAGGTTACAAACTAGGGTTTTACATTAGGGTTAGGGTTTCAAACTAGGGTTTCAAATTAGGGTTAGGGTTTCAAACTAGGGTTTCAAATTAGGGTTAGGGTTTTAAACTAGGGTTTATCATTAGGGTTAGGGTTTCAAACTAGGGTTTTACATTAGGGTTAGGGTTTCAAACTAGGCTTTCTAATTAGGGTTAGGGTTTTAAACTAGGGTTTATCATTAGGGTTAGGGTTTCAAACTAGGGTTTTACATTAGGGTTAGGGTTTCAAACTAGGGTTTCTAATTAGGGTTAGGGTTTCAAACTAGGGTTTTATATTAGGGTTAGGGTTTCAAACTAGGGTTTCAAATTAGGGTTAGGGTTTCAAACAAGGGTTTTACATTAGGGTTAGGGTTTCAAAACAGGGGTTTTAAATTAGGGTTAGGGTTTCAAACTTGGGTTTTACATTAGGTTTAGGGTTTCAAACTAGGGTTTCAAATTAGGGTTTGGGTTTCAAATTGAGGTTTTACATTAGGATTAGGGTTACAAACTAGGGTTTTACATTAGGGTTAGGGTTTCAAACTAGGGTTTCAAATTAGGTTTGGGGTTTCAAACTAGGGTTTTACATTAGGGTTAGGGTTTCAAACTAGGGTTTTACATTAGCGCTAGGGTTTCAAACTAGGGTTTTACATTAGGGTTAGGGTTTCAAACTAGGGTTTTACATTAGGGTTAGGGTTTCAAACTAGGGTTTCAATTTAGGGTTAGGGTTTCAAACTAGGGTTTATCATTAGGGTTAGGGTTTCAAACTAGGGTTTTACATTAGGGTTAGGGTTTGAAACTAGGGTTTAACATTAGGGTTAGGGTTTCAAACTAGTGTTTTACTTTAGGGTTAATGCTTCAAACTAGGGTTTTACATAAGGGTTAGCGTTTTAAACTAGGGTTTCACATTAGAGTTAGGATTTCAAACTAGGGTTTCACATTAGAGTTAGGATTTCAAACAGGGGTTTCAAATTAGGGTTAGGGTTTCAAACAAGGGTTTCAAATTAGGTTTAGGGTTTCAAACTAGGGTTTTACATTAGGGTTAGGGTTTCAAACTAGGGTTTATCATTAGGGTTAGGGTTTCAAACTAGGGTTTCAAATTAGGGTTAGGGTTACAAACAAGGGGTTTTACATTAGGGTTAGGGTTTCAAACTAGGGTTTCAAATTAGGGTTAGGATTTCAAACTAGGGTTTTACATTAGGGTTAGGGTTTCAAACTAGGGTTTAACATTAGGGTTAGGGTTTCAAACTAGGGTTTCAAATTAGGGTTAGGGTTACAAACAAGGGGTTTTACATTAGGGTTAGGGTTTCAAACTAGGGTTTTACATTAGGGTTAGTGTTTCAAACTCGGGTTTAAAATTAGGGTTAGGGTTTCAAACAAGGGTTTTACATTAGGGTTAGGGTTTCAAACTAGGGTTTTACATTAGGGTTAGGGTTTCAAACTAGGGTTTTACATTAGAGTTAGGGTTACAAACTAGGGTTTTACATTAGGGTTAGGGTTTCAAACTAGGGTTTTACATTAGGGTTAGGGTTTCAAACTATGGTTTTACATTAGGGTTAGGGTTACAAACTAGGGTTTTACATTAGGGTTAGGGTTTCAAACTAGGGTTTTACATTAGGGTTAGGGTTTCAAACTGTGGTTTCAATTTAGTGTTAGGGTTTCAAACTAGGGTTTAACATTAGGGTTAATGCTTCAAACTAGGGTTTTACATTAGGGTTAGTGTTTCAAACTAGTGTTTTACATTAGGGTTAGTGCTTCAAACTAGGGTTTTACATTAGGGTTAGGGTTTCAAACTAGGGTTTTACATTAGGGTTAGGGTTTCAAACTAGGGTTTTACATTAGGGTTAGGGTTTCAAACTAGGGTTTTACATTAGGGTTAAGGTTTCAAACTAGGGTTTTACATTAGGGTTAGTGTTTCAAACTAGGGTTTTAAATTTGGGTTAGGGTTTCAAACTAGGGTTTTTTATGAGGGTTAGGGTTTCAAACTAAGGTTTCACATTAGAGTTAGGATTTCAAACAGGGGTTTCAAATTAGGGTTAGGGTTTCAAACTAGGATTTTACATTAAGGTTTGGGTTTCAAACTAGGGTTTAACATTAGGGTTAGGGTTTCAAATTAGGGTTAGGGTTTCAAATTAGGGTTAGGGTTACAAACAAGGGGTTTTACATTAGGGTTAGGGTTTCAAACTAGGGTTTTACATTAGGGTTAGGGTTTCAAACTCGGGTTTAAAATAAGGGTTAGGGTTTCAAACTAGGGCTTTACATTAGGGTTAGGGTTTCAAACTATTGTTTTACATTAGGGTTAGGGTTTCAAACTAGGGTTTTACATTAGGGTTAATGCTTCAAACTAGGGTTTTACATTAGGGTTAGCGTTTCAAACTAGTGTTTTACATTAGGGTTAGTGCTTCAAACTAGGGTTTTACATTAGGGTTAGTGTTTCAAACTAGGGTTTTACATTAGGGTTAGGGTTTCAAACTAGGGTTTTACATTAGGGTTAGGGTTTCAAACTAGGGTTTCAATTTAGGGTTAGGGTTTCAAACTAGGGTTTAACATTAGGGTTAGGGTTTCAAACTAGTGTTTTACTTTAGGTTTAATGCTTTAAACTAGGGTTTTACATTAGGGTTAGCGTTTCAAACTAGGGTTTTACATTAGGGTTAGTGTTTCAAACTAGGGTTTTACATTAGGGTTAGGGTTTTAAACTATGGTTTCAAATTAGATTTGGGGTTTCAAACTAGGGTTTTACATTAGAGTTAGCGTTTCAAACTAGTGTTTTACATTAGGGTTAGTGCTTCAAACTAGGGTTTTACATTAGGGTTAATGCTTCAAACTAGGGTTTTACATTAGGGTTAGGGTTTCAAACTAGGGTTTTACATTAGTGTTAGGTTTTCAAACTAGGGTTTTACATTTGGGTTAGGGTTACAAACTAGGGTTTTACATTAGGTTTAGGGTTTCAAACTAGGGTTTCAAATTAGGCTTAGCGTTACAAACAAGGGGTTTTACATTAGGGTTAGGGTTTCAAACTAGGGTTTTACATTAGGGTTAGGGTTTCAAACTCGGGTTTTACATTAGGGTTAGGGTTTCAAACTAGCGTTTCAAATTAGGGTTAGGGTATCAAACTAGGCTTTCTAATTAGGGTTAGGGTTTTAAACTAGGGTTTATCATTAGGGTTAGGGTTTCAAACTAGGGTTTTACATTAGGGTTAGGGTTTCAAACTAGGGTTTCTAATTAGGGTTAGGGTTTCAAACTAGGGTTTTATATTAGGGTTAGGGTTTCAAACTAGGGTTTCAAATTAGGGTTAGGGTTTCAAACAAGGGTTTTACATTAGGGTTAGGGTTTCAAACAAGGGTTTTACATTAGGGTTAGGGTTTCAAAACAAGGGTTTTAAATTAGGGTTAGGGTTTCAAACTTGGGTTTTACATTAGGGTTAGGGTTTCAAACTAGGGTTTTGCATTAGGTTTAGGGTTTCAAACTAGGGTTTTACATTAGGGTTAGGGTTTAAAAACAGGGGTTAAAAATTAGGGTTAGGGTTTCACACTAGGGTTTTACATTAGGGTTAGGTTTTCAAACTAGGGTTTTACATTAGGGTTAGGGTTTCAAACAAGGGTTTTACATTAGGGTTAGGGTTTCAAAACAGTCATTTTACATTAGGGTTAGGGTTACAAACTAGGGTTTTACATTAGGGTTAGGGTTTCAAACTAGGGTTTCTAATTAGGGTTAGGGTTTCAAACTAGGGTTTTACATTAGGGTTAGGGTTTCAAACTAGGGTTTCAAATTAGGGTTAGGGTTTCAAACTAGGGTTTCAAATTAGGCTTAGGGTTTCAATCTAGGGTTTTGTTTTAGGGTTAGGGTTTCAAACAAGGGTTTTACATTAGGGTTAGGGTTTCAAACTAGGGTTTTACATTAGGTTTAGGGTTTCAAACTAGGGTTTTACATTAGGGTTAGGGTTACAAACTAGGGTTTTACATTAGGGTTAGGGTTTCAAACTAGGGTTTTAAATTAGGGTTAGGGTTTCAAACTAGGGTTTCAATTTAGGGTTAGGGTTTCAAACTAGGGTTTATCATTAGGGTTAGGGTTTCAAACTAGGTTTTTACATTAGGGTTAGGGTTTCAAACTAGGGCTTATAATTAGGGTTAGGGTTTCAAACTAGTGTTTTACATTAGGGTTAATGCTTCAAACTAGGGTTTCAAATTAGGGTTAGGGTTTCAAACTAGGGTTTTACATTAGGGTTAGGGTTTCAAACTAGGGTTTTACATTAGGGTTAGGGTTTCACACTAAGGTTTTACATTAGGGTTAGGGTTACAAACTAGGGTTTTACATTAGTGTTAGGGTTTCAAACTGGGGTTTCAATTTAGTGTTAGGGTTTCAAACTAGTGTTTTACATTAGGGTTAGTGCTTCAAACTATGGTTTTACATTAGGGTTAGGGTTTCAAACTAGGGTTTTACATTAGGGTTAGGGTTTCAAACTAGGGTTTTACATTAGGGTTAGGGTTTCAAACTAGGGTTTCAAATTAGGGTTAGGGTTACAAACAAGGGGTTTTACATTAGGGTTAGGGTTTCAAACTAGGGTTTTACATTAGGGTTAGGGTTTCAAACTCGGGTTTAAAATTAGGGTAAGGGTTTCAAACAAGGGTTTTACATTAGGGTTAGGGTTTCAAACTAGGGTTTTACATTAGGGTTAGGGTTTCAAACTAGGGTTTTACATTAGAGTTAGGGTTACAAACTAGGGTTTTACATTAGGGTTAGGGTTTCAAACTAGGGTTTTACATTAGGGTTAGGGTTTCAAACTAGGGTTTTACATTAGGGTTAGGGTTTCAAACTAGGGTTTCAATTTAGGGTTAGGGTTTCAAACTAGGGTTTATCATTAGGGTTAGGGTTTCAAACTAGGGTTTTACATTAGGGTTAGGGTTTCAAACTAGGGCTTATTATTAGGGTTAGGGTTTCAAACTAGTGTTTTACATTAGGGTTAATGCTTCAAACTAGGGTTTTACATTAGGGTTGGGTTTCAAACTAGGGCTTTACATTTGGGTTAGGGTTACAAACAAGGGTTTTACATTAGGGTTAGGGTTTCAAACTAGGGTTTTGCATTAGGGTTAGGGTTTCAAACTAGGGTTTTACATTAGGGTTAGGGTTACAAACTAGGGTTTTACATTACGGTTAGGGTTTCAAACTAGGGTTTAACGTTAGTGTTAGGGTTTCAAACTAGGGTTTTACATTAGGGTTAATGCTTCAAACTAGGGTTTTACATTAGGGTTACGCTTTCAAACTAGGGTTTTACAATAGGGTTAGGGTTTCAAACTAGGGTTTAAAATTAGGGTTAGAGTTTCAAACTAGGGTTTTACATTAGGGTTACTGCTTCAAACTAGGGTTTTACATTAGGGTTAGGGTTTCAAACAAGGGTTTTACATTAGGGTTAGGGTTTCAAACTAGGGTTTAACATTAGGGTTAGGGTTCCAAACTAGGGTTTTACATTAGTGTTAAGGTTACAAACTAGGGTTTTACATTAGGGTTAGGGTTTCAAACTAGCGTTTCAAATTAGGGTTAGGGTATCAAACTAGGCTTTCTAATTAGTGTTAGGGTTTTAAACTAGGGTTTATCATTAGGGTTAGGGTTTCAAACTAGGGTTTTACATTAGGGTTAGGGTTTCAAACTAGGGTTTCTAATTAGGGTTAGGGTTTCAAACTAGGGTTTTATTTTAGGGTTAGGGTTTCAAACTAGGGTTTCAAATTAGGGTTAGGGTTTCAAACAAGGGTTTTACATTAGGGTTAGGGTTTCAAACAAGGGTTTTACATTAGGGTTAGGGTTTCAAAACAAGGGTTTTAAATTAGGGTTAGGGTTTCAAACTTGGGTTTTACATTAGGTTTAGGGTTTCAAACTAGGGTTTCAAATTAGGGTTTGGGTTTCAAATTGAGGTTTTACATTAGGATTAGGGTTACAAACTAGGGTTTTACATTAGGGTTAGGGTTTCAAACTAGGGTTTCAATTTAGGTTTGGTGTTTCAAACTAGGGTTTTACATTAGGGTTAGGGTTAGGGTTTCAAACTAGGGTTTTACATTAGGGTTAGGGTTTCAAAATAGGGTTTAACATTAGGGTTAGGGTTTCAAACTTGGGTTTCAAATTAGGGTTAGGGTTGCAAACTAGGGTTTTACATTAGCGCTAGGGTTTCAAACTCGGGTTTCAAATTAGGGGTAGGGTTTCAAACTAGGGTTTTACATTACGGTTAGGGTTTCAAACTAGGGTTTAACGTTAGGTTTAGGGTTTCAAACTAGGGTTTTACATCAGGGTTAGGGTTTCAAACTAGGGTTTCAAATTAGGGTTAGGGTTACAAACAAGGGGTTTTACATTAGGGTTAGGGTTTCAAACTAGGGTTTTACATTAGGGTTAGGGTTTCAAACTCGGGTTTAAAATAAGGGTTAGGGTTTCAAACTAGGGCTTTACATTAGGGTTAGGGTTTAAAACTAGGGTTTCAAATTAGGCTTAGGGTTTCAATCTAGGGTTTTGTTTTAGGGTTAGGGTTTCAAACAAGGGTTTTACATTAGGGTTAGGGTTTCAAACTATTGTTTTACATTAGGGTTAGGGTTTCAAACTAGGGTTTTACATTAGAGTTAGGGTTACAAACTAGGGTTTTACATTAGGGTTAGGGTTTCAAACTAGGGTTTTACATTAGGGTTAGGGTTTCAAACTATGGTTTTACATTAGGGTTAGGGTTACAAACTAGGGTTTTACATTAGGGTTACGCTTTCAAACTAGGGTTTTACATTAGGGTTAGGGTTTCAAACTAGGGTTTCAAATTAGGGTTAGAGTTTCAAACTAGGGTTTTACATTAGGGTTACTGCTTCAAACTAGGGTTTTACATTAGGGTTAGGGTTTCAAACAAGGGTTTTACATTAGGGTTAGGGTTTCAAACTAGGGTTTAACATTAGGGTTAGGGTTCCAAACTAGGGTTTTACATTAGTGTTAAGGTTACAAACTAGGGTTTTACATTAGGGTTAGGGTTTCAAACTAGGGTTTCAAATTAGGGTTAGGGTTTCAAACTAGGGTTTCAAATTAGGGTTAGGGTTTTAAACTAGGGTTTATCATTAGGGTTAGGGTTTCAAACTAGGGTTTTACATTAGGGTTAGGGTTTCAAACTAGGCTTTCTAATTAGGGTTAGGGTTTTAAACTAGGGTTTATCATTAGGGTTAGGGTTTCAAACTAGGGTTTTACGTTAGGGTTAGGGTTTCAAACTAGGGTTTCTAATTAGGGTTAGGGTTTCAAACTAGGGTTTTATATTAGGGTTAGGGTTTCAAACTAGGGTTTCAAATTAGGGTTAGGGTTTCAAACAAGGGTTTTACATTAGGGTTAGGGTTTCAAAACAGGGGTTTTAAATTAGGGTTAGGGTTTCAAACTTGGGTTTTACATTAGGTTTAGGGTTTCAAACTAGGGTTTCAAATTAGGGTTTGGGTTTCAAATTGAGGTTTTACATTAGGATTAGGGTTACAAACTAGGGTTTTACATTAGGGTTAGGGTTTCAAACTAGGGTTTCAAATTAGGTTTGGGGTTTCAAACTAGGGTTTTACATTAGGGTTAGGGTTTCAAACTAGGGTTTTACATTAGCGCTAGGGTTTCAAACTAGGGTTTTACATTAGGGTTAGGGTTTCAAACTAGGGTTTTACATTAGGGTTAGGGTTTCAAACTAGGGTTTCAATTTAGGGTTAGGGTTTCAAACTAGGGTTTATCATTAGGGTTAGGGTTTCAAACTAGGGTTTTACATTTGGGTTAGGGTTTGAAACTAGGGTTTAACATTAGGGTTAGGGTTTCAAACTAGTGTTTTACTTTAGGGTTAATGCTTCAAACTAGGGTTTTACATAAGGGTTAGCGTTTTAAACTAGGGTTTCACATTAGAGTTAGGATTTCAAACTAGGGTTTCACATTAGAGTTAGGATTTCAAACAGGGGTTTCAAATTAGGGTTAGGGTTTCAAACAAGGGTTTCAAATTAGGTTTAGGGTTTCAAACTAGGGTTTTACATTAGGGTTAGGGTTTCAAACTAGGGTTTATCATTAGGGTTAGGGTTTCAAACTAGGGTTTCAAATTAGGGTTAGGGTTACAAACAAGGGGTTTTACATTAGGGTTAGGGTTTCAAACTAGGGTTTCAAATTAGGGTTAGGGTTTCAAACAAGGGTTTTACATTAGGGTTAGGGTTTCAAAACAGGGGTTTTAAATTAGGGTTAGGGTTTCAAACTTGGGTTTTACATTAGGTTTAGGGTTTCAAACTAGGGTTTCAAATTAGGGTTTGGGTTTCAAACTCGGGTTTAAAATTAGGGTTAGGGTTTCAAACAAGGGTTTTACATTAGGGTTAGGGTTTCAAACTAGGGTTTTACATTAGGGTTAGGGTTTCAAACTAGGGTTTTACATTAGAGTTAGGGTTACAAACTAGGGTTTTACATTAGGGTTAGGGTTTCAAACTAGGGTTTTACATTAGGGTTAGGGTTTCAAACTATGGTTTTACATTAGGGTTAGGGTTTCAAACTATTGTTTTACATTAGGGTTAGGGTTTCAAACTAGGGTTTTACATTAGAGTTAGGGTTACAAACTAGGGTTTTACATTAGGGTTAGGGTTTCAAACTAGGGTTTTACATTAGGGTTAGGGTTTCAAACTATGGTTTTACATTAGGGTTAGGGTTACAAACTAGGGTTTTACATTAGGGTTAGGGTTTCAAACTAGGGTTTTACATTAGGGTTAGGGTTTCAAACTAGGGTTTCAAATTAGGGTTAGAGTTTCAAACTAGGGTTTACATTAGGGTTACTGCTTCAAACTAGGGTTTTACATTAGGGTTAGGGTTTCAAACAAGGGTTTTACATTAGGGTTAGGGTTTCAAACTAGGGTTTAACATTAGGGTTAGGGTTCCAAACTAGGGTTTTACATTAGTGTTAAGGTTACAAACTAGGGTTTTACATTAGGGTTAGGGTTTCAAACTAGGGTTTCAAATTAGGGTTAGGGTTTCAAACTAGGGTTTCAAATTAGGGTTAGGGTTTTAAACTAGGGTTTATCATTAGGGTTAGGGTTTCAAACTAGGGTTTTACATTAGGGTTAGGGTTTCAAACTAGGCTTTCTAATTAGGGTTAGGGTTTTAAACTAGGGTTTATCATTAGGGTTAGGGTTTCAAACTAGGGTTTTACATTAGGGTTAGGGTTTCAAACTAGGGTTTCTAATTAGGGTTAGGGTTTCAAACTAGGGTTTTATATTAGGGTTAGGGTTTCAAACAAGGGTTTTACATTAGGGTTAGGGTTTCAAACTAGGGTTTAACATTAGGGTTAGGGTTCCAAACTAGGGTTTTACATTAGTGTTAAGGTTACAAACTAGGGTTTTACATTAGGGTTAGGGTTTCAAACTAGGGTTTCAAATTAGGGTTAGGGTTTCAAACTAGGGTTTCAAATTAGGGTTAGGGTTTTAAACTAGGGTTTATCATTAGGGTTAGGGTTTCAAACTAGGGTTTTACATTAGGGTTAGGGTTTCAAACTAGGCTTTCTAATTAGGGTTAGGGTTTTAAACTAGGGTTTATCATTAGGGTTAGGGTTTCAAACTAGGGTTTTACGTTAGGGTTAGGGTTTCAAACTAGGGTTTCTAATTAGGGTTAGGGTTTCAAACTAGGGTTTTATATTAGGGTTAGGGTTTCAAACTAGGGTTTCAAATTAGGGTTAGGGTTTCAAACAAGGGTTTTACATTAGGGTTAGGGTTTCAAAACAGGGGTTTTAAATTAGGGTTAGGGTTTCAAACTTGGGTTTTACATTAGGTTTAGGGTTTCAAACTAGGGTTTCAAATTAGGGTTTGGGTTTCAAATTGAGGTTTTACATTAGGATTAGGGTTACAAACTAGGGTTTTACATTAGGGTTAGGGTTTCAAACTAGGGTTTCAAATTAGGTTTGGGGTTTCAAACTAGGGTTTTACATTAGGGTTAGGGTTTCAAACTAGGGTTTTACATTAGCGCTAGGGTTTCAAACTAGGGTTTTACATTAGGGTTAGGGTTTCAAACTAGGGTTTTACATTAGGGTTAGGGTTTCAAACTAGGGTTTCAATTTAGGGTTAGGGTTTCAAACTAGGGTTTATCATTAGGGTTAGGGTTTCAAACTAGGGTTTTACATTTGGGTTAGGGTTTGAAACTAGGGTTTAACATTAGGGTTAGGGTTTCAAACTAGTGTTTTACTTTAGGGTTAATGCTTCAAACTAGGGTTTTACATAAGGGTTAGCGTTTTAAACTAGGGTTTCACATTAGAGTTAGGATTTCAAACTAGGGTTTCACATTAGAGTTAGGATTTCAAACAGGGGTTTCAAATTAGGGTTAGGGTTTCAAACAAGGGTTTCAAATTAGGTTTAGGGTTTCAAACTAGGGTTTTACATTAGGGTTAGGGTTTCAAACTAGGGTTTATCATTAGGGTTAGGGTTTCAAACTAGGGTTTCAAATTAGGGTTAGGGTTACAAACAAGGGGTTTTACATTAGGGTTAGGGTTTCAAACTAGGGTTTCAAATTAGGGTTAGGGTTTCAAACAAGGGTTTTACATTAGGGTTAGGGTTTCAAAACAGGGGTTTTAAATTAGGGTTAGGGTTTCAAACTTGGGTTTTACATTAGGTTTAGGGTTTCAAACTAGGGTTTCAAATTAGGGTTTGGGTTTCAAACTCGGGTTTAAAATTAGGGTTAGGGTTTCAAACAAGGGTTTTACATTAGGGTTAGGGTTTCAAACTAGGGTTTTACATTAGGGTTAGGGTTTCAAACTAGGGTTTTACATTAGAGTTAGGGTTACAAACTAGGGTTTTACATTAGGGTTAGGGTTTCAAACTAGGGTTTTACATTAGGGTTAGGGTTTCAAACTATGGTTTTACATTAGGGTTAGGGTTTCAAACTATTGTTTTACATTAGGGTTAGGGTTTCAAACTAGGGTTTTACATTAGAGTTAGGGTTACAAACTAGGGTTTTACATTAGGGTTAGGGTTTCAAACTAGGGTTTTACATTAGGGTTAGGGTTTCAAACTATGGTTTTACATTAGGGTTAGGGTTACAAACTAGGGTTTTACATTAGGGTTACGCTTTCAAACTAGGGTTTTACATTAGGGTTAGGGTTTCAAACTAGGGTTTCAAATTAGGGTTAGAGTTTCAAACTAGGGTTTACATTAGGGTTACTGCTTCAAACTAGGGTTTTACATTAGGGTTAGGGTTTCAAACAAGGGTTTTACATTAGGGTTAGGGTTTCAAACTAGGGTTTAACATTAGGGTTAGGGTTCCAAACTAGGGTTTTACATTAGTGTTAAGGTTACAAACTAGGGTTTTACATTAGGGTTAGGGTTTCAAACTAGGGTTTCAAATTAGGGTTAGGGTTTCAAACTAGGGTTTCAAATTAGGGTTAGGGTTTTAAACTAGGGTTTATCATTAGGGTTAGGGTTTCAAACTAGGGTTTTACATTAGGGTTAGGGTTTCAAACTAGGCTTTCTAATTAGGGTTAGGGTTTTAAACTAGGGTTTATCATTAGGGTTAGGGTTTCAAACTAGGGTTTTACATTAGGGTTAGGGTTTCAAACTAGGGTTTCTAATTAGGGTTAGGGTTTCAAACTAGGGTTTTATATTAGGGTTAGGGTTTCAAACTAGGGTTTCAAATTAGGGTTAGGGTTTCAAACAAGGGTTTTACATTAGGGTTAGGGTTTCAAAACAGGGGTTTTAAATTAGGGTTAGGGTTTCAAACTTGGGTTTTACATTAGGTTTAGGGTTTCAAACTAGGGTTTCAAATTAGGGTTTGGGTTTCAAATTGAGGTTTTACATTAGGATTAGGGTTACAAACTAGGGTTTTACATTAGGGTTAGGGTTTCAAACTAGGGTTTCAAATTAGGTTTGGGGTTTCAAACTAGGGTTTTACATTAGGGTTAGGGTTTCAAACTAGGGTTTTACATTAGCGCTAGGGTTTCAAACTAGGGTTTTACATTAGGGTTAGGGTTTCAAACTAGGGTTTTACATTAGGGTTAGGGTTTCAAACTAGGGTTTCAATTTAGGGTTAGGGTTTCAAACTAGGGTTTATCATTAGGGTTAGGGTTTCAAACTAGGGTTTTACATTAGGGTTAGGGTTTGAAACTAGGGTTTAACATTAGGGTTAGGGTTTCAAACTAGTGTTTTACTTTAGGGTTAATGCTTCAAACTAGGGTTTTACATAAGGGTTAGCGTTTTAAACTAGGGTTTCACATTAGAGTTAGGATTTCAAACTAGGGTTTCACATTAGAGTTAGGATTTCAAACAGGGGTTTCAAATTAGGGTTAGGGTTTCAAACAAGGGTTTCAAATTAGGTTTAGGGTTTCAAACTAGGGTTTTACATTAGGGTTAGGGTTTCAAACTAGGGTTTATCATTAGGGTTAGGGTTTCAAACTAGGGTTTCAAATTAGGGTTAGGGTTACAAACAAGGGGTTTTACATTAGGGTTAGGGTTTCAAACTAGGGTTTCAAATTAGGGTTAGGATTTCAAACTAGGGTTTTACATTAGGGTTAGGGTTTCAAACTAGGGTTTAACATTAGGGTTAGGGTTTCAAACTAGGGTTTCAAATTAGGGTTAGGGTTACAAACAAGGGGTTTTACATTAGGGTTAGGGTTTCAAACTAGGGTTTTACATTAGGGTTAGTGTTTCAAACTCGGGTTTAAAATTAGGGTTAGGGTTTCAAACAAGGGTTTTACATTAGGGTTAGGGTTTCAAACTAGGGTTTTACATTAGGGTTAGGGTTTCAAACTAGGGTTTTACATTAGAGTTAGGGTTACAAACTAGGGTTTTACATTAGGGTTAGGGTTTCAAACTAGGGTTTTACATTAGGGTTAGGGTTTCAAACTATGGTTTTACATTAGGGTTAGGGTTACAAACTAGGGTTTTACATTAGGGTTAGGGTTTCAAACTAGGGTTTTACATTAGGGTTAGGGTTTCAAACTGTGGTTTCAATTTAGTGTTAGGGTTTCAAACTAGGGTTTAACATTAGGGTTAATGCTTCAAACTAGGGTTTTACATTAGGGTTAGTGTTTCAAACTAGTGTTTTACATTAGGGTTAGTGCTTCAAACTAGGGTTTTACATTAGGGTTAGGGTTTCAAACTAGGGTTTTACATTAGGGTTAGGGTTTCAAACTAGGGTTTTACATTAGGGTTAGGGTTTCAAACTAGGGTTTTACATTAGGGTTAAGGTTTCAAACTAGGGTTTTACATTAGGGTTAGTGTTTCAAACTAGGGTTTTAAATTTGGGTTAGGGTTTCAAACTAGGGTTTTTTATGAGGGTTAGGGTTTCAAACTAAGGTTTAACATTAGAGTTAGGATTTCAAACAGGGGTTTCAAATTAGGGTTAGGGTTTCAAACTAGGGTTTTACATTAAGGTTTGGGTTTCAAACTAGGGTTTAACATTAGGGTTAGGGTTTCAAATTAGGGTTAGGGTTTCAAATTAGGGTTAGGGTTACAAACAAGGGGTTTTACATTAGGGTTAGGGTTTCAAACTAGGGTTTTACATTAGGGTTAGGGTTTCAAACTCGGGTTTAAAATAAGGGTTAGGGTTTCAAACTAGGGCTTTACATTAGGGTTAGGGTTTCAAACTATTGTTTTACATTAGGGTTAGGGTTTCAAACTAGGGTTTTACATTAGGGTTAATGCTTCAAACTAGGGTTTTACATTAGGGTTAGCGTTTCAAACTAGTGTTTTACATTAGGGTTAGTGCTTCAAACTAGGGTTTTACATTAGGGTTAGTGTTTCAAACTAGGGTTTTACATTAGGGTTAGGGTTTCAAACTAGGGTTTTACATTAGGGTTAGGGTTTCAAACTAGGGTTTCAATTTAGGGTTAGGGTTTCAAACTAGGGTTTAACATTAGGGTTAGGGTTTCAAACTAGTGTTTTACTTTAGGTTTAATGCTTTAAACTAGGGTTTTACATTAGGGTTAGCGTTTCAAACTAGGGTTTTACATTAGGGTTAGTGTTTCAAACTAGGGTTTTACATTAGGGTTAGGGTTTTAAACTATGGTTTCAAATTAGATTTGGGGTTTCAAACTAGGGTTTTACATTAGAGTTAGCGTTTCAAACTAGTGTTTTACATTAGGGTTAGTGCTTCAAACTAGGGTTTTACATTAGGGTTAATGCTTCAAACTAGGGTTTTACATTAGGGTTAGGGTTTCAAACTAGGGTTTTACATTAGTGTTAGGTTTTCAAACTAGGGTTTTACATTTGGGTTAGGGTTACAAACTAGGATTTTACATTAGGTTTAGGGTTTCAAACTAGGGTTTCAAATTAGGCTTAGCGTTACAAACAAGGGGTTTTACATTAGGGTTAGGGTTTCAAACTAGGGTTTTACATTAGGGTTAGGGTTTCAAACTCGGGTTTAAAATAAGGGTTAGGGTTTCAAACTAGGGCTTTACATTAGGGTTAGGGTTTCAAACTATTGTTTTACATTAGGGTTAGGGTTTCAAACTAGGGTTTTACATTAGGGTTAATGCTTCAAACTAGGGTTTTACATTAGGGTTAGGGTTTCCAACTAGGGTTTTACATTAGTGTTAGGTTTTCAAACTAGGGTTTTACATTTGGGTTAGGGTTACAAACTAGGGTTTTACATTAGAGTTAGCGTTTCAAACTAGTGTTTTACATTAGGGTTAGTGCTTCAAACTAGGGTTTTACATTAGGGTTAATGCTTCAAACTAGGGTTTTACATTAGGGTTAGGGTTTCAAACTAGGGTTTTACATTAGTGTTAGGTTTTCAAACTAGGGTTTAACATTAGGGTTAGCGTTTCAAACTAGGGTTTTACATTAGGGTTAGGGTTACAAACTAGGGTTTAACATTAGGATTAGGGTTTCAAACTAGGGTTTTACATTAGGGTTAGGGTTTCAAACTAGGGTTTCAAATTAGGCTTAGGGTTTCAATCTAGGGTTTTGTTTTAGGGTTAGGGTTTCAAACAAGGGTTTTACAATAGGGTTAGGGTTTCAAACTAGGGTTTTACATTAGGTTTAGGGTTTCAAACTAGGGTTTTACATTAGGGTTAGGGTTACAAACTAGGGTTTTACAATAGGGTTAGGGTTTAAAACTAGGGTTTTACATTAGGGTTAGGGTTTCAAACTAGGGTTTCAATTTAGGGTTAGGGTTTCAAACTAGGGTTTATCATTAGGGTTAGGGTTTCAAACTAGGGTTTTACATTAGGGTTAGGGTTTCAAACTAGGGCTTTACATTTGGGTTAGGGTTACAAACAAGGGTTTTACATTAGGGTTAGGGTTTCAAACTAGGGTTTTGCATTAGGTTTAGGGTTTCAAACTAGGGTTTATCATTAGGGTTAGGGTTTCAAACTAGGGTTTTACATTAGGGTTAGGGTTTCAAACAAGGGTTTTACATTAGGGTTAGGGTTTCAAACAAGGGTTTTACATTAGGGTTAGGGTTTCAAAACAGGGGTTTTAAATTAGGGTTAGGGTTTCAAACTTGGGTTTTACATTAGGTTTAGGGTTTCAAACTAGGGTTTCAAATTAGGGTTTGGGTTTCAAATTGAGGTTTTACATTAGGATTAGGGTTACAAACTAGGGTTTTACATTAGGGTTAGGGTTTCAAACTAGTGTTTCAAATTAGGTTTGGGGTTTCAAACTAGGGTTTTACATTAGGGTTAGGGTTTCAAACTAGGGTTTTACATTAGGGTTAGGGTTTCAAAATAGGGTTTTACATTAGGGTTAGGGTTTCAAAATAGGGTTTAACATTAGGGTTAGGGTTTCAAACTAGGGTTTCAAATTAGGGTTAGGGTTGCAAACTAGGGTTTTACATTAGCACTAGGGTTTCAAACTCGGGTTTCAAATTAGGGGTAGGGTTTCAAACTAGGGTTTTACATTAGGGTTAGGGTTTCAAACTAGGGTTTCAAATTAGAGTTAGGGTTTCAAACTAGGGTTTAACATTAGGGTTAGGGTTTCAAACTAGGGTTTCAAATTAGGCTTAGGGTTTCAATCTAGGGTTTTGTTTTAGGGTTAGGGTTTCAAACAAGGGTTTTACAATAGGGTTAGGGTTTCAAACTAGGGTTTTACATTAGATTTAGGGTTTCAAACTAGGGTTTTACATTAGGGTTAGGGTTACAAACTAGGGTTTTACATTAGGGTTAGGGTTTCAAACTAGGGTTTTACATTAGGGTTAGGGTTTCAAACTAGGGTTTCAATTTAGGGTTAGGGTTTCAAACTAGGGTTTATCATTAGGGTTAGGGTTTCAAACTAGGGTTTTACATTAGGGTTAGGGTTTCAAACTAGGGCTTTACATTTGGGTTAGGGTTACAAACAAGGGTTTTACATTAGGGTTAGGGTTTCAAACTAGGGCTTTGCATTAGGTTTAGGGTTTCAAACTAGGGTTTATCATTAGGGTTAGGCTTTCAAACTAGGGTTTAACATTAGGGTTAGGGTTTCAAACAAGGGTTTTACATTAGGGTTAGGGTTTCAAACAAGGGTTTTACATTAGGGTTAGGGTTTCAAAACAGGGGTTTTAAATTAGGGTTAGGGTTTCAAACTTGGGTTTTACATTAGGTTTAGGGTTTCAAACTAGGGTTTCAAATTAGGGTTTGGGTTTCAAATTGAGGTTTTACATTAGGATTAGGGTTACAAACTAGGGTTTTACATTAGGGTTAGGGTTTCAAACTAGGGTTTCAAATTAGGTTTGGGGTTTCAAACTAGGGTTTTACATTAGGGTTAATGCTTCAAACTAGGGTTTTACATTAGGGTTAGCGTTTCAAACTAGTGTTTTACATTAGGGTTAGTGCTTCAAACTATGGTTTTACATTAGGGTTAGTGTTTCAAACTAGGGTTTTACATTAGGGTTAGGGTTTCAAACTAGGGTTTTACATTAGGGTTAGGATTTCAAACTAGGGTTTCACATTAGAGTTAGGATTTCAAACAGGGGTTTCAAATTAGGGTTAGGGTTTCAAACAAGGGTTTCAAATTAGGTTTAGGGTTTCAAACTAGGGTTTTACATTAGGGTTAGGGTTTCAAACTAGGGTTTATCATTAGGGTTAGGGTTTCAAACTAGGGTTTCAAATTAGGGTTAGGGTTACAAACAAGGGGTTTTACATTAGGGTTAGGGTTTCAAACTAGGGTTTCAAATTAGGGTTAGGATTTCAAACTAGGGTTTTACATTAGGGTTAGGGTTTCAAACTAGGGTTTAACATTAGGGTTAGGGTTTCAAACTAGGGTTTTACATTAGAGTTAGGGTTACAAACTAGGGTTTTACATTAGGGTTAGGGTTTCAAACTAGGGTTTTACATTAGGGTTAGGGTTTCAAACTATGGTTTTACATTAGGGTTAGGGTTACAAACTAGGGTTTTACATTAGGGTTAGGGTTTCAAACTAGGGTTTTACATTAGGGTTAGGGTTTCAAACTGTGGTTTCAATTTAGTGTTAGGGTTTCAAACTAGGGTTTAACATTAGGGTTAATGCTTCAAACTAGGGTTTTACATTAGGGTTAGTGTTTCAAACTAGTGTTTTACATTAGGGTTAGTGCTTCAAACTAGGGTTTTACATTAGGGTTAGGGTTTCAAACTAGGGTTTTACATTAGGGTTAGTGTTTCAAACTAGGGTTTTAAATTTGGGTTAGGGTTTCAAACTAGGGTTTTTTATGAGGGTTAGGGTTTCAAACTAAGGTTTCACATTAGAGTTAGGATTTCAAACAGGGGTTTCAAATTAGGGTTAGGGTTTCAAACTAGGGTTTTACATTAAGGTTTGGGTTTCAAACTAGGGTTTAACATTAGGGTTAGGGTTTCAAATTAGGGTTAGGGTTTCAAATTAGGGTTAGGGTTACAAACAAGGGGTTTTACATTAGGGTTAGGGTTTCAAACTAGGGTTTTACATTAGGGTTAGGGTTTCAAACTCGGGTTTAAAATAAGGGTTAGGGTTTCAAACTAGGGCTTTACATTAGGGTTAGGGTTTCAAACTATTGTTTTACATTAGGGTTAGGGTTTCAAACTAGGGTTTTACATTAGGGTTAATGCTTCAAACTAGGGTTTTACATTAGGGTTAGCGTTTCAAACTAGTGTTTTACATTAGGGTTAGTGCTTCAAACTAGGGTTTTACATTAGGGTTAGTGTTTCAAACTAGGGTTTTACATTAGGGTTAGTGTTTCAAACTAGGGTTTTACATTAGGGTTAGGGTTTTAAACTATGGTTTCAAATTAGATTTGGGGTTTCAAACTAGGGTTTTACATTAGAGTTAGCGTTTCAAACTAGTGTTTTACATTAGGGTTAGTGCTTCAAACTAGGGTTTTACATTAGGGTTAATGCTTCAAACTAGGGTTTTACATTAGGGTTAGGGTTTCAAACTAGGGTTTTACATTAGTGTTAGGTTTTCAAACTAGGGTTTTACATTTGGGTTAGGGTTACAAACTAGGGTTTTACATTAGGTTTAGGGTTTCAAACTAGGGTTTCAAATTAGGCTTAGCGTTACAAACAAGGGGTTTTACATTAGGGTTAGGGTTTCAAACTAGGGTTTTACATTAGGGTTAGGGTTTCAAACTCGGGTTTAAAATAAGGGTTAGGGTTTCAAACTAGGGCTTTACATTAGGGTTAGGGTTTCAAACTATTGTTTTACATTAGGGTTAGGGTTTCAAACTAGGGTTTTACATTAGGGTTAATGCTTCAAACTAGGGTTTTACATTAGGGTTAGGGTTTCCAACTAGGGTTTTACATTAGTGTTAGGTTTTCAAACTAGGGTTTTACATTTGGGTTAGGGTTACAAACTAGGGTTTTACATTAGAGTTAGCGTTTCAAACTAGTGTTTTACATTAGGGTTAGTGCTTCAAACTAGGGTTTTACATTAGGGTTAATGCTTCAAACTAGGGTTTTACATTAGGGTTAGGGTTTCAAACTAGGGTTTTACATTAGTGTTAGGTTTTCAAACTAGGGTTTAACATTAGGGTTAGCGTTTCAAACTAGGGTTTTACATTAGGGTTAGGGTTACAAACTAGGGTTTCACATTAGAGTTAGGATTTCAAACAGGGGTTTCAAATTAGGGTTAGGGTTTCAAACAAGGGTTTCAAATTAGGTTTAGGGTTTCAAACTAGGGTTTTACATTAGGGTTAGGGTTTCAAACTAGGGTTTATCATTAGGGTTAGGGTTTCAAACTAGGGTTTCAAATTAGGGTTAGGGTTACAAACAAGGGGTTTTACATTAGGGTTAGGGTTTCAAACTAGGGTTTCAAATTAGGGTTAGGGTTTCAAACAAGGGTTTTACATTAGGGTTAGGGTTTCAAAACAGGGGTTTTAAATTAGGGTTAGGGTTTCAAACTTGGGTTTTACATTAGGTTTAGGGTTTCAAACTAGGGTTTCAAATTAGGGTTTGGGTTTCAAACTCGGGTTTAAAATTAGGGTTAGGGTTTCAAACAAGGGTTTTACATTAGGGTTAGGGTTTCAAACTAGGGTTTTACATTAGGGTTAGGGTTTCAAACTAGGGTTTTACATTAGAGTTAGGGTTACAAACTAGGGTTTTACATTAGGGTTAGGGTTTCAAACTAGGGTTTTACATTAGGGTTAGGGTTTCAAACTATGGTTTTACATTAGGGTTAGGGTTTCAAACTATTGTTTTACATTAGGGTTAGGGTTTCAAACTAGGGTTTTACATTAGAGTTAGGGTTACAAACTAGGGTTTTACATTAGGGTTAGGGTTTCAAACTAGGGTTTTACATTAGGGTTAGGGTTTCAAACTATGGTTTTACATTAGGGTTAGGGTTACAAACTAGGGTTTTACATTAGGGTTACGCTTTCAAACTAGGGTTTTACATTAGGGTTAGGGTTTCAAACTAGGGTTTCAAATTAGGGTTAGAGTTTCAAACTAGGGTTTACATTAGGGTTACTGCTTCAAACTAGGGTTTTACATTAGGGTTAGGGTTTCAAACAAGGGTTTTACATTAGGGTTAGGGTTTCAAACTAGGGTTTAACATTAGGGTTAGGGTTCCAAACTAGGGTTTTACATTAGTGTTAAGGTTACAAACTAGGGTTTTACATTAGGGTTAGGGTTTCAAACTAGGGTTTCAAATTAGGGTTAGGGTTTCAAACTAGGGTTTCAAATTAGGGTTAGGGTTTTAAACTAGGGTTTATCATTAGGGTTAGGGTTTCAAACTAGGGTTTTACATTAGGGTTAGGGTTTCAAACTAGGCTTTCTAATTAGGGTTAGGGTTTTAAACTAGGGTTTATCATTAGGGTTAGGGTTTCAAACTAGGGTTTTACATTAGGGTTAGGGTTTCAAACTAGGGTTTCTAATTAGGGTTAGGGTTTCAAACTAGGGTTTTATATTAGGGTTAGGGTTTCAAACTAGGGTTTCAAATTAGGGTTAGGGTTTCAAACAAGGGTTTTACATTAGGGTTAGGGTTTCAAAACAGGGGTTTTAAATTAGGGTTAGGGTTTCAAACTTGGGTTTTACATTAGGTTTAGGGTTTCAAACTAGGGTTTCAAATTAGGGTTTGGGTTTCAAATTGAGGTTTTACATTAGGATTAGGGTTACAAACTAGGGTTTTACATTAGGGTTAGGGTTTCAAACTAGGGTTTCAAATTAGGTTTGGGGTTTCAAACTAGGGTTTTACATTAGGGTTAGGGTTTCAAACTAGGGTTTTACATTAGCGCTAGGGTTTCAAACTAGGGTTTTACATTAGGGTTAGGGTTTCAAACTAGGGTTTTACATTAGGGTTAGGGTTTCAAACTAGGGTTTCAATTTAGGGTTAGGGTTTCAAACTAGGGTTTATCATTAGGGTTAGGGTTTCAAACTAGGGTTTTACATTAGGGTTAGGGTTTGAAACTAGGGTTTAACATTAGGGTTAGGGTTTCAAACTAGTGTTTTACTTTAGGGTTAATGCTTCAAACTAGGGTTTTACATAAGGGTTAGCGTTTTAAACTAGGGTTTCACATTAGAGTTAGGATTTCAAACTAGGGTTTCACATTAGAGTTAGGATTTCAAACAGGGGTTTCAAATTAGGGTTAGGGTTTCAAACAAGGGTTTCAAATTAGGTTTAGGGTTTCAAACTAGGGTTTTACATTAGGGTTAGGGTTTCAAACTAGGGTTTATCATTAGGGTTAGGGTTTCAAACTAGGGTTTCAAATTAGGGTTAGGGTTACAAACAAGGGGTTTTACATTAGGGTTAGGGTTTCAAACTAGGGTTTCAAATTAGGGTTAGGATTTCAAACTAGGGTTTTACATTAGGGTTAGGGTTTCAAACTAGGGTTTAACATTAGGGTTAGGGTTTCAAACTAGGGTTTCAAATTAGGGTTAGGGTTACAAACAAGGGGTTTTACATTAGGGTTAGGGTTTCAAACTAGGGTTTTACATTAGGGTTAGTGTTTCAAACTCGGGTTTAAAATTAGGGTTAGGGTTTCAAACAAGGGTTTTACATTAGGGTTAGGGTTTCAAACTAGGGTTTTACATTAGGGTTAGGGTTTCAAACTAGGGTTTTACATTAGAGTTAGGGTTACAAACTAGGGTTTTACATTAGGGTTAGGGTTTCAAACTAGGGTTTTACATTAGGGTTAGGGTTTCAAACTATGGTTTTACATTAGGGTTAGGGTTACAAACTAGGGTTTTACATTAGGGTTAGGGTTTCAAACTAGGGTTTTACATTAGGGTTAGGGTTTCAAACTGTGGTTTCAATTTAGTGTTAGGGTTTCAAACTAGGGTTTAACATTAGGGTTAATGCTTCAAACTAGGGTTTTACATTAGGGTTAGTGTTTCAAACTAGTGTTTTACATTAGGGTTAGTGCTTCAAACTAGGGTTTTACATTAGGGTTAGGGTTTCAAACTAGGGTTTTACATTAGGGTTAGGGTTTCAAACTAGGGTTTTACATTAGGGTTAGGGTTTCAAACTAGGGTTTTACATTAGGGTTAAGGTTTCAAACTAGGGTTTTACATTAGGGTTAGTGTTTCAAACTAGGGTTTTAAATTTGGGTTAGGGTTTCAAACTAGGGTTTTTTATGAGGGTTAGGGTTTCAAACTAAGGTTTAACATTAGAGTTAGGATTTCAAACAGGGGTTTCAAATTAGGGTTAGGGTTTCAAACTAGGGTTTTACATTAAGGTTTGGGTTTCAAACTAGGGTTTAACATTAGGGTTAGGGTTTCAAATTAGGGTTAGGGTTTCAAATTAGGGTTAGGGTTACAAACAAGGGGTTTTACATTAGGGTTAGGGTTTCAAACTAGGGTTTTACATTAGGGTTAGGGTTTCAAACTCGGGTTTAAAATAAGGGTTAGGGTTTCAAACTAGGGCTTTACATTAGGGTTAGGGTTTCAAACTATTGTTTTACATTAGGGTTAGGGTTTCAAACTAGGGTTTTACATTAGGGTTAATGCTTCAAACTAGGGTTTTACATTAGGGTTAGCGTTTCAAACTAGTGTTTTACATTAGGGTTAGTGCTTCAAACTAGGGTTTTACATTAGGGTTAGTGTTTCAAACTAGGGTTTTACATTAGGGTTAGGGTTTCAAACTAGGGTTTTACATTAGGGTTAGGGTTTCAAACTAGGGTTTCAATTTAGGGTTAGGGTTTCAAACTAGGGTTTAACATTAGGGTTAGGGTTTCAAACTAGTGTTTTACTTTAGGTTTAATGCTTTAAACTAGGGTTTTACATTAGGGTTAGCGTTTCAAACTAGGGTTTTACATTAGGGTTAGTGTTTCAAACTAGGGTTTTACATTAGGGTTAGGGTTTTAAACTATGGTTTCAAATTAGATTTGGGGTTTCAAACTAGGGTTTTACATTAGAGTTAGCGTTTCAAACTAGTGTTTTACATTAGGGTTAGTGCTTCAAACTAGGGTTTTACATTAGGGTTAATGCTTCAAACTAGGGTTTTACATTAGGGTTAGGGTTTCAAACTAGGGTTTTACATTAGTGTTAGGTTTTCAAACTAGGGTTTTACATTTGGGTTAGGGTTACAAACTAGGATTTTACATTAGGTTTAGGGTTTCAAACTAGGGTTTCAAATTAGGCTTAGCGTTACAAACAAGGGGTTTTACATTAGGGTTAGGGTTTCAAACTAGGGTTTTACATTAGGGTTAGGGTTTCAAACTCGGGTTTAAAATAAGGGTTAGGGTTTCAAACTAGGGCTTTACATTAGGGTTAGGGTTTCAAACTATTGTTTTACATTAGGGTTAGGGTTTCAAACTAGGGTTTTACATTAGGGTTAATGCTTCAAACTAGGGTTTTACATTAGGGTTAGGGTTTCCAACTAGGGTTTTACATTAGTGTTAGGTTTTCAAACTAGGGTTTTACATTTGGGTTAGGGTTACAAACTAGGGTTTTACATTAGAGTTAGCGTTTCAAACTAGTGTTTTACATTAGGGTTAGTGCTTCAAACTAGGGTTTTACATTAGGGTTAATGCTTCAAACTAGGGTTTTACATTAGGGTTAGGGTTTCAAACTAGGGTTTTACATTAGTGTTAGGTTTTCAAACTAGGGTTTAACATTAGGGTTAGCGTTTCAAACTAGGGTTTTACATTAGGGTTAGGGTTACAAACTAGGGTTTAACATTAGGATTAGGGTTTCAAACTAGGGTTTTACATTAGGGTTAGGGTTTCAAACTAGGGTTTCAAATTAGGCTTAGGGTTTCAATCTAGGGTTTTGTTTTAGGGTTAGGGTTTCAAACAAGGGTTTTACAATAGGGTTAGGGTTTCAAACTAGGGTTTTACATTAGGTTTAGGGTTTCAAACTAGGGTTTTACATTAGGGTTAGGGTTACAAACTAGGGTTTTACAATAGGGTTAGGGTTTAAAACTAGGGTTTTACATTAGGGTTAGGGTTTCAAACTAGGGTTTCAATTTAGGGTTAGGGTTTCAAACTAGGGTTTATCATTAGGGTTAGGGTTTCAAACTAGGGTTTTACATTAGGGTTAGGGTTTCAAACTAGGGCTTTACATTTGGGTTAGGGTTACAAACAAGGGTTTTACATTAGGGTTAGGGTTTCAAACTAGGGTTTTGCATTAGGTTTAGGGTTTCAAACTAGGGTTTATCATTAGGGTTAGGGTTTCAAACTAGGGTTTTACATTAGGGTTAGGGTTTCAAACAAGGGTTTTACATTAGGGTTAGGGTTTCAAACAAGGGTTTTACATTAGGGTTAGGGTTTCAAAACAGGGGTTTTAAATTAGGGTTAGGGTTTCAAACTTGGGTTTTACATTAGGTTTAGGGTTTCAAACTAGGGTTTCAAATTAGGGTTTGGGTTTCAAATTGAGGTTTTACATTAGGATTAGGGTTACAAACTAGGGTTTTACATTAGGGTTAGGGTTTCAAACTAGTGTTTCAAATTAGGTTTGGGGTTTCAAACTAGGGTTTTACATTAGGGTTAGGGTTTCAAACTAGGGTTTTACATTAGGGTTAGGGTTTCAAAATAGGGTTTTACATTAGGGTTAGGGTTTCAAAATAGGGTTTAACATTAGGGTTAGGGTTTCAAACTAGGGTTTCAAATTAGGGTTAGGGTTGCAAACTAGGGTTTTACATTAGCACTAGGGTTTCAAACTCGGGTTTCAAATTAGGGGTAGGGTTTCAAACTAGGGTTTTACATTAGGGTTAGGGTTTCAAACTAGGGTTTCAAATTAGAGTTAGGGTTTCAAACTAGGGTTTAACATTAGGGTTAGGGTTTCAAACTAGGGTTTCAAATTAGGCTTAGGGTTTCAATCTAGGGTTTTGTTTTAGGGTTAGGGTTTCAAACAAGGGTTTTACAATAGGGTTAGGGTTTCAAACTAGGGTTTTACATTAGATTTAGGGTTTCAAACTAGGGTTTTACATTAGGGTTAGGGTTACAAACTAGGGTTTTACATTAGGGTTAGGGTTTCAAACTAGGGTTTTACATTAGGGTTAGGGTTTCAAACTAGGGTTTCAATTTAGGGTTAGGGTTTCAAACTAGGGTTTATCATTAGGGTTAGGGTTTCAAACTAGGGTTTTACATTAGGGTTAGGGTTTCAAACTAGGGCTTTACATTTGGGTTAGGGTTACAAACAAGGGTTTTACATTAGGGTTAGGGTTTCAAACTAGGGCTTTGCATTAGGTTTAGGGTTTCAAACTAGGGTTTATCATTAGGGTTAGGCTTTCAAACTAGGGTTTAACATTAGGGTTAGGGTTTCAAACAAGGGTTTTACATTAGGGTTAGGGTTTCAAACAAGGGTTTTACATTAGGGTTAGGGTTTCAAAACAGGGGTTTTAAATTAGGGTTAGGGTTTCAAACTTGGGTTTTACATTAGGTTTAGGGTTTCAAACTAGGGTTTCAAATTAGGGTTTGGGTTTCAAATTGAGGTTTTACATTAGGATTAGGGTTACAAACTAGGGTTTTACATTAGGGTTAGGGTTTCAAACTAGGGTTTCAAATTAGGTTTGGGGTTTCAAACTAGGGTTTTACATTAGGGTTAATGCTTCAAACTAGGGTTTTACATTAGGGTTAGCGTTTCAAACTAGTGTTTTACATTAGGGTTAGTGCTTCAAACTATGGTTTTACATTAGGGTTAGTGTTTCAAACTAGGGTTTTACATTAGGGTTAGGGTTTCAAACTAGGGTTTTACATTAGGGTTAGGATTTCAAACTAGGGTTTCACATTAGAGTTAGGATTTCAAACAGGGGTTTCAAATTAGGGTTAGGGTTTCAAACAAGGGTTTCAAATTAGGTTTAGGGTTTCAAACTAGGGTTTTACATTAGGGTTAGGGTTTCAAACTAGGGTTTATCATTAGGGTTAGGGTTTCAAACTAGGGTTTCAAATTAGGGTTAGGGTTACAAACAAGGGGTTTTACATTAGGGTTAGGGTTTCAAACTAGGGTTTCAAATTAGGGTTAGGATTTCAAACTAGGGTTTTACATTAGGGTTAGGGTTTCAAACTAGGGTTTAACATTAGGGTTAGGGTTTCAAACTAGGGTTTTACATTAGAGTTAGGGTTACAAACTAGGGTTTTACATTAGGGTTAGGGTTTCAAACTAGGGTTTTACATTAGGGTTAGGGTTTCAAACTATGGTTTTACATTAGGGTTAGGGTTACAAACTAGGGTTTTACATTAGGGTTAGGGTTTCAAACTAGGGTTTTACATTAGGGTTAGGGTTTCAAACTGTGGTTTCAATTTAGTGTTAGGGTTTCAAACTAGGGTTTAACATTAGGGTTAATGCTTCAAACTAGGGTTTTACATTAGGGTTAGTGTTTCAAACTAGTGTTTTACATTAGGGTTAGTGCTTCAAACTAGGGTTTTACATTAGGGTTAGGGTTTCAAACTAGGGTTTTACATTAGGGTTAGTGTTTCAAACTAGGGTTTTAAATTTGGGTTAGGGTTTCAAACTAGGGTTTTTTATGAGGGTTAGGGTTTCAAACTAAGGTTTCACATTAGAGTTAGGATTTCAAACAGGGGTTTCAAATTAGGGTTAGGGTTTCAAACTAGGGTTTTACATTAAGGTTTGGGTTTCAAACTAGGGTTTAACATTAGGGTTAGGGTTTCAAATTAGGGTTAGGGTTTCAAATTAGGGTTAGGGTTACAAACAAGGGGTTTTACATTAGGGTTAGGGTTTCAAACTAGGGTTTTACATTAGGGTTAGGGTTTCAAACTCGGGTTTAAAATAAGGGTTAGGGTTTCAAACTAGGGCTTTACATTAGGGTTAGGGTTTCAAACTATTGTTTTACATTAGGGTTAGGGTTTCAAACTAGGGTTTTACATTAGGGTTAATGCTTCAAACTAGGGTTTTACATTAGGGTTAGCGTTTCAAACTAGTGTTTTACATTAGGGTTAGTGCTTCAAACTAGGGTTTTACATTAGGGTTAGTGTTTCAAACTAGGGTTTTACATTAGGGTTAGTGTTTCAAACTAGGGTTTTACATTAGGGTTAGGGTTTTAAACTATGGTTTCAAATTAGATTTGGGGTTTCAAACTAGGGTTTTACATTAGAGTTAGCGTTTCAAACTAGTGTTTTACATTAGGGTTAGTGCTTCAAACTAGGGTTTTACATTAGGGTTAATGCTTCAAACTAGGGTTTTACATTAGGGTTAGGGTTTCAAACTAGGGTTTTACATTAGTGTTAGGTTTTCAAACTAGGGTTTTACATTTGGGTTAGGGTTACAAACTAGGGTTTTACATTAGGTTTAGGGTTTCAAACTAGGGTTTCAAATTAGGCTTAGCGTTACAAACAAGGGGTTTTACATTAGGGTTAGGGTTTCAAACTAGGGTTTTACATTAGGGTTAGGGTTTCAAACTCGGGTTTAAAATAAGGGTTAGGGTTTCAAACTAGGGCTTTACATTAGGGTTAGGGTTTCAAACTATTGTTTTACATTAGGGTTAGGGTTTCAAACTAGGGTTTTACATTAGGGTTAATGCTTCAAACTAGGGTTTTACATTAGGGTTAGGGTTTCCAACTAGGGTTTTACATTAGTGTTAGGTTTTCAAACTAGGGTTTTACATTTGGGTTAGGGTTACAAACTAGGGTTTTACATTAGAGTTAGCGTTTCAAACTAGTGTTTTACATTAGGGTTAGTGCTTCAAACTAGGGTTTTACATTAGGGTTAATGCTTCAAACTAGGGTTTTACATTAGGGTTAGGGTTTCAAACTAGGGTTTTACATTAGTGTTAGGTTTTCAAACTAGGGTTTAACATTAGGGTTAGCGTTTCAAACTAGGGTTTTACATTAGGGTTAGGGTTACAAACTAGGGTTTAACATTAGGATTAGGGTTTCAAACTAGGGTTTTACATTAGGGTTAGGGTTTCAAACTAGGGTTTCAAATTAGGCTTAGGGTTTCAATCTAGGGTTTTGTTTTAGGGTTAGGGTTTCAAACAAGGGTTTTACAATAGGGTTAGGGTTTCAAACTAGGGTTTTACATTAGGTTTAGGGTTTCAAACTAGGGTTTTACATTAGGGTTAGGGTTACAAACTAGGGTTTTACAATAGGGTTAGGGTTTCAAACTAGGGTTTTACATTAGGGTTAGGGTTTCAAACTAGGGTTTCAATTTAGGGTTAGGGTTTCAAACTAGGGTTTATCATTAGGGTTAGGGTTTCAAACTAGGGTTTTACATTAGGGTTAGGGTTTCAAACTAGGGCTTTACATTTGGGTTAGGGTTACAAACAAGGGTTTTACATTAGGGTTAGGGTTTCAAACTAGGGTTTTGCATTAGGTTTAGGGTTTCAAACTAGGGTTTATCATTAGGGTTAGGGTTTCAAACTAGGGTTTTACATTAGGGTTAGGGTTTCAAACAAGGGTTTTACATTAGGGTTAGGGTTTCAAACAAGGGTTTTACATTAGGGTTAGGGTTTCAAAACAGGGGTTTTAAATTAGGGTTAGGGTTTCAAACTTGGGTTTTACATTAGGTTTAGGGTTTCAAACTAGGGTTTCAAATTAGGGTTTGGGTTTCAAATTGAGGTTTTACATTAGGATTAGGGTTACAAACTAGGGTTTTACATTAGGGTTAGGGTTTCAAACTAGTGTTTCAAATTAGGTTTGGGGTTTCAAACTAGGGTTTTACATTAGGGTTAGGGTTTCAAACTAGGGTTTTACATTAGGGTTAGGGTTTCAAAATAGGGTTTTACATTAGGGTTAGGGTTTCAAAATAGGGTTTAACATTAGGGTTAGGGTTTCAAACTAGGGTTTCAAATTAGGGTTAGGGTTGCAAACTAGGGTTTTACATTAGCACTAGGGTTTCAAACTCGGGTTTCAAATTAGGGGTAGGGTTTCAAACTAGGGTTTTACATTAGGGTTAGGGTTTCAAACTAGGGTTTCAAATTAGAGTTAGGGTTTCAAACTAGGGTTTTACATTAGGGTTAGGGTTTCAAACTAGGGTTTCAAATTAGGCTTAGGGTTTCAATCTAGGGTTTTGTTTTAGGGTTAGGGTTTCAAACAAGGGTTTTACAATAGGGTTAGGGTTTCAAACTAGGGTTTTACATTAGATTTAGGGTTTCAAACTAGGGTTTTACATTAGGGTTAGGGTTACAAACTAGGGTTTTACATTAGGGTTAGGGTTTTAAACTAGGGTTTTACATTAGGGTTAGGGTTTCAAACTAGGGTTTCAATTTAGGGTTAGGGTTTCAAACTAGGGTTTATCATTAGGGTTAGGGTTTCAAACTAGGGTTTTACATTAGGGTTAGGGTTTCAAACTAGGGCTTTACATTTGGGTTAGGGTTACAAACAAGGGTTTTACATTAGGGTTAGGGTTTCAAACTAGGGCTTTGCATTAGGTTTAGGGTTTCAAACTAGGGTTTATCATTAGGGTTAGGCTTTCAAATTAGGGTTTAACATTAGGGTTAGGGTTTCAAACAAGGGTTTATCATTAGGGTTAGGCTTTCAAATTAGGGTTTAACATTAGGGTTAGGGTTTCAAACAAGGGTTTTACATTAGGGTTAGGGTTTCAAAACAGGGGTTTTAAATTAGGGTTAGGGTTTCAAACTTGGGTTTTACATTAGGTTTAGGGTTTCAAACTAGGGTTTCAAATTAGGGTTTGGGTTTCAAATTGAGGTTTTACATTAGGATTAGGGTTACAAACTAGGGTTTTACATTAGGGTTAGGGTTTCAAACTAGGGTTTCAAATTAGGTTTGGGGTTTCAAACTAGGGTTTTACATTAGGGTTAATGCTTCAAACTAGGGTTTTACATTAGGGTTAGCGTTTCAAACTAGTGTTTTACATTAGGGTTAGTGCTTCAAACTATGGTTTTACATTAGGGTTAGTGTTTCAAACTAGGGTTTTACATTAGGGTTAGGGTTTCAAACTAGGGTTTTACATTAGGGTTAGGGTTTCAAACTAGTGTTTCAATTTAGGGTTAGGGTTTCAAACTAGGGTTTAACATTAGGGTTAGGGTTTCAAACTAGTGTTTTACTTTAGGTTTAATGCTTTAAACTAGGGTTTTACATTAGGGTTAGCGTTTCAAACTAGGGTTTTACATTAGGGTTAGTGTTTCAAACTAGGGTTTTACATTTGGGTTAGGTTTACAAACTAGGGTTTTACATTAGGGTTAGGGTTTCAAACTAGGGTTTTGCATTAGGGTTAGGGTTTCAAACTAGGGTTTATCATTAGGGTTAGGGTTTCAAACTAGGGTTTTACATTAGGGTTAGGGTTTCAAACTAGGGTTTAACATTAGGGTTAGGGTTACAAACTAGGATTTTACATTAGGGTTAGGGTTACAAACTAGGGTTTTTTATGAGGGTTAGGGTTTCAAACTAAGGTTTCACATTAGAGTTAGGATTTCAAACAGGGGTTTCAAATTAGGGTTAGGGTTTCAAACAAGGGTTTCAAATTAGGGTTATGGTTTCAAACTAGGGTTTTACATTAGGGTTAGGGTTTCAAACTAGGGTTTAACTTTAGGGTTAGGGTTTCAAACTAGGGTTTCAAATTAGGGTTAGGGTTACAAACAAGGGGTTTTACATTAGGGTTAGGATTTCAAACTAGGGTTTCAAATTAGTGGTAGGGTTTCAAACTAGGGTTTTACATTAGGATTAGGGTTTCAAACTAGGGTTTAACATTAGGGTTAGGGTTTCAAACTAGGGTTTCAAATTAGGGTAAGGGTTACAAACAAGGGGTTTTACATTAGGGTTAGGGTTTCAAACTAGGGTTTTACATTAGGGTTAGGGTTTCAAACTCGGGTTTAAAATTAGGGTTAGGGTTTCAAACAAGGGTTTTACATTAGGGTTAGGGTTTCAAACTAGGGTTTTACATTAGGGTTAGGGTTTCAAACTAGGGTTTTGCATTAGGTTTAGGGTTTCAAACTAGGGTTTTACATTAGGGTTAGGGTTTAAAAACAGGGGTTAAAAATTAGGGTTAGGGTTTCACACTAGGGTTTTACATTAGGGTTAGGTTTTCAAACTAGGGTTTTACATTAGGGTTAGGGTTTCAAACAAGGGTTTTACATTAGGGTTAAGGTTTCAAAACAGTCATTTTACATTAGGGTTAGGGTTACAAACTAGGGTTTTACATTAGGGTTAGGGTTTCAAACTAGGGTTTCTAATTAGGGTTAGGGTTTCAAACTAGGGTTTTACATTAGGGTTAGGGTTTCAAACTAGGGTTTCAAATTAGGGTTAGGGTTTCAAAGTAGGGTTTCAAATTAGGCTTAGGGTTTCAATCTAGGGTTTTGTTTTAGTGTTAGGGTTTCAAACAAGGGTTTTACATTAGGGTTAGGGTTTCAAACTAGGGTTTTACATTAGGTTTAGGGTTTCAAACTAGGGTTTTACATTAGGGTTAGGGTTACAAACTAGGGTTTTACATTAGGGTTAGGGTTTCAAACTAGGGTTTTAAATTAGGGTTAGGGTTTCAAACTAGGGTTTCAATTTAGGGTTAGGGTTTCAAACTAGGGTTTATCATTAGGGTTAGGGTTTCAAACTAGGGTTTTACATTAGGGTTAGGGTTTCAAACTAGGGCTTATAATTAGGGTTAGGGTTTCAAACTAGTGTTTTACATTAGGGTTAATGCTTCAAACTAGGGTTTCAAATTAGGGTTAGGGTTTCAAACTAGGGTTTTACATTAGGGTTAGGGTTTCAAACTAGGGTTTTACATTAGGGTTAGGGTTTCACACTAAGGTTTTACATTAGGGTTAGGGTTACAAACTAGGGTTTTACATTAGTGTTAGGGTTTCAAACTGGGGTTTCAATTTAGTGTTAGGGTTTCAAACTCGTGTTTTACATTAGGGTTAGTGCTTCAAACTATGGTTTTACATTAGGGTTAGGGTTTCAAACTAGGGTTTTACATTAGGGTTAGGGTTTCAAACTAGGGTTTTACATTAGGGTTAGGGTTTCAAACTAGGGTTTCAAATTAGGGTTAGGGTTACAAACAAGGGGTTTTACATTAGGGTTAGGGTTTCAAACTAGGGTTTTACATTAGGGTTAGGGTTTCAAACTCGGGTTTAAAATTAGGGTAAGGGTTTCAAACAAGGGTTTTACATTAGGGTTAGGGTTTCAAACTAGGGTTTTACATTAGGGTTAGGGTTTCAAACTAGGGTTTTACATTAGAGTTAGGGTTACAAACTAGGGTTTTACATTAGGGTTAGGGTTTCAAACTAGGGTTTTACATTAGGGTTAGGGTTTCAAACTAGGGTTTTACATTAGGGTTAGGGTTTCAAACTAGGGTTTCAATTTAGGGTTAGGGTTTCAAACTAGGGTTTATCATTAGGGTTAGGGTTTCAAACTAGGGTTTTACATTAGGGTTAGGGTTTCAAACTAGGGCTTATTATTAGGGTTAGTGTTTCAAACTAGGGTTTAACATTAGGGTTAATGCTTCAAACTAGGGTTTTACATTAGGGTTAGTGTTTCAAACTAGTGTTTTACATTAGGGTTAGTGCTTCAAACTAGGGTTTTACATTAGGGTTAGGGTTTCAAACTAGGGTTTTACATTAGGGTTAGGGTTTCAAACTAGGGTTTTACATTAGGGTTAAGGTTTCAAACTAGGGTTTTACATTAGGGTTAGTGTTTCAAACTAGGGTTTTACATTTGGGTTAGGGTTACAAACTAGGGTTTTTTATGAGGGTTAGGGTTTCAAACTAAGGTTTCACATTAGAGTTAGGATTTCAAACAGGGGTTTCAAATTAGGGTTAGGGTTTCAAACTAGGGTTTTACATTAAGGTTTGGGTTTCAAACTAGGGTTTAACATTAGGGTTAGGGTTTCAAATTAGGGTTAGGGTTACAAACAAGGGGTTTTACATTAGGGTTAGGGTTTCAAACTAGGGTTTTACATTAGGGTTAGGGTTTCAAACTCGGGTTTAAAATAAGGGTTAGGGTTTCAAACTAGGGCTTTACATTAGGGTTAGGGTTTAAAACTAGGGTTTCAAATTAGGCTTAGGGTTTCAAGCTAGGGTTTTGTTTTAGGGTTAGGGTTTCAAACAAGGGCTTTACATTAGGGTTAGGGTTTAAAACTAGGGTTTCAAATTAGGCTTAGGGTTTCAAGCTAGGGTTTTGTTTTAGGGTTAGGGTTTCAAACAAGGGTTTTACATTAGGGTTAGGGTTTCAAACTATTGTTTTACATTAGGGTTAGGGTTTCAAACTAGGGTTTTACATTAGAGTTAGGGTTACAAACTAGGGTTTTACATTAGGGTTAGGGTTTCAAACTAGGGTTTTACATTAGGGTTAGGGTTTCAAACTATGGTTTTACATTAGGGTTAGGGTTACAAACTAGGGTTTTACATTAGGGTTAGGGTTTCAAACTAGGGTTTCAAATTAGGGTTAGGGTTTCAAACTAGGGTTTCAAATTAGGGTTAGGGTTTTAAACTAGGGTTTATCATTAGGGTTAGGGTTTCAAACTAGGGTTTTACATTAGGGTTAGGGTTTCAAACTAGGCTTTCTAATTAGGGTTAGGGTTTTAAACTAGGGTTTATCATTAGGGTTAGGGTTTCAAACTAGGGTTTTACATTAGGGTTAGGGTTTCAAACTAGGGTTTCTAATTAGGGTTAGGGTTTCAAACTAGGGTTTTATATTAGGGTTAGGGTTTCAAACTAGGGTTTCAAATTAGGGTTAGGGTTTCAAACAAGGGTTTTACATTAGGGTTAGGGTTTCAAAACAGGGGTTTTAAATTAGGGTTAGGGTTTCAAACTTGGGTTTTACATTAGGTTTAGGGTTTCAAACTAGGGTTTCAAATTAGGGTTTGGGTTTCAAATTGAGGTTTTACATTAGGATTAGGGTTACAAACTAGGGTTTTACATTAGGGTTAGGGTTTCAAACTAGGGTTTCAAATTAGGTTTGGGGTTTCAAACTAGGGTTTTACATTAGGGTTAGGGTTTCAAACTAGGGTTTTACATTAGCGCTAGGGTTTCAAACTAGGGTTTTACATTAGGGTTAGGGTTTCAAACTAGGGTTTTACATTAGGGTTAGGGTTTCAAACTAGGGTTTCAATTTAGGGTTAGGGTTTCAAACTAGGGTTTATCATTAGGGTTAGGGTTTCAAACTAGGGTTTTACATTAGGGTTAGGGTTTGAAACTAGGGTTTAACATTAGGGTTAGGGTTTCAAACTAGTGTTTTACTTTAGGGTTAATGCTTCAAACTAGGGTTTTACATAAGGGTTAGCGTTTTAAACTAGGGTTTCACATTAGAGTTAGGATTTCAAACTAGGGTTTCACATTAGAGTTAGGATTTCAAACAGGGGTTTCAAATTAGGGTTAGGGTTTCAAACAAGGGTTTCAAATTAGGTTTAGGGTTTCAAACTAGGGTTTTACATTAGGGTTAGGGTTTCAAACTAGGGTTTATCATTAGGGTTAGGGTTTCAAACTAGCGTTTCAAATTAGGGTTAGGGTTACAAACAAGGGGTTTTACATTAGGGTTAGGGTTTCAAACTAGGGTTTCAAATTAGGGTTAGGATTTCAAACTAGGGTTTTACATTAGGGTTAGGGTTTCAAACTAGGGTTTAACATTAGGGTTAGGGTTTCAAACTAGGGTTTCAAATTAGGGTTAGGGTTACAAACAAGGGGTTTTACATTAGGGTTAGGGTTTCAAACTAGGGTTTTACATTAGGGTTAGTGTTTCAAACTCGGGTTTAAAATTAGGGTTAGGGTTTCAAACAAGGGTTTTACATTAGGGTTAGGGTTTCAAACTAGGGTTTTACATTAGGGTTAGGGTTTCAAACTAGGGTTTTACATTAGAGTTAGGGTTACAAACTAGGGTTTTACATTAGGGTTAGGGTTTCAAACTAGGGTTTTACATTAGGGTTAGGGTTTCAAACTATGGTTTTACATTAGGGTTAGGGTTACAAACTAGGGTTTTACATTAGGGTTAGGGTTTCAAACTAGGGTTTTACATTAGGGTTAGGGTTTCAAACTGTGGTTTCAATTTAGTGTTAGGGTTTCAAACTAGGGTTTAACATTAGGGTTAATGCTTCAAACTAGGGTTTTACATTAGGGTTAGTGTTTCAAACTAGTGTTTTACATTAGGGTTAGTGCTTCAAACTAGGGTTTTACATTAGGGTTAGGGTTTCAAACTAGGGTTTCAATTTAGGGTTAGGGTTTCAAACTAGGGTTTATCATTAGGGTTAGGGTTTCAAACTAGGGTTTTACATTAGGGTTAGGGTTTGAAACTAGGGTTTAACATTAGGGTTAGGGTTTCAAACTAGTGTTTTACTTTAGGGTTAATGCTTCAAACTAGGGTTTTACATAAGGGTTAGCGTTTTAAACTAGGGTTTCACATTAGAGTTAGGATTTCAAACTAGGGTTTCACATTAGAGTTAGGATTTCAAACAGGGGTTTCAAATTAGGGTTAGGGTTTCAAACAAGGGTTTCAAATTAGGTTTAGGGTTTCAAACTAGGGTTTTACATTAGGGTTAGGGTTTCAAACTAGGGTTTATCATTAGGGTTAGGGTTTCAAACTAGGGTTTCAAATTAGGGTTAGGGTTACAAACAAGGGGTTTTACATTAGGGTTAGGGTTTCAAACTAGGGTTTCAAATTAGGGTTAGGATTTCAAACTAGGGTTTTACATTAGGGTTAGGGTTTCAAACTAGGGTTTAACATTAGGGTTAGGGTTTCAAATTAGGGTTAGGGTTACAAACAAGGGGTTTTACATTAGGGTTAGGGTTTCAAACTAGGGTTTTACATTAGGGTTAGTGTTTCAAACTCGGGTTTAAAATTAGGGTTAGGGTTTCAAACAAGGGTTTTACATTAGGGTTAGGGTTTCAAACTAGGGTTTTACATTAGGGTTAGGGTTTCAAACTAGGGTTTTACATTAGAGTTAGGGTTACAAACTAGGGTTTTACATTAGGGTTAGGGTTTCAAACTAGGGTTTTACATTAGGGTTAGGGTTTCAAACTATGGTTTTACATTAGGGTTAGGGTTACAAACTAGGGTTTTACATTAGGGTTAGGGTTTCAAACTAGGGTTTTACATTAGGGTTAGGGTTTCAAACTGTGGTTTCAATTTAGTGTTAGGGTTTCAAACTAGGGTTTAACATTAGGGTTAATGCTTCAAACTAGGGTTTTACATTAGGGTTAGTGTTTCAAACTAGTGTTTTACATTAGGGTTAGTGCTTCAAACTAGGGTTTTACATTAGGGTTAGGGTTTCAAACTAGGGTTTTACATTAGGGTTAGGGTTTCAAACTAGGGTTTTACATTAGGGTTAGGGTTTCAAACTAGGGTTTTACATTAGGGTTAAGGTTTCAAACTAGGGTTTTACATTAGGGTTAGTGTTTCAAACTATGGTTTTAAATTTGGGTTAGGGTTTCAAACTAGGGTTTTTTATGAGGGTTAGGGTTTCAAACTAAGGTTTCACATTAGAGTTAGGATTTCAAACAGGGGTTTCAAATTAGGGTTAGGGTTTCAAACTAGGGTTTTACATTAAGGTTTGGGTTTCAAACTAGGGTTTAACATTAGGGTTTGGGTTTCAAAATAGGGTTAGGGTTACAAACAAGGGGTTTTACATTAGGGTTAGGGTTTCAAACTAGGGTTTTACATTAGGGTTAGGGTTTCAAACTCGGGTTTAAAATAAGGGTTAGGGTTTCAAACTAGGGCTTTACATTAGGGTTAGGGTTTCAAACTATTGTTTTACATTAGGGTTAGGGTTTCAAACTAGGGTTTTACATTAGAGTTAGGGTTACAAACTAGGGTTTTACATTAGGGTTAGGGTTTCAAACTATTGTTTTACATTAGGGTTAGGGTTTCAAACTAGGGTTTTACATTAGAGTTAGGGTTACAAACTAGGGTTTTACATTAGGGTTAGGGTTTCAAACTAGGGATTTACATTAGGTTTAGGGTTTCAAACTATGGTTTTACATTAGGGTTAGGGTTACAAACTAGGGTTTTACATTAGGGTTAGGGTTTCAAACTAGGGTTTTACATTAGGGTTAGGGTTTCAAATTAGGGTTTAACATTAGGGTAAGCGTTTCAAACTGTTGTTTTACATTAGGGTTAATGCTTCAAACTAGGGTTTTACATTAGGGTTAGGGTTTTAAACTATGGTTTCAAATTAGATTTGGGGTTTCAAACTAGGGTTTTACATTAGAGTTAGCGTTTCAAACTAGTGTTTTACATTAGGGTTAGTGCTTCAAACTAGGGTTTTACATTAGGGTTAATGCTTCAAACTAGGGTTTTACATTAGGGTTAGGGTTTCAAACTAGGGTTTTACATTAGTGTTAGGTTTTCAAACTAGGGTTTTACATTTGGGTTAGGGTTACAAACTAGGGTTTTACATTAGGTTAAGGGTTTCAAACTAGGGTTTCAAATTAGGCTTAGCGTTTCAAACTTGGGTTTTACATTAGGGTTAGGGTTTCAAACAAGGGTTTTACATTTGGGTTAGGGTTTCAAATTAGGGTTTAACATTAGGGTTAGCGTTTCAAACTAGGGTTTTACATTAGGGTTAGGGTTACAAACTAGGGTTTAACATTAGGATTAGGGTTTCAAACTAGGGTTTTACATTAGGGTTAGGGTTTCAAACTAGGGTTTCAAATTAGGCTTAGGGTTTCAATCTAGGGTTTTGTTTTAGGGTTAGGGTTTCAAACAAGGGTTTTACAATAGGGTTAGGGTTTCAAACTAGGGTTTTACATTAGGTTTAGGGTTTCAAACTAGGGTTTTACATTAGGGTTAGGGTTACAAACTAGGGTTTTACAATAGGGTTAGGGTTTCAAACTAGGGTTTTACATTAGGGTTAGGGTTTCAAACTAGGGTTTCAATTTAGGGTTAGGGTTTCAAACTAGGGTTTATCATTAGGGTTAGGGTTTCAAACTAGGGTTTTACATTAGGGTTAGGGTTTCAAACTAGGGCTTTACATTTGGGTTAGGGTTACAAACAAGGGTTTTACATTAGGGTTAGGGTTTCAAACTAGGGTTTTGCATTAGGTTTAGGGTTTCAAACTAGGGTTTATCATTAGGGTTAGGGTTTCAAACTAGGGTTTTACATTAGGGTTAGGGTTTCAAACAAGGGTTTTACATTAGGGTTAGGGTTTCAAAACAGGGGTTTTAAATTAGGGTTAGGGTTTCAAACTTGGGTTTTACATTAGGTTTAGGGTTTCAAACTAGGGTTTCAAATTAGGGTTTGGGTTTCAAATTGAGGTTTTACATTAGGATTAGGGTTACAAACTAGGGTTTTACATTAGGGTTAGGGTTTCAAACTAGTGTTTCAAATTAGGTTTGGGGTTTCAAACTAGGGTTTTACATTAGGGTTAGTGTTTCAAACTAGGGTTTTACATTAGGGTTAGGGTTTCAAAATAGGGTTTTACATTAGGGTTAGGGTTTCAAAATAGGGTTTAACATTAGGGTTAGGGTTTCAAACTAGGGTTTCAAATTAGGGTTAGGGTTGCAAACTAGGGTTTTACATTAGCACTAGGGTTTCAAACTCGGGTTTCAAATTAGGGGTAGGGTTTCAAACTAGGGTTTTACATTAGGGTTAGGGTTTCAAACTAGGGTTTCAAATTAGAGTTAGGGTTTCAAACTAGGGTTTAAAATTAGGGTTAGGGTTTCAAACAAGGGTTTTACATTAGGGTTAGGGTTTCAAACTAGGGTTTTACATTAGGGTTAGGGTTTCAAACTAGGGTTTTGCATTAGGTTTAGGGTTTCAAACTAGGGTTTTACATTAGGGTTAGGGTTTCAAACTAGGGTTTCAAATTAGGCTTAGGGTTTCAATCTAGGGTTTTGTTTTAGGGTAAGGGTTTCAAACAAGGGTTTTACAATAGGGTTAGGGTTTCAAACTAGGGTTTTACATTAGATTTAGGGTTTCAAACTAGGGTTTTACATTAGGGTTAGGGTTACAAACTAGGGTTTTACATTAGGGTTAGGGTTTCAAACTAGGGTTTTACATTAGGGTTAGGGTTTCAAACTAGGGTTTCAATTTAGGGTTAGGGTTTCAAACTAGGGTTTATCATTAGGGTTAGGGTTTCAAACTAGGGTTTTACATTAGGGTTAGGGTTTCAAACTAGGGCTTTACATTTGGGTTAGGGTTACAAACAAGGGTTTTACATTAGGGTTAGGGTTTCAAACTAGGGTTTTGCATTAGGTTTAGGGTTTCAAACTAGGGTTTATCATTAGGGTTAGGCTTTCAAACTAGGGTTTAACATTAGGGTTAGGGTTTCAAACAAGGGTTTTACATTAGGGTTAGGGTTTCAAACAAGGGTTTTACATTAGGGTTAGGGTTTCAAAACAGGGGTTTTAAATTAGGGTTAGGGTTTCAAACTTGGGTTTTACATTAGGTTTAGGGTTTCAAACTAGGGTTTCAAATTAGGGTTTGGGTTTCAAATTGAGGTTTTACATTAGGATTAGGGTTACAAACTAGGGTTTTACATTAGGGTTAGGGTTTCAAACTAGGGTTTCAAATTAGGTTTGGGGTTTCAAACTAGGGTTTTACATTAGGGTTAATGCTTCAAACTAGGGTTTTACATTAGGGTTAGCGTTTCAAACTAGTGTTTTACATTAGGGTTAGTGCTTCAAACTATGGTTTTACATTAGGGTTAGTGTTTCAAACTAGGGTTTTACATTAGGGTTAGGGTTTCAAACTAGGGTTTTACATTAGGGTTAGGGTTTCAAACTAGGGTTTCAATTTAGGGTTAGGGTTTCAAACTAGGGTTTATCATTAGGGTTAGGGTTTCAAACTAGGGTTTTACATTAGGGTTAGGGTTTCAAACTAGGGTTTAACATTAGGGTTAGGGTTTCAAACTAGTGTTTTACTTTAGGTTTAATGCTTTAAACTAGGGTTTTACATTAGGGTTAGCGTTTCAAACTAGGGTTTTACATTAGGGTTAGTGTTTCAAACTAGGGTTTTACATTTGGGTTAGGTTTACAAACTAGGGTTTTACATTAGGGTTAGGGTTTCAAACTAGGGTTTTGCATTAGGGTTAGGGTTTCAAACTAGGGTTTATCATTAGGGTTAGGGTTTCAAACTAGGGTTTTACATTAGGGTTAGGGTTTCAAACTAGGGTTTAACATTAGGGTTAGGGTTACAAACTAGGATTTTACATTAGGGTTAGGGTTACAAACTAGGGTTTTTTATGAGGGTTAGGGTTTCAAACTAAGGTTTCACATTAGAGTTAGGATTTCAAACAGGGGTTTCAAATTAGGAGTAGGGTTTCAAACAAGGGTTTCAAATTAGGGTTAAGGTTTCAAACTAGGGTTTTACATTAGGGTTAGGGTTTCAAACTAGGGTTTAACTTTAGGGTTAGGGTTTCAAACTAGGGTTTCAAATTAGGGTTAGGGTTACAAACAAGGGGTTTTACATTAGGGTTAGGATTTCAAACTAGGGTTTTACATTAGGGTTAGGGTTTCAAACTAGGGTTTTACATTAGAGTTAGGGTTACAAACTAGGGTTTTACATTAGGGTTAGGGTTTCAAACTAGGGTTTTACATTAGGGTTAGGGTTTCAAACTAGGGTTTTACATTAGGGTTAGGGTTTCAAACTAGGGTTTCAATTTAGGGTTAGGGTTTCAAACTAGGGTTTATCATTAGGGTTAGGGTTTCAAACTAGGGTTTTACATTAGGGTTAGGGTTTCAAACTAGGGCTTATTATTAGGGTTAGGGTTTCAAACTAGTGTTTTACATTAGGGTTAATGCTTCAAACTAGGGTTTTACATTAGGGTTGGGTTTCAAACTAGGGCTTTACATTTGGGTTAGGGTTACAAACAAGGGTTTTACATTAGGGTTAGGGTTTCAAACTAGGGTTTTGCATTAGGGTTAGGGTTTCAAACTAGGGTTTATCATTAGGGTTAGGGTTTCAAACTAGGGTTTTACATTAGGGTTAGGGTTACAAACTAGGGTTTTACATTACGGTTAGGGTTTCAAACTAGGGTTTAACGTTAGTGTTAGGGTTTCAAACTAGGGTTTTACATTAGGGTTAATGCTTCAAACTAGGGTTTTACATTAGGGTTACGCTTTCAAACTAGGGTTTTACAATAGGGTTAGGGTTTCAAACTAGGGTTTAAAATTAGGGTTAGAGTTTCAAACTAGGGTTTTACATTAGGGTTACTGCTTCAAACTAGGGTTTTACATTAGGGTTAGGGTTTCAAACAAGGGTTTTACATTAGGGTTAGGGTTTCAAACTAGGGTTTAACATTAGGGTTAGGGTTCCAAACTAGGGTTTTACATTAGTGTTAAGGTTACAAACTAGGGTTTTACATTAGGGTTAGGGTTTCAAACTAGCGTTTCAAATTAGGGTTAGGGTATCAAACTAGGCTTTCTAATTAGGGTTAGGGTTTTAAACTAGGGTTTATCATTAGGGTTAGGGTTTCAAACTAGGGTTTCAAATTAGGGTTAGGGTTTCAAACAAGGGTTTTACATTAGGGTTAGGGTTTCAAACAAGGGTTTTACATTAGGGTTAGGGTTTCAAAACAAGGGTTTTAAATTAGGGTTAGGGTTTCAAACTTGGGTTTTACATTAGGTTTAGGGTTTCAAACTAGGGTTTCAAATTAGGGTTTGGGTTTCAAATTGAGGTTTTACATTAGGATTAGGGTTACAAACTAGGGTTTTACATTAGGGTTAGGGTTTCAAACTAGGGTTTCAATTTAGGTTTGGGGTTTCAAACTAGGGTTTTACATTAGGGTTAGGGTTAGGGTTTCAAACTAGGGTTTTACATTAGGGTTAGGGTTTCAAAATAGGGTTTAACATTAGGGTTAGGGTTTCAAACTAGGGTTTCAAATTAGGGTTAGGGTTGCAAACTAGGGTTTTACATTAGCGCTAGGGTTTCAAACTCGGGTTTCAAATTAGGGGTAGGGTTTCAAACTAGGGTTTTACATTACGGTTAGGGTTTCAAACTAGGGTTTAACGTTAGGTTTAGGGTTTCAAACTCGGGTTTCAAATTAGGGGTAGGGTTTCAAACTAGGGTTTTACATTACGGTTAGGGTTTCAAACTAGGGTTTAACGTTAGGTTTAGGGTTTCAAACTAGGGTTTTACATCAGGGTTAGGGTTTCAAACTAGGGTTTCAAATTAGGGTTAGGGTTCCAAACTAGGGTTTTACATTAGTGTTAAGGTTACAAACTAGGGTTTTACATTAGGGTTAGGGTTTCAAACTAGCGTTTCAAATTAGGGTTAGGGTATCTGACTAGGCTTTCTAATTAGGGTTAGGGTTTTAAACTAGGGTTTATCATTAGGGTTAGGGTTTCAAACTAGGGTTTTACATTAGGGTTAGGGTTTCAAACTAGGGTTTCTAATTAGGGTTAGGGTTTCAAACTAGGGTTTTATATTAGGGTTAGGGTTTCAAACTAGGGTTTCAAATTAGGGTTAGGGTTTCAAACAAGGGTTTTACATTAGGGTTAGGGTTTCAAACAAGGGTTTTACATTAGGGTTAGGGTTTCAAAACAAGGGTTTTAAATTAGGGTTAGGGTTTCAAACTTGGGTTTTACATTAGGGTTAGGGTTTCAAACTAGGGTTTTGCATTAGGTTTAGGGTTTCAAACTAGGGTTTTACATTAGGGTTAGGGTTTAAAAACAGGGGTTAAAAATTAGGGTTAGGGTTTCACACTAGGGTTTTACATTAGGGTTAGGTTTTCAAACTAGGGTTTTACATTAGGGTTAGGGTTACAAACTAGGGTTTTACATTAGGGTTAGGGTTTCAAACTAGGGTTTCTAATTAGGGTTAGGGTTTCAAACTAGGGTTTTACATTAGGGTTAGGGTTTCAAACTAGGGTTTCAAATTAGGGTTAGGGTTTCAAACTAGGGTTTCAAATTAGGCTTAGGGTTTCAATCTAGGGTTTTGTTTTAGGGTTAGGGTTTCAAACAAGGGTTTTACATTAGGGTTAGGGTTTCAAACTAGGGTTTTACATTAGGTTTAGGGTTTCAAACTAGGGTTTTACATTAGGGTTAGGGTTACAAACTAGGGTTTTACATTAGGGTAAGGGTTTCAAACAAGGGTTTTAAATTAGGGTTAGGGGTTCAAAATAGGGTTTCAATTTAGGGTTAGGGTTTCAAACTAGGGTTTATCATTAGGGTTAGGGTTTCAAACTAGGGTTTTACATTAGGGTTAGGGTTTCAAACTAGGGCTTATAATTAGGGTTAGGGTTTCAAACTAGTGTTTTACATTAGGGTTAATGCTTCAAACTAGGGTTTCAAATTAGGGTTAGGGTTTCAAACTAGGGTTTTACATTAGGGTTAGGGTTTCAAACTAGGGTTTTACATTAGGGTTAGGGTTTCACACTAAGGTTTTACATTAGGGTTAGGGTTACAAACTAGGGTTTTACATTAGTGTTAGGGTTTCAAACTGGGGTTTCAATTTAGTGTTAGGGTTTCAAACTAGTGTTTTACATTAGGGTTAGTGCTTCAAACTATGGTTTTACATTAGGGTTAGGGTTTCAAACTAGGGTTTTACATTAGGGTTAGGGTTTCAAACTAGGGTTTTACATTAGGGTTAGGGTTTCAAACTAGGGTTTCAAATTAGGGTTAGGGTTACAAACAAGGGGTTTTACATTAGGGTTAGGGTTTCAAACTAGGGTTTTACATTAGGGTTAGGGTTTCAAACTCGGGTTTAAAATTAGGGTAAGGGTTTCAAACAAGGGTTTTACATTAGGGTTAGGGTTTCAAACTAGGGTTTTACATTAGGGTTAGGGTTTCAAACTAGGGTTTTACATTAGAGTTAGGGTTACAAACTAGGGTTTTACATTAGGGTTAGGGTTTCAAACTAGGGTTTTACATTAGGGTTAGGGTTTCAAACTAGGGTTTTACATTAGGGTTAGGGTTTCAAACTAGGGTTTCAATTTAGGGTTAGGGTTTCAAACTAGGGTTTATCATTAGGGTTAGGGTTTCAAACTAGGGTTTTACATTAGGGTTAGGGTTTCAAACTAGGGCTTATTATTAGGGTTAGGGTTTCAAACTAGTGTTTTACATTAGGGTTAATGCTTCAAACTAGGGTTTTACATTAGGGTTGGGTTTCAAACTAGGGCTTTACATTTGGGTTAGGGTTACAAACAAGGGTTTTACATTAGGGTTAGGGTTTCAAACTAGGGTTTTGCATTAGGGTTAGGGTTTCAAACTAGGGTTTTACATTAGGGTTAGGGTTACAAACTAGGGTTTTACATTACGGTTAGGGTTTCAAACTAGGGTTTAACGTTAGCGTTAGGGTTTCAAACTAGGGTTTTACATTAGGGTTAATGCTTCAAACTAGGGTTTTACATTAGGGTTACGCTTTCAAACTAGGGTTTTACAATAGGGTTAGGGTTTCAAACTAGGGTTTAAAATTAGGGTTAGAGTTTCAAACTAGGGTTTTACATTAGGGTTACTGCTTCAAACTAGGGTTTTACATTAGGGTTAGGGTTTCAAACAAGGGTTTTACATTAGGGTTAGGGTTTCAAACTAGGGTTTAACATTAGGGTTAGGGTTCCAAACTAGGGTTTTACATTAGTGTTAAGGTTACAAACTAGGGTTTTACATTAGGGTTAGGGTTTCAAACTAGCGTTTCAAATTAGGGTTAGGGTATCAAACTAGGCTTTCTAATTAGTGTTAGGGTTTTAAACTAGGGTTTATCATTAGGGTTAGGGTTTCAAACTAGGGTTTCTAATTAGGGTTAGGTTTTCAAACTAGGGTTTTATTTTAGGGTTAGGGTTTCAAACTAGGGTTTCAAATTAGGGTTAGGGTTTCAAACAAGGGTTTTACATTAGGGTTAGGGTTTCAAACTAGGGTTTCAAATTAGGGTTAGGGTTCCAAACTAGGGTTTTACATTAGTGTTAAGGTTACAAACTAGGGTTTTACATTAGGGTTAGGGTTTCAAACTAGCGTTTCAAATTAGGGTTAGGGTATCTGACTAGGCTTTCTAATTAGGGTTAGGGTTTTAAACTAGGGTTTATCATTAGGGTTAGGGTTTCAAACTAGGGTTTTACATTAGGGTTAGGGTTTCAAACTAGGGTTTCTAATTAGGGTTAGGGTTTCAAACTAGGGTTTTATATTAGGGTTAGGGTTTCAAACTAGGGTTTCAAATTAGGGTTAGGGTTTCAAACAAGGGTTTTACATTAGGGTTAGGGTTTCAAACAAGGGTTTTACATTAGGGTTAAGGTTTCAAAACAAGGGTTTTAAATTAGGGTTAGGGTTTCAAACTTGGGTTTTACATTAGGGTTAGGGTTTCAAACTAGGGTTTTGCATTAGGTTTAGGGTTTCAAACTAGGGTTTTACATTAGGGTTAGGGTTTAAAAACAGGGGTTAAAAATTAGGGTTAGGGTTTCACACTAGGGTTTTACATTAGGGTTAGGTTTTCAAACTAGGGTTTTACATTAGGGTTAGGGTTACAAACTAGGGTTTTACATTAGGGTTAGGGTTTCAAACTAGGGTTTCTAATTAGGGTTAGGGTTTCAAACTAGGGTTTTACATTAGGGTTAGGGTTTCAAACTAGGGTTTCAAATTAGGGTTAGGGTTTCAAACTAGGGTTTCAAATTAGGCTTAGGGTTTCAATCTAGGGTTTTGTTTTAGGGTTAGGGTTTCAAACAAGGGTTTTACATTAGGGTTAGGGTTTCAAACTAGGGTTTTACATTAGGTTTAGGGTTTCAAACTAGGGTTTTACATTAGGGTTAGGGTTACAAACTAGGGTTTTACATTAGGGTAAGGGTTTCAAACAAGGGTTTTAAATTAGGGTTAGGGGTTCAAAATAGGGTTTCAATTTAGGGTTAGGGTTTCAAACTAGGGTTTATCATTAGGGTTAGGGTTTCAAACTAGGGTTTTACATTAGGGTTAGGGTTTCAAACTAGGGCTTATAATTAGGGTTAGGGTTTCAAACTAGTGTTTTACATTAGGGTTAATGCTTCAAACTAGGGTTTCAAATTAGGGTTAGGGTTTCAAACTAGGGTTTTACATTAGGGTTAGGGTTTCAAACTAGGGTTTTACATTAGGGTTAGGGTTTCACACTAAGGTTTTACATTAGGGTTAGGGTTACAAACTAGGGTTTTACATTAGTGTTAGGGTTTCAAACTGGGGTTTCAATTTAGTGTTAGGGTTTCAAACTAGTGTTTTACATTAGGGTTAGTGCTTCAAACTATGGTTTTACATTAGGGTTAGGGTTTCAAACTAGGGTTTTACATTAGGGTTAGGGTTTCAAACTAGGGTTTTACATTAGGGTTAGGGTTTCAAACTAGGGTTTCAAATTAGGGTTAGGGTTACAAACAAGGGGTTTTACATTAGGGTTAGGGTTTCAAACTAGGGTTTTACATTAGGGTTAGGGTTTCAAACTCGGGTTTAAAATTAGGGTAAGGGTTTCAAACAAGGGTTTTACATTAGGGTTAGGGTTTCAAACTAGGGTTTTACATTAGGGTTAGGGTTTCAAACTAGGGTTTTACATTAGAGTTAGGGTTACAAACTAGGGTTTTACATTAGGGTTAGGGTTTCAAACTAGGGTTTTACATTAGGGTTAGGGTTTCAAACTAGGGTTTTACATTAGGGTTAGGGTTTCAAACTAGGGTTTCAATTTAGGGTTAGGGTTTCAAACTAGGGTTTATCATTAGGGTTAGGGTTTCAAACTAGGGTTTTACATTAGGGTTAGGGTTTCAAACTAGGGCTTATTATTAGGGTTAGGGTTTCAAACTAGTGTTTTACATTAGGGTTAATGCTTCAAACTAGGGTTTTACATTAGGGTTGGGTTTCAAACTAGGGCTTTACATTTGGGTTAGGGTTACAAACAAGGGTTTTACATTAGGGTTAGGGTTTCAAACTAGGGTTTTGCATTAGGGTTAGGGTTTCAAACTAGGGTTTTACATTAGGGTTAGGGTTACAAACTAGGGTTTTACATTACGGTTAGGGTTTCAAACTAGGGTTTAACGTTAGCGTTAGGGTTTCAAACTAGGGTTTTACATTAGGGTTAATGCTTCAAACTAGGGTTTTACATTAGGGTTACGCTTTCAAACTAGGGTTTTACAATAGGGTTAGGGTTTCAAACTAGGGTTTAAAATTAGGGTTAGAGTTTCAAACTAGGGTTTTACATTAGGGTTACTGCTTCAAACTAGGGTTTTACATTAGGGTTAGGGTTTCAAACAAGGGTTTTACATTAGGGTTAGGGTTTCAAACTAGGGTTTAACATTAGGGTTAGGGTTCCAAACTAGGGTTTTACATTAGTGTTAAGGTTACAAACTAGGGTTTTACATTAGGGTTAGGGTTTCAAACTAGCGTTTCAAATTAGGGTTAGGGTATCAAACTAGGCTTTCTAATTAGTGTTAGGGTTTTAAACTAGGGTTTATCATTAGGGTTAGGGTTTCAAACTAGGGTTTCTAATTAGGGTTAGGTTTTCAAACTAGGGTTTTATTTTAGGGTTAGGGTTTCAAACTAGGGTTTCAAATTAGGGTTAGGGTTTCAAACAAGGGTTTTACATTAGGGTTAGGGTTTCAAACTAGGGTTTCAAATTAGGGTTAGGGTTCCAAACTAGGGTTTTACATTAGTGTTAAGGTTACAAACTAGGGTTTTACATTAGGGTTAGGGTTTCAAACTAGCGTTTCAAATTAGGGTTAGGGTATCTGACTAGGCTTTCTAATTAGGGTTAGGGTTTTAAACTAGGGTTTATCATTAGGGTTAGGGTTTCAAACTAGGGTTTTACATTAGGGTTAGGGTTTCAAACTAGGGTTTCTAATTAGGGTTAGGGTTTCAAACTAGGGTTTTATATTAGGGTTAGGGTTTCAAACTAGGGTTTCAAATTAGGGTTAGGGTTTCAAACAAGGGTTTTACATTAGGGTTAGGGTTTCAAACAAGGGTTTTACATTAGGGTTAAGGTTTCAAAACAAGGGTTTTAAATTAGGGTTAGGGTTTCAAACTTGGGTTTTACATTAGGGTTAGGGTTTCAAACTAGGGTTTTGCATTAGGTTTAGGGTTTCAAACTAGGGTTTTACATTAGGGTTAGGGTTTAAAAACAGGGGTTAAAAATTAGGGTTAGGGTTTCACACTAGGGTTTTACATTAGGGTTAGGTTTTCAAACTAGGGTTTTACATTAGGGTTAGGGTTACAAACTAGGGTTTTACATTAGGGTTAGGGTTTCAAACTAGGGTTTCTAATTAGGGTTAGGGTTTCAAACTAGGGTTTTACATTAGGGTTAGGGTTTCAAACTAGGGTTTCAAATTAGGGTTAGGGTTTCAAACTAGGGTTTCAAATTAGGCTTAGGGTTTCAATCTAGGGTTTTGTTTTAGGGTTAGGGTTTCAAACAAGGGTTTTACATTAGGGTTAGGGTTTCAAACTAGGGTTTTACATTAGGTTTAGGGTTTCAAACTAGGGTTTTACATTAGGGTTAGGGTTACAAACTAGGGTTTTACATTAGGGTAAGGGTTTCAAACAAGGGTTTTAAATTAGGGTTAGGGGTTCAAAATAGGGTTTCAATTTAGGGTTAGGGTTTCAAACTAGGGTTTATCATTAGGGTTAGGGTTTCAAACTAGGGTTTTACATTAGGGTTAGGGTTTCAAACTAGGGCTTATAATTAGGGTTAGGGTTTCAAACTAGTGTTTTACATTAGGGTTAATGCTTCAAACTAGGGTTTCAAATTAGGGTTAGGGTTTCAAACTAGGGTTTTACATTAGGGTTAGTTTTTCAAACTAGGGTTTTACATTAGGGTTAGGGTTTCACACTAAGGTTTTACATTAGGGTTAGGGTTACAAACTAGGGTTTTACATTAGTGTTAGGGTTTCAAACTGGGGTTTCAATTTAGTGTTAGGGTTTCAAACTAGTGTTTTACATTAGGGTTAGTGCTTCAAACTATGGTTTTACATTAGGGTTAGGGTTTCAAACTAGGGTTTTACATTAGGGTTAGGGTTTCAAACTAGGGTTTTACATTAGGGTTAGGGTTTCAAACTAGGGTTTCAAATTAGGGTTAGGGTTACAAACAAGGGGTTTTACATTAGGGTTAGGGTTTCAAACTAGGGTTTTACATTAGGGTTAGGGTTTCAAACTCGGGTTTAAAATTAGGGTAAGGGTTTCAAACAAGGGTTTTACATTAGGGTTAGGGTTTCAAACTAGGGTTTTACATTAGGGTTAGGGTTTCAAACTAGGGTTTTACATTAGAGTTAGGGTTACAAACTAGGGTTTTACATTAGGGTTAGGGTTTCAAACTAGGGTTTTACATTAGGGTTAGGGTTTCAAACTAGGGTTTTACATTAGGGTTAGGGTTTCAAACTAGGGTTTCAATTTAGGGTTAGGGTTTCAAACTAGGGTTTATCATTAGGGTTAGGGTTTCAAACTAGGGTTTTACATTAGGGTTAGGGTTTCAAACTAGGGCTTATTATTAGGGTTAGGGTTTCAAACTAGTGTTTTACATTAGGGTTAATGCTTCAAACTAGGGTTTTACATTAGGGTTGGGTTTCAAACTAGGGCTTTACATTTGGGTTAGGGTTACAAACAAGGGTTTTACATTAGGGTTAGGGTTTCAAACTAGGGTTTTGCATTAGGGTTAGGGTTTCAAACTAGGGTTTTACATTAGGGTTAGGGTTACAAACTAGGGTTTTACATTACGGTTAGGGTTTCAAACTAGGGTTTAACGTTAGCGTTAGGGTTTCAAACTAGGGTTTTACATTAGGGTTAATGCTTCAAACTAGGGTTTTACATTAGGGTTACGCTTTCAAACTAGGGTTTTACAATAGGGTTAGGGTTTCAAACTAGGGTTTAAAATTAGGGTTAGAGTTTCAAACTAGGGTTTTACATTAGGGTTACTGCTTCAAACTAGGGTTTTACATTAGGGTTAGGGTTTCAAACAAGGGTTTTACATTAGGGTTAGGGTTTCAAACTAGGGTTTAACATTAGGGTTAGGGTTCCAAACTAGGGTTTTACATTAGTGTTAAGGTTACAAACTAGGGTTTTACATTAGGGTTAGGGTTTCAAACTAGCGTTTCAAATTAGGGTTAGGGTATCAAACTAGGCTTTCTAATTAGTGTTAGGGTTTTAAACTAGGGTTTATCATTAGGGTTAGGGTTTCAAACTAGGGTTTTACATTAGGGTTAGGGTTTCAAACTAGGGTTTCTAATTAGGGTTAGGTTTTCAAACTAGGGTTTTATTTTAGGGTTAGGGTTTCAAACTAGGGTTTCAAATTAGGGTTAGGGTTTCAAACAAGGGTTTTACATTAGGGTTAGGGTTTCAAACAAGGGTTTTACATTAGGGTTAGGGTTTCAAAACAAGGGTTTTAAATTAGGGTTAGGGTTTCAAACTTGGGTTTTACATTAGGTTTAGGGTTTCAAACTAGGGTTTCAAATTAGGGTTTGGGTTTCAAATTGAGGTTTTACATTAGGATTAGGGTTACAAACTAGGGTTTTACATTAGGGTTAGGGTTTCAAACTAGGGTTTCAATTTAGGTTTGGTGTTTCAAACTAGGGTTTTACATTAGGGTTAGGGTTAGGGTTTCAAACTAGGGTTTTACATTAGGGTTAGGGTTTCAAAATAGGGTTTAACATTAGGGTTAGGGTTTCAAACTAGGGTTTCAAATTAGGGTTAGGGTTGCAAACTAGGGTTTTACATTAGCGCTAGGGTTTCAAACTCGGGTTTCAAATTAGGGGTAGGGTTTCAAACTAGGGTTTTACATTACGGTTAGGGTTTCAAACTAGGGTTTAACGTTAGGTTTAGGGTTTCAAACTAGGGTTTTACATCAGGGTTAGGGTTTCAAACTAGGGTTTCAAATTAGGGTTAGGGTTACAAACAAGGGGTTTTACATTAGGGTTAGGGTTTCAAACTAGGGTTTTACATTAGGGTTAGGGTTTCAAACTCGGGTTTAAAATAAGGGTTAGGGTTTCAAACTAGGGCTTTACATTAGGGTTAGGGTTTAAAACTAGGGTTTCAAATTAGGCTTAGGGTTTCAATCTAGGGTTTTGTTTTAGGGTTAGGGTTTCAAACAAGGGTTTTACATTAGGGTTAGGGTTTCAAACTATTGTTTTACATTAGGGTTAGGGTTTCAAACTAGGGTTTTACATTAGAGTTAGGGTTACAAACTAGGGTTTTACATTAGGGTTAGGGTTTCAAACTAGGGTTTTACATTAGGGTTAGGGTTTCAAACTATGGTTTTACATTAGGGTTAGGGTTACAAACTAGGGTTTTACATTAGGGTTACGCTTTCAAACTAGGGTTTTACATTAGGGTTAGGGTTTCAAACTAGGGTTTCAAATTAGGGTTAGAGTTTCAAACTAGGGTTTTACATTAGGGTTACTGCTTCAAACTAGGGTTTTACATTAGGGTTAGGGTTTCAAACTAGGGTTTTACATTAGGGTTAGGGTTTCAAACTAGGCTTTCTAATTAGGGTTAGGGTTTTAAACTAGGGTTTATCATTAGGGTTAGGGTTTCAAACTAGGGTTTTACATTAGGGTTAGGGTTTCAAACTAGGGTTTCTAATTAGGGTTAGGGTTTCAAACTAGGGTTTTATATTAGGGTTAGGGTTTCAAACTAGGGTTTCAAATTAGGGTTAGGGTTTCAAACAAGGGTTTTACATTAGGGTTAGGGTTTCAAAACAGGGGTTTTAAATTAGGGTTAGGGTTTCAAACTTGGGTTTTACATTAGGTTTAGGGTTTCAAACTAGGGTTTCAAATTAGGGTTTGGGTTTCAAATTGAGGTTTTACATTAGGATTAGGGTTACAAACTAGGGTTTTACATTAGGGTTAGGGTTTCAAACTAGGGTTTCAAATTAGGTTTGGGGTTTCAAACTAGGGTTTTACATTAGGGTTAGGGTTTCAAACTAGGGTTTTACATTAGCGCTAGGGTTTCAAACTAGGGTTTTACATTAGGGTTAGGGTTTCAAACTAGGGTTTTACATTAGGGTTAGGGTTTCAAACTAGGGTTTCAATTTAGGGTTAGGGTTTCAAACTAGGGTTTATCATTAGGGTTAGGGTTTGAAACTAGGGTTTTACATTAGGGTTAGGGTTTGAAACTAGGGTTTAACATTAGGGTTAGGGTTTCAAACTAGTGTTTTACTTTAGGGTTAATGCTTCAAACTAGGGTTTTACATAAGGGTTAGCGTTTTAAACTAGGGTTTCACATTAGAGTTAGGATTTCAAACTAGGGTTTCACATTAGAGTTAGGATTTCAAACAGGGGTTTCAAATTAGGGTTAGGGTTTCAAACAAGGGTTTCAAATTAGGTTTAGGGTTTCAAACTAGGGTTTTACATTAGGGTTAGGGTTTCAAACTAGGGTTTATCATTAGGGTTAGGGTTTCAAACTAGGGTTTCAAATTAGGGTTAGGGTTACAAACAAGGGGTTTTACATTAGGGTTAGGGTTTCAAACTAGGGTTTCAAATTAGGGTTAGGATTTCAAACTAGGGTTTTACATTAGGGTTAGGGTTTCAAACTAGGGTTTAACATTAGGGTTAGGGTTTCAAACTAGGGTTTCAAATTAGGGTTAGGGTTACAAACAAGGGGTTTTACATTAGGGTTAGGGTTTCAAACTAGGGTTTTACATTAGGGTTAGTGTTTCAAACTCGGGTTTAAAATTAGGGTTAGGGTTTCAAACAAGGGTTTTACATTAGGGTTAGGGTTTCAAACTAGGGTTTTACATTAGGGTTAGGGTTTCAAACTAGGGTTTTACATTAGAGTTAGGGTTACAAACTAGGGTTTTACATTAGGGTTAGGGTTTCAAACTAGGGTTTTACATTAGGGTTAGGGTTTCAAACTATGGTTTTACATTAGGGTTAGGGTTACAAACTAGGGTTTTACATTAGGGTTAGGGTTTCAAACTAGGGTTTTACATTAGGGTTAGGGTTTCAAACTGTGGTTTCAATTTAGTGTTAGGGTTTCAAACTAGGGTTTAACATTAGGGTTAATGCTTCAAACTAGGGTTTTACATTAGGGTTAGTGTTTCAAACTAGTGTTTTACATTAGGGTTAGTGCTTCAAACTAGGGTTTTACATTAGGGTTAGGGTTTCAAACTAGGGTTTTACATTAGGGTTAGGGTTTCAAACTAGGGTTTTACATTAGGGTTAGGGTTTCAAACTAGGGTTTTACATTAGGGTTAAGGTTTCAAACTAGGGTTTTACATTAGGGTTAGTGTTTCAAACTAGGGTTTTAAATTTGGGTTAGGGTTTCAAACTAGGGTTTTTTATGAGGGTTAGGGTTTCAAACTAAGGTTTCACATTAGAGTTAGGATTTCAAACAGGGGTTTCAAATTAGGGTTAGGGTTTCAAACTAGGGTTTTACATTAAGGTTTGGGTTTCAAACTAGGGTTTAACATTAGGGTTAGGGTTTCAAATTAGGGTTAGGGTTACAAACAAGGGGTTTTACATTAGGGTTAGGGTTTCAAACTAGGGTTTTACATTAGGGTTAGGGTTTCAAACTCGGGTTTAAAATAAGGGTTAGGGTTTCAAACTAGGGCTTTACATTAGGGTTAGGGTTTCAAACTATTGTTTTACATTAGGGTTAGGGTTTCAAACTAGGGTTTTACATTAGAGTTAGGGTTACAAACTAGGGTTTTACATTAGGGTTAGGGTTTCAAACTATTGTTTTACATTAGGGTTAGGGTTTCAAACTAGGGTTTTACATTAGAGTTAGGGTTACAAACTAGGGTTTTACATTAGGGTTAGGGTTTCAAACTAGGGTTTTACATTAGGGTTAGGGTTTCAAACTATGGTTTTACATTAGGGTTAGGGTTACAAACTAGGGTTTTACATTAGGGTTAGGGTTTCAAACTAGGGTTTTACATTAGGGTTAGGGTTTCAAATTAGGGTTTAACATTAGGGTTAGCGTTTCAAACTGTTGTTTTACATTAGGGTTAATGCTTCAAACTAGGGTTTTACATTAGGGTTAGGGTTTTAAACTATGGTTTCAAATTAGATTTGGGGTTTCAAACTAGGGTTTTACATTAGAGTTAGCGTTTCAAACTAGTGTTTTACATTAGGGTTAGTGCTTCAAACTAGGGTTTTACATTAGGGTTAATGCTTCAAACTAGGGTTTTACATTAGGGTTAGGGTTTCAAACTAGGGTTTTACATTAGTGTTAGGTTTTCAAACTAGGGTTTTACATTTGGGTTAGGGTTACAAACTAGGGTTTTACATTAGGTTTAGGGTTTCAAACTAGGGTTTCAAATTAGGCTTAGCGTTACAAACAAGGGGTTTTACATTAGGGTTAGGGTTTCAAACTAGGGTTTTACATTAGGGTTAGGGTTTCAAACTCGGGTTTAAAATAAGGGTTAGGGTTTCAAACTAGGGCTTTACATTAGGGTTAGGGTTTCAAACTATTGTTTTACATTAGGGTTAGGGTTTCAAACTAGGGTTTTACATTAGGGTTAATGCTTCAAACTAGGGTTTTACATTTGGGGTAGGGTTACAAACTAGGGTTTTACATTAGAGTTAGCGTTTCAAACTAGTGTTTTACATTAGGGTTAGTGCTTCAAACTAGGGTTTTACATTAGGGTTAATGCTTCAAACTAGGGTTTTACATTAGGGTTAGGGTTTCAAACTAGGGTTTTACATTAGTGTTAGGTTTTCAAACTAGGGTTTAACATTAGGGTTAGCGTTTCAAACTAGGATTTTACATTAGGGTTAGGGTTACAAACTAGGGTTTAACATTAGGATTAGGGTTTCAAACTAGGGTTTTACATTAGGGTTAGGGTTTCAAACTAGGGTTTCAAATTAGGCTTAGGGTTTCAATCTAGGGTTTATCATTAGGGTTAGGGTTTCAAACTAGGGTTTTACATTAGGGTTAGGGTTTCAAACAAGGGTTTTACATTAGGGTTAGGGTTTCAAACAAGGGTTTTACATTAGGGTTGGGGTTTCAAAACAGGGGTTTTAAATTAGGGTTAGGGTTTCAAACTTGGGTTTTACATTAGGTTTAGGGTTTCAAACTAGGGTTTCAAATTAGGGTTTGGGTTTCAAATTGAGGTTTTACATTAGGATTAGGGTTACAAACTAGGGTTTTACATTAGGGTTAGGGTTTCAAACTAGTGTTTCAAATTAGGTTTGGGGTTTCAAACTAGGGTTTTACATTAGGGTTAGGGTTTCAAACTAGGGTTTTACATTAGGGTTAGGGTTTCAAAATAGGGTTTTACATTAGGGTTAGGGTTTCAAAATAGGGTTTAACATTAGGGTTAGGGTTTCAAACTAGGGTTTCAAATTAGGGTTAGGGTTGCAAACTAGGGTTTTACATTAGCACTAGGGTTTCAAACTCGGGTTTCAAATTAGGGGTAGGGTTTCAAACTAGGGTTTTACATTAGGGTTAGGGTTTCAAACTAGGGTTTCAAATTAGAGTTAGGGTTTCAAACTAGGGTTTTACATTAGGGTTAGGGTTTCAAACTAGGGTTTCAAATTAGGCTTAGGGTTTCAATCTAGGGTTTTGTTTTAGGGTTAGGGTTTCAAACAAGGGTTTTACAATAGGGTTAGGGTTTCAAACTAGGGTTTTACATTAGATTTAGGGTTTCAAACTAGGGTTTTACATTAGGGTTAGGGTTACAAACTAGGGTTTTACATTAGGGTTAGGGTTTCAAACTAGGGTTTTACATTAGGGTTAGGGTTTCAAACTAGGGTTTCAATTTAGGGTTAGGGTTTCAAACTAGGGTTTATCATTAGGGTTAGGGTTTCAAACTAGGGTTTTACATTAGGGTTAGGGTTTCAAACTAGGGCTTTACATTTGGGTTAGGGTTACAAACAAGGGTTTTACATTAGGGTTAGGGTTTCAAACTAGGGCTTTGCATTAGGTTTAGGGTTTCAAACTAGGGTTTATCATTAGGGTTAGGCTTTCAAACTAGGGTTTAACATTAGGGTTAGGGTTTCAAACAAGGGTTTTACATTAGGGTTAGGGTTTCAAACAAGGGTTTTACATTAGGGTTAGGGTTTCAAAACAGGGGTTTTAAATTAGGGTTAGGGTTTCAAACTTGGGTTTTACATTAGGTTTAGGGTTTCAAACTAGGGTTTCAAATTAGGGTTTGGGTTTCAAATTGAGGTTTTACATTAGGATTAGGGTTACAAACTAGGGTTTTACATTAGGGTTAGGGTTTCAAACTAGGGTTTCAAATTAGGTTTGGGGTTTCAAACTAGGGTTTTACATTAGGGTTAATGCTTCAAACTAGGGTTTTACATTAGGGTTAGCGTTTCAAACTAGTGTTTTACATTAGGGTTAGTGCTTCAAACTATGGTTTTACATTAGGGTTAGTGTTTCAAACTAGGGTTTTACATTAGGGTTAGGGTTTCAAACTAGGGTTTTACATTAGGGTTAGGGTTTCAAACTAGGGTTTCAATTTAGGGTTAGGGTTTCAAACTAGGGTTTAACATTAGGGTTAGTGTTTCAAACTAGGGTTTTACATTAGGGTTAGGGTTTCAAACTTGGGTTTTACATTAGGTTTAGGGTTTCAAACTAGGGTTTCAAATTAGGGTTAGGGTTTCAAAACAGGGGTTTTAAATTAGGGTTAGGGTTTCAAACTTGGGTTTTACATTAGGTTTAGGGTTTCAAACTAGGGTTTCAAATTAAGGTTTGGGTTTCAAATTGAGGTTTTACATTAGGATTAGGGTTACAAACTAGGGTTTTACATTAGGTTTAGGGTTTCAAACTAGGGTTTCAAATTAGGGTTTGGGTTTCAAATTGAGGTTTTACATTAGGATTAGGGTTACAAACTAGGGTTTTACATTAGGGTTAGGGTTTCAAACTAGGGTTTCAAATTAGGTTTGGGGTTTCAAACTAGGGTTTTACATTAGGGTTAATGCTTCAAACTAGGGTTTTACATTAGGGTTAGCGTTTCAAACTAGTGTTTTACATTAGGGTTAGTGCTTCAAACTATGGTTTTACATTAGGGTTAGCGTTTCAAACTAGGGTTTTACATTAGGGTTAGTGTTTCAAACTAGGGTTTTACATTTGGGTTAGGTTTACAAACTAGGGTTTTACATTAGGGTTAGGGTTTCAAACTAGGGTTTTGCATTAGGGTTAGGGTTTCAAACTAGGGTTTATCATTAGGGTTAGGGTTTCAAACTAGGGTTTTACATTAGGGTTAGGGTTTCAAACTAGGGTTTAACATTAGGGTTAGGGTTACAAACTAGGATTTTACATTAGGGTTAGGGTTACAAACTAGGGTTTATTATGAGGGTTAGGGTTTCAAACTAAGGTTTCACATTAGAGTTAGGATTTCAAACAGGGGTTTCAAATTAGGGTTAGGGTTTCAAACAAGGGTTTCAAATTAGGGTTAAGGTTTCAAACTAGGGTTTTACATTAGGGTTAGGGTTTCAAACTAGGGTTTAACTTTAGGGTTAGGGTTTCAAACTAGGGTTTCAAATTAGGGTTAGGGTTACAAACAAGGGGTTTTACATTAGGGTTAGGATTTCAAACTAGGGTTTCAAATTAGTGGTAGGGTTTCAAACTAGGGTTTTACATTAGGATTAGGGTTTCAAACTAGGGTTTAACATTAGGGTTAGGGTTTCAAACTAGGGTTTCAAATTAGGGTTAGGGTTACAAACAAGGGGTTTTACATTAGGGTTAGGGTTTCAAACTAGGGTTTTACATTAGGGTTAGGGTTTCAAACTCGGGTTTAAAATTAGGGTTAGGGTTTCAAACAAGGGTTTTACATTAGGGTTAGGGTTTCAAACTAGGGTTTTACATTAGGGTTAGGGTTTCAAACTAGGGTTTTGCATTAGGTTTAGGGTTTCAAACTAGGGTTTTACATTAGGGTTAGGGTTTAAAAACAGGGGTTAAAAATTAGGGTTAGGGTTTCACACTAGGGTTTTACATTAGGGTTAGGTTTTCAAACTAGGGTTTTACATTAGGGTTAGGGTTTCAAACAAGGGTTTTACATTAGGGTTAAGGTTTCAAAACAGTCATTTTACATTAGGGTTAGGTTTACAAACTAGGGTTTTACATTAGGGTTAGGGTTTCAAACTAGGGTTTCTAATTAGGGTTAGGGTTTCAAACTAGGGTTTTACATTAGGGTTAGGGTTTCAAACTAGGGTTTCAAATTAGGGTTAGGGTTTCAAAGTAGGGTTTCAAATTAGGCTTAGGGTTTCAATCTAGGGTTTTGTTTTAGGGTTAGGGTTTCAAACAAGGGTTTTACATTAGGGTTAGGGTTTCAAACTAGGGTTTTACATTAGGTTTAGGGTTTCAAACTAGGGTTTTACATTAGGGTTAGGGTTACAAACTAGGGTTTTACATTAGGGTTAGGGTTTCAAACTAGGGTTTTAAATTAGGGTTAGGGTTTCAAACTAGGGTTTCAATTTAGGGTTAGGGTTTCAAACTAGGGTTTATCATTAGGGTTAGGGTTTCAAACTAGGGTTTTACATTAGGGTTAGGGTTTCAAACTAGGGCTTATAATTAGGGTTAGGGTTTCAAACTAGTGTTTTACATTAGGGTTAATGCTTCAAACTAGGGTTTCAAATTAGGGTTAGGGTTTCAAACTAGGGTTTTACATTAGGGTTAGGGTTTCAAACTAGGGTTTTACATTAGGGTTAGGGTTTCACACTAAGGTTTTACATTAGGGTTAGGGTTACAAACTAGGGTTTTACATTAGTGTTAGGGTTTCAAACTGGGGTTTCAATTTAGTGTTAGGGTTTCAAACTAGTGTTTTACATTAGGGTTAGTGCTTCAAACTATGGTTTTACATTAGGGTTAGGGTTTCAAACTAGGGTTTTACATTAGGGTTAGGGTTTCAAACTAGGGTTTTACATTAGGGTTAGGGTTTCAAACTAGGGTTTAAAATTAGGGTTAGGGTTACAAACAAGGGGTTTTACATTAGGGTTAGGGTTTCAAACTAGGGTTTTACATTAGGGTTAGGGTTTCAAACTCGGGTTTAAAATTAGGGTAAGGGTTTCAAACAAGGGTTTTACATTAGGGTTAGGGTTTCAAACTAGGGTTTTACATTAGGGTTAGGGTTTCAAACTAGGGTTTTACATTAGAGTTAGGGTTACAAACTAGGGTTTTACATTAGGGTTAGGGTTTCAAACTAGGGTTTTACATTAGGGTTAGGGTTTCAAACTAGGGTTTTACATTAGGGTTTGGGTTTCAAACTAGGGTTTCAATTTAGGGTTAGGGTTTCAAACTAGGGTTTATCATTAGGGTTAGGGTTTCAAACTAGGGTTTTACATTAGGGTTAGGGTTTCAAACTAGGGCTTATTATTAGGGTTAGTGTTTCAAACTAGGGTTTAACATTAGGGTTAATGCTTCAAACTAGGGTTTTACATTAGGGTTAGTGTTTCAAACTAGTGTTTTATATTAGGGTTAGTGCTTCAAACTAGGGTTTTACATTAGGGTTAGGGTTTCAAACTAGGGTTTTACATTAGGGTTAGGGTTTCAAACTAGGGTTTTACATTAGGGTTAGGGTTTCAAACTAGGGTTTTACATTAGGGTTAAGGTTTCAAACTAGGGTTTTACATTAGGGTTAGTGTTTCAAACTAGGGTTTTACATTTGGGTTAGGGTTACAAACTAGGGTTTTTTATGAGGGTTAGGGTTTCAAACTAAGGTTTCACATTAGAGTTAGGATTTCAAACAGGGGTTTCAAATTAGGGTTAGGGTTTCAAACTAGGGTTTTACATTAAGGTTTGGGTTTCAAACTAGGGTTTAACATTAGGGTTAGGGTTTCAAATTAGGGTTAGGGTTACAAACAAGGGGTTTTACATTAGGGTTAGGGTTTCAAACTAGGGTTTTACATTAGGGTTAGGGTTTCAAACTCGGGTTTAAAATAAGGGTTAGGGTTTCAAACTAGGGCTTTACATTAGGGTTAGGGTTTAAAACTAGGGTTTCAAATTAGGCTTAGGGTTTCAAGCTAGGGTTTTGTTTTAGGGTTAGGGTTTCAAACAAGGGTTTTACATTAGGGTTAGGGTTTCAAACTATTGTTTTACATTAGGGTTAGGGTTTCAAACTAGGGTTTTACATTAGAGTTAGGGTTACAAACTAGGGTTTTACATTAGGGTTAGGGTTTCAAACTAGGGTTTTACATTAGGGTTAGGGTTTCAAACTATGGTTTTACATTAGGGTTAGGGTTACAAACTAGGGTTTTACATTAGGGTTAGGGTTTCAAACTAGGGTTTCAAATTAGGGTTAGGGTTTCAAACTAGGGTTTCAAATTAGGGTTAGGGTTTTAAACTAGGGTTTATCATTAGGGTTAGGGTTTCAAACTAGGGTTTTACATTAGGGTTAGGGTTTCAAACTAGGGTTTCTAATTAGGGTTAGGGTTTCAAACTAGGGTTTTATATTAGGGTTAGGGTTTCAAACTAGGGTTTCAAATTAGGGTTAGGGTTTCAAACAAGGGTTTTACATTAGGGTTAGGGTTTCAAAACAGGGGTTTTAAATTAGGGTTAGGGTTTTAAACTTGGGTTTTACATTAGGTTTAGGGTTTCAAACTAGGGTTTCAAATTAGGGTTTGGGTTTCAAATTGTGGTTTTACATTAGGATTAGGGTTACAAACTAGGGTTTTACATTAGGGTTAGGGTTTCAAACTAGGGTTTCAAATTAGGTTTGGGGTTTCAAACTAGGGTTTTACATTAGGGTTAGGGTTTCAAACTAGGGTTTTACATTAGCGCTAGGGTTTCAAACTAGGGTTTTACATTAGGGTTAGGGTTTCAAACTAGGGTTTTACATTAGGGTTAGGGTTTCAAACTAGGATTTCAATTTAGGGTTAGGGTTTCAAACTAGGGTTTATCATTAGGGTTAGGGTTTCAAACTAGGGTTTTACATTAGGGTTAGGGTTTGAAACTAGGGTTTAACATTAGGGTTAGGGTTTCAAACTAGTGTTTTACTTTAGGGTTAATGCTTCAAACTAGGGTTTTACATAAGGGTTAGCGTTTTAAACTAGGGTTTCACATTAGAGTTAGGATTTCAAACTAGGGTTTCACATTAGAGTTAGGATTTCAAACAGGGGTTTCAAATTAGGGTTAGGGTTTCAAACAAGGGTTTCAAATTAGGTTTAGGGTTTCAAACTAGGGTTTTACATTAGGGTTAGGGTTTCAAACTAGGGTTTATCATTAGGGTTAGGGTTTCAAACTAGGGTTTCAAATTAGGGTTAGGGTTACAAACAAGGGGTTTTACATTAGGGTTAGGGTTTCAAACTAGGGTTTTAAATTAGGGTTAGGATTTCAAACTAGGGTTTTACATTAGGGTTAGGGTTTCAAACTAGGGTTTAACATTAGGGTTAGGGTTTCAAACTAGGGTTTCAAATTAGGGTTAGGGTTACAAACAAGGGGTTTTACATTAGGGTTAGGGTTTCAAACTAGGGTTTTACATTAGGGTTAGTGTTTCAAACTCGGGTTTAAAATTAGGGTTAGGGTTTCAAACAAGGGTTTTACATTAGGGTTAGGGTTTCAAACTAGGGTTTTTCATTAGGGTTAGGGTTTCAAACTAGGGTTTTACATTAGAGTTAGGGTTACAAACTAGGGTTTTACATTAGGGTTAGGGTTTCAAACTAGGGTTTTACATTAGGGTTAGGGTTTCAAACTATGGTTTTACATTAGGGTTAGGGTTACAAACTAGGGTTTTACATTAGGGTTAGGGTTTCAAACTAGGGTTTTACATTAGGGTTAGGGTTTCAAACTGTGGTTTCAATTTAGTGTTAGGGTTTCAAACTAGGGTTTAACATTAGGGTTAATGCTTCAAACTAGGGTTTTACATTAGGGTTAGTGTTTCAAACTAGTGTTTTACATTAGGGTTAGTTCTTCAAACTAGGGTTTTACATTAGGGTTAGGGTTTCAAACTAGGGTTTTACATTAGGGTTAGGGTTTCAAACTAGGGTTTTACATTAGGGTTAGGGTTTCAAACTAGGGTTTTACATTAGGGTTAAGGTTTCAAACTAGGGTTTTACATTAGGGTTAGTGTTTCAAACTAGGGTTTTAAATTTGGGTTAGGGTTTCAAACTAGGGTTTTTTATGAGGGTTAGGGTTTCAAACTAAGGTTTCACATTAGAGTTAGGATTTCAAACAGGGGTTTCAAATTAGGGTTAGGGTTTCAAACTAGGGTTTTACATTAAGGTTTGGGTTTCAAACTAGGGTTTAACATTAGGGTTAGGGTTTCAAATTAGGGTTAGGGTTACAAACAAGGGGTTTTACATTAGGGTTAGGGTTTCAAACTAGGGTTTTACATTAGGGTTAGGGTTTCAAACTCGGGTTTAAAATAAGGGTTAGGGTTTCAAACTAGGGCTTTACATTAGGGTTAGGGTTTCAAACTATTGTTTTACATTAGGGTTAGGGTTTCAAACTAGGGTTTTACATTAGAGTTAGGGTTACAAACTAGGGTTTTACATTAGGGTTAGGGTTTCAAACTATTGTTTTACATTAGGGTTAGGGTTTCAAACTAGGGTTTTACATTAGAGTTAGGGTTACAAACTAGGGTTTTACATTAGGGTTAGGGTTTCAAACTAGGGTTTTACATTAGGGTTAGGGTTTCAAACTATGGTTTTACATTAGGGTTAGGGTTACAAACTAGGGTTTTACATTAGGGTTAGGGTTTCAAACTAGGGTTTTACATTAGGGTTAGGGTTTCAAATTAGGGTTTAACATTAGGGTTAGCGTTTCAAACTGTTGTTTTACATTAGGGTTAATGCTTCAAACTAGGGTTTTACATTAGGGTTAGGGTTTTAAACTATGGTTTCAAATTAGATTTGGGGTTTCAAACTAGGGTTTTACATTAGAGTTAGCGTTTCAAACTAGTGTTTTACATTAGGGTTAGTGCTTCAAACTAGGGTTTTACATTAGGGTTAATGCTTCAAACTAGGGTTTTACATTAGGGTTAGGGTTTCAAACTAGGGTTTTACATTAGTGTTAGGTTTTCAAACTAGGGTTTTACATTTGGGTTAGGGTTACAAACTAGGGTTTTACATTAGGTTTAGGGTTTCAAACTAGGGTTTCAAATTAGGCTTAGCGTTTCAAACTTGGGTTTTACATTAGGGTTAGGGTTTCAAACAAGGGTTTTACATTAGGGTTAGGGTTTCAAATTAGGGTTTAACATTAGGGTTAGCGTTTCAAACTAGGGTTTTACATTAGGGTTAGGGTTACAAACTAGGGTTTAACATTAGGATTAGGGTTTCAAACTAGGGTTTTACATTAGGGTTAGGGTTTCAAACTAGGGTTTCAAATTAGGCTTAGGGTTTCAATCTAGGGTTTTGTTTTAGGGTTAGGGTTTCAAACAAGGGTTTTACAATAGGGTTAGGGTTTCAAACTAGGGTTTTACATTAGGTTTAGGGTTTCAAACTAGGGTTTTACATTAGGGTTAGGGTTACAAACTAGGGTTTTACAATAGGGTTAGGGTTTCAAACTAGGGTTTTACATTAGGGTTAGGGTTTCAAACTAGGGTTTCAATTTAGGGTTAGGGTTTCAAACTAGGGTTTATCATTAGGGTTAGGGTTTCAAACTAGGGTTTTACATTAGGGTTAGGGTTTCAAACTAGGGCTTTACATTTGGGTTAGGGTTACAAACAAGGGTTTTACATTAGGGTTAGGGTTTCAAACTAGGGTTTTGCATTAGGTTTAGGGTTTCAAACTAGGGTTTATCATTAGGGTTAGGGTTTCAAACTAGGGTTTTACATTAGGGTTAGGGTTTCAAACAAGGGTTTTACATTAGGGTTAGGGTTTCAAACAAGGGTTTTACATTAGGGTTAGGGTTTCAAAACAGGGGTTTTAAATTAGGGTTAGGGTTTCAAACTTGGGTTTTACATTAGGTTTAGGGTTTCAAACTAGGGTTTCAAATTAGGGTTTGGGTTTCAAATTGAGGTTTTACATTAGGATTAGGGTTACAAACTAGGGTTTTACATTAGGGTTAGGGTTTCAAACTAGTGTTTCAAATTAGGTTTGGGGTTTCAAACTAGGGTTTTACATTAGGGTTAGGGTTTCAAACTAGGGTTTTACATTAGGGTTAGGGTTTCAAAATAGGGTTTTACATTAGGGTTAGGGTTTCAAAATAGGGTTTAACATTAGGGTTAGGGTTTCAAACTAGGGTTTCAAATTAGGGTTAGGGTTGCAAACTAGGGTTTTACATTAGCACTAGGGTTTCAAACTCGGGTTTCAAATTAGGGGTAGGGTTTCAAACTAGGGTTTTACATTAGGGTTAGGGTTTCAAACTAGGGTTTCAAATTAGAGTTAGGGTTTCAAACTAGGGTTTTACATTAGGGTTAGGGTTTCAAACTAGGGTTTCAAATTAGGCTTAGGGTTTCAATCTAGGGTTTCAAATTAGGCTTAGGGTTTCAAACAAGGCTTTTACAATAGGGTTAGGGTTTCAAACTAGGGTTTTACATTAGATTTAGGGTTTCAAACTAGGGTTTTACATTAGGGTTAGGGTTACAAACTAGGGTTTTACATTAGGGTTAGGGTTTCAAACTAGGGTTTTACATTAGGGTTAGGGTTTCAAACTAGGGTTTCAATTTAGGGTTAGGGTTTCAAACTAGGGTTTATCATTAGGGTTAGGGTTTCAAACTAGGGTTTTACATTAGGGTTAGGGTTTCAAACTAGGGCTTTACATTTGGGTTAGGGTTACAAACAAGGGTTTTACATTAGGGTTAGGGTTTCAAACTAGGGTTTTGCATTAGGTTTAGGGTTTCAAACTAGGGTTTATCATTAGGGTTAGGCTTTCAAACTAGGGTTTAACATTAGGGTTAGGGTTTCAAACAAGGGTTTTACATTAGGGTTAGGGTTTCAAACAAGGGTTTTACATTAGGGTTAGGGTTTCAAAACAGGGGTTTTAAATTAGGGTTAGGGTTTCAAACTTGGGTTTTACATTAGGTTTAGGGTTTCAAACTAGGGTTTCAAATTAGGGTTTGGGTTTCAAATTGAGGTTTTACATTAGGATTAGGGTTTCAAAACAGGGGTTTTAAATTAGGGTTAGGGTTTCAAACTTGGGTTTTACATTAGGGTTAGGGTTTCAAACTAGGGTTTCAAATTAGGTTTGGGGTTTCAAACTAGGGTTTTACATTAGGGTTAATGCTTCAAACTAGGGTTTTACATTAGGGTTAGCGTTTCAAACTAGTGTTTTACATTAGGGTTAGTGCTTCAAACTATGGTTTTACATTAGGGTTAGTGTTTCAAACTAGGGTTTTACATTAGGGTTAGGGTTTCAAACTAGGGTTTTACATTAGGGTTAGGGTTTCAAACTAGGGTTTCAATTTAGGGTTAGGGTTTCAAACTAGGGTTTATCATTAGGGTTAGGGTTTCAAACTAGGGTTTTACATTAGGGTTAGGGTTTCAAACTAGGGTTTAACATTAGGGTTAGGGTTTCAAACTAGTGTTTTACTTTAGGTTTAATGCTTTAAACTAGGGTTTTACATTAGGGTTAGCGTTTCAAACTAGGGTTTTACATTAGGGTTAGTGTTTCAAACTAGGGTTTTACATTTGGGTTAGGTTTACAAACTAGGGTTTTACATTAGGGTTAGGGTTTCAAACTAGGGTTTTGCATTAGGGTTAGGGTTTCAAACTAGGGTTTATCATTAGGGTTAGGGTTTCAAACTAGGGTTTTACATTAGGGTTAGGGTTTCAAACTAGGGTTTAACATTAGGGTTAGGGTTACAAACTAGGATTTTACATTAGGGTTAGGGTTACAAACTAGGGTTTTTTATGAGGGTTAGGGTTTCAAACTAAGGTTTCACATTAGAGTTAGGATTTCAAACAGAGGTTTCAAATTAGGGTTAGGGTTTCAAACAAGGGTTTCAAATTAGGGTTAAGGTTTCAAACTAGGGTTTTACATTAGGGTTAGGGTTTCAAACTAGGGTTTAACTTTAGGGTTAGGGTTTCAAACTAGGGTTTCAAATTAGGGTTAGGGTTACAAACAAGGGGTTTTACATTAGGGTTAGGATTTCAAACTAGGGTTTCAAATTAGGGGTAGGGTTTCAAACTAGGGTTTTACATTAGGATTAGGGTTTCAAACTAGGGTTTAACATTAGGGTTAGGGTTTCAAACTAGGGTTTCAAATTAGGGTTAGGGTTACAAACAAGGGGTTTTACATTAGGGTTAGGGTTTCAAACTAGGGTTTTACATTAGGGTTAGGGTTTCAAACTCGGGTTTAAAATTAGGGTTAGGGTTTCAAACAAGGGTTTTACATTAGGGTTAGGGTTTCAAACTAGGGTTTTACATTAGGGTTAGGGTTTCAAACTAGGGTTTTGCATTAGGTTTAGGGTTTCAAACTAGGGTTTTACATTAGGGTTAGGGTTTCAAACTAGGGTTTCAAATTAGGCTTAGGGTTTCAATCTAGGGTTTTGTTTTAGGGTTAGGGTTTCAATTAAGGGTTTTACAATAGGGTTAGGGTTTCAAACTAGGGTTTTACATTAGATTTAGGGTTTCAAACTAGGGTTTTACATTAGGGTTAGGGTTACAAACTAGGGTTTTACATTAGGGTTAGGGTTTGAAACTAGGGTTTAACATTAGGGTTAGGGTTTCAAACTAGTGTTTTACTTTAGGGTTAATGCTTCAAACTAGGGTTTTACATAAGGGTTAGCGTTTTAAACTAGGGTTTCACATTAGAGTTAGGATTTCAAACTAGGGTTTCACATTAGAGTTAGGATTTCAAACAGGGGTTTCAAATTAGGGTTAGGGTTTCAAACAAGGGTTTCAAATTAGGTTTAGGGTTTCAAACTAGGGTTTTACATTAGGGTTAGGGTTTCAAACTAGGGTTTATCATTAGGGTTAGGGTTTCAAACTAGGGTTTCAAATTAGGGTTAGGGTTACAAACAAGGGGTTTTACATTAGGGTTAGGGTTTCAAACTAGGGTTTCAAATTAGGGTTAGGATTTCAAACTAGGGTTTTACATTAGGGTTAGGGTTTCAAACTAGGGTTTAACATTAGGGTTAGGGTTTCAAACTAGGGTTTCAAATTAGGGTTAGGGTTACAAACAAGGGGTTTTACATTAGGGTTAGGGTTTCAAACTAGGGTTTTACATTAGGGTTAGTGTTTCAAACTCGGGTTTAAAATTAGGGTTAGGGTTTCAAACAAGGGTTTTACATTAGGGTTAGGGTTTCAAACTAGGGTTTTACATTAGGGTTAGGGTTTCAAACTAGGGTTTTACATTAGAGTTAGGGTTACAAACTAGGGTTTTACATTAGGGTTAGGGTTTCAAACTAGGGTTTTACATTAGGGTTAGGGTTTCAAACTATGGTTTTACATTAGGGTTAGGGTTACAAACTAGGGTTTTACATTAGGGTTAGGGTTTCAAACTAGGGTTTTACATTAGGGTTAGGGTTTCAAACTGTGGTTTCAATTTAGTGTTAGGGTTTCAAACTAGGGTTTAACATTAGGGTTAATGCTTCAAACTAGGGTTTTACATTAGGGTTAGTGTTTCAAACTAGTGTTTTACATTAGGGTTAGTGCTTCAAACTAGGGTTTTACATTAGGGTTAGGGTTTCAAACTAGGGTTTTACATTAGGGTTAGGGTTTCAAACTAGGGTTTTACATTAGGGTTAGGGTTTCAAACTAGGGTTTTACATTAGGGTTAAGGTTTCAAACTAGGGTTTTACATTAGGGTTAGTGTTTCAAACTATGGTTTTAAATTTGGGTTAGGGTTTCAAACTAGGGTTTTTTATGAGGGTTAGGGTTTCAAACTAAGGTTTCACATTAGAGTTAGGATTTCAAACAGGGGTTTCAAATTAGGGTTAGGGTTTCAAACTAGGGTTTTACATTAAGGTTTGGGTTTCAAACTAGGGTTTAACATTAGGGTTTGGGTTTCAAAATAGGGTTAGGGTTACAAACAAGGGGTTTTACATTAGGGTTAGGGTTTCAAACTAGGGTTTTACATTAGGGTTAGGGTTTCAAACTCGGGTTTAAAATAAGGGTTAGGGTTTCAAACTAGGGCTTTACATTAGGGTTAGGGTTTCAAACTATTGTTTTACATTAGGGTTAGGGTTTCAAACTAGGGTTTTACATTAGAGTTAGGGTTACAAACTAGGGTTTTACATTAGGGTTAGGGTTTCAAACTATTGTTTTACATTAGGGTTAGGGTTTCAAACTAGGGTTTTACATTAGAGTTAGGGTTACAAACTAGGGTTTTACATTAGGGTTAGGGTTTCAAACTAGGGTTTTACATTAGGTTTAGGGTTTCAAACTATGGTTTTACATTAGGGTTAGGGTTACAAACTAGGGTTTTACATTAGGGTTAGGGTTTCAAACTAGGGTTTTACATTAGGGTTAGGGTTTCAAATTAGGGTTTAACATTAGGGTAAGCGTTTCAAACTGTTGTTTTACATTAGGGTTAATGCTTCAAACTAGGGTTTTACATTAGGGTTAGGGTTTTAAACTATGGTTTCAAATTAGATTTGGGGTTTCAAACTAGGGTTTTACATTAGAGTTAGCGTTTCAAACTAGTGTTTTACATTAGGGTTAGTGCTTCAAACTAGGGTTTTACATTAGGGTTAATGCTTCAAACTAGGGTTTTACATTAGGGTTAGGGTTTCAAACTAGGGTTTTACATTAGTGTTAGGTTTTCAAACTAGGGTTTTACATTTGGGTTAGGGTTACAAACTAGGGTTTTACATTAGGTTAAGGGTTTCAAACTAGGGTTTCAAATTAGGCTTAGCGTTTCAAACTTGGGTTTTACATTAGGGTTAGGGTTTCAAACAAGGGTTTTACATTTGGGTTAGGGTTTCAAATTAGGGTTTAACATTAGGGTTAGCGTTTCAAACTAGGGTTTTACATTAGGGTTAGGGTTACAAACTAGGGTTTAACATTAGGATTAGGGTTTCAAACTAGGGTTTTACATTAGGGTTAGGGTTTCAAACTAGGGTTTCAAATTAGGCTTAGGGTTTCAATCTAGGGTTTTGTTTTAGGGTTAGGGTTTCAAACAAGGGTTTTACAATAGGGTTAGGGTTTCAAACTAGGGTTTTACATTAGGTTTAGGGTTTCAAACTAGGGTTTTACATTAGGGTTAGGGTTACAAACTAGGGTTTTACAATAGGGTTAGGGTTTCAAACTAGGGTTTTACATTAGGGTTAGGGTTTCAAACTAGGGTTTTAATTTAGGGTTAGGGTTTCAAACTAGGGTTTATCATTAGGGTTAGGGTTTCAAACTAGGGTTTTACATTAGGGTTAGGGTTTCAAACTAGGGCTTTACATTTGGGTTAGGGTTACAAACAAGGGTTTTACATTAGGGTTAGGGTTTCAAACTAGGGTTTTGCATTAGGTTTAGGGTTTCAAACTAGGGTTTATCATTAGGGTTAGGGTTTCAAACTAGGGTTTTACATTAGGGTTAGGGTTTCAAACAAGGGTTTTACATTAGGGTTAGGGTTTCAAAACAGGGGTTTTAAATTAGGGTTAGGGTTTCAAACTTGGGTTTTACATTAGGTTTAGGGTTTCAAACTAGGGTTTCAAATTAGGGTTTGGGTTTCAAATTGAGGTTTTACATTAGGATTAGGGTTACAAACTAGGGTTTTACATTAGGGTTAGGGTTTCAAACTAGTGTTTCAAATTAGGTTTGGGGTTTCAAACTAGGGTTTTACATTAGGGTTAGGGTTTCAAACTAGGGTTTTACATTAGGGTTAGGGTTTCAAAATAGGGTTTTACATTAGGGTTAGGGTTTCAAAATAGGGTTTAACATTAGGGTTAGGGTTTCAAACTAGGGTTTCAAATTAGGGTTAGGGTTGCAAACTAGGGTTTTACATTAGCACTAGGGTTTCAAACTCGGGTTTCAAATTAGGGGTAGGGTTTCAAACTAGGGTTTTACATTAGGGTTAGGGTTTCAAACTAGGGTTTCAAATTAGAGTTAGGGTTTCAAACTAGGGTTTAAAATTAGGGTTAGGGTTTCAAACAAGGGTTTTACATTAGGGTTAGGGTTTCAAACTAGGGTTTTACATTAGGGTTAGGGTTTCAAACTAGGGTTTTGCATTAGGTTTAGGGTTTCAAACTAGGGTTTTACATTAGGGTTAGGGTTTCAAACTAGGGTTTCAAATTAGGCTTAGGGTTTCAATCTAGGGTTTTGTTTTAGGGTAAGGGTTTCAAACAAGGGTTTTACAATAGGGTTAGGGTTTCAAACTAGGGTTTTACATTAGATTTAGGGTTTCAAACTAGGGTTTTACATTAGGGTTAGGGTTACAAACTAGGGTTTTACATTAGGGTTAGGGTTTCAAACTAGGGTTTTACATTAGGGTTAGGGTTTCAAACTAGGGTTTCAATTTAGGGTTAGGGTTTCAAACTAGGGTTTATCATTAGGGTTAGGGTTTCAAACTAGGGTTTTACATTAGGGTTAGGGTTTCAAACTAGGGCTTTACATTTGGGTTAGGGTTACAAACAAGGGTTTTACATTAGGGTTAGGGTTTCAAACTAGGGTTTTGCATTAGGTTTAGGGTTTCAAACTAGGGTTTATCATTAGGGTTAGGCTTTCAAACTAGGGTTTAACATTAGGGTTAGGGTTTCAAACAAGGGTTTTACATTAGGGTTAGGGTTTCAAACAAGGGTTTTACATTAGGGTTAGGGTTTCAAAACAGGGGTTTTAAATTAGGGTTAGGGTTTCAAACTTGGGTTTTACATTAGGTTTAGGGTTTCAAACTAGGGTTTCAAATTAGGGTTTGGGTTTCAAATTGAGGTTTTACATTAGGATTAGGGTTACAAACTAGGGTTTTACATTAGGGTTAGGGTTTCAAACTAGGGTTTCAAATTAGGTTTGGGGTTTCAAACTAGGGTTTTACATTAGGGTTAATGCTTCAAACTAGGGTTTTACATTAGGGTTAGCGTTTCAAACTAGTGTTTTACATTAGGGTTAGTGCTTCAAACTATGGTTTTACATTAGGGTTAGTGTTTCAAACTAGGGTTTTACATTAGGGTTAGGGTTTCAAACTAGGGTTTTACATTAGGGTTAGGGTTTCAAACTAGGGTTTCAATTTAGGGTTAGGGTTTCAAACTAGGGTTTATCATTAGGGTTAGGGTTTCAAACTAGGGTTTTACATTAGGGTTAGGGTTTCAAACTAGGGTTTAACATTAGGGTTAGGGTTTCAAACTAGTGTTTTACTTTAGGTTTAATGCTTTAAACTAGGGTTTTACATTAGGGTTAGCGTTTCAAACTAGGGTTTTACATTAGGGTTAGTGTTTCAAACTAGGGTTTTACATTTGGGTTAGGTTTACAAACTAGGGTTTTACATTAGGGTTAGGGTTTCAAACTAGGGTTTTGCATTAGGGTTAGGGTTTCAAACTAGGGTTTATCATTAGGGTTAGGGTTTCAAACTAGGGTTTTACATTAGGGTTAGGGTTTCAAACTAGGGTTTAACATTAGGGTTAGGGTTACAAACTAGGATTTTACATTAGGGTTAGGGTTACAAACTAGGGTTTTTTATGAGGGTTAGGGTTTCAAACTAAGGTTTCACATTAGAGTTAGGATTTCAAACAGGGGTTTCAAATTAGGAGTAGGGTTTCAAACAAGGGTTTCAAATTAGGGTTAAGGTTTCAAACTAGGGTTTTACATTAGGGTTAGGGTTTCAAACTAGGGTTTAACTTTAGGGTTAGGGTTTCAAACTAGGGTTTCAAATTAGGGTTAGGGTTACAAACAAGGGGTTTTACATTAGGGTTAGGATTTCAAACTAGGGTTTTACATTAGGGTTAGGGTTTCAAACTAGGGTTTTACATTAGAGTTAGGGTTACAAACTAGGGTTTTACATTAGGGTTAGGGTTTCAAACTAGGGTTTTACATTAGGGTTAGGGTTTCAAACTAGGGTTTTACATTAGGGTTAGGGTTTCAAACTAGGGTTTCAATTTAGGGTTAGGGTTTCAAACTAGGGTTTATCATTAGGGTTAGGGTTTCAAACTAGGGTTTTACATTAGGGTTAGGGTTTCAAACTAGGGCTTATTATTAGGGTTAGGGTTTCAAACTAGTGTTTTACATTAGGGTTAATGCTTCAAACTAGGGTTTTACATTAGGGTTGGGTTTCAAACTAGGGCTTTACATTTGGGTTAGGGTTACAAACAAGGGTTTTACATTAGGGTTAGGGTTTCAAACTAGGGTTTTGCATTAGGGTTAGGGTTTCAAACTAGGGTTTATCATTAGGGTTAGGGTTTCAAACTAGGGTTTTACATTAGGGTTAGGGTTACAAACTAGGGTTTTACATTACGGTTAGGGTTTCAAACTAGGGTTTAACGTTAGTGTTAGGGTTTCAAACTAGGGTTTTACATTAGGGTTAATGCTTCAAACTAGGGTTTTACATTAGGGTTACGCTTTCAAACTAGGGTTTTACAATAGGGTTAGGGTTTCAAACTAGGGTTTAAAATTAGGGTTAGAGTTTCAAACTAGGGTTTTACATTAGGGTTACTGCTTCAAACTAGGGTTTTACATTAGGGTTAGGGTTTCAAACAAGGGTTTTACATTAGGGTTAGGGTTTCAAACTAGGGTTTAACATTAGGGTTAGGGTTCCAAACTAGGGTTTTACATTAGTGTTAAGGTTACAAACTAGGGTTTTACATTAGGGTTAGGGTTTCAAACTAGCGTTTCAAATTAGGGTTAGGGTATCAAACTAGGCTTTCTAATTAGGGTTAGGGTTTTAAACTAGGGTTTATCATTAGGGTTAGGGTTTCAAACTAGGGTTTCAAATTAGGGTTAGGGTTTCAAACAAGGGTTTTACATTAGGGTTAGGGTTTCAAACAAGGGTTTTACATTAGGGTTAGGGTTTCAAAACAAGGGTTTTAAATTAGGGTTAGGGTTTCAAACTTGGGTTTTACATTAGGTTTAGGGTTTCAAACTAGGGTTTCAAATTAGGGTTTGGGTTTCAAATTGAGGTTTTACATTAGGATTAGGGTTACAAACTAGGGTTTTACATTAGGGTTAGGGTTTCAAACTAGGGTTTCAATTTAGGTTTGGGGTTTCAAACTAGGGTTTTACATTAGGGTTAGGGTTAGGGTTTCAAACTAGGGTTTTACATTAGGGTTAGGGTTTCAAAATAGGGTTTAACATTAGGGTTAGGGTTTCAAACTAGGGTTTCAAATTAGGGTTTGGGTTTCAAATTGAGGTTTTACATTAGGATTAGGGTTACAAACTAGGGTTTTACATTAGGGTTAGGGTTTCAAACTAGGGTTTCAATTTAGGTTTGGGGTTTCAAACTAGGGTTTTACATTAGGGTTAGGGTTAGGGTTTCAAACTAGGGTTTTACATTAGGGTTAGGGTTTCAAAATAGGGTTTAACATTAGGGTTAGGGTTTCAAACTAGGGTTTCAAATTAGGGTTAGGGTTGCAAACTAGGGTTTTACATTAGCGCTAGGGTTTCAAACTCGGGTTTCAAATTAGGGGTAGGGTTTCAAACTAGGGTTTTACATTACGGTTAGGGTTTCAAACTAGGGTTTAACGTTAGGTTTAGGGTTTCAAACTCGGGTTTCAAATTAGGGGTAGGGTTTCAAACTAGGGTTTTACATTACGGTTAGGGTTTCAAACTAGGGTTTAACGTTAGGTTTAGGGTTTCAAACTAGGGTTTTACATCAGGGTTAGGGTTTCAAACTAGGGTTTCAAATTAGGGTTAGGGTTCCAAACTAGGGTTTTACATTAGTGTTAAGGTTACAAACTAGGGTTTTACATTAGGGTTAGGGTTTCAAACTAGCGTTTCAAATTAGGGTTAGGGTATCAAACTAGGCTTTCTAATTAGGGTTAGGGTTTTAAACTAGGGTTTATCATTAGGGTTAGGGTTTCAAACTAGGGTTTTACATTAGGGTTAGGGTTTCAAACTAGGGTTTCTAATTAGGGTTAGGGTTTCAAACTAGGGTTTTATATTAGGGTTAGGGTTTCAAACTAGGGTTTCAAATTAGGGTTAGGGTTTCAAACAAGGGTTTTACATTAGGGTTAGGGTTTCAAACAAGGGTTTTACATTAGGGTTAGGGTTTCAAAACAAGGGTTTTAAATTAGGGTTAGGGTTTCAAACTTGGGTTTTACATTAGGGTTAGGGTTTCAAACTAGGGTTTTGCATTAGGTTTAGGGTTTCAAACTAGGGTTTTACATTAGGGTTAGGGTTTAAAAACAGGGGTTAAAAATTAGGGTTAGGGTTTCACACTAGGGTTTTACATTAGGGTTAGGTTTTCAAACTAGGGTTTTACATTAGGGTTAGGGTTACAAACTAGGGTTTTACATTAGGGTTAGGGTTTCAAACTAGGGTTTCTAATTAGGGTTAGGGTTTCAAACTAGGGTTTTACATTAGGGTTAGGGTTTCAAACTAGGGTTTCAAATTAGGGTTAGGGTTTCAAACTAGGGTTTCAAATTAGGCTTAGGGTTTCAATCTAGGGTTTTGTTTTAGGGTTAGGGTTTAAAAACAGGGGTTAAAAATTAGGGTTAGGGTTTCACACTAGGGTTTTACATTAGGGTTAGGTTTTCAAACTAGGGTTTTACATTAGGGTTAGGGTTACAAACTAGGGTTTTACATTACGGTTAGGGTTTCAAACTAGGGTTTAACGTTAGTGTTAGGGTTTCAAACTAGGGTTTTACATTAGGGTTAATGCTTCAAACTAGGGTTTTACATTAGGGTTACGCTTTCAAACTAGGGTTTTACAATAGGGTTAGGGTTTCAAACTAGGGTTTAAAATTAGGGTTAGAGTTTCAAACTAGGGTTTTACATTAGGGTTACTGCTTCAAACTAGGGTTTTACATTAGGGTTAGGGTTTCAAACAAGGGTTTTACATTAGGGTTAGGGTTTCAAACTAGGGTTTAACATTAGGGTTAGGGTTCCAAACTAGGGTTTTACATTAGTGTTAAGGTTACAAACTAGGGTTTTACATTAGGGTTAGGGTTTCAAACTAGCGTTTCAAATTAGGGTTAGGGTATCAAACTAGGCTTTCTAATTAGGGTTAGGGTTTTAAACTAGGGTTTATCATTAGGGTTAGGGTTTCAAACTAGGGTTTCAAATTAGGGTTAGGGTTTCAAACAAGGGTTTTACATTAGGGTTAGGGTTTCAAACAAGGGTTTTACATTAGGGTTAGGGTTTCAAAACAAGGGTTTTAAATTAGGGTTAGGGTTTCAAACTTGGGTTTTACATTAGGTTTAGGGTTTCAAACTAGGGTTTCAAATTAGGGTTTGGGTTTCAAATTGAGGTTTTACATTAGGATTAGGGTTACAAACTAGGGTTTTACATTAGGGTTAGGGTTTCAAACTAGGGTTTCAATTTAGGTTTGGGGTTTCAAACTAGGGTTTTACATTAGGGTTAGGGTTAGGGTTTCAAACTAGGGTTTTACATTAGGGTTAGGGTTTCAAAATAGGGTTTAACATTAGGGTTAGGGTTTCAAACTAGGGTTTCAAATTAGGGTTTGGGTTTCAAATTGAGGTTTTACATTAGGATTAGGGTTACAAACTAGGGTTTTACATTAGGGTTAGGGTTTCAAACTAGGGTTTCAATTTAGGTTTGGGGTTTCAAACTAGGGTTTTACATTAGGGTTAGGGTTAGGGTTTCAAACTAGGGTTTTACATTAGGGTTAGGGTTTCAAAATAGGGTTTAACATTAGGGTTAGGGTTTCAAACTAGGGTTTCAAATTAGGGTTAGGGTTGCAAACTAGGGTTTTACATTAGCGCTAGGGTTTCAAACTCGGGTTTCAAATTAGGGGTAGGGTTTCAAACTAGGGTTTTACATTACGGTTAGGGTTTCAAACTAGGGTTTAACGTTAGGTTTAGGGTTTCAAACTCGGGTTTCAAATTAGGGGTAGGGTTTCAAACTAGGGTTTTACATTACGGTTAGGGTTTCAAACTAGGGTTTAACGTTAGGTTTAGGGTTTCAAACTAGGGTTTTACATCAGGGTTAGGGTTTCAAACTAGGGTTTCAAATTAGGGTTAGGGTTCCAAACTAGGGTTTTACATTAGTGTTAAGGTTACAAACTAGGGTTTTACATTAGGGTTAGGGTTTCAAACTAGCGTTTCAAATTAGGGTTAGGGTATCAAACTAGGCTTTCTAATTAGGGTTAGGGTTTTAAACTAGGGTTTATCATTAGGGTTAGGGTTTCAAACTAGGGTTTTACATTAGGGTTAGGGTTTCAAACTAGGGTTTCTAATTAGGGTTAGGGTTTCAAACTAGGGTTTTATATTAGGGTTAGGGTTTCAAACTAGGGTTTCAAATTAGGGTTAGGGTTTCAAACAAGGGTTTTACATTAGGGTTAGGGTTTCAAACAAGGGTTTTACATTAGGGTTAGGGTTTCAAAACAAGGGTTTTAAATTAGGGTTAGGGTTTCAAACTTGGGTTTTACATTAGGGTTAGGGTTTCAAACTAGGGTTTTGCATTAGGTTTAGGGTTTCAAACTAGGGTTTTACATTAGGGTTAGGGTTTAAAAACAGGGGTTAAAAATTAGGGTTAGGGTTTCACACTAGGGTTTTACATTAGGGTTAGGTTTTCAAACTAGGGTTTTACATTAGGGTTAGGGTTACAAACTAGGGTTTTACATTAGGGTTAGGGTTTCAAACTAGGGTTTCTAATTAGGGTTAGGGTTTCAAACTAGGGTTTTACATTAGGGTTAGGGTTTCAAACTAGGGTTTCAAATTAGGGTTAGGGTTTCAAACTAGGGTTTCAAATTAGGCTTAGGGTTTCAATCTAGGGTTTTGTTTTAGGGTTAGGGTTTCAAACAAGGGTTTTACATTAGGGTTAGGGTTTCAAACTAGGGTTTTACATTAGGTTTAGGGTTTCAAACTAGGGTTTTACATTAGGGTTAGGGTTACAAACTAGGGTTTTACATTAGGGTAAGGGTTTCAAACTAGGGTTTTAAATTAGGGTTAGGGGTTCAAACTAGGGTTTCAATTTAGGGTTAGGGTTTCAAACTAGGGTTTATCATTAGGGTTAGGGTTTCAAACTAGGGTTTTACATTAGGGTTAGGGTTTCAAACTAGGGCTTATAATTAGGGTTAGGGTTTCAAACTAGTGTTTTACATTAGGGTTAATGCTTCAAACTAGGGTTTCAAATTAGGGTTAGGGTTTCAAACTAGGGTTTTACATTAGGGTTAGGGTTTCAAACTAGGGTTTTACATTAGGGTTAGGGTTTCACACTAAGGTTTTACATTAGGGTTAGGGTTACAAACTAGGGTTTTACATTAGTGTTAGGGTTTCAAACTGGGGTTTCAATTTAGTGTTAGGGTTTCAAACTAGTGTTTTACATTAGGGTTAGTGCTTCAAACTATGGTTTTACATTAGGGTTAGGGTTTCAAACTAGGGTTTTACATTAGGGTTAGGGTTTCAAACTAGGGTTTTACATTAGGGTTAGGGTTTCAAACTAGGGTTTCAAATTAGGGTTAGGGTTACAAACAAGGGGTTTTACATTAGGGTTAGGGTTTCAAACTAGGGTTTTACATTAGGGTTAGGGTTTCAAACTCGGGTTTAAAATTAGGGTAAGGGTTTCAAACAAGGGTTTTACATTAGGGTTAGGGTTTCAAACTAGGGTTTTACATTAGGGTTAGGGTTTCAAACTAGGGTTTTACATTAGAGTTAGGGTTACAAACTAGGGTTTTACATTAGGGTTAGGGTTTCAAACTAGGGTTTTACATTAGGGTTAGGGTTTCAAACTAGGGTTTTACATTAGGGTTAGGGTTTCAAACTAGGGTTTCAATTTAGGGTTAGGGTTTCAAACTAGGGTTTATCATTAGGGTTAGGGTTTCAAACTAGGGTTTTACATTAGGGTTAGGGTTTCAAACTAGGGCTTATTATTAGGGTTAGGGTTTCAAACTAGTGTTTTACATTAGGGTTAATGCTTCAAACTAGGGTTTTACATTAGGGTTGGGTTTCAAACTAGGGCTTTACATTTGGGTTAGGGTTACAAACAAGGGTTTTACATTAGGGTTAGGGTTTCAAACTAGGGTTTTGCATTAGGGTTAGGGTTTCAAACTAGGGTTTTACATTAGGGTTAGGGTTACAAACTAGGGTTTTACATTACGGTTAGGGTTTCAAACTAGGGTTTAACGTTAGCGTTAGGGTTTCAAACTAGGGTTTTACATTAGGGTTAATGCTTCAAACTAGGGTTTTACATTAGGGTTACGCTTTCAAACTAGGGTTTTACAATAGGGTTAGGGTTTCAAACTAGGGTTTAAAATTAGGGTTAGAGTTTCAAACTAGGGTTTTACATTAGGGTTACTGCTTCAAACTAGGGTTTTACATTAGGGTTAGGGTTTCAAACAAGGGTTTTACATTAGGGTTAGGGTTTCAAACTAGGGTTTAACATTAGGGTTAGGGTTCCAAACTAGGGTTTTACATTAGTGTTAAGGTTACAAACTAGGGTTTTACATTAGGGTTAGGGTTTCAAACTAGCGTTTCAAATTAGGGTTAGGGTATCAAACTAGGCTTTCTAATTAGTGTTAGGGTTTTAAACTAGGGTTTATCATTAGGGTTAGGGTTTCAAACTAGGGTTTTACATTAGGGTTAGGGTTTCAAACTAGGGTTTCTAATTAGGGTTAGGTTTTCAAACTAGGGTTTTATTTTAGGGTTAGGGTTTCAAACTAGGGTTTCAAATTAGGGTTAGGGTTTCAAACAAGGGTTTTACATTAGGGTTAGGGTTTCAAACAAGGGTTTTACATTAGGGTTAGGGTTTCAAAACAAGGGTTTTAAATTAGGGTTAGGGTTTCAAACTTGGGTTTTACATTAGGTTTAGGGTTTCAAACTAGGGTTTCAAATTAGGGTTTGGGTTTCAAATTGAGGTTTTACATTAGGATTAGGGTTACAAACTAGGGTTTTACATTAGGGTTAGGGTTTCAAACTAGGGTTTCAATTTAGGTTTGGTGTTTCAAACTAGGGTTTTACATTAGGGTTAGGGTTAGGGTTTCAAACTAGGGTTTTACATTAGGGTTAGGGTTTCAAAATAGGGTTTAACATTAGGGTTAGGGTTTCAAACTAGGGTTTCAAATTAGGGTTAGGGTTGCAAACTAGGGTTTTACATTAGCGCTAGGGTTTCAAACTCGGGTTTCAAATTAGGGGTAGGGTTTCAAACTAGGGTTTTACATTACGGTTAGGGTTTCAAACTAGGGTTTAACGTTAGGTTTAGGGTTTCAAACTAGGGTTTTACATCAGGGTTAGGGTTTCAAACTAGGGTTTCAAATTAGGGTTAGGGTTACAAACAAGGGGTTTTACATTAGGGTTAGGGTTTCAAACTAGGGTTTTACATTAGGGTTAGGGTTTCAAACTCGGGTTTAAAATAAGGGTTAGGGTTTCAAACTAGGGCTTTACATTAGGGTTAGGGTTTAAAACTAGGGTTTCAAATTAGGCTTAGGGTTTCAATCTAGGGTTTTGTTTTAGGGTTAGGGTTTCAAACAAGGGTTTTACATTAGGGTTAGGGTTTCAAACTATTGTTTTACATTAGGGTTAGGGTTTCAAACTAGGGTTTTACATTAGAGTTAGGGTTACAAACTAGGGTTTTACATTAGGGTTAGGGTTTCAAACTAGGGTTTTACATTAGGGTTAGGGTTTCAAACTATGGTTTTACATTAGGGTTAGGGTTACAAACTAGGGTTTTACATTAGGGTTACGCTTTCAAACTAGGGTTTTACATTAGGGTTAGGGTTTCAAACTAGGGTTTCAAATTAGGGTTAGAGTTTCAAACTAGGGTTTTACATTAGGGTTACTGCTTCAAACTAGGGTTTTACATTAGGGTTAGGGTTTCAAACTAGGGTTTTACATTAGGGTTAGGGTTTCAAACTAGGCTTTCTAATTAGGGTTAGGGTTTTAAACTAGGGTTTATCATTAGGGTTAGGGTTTCAAACTAGGGTTTTACATTAGGGTTAGGGTTTCAAACTAGGGTTTCTAATTAGGGTTAGGGTTTCAAACTAGGGTTTTATATTAGGGTTAGGGTTTCAAACTAGGGTTTCAAATTAGGGTTAGGGTTTCAAACAAGGGTTTTACATTAGGGTTAGGGTTTCAAAACAGGGGTTTTAAATTAGGGTTAGGGTTTCAAACTTGGGTTTTACATTAGGTTTAGGGTTTCAAACTAGGGTTTCAAATTAGGGTTTGGGTTTCAAATTGAGGTTTTACATTAGGATTAGGGTTACAAACTAGGGTTTTACATTAGGGTTAGGGTTTCAAACTAGGGTTTCAAATTAGGTTTGGGGTTTCAAACTAGGGTTTTACATTAGGGTTAGGGTTTCAAACTAGGGTTTTACATTAGCGCTAGGGTTTCAAACTAGGGTTTTACATTAGGGTTAGGGTTTCAAACTAGGGTTTTACATTAGGGTTAGGGTTTCAAACTAGGGTTTCAATTTAGGGTTAGGGTTTCAAACTAGGGTTTATCATTAGGGTTAGGGTTTGAAACTAGGGTTTTACATTAGGGTTAGGGTTTGAAACTAGGGTTTAACATTAGGGTTAGGGTTTCAAACTAGTGTTTTACTTTAGGGTTAATGCTTCAAACTAGGGTTTTACATAAGGGTTAGCGTTTTAAACTAGGGTTTCACATTAGAGTTAGGATTTCAAACTAGGGTTTCACATTAGAGTTAGGATTTCAAACAGGGGTTTCAAATTAGGGTTAGGGTTTCAAACAAGGGTTTCAAATTAGGTTAAGGGTTTCAAACTAGGGTTTTACATTAGGGTTAGGGTTTCAAACTAGGGTTTATCATTAGGGTTAGGGTTTCAAACTAGGGTTTCAAATTAGGGTTAGGGTTACAAACAAGGGGTTTTACATTAGGGTTAGGGTTTCAAACTAGGGTTTCAAATTAGGGTTAGGATTTCAAACTAGGGTTTTACATTAGGGTTAGGGTTTCAAACTAGGGTTTAACATTAGGGTTAGGGTTTCAAACTAGGGTTTCAAATTAGGGTTAGGGTTACAAACAAGGGGTTTTACATTAGGGTTAGGGTTTCAAACTAGGGTTTTACATTAGGGTTAGTGTTTCAAACTCGGGTTTAAAATTAGGGTTAGGGTTTCAAACAAGGGTTTTACATTAGGGTTAGGGTTTCAAACTAGGGTTTTACATTAGGGTTAGGGTTTCAAACTAGGGTTTTACATTAGAGTTAGGGTTACAAACTAGGGTTTTACATTAGGGTTAGGGTTTCAAACTAGGGTTTTACATTAGGGTTAGGGTTTCAAACTATGGTTTTACATTAGGGTTAGGGTTACAAACTAGGGTTTTACATTAGGGTTAGGGTTTCAAACTAGGGTTTTACATTAGGGTTAGGGTTTCAAACTGTGGTTTCAATTTAGTGTTAGGGTTTCAAACTAGGGTTTAACATTAGGGTTAATGCTTCAAACTAGGGTTTTACATTAGGGTTAGTGTTTCAAACTAGTGTTTTACATTAGGGTTAGTGCTTCAAACTAGGGTTTTACATTAGGGTTAGGGTTTCAAACTAGGGTTTTACATTAGGGTTAGGGTTTCAAACTAGGGTTTTACATTAGGGTTAGGGTTTCAAACTAGGGTTTTACATTAGGGTTAAGGTTTCAAACTAGGGTTTTACATTAGGGTTAGTGTTTCAAACTAGGGTTTTAAATTTGGGTTAGGGTTTCAAACTAGGGTTTTTTATGAGGGTTAGGGTTTCAAACTAAGGTTTCACATTAGAGTTAGGATTTCAAACAGGGGTTTCAAATTAGGGTTAGGGTTTCAAACTAGGGTTTTACATTAAGGTTTGGGTTTCAAACTAGGGTTTAACATTAGGGTTAGGGTTTCAAATTAGGGTTAGGGTTACAAACAAGGGGTTTTACATTAGGGTTAGGGTTTCAAACTAGGGTTTTACATTAGGGTTAGGGTTTCAAACTCGGGTTTAAAATAAGGGTTAGGGTTTCAAACTAGGGCTTTACATTAGGGTTAGGGTTTCAAACTATTGTTTTACATTAGGGTTAGGGTTTCAAACTAGGGTTTTACATTAGAGTTAGGGTTACAAACTAGGGTTTTACATTAGGGTTAGGGTTTCAAACTATTGTTTTACATTAGGGTTAGGGTTTCAAACTAGGGTTTTACATTAGAGTTAGGGTTACAAACTAGGGTTTTACATTAGGGTTAGGGTTTCAAACTAGGGTTTTACATTAGGGTTAGGGTTTCAAACTATGGTTTTACATTAGGGTTAGGGTTACAAACTAGGGTTTTACATTAGGGTTAGGGTTTCAAACTAGGGTTTTACATTAGGGTTAGGTTTTCAAACTATTGTTTTACATTAGGGTTAGGGTTTCAAACTAGGGTTTTACATTAGAGTTAGGGTTACAAACTAGGGTTTTACATTAGGGTTAGGGTTTCAAACTAGGGTTTTACATTAGGGTTAGGGTTTCAAACTATGGTTTTACATTAGGGTTAGGGTTTCAAACTTGGGTTTTACATTAGGTTTAGGGTTTCAAACTAGGGTTTCAAATTAGGGTTTGGGTTTCAAATTGAGGTTTTACATTAGGATTAGGGTTACAAACTAGGGTTTTACATTAGGGTTAGGGTTTCAAACTAGGGTTTCAAATTAGGTTTGGGGTTTCAAACTAGGGTTTTACATTAGGGTTAATGCTTCAAACTAGGGTTTTACATTAGGGTTAGCGTTTCAAACTAGTGTTTTACATTAGGGTTAGTGCTTCAAACTATGGTTTTACATTAGGGTTAGTGTTTCAAACTAGGGTTTTACATTAGGGTTAGGGTTTCAAACTAGGGTTTTACATTAGGGTTAGGGTTTCAAACTAGGGTTTCAATTTAGGGTTAGGGTTTCAAACTAGGGTTTATCATTAGGGTTAGGGTTTCAAACTAGGGTTTTACATTAGGGTTAGGGTTTCAAACTAGGGTTTAACATTAGGGTTAGGGTTTCAAACTAGTGTTTTACTTTAGGTTTAATGCTTTAAACTAGGGTTTTACATTAGGGTTAGCGTTTCAAACTAGGGTTTTACATTAGGGTTAGTGTTTCAAACTAGGGTTTTACATTTGGGTTAGGTTTACAAACTAGGGTTTTACATTAGGGTTAGGGTTTCAAACTAGGGTTTTGCATTAGGGTTAGGGTTTCAAACTAGGGTTTATCATTAGGGTTAGGGTTTCAAACTAGGGTTTTACATTAGGGTTAGGGTTTCAAACTAGGGTTTAACATTAGGGTTAGGGTTACAAACTAGGATTTTACATTAGGGTTAGGGTTACAAACTAGGGTTTTTTATGAGGGTTAGGGTTTCAAACTAAGGTTTCACATTAGAGTTAGGATTTCAAACAGGGGTTTCAAATTAGGGTTAGGGTTTCAAACAAGGGTTTCAAATTAGGGTTAAGGTTTCAAACTAGGGTTTTACATTAGGGTTAGGGTTTCAAACTAGGGTTTAACTTTAGGGTTAGGGTTTCAAACTAGGGTTTCAAATTAGGGTTAGGGTTACAAACAAGGGGTTTTACATTAGGGTTAGGATTTCAAACTAGGGTTTTACATTAGGGTTAGGGTTTCAAACTAGGGTTTTACATTAGAGTTAGGGTTACAAACTAGGGTTTTACATTAGGGTTAGGGTTTCAAACTAGGGTTTTACATTAGGGTTAGGGTTTCAAACTAGGGTTTTACATTAGGGTTAGGGTTTCAAACTAGGGTTTCAATTTAGGGTTAGGGTTTCAAACTAGGGTTTATCATTAGGGTTAGGGTTTCAAACTAGGGTTTTACATTAGGGTTAGGGTTTCAAACTAGGGCTTATTATTAGGGTTAGGGTTTCAAACTAGTGTTTTACATTAGGGTTAATGCTTCAAACTAGGGTTTTACATTAGGGTTGGGTTTCAAACTAGGGCTTTACATTTGGGTTAGGGTTACAAACAAGGGTTTTACATTAGGGTTAGGGTTTCAAACTAGGGTTTTGCATTAGGGTTAGGGTTTCAAACTAGGGTTTATCATTAGGGTTAGGGTTTCAAACTAGGGTTTTACATTAGGGTTAGGGTTACAAACTAGGGTTTTACATTACGGTTAGGGTTTCAAACTAGGGTTTAACGTTAGTGTTAGGGTTTCAAACTAGGGTTTTACATTAGGGTTAATGCTTCAAACTAGGGTTTTACATTAGGGTTACGCTTTCAAACTAGGGATTTACAATAGGGTTAGGGTTTCAAACTAGGGTTTAAAATTAGGGTTAGAGTTTCAAACTAGGGTTTTACATTAGGGTTACTGCTTCAAACTAGGGTTTTACATTAGGGTTAGGGTTTCAAACAAGGGTTTTACATTAGGGTTAGGGTTTCAAACTAGGGTTTAACATTAGGGTTAGGGTTCCAAACTAGGGTTTTACATTAGTGTTAAGGTTACAAACTAGGGTTTTACATTAGGGTTAGGGTTTCAAACTAGCGTTTCAAATTAGGGTTAGGGTATCAAACTAGGCTTTCTAATTAGGGTTAGGGTTTTAAACTAGGGTTTATCATTAGGGTTAGGGTTTCAAACTAGGGTTTCAAATTAGGGTTAGGGTTTCAAACAAGGGTTTTACATTAGGGTTAGGGTTTCAAACAAGGGTTTTACATTAGGGTTAGGGTTTCAAAACAAGGGTTTTAAATTAGGGTTAGGGTTTCAAACTTGGGTTTTACATTAGGTTTAGGGTTTCAAACTAGGGTTTCAAATTAGGGTTTGGGTTTCAAATTGAGGTTTTACATTAGGATTAGGGTTACAAACTAGGGTTTTACATTAGGGTTAGGGTTTCAAACTAGGGTTTCAATTTAGGTTTGGGGTTTCAAACTAGGGTTTTACATTAGGGTTAGGGTTAGGGTTTCAAACTAGGGTTTTACATTAGGGTTAGGGTTTCAAAATAGGGTTTAACATTAGGGTTAGGGTTTCAAACTAGGGTTTCAAATTAGGGTTAGGGTTGCAAACTAGGGTTTTACATTAGCGCTAGGGTTTCAAACTCGGGTTTCAAATTAGGGGTAGGGTTTCAAACTAGGGTTTTACATTACGGTTAGGGTTTCAAACTAGGGTTTAACGTTAGGTTTAGGGTTTCAAACTCGGGTTTCAAATTAGGGGTAGGGTTTCAAACTAGGGTTTTACATTACGGTTAGGGTTTCAAACTAGGGTTTAACGTTAGGTTTAGGGTTTCAAACTAGGGTTTTACATCAGGGTTAGGGTTTCAAACTAGGGTTTCAAATTAGGGTTAGGGTTCCAAACTAGGGTTTTACATTAGTGTTAAGGTTACAAACTAGGGTTTTACATTAGGGTTAGGGTTTCAAACTAGCGTTTCAAATTAGGGTTAGGGTATCAAACTAGGCTTTCTAATTAGGGTTAGGGTTTTAAACTAGGGTTTATCATTAGGGTTAGGGTTTCAAACTAGGGTTTTACATTAGGGTTAGGGTTTCAAACTAGGGTTTCTAATTAGGGTTAGGGTTTTATATTAGGGTTAGGGTTTCAAACTAGGGTTTCAAATTAGGGTTAGGGTTTCAAACAAGGGTTTTACATTAGGGTTAGGGTTTCAAAACAAGGGTTTTAAATTAGGGTTAGGGTTTCAAACTTGGGTTTTACATTAGGGTTAGGGTTTCAAACTAGGGTTTTGCATTAGGTTTAGGGTTTCAAACTAGGGTTTTACATTAGGGTTAGGGTTTAAAAACAGGGGTTAAAAATTAGGGTTAGGGTTTCACACTAGGGTTTTACATTAGGGTTAGGTTTTCAAACTAGGGTTTTACATTAGGGTTAGGGTTACAAACTAGGGTTTTACATTAGGGTTAGGGTTTCAAACTAGGGTTTCTAATTAGGGTTAGGGTTTCAAACTAGGGTTTTACATTAGGGTTAGGGTTTCAAACTAGGGTTTCAAATTAGGGTTAGGGTTTCAAACTAGGGTTTCAAATTAGGCTTAGGGTTTCAATCTAGGGTTTTGTTTTAGGGTTAGGGTTTCAAACAAGGGTTTTACATTAGGGTTAGGGTTTCAAACTAGGGTTTTACATTAGGTTTAGGGTTTCAAACTAGGGTTTTACATTAGGGTTAGGGTTACAAACTAGGGTTTTACATTAGGGTAAGGGTTTCAAACTAGGGTTTTAAATTAGGGTTAGGGTTTCAAACTAGGGTTTCAATTTAGGGTTAGGGTTTCAAACTAGGGTTTATCATTAGGGTTAGGGTTTCAAACTAGGGTTTTACATTAGGGTTAGGGTTTCAAACTAGGGCTTATAATTAGGGTTAGGGTTTCAAACTAGTGTTTTACATTAGGGTTAATGCTTCAAACTAGGGTTTCAAATTAGGGTTAGGGTTTCAAACTAGGGTTTTACATTAGGGTTAGGGTTTCAAACTAGGGTTTTACATTAGGGTTAGGGTTTCACACTAAGGTTTTACATTAGGGTTAGGGTTACAAACTAGGGTTTTACATTAGTGTTAGGGTTTCAAACTGGGGTTTCAATTTAGTGTTAGGGTTTCAAACTAGTGTTTTACATTAGGGTTAGTGCTTCAAACTATGGTTTTACATTAGGGTTAGGGTTTCAAACTAGGGTTTTACATTAGGGTTAGGGTTTCAAACTAGGGTTTTACATTAGGGTTAGGGTTTCAAACTAGGGTTTCAAATTAGGGTTAGGGTTACAAACAAGGGGTTTTACATTAGGGTTAGGGTTTCAAACTAGGGTTTTACATTAGGGATAGGGTTTCAAACTCGGGTTTAAAATTAGGGTAAGGGTTTCAAACAAGGGTTTTACATTAGGGTTAGGGTTTCAAACTAGGGTTTTACATTAGGGTTAGGGTTTCAAACTAGGGTTTTACATTAGAGTTAGGGTTACAAACTAGGGTTTTACATTAGGGTTAGGGTTTCAAACTAGGGTTTTACATTAGGGTTAGGGTTTCAAACTAGGGTTTTACATTAGGGTTAGGGTTTCAAACTAGGGTTTCAATTTAGGGTTAGGGTTTCAAACTAGGGTTTATCATTAGGGTTAGGGTTTCAAACTAGGGTTTTACATTAGGGTTAGGGTTTCAAACTAGGGCTTATTATTAGGGTTAGGGTTTCAAACTAGTGTTTTACATTAGGGTTAATGCTTCAAACTAGGGTTTTACATTAGGGTTGGGTTTCAAACTAGGGCTTTACATTTGGGTTAGGGTTACAAACAAGGGTTTTACATTAGGGTTAGGGTTTCAAACTAGGGTTTTGCATTAGGGTTAGGGTTTCAAACTAGGGTTTTACATTAGGGTTAGGGTTACAAACTAGGGTTTTACATTACGGTTAGGGTTTCAAACTAGGGTTTAACGTTAGCGTTAGGGTTTCAAACTAGGGTTTTACATTAGGGTTAATGCTTCAAACTAGGGTTTTACATTAGGGTTACGCTTTCAAACTAGGGTTTTACAATAGGGTTAGGGTTTCAAACTAGGGTTTAAAATTAGGGTTAGAGTTTCAAACTAGGGTTTTACATTAGGGTTACTGCTTCAAACTAGGGTTTTACATTAGGGTTAGGGTTTCAAACAAGGGTTTTACATTAGGGTTAGGGTTTCAAACTAGGGTTTAACATTAGGGTTAGGGTTCCAAACTAGGGTTTTACATTAGTGTTAAGGTTACAAACTAGGGTTTTACATTAGGGTTAGGGTTTCAAACTAGCGTTTCAAATTAGGGTTAGGGTATCAAACTAGGCTTTCTAATTAGTGTTAGGGTTTTAAACTAGGGTTTATCATTAGGGTTAGGGTTTCAAACTAGGGTTTTACATTAGGGTTAGGGTTTCAAACTAGGGTTTCTAATTAGGGTTAGGTTTTCAAACTAGGGTTTTATGTTAGGGTTAGGGTTTCAAACTAGGGTTTCAAATTAGGGTTAGGGTTTCAAACAAGGGTTTTACATTAGGGTTAGGGTTTCAAACAAGGGTTTTACATTAGGGTTAGGGTTTCAAAACAAGGGTTTTAAATTAGGGTTAGGGTTTCAAACTTGGGTTTTACATTAGGTTTAGGGTTTCAAACTAGGGTTTCAAATTAGGGTTTGGGTTTCAAATTGAGGTTTTACATTAGGATTAGGGTTACAAACTAGGGTTTTACATTAGGGTTAGGGTTTCAAACTAGGGTTTCAATTTAGGTTTGGTGTTTCAAACTAGGGTTTTACATTAGGGTTAGGGTTAGGGTTTCAAACTAGGGTTTTACATTAGGGTTAGGGTTTCAAAATAGGGTTTAACATTAGGGTTAGGGTTTCAAACTAGGGTTTCAAATTAGGGTTAGGGTTGCAAACTAGGGTTTTACATTAGCGCTAGGGTTTCAAACTCGGGTTTCAAATTAGGGGTAGGGTTTCAAACTAGGGTTTTACATTACGGTTAGGGTTTCAAACTAGGGTTTAACGTTAGGTTTAGGGTTTCAAACTAGGGTTTTACATCAGGGTTAGGGTTTCAAACTAGGGTTTCAAATTAGGGTTAGGGTTACAAACAAGGGGTTTTACATTAGGGTTAGGGTTTCAAACTAGGGTTTTACATTAGGGTTAGGGTTTCAAACTCGGGTTTAAAATAAGGGTTAGGGTTTCAAACTAGGGCTTTACATTAGGGTTAGGGTTTAAAACTAGGGTTTCAAATTAGGCTTAGGGTTTCAATCTAGGGTTTTGTTTTAGGGTTAGGGTTTCAAACAAGGGTTTTACATTAGGGTTAGGGTTTCAAACTATTGTTTTACATTAGGGTTAGGGTTTCAAACTAGGGTTTTACATTAGAGTTAGGGTTACAAACTAGGGTTTTACATTAGGGTTAGGGTTTCAAACTAGGGTTTTACATTAGGGTTAGGGTTTCAAACTATGGTTTTACATTAGGGTTAGGGTTACAAACTAGGGTTTTACATTAGGGTTACGCTTTCAAACTAGGGTTTTACATTAGGGTTAGGGTTTCAAACTAGGGTTTCAAATTAGGGTTAGAGTTTCAAACTAGGGTTTTACATTAGGGTTACTGCTTCAAACTAGGGTTTTACATTAGGGTTAGGGTTTCAAACTAGGGTTTTACATTAGGGTTAGGGTTTCAAACTAGGCTTTCTAATTAGGGTTAGGGTTTTAAACTAGGGTTTATCATTAGGGTTAGGGTTTCAAACTAGGGTTTTACATTAGGGTTAGGGTTTCAAAACAGGGGTTTTAAATTAGGGTTAGGGTTTCAAACTTGGGTTTTACATTAGGTTTAGGGTTTCAAACTAGGGTTTCAAATTAGGGTTTGGGTTTCAAATTGAGGTTTTACATTAGGATTAGGGTTACAAACTAGGGTTTTACATTAGGGTTAGGGTTTCAAACTAGGGTTTCAAATTAGGTTTGGGGTTTCAAACTAGGGTTTTACATTAGGGTTAGGGTTTCAAACTAGGGTTTTACATTAGCGCTAGGGTTTCAAACTAGGGTTTTACATTAGGGTTAGGGTTTCAAACTAGGGTTTTACATTAGGGTTAGGGTTTCAAACTAGGGTTTCAATTTAGGGTTAGGGTTTCAAACTAGGGTTTATCATTAGGGTTAGGGTTTGAAACTAGGGTTTTACATTAGGGTTAGGGTTTGAAACTAGGGTTTAACATTAGGGTTAGGGTTTCAAACTAGTGTTTTACTTTAGGGTTAATGCTTCAAACTAGGGTTTTACATAAGGGTTAGCGTTTTAAACTAGGGTTTCACATTAGAGTTAGGATTTCAAACTAGGGTTTCACATTAGAGTTAGGATTTCAAACAGGGGTTTCAAATTAGGGTTAGGGTTTCAAACAAGGGTTTCAAATTAGGTTTAGGGTTTCAAACTAGGGTTTTACATTAGGGTTAGGGTTTCAAACTAGGGTTTATCATTAGGGTTAGGGTTTCAAACTAGGGTTTCAAATTAGGGTTAGGGTTACAAACAAGGGGTTTTACATTAGGGTTAGGGTTTCAAACTAGGGTTTCAAATTAGGGTTAGGATTTCAAACTAGGGTTTTACATTAGGGTTAGGGTTTCAAACTAGGGTTTAACATTAGGGTTAGGGTTTCAAACTAGGGTTTCAAATTAGGGTTAGGGTTACAAACAAGGGGTTTTACATTAGGGTTAGGGTTTCAAACTAGGGTTTTACATTAGGGTTAGTGTTTCAAACTCGGGTTTAAAATTAGGGTTAGGGTTTCAAACAAGGGTTTTACATTAGGGTTAGGGTTTCAAACTAGGGTTTTACATTAGGGTTAGGGTTTCAAACTAGGGTTTTACATTAGAGTTAGGGTTACAAACTAGGGTTTTACATTAGGGTTAGGGTTTCAAACTAGGGTTTTACATTAGGGTTAGGGTTTCAAACTATGGTTTTACATTAGGGTTAGGGTTACAAACTAGGGTTTTACATTAGGGTTAGGGTTTCAAACTAGGGTTTTACATTAGGGTTAGGGTTTCAAACTGTGGTTTCAATTTAGTGTTAGGGTTTCAAACTAGGGTTTAACATTAGGGTTAATGCTTCAAACTAGGGTTTTACATTAGGGTTAGTGTTTCAAACTAGTGTTTTACATTAGGGTTAGTGCTTCAAACTAGGGTTTTACATTAGGGTTAGGGTTTCAAACTAGGGTTTTACATTAGGGTTAGGGTTTCAAACTAGGGTTTTACATTAGGGTTAGGGTTTCAAACTAGGGTTTTACATTAGGGTTAAGGTTTCAAACTAGGGTTTGACATTAGGGTTAGTGTTTCAAACTAGGGTTTTAAATTTGGGTTAGGGTTTCAAACTAGGGTTTTTTATGAGGGTTAGGGTTTCAAACTAAGGTTTCACATTAGAGTTAGGATTTCAAACAGGGGTTTCAAATTAGGGTTAGGGTTTCAAACTAGGGTTTTACATTAAGGTTTGGGTTTCAAACTAGGGTTTAACATTAGGGTTAGGGTTTCAAATTAGGGTTAGGGTTACAAACAAGGGGTTTTACATTAGGGTTAGGGTTTCAAACTAGGGTTTTACATTAGGGTTAGGGTTTCAAACTCGGGTTTAAAATAAGGGTTAGGGTTTCAAACTAGGGCTTTACATTAGGGTTAGGGTTTCAAACTATTGTTTTACATTAGGGTTAGGGTTTCAAACTAGGGTTTTACATTAGAGTTAGGGTTACAAACTAGGGTTTTACATTAGGGTTAGGGTTTCAAACTATTGTTTTACATTAGGGTTAGGGTTTCAAACTAGGGTTTTACATTAGAGTTAGGGTTACAAACTAGGGTTTTACATTAGGGTTAGGGTTTCAAACTAGGGTTTTACATTAGGGTTAGGGTTTCAAACTATGGTTTTACATTAGGGTTAGGGTTACAAACTAGGGTTTTACATTAGGGTTAGGGTTTCAAACTAGGGTTTTACATTAGGGTTAGGGTTTCAAATTAGGGTTTAACATTAGGGTTAGCGTTTCAAACTGTTGTTTTACATTAGGGTTAATGCTTCAAACTAGGGTTTTACATTAGGGTTAGGGTTTTAAACTATGGTTTCAAATTAGATTTGGGGTTTCAAACTAGGGTTTTACATTAGAGTTAGCGTTTCAAACTAGTGTTTTACATTAGGGTTAGTGCTTCAAACTAGGGTTTTACATTAGGGTTAATGCTTCAAACTAGGGTTTTACATTAGGGTTAGGGTTTCAAACTAGGGTTTTACATTAGTGTTAGGTTTTCAAACTAGGGTTTTACATTTGGGTTAGGGTTACAAACTAGGGTTTTACATTAGGTTTAGGGTTTCAAACTAGGGTTTCAAATTAGGCTTAGCGTTACAAACAAGGGGTTTTACATTAGGGTTAGGGTTTCAAACTAGGGTTTTACATTAGGGTTAGGGTTTCAAACTCGGGTTTAAAATAAGGGTTAGGGTTTCAAACTAGGGCTTTACATTAGGGTTAGGGTTTCAAACTATTGTTTTACATTAGGGTTAGGGTTTCAAACTAGGGTTTTACATTAGGGTTAATGCTTCAAACTAGGGTTTTACATTTGGGTTAGGGTTACAAACTAGGGTTTTACATTAGAGTTAGCGTTTCAAACTAGTGTTTTACATTAGGGTTAGTGCTTCAAACTAGGGTTTTACATTAGGGTTAATGCTTCAAACTAGGGTTTTACATTAGGGTTAGGGTTTCAAACTAGGGTTTTACATTAGTGTTAGGTTTTCAAACTAGGGTTTAACATTAGGGTTAGCGTTTCAAACTAGGATTTTACATTAGGGTTAGGGTTACAAACTAGGGTTTAACATTAGGATTAGGGTTTCAAACTAGGGTTTTACATTAGGGTTAGGGTTTCAAACTAGGGTTTCAAATTAGGCTTAGGGTTTCAATCTAGGGTTTATCATTAGGGTTAGGGTTTCAAACTAGGGTTTTACATTAGGGTTAGGGTTTCAAACAAGGGTTTTACATTAGGGTTAGGGTTTCAAACAAGGGTTTTACATTAGGGTTGGGGTTTCAAAACAGGGGTTTTAAATTAGGGTTAGGGTTTCAAACTTGGGTTTTACATTAGGTTTAGGGTTTCAAACTAGGGTTTCAAATTAGGGTATGGGTTTCAAATTGAGGTTTTACATTAGGATTAGGGTTACAAACTAGGGTTTTACATTAGGGTTAGGGTTTCAAACTAGTGTTTCAAATTAGGTTTGGGGTTTCAAACTAGGGTTTTACATTAGGGTTAGGGTTTCAAACTAGGGTTTTACATTAGGGTTAGGGTTTCAAAATAGGGTTTTACATTAGGGTTAGGGTTTCAAAATAGGGTTTAACATTAGGGTTAGGGTTTCAAACTAGGGTTTCAAATTAGGGTTAGGGTTGCAAACTAGGGTTTTACATTAGCACTAGGGTTTCAAACTCGGGTTTCAAATTAGGGGTAGGGTTTCAAACTAGGGTTTTACATTAGGGTTAGGGTTTCAAACTAGGGTTTCAAATTAGAGTTAGGGTTTCAAACTAGGGTTTTACATTAGGGTTAGGGTTTCAAACTAGGGTTTCAAATTAGGCTTAGGGTTTCAATCTAGGGTTTTGTTTTAGGGTTAGGGTTTCAAACAAGGGTTTTACAATCGGGTTAGGGTTTCAAACTAGGGTTTTACATTAGATTTAGGGTTTCAAACTAGGGTTTTACATTAGGGTTAGGGTTACAAACTAGGGTTTTACATTAGGGTTAGGGTTTCAAACTAGGGTTTTACATTAGGGTTAGGGTTTCAAACTAGGGTTTCAATTTAGGGTTAGGGTTTCAAACTAGGGTTTATCATTAGGGTTAGGGTTTCAAACTAGGGTTTTACATTAGGGTTAGGGTTTCAAACTAGGGCTTTACATTTGGGTTAGGGTTACAAACAAGGGTTTTACATTAGGGTTAGGGTTTCAAACTAGGGCTTTGCATTAGGTTTAGGGTTTCAAACTAGGGTTTATCATTAGGGTTAGGCTTTCAAACTAGGGTTTAACATTAGGGTTAGGGTTTCAAACAAGGGTTTTACATTAGGGTTAGGGTTTCAAACAAGGGTTTTACATTAGGGTTAGGGTTTCAAAACAGGGGTTTTAAATTAGGGTTAGGGTTTCAAACTTGGGTTTTACATTAGGTTTAGGGTTTCAAACTAGGGTTTCAAATTAGGGTTTGGGTTTCAAATTGAGGTTTTACATTAGGATTAGGGTTACAAACTAGGGTTTTACATTAGGGTTAGGGTTTCAAACTAGGGTTTCAAATTAGGTTTGGGGTTTCAAACTAGGGTTTTACATTAGGGTTAATGCTTCAAACTAGGGTTTTACATTAGGGTTAGCGTTTCAAACTAGTGTTTTACATTAGGGTTAGTGCTTCAAACTATGGTTTTACATTAGGGTTAGTGTTTCAAACTAGGGTTTTACATTAGGGTTAGGGTTTCAAACTAGGGTTTTACATTAGGGTTAGGGTTTCAAACTAGGGTTTCAATTTAGGGTTAGGGTTTCAAACTAGGGTTTAACATTAGGGTTAGTGTTTCAAACTAGGGTTTTACATTAGGGTTAGGGTTTCAAACTTGGGTTTTACATTAGGTTTAGGGTTTCAAACTAGGGTTTCAAATTAGGGTTAGGGTTTCAAAACAGGGGTTTTAAATTAGGGTTAGGGTTTCAAACTTGGGTTTTACATTAGGTTTAGGGTTTCAAACTAGGGTTTCAAATTAAGGTTTGGGTTTCAAATTGAGGTTTTACATTAGGATTAGGGTTACAAACTAGGGTTTTACATTAGGTTTAGGGTTTCAAACTAGGGTTTCAAATTAGGGTTTGGGTTTCAAATTGAGGTTTTACATTAGGATTAGGGTTACAAACTAGGGTTTTACATTAGGGTTAGGGTTTCAAACTAGGGTTTCAAATTAGGTTTGGGGTTTCAAACTAGGGTTTTACATTAGGGTTAATGCTTCAAACTAGGGTTTTACATTAGGGTTAGCGTTTCAAACTAGTGTTTTACATTAGGGTTAGTGCTTCAAACTATGGTTTTACATTAGGGTTAGCGTTTCAAACTAGGGTTTTACATTAGGGTTAGTGTTTCAAACTAGGGTTTTACATTTGGGTTAGGTTTACAAACTAGGGTTTTACATTAGGGTTAGGGTTTCAAACTAGGGTTTTGCATTAGGGTTAGGGTTTCAAACTAGGGTTTATCATTAGGGTTAGGGTTTCAAACTAGGGTTTTACATTAGGGTTAGGGTTTCAAACTAGGGTTTAACATTAGGGTTAGGGTTACAAACTAGGATTTTACATTAGGGTTAGGGTTACAAACTAGGGTTTATTATGAGGGTTAGGGTTTCAAACTAAGGTTTCACATTAGAGTTAGGATTTCAAACAGGGGTTTCAAATTAGGGTTAGGGTTTCAAACAAGGGTTTCAAATTAGGGTTAAGGTTTCAAACTAGGGTTTTACATTAGGGTTAGGGTTTCAAACTAGGGTTTAACTTTAGGGTTAGGGTTTCAAACTAGGGTTTCAAATTAGGGTTAGGGTTACAAACAAGGGGTTTTACATTAGGGTTAGGATTTCAAACTAGGGTTTCAAATTAGTGGTAGGGTTTCAAACTAGGGTTTTACATTAGGATTAGGGTTTCAAACTAGGGTTTAACATTAGGGTTAGGGTTTCAAACTAGGGTTTCAAATTAGGGTTAGGGTTACAAACAAGGGGTTTTACATTAGGGTTAGGGTTTCAAACTAGGGTTTTACATTAGGGTTAGGGTTTCAAACTCGGGTTTAAAATTAGGGTTAGGGTTTCAAACAAGGGTTTTACATTAGGGTTAGGGTTTCAAACTAGGGTTTTACATTAGGGTTAGGGTTTCAAACTAGGGTTTTGCATTAGGTTTAGGGTTTCAAACTAGGGTTTTACATTAGGGTTAGGGTTTAAAAACAGGGGTTAAAAATTAGGGTTAGGGTTTCACACTAGGGTTTTACATTAGGGTTAGGTTTTCAAACTAGGGTTTTACATTAGGGTTAGGGTTTCAAACAAGGGTTTTACATTAGGGTTAAGGTTTCAAAACAGTCATTTTACATTAGGGTTAGGTTTACAAACTAGGGTTTTACATTAGGGTTAGGGTTTCAAACTAGGGTTTCTAATTAGGGTTAGGGTTTCAAACTAGGGTTTTACATTAGGGTTAGGGTTTCAAACTAGGGTTTCAAATTAGGGTTAGGGTTTCAAAGTAGGGTTTCAAATTAGGCTTAGGGTTTCAATCTAGGGTTTTGTTTTAGGGTTAGGGTTTCAAACAAGGGTTTTACATTAGGGTTAGGGTTTCAAACTAGGGTTTTACATTAGGTTTAGGGTTTCAAACTAGGGTTTTACATTAGGGTTAGGGTTACAAACTAGGGTTTTACATTAGGGTTAGGGTTTCAAACTAGGGTTTTAAATTAGGGTTAGGGTTTCAAACTAGGGTTTCAATTTAGGGTTAGGGTTTCAAACTAGGGTTTATCATTAGGGTTAGGGTTTCAAACTAGGGTTTTACATTAGGGTTAGGGTTTCAAACTAGGGCTTATAATTAGGGTTAGGGTTTCAAACTAGTGTTTTACATTAGGGTTAATGCTTCAAACTAGGGTTTCAAATTAGGGTTAGGGTTTCAAACTAGGGTTTTACATTAGGGTTAGGGTTTCAAACTAGGGTTTTACATTAGGGTTAGGGTTTCACACTAAGGTTTTACATTAGGGTTAGGGTTACAAACTAGGGTTTTACATTAGTGTTAGGGTTTCAAACTGGGGTTTCAATTTAGTGTTAGGGTTTCAAACTAGTGTTTTACATTAGGGTTAGTGCTTCAAACTATGGTTTTACATTAGGGTTAGGGTTTCAAACTAGGGTTTTACATTAGGGTTAGGGTTTCAAACTAGGGTTTTACATTAGGGTTAGGGTTTCAAACTAGGGTTTAAAATTAGGGTTAGGGTTACAAACAAGGGGTTTTACATTAGGGTTAGGGTTTCAAACTAGGGTTTTACATTAGGGTTAGGGTTTCAAACTCGGGTTTAAAATTAGGGTAAGGGTTTCAAACAAGGGTTTTACATTAGGGTTAGGGTTTCAAACTAGGGTTTTACATTAGGGTTAGGGTTTCAAACTAGGGTTTTACATTAGAGTTAGGGTTACAAACTAGGGTTTTACATTAGGGTTAGGGTTTCAAACTAGGGTTTTACATTAGGGTTAGGGTTTCAAACTAGGGTTTTACATTAGGGTTTGGGTTTCAAACTAGGGTTTCAATTTAGGGTTAGGGTTTCAAACTAGGGTTTATCATTAGGGTTAGGGTTTCAAACTAGGGTTTTACATTAGGGTTAGGGTTTCAAACTAGGGCTTATTATTAGGGTTAGTGTTTCAAACTAGGGTTTAACATTAGGGTTAATGCTTCAAACTAGGGTTTTACATTAGGGTTAGTGTTTCAAACTAGTGTTTTATATTAGGGTTAGTGCTTCAAACTAGGGTTTTACATTAGGGTTAGGGTTTCAAACTAGGGTTTTACATTAGGGTTAGGGTTTCAAACTAGGGTTTTACATTAGGGTTAGGGTTTCAAACTAGGGTTTTACATTAGGGTTAAGGTTTCAAACTAGGGTTTTACATTAGGGTTAGTGTTTCAAACTAGGGTTTTACATTTGGGTTAGGGTTACAAACTAGGGTTTTTTATGAGGGTTAGGGTTTCAAACTAAGGTTTCACATTAGAGTTAGGATTTCAAACAGGGGTTTCAAATTAGGGTTAGGGTTTCAAACTAGGGTTTTACATTAAGGTTTGGGTTTCAAACTAGGGTTTAACATTAGGGTTAGGGTTTCAAATTAGGGTTAGGGTTACAAACAAGGGGTTTTACATTAGGGTTAGGGTTTCAAACTAGGGTTTTACATTAGGGTTAGGGTTTCAAACTCGGGTTTAAAATAAGGGTTAGGGTTTCAAACTAGGGCTTTACATTAGGGTTAGGGTTTAAAACTAGGGTTTCAAATTAGGCTTAGGGTTTCAAGCTAGGGTTTTGTTTTAGGGTTAGGGTTTCAAACAAGGGTTTTACATTAGGGTTAGGGTTTCAAACTATTGTTTTACATTAGGGTTAGGGTTTCAAACTAGGGTTTTACATTAGAGTTAGGGTTACAAACTAGGGTTTTACATTAGGGTTAGGGTTTCAAACTAGGGTTTTACATTAGGGTTAGGGTTTCAAACTATGGTTTTACATTAGGGTTAGGGTTACAAACTAGGGTTTTACATTAGGGTTAGGGTTTCAAACTAGGGTTTCAAATTAGGGTTAGGGTTTCAAACTAGGGTTTCAAATTAGGGTTAGGGTTTTAAACTAGGGTTTATCATTAGGGTTAGGGTTTCAAACTAGGGTTTTACATTAGGGTTAGGGTTTCAAACTAGGCTTTCTAATTAGGGTTAGGGTTTTAAACTAGGGTTTATCATTAGGGTTAGGGTTTCAAACTAGGGTTTTACATTAGGGTTAGGGTTTCAAACTAGGGTTTCTAATTAGGGTTAGGGTTTCAAACTAGGGTTTTATATTAGGGTTAGGGTTTCAAACTAGGGTTTCAAATTAGGGTTAGGGTTTCAAACAAGGGTTTTACATTAGGGTTAGGGTTTCAAAACAGGGGTTTTAAATTAGGGTTAGGGTTTCAAACTTGGGTTTTACATTAGGTTTAGGGTTTCAAACTAGGGTTTCAAATTAGGGTTTGGGTTTCAAATTGTGGTTTTACATTAGGATTAGGGTTACAAACTAGGGTTTTACATTAGGGTTAGGGTTTCAAACTAGGGTTTCAAATTAGGTTTGGGGTTTCAAACTAGGGTTTTACATTAGGGTTAGGGTTTCAAACTAGGGTTTTACATTAGCGCTAGGGTTTCAAACTAGGGTTTTACATTAGGGTTAGGGTTTCAAACTAGGGTTTTACATTAGGGTTAGGGTTTCAAACTAGGATTTCAATTTAGGGTTAGGGTTTCAAACTAGGGTTTATCATTAGGGTTAGGGTTTCAAACTAGGGTTTTACATTAGGGTTAGGGTTTGAAACTAGGGTTTAACATTAGGGTTAGGGTTTCAAACTAGTGTTTTACTTTAGGGTTAATGCTTCAAACTAGGGTTTTACATAAGGGTTAGCGTTTTAAACTAGGGTTTCACATTAGAGTTAGGATTTCAAACTAGGGTTTCACATTAGAGTTAGGATTTCAAACAGGGGTTTCAAATTAGGGTTAGGGTTTCAAACAAGGGTTTCAAATTAGGTTTAGGGTTTCAAACTAGGGTTTTACATTAGGGTTAGGGTTTCAAACTAGGGTTTATCATTAGGGTTAGGGTTTCAAACTAGGGTTTCAAATTAGGGTTAGGGTTACAAACAAGGGGTTTTACATTAGGGTTAGGGTTTCAAACTAGGGTTTCAAATTAGGGTTAGGATTTCAAACTAGGGTTTTACATTAGGGTTAGGGTTTCAAACTAGGGTTTAACATTAGGGTTAGGGTTTCAAACTAGGGTTTCAAATTAGGGTTAGGGTTACAAACAAGGGGTTTTACATTAGGGTTAGGGTTTCAAACTAGGGTTTTACATTAGGGTTAGTGTTTCAAACTCGGGTTTAAAATTAGGGTTAGGGTTTCAAACAAGGGTTTTACATTAGGGTTAGGGTTTCAAACTAGGGTTTTTCATTAGGGTTAGGGTTTCAAACTAGGGTTTTACATTAGAGTTAGGGTTACAAACTAGGGTTTTACATTAGGGTTAGGGTTTCAAACTAGGGTTTTACATTAGGGTTAGGGTTTCAAACTATGGTTTTACATTAGGGTTAGGGTTACAAACTAGGGTTTTACATTAGGGTTAGGGTTTCAAACTAGGGTTTTACATTAGGGTTAGGGTTTCAAACTGTGGTTTCAATTTAGTGTTAGGGTTTCAAACTAGGGTTTAACATTAGGGTTAATGCTTCAAACTAGGGTTTTACATTAGGGTTAGTGTTTCAAACTAGTGTTTTACATTAGGGTTAGTTCTTCAAACTAGGGTTTTACATTAGGGTTAGGGTTTCAAACTAGGGTTTTACATTAGGGTTAGGGTTTCAAACTAGGGTTTTACATTAGGGTTAGGGTTTCAAACTAGGGTTTTACATTAGGGTTAAGGTTTCAAACTAGGGTTTTACATTAGGGTTAGTGTTTCAAACTAGGGTTTTACATTAGGGTTAAGGTTTCAAACTAGGGTTTTACATTAGGGTTAGTGTTTCAAACTAGGGTTTTAAATTTGGGTTAGGGTTTCAAACTAGGGTTTTTTATGAGGGTTAGGGTTTCAAACTAAGGTTTCACATTAGAGTTAGGATTTCAAACAGGGGTTTCAAATTAGGGTTAGGGTTTCAAACTAGGGTTTTACATTAAGGTTTGGGTTTCAAACTAGGGTTTAACATTAGGGTTAGGGTTTCAAATTAGGGTTAGGGTTACAAACAAGGGGTTTTACATTAGGGTTAGGGTTTCAAACTAGGGTTTTACATTAGGGTTAGGGTTTCAAACTCGGGTTTAAAATAAGGGTTAGGGTTTCAAACTAGGGCTTTACATTAGGGTTAGGGTTTCAAACTATTGTTTTACATTAGGGTTAGGGTTTCAAACTAGGGTTTTACATTAGAGTTAGGGTTACAAACTAGGGTTTTACATTAGGGTTAGGGTTTCAAACTATTGTTTTACATTAGGGTTAGGGTTTCAAACTAGGGTTTTACATTAGAGTTAGGGTTACAAACTAGGGTTTTACATTAGGGTTAGGGTTTCAAACTAGGGTTTTACATTAGGGTTAGGGTTTCAAACTATGGTTTTACATTAGGGTTAGGGTTACAAACTAGGGTTTTACATTAGGGTTAGGGTTTCAAACTAGGGTTTTACATTAGGGTTAGGGTTTCAAATTAGGGTTTAACATTAGGGTTAGCGTTTCAAACTGTTGTTTTACATTAGGGTTAATGCTTCAAACTAGGGTTTTACATTAGGGTTAGGGTTTTAAACTATGGTTTCAAATTAGATTTGGGGTTTCAAACTAGGGTTTTACATTAGAGTTAGCGTTTCAAACTAGTGTTTTACATTAGGGTTAGTGCTTCAAACTAGGGTTTTACATTAGGGTTAATGCTTCAAACTAGGGTTTTACATTAGGGTTAGGGTTTCAAACTAGGGTTTTACATTAGTGTTAGGTTTTCAAACTAGGGTTTTACATTTGGGTTAGGGTTACAAACTAGGGTTTTACATTAGGTTTAGGGTTTCAAACTAGGGTTTCAAATTAGGCTTAGCGTTTCAAACTTGGGTTTTACATTAGGGTTAGGGTTTCAAACAAGGGTTTTACATTAGGGTTAGGGTTTCAAATTAGGGTTTAACATTAGGGTTAGCGTTTCAAACTAGGGTTTTACATTAGGGTTAGGGTTACAAACTAGGGTTTAACATTAGGATTAGGGTTTCAAACTAGGGTTTTACATTAGGGTTAGGGTTTCAAACTAGGGTTTCAAATTAGGCTTAGGGTTTCAATCTAGGGTTTTGTTTTAGGGTTAGGGTTTCAAACAAGGGTTTTACAATAGGGTTAGGGTTTCAAACTAGGGTTTTACATTAGGTTTAGGGTTTCAAACTAGGGTTTTACATTAGGGTTAGGGTTACAAACTAGGGTTTTACAATAGGGTTAGGGTTTCAAACTAGGGTTTTACATTAGGGTTAGGGTTTCAAACTAGGGTTTCAATTTAGGGTTAGGGTTTCAAACTAGGGTTTATCATTAGGGTTAGGGTTTCAAACTAGGGTTTTACATTAGGGTTAGGGTTTCAAACTAGGGCTTTACATTTGGGTTAGGGTTACAAACAAGGGTTTTACATTAGGGTTAGGGTTTCAAACTAGGGTTTTGCATTAGGTTTAGGGTTTCAAACTAGGGTTTATCATTAGGGTTAGGGTTTCAAACTAGGGTTTTACATTAGGGTTAGGGTTTCAAACAAGGGTTTTACATTAGGGTTAGGGTTTCAAACAAGGGTTTTACATTAGGGTTAGGGTTTCAAAACAGGGGTTTTAAATTAGGGTTAGGGTTTCAAACTTGGGTTTTACATTAGGTTTAGGGTTTCAAACTAGGGTTTCAAATTAGGGTTTGGGTTTCAAATTGAGGTTTTACATTAGGATTAGGGTTACAAACTAGGGTTTTACATTAGGGTTAGGGTTTCAAACTAGTGTTTCAAATTAGGTTTGGGGTTTCAAACTAGGGTTTTACATTAGGGTTAGGGTTTCAAACTAGGGTTTTACATTAGGGTTAGGGTTTCAAAATAGGGTTTTACATTAGGGTTAGGGTTTCAAAATAGGGTTTAACATTAGGGTTAGGGTTTCAAACTAGGGTTTCAAATTAGGGTTAGGGTTGCAAACTAGGGTTTTACATTAGCACTAGGGTTTCAAACTCGGGTTTCAAATTAGGGGTAGGGTTTCAAACTAGGGTTTTACATTAGGGTTAGGGTTTCAAACTAGGGTTTCAAATTAGAGTTAGGGTTTCAAACTAGGGTTTTACATTAGGGTTAGGGTTTCAAACTAGGGTTTCAAATTAGGCTTAGGGTTTCAATCTAGGGTTTCAAATTAGGCTTAGGGTTTCAAACAAGGCTTTTACAATAGGGTTAGGGTTTCAAACTAGGGTTTTACATTAGATTTAGGGTTTCAAACTAGGGTTTTACATTAGGGTTAGGGTTACAAACTAGGGTTTTACATTAGGGTTAGGGTTTCAAACTAGGGTTTTACATTAGGGTTAGGGTTTCAAACTAGGGTTTCAATTTAGGGTTAGGGTTTCAAACTAGGGTTTATCATTAGGGTTAGGGTTTCAAACTAGGGTTTTACATTAGGGTTAGGGTTTCAAACTAGGGCTTTACATTTGGGTTAGGGTTACAAACAAGGGTTTTACATTAGGGTTAGGGTTTCAAACTAGGGTTTTGCATTAGGTTTAGGGTTTCAAACTAGGGTTTATCATTAGGGTTAGGCTTTCAAACTAGGGTTTAACATTAGGGTTAGGGTTTCAAACAAGGGTTTTACATTAGGGTTAGGGTTTCAAACAAGGGTTTTACATTAGGGTTAGGGTTTCAAAACAGGGGTTTTAAATTAGGGTTAGGGTTTCAAACTTGGGTTTTACATTAGGTTTAGGGTTTCAAACTAGGGTTTCAAATTAGGGTTTGGGTTTCAAATTGAGGTTTTACATTAGGATTAGGGTTACAAACTAGGGTTTTACATTAGGGTTAGGGTTTCAAACTAGGGTTTCAAATTAGGTTTGGGGTTTCAAACTAGGGTTTTACATTAGGGTTAATGCTTCAAACTAGGGTTTTACATTAGGGTTAGCGTTTCAAACTAGTGTTTTACATTAGGGTTAGTGCTTCAAACTATGGTTTTACATTAGGGTTAGTGTTTCAAACTAGGGTTTTACATTAGGGTTAGGGTTTCAAACTAGGGTTTTACATTAGGGTTAGGGTTTCAAACTAGGGTTTCAATTTAGGGTTAGGGTTTCAAACTAGGGTTTATCATTAGGGTTAGGGTTTCAAACTAGGGTTTTACATTAGGGTTAGGGTTTCAAACTAGGGTTTAACATTAGGGTTAGGGTTTCAAACTAGTGTTTTACTTTAGGTTTAATGCTTTAAACTAGGGTTTTACATTAGGGTTAGCGTTTCAAACTAGGGTTTTACATTAGGGTTAGTGTTTCAAACTAGGGTTTTACATTTGGGTTAGGTTTACAAACTAGGGTTTTACATTAGGGTTAGGGTTTCAAACTAGGGTTTTGCATTAGGGTTAGGGTTTCAAACTAGGGTTTATCATTAGGGTTAGGGTTTCAAACTAGGGTTTTACATTAGGGTTAGGGTTTCAAACTAGGGTTTAACATTAGGGTTAGGGTTACAAACTAGGATTTTACATTAGGGTTAGGGTTACAAACTAGGGTTTTTTATGAGGGTTAGGGTTTCAAACTAAGGTTTCACATTAGAGTTAGGATTTCAAACAGAGGTTTCAAATTAGGGTTAGGGTTTCAAACAAGGGTTTCAAATTAGGGTTAAGGTTTCAAACTAGGGTTTTACATTAGGGTTAGGGTTTCAAACTAGGGTTTAACTTTAGGGTTAGGGTTTCAAACTAGGGTTTCAAATTAGGGTTAGGGTTACAAACAAGGGGTTTTACATTAGGGTTAGGATTTCAAACTAGGGTTTCAAATTAGGGGTAGGGTTTCAAACTAGGGTTTTACATTAGGATTAGGGTTTCAAACTAGGGTTTAACATTAGGGTTAGGGTTTCAAACTAGGGTTTCAAATTAGGGTTAGGGTTACAAACAAGGGGTTTTACATTAGGGTTAGGGTTTCAAACTAGGGTTTTACATTAGGGTTAGGGTTTCAAACTCGGGTTTAAAATTAGGGTTAGGGTTTCAAACAAGGGTTTTACATTAGGGTTAGGGTTTCAAACTAGGGTTTTACATTAGGGTTAGGGTTTCAAACTAGGGTTTTGCATTAGGTTTAGGGTTTCAAACTAGGGTTTTACATTAGGGTTAGGGTTTCAAACTAGGGTTTCAAATTAGGCTTAGGGTTTCAATCTAGGGTTTTGTTTTAGGGTTAGGGTTTCAAACAAGGGTTTTACAATAGGGTTAGGGTTTCAAACTAGGGTTTTACATTAGATTTAGGGTTTCAAACTAGGGTTTTACATTAGGGTTAGGGTTACAAACTAGGGTTTTACATTAGGGTTAGGGTTTCAAACTAGGGTTTTACATTAGGGTTAGGGTTTCAAACTAGGGTTTCAATTTAGGGTTAGGGTTTCAAACTAGGGTTTATCATTAGGGTTAGGGTTTCAAACTAGGGTTTTACATTAGGGTTAGGGTTTCAAACTAGGGCTTTACATTTGGGTTAGGGTTACAAACAAGGGTTTTACATTAGGGTTAGGGTTTCAAACTAGGGTTTTGCATTAGGTTTAGGGTTTCAAACTAGGGTTTATCATTAGGGTTAGGCTTTCAAACTAGGGTTTAACATTAGGGTTAGGGTTTCAAACAAGGGTTTTACATTAGGGTTAGGGTTTCAAACAAGGGTTTTACATTAGGGTTAGGGTTTCAAAACAGGGGTTTTAAATTAGGGTTAGGGTTTCAAACTTGGGTTTTACATTAGGTTTAGGGTTTCAAACTAGGGTTTCAAATTAGGGTTTGGGTTTCAAATTGAGGTTTTACATTAGGATTAGGGTTACAAACTAGGGTTTTACATTAGGGTTAGGGTTTCAAACTAGGGTTTCAAATTAGGTTTGGGGTTTCAAACTAGGGTTTTACATTAGGGTTAATGCTTCAAACTAGGGTTTTACATTAGGGTTAGCGTTTCAAACTAGTGTTTTACATTAGGGTTAGTGCTTCAAACTATGGTTTTACATTAGGGTTAGTGTTTCAAACTAGGGTTTTACATTAGGGTTAGGGTTTCAAACTAGGGTTTTACATTAGGGTTAGGGTTTCAAACTAGGGTTTCAATTTAGGGTTAGGGTTTCAAACTAGGGTTTATCATTAGGGTTAGGGTTTCAAACTAGGGTTTTACATTAGGGTTAGGGTTTCAAACTAGGGTTTAACATTAGGGTTAGGGTTTCAAACTAGTGTTTTACTTTAGGTTTAATGCTTTAAACTAGGGTTTTACATTAGGGTTAGCGTTTCAAACTAGGGTTTTACATTAGGGTTAGTGTTTCAAACTAGGGTTTTACATTTGGGTTAGGTTTACAAACTAGGGTTTTACATTAGGGTTAGGGTTTCAAACTAGGGTTTTGCATTAGGGTTAGGGTTTCAAACTAGGGTTTATCATTAGGGTTAGGGTTTCAAACTAGGGTTTTACATTAGGGTTAGGGTTTCAAACTAGGGTTTAACATTAGGGTTAGGGTTACAAACTAGGATTTTACATTAGGGTTAGGGTTACAAACTAGGGTTTTTTATGAGGGTTAGGGTTTCAAACTAAGGTTTCACATTAGAGTTAGGATTTCAAACAGGGGTTTCAAATTAGGGTTAGGGTTTCAAACAAGGGTTTCAAATTAGGGTTAAGGTTTCAAACTAGGGTTTTACATTAGGGTTAGGGTTTCAAACTAGGGTTTAACTTTAGGGTTAGGGTTTCAAACTAGGGTTTCAAATTAGGGTTAGGGTTACAAACAAGGGGTTTTACATTAGGGTTAGGATTTCAAACTAGGGTTTCAAATTAGGGGTAGGGTTTCAAACTAGGGTTTTACATTAGGATTAGGGTTTCAAACTAGGGTTTAACATTAGGGTTAGGGTTTCAAACTAGGGTTTCAAATTAGGGTTAGGGTTACAAACAAGGGGTTTTACATTAGGGTTAGGGTTTCAAACTAGGGTTTTACATTAGGGTTAGGGTTTCAAACTCGGGTTTAAAATTAGGGTTAGGGTTTCAAACAAGGGTTTTACATTAGGGTTAGGGTTTCAAACTAGGGTTTTACATTAGGGTTAGGGTTTCAAACTAGGGTTTTGCATTAGGTTTAGGGTTTCAAACTAGGGTTTTACATTAGGGTTAGGTTTTCAAACTAGGGTTTTACATTAGGGTTAGGGTTTCAAACAAGGGTTTTACATTAGGGTTAAGGTTTCAAAACAGTCATTTTACATTAGGGTTAGGGTTACAAACTAGGGTTTTACATTAGGGTTAGGGTTTCAAACTAGGGTTTCTAATTAGGGTTAGGGTTTCAAACTAGGGTTTTACATTAGGGTTAGGGTTTCAAACTAGGGTTTCAAATTAGGGTTAGGGTTTCAAAGTAGGGTTTCAAATTAGGCTTAGGGTTTCAATCTAGGGTTTTGTTTTAGGGTTAGGGTTTCAAACAAGGGTTTTACATTAGGGTTAGGGTTTCAAACTAGGGTTTTACATTAGGTTTAGGGTTTCAAACTAGGGTTTTACATTAGGGTTAGGGTTACAAACTAGGGTTTTACATTAGGGTTAGGGTTTCAAACTAGGGTTTTAAATTAGGGTTAGGGTTTCAAACTAGGGTTTCAATTTAGGGTTAGGGTTTCAAACTAGGGTTTATCATTAGGGTTAGGGTTTCAAACTAGGGTTTTACATTAGGGTTAGGGTTTCAAACTAGGGCTTATAATTAGGGTTAGGGTTTCAAACTAGTGTTTTACATTAGGGTTAATGCTTCAAACTAGGGTTTCAAATTAGGGTTAGGGTTTCAAACTAGGGTTTTACATTAGGGTTAGGGTTTCAAACTAGGGTTTTACATTAGGGTTAGGGTTTCACACTAAGGTTTTACATTAGGGTTAGGGTTACAAACTAGGGTTTTACATTAGTGTTAGGGTTTCAAACTGGGGTTTCAATTTAGTGTTAGGGTTTCAAACTAGTGTTTTACATTAGGGTTAGTGCTTCAAACTATGGTTTTACATTAGGGTTAGGGTTTCAAACTAGGGTTTTACATTAGGGTTAGGGTTTCAAACTAGGGTTTCAAATTAGGGTTAGGGTTACAAACAAGGGGTTTTACATTAGGGTTAGGGTTTCAAACTAGGGTTTTACATTAGGGTTAGGGTTTCAAACTCGGGTTTAAAATTAGGGTAAGGGTTTCAAACAAGGGTTTTACATTAGGGTTAGGGTTTCAAACTAGGGTTTTACATTAGGGTTAGGGTTTCAAACTAGGGTTTTACATTAGAGTTAGGGTTACAAACTAGGGTTTTACATTAGGGTTAGGGTTTCAAACTAGGGTTTTACATTAGGGTTAGGGTTTCAAACTAGGGTTTTACATTAGGGTTAGGGTTTCAAACTAGGGTTTCAATTTAGGGTTAGGGTTTCAAACTAGGGTTTATCATTAGGGTTAGGGTTTCAAACTAGGGTTTTACATTAGGGTTAGGGTTTCAAACTAGGGCTTATTATTAGGGTTAGTGTTTCAAACTAGGGTTTAACATTAGGGTTAATGCTTCAAACTAGGGTTTTACATTAGGGTTAGTGTTTCAAACTAGTGTTTTACATTAGGGTTAGTGCTTCAAACTAGGGTTTTACATTAGGGTTAGGGTTTCAAACTAGGGTTTTACATTAGGGTTAGGGTTTCAAACTAGGGTTTTACATTAGGGTTAGGGTTTCAAACTAGGGTTTTACATTAGGGTTAAGGTTTCAAACTAGGGTTTTACATTAGGGTTAGTGTTTCAAACTAGGGTTTTACATTTGGGTTAGGGTTACAAACTAGGGTTTTTTATGAGGGTTAGGGTTTCAAACTAAGGTTTCACATTAGAGTTAGGATTTCAAACAGGGGTTTCAAATTAGGGTTAGGGTTTCAAACTAGGGTTTTACATTAAGGTTTGGGTTTCAAACTAGGGTTTAACATTAGGGTTAGGGTTTCAAATTAGGGTTAGGGTTACAAACAAGGGGTTTTACATTAGGGTTAGGGTTTCAAACTAGGGTTTTACATTAGGGTTAGGGTTTCAAACTCGGGTTTAAAATAAGGGTTAGGGTTTCAAACTAGGGCTTTACATTAGGGTTAGGGTTTAAAACTAGGGTTTCAAATTAGGCTTAGGGTTTCAAGCTAGGGTTTTGTTTTAGGGTTAGGGTTTCAAACAAGGGTTTTACATTAGGGTTAGGGTTTCAAACTATTGTTTTACATTAGGGTTAGGGTTTCAAACTAGGGTTTTACATTAGAGTTAGGGTTACAAACTAGGGTTTTACATTAGGGTTAGGGTTTCAAACTAGGGTTTTACATTAGGGTTAGGGTTTCAAACTATGGTTTTACATTAGGGTTAGGGTTACAAACTAGGGTTTTACATTAGGGTTAGGGTTTCAAACTAGGGTTTTACATTAGGGTTAGGGTTTCAAATTAGGGTTTAACATTAGGGTTAGCGTTTCAAACTGTTGTTTTAAATTAGGGTTAATGCTTCAAACTAGGGTTTTACATTAGGGTTAGGGTTTTAAACTATGGTTTCATATTAGATTTGGGGTTTCAAACTAGGGTTTTACATTAGAGTTAGCGTTTCAAACTAGTGTTTTACATTAGGGTTAGTGCTTCAAACTAGGGTTTTACATTAGGGTTAATGCTTCAAACTAGGGTTTTACATTAGGGTTAGGGTTTCAAACTAGGGTTTTACATTAGTGTTAGGTTTTCAAACTAGGGTTTTACATTTGGGTTAGGGTTACAAACTAGGGTTTTACATTAGGTTTAGGGTTTCAAACTAGGGTTTCAAATTAGGCTTAGCGTTTCAAACTTGGGTTTTACATTAGGGTTAGGGTTTCAAACAAGGGTTTTACATTAGGGTTAGGGTTTCAAACTAGGGTTTAACATTAGGGTTAGCGTTTCAAACTAGGGTTTTACATTAGGGTTAGGGTTACAAACTAGGGTTTAACATTAGGATTAGGGTTTCAAACTAGGGTTTTACATTAGGGTTAGGGTTTCAAACTAGGGTTTCAAATTAGGCTTAGGGTTTCAATCTAGGGTTTTGTTTTAGGGTTAGGGTTTCAAACAAGGGTTTTTACAATAGGGTTAGGGTTTCAAACTAGGGTTTTACATTAGGTTTAGGGTTTCAAACTAGGGTTTTACATTAGGGTTAGGGTTACAAACTAGGGTTTTACAATAGGGTTAGGGTTTCAAACTAGGGTTTTACATTAGGGTTAGGGTTTCAAACTAGGGTTTCAATTTAGGGTTAGGGTTTCAAACTAGGGTTTATCATTAGGGTTAGGGTTTCAAACTAGGGTTTTACATTAGGGTTAGGGTTTCAAACTAGGGCTTTACATTTGGGTTAGGGTTACAAACAAGGGTTTTACATTAGGGTTAGGGTTTCAAACTAGGGTTTTGCATTAGGTTTAGGGTTTCAAACTAGGGTTTATCATTAGGGTTAGGGTTTCAAACTAGGGTTTTACATTAGGGTTAGGGTTACAAACAAGGGTTTTACATTAGGGTTAGGGTTTCAAACAAGGGTTTTACATTAGGGTTTGGGTTTCAAAACAGGGGTTTTAAATTAGGGTTAGGGTTTCAAACTTGGGTTTTACATTAGGTTTAGGGTTTCAAACTAGGGTTTCAAATTAGGGTTTGGGTTTCAAATTGAGGTTTTACATTAGGATTAGGGTTACAAACTAGGGGTTTACATTAGGGTTAGGGTTTCAAACTAGGGTTTCAAATTAGGTTTGGGGTTTCAAACTAGGGTTTTACATTAGGGTTAGGGTTTCAAACTAGGGTTTTACATTAGGGTTAGGGTTTCAAAATAGGGTTTTACATTAGGGTTAGGGTTTCAAAATAGGGTTTAACATTAGGGTTAGGGTTTCAAACTAGGGTTTCAAATTAGGGTTAGGGTTGCAAACTAGGGTTTTACATTAGCACTAGGGTTTCAAACTCGGGTTTCAAATTAGGGGTAGGGCTTCAAAGTAGGGTTTTACATTAGGGTTAGGGTTTCAAACTAGGGTTTCAAATTAGAGTTAGGGTTTCAAACTAGGGTTTTACATTAGGGTTAGGGTTTCAAACTAGGGTTTCAAATTAGGCTTAGGGTTTCAATCTAGGGTTTTGTTTTAGGGTTAGGGTTTCAAACAAGGGTTTTACAATAGGGTTAGGGTTTCAAACTAGGGTTTTACATTAGGTTTAGGGTTTCAAACTAGGGTTTTACATTAGGGTTAGGGTTACAAACTAGGGTTTTACATTAGGGTTAGGGTTTCAAACTAGGGTTTTACATTAGGGTTAGGGTTTCAAACTAGGGTTTCAATTTAGGGTTAGGGTTTCAAACTAGGGTTTATCATTAGGGTTAGGGTTTCAAACTAGGGTTTTACATTAGGGTTAGGGTTTCAAACTAGGGCTTTACATTTGGGTTAGGGTTACAAACAAGGGTTTTACATTAGGGTTAGGGTTTCAAACTAGGGTTTTGCATTAGGTTTAGGGTTTCAAACTAGGGTTTATCATTAGGGTTAGGCTTTCAAACTAGGGTTTTACATTAGGGTTAGGGTTTCAAACAAGGGTTTTACATTAGGGTTAGGGTTTCAAACAAGGGTTTTACATTAGGGTTAGGGTTTCAAAACAGGGGTTTTAAATTAGGGTTAGGGTTTCAAACTTGGGTTTTACATTAGGTTTAGGGTTTCAAACTAGGGTTTCAAATTAGGGTTTGGGTTTCAAATTGAGGTTTTACATTAGGATTAGGGTTACAAACTAGGGTTTTACATTAGGGTTAGGGTTTCAAACTAGGGTTTCAAATTAGGTTTGGGGTTTCAAACTAGGGTTTTACATTAGGGTTAATGCTTCAAACTAGGGTTTTACATTAGGGTTAGCGTTTCAAACTAGTGTTTTACATTAGGGTTAGTGCTTCAAACTATGGTTTTACATTAGGGTTAGTGTTTCAAACTAGGGTTTTACATTAGGGTTAGGGTTTCAAACTAGGGTTTTACATTAGGGTTAGGGTTTCAAACTAGGGTTTCAATTTAGGGTTAGGGTTTCAAACTAAGGTTTATCATTAGGGTTAGGGTTTCAAACTAGGGTTTTACATTAGGGTTAGGGTTTCAAACTAGGGTTTAACATTAGGGTTAGGGTTTCAAACTAGTGTTTTACTTTAGGTTTAATGCTTTAAACTAGGGTTTTACATTAGGGTTAGCGTTTCAAACTAGGGTTTTACATTAGGGTTAGTGTTTCAAACTAGGGTTTTACATTTGGGTTAGGTTTAGAAACTAGGGTTTTACATTAGGGTTAGGGTTTCAAACTAGGGTTTTGCATTAGGGTTAGGGTTTCAAACTAGGGTTTATCATTAGGGTTAGGGTTTCAAACTAGGGTTTTACATTAGGGTTAGGGTTTCAAACTAGGGTTTAACATTAGGGTTAGGGTTACAAACTAGGATTTTACATGAGGGTTAGGGTTACAAACTAGGGTTTTTTATGAGGGTTAGGGTTTCAAACTAAGGTTTCACATTAGAGTTAGGATTTCAAACAGGGGTTTCAAATAAGGGTTAGGGTTTCAAATTAGGGTTAAGGTTTCAAACTAGGGTTTTACATTAGGGTTAGGGTTTCAAACTAGGGTTTAACTTTAGGGTTAGGGTTTCAAACTAGGGTTTCAAATTAGGGTTAGGGTTACAAACAAGGGGTTTTACATTAGGGTTAGGATTTCAAACTAGGGTTTCAAATTAGGGGTAGGGTTTCAAACTAGGGTTTTACATTAGGGTTAGGGTTTCAAACTAGGGTTTAACATTAGGGTTAGGGTTTCAAACTAGGGTTTCAAATTAGGGTTAGGGTTACAAACAAGGGGTTTTACATTAGGGTTAGGGTTTCAAACTAGGATTTTACATTAGGGTTAGGGTTTCAAACTCGGGTTTAAAATTAGGGTTAGGGTTTCAAACAAGGGTTTTACATTAGGGTTAGGGTTTCAAATTAGGGTTTTACATTAGGGTTAGGGTTTCAAACTAGGGTTTTACATTAGGTTTAGGGTTTCAAACTAGGGTTTTACATTAGGGTTAGGGTTTAAAAACAGGGGTTAAAAATTAGGGTTAGGGTTTCACACTAGGGTTTTACATTAGGGTTAGGTTTTCAAACTAGGGTTTTACATTAGGGTTAGGGTTTCAAACAAGGGTTTTACATTAGGGTTAGGGTTTCAAAACAGTCATTTTACATTAGGGTTAGGGTTACAAACTAGGGTTTTACATTAGGGTTAGGGTTTCAAACTAGGGTTTCTAATTAGGGTTAGGGTTTCAAACTAGTGTTTTACATTAGGGTTAATGCTTCAAACTAGGGTTTCAAATTAGGGTTAGGGTTTCAAACTAGGGTTTTACATTAGGGTTAGGGTTTCAAACTAGGGTTTTACATTAGGGTTAGGGTTTCACACTAAGGTTTTACATTAGGGTTAGGGTTACAAACTAGGGTTTTACATTAGTGTTAGGGTTTCAAACTGGGGTTTCAATTTAGTGTTAGGGTTTCAAACTAGTGTTTTACATTAGGGTTAGTGCTTCAAACTATGGTTTTACATTAGGGTTAGGGTTTCAAACTAGGGTTTCAAATTAGGGTTAGGGTTACAAACAAGGGGTTTTACATTAGGGTTAGGGTTTCAAACTAGGGTTTTACATTAGGGTTAGGGTTTCAAACTCGGGTTTAAAATTAGGGTAAGGGTTTCAAACAAGGGTTTTACATTAGGGTTAGGGTTTCAAACTAGGGTTTTACATTAGGGTTAGGGTTTCAAACTAGGGTTTTACATTAGAGTTAGGGTTACAAACTAGGGTTTTACATTAGGGTTAGGGTTTCAAACTAGGGTTTTACATTAGGGTTAGGGTTTCAAACTAGGGTTTTACATTAGGGTTAGGGTTTCAAACTAGGGTTTCAATTTAGGGTTAGGGTTTCAAACTAGGGTTTATCATTAGGGTTAGGGTTTCAAACTAGGGTTTTACATTAGGGTTAGGGTTTCAAACTAGGGCTTATTATTAGGGTTAGGGTTTCAAACTAGTGTTTTACATTAGGGTTAATGCTTCAAACTAGGGTTTTACATTAGGGTTGGGTTTCAAACTAGGGCTTTACATTTGGGTTAGGGTTACAAACAAGGGTTTTACATTAGGGTTAGGGTTTCAAACTAGGGTTTTGCATTAGGGTTAGGGTTTCAAACTAGGGTTTATCATTAGGGTTAGGGTTTCAAACTAGGGTTTTACATTAGGGTTAGGGTTACAAACTAGGGTTTTACATTACGGTTAGGGTTTCAAACTAGGGTTTAACGTTAGTGTTAGGGTTTCAAACTAGGGTTTTACATTAGGGTTAATGCTTCAAACTAGGGTTTTACATTAGGGTTACGCTTTCAAACTAGGGTTTTACAATAGGGTTAGGGTTTCAAACTAGGGTTTAAAATTAGGGTTAGAGTTTCAAACTAGGGTTTTACATTAGGGTTACTGCTTCAAACTAGGGTTTTACATTAGGGTTAGGGTTTCAAACAAGGGTTTTACATTAGGGTTAGGGTTTCAAACTAGGGTTTAACATTAGGGTTAGGGTTCCAAACTAGGGTTTTACATTAGTGTTAAGGTTACAAACTCGGGTTTAAAATTAGGGTTAGGGTTTCAAACAAGGGTTTTACATTAGGGTTAGGGTTTTAAACTAGGGTTTTACATTAGGGTTAGGGTTTCAAACTAGGGTTTTACATTAGGTTTAGGGTTTCAAACTAGGGTTTTACATTAGGGTTAGGGTTTAAAAACAGGGGTTAAAAATTAGGGTTAGGGTTTCACACTAGGGTTTTACATTAGGGTTAGGTTTTCAAACTAGGGTTTTACATTAGGGTTAGGGTTTCAAAACAGTCATTTTACATTAGGGTTAGGGTTACAAACTAGGGTTTTATATTAGGGTTAGGGTTTCAAACTAGGGTTTCTAATTAGGGTTAGGGTTTCAAACTAGGGTTTTACATTAGGGTTAGGGTTTCAAACTAGGGTTTCAAATTAGGGTTAGGGTTTCAAACTAGGGTTTCAAATTAGGCTTAGGGTTTCAATCTAGGGTTTTGTTTTAGGGTTAGGGTTTCAAACAAGGGTTTTACATTAGGGTTAGGGTTTCAAACTAGGGTTTTACATTAGGTTTAGGGTTTCAAACAAGGGTTTTTTCATTAGGGTTAGGGTTACAAACTAGGGTTTTACATTAGGGTTAGGGTTTCAAACTAGGGTTTTAAATTAGGGTTAGGGTTTCAAACTAGGGTTTCAATTTAGGGTTAGGGTTTCAAACTAGGGTTTATCATTAGGGTTAGGGTTTCAAACTAGGGTTTTACATTAGGGTTAGGGTTTCAAACTAGGGCTTATAATTAGGGTTAGGGTTTCAAACTAGTGTTTTACATTAGGGTTAATGCTTCAAACTAGGGCTTATTATTAGGGTTAGGGTTTCAAACTAGTGTTTTACATTAGGGTTAATGCTTCAAACTAGGGTTTTACATTAGGGTTGGGTTTCAAACTAGGGCTTTACATTTGGGTTAGGGTTACAAACAAGGGTTTTACATTAGGGTTAGGGTTTCAAACTAGGGTTTTGCATTAGGGTTAGGGTTTCAAACTAGGGTTTATCATTAGGGTTAGGGTTTCAAACTAGGGTTTTACATTAGGGTTAGGGTTACAAACTAGGGTTTTACATTACGGTTAGGGTTTCAAACTAGGGTTTAACGTTAGTGTTAGGGTTTCAAACTAGGGTTTTACATTAGGGTTAATGCTTCAAACTAGGGTTTTACATTAGGGTTACGCTTTCAAACTAGGGTTTTACAATAGGGTTAGGGTTTCAAACTAGGGTTTAAAATTAGGGTTAGAGTTTCAAACTAGGGTTTTACATTAGGGTTACTGCTTCAAACTAGGGTTTTACATTAGGGTTAGGGTTTCAAACAAGGGTTTTACATTAGGGTTAGGGTTTCAAACTAGGGTTTAACATTAGGGTTAGGGTTCCAAACTAGGGTTTTACATTAGTGTTAAGGTTACAAACTCGGGTTTAAAATTAGGGTTAGGGTTTCAAACAAGGGTTTTACATTAGGGTTAGGGTTTTAAACTAGGGTTTTACATTAGGGTTAGGGTTTCAAACTAGGGTTTTACATTAGGTTTAGGGTTTCAAACTAGGGTTTTACATTAGGGTTAGGGTTTAAAAACAGGGGTTAAAAATTAGGGTTAGGGTTTCACACTAGGGTTTTACATTAGGGTTAGGTTTTCAAACTAGGGTTTTACATTAGGGTTAGGGTTTCAAAACAGTCATTTTACATTAGGGTTAGGGTTACAAACTAGGGTTTTATATTAGGGTTAGGGTTTCAAACTAGGGTTTCTAATTAGGGTTAGGGTTTCAAACTAGGGTTTTACATTAGGGTTAGGGTTTCAAACTAGGGTTTCAAATTAGGGTTAGGGTTTCAAACTAGGGTTTCAAATTAGGCTTAGGGTTTCAATCTAGGGTTTTGTTTTAGGGTTAGGGTTTCAAACAAGGGTTTTACATTAGGGTTAGGGTTTCAAACTAGGGTTTTACATTAGGTTTAGGGTTTCAAACAAGGGTTTTTTCATTAGGGTTAGGGTTACAAACTAGGGTTTTACATTAGGGTTAGGGTTTCAAACTAGGGTTTTAAATTAGGGTTAGGGTTTCAAACTAGGGTTTCAATTTAGGGTTAGGGTTTCAAACTAGGGTTTATCATTAGGGTTAGGGTTTCAAACTAGGGTTTTACATTAGGGTTAGGGTTTCAAACTAGGGCTTATAATTAGGGTTAGGGTTTCAAACTAGTGTTTTACATTAGGGTTAATGCTTCAAACTAGGGTTTCAAATTAGGGTTAGGGTTTCAAACTAGGGTTTTACATTAGGGTTAGGGTTTCAAACTAGGGTTTTACATTAGGGTTAGGGTTTCACACTAAGGTTTTACATTAGGGTTAGGGTTACAAACTAGGGTTTTACATTAGTGTTAGGGTTTCAAACTGGGGTTTCAATTTAGTGTTAGGGTTTCAAACTAGTGTTTTACATTAGGGTTAGTGCTTCAAACTATGGTTTTACATTAGGGTTAGGGTTTCAAACTAGGGTTTTACATTAGGGTTAGGGTTTCAAACTAGGGTTTTACATTAGGGTTAGGGTTTCAAACTAGGGTTTCAAATTAGGGTTAGGGTTACAAACAAGGGGTTTTACATTAGGGTTAGGGTTTCAAACTAGGGTTTTACATTAGGGCTAGGGTTTCAAACTCGGGTTTAAAATTAGGGTAAGGGTTTCAAACAAGGGTTTTACATTAGGGTTAGGGTTTCAAACTAGGGTTTTACATTAGGGTTAGGGTTTCAAACTAGGGTTTTACATTAGGGCTAGGGTTTCAAACTCGGGTTTAAAATTAGGGTAAGGGTTTCAAACAAGGGTTTTACATTAGGGTTAGGGTTTCAAACTAGGGTTTTACATTAGGGTTAGGGTTTCAAACTAGGGTTTTACATTAGAGTTAGGGTTACAAACTAGGGTTTTACATTAGGGTTAGGGTTTCAAACTAGGGTTTTACATTAGGGTTAGGGTTTCAAACTAGGGTTTTACATTAGGGTTACGGTTTCAAACTAGCGTTTCAATTTAGGGTTAGGGTTTCAAACTAGGGTTTATCATTAGGGTTAGGGTTTCAAACTAGGGTTTTACATTAGGGTTAGGGTTTCAAACTAGGGCTTATTATTAGGGTTAGGGTTTCAAACTAGTGTTTTACATTAGGGTTAATGCTTCAAACTAGGGTTTTACATTAGGGTTGGGTTTCAAACTAGGGCTTTACATTTGGGTTAGGGTTACAAACAAGGGTTTTACATTAGGGTTAGGGTTTCAAACTAGGGTTTTGCATTAGGGTTAGGGTTTCAAACTAGGGTTTATCATTAGGGTTAGGGTTTCAAACTAGGGTTTTACATTAGGGTTAGGGTTACAAACTAGGGTTTTACATTACGGTTAGGGTTTCAAACTAGGGTTTAACGTTAGTGTTAGGGTTTCAAACTAGGGTTTTACATTAGGGTTAATGCTTCAAACTAGGGTTTTACATTAGGGTTACGCTTTCAAACTAGGGTTTTACAATAGGGTTAGGGTTTCAAACTAGGGTTTAAAATTAGGGTTAGAGTTTCAAACTAGGGTTTTACATTAGGGTTACTGCTTCAAACTAGGGTTTTACATTAGGGTTAGGGTTTCAAACAAGGGTTTTACATTAGGGTTAGGGTTTCAAACTAGGGTTTAACATTAGGGTTAGGGTTCCAAACTAGGGTTTTACATTAGTGTTAAGGTTACAAACTAGGGTTTTACATTAGGGTTAGGGTTTCAAACTAGGGTTTCAAATTAGGGTTAGGGTATCAAACTAGGCTTTCTAATTAGGGTTAGGGTATTAAACTAGGGTTTATCATTAGGGTTAGGGTTTCAAACTAGGGTTTTACATTAGGGTTAGGGTTTCAAACTAGGGTTTCTAATTAGGGTTAGGGTTTCAAACTAGGGTTTTATATTAGGGTTAGGGTTTCAAACTAGGGTTTCAAATTAGGGTTAGGGTTTCAAACAAGGGTTTTACATTAGGGTTAGGGTTTCAAACAAGGATTTTACATTAGGGTTAGGGTTTCAAAACAGGGGTTTTAAATTAGGGTTAGGGTTTCAAACTTGGGTTTTACATTAGGTTTAGGGTTTCAAACTAGGGTTTCAAATTAGGGTTTGGGTTTCAAATTGAGGTTTTACATTAGGATTAGGGTTACAAACTAGGGTTTTACATTAGGGTTAGGGTTTCAAACTAGGGTTTCAAATTAGGGTTTGGGTTTCAAATTGAGGTTTTACATTAGGATTAGGGTTTCAAACTAGGGTTTTACATTAGGGTTAGGGTTAGGGTTTCAAACTAGGGTTTTACATTAGGGTTAGGGTTTCAAAATAGGGTTTAACATTAGGGTTAGGGTTTCAAACTAGGGTTTCAAATTAGGGTTAGGGTTGCAAACTAGGGTTTTACATTAGCGCTAGGGTTTCAAACTCGGGTTTCAAATTAGGGGTAGGGTTTCAAACTAGGGTTTTACATCAGGGTTAGGGTTTCAAACTAGGGTTTCAAATTAGGGTTAGGGTTTCAAACTAGTGTTTTACATTAGGGTTAGGGTTTCAAACTAGGGTTTTACATTAGGGTTAGGGTTTCACACTAAGGTTTTACATTAGGGTTAGGGTTACAAACTAGGGTTTTACATTAGTGTTAGGGTTTCAAACTGGAGTTTCAATTTAGTGTTAGGGTTTCAAATTAGGGTTTAACATTAGGGTTAATGCTTCAAACTAGGGTTTTACATTAGGGTTAGCGTTTCAAACTAGTGTTTTACATTAGGGTTAGTGCTTCAAACTATGGTTTTACATTAGGGTTAGGGTTTCAAACTAGGGTTTTACATTAGGGTTAGGGTTTCAAACTAGGGTTTTACATTAGGGTTAGGGTTTCAAACTAGGGTTTCAATTTAGGGTTAGGGTTTAAAACTAGGGTTTATCATTAGGGTTAGGGTTTCAAACTAGGGTTTTGCATTAGGGTTAGGGTTTCAAACTAGGGTTTATCATTAGGGTTAGGGTTTCAAACTAGGGTTTTACATTAGGGTTAGGGTTTCAAACTAGGGTTTAACATTAGGGTTAGGGTTACAAACTAGGATTTTACATTAGGGTTAGGGTTACAAACTAGGGTTTTTTATGAGGGTTAGGGTTTCAAACTAAGGTTTCACATTAGAGTTAGGATTTCAAACAGGGGTTTCAAATTAGGCTTAGGGTTTCAAACAAGGGTTTCAAATTAGGGTTAAGGTTTCAAACTAGGGTTTTACATTAGGGTTAGGGTTTCAAACTAGGGTTTACCATTAGGGTTAGGGTTTCAAACTAGGGTTTCAAATTAGGGTTAGGGTTACAAACAAGGGGTTTTACATTAGGGTTAGGATTTCAAACTAGGGTTTCAAATTAGGGGTAGGGTTTCAAACTAGGGTTTTACATTAGGGTTAGGGTTTCAAACTAGGGTTTAACATTAGGGTTAGGGTTTCAAACTAGGGTTTCAAATTAGGGTTAGGGTTACAAACAAGGGGTTTTACATTAGGGTTAGGGTTTCAAACTAGGGTTTTACATTAGGGTTAGGGTTTCAAACTAGGGTTTTACATTAGGTTTAGTGTTTCAAACTAGGGTTTTACATTAGGGTTAGGGTTTAAAAACAGGGGTTAAAAATTAGGGTTAGGGTTTCACACTAGGGTTTTACATTAGGGTTAGGTTTTCAAACTAGGGTTTTACATTAGGGTTAGGGTTTCAAACAAGGGTTTTACATTAGGGTTAGGGTTTCAAAACAGTCATTTTACATTAGGGTTAGGGTTACAAACTAGGGTTTTATATTAGGGTTAGGGTTTCAAACTAGGGTTTCAAATTAGGCTTAGGGTTTCAATCTAGGGTTTTGTTTTAGGGTTAGGGTTTCAAACAAGGGTTTTACATTAGGGTTAGGGTTTCAAACTAGGGTTTTACATTAGGTTTAGGGTTTCAAACTAGGGTTTTACATTAGGGTTAGGGTTTCAAACTAGGGTTTTAAATTAGGGTTAGGGTTTCAAACTAGGGTTTCAATTTAGGGTTAGGGTTTCAAACTAGGGTTTATCATTAGGGTTAGGGTTTCAAACTAGGGTTTTACATTAGGGTTAGGGTTTCAAACTAGGGTTTTACATTAGGGTTAGGGTTTCAAACTAGGGTTTTACATTAGGGTTAGGGTTTCACACTAAGGTTTTACATTAGGGTTAGGGTTACAAACTAGGGTTTCAAATTAGGGTTAGGGTTTCAAACTAGGGTTTTACATTAGGGTTAGGGTTTCAAACTAGGGTTTTACATTAGGGTTAGGGTTTCACACTAAGGTTTTACATTAGGGTTAGGGTTACAAACTAGGGTTTTACATTAGGGTTAGGGTTTCAAACTAGGGTTTTACATTAGGGTTAGGGTTTCAAACTCGGGTTTAAAATAAGGGTTAGGGTTTCAAACTAGGGCTTTACATTAGGGTTAGGGTTTAAAACTAGGGTTTCAAATTAGGCTTAGGGTTTCAAGCTAGGGTTTTGTTTTAGGGTTAGGGTTTCAAACAATGGTTTTACATTAGGGTTAGGGTTTCAAACTAGGGTTTTACATTAGGGTTAGGGTTTCAAACTAGGGTTTTACATTAGGGTTAGGGTTTCAAACTAGGGTTTTACATTAGGGTTAAGGTTTCAAACTAGGGTTTTACATTAGGGTTAGTGTTTCAAACTAGGGTTTTAAATTTGGGTTAGGGTTTCAAACTAGGGTTTTTTATGAGGGTTAGGGTTTCAAACTAAGGTTTCACATTAGAGTTAGGATTTCAAACAGGGGTTTCAAATTAGGGTTAGGGTTTCAAACTAGGGTTTTACATTAAGGTTTGGGTTTCAAACTAGGGTTTAACATTAGGGTTAGGGTTTCAAATTAGGGTTAGGGTTACAAACAAGGGGTTTTACATTAGGGTTAGGGTTTCAAACTAGGGTTTTACATTAGGGTTAGGGTTTCAAACTCGGGTTTAAAATAAGGGTTAGGGTTTCAAACTAGGGCTTTACATTAGGGTTAGGGTTTCAAACTATTGTTTTACATTAGGGTTAGGGTTTCAAACTAGGGTTTTACATTAGAGTTAGGGTTACAAACTAGGGTTTTACATTAGGGTTAGGGTTTCAAACTATTGTTTTACATTAGGGTTAGGGTTTCAAACTAGGGTTTTACATTAGAGTTAGGGTTACAAACTAGGGTTTTACATTAGGGTTAGGGTTTCAAACTAGGGTTTTACATTAGGGTTAGGGTTTCAAACTATGGTTTTACATTAGGGTTAGGGTTACAAACTAGGGTTTTACATTAGGGTTAGGGTTTCAAACTAGGGTTTTACATTAGGGTTAGTGTTTCAAATTAGGGTTTAACATTAGGGTTAGCGTTTCAAACTGTTGTTTTACATTAGGGTTAATGCTTCAAACTAGGGTTTTACATTAGGGTTAGGGTTTTAAACTATGGTTTCAAATTAGATTTGGGGTTTCAAACTAGGGTTTTACATTAGAGTTAGCGTTTCAAACTAGTGTTTTACATTAGGGTTAGTGCTTCAAACTAGGGTTTTACATTAGGGTTAATGCTTCAAACTAGGGTTTTACATTAGGGTTAGGGTTTCAAACTAGGGTTTTACATTAGTGTTAGGTTTTCAAACTAGGGTTTTACATTTGGGTTAGGGTTACAAACTAGGGTTTTACATTAGGTTTAGGGTTTCAAACTAGGGTTTCAAATTAGGCTTAGCGTTTCAAACTTGGGTTTTACATTAGGGTTAGGGTTTCAAACAAGGGTTTTACATTAGGGTTAGGGTTTCAAATTAGGGTTTAACATTAGGGTTAGCGTTTCAAACTAGGGTTTTACATTAGGGTTAGGGTTACAAACTAGGGTTTAACATTAGGATTAGGGTTTCAAACTAGGGTTTTACATTAGGGTTAGGGTTTCAAACTAGGGTTTCAAATTAGGCTTAGGGTTTCAATCTAGGGTTTTGTTTTAGGGTTAGGGTTTCAAACAAGGGTTTTACAATAGGGTTAGGGTTTCAAACTAGGGTTTTACATTAGGTTTAGGGTTTCAAACTAGGGTTTTACATTAGGGTTAGGGTTACAAACTAGGGTTTTACAATAGGGTTAGGGTTTCAAACTAGGGTTTTACATTAGGGTTAGGGTTTCAAACTAGGGTTTCAATTTAGGGTTAGGGTTTCAAACTAGGGTTTATCATTAGGGTTAGGGTTTCAAACTAGGGTTTTACATTAGGGTTAGGGTTTCAAACTAGGGCTTTACATTTGGGTTAGGGTTACAAACAAGGGTTTTACATTAGGGTTAGGGTTTCAAACTAGGGTTTTGCATTAGGTTTAGGGTTTCAAACTAGGGTTTATCATTAGGGTTAGGGTTTCAAACTAGGGTTTTACATTAGGGTTAGGGTTTCAAACAAGGGTTTTACATTAGGGTTAGGGTTTCAAACAAGGGTTTTACATTAGGGTTAGGGTTTCAAAACAGGGGTTTTAAATTAGGGTTAGGGTTTCAAACTTGGGTTTTACATTAGGTTTAGGGTTTCAAACTAGGGTTTCAAATTAGGGTTTGGGTTTCAAATTGAGGTTTTACATTAGGATTAGGGTTACAAACTAGGGTTTTACATTAGGGTTAGGGTTTCAAACTAGTGTTTCAAATTAGGTTTGGGGTTTCAAACTAGGGTTTTACATTAGGGTTAGGGTTTCAAACTAGGGTTTTACATTAGGGTTAGGGTTTCAAAATAGGGTTTTACATTAGGGTTAGGGTTTCAAAATAGGGTTTAACATTAGGGTTAGGGTTTCAAACTAGGGTTTCAAATTAGGGTTAGGGTTGCAAACTAGGGTTTTACATTAGCACTAGGGTTTCAAACTCGGGTTTCAAATTAGGGGTAGGGTTTCAAACTAGGGTTTTACATTAGGGTTAGGGTTTCAAACTAGGGTTTCAAATTAGAGTTAGGGTTTCAAACTAGGGTTTTACATTAGGGTTAGGGTTTCAAACTAGGGTTTCAAATTAGGCTTAGGGTTTCAATCTAGGGTTTCAAATTAGGCTTAGGGTTTCAAACAAGGCTTTTACAATAGGGTTAGGGTTTCAAACTAGGGTTTTACATTAGATTTAGGGTTTCAAACTAGGGTTTTACATTAGGGTTAGGGTTACAAACTAGGGTTTTACATTAGGGTTAGGGTTTCAAACTAGGGTTTTACATTAGGGTTAGGGTTTCAAACTAGGGTTTCAATTTAGGGTTAGGGTTTCAAACTAGGGTTTATCATTAGGGTTAGGGTTTCAAACTAGGGTTTTACATTAGGGTTAGGGTTTCAAACTAGGGCTTTACATTTGGGTTAGGGTTACAAACAAGGGTTTTACATTAGGGTTAGGGTTTCAAACTAGGGTTTTGCATTAGGTTTAGGGTTTCAAACTAGGGTTTATCATTAGGGTTAGGCTTTCAAACTAGGGTTTAACATTAGGGTTAGGGTTTCAAACAAGGGTTTTACATTAGGGTTAGGGTTTCAAACAAGGGTTTTACATTAGGGTTAGGGTTTCAAAACAGGGGTTTTAAATTAGGGTTAGGGTTTCAAACTTGGGTTTTACATTAGGTTTAGGGTTTCAAACTAGGGTTTCAAATTAGGGTTTGGGTTTCAAATTGAGGTTTTACATTAGGATTAGGGTTACAAACTAGGGTTTTACATTAGGGTTAGGGTTTCAAACTAGGGTTTCAAATTAGGTTTGGGGTTTCAAACTAGGGTTTTACATTAGGGTTAATGCTTCAAACTAGGGTTTTACATTAGGGTTAGCGTTTCAAACTAGTGTTTTACATTAGGGTTAGTGCTTCAAACTATGGTTTTACATTAGGGTTAGCTCTTTCACTGCCAGACGTTTTCAGAAACGGGTTGTCCCCACTGCCAGCCGATTTAAGCATTTTGAGTGATCTTTCAAGGTCCACAGAAAATGTTGTGTTTGGACTATGGAAACACACATACTACCAAATGAAAGATTGGACTCTCAGCTTTCATCAGAAAAAAAAAGTTTGTTTCTACCTTATTCCGTTCTTCAGTAATCAACAATAGAAAATGGTTACTTTCACCGAAATGCTCTCTTTTGAAACAAAAAACGGAGAAAAAGAGCTTTTTGTGAAACGATGTTATTTCATGCACTCTAGTGAATTGTACACTTCTTTTTGTCCATGAATGATGCCACAAACACCTAAATAGTGCTTTACTTCTGTAAAACGCTTTCACCAACAATGAAAAAGTGTTTTTTGATTGCAAAATACGTTTATTTCCATTCAACAGTGTAACAATTTGACAAAACAATTTCGCAAACTATTTCCAAATGTGTGCAACTGTGGTACTACTTACAATTATGTGGATGTTTCAAATACAGTTTTTCCTTTTGTAACGCTCCCCTGCGTGCAAGGAGACGCCGCTGGACTCGTACAACAGTTTACTTTCACTTTCACATTGGTCCGTTTTGCGTGCAAACGTTACACTTTCTTGACGGCCTTTTTTTCCGGGGAATAAAAAGCAAGTAGCAGACTGTACACACTCCTCCGATGAATATGCATTGGACTCGGGGCACTCTCCGTCGTCCGATCGAACGTCCGCCTGTGCGTGCTCGGTTGCGCTCCGCGTAACGACACCGTAATAGCCGCCGCGTCAGCGGTTCCAATTTCGCCGTCAAGCTCGGATTCACCTTCATCATCATCGAGTATGATCACCGTCGTCATCAATGCACTATTTTAGCGTTGGTCGATGCCTTTCGTCTTGTAAGTGTAGAGCTGCTTGCAAACGCTCGCCATTGCCCGTTCCCTCCTCCATCTAGCTCCATCTAACGTCTTCTACTGCCGCGTCAATGCTTTCCAACCACGGAGTCACCCTCATCTTCATCATCTATGATGATCATCGTCGTCAACAATGTGCTTTTTCAGCGATGCTTTTGGTCTTTGAAAAAAACGTCTCGGGTGTGAGATCCTCGCGACCGGCCGCCATTTTTCCTTTGTCTTCCATTCTCATCTCCTGCTCGACGCTCTAGCTCCGCCTCTACTGACGCCCACCCGATCTTGTCAAAAGAGAGTCATCGCTGCCCTCTAGGGGCCAAAAATAGTCCTTAGGCACAACAGACAGACTTGAAACTTTGACCAGACATGCGGGAGGGTTTCCTCTACCCGTTTCAAAAAAAAAAAAAAAAATCATTGGATGACGTCTTTTGACGTCATTGGCAGTGAAGCGTAGGTTTTTACTTGACGTCTTTAAACGTCAGTGGCAGTGAAAGAGTTAGTGTTTCAAACTAGGGTTTTACATTAGGGTTAGGGTTTCAAACTAGGGTTTTACATTAGGGTTAGGGTTTCAAACTAGGGTTTCAATTTAGGGTTAGGGTTTCAAACTAGGGTTTATCATTAGGGTTAGGGTTTCAAACTAGGGTTTTACATTAGGGTTAGGGTTTCAAACTAGGGTTTAACATTAGGGTTAGGGTTTCAAACTAGTGTTTTACTTTAGGTTTAATGCTTTAAACTAGGGTTTTACATTAGGGTTAGCGTTTCAAACTAGGGTTTTACATTAGGGTTAGTGTTTCAAACTAGGGTTTTACATTTGGGTTAGGTTTACAAACTAGGGTTTTACATTAGGGTTAGGGTTTCAAACTAGGGTTTTGCATTAGGGTTAGGGTTTCAAACTAGGGTTTTACATTAGAGTTAGGGTTACAAACTAGGGTTTTACATTAGGGTTAGGGTTTCAAACTAGGGTTTTACATTAGGGTTAGGGTTTCAAACTAGGGTTTTACATTAGGGTTACGGTTTCAAACTAGCGTTTCAATTTAGGGTTAGGGTTTCAAACTAGGGTTTATCATTAGGGTTAGGGTTTCAAACTAGGGTTTTACATTAGGGTTAGGGTTTCAAACTAGGGCTTATTATTAGGGTTAGGGTTTCAAACTAGTGTTTTACATTAGGGTTAATGCTTCAAACTAGGGTTTTACATTAGGGTTGGGTTTCAAACTAGGGCTTTACATTTGGGTTAGGGTTACAAACAAGGGTTTTACATTAGGGTTAGGGTTTCAAACTAGGGTTTTGCATTAGGGTTAGGGTTTCAAACTAGGGTTTATCATTAGGGTTAGGGTTTCAAACTAGGGTTTTACATTAGGGTTAGGGTTACAAACTAGGGTTTTACATTACGGTTAGGGTTTCAAACTAGGGTTTAACGTTAGTGTTAGGGTTTCAAACTAGGGTTTTACATTAGGGTTAATGCTTCAAACTAGGGTTTTACATTAGGGTTACGCTTTCAAACTAGGGTTTTACAATAGGGTTAGGGTTTCAAACTAGGGTTTAAAATTAGGGTTAGAGTTTCAAACTAGGGTTTTACATTAGGGTTACTGCTTCAAACTAGGGTTTTACATTAGGGTTAGGGTTTCAAACAAGGGTTTTACATTAGGGTTAGGGTTTCAAACTAGGGTTTAACATTAGGGTTAGGGTTCCAAACTAGGGTTTTACATTAGTGTTAAGGTTACAAACTAGGGTTTTACATTAGGGTTAGGGTTTCAAACTAGGGTTTCAAATTAGGGTTAGGGTATCAAACTAGGCTTTCTAATTAGGGTTAGGGTATTAAACTAGGGTTTATCATTAGGGTTAGGGTTTCAAACTAGGGTTTTACATTAGGGTTAGGGTTTCAAACTAGGGTTTCTAATTAGGGTTAGGGTTTCAAACTAGGGTTTTATATTAGGGTTAGGGTTTCAAACTAGGGTTTCAAATTAGGGTTAGGGTTTCAAACAAGGGTTTTACATTAGGGTTAGGGTTTCAAACAAGGATTTTACATTAGGGTTAGGGTTTCAAAACAGGGGTTTTAAATTAGGGTTAGGGTTTCAAACTTGGGTTTTACATTAGGTTTAGGGTTTCAAACTAGGGTTTCAAATTAGGGTTTGGGTTTCAAATTGAGGTTTTACATTAGGATTAGGGTTACAAACTAGGGTTTTACATTAGGGTTAGGGTTTCAAACTAGGGTTTTACATTAGGGTTAGGGTTAGGGTTTCAAACTAGGGTTTTACATTAGGGTTAGGGTTAGGGTTTCAAACTAGGGTTTTACATTAGGGTTAGGGTTTCAAAATAGGGTTTAACATTAGGGTTAGGGTTTCAAACTAGGGTTTCAAATTAGGGTTAGGGTTGCAAACTAGGGTTTTACATTAGCGCTAGGGTTTCAAACTCGGGTTTCAAATTAGGGGTAGGGTTTCAAACTAGGGTTTTACATCAGGGTTAGGGTTTCAAACTAGGGTTTCAAATTAGGGTTAGGGTTTCAAACTAGTGTTTTACATTAGGGTTAGGGTTTCAAACTAGGGTTTTACATTAGGGTTAGGGTTTCACACTAAGGTTTTACATTAGGGTTAGGGTTACAAACTAGGGTTTTACATTAGTGTTAGGGTTTCAAACTGGAGTTTCAATTTAGTGTTAGGGTTTCAAATTAGGGTTTAACATTAGGGTTAATGCTTCAAACTAGGGTTTTACATTAGGGTTAGCGTTTCAAACTAGTGTTTTACATTAGGGTTAGTGCTTCAAACTATGGTTTTACATTAGGGTTAGGGTTTCAAACTAGGGTTTTACATTAGGGTTAGGGTTTCAAACTAGGGTTTTACATTAGGGTTAGGGTTTCAAACTAGGGTTTCAATTTAGGGTTAGGGTTTAAAACTAGGGTTTATCATTAGGGTTAGGGTTTCAAACTAGGGTTTTGCATTAGGGTTAGGGTTTCAAACTAGGGTTTATCATTAGGGTTAGGGTTTCAAACTAGGGTTTTACATTAGGGTTAGGGTTTCAAACTATTGTTTTACATTAGGGTTAGGGTTTCAAACTAGGGTTTTACATTAGAGTTAGGGTTACAAACTAGGGTTTTACATTAGGGTTAGGGTTTCAAACTATTGTTTTACATTAGGGTTAGGGTTTCAAACTAGGGTTTTACATTAGAGTTAGGGTTACAAACTAGGGTTTTACATTAGGGTTAGGGTTTCAAACTAGGGTTTTACATTAGGGTTAGGGTTTCAAACTATGGTTTTACATTAGGGTTAGGGTTACAAACTAGGGTTTTACATTAGGGTTAGGGTTTCAAACTAGGGTTTTACATTAGGGTTAGTGTTTCAAATTAGGGTTTAACATTAGGGTTAGCGTTTCAAACTGTTGTTTTACATTAGGGTTAATGCTTCAAACTAGGGTTTTACATTAGGGTTAGGGTTTTAAACTATGGTTTCAAATTAGATTTGGGGTTTCAAACTAGGGTTTTACATTAGAGTTAGCGTTTCAAACTAGTGTTTTACATTAGGGTTAGTGCTTCAAACTAGGGTTTTACATTAGGGTTAATGCTTCAAACTAGGGTTTTACATTAGGGTTAGGGTTTCAAACTAGGGTTTTACATTAGTGTTAGGTTTTCAAACTAGGGTTTTACATTTGGGTTAGGGTTACAAACTAGGGTTTTACATTAGGTTTAGGGTTTCAAACTAGGGTTTCAAATTAGGCTTAGCGTTTCAAACTTGGGTTTTACATTAGGGTTAGGGTTTCAAACAAGGGTTTTACATTAGGGTTAGGGTTTCAAATTAGGGTTTAACATTAGGGTTAGCGTTTCAAACTAGGGTTTTACATTAGGGTTAGGGTTACAAACTAGGGTTTAACATTAGGATTAGGGTTTCAAACTAGGGTTTTACATTAGGGTTAGGGTTTCAAACTAGGGTTTCAAATTAGGCTTAGGGTTTCAATCTAGGGTTTTGTTTTAGGGTTAGGGTTTCAAACAAGGGTTTTACAATAGGGTTAGGGTTTCAAACTAGGGTTTTACATTAGGTTTAGGGTTTCAAACTAGGGTTTTACATTAGGGTTAGGGTTACAAACTAGGGTTTTACAATAGGGTTAGGGTTTCAAACTAGGGTTTTACATTAGGGTTAGGGTTTCAAACTAGGGTTTCAATTTAGGGTTAGGGTTTCAAACTAGGGTTTATCATTAGGGTTAGGGTTTCAAACTAGGGTTTTACATTAGGGTTAGGGTTTCAAACTAGGGCTTTACATTTGGGTTAGGGTTACAAACAAGGGTTTTACATTAGGGTTAGGGTTTCAAACTAGGGTTTTGCATTAGGTTTAGGGTTTCAAACTAGGGTTTATCATTAGGGTTAGGGTTTCAAACTAGGGTTTTACATTAGGGTTAGGGTTTCAAACAAGGGTTTTACATTAGGGTTAGGGTTTCAAACAAGGGTTTTACATTAGGGTTAGGGTTTCAAAACAGGGGTTTTAAATTAGGGTTAGGGTTTCAAACTTGGGTTTTACATTAGGTTTAGGGTTTCAAACTAGGGTTTCAAATTAGGGTTTGGGTTTCAAATTGAGGTTTTACATTAGGATTAGGGTTACAAACTAGGGTTTTACATTAGGGTTAGGGTTTCAAACTAGTGTTTCAAATTAGGTTTGGGGTTTCAAACTAGGGTTTTACATTAGGGTTAGGGTTTCAAACTAGGGTTTTACATTAGGGTTAGGGTTTCAAAATAGGGTTTTACATTAGGGTTAGGGTTTCAAAATAGGGTTTAACATTAGGGTTAGGGTTTCAAACTAGGGTTTCAAATTAGGGTTAGGGTTGCAAACTAGGGTTTTACATTAGCACTAGGGTTTCAAACTCGGGTTTCAAATTAGGGGTAGGGTTTCAAACTAGGGTTTTACATTAGGGTTAGGGTTTCAAACTAGGGTTTCAAATTAGAGTTAGGGTTTCAAACTAGGGTTTTACATTAGGGTTAGGGTTTCAAACTAGGGTTTCAAATTAGGCTTAGGGTTTCAATCTAGGGTTTCAAATTAGGCTTAGGGTTTCAAACAAGGCTTTTACAATAGGGTTAGGGTTTCAAACTAGGGTTTTACATTAGATTTAGGGTTTCAAACTAGGGTTTTACATTAGGGTTAGGGTTACAAACTAGGGTTTTACATTAGGGTTAGGGTTTCAAACTAGGGTTTTACATTAGGGTTAGGGTTTCAAACTAGGGTTTCAATTTAGGGTTAGGGTTTCAAACTAGGGTTTATCATTAGGGTTAGGGTTTCAAACTAGGGTTTTACATTAGGGTTAGGGTTTCAAACTAGGGCTTTACATTTGGGTTAGGGTTACAAACAAGGGTTTTACATTAGGGTTAGGGTTTCAAACTAGGGTTTTGCATTAGGTTTAGGGTTTCAAACTAGGGTTTATCATTAGGGTTAGGCTTTCAAACTAGGGTTTAACATTAGGGTTAGGGTTTCAAACAAGGGTTTTACATTAGGGTTAGGGTTTCAAACAAGGGTTTTACATTAGGGTTAGGGTTTCAAAACAGGGGTTTTAAATTAGGGTTAGGGTTTCAAACTTGGGTTTTACATTAGGTTTAGGGTTTCAAACTAGGGTTTCAAATTAGGGTTTGGGTTTCAAATTGAGGTTTTACATTAGGATTAGGGTTACAAACTAGGGTTTTACATTAGGGTTAGGGTTTCAAACTAGGGTTTCAAATTAGGTTTGGGGTTTCAAACTAGGGTTTTACATTAGGGTTAATGCTTCAAACTAGGGTTTTACATTAGGGTTAGCGTTTCAAACTAGTGTTTTACATTAGGGTTAGTGCTTCAAACTATGGTTTTACATTAGGGTTAGTGTTTCAAACTAGGGTTTTACATTAGGGTTAGGGTTTCAAACTAGGGTTTTACATTAGGGTTAGGGTTTCAAACTAGGGTTTCAATTTAGGGTTAGGGTTTCAAACTAGGGTTTATCATTAGGGTTAGGGTTTCAAACTAGGGTTTTACATTAGGGTTAGGGTTTCAAACTAGGGTTTAACATTAGGGTTAGGGTTTCAAACTAGTGTTTTACTTTAGGTTTAATGCTTTAAACTAGGGTTTTACATTAGGGTTAGCGTTTCAAACTAGGGTTTTACATTAGGGTTAGTGTTTCAAACTAGGGTTTTACATTTGGGTTAGGTTTACAAACTAGGGTTTTACATTAGGGTTAGGGTTTCAAACTAGGGTTTTGCATTAGGGTTAGGGTTTCAAACTAGGGTTTTACATTAGAGTTAGGGTTACAAACTAGGGTTTTACATTAGGGTTAGGGTTTCAAACTAGGGTTTTACATTAGGGTTAGGGTTTCAAACTAGGGTTTTACATTAGGGTTACGGTTTCAAACTAGCGTTTCAATTTAGGGTTAGGGTTTCAAACTAGGGTTTATCATTAGGGTTAGGGTTTCAAACTAGGGTTTTACATTAGGGTTAGGGTTTCAAACTAGGGCTTATTATTAGGGTTAGGGTTTCAAACTAGTGTTTTACATTAGGGTTAATGCTTCAAACTAGGGTTTTACATTAGGGTTGGGTTTCAAACTAGGGCTTTACATTTGGGTTAGGGTTACAAACAAGGGTTTTACATTAGGGTTAGGGTTTCAAACTAGGGTTTTGCATTAGGGTTAGGGTTTCAAACTAGGGTTTATCATTAGGGTTAGGGTTTCAAACTAGGGTTTTACATTAGGGTTAGGGTTACAAACTAGGGTTTTACATTACGGTTAGGGTTTCAAACTAGGGTTTAACGTTAGTGTTAGGGTTTCAAACTAGGGTTTTACATTAGGGTTAATGCTTCAAACTAGGGTTTTACATTAGGGTTACGCTTTCAAACTAGGGTTTTACAATAGGGTTAGGGTTTCAAACTAGGGTTTAAAATTAGGGTTAGAGTTTCAAACTAGGGTTTTACATTAGGGTTACTGCTTCAAACTAGGGTTTTACATTAGGGTTAGGGTTTCAAACAAGGGTTTTACATTAGGGTTAGGGTTTCAAACTAGGGTTTAACATTAGGGTTAGGGTTCCAAACTAGGGTTTTACATTAGTGTTAAGGTTACAAACTAGGGTTTTACATTAGGGTTAGGGTTTCAAACTAGGGTTTCAAATTAGGGTTAGGGTATCAAACTAGGCTTTCTAATTAGGGTTAGGGTATTAAACTAGGGTTTATCATTAGGGTTAGGGTTTCAAACTAGGGTTTTACATTAGGGTTAGGGTTTCAAACTAGGGTTTCTAATTAGGGTTAGGGTTTCAAACTAGGGTTTTATATTAGGGTTAGGGTTTCAAACTAGGGTTTCAAATTAGGGTTAGGGTTTCAAACAAGGGTTTTACATTAGGGTTAGGGTTTCAAACAAGGATTTTACATTAGGGTTAGGGTTTCAAAACAGGGGTTTTAAATTAGGGTTAGGGTTTCAAACTTGGGTTTTACATTAGGTTTAGGGTTTCAAACTAGGGTTTCAAATTAGGGTTTGGGTTTCAAATTGAGGTTTTACATTAGGATTAGGGTTACAAACTAGGGTTTTACATTAGGGTTAGGGTTTCAAACTAGGGTTTTACATTAGGGTTAGGGTTAGGGTTTCAAACTAGGGTTTTACATTAGGGTTAGGGTTAGGGTTTCAAACTAGGGTTTTACATTAGGGTTAGGGTTTCAAAATAGGGTTTAACATTAGGGTTAGGGTTTCAAACTAGGGTTTCAAATTAGGGTTAGGGTTGCAAACTAGGGTTTTACATTAGCGCTAGGGTTTCAAACTCGGGTTTCAAATTAGGGGTAGGGTTTCAAACTAGGGTTTTACATCAGGGTTAGGGTTTCAAACTAGGGTTTCAAATTAGGGTTAGGGTTTCAAACTAGTGTTTTACATTAGGGTTAGGGTTTCAAACTAGGGTTTTACATTAGGGTTAGGGTTTCACACTAAGGTTTTACATTAGGGTTAGGGTTACAAACTAGGGTTTTACATTAGTGTTAGGGTTTCAAACTGGAGTTTCAATTTAGTGTTAGGGTTTCAAATTAGGGTTTAACATTAGGGTTAATGCTTCAAACTAGGGTTTTACATTAGGGTTAGCGTTTCAAACTAGTGTTTTACATTAGGGTTAGTGCTTCAAACTATGGTTTTACATTAGGGTTAGGGTTTCAAACTAGGGTTTTACATTAGGGTTAGGGTTTCAAACTAGGGTTTTACATTAGGGTTAGGGTTTCAAACTAGGGTTTCAATTTAGGGTTAGGGTTTAAAACTAGGGTTTATCATTAGGGTTAGGGTTTCAAACTAGGGTTTTGCATTAGGGTTAGGGTTTCAAACTAGGGTTTATCATTAGGGTTAGGGTTTCAAACTAGGGTTTTACATTAGGGTTAGGGTTTCAAACTAGGGTTTAACATTAGGGTTAGGGTTACAAACTAGGATTTTACATTAGGGTTAGGGTTACAAACTAGGGTTTTTTATGAGGGTTAGGGTTTCAAACTAAGGTTTCACATTAGAGTTAGGATTTCAAACAGGGGTTTCAAATTAGGCTTAGGGTTTCAAACAAGGGTTTCAAATTAGGGTTAAGGTTTCAAACTAGGGTTTTACATTAGGGTTAGGGTTTCAAACTAGGGTTTACCATTAGGGTTAGGGTTTCAAACTAGGGTTTCAAATTAGGGTTAGGGTTACAAACAAGGGGTTTTACATTAGGGTTAGGATTTCAAACTAGGGTTTCAAATTAGGGGTAGGGTTTCAAACTAGGGTTTTACATTAGGGTTAGGGTTTCAAACTAGGGTTTAACATTAGGGTTAGGGTTTCAAACTAGGGTTTCAAATTAGGGTTAGGGTTACAAACAAGGGGTTTTACATTAGGGTTAGGGTTTCAAACTAGGGTTTTACATTAGGGTTAGGGTTTCAAACTAGGGTTTTACATTAGGTTTAGTGTTTCAAACTAGGGTTTTACATTAGGGTTAGGGTTTAAAAACAGGGGTTAAAAATTAGGGTTAGGGTTTCACACTAGGGTTTTACATTAGGGTTAGGTTTTCAAACTAGGGTTTTACATTAGGGTTAGGGTTTCAAACAAGGGTTTTACATTAGGGTTAGGGTTTCAAAACAGTCATTTTACATTAGGGTTAGGGTTACAAACTAGGGTTTTATATTAGGGTTAGGGTTTCAAACTAGGGTTTCAAATTAGGCTTAGGGTTTCAATCTAGGGTTTTGTTTTAGGGTTAGGGTTTCAAACAAGGGTTTTACATTAGGGTTAGGGTTTCAAACTAGGGTTTTACATTAGGTTTAGGGTTTCAAACTAGGGTTTTACATTAGGGTTAGGGTTTCAAACTAGGGTTTTAAATTAGGGTTAGGGTTTCAAACTAGGGTTTCAATTTAGGGTTAGGGTTTCAAACTAGGGTTTATCATTAGGGTTAGGGTTTCAAACTAGGGTTTTACATTAGGGTTAGGGTTTCAAACTAGGGCTTATAATTAGGGTTAGGGTTTCAAACTAGTGTTTTACATTAGGGTTAATGCTTCAAACTAGGGTTTCAAATTAGGGTTAGGGTTTCAAACTAGGGTTTTACATTAGGGTTAGGGTTTCAAACTAGGGTTTTACATTAGGGTTAGGGTTTCACACTAAGGTTTTACATTAGGGTTAGGGTTACAAACTAGGGTTTCAAATTAGGGTTAGGGTTTCAAACTAGGGTTTTACATTAGGGTTAGGGTTTCAAACTAGGGTTTTACATTAGGGTTAGGGTTTCACACTAAGGTTTTACATTAGGGTTAGGGTTACAAACTAGGGTTTTACATTAGGGTTAGGGTTTCAAACTAGGGTTTTACATTAGGGTTAGGGTTTCAAACTCGGGTTTAAAATAAGGGTTAGGGTTTCAAACTAGGGCTTTACATTAGGGTTAGGGTTTAAAACTAGGGTTTCAAATTAGGCTTAGGGTTTCAAGCTAGGGTTTTGTTTTAGGGTTAGGGTTTCAAACAATGGTTTTACATTAGGGTTAGGGTTTCAAACTAGGGTTTTACATTAGGGTTAGGGTTTCAAACTAGGGTTTTACATTAGGGTTAGGGTTTCAAACTAGGGTTTTACATTAGGGTTAAGGTTTCAAACTAGGGTTTTACATTAGGGTTAGTGTTTCAAACTAGGGTTTTAAATTTGGGTTAGGGTTTCAAACTAGGGTTTTTTATGAGGGTTAGGGTTTCAAACTAAGGTTTCACATTAGAGTTAGGATTTCAAACAGGGGTTTCAAATTAGGGTTAGGGTTTCAAACTAGGGTTTTACATTAAGGTTTGGGTTTCAAACTAGGGTTTAACATTAGGGTTAGGGTTTCAAATTAGGGTTAGGGTTACAAACAAGGGGTTTTACATTAGGGTTAGGGTTTCAAACTAGGGTTTTACATTAGGGTTAGGGTTTCAAACTCGGGTTTAAAATAAGGGTTAGGGTTTCAAACTAGGGCTTTACATTAGGGTTAGGGTTTCAAACTATTGTTTTACATTAGGGTTAGGGTTTCAAACTAGGGTTTTACATTAGAGTTAGGGTTACAAACTAGGGTTTTACATTAGGGTTAGGGTTTCAAACTATTGTTTTACATTAGGGTTAGGGTTTCAAACTAGGGTTTTACATTAGAGTTAGGGTTACAAACTAGGGTTTTACATTAGGGTTAGGGTTTCAAACTAGGGTTTTACATTAGGGTTAGGGTTTCAAACTATGGTTTTACATTAGGGTTAGGGTTACAAACTAGGGTTTTACATTAGGGTTAGGGTTTCAAACTAGGGTTTTACATTAGGGTTAGGGTTTCAAATTAGGGTTTAACATTAGGGTTAGCGTTTCAAACTGTTGTTTTACATTAGGGTTAATGCTTCAAACTAGGGTTTTACATTAGGGTTAGGGTTTTAAACTATGGTTTCAAATTAGATTTGGGGTTTCAAACTAGGGTTTTACATTAGAGTTAGCGTTTCAAACTAGTGTTTTACATTAGGGTTAGTGCTTCAAACTAGGGTTTTACATTAGGGTTAATGCTTCAAACTAGGGTTTTACATTAGGGTTAGGGTTTCAAACTAGGGTTTTACATTAGTGTTAGGTTTTCAAACTAGGGTTTTACATTTGGGTTAGGGTTACAAACTAGGGTTTTACATTAGGTTTAGGGTTTCAAACTAGGGTTTCAAATTAGGCTTAGCGTTTCAAACTTGGGTTTTACATTAGGGTTAGGGTTTCAAACAAGGGTTTTACATTAGGGTTAGGGTTTCAAATTAGGGTTTAACATTAGGGTTAGCGTTTCAAACTAGGGTTTTACATTAGGGTTAGGGTTACAAACTAGGGTTTAACATTAGGATTAGGGTTTCAAACTAGGGTTTTACATTAGGGTTAGGGTTTCAAACTAGGGTTTCAAATTAGGCTTAGGGTTTCAATCTAGGGTTTTGTTTTAGGGTTAGGGTTTCAAACAAGGGTTTTACAATAGGGTTAGGGTTTCAAACTAGGGTTTTACATTAGGTTTAGGGTTTCAAACTAGGGTTTTACATTAGGGTTAGGGTTACAAACTAGGGTTTTACAATAGGGTTAGGGTTTCAAACTAGGGTTTTACATTAGGGTTAGGGTTTCAAACTAGGGTTTCAATTTAGGGTTAGGGTTTCAAACTAGGGTTTATCATTAGGGTTAGGGTTTCAAACTAGGGTTTTACATTAGGGTTAGGGTTTCAAACTAGGGCTTTACATTTGGGTTAGGGTTACAAACAAGGGTTTTACATTAGGGTTAGGGTTTCAAACTAGGGTTTTGCATTAGGTTTAGGGTTTCAAACTAGGGTTTATCATTAGGGTTAGGGTTTCAAACTAGGGTTTTACATTAGGGTTAGGGTTTCAAACAAGGGTTTTACATTAGGGTTAGGGTTTCAAACAAGGGTTTTACATTAGGGTTAGGGTTTCAAAACAGGGGTTTTAAATTAGGGTTAGGGTTTCAAACTTGGGTTTTACATTAGGTTTAGGGTTTCAAACTAGGGTTTCAAATTAGGGTTTGGGTTTCAAATTGAGGTTTTACATTAGGATTAGGGTTACAAACTAGGGTTTTACATTAGGGTTAGGGTTTCAAACTAGTGTTTCAAATTAGGTTTGGGGTTTCAAACTAGGGTTTTACATTAGGGTTAGGGTTTCAAACTAGGGTTTTACATTAGGGTTAGGGTTTCAAAATAGGGTTTTACATTAGGGTTAGGGTTTCAAAATAGGGTTTAACATTAGGGTTAGGGTTTCAAACTAGGGTTTCAAATTAGGGTTAGGGTTGCAAACTAGGGTTTTACATTAGCACTAGGGTTTCAAACTCGGGTTTCAAATTAGGGGTAGGGTTTCAAACTAGGGTTTTACATTAGGGTTAGGGTTTCAAACTAGGGTTTCAAATTAGAGTTAGGGTTTCAAACTAGGGTTTTACATTAGGGTTAGGGTTTCAAACTAGGGTTTCAAATTAGGCTTAGGGTTTCAATCTAGGGTTTCAAATTAGGCTTAGGGTTTCAAACAAGGCTTTTACAATAGGGTTAGGGTTTCAAACTAGGGTTTTACATTAGATTTAGGGTTTCAAACTAGGGTTTTACATTAGGGTTAGGGTTACAAACTAGGGTTTTACATTAGGGTTAGGGTTTCAAACTAGGGTTTTACATTAGGGTTAGGGTTTCAAACTAGGGTTTCAATTTAGGGTTAGGGTTTCAAACTAGGGTTTATCATTAGGGTTAGGGTTTCAAACTAGGGTTTTACATTAGGGTTAGGGTTTCAAACTAGGGCTTTACATTTGGGTTAGGGTTACAAACAAGGGTTTTACATTAGGGTTAGGGTTTCAAACTAGGGTTTTGCATTAGGTTTAGGGTTTCAAACTAGGGTTTATCATTAGGGTTAGGCTTTCAAACTAGGGTTTAACATTAGGGTTAGGGTTTCAAACAAGGGTTTTACATTAGGGTTAGGGTTTCAAACAAGGGTTTTACATTAGGGTTAGGGTTTCAAAACAGGGGTTTTAAATTAGGGTTAGGGTTTCAAACTTGGGTTTTACATTAGGTTTAGGGTTTCAAACTAGGGTTTCAAATTAGGGTTTGGGTTTCAAATTGAGGTTTTACATTAGGATTAGGGTTACAAACTAGGGTTTTACATTAGGGTTAGGGTTTCAAACTAGGGTTTCAAATTAGGTTTGGGGTTTCAAACTAGGGTTTTACATTAGGGTTAATGCTTCAAACTAGGGTTTTACATTAGGGTTAGCGTTTCAAACTAGTGTTTTACATTAGGGTTAGTGCTTCAAACTATGGTTTTACATTAGGGTTAGTGTTTCAAACTAGGGTTTTACATTAGGGTTAGGGTTTCAAACTAGGGTTTTACATTAGGGTTAGGGTTTCAAACTAGGGTTTCAATTTAGGGTTAGGGTTTCAAACTAGGGTTTATCATTAGGGTTAGGGTTTCAAACTAGGGTTTTACATTAGGGTTAGGGTTTCAAACTAGGGTTTAACATTAGGGTTAGGGTTTCAAACTAGTGTTTTACTTTAGGTTTAATGCTTTAAACTAGGGTTTTACATTAGGGTTAGCGTTTCAAACTAGGGTTTTACATTAGGGTTAGTGTTTCAAACTAGGGTTTTACATTTGGGTTAGGTTTACAAACTAGGGTTTTACATTAGGGTTAGGGTTTCAAACTAGGGTTTTGCATTAGGGTTAGGGTTTCAAACTAGGGTTTATCATTAGGGTTAGGGTTTCAAACTAGGGTTTTACATTAGGGTTAGGGTTTCAAACTAGGGTTTAACATTAGGGTTAGGGTTACAAACTAGGATTTTACATTAGGGTTAGGGTTACAAACTAGGGTTTTTTATGAGGGTTAGGGTTTCAAACTAAGGTTTCACATTAGAGTTAGGATTTCAAACAGAGGTTTCAAATTAGGGTTAGGGTTTCAAACAAGGGTTTCAAATTAGGGTTAAGGTTTCAAACTAGGGTTTTACATTAGGGTTAGGGTTTCAAACTAGGGTTTAACTTTAGGGTTAGGGTTTCAAACTAGGGTTTCAAATTAGGGTTAGGGTTACAAACAAGGGGTTTTACATTAGGGTTAGGATTTCAAACTAGGGTTTCAAATTAGGGGTAGGGTTTCAAACTAGGGTTTTACATTAGGATTAGGGTTTCAAACTAGGGTTTAACATTAGGGTTAGGGTTTCAAACTAGGGTTTCAAATTAGGGTTAGGGTTACAAACAAGGGGTTTTACATTAGGGTTAGGGTTTCAAACTAGGGTTTTACATTAGGGTTAGGGTTTCAAACTCGGGTTTAAAATTAGGGTTAGGGTTTCAAACAAGGGTTTTACATTAGGGTTAGGGTTTCAAACTAGGGTTTTACATTAGGGTTAGGGTTTCAAACTAGGGTTTTGCATTAGGTTTAGGGTTTCAAACTAGGGTTTTACATTAGGGTTAGGGTTTCAAACTAGGGTTTCAAATTAGGCTTAGGGTTTCAATCTAGGGTTTTGTTTTAGGGTTAGGGTTTCAAACAAGGGTTTTACAATAGGGTTAGGGTTTCAAACTAGGGTTTTACATTAGATTTAGGGTTTCAAACTAGGGTTTTACATTAGGGTTAGGGTTACAAACTAGGGTTTTACATTAGGGTTAGGGTTTCAAACTAGGGTTTTACATTAGGGTTAGGGTTTCAAACTAGGGTTTCAATTTAGGGTTAGGGTTTCAAACTAGGGTTTATCATTAGGGTTAGGGTTTCAAACTAGGGTTTTACATTAGGGTTAGGGTTTCAAACTAGGGCTTTACATTTGGGTTAGGGTTACAAACAAGGGTTTTACATTAGGGTTAGGGTTTCAAACTAGGGTTTTGCATTAGGTTTAGGGTTTCAAACTAGGGTTTATCATTAGGGTTAGGCTTTCAAACTAGGGTTTAACATTAGGGTTAGGGTTTCAAACAAGGGTTTTACATTAGGGTTAGGGTTTCAAACAAGGGTTTTACATTAGGGTTAGGGTTTCAAAACAGGGGTTTTAAATTAGGGTTAGGGTTTCAAACTTGGGTTTTACATTAGGTTTAGGGTTTCAAACTAGGGTTTCAAATTAGGGTTTGGGTTTCAAATTGAGGTTTTACATTAGGATTAGGGTTACAAACTAGGGTTTTACATTAGGGTTAGGGTTTCAAACTAGGGTTTCAAATTAGGTTTGGGGTTTCAAACTAGGGTTTTACATTAGGGTTAATGCTTCAAACTAGGGTTTTACATTAGGGTTAGCGTTTCAAACTAGTGTTTTACATTAGGGTTAGTGCTTCAAACTATGGTTTTACATTAGGGTTAGTGTTTCAAACTAGGGTTTTACATTAGGGTTAGGGTTTCAAACTAGGGTTTTACATTAGGGTTAGGGTTTCAAACTAGGGTTTCAATTTAGGGTTAGGGTTTCAAACTAGGGTTTATCATTAGGGTTAGGGTTTCAAACTAGGGTTTTACATTAGGGTTAGGGTTTCAAACTAGGGTTTAACATTAGGGTTAGGGTTTCAAACTAGTGTTTTACTTTAGGTTTAATGCTTTAAACTAGGGTTTTACATTAGGGTTAGCGTTTCAAACTAGGGTTTTACATTAGGGTTAGTGTTTCAAACTAGGGTTTTACATTTGGGTTAGGTTTACAAACTAGGGTTTTACATTAGGGTTAGGGTTTCAAACTAGGGTTTTGCATTAGGGTTAGGGTTTCAAACTAGGGTTTATCATTAGGGTTAGGGTTTCAAACTAGGGTTTTACATTAGGGTTAGGGTTTCAAACTAGGGTTTAACATTAGGGTTAGGGTTACAAACTAGGATTTTACATTAGGGTTAGGGTTACAAACTAGGGTTTTTTATGAGGGTTAGGGTTTCAAACTAAGGTTTCACATTAGAGTTAGGATTTCAAACAGGGGTTTCAAATTAGGGTTAGGGTTTCAAACAAGGGTTTCAAATTAGGGTTAAGGTTTCAAACTAGGGTTTTACATTAGGGTTAGGGTTTCAAACTAGGGTTTAACTTTAGGGTTAGGGTTTCAAACTAGGGTTTCAAATTAGGGTTAGGGTTACAAACAAGGGGTTTTACATTAGGGTTAGGATTTCAAACTAGGGTTTCAAATTAGGGGTAGGGTTTCAAACTAGGGTTTTACATTAGGATTAGGGTTTCAAACTAGGGTTTAACATTAGGGTTAGGGTTTCAAACTAGGGTTTCAAATTAGGGTTAGGGTTACAAACAAGGGGTTTTACATTAGGGTTAGGGTTTCAAACTAGGGTTTTACATTAGGGTTAGGGTTTCAAACTCGGGTTTAAAATTAGGGTTAGGGTTTCAAACAAGGGTTTTACATTAGGGTTAGGGTTTCAAACTAGGGTTTTACATTAGGGTTAGGGTTTCAAACTAGGGTTTTGCATTAGGTTTAGGGTTTCAAACTAGGGTTTTACATTAGGGTTAGGTTTTCAAACTAGGGTTTTACATTAGGGTTAGGGTTTCAAACAAGGGTTTTACATTAGGGTTAAGGTTTCAAAACAGTCATTTTACATTAGGGTTAGGGTTACAAACTAGGGTTTTACATTAGGGTTAGGGTTTCAAACTAGGGTTTCTAATTAGGGTTAGGGTTTCAAACTAGGGTTTTACATTAGGGTTAGGGTTTCAAACTAGGGTTTCAAATTAGGGTTAGGGTTTCAAAGTAGGGTTTCAAATTAGGCTTAGGGTTTCAATCTAGGGTTTTGTTTTAGGGTTAGGGTTTCAAACAAGGGTTTTACATTAGGGTTAGGGTTTCAAACTAGGGTTTTACATTAGGTTTAGGGTTTCAAACTAGGGTTTTACATTAGGGTTAGGGTTACAAACTAGGGTTTTACATTAGGGTTAGGGTTTCAAACTAGGGTTTTAAATTAGGGTTAGGGTTTCAAACTAGGGTTTCAATTTAGGGTTAGGGTTTCAAACTAGGGTTTATCATTAGGGTTAGGGTTTCAAACTAGGGTTTTACATTAGGGTTAGGGTTTCAAACTAGGGCTTATAATTAGGGTTAGGGTTTCAAACTAGTGTTTTACATTAGGGTTAATGCTTCAAACTAGGGTTTCAAATTAGGGTTAGGGTTTCAAACTAGGGTTTTACATTAGGGTTAGGGTTTCAAACTAGGGTTTTACATTAGGGTTAGGGTTTCACACTAAGGTTTTACATTAGGGTTAGGGTTACAAACTAGGGTTTTACATTAGTGTTAGGGTTTCAAACTGGGGTTTCAATTTAGTGTTAGGGTTTCAAACTAGTGTTTTACATTAGGGTTAGTGCTTCAAACTATGGTTTTACATTAGGGTTAGGGTTTCAAACTAGGGTTTTACATTAGGGTTAGGGTTTCAAACTAGGGTTTCAAATTAGGGTTAGGGTTACAAACAAGGGGTTTTACATTAGGGTTAGGGTTTCAAACTAGGGTTTTACATTAGGGTTAGGGTTTCAAACTCGGGTTTAAAATTAGGGTAAGGGTTTCAAACAAGGGTTTTACATTAGGGTTAGGGTTTCAAACTAGGGTTTTACATTAGGGTTAGGGTTTCAAACTAGGGTTTTACATTAGAGTTAGGGTTACAAACTAGGGTTTTACATTAGGGTTAGGGTTTCAAACTAGGGTTTTACATTAGGGTTAGGGTTTCAAACTAGGGTTTTACATTAGGGTTAGGGTTTCAAACTAGGGTTTCAATTTAGGGTTAGGGTTTCAAACTAGGGTTTATCATTAGGGTTAGGGTTTCAAACTAGGGTTTTACATTAGGGTTAGGGTTTCAAACTAGGGCTTATTATTAGGGTTAGTGTTTCAAACTAGGGTTTAACATTAGGGTTAATGCTTCAAACTAGGGTTTTACATTAGGGTTAGTGTTTCAAACTAGTGTTTTACATTAGGGTTAGTGCTTCAAACTAGGGTTTTACATTAGGGTTAGGGTTTCAAACTAGGGTTTTACATTAGGGTTAGGGTTTCAAACTAGGGTTTTACATTAGGGTTAGGGTTTCAAACTAGGGTTTTACATTAGGGTTAAGGTTTCAAACTAGGGTTTTACATTAGGGTTAGTGTTTCAAACTAGGGTTTTACATTTGGGTTAGGGTTACAAACTAGGGTTTTTTATGAGGGTTAGGGTTTCAAACTAAGGTTTCACATTAGAGTTAGGATTTCAAACAGGGGTTTCAAATTAGGGTTAGGGTTTCAAACTAGGGTTTTACATTAAGGTTTGGGTTTCAAACTAGGGTTTAACATTAGGGTTAGGGTTTCAAATTAGGGTTAGGGTTACAAACAAGGGGTTTTACATTAGGGTTAGGGTTTCAAACTAGGGTTTTACATTAGGGTTAGGGTTTCAAACTCGGGTTTAAAATAAGGGTTAGGGTTTCAAACTAGGGCTTTACATTAGGGTTAGGGTTTAAAACTAGGGTTTCAAATTAGGCTTAGGGTTTCAAGCTAGGGTTTTGTTTTAGGGTTAGGGTTTCAAACAAGGGTTTTACATTAGGGTTAGGGTTTCAAACTATTGTTTTACATTAGGGTTAGGGTTTCAAACTAGGGTTTTACATTAGAGTTAGGGTTACAAACTAGGGTTTTACATTAGGGTTAGGGTTTCAAACTAGGGTTTTACATTAGGGTTAGGGTTTCAAACTATGGTTTTACATTAGGGTTAGGGTTACAAACTAGGGTTTTACATTAGGGTTAGGGTTTCAAACTAGGGTTTTACATTAGGGTTAGGGTTTCAAATTAGGGTTTAACATTAGGGTTAGCGTTTCAAACTGTTGTTTTAAATTAGGGTTAATGCTTCAAACTAGGGTTTTACATTAGGGTTAGGGTTTTAAACTATGGTTTCAAATTAGATTTGGGGTTTCAAACTAGGGTTTTACATTAGAGTTAGCGTTTCAAACTAGTGTTTTACATTAGGGTTAGTGCTTCAAACTAGGGTTTTACATTAGGGTTAATGCTTCAAACTAGGGTTTTACATTAGGGTTAGGGTTTCAAACTAGGGTTTTACATTAGTGTTAGGTTTTCAAACTAGGGTTTTACATTTGGGTTAGGGTTACAAACTAGGGTTTTACATTAGGTTTAGGGTTTCAAACTAGGGTTTCAAATTAGGCTTAGCGTTTCAAACTTGGGTTTTACATTAGGGTTAGGGTTTCAAACAAGGGTTTTACATTAGGGTTAGGGTTTCAAACTAGGGTTTAACATTAGGGTTAGCGTTTCAAACTAGGGTTTTACATTAGGGTTAGGGTTACAAACTAGGGTTTAACATTAGGATTAGGGTTTCAAACTAGGGTTTTACATTAGGGTTAGGGTTTCAAACTAGGGTTTCAAATTAGGCTTAGGGTTTCAATCTAGGGTTTTGTTTTAGGGTTAGGGTTTCAAACAAGGGTTTTTACAATAGGGTTAGGGTTTCAAACTAGGGTTTTACATTAGGTTTAGGGTTTCAAACTAGGGTTTTACATTAGGGTTAGGGTTACAAACTAGGGTTTTACAATAGGGTTAGGGTTTCAAACTAGGGTTTTACATTAGGGTTAGGGTTTCAAACTAGGGTTTCAATTTAGGGTTAGGGTTTCAAACTAGGGTTTATCATTAGGGTTAGGGTTTCAAACTAGGGTTTTACATTAGGGTTAGGGTTTCAAACTAGGGCTTTACATTTGGGTTAGGGTTACAAACAAGGGTTTTACATTAGGGTTAGGGTTTCAAACTAGGGTTTTGCATTAGGTTTAGGGTTTCAAACTAGGGTTTATCATTAGGGTTAGGGTTTCAAACTAGGGTTTTACATTAGGGTTAGGGTTACAAACAAGGGTTTTACATTAGGGTTAGGGTTTCAAACAAGGGTTTTACATTAGGGTTTGGGTTTCAAAACAGGGGTTTTAAATTAGGGTTAGGGTTTCAAACTTGGGTTTTACATTAGGTTTAGGGTTTCAAACTAGGGTTTCAAATTAGGGTTTGGGTTTCAAATTGAGGTTTTACATTAGGATTAGGGTTACAAACTAGGGGTTTACATTAGGGTTAGGGTTTCAAACTAGGGTTTCAAATTAGGTTTGGGGTTTCAAACTAGGGTTTTACATTAGGGTTAGGGTTTCAAACTAGGGTTTTACATTAGGGTTAGGGTTTCAAAATAGGGTTTTACATTAGGGTTAGGGTTTCAAAATAGGGTTTAACATTAGGGTTAGGGTTTCAAACTAGGGTTTCAAATTAGGGTTAGGGTTGCAAACTAGGGTTTTACATTAGCACTAGGGTTTCAAACTCGGGTTTCAAATTAGGGGTAGGGCTTCAAAGTAGGGTTTTACATTAGGGTTAGGGTTTCAAACTAGGGTTTCAAATTAGAGTTAGGGTTTCAAACTAGGGTTTTACATTAGGGTTAGGGTTTCAAACTAGGGTTTCAAATTAGGCTTAGGGTTTCAATCTAGGGTTTTGTTTTAGGGTTAGGGTTTCAAACAAGGGTTTTACAATAGGGTTAGGGTTTCAAACTAGGGTTTTACATTAGGTTTAGGGTTTCAAACTAGGGTTTTACATTAGGGTTAGGGTTACAAACTAGGGTTTTACATTAGGGTTAGGGTTTCAAACTAGGGTTTTACATTAGGGTTAGGGTTTCAAACTAGGGTTTCAATTTAGGGTTAGGGTTTCAAACTAGGGTTTATCATTAGGGTTAGGGTTTCAAACTAGGGTTTTACATTAGGGTTAGGGTTTCAAACTAGGGCTTTACATTTGGGTTAGGGTTACAAACAAGGGTTTTACATTAGGGTTAGGGTTTCAAACTAGGGTTTTGCATTAGGTTTAGGGTTTCAAACTAGGGTTTATCATTAGGGTTAGGCTTTCAAACTAGGGTTTTACATTAGGGTTAGGGTTTCAAACAAGGGTTTTACATTAGGGTTAGGGTTTCAAACAAGGGTTTTACATTAGGGTTAGGGTTTCAAAACAGGGGTTTTAAATTAGGGTTAGGGTTTCAAACTTGGGTTTTACATTAGGTTTAGGGTTTCAAACTAGGGTTTCAAATTAGGGTTTGGGTTTCAAATTGAGGTTTTACATTAGGATTAGGGTTACAAACTAGGGTTTTACATTAGGGTTAGGGTTTCAAACTAGGGTTTCAAATTAGGTTTGGGGTTTCAAACTAGGGTTTTACATTAGGGTTAATGCTTCAAACTAGGGTTTTACATTAGGGTTAGCGTTTCAAACTAGTGTTTTACATTAGGGTTAGTGCTTCAAACTATGGTTTTACATTAGGGTTAGTGTTTCAAACTAGGGTTTTACATTAGGGTTAGGGTTTCAAACTAGGGTTTTACATTAGGGTTAGGGTTTCAAACTAGGGTTTCAATTTAGGGTTAGGGTTTCAAACTAAGGTTTATCATTAGGGTTAGGGTTTCAAACTAGGGTTTTACATTAGGGTTAGGGTTTCAAACTAGGGTTTAACATTAGGGTTAGGGTTTCAAACTAGTGTTTTACTTTAGGTTTAATGCTTTAAACTAGGGTTTTACATTAGGGTTAGCGTTTCAAACTAGGGTTTTACATTAGGGTTAGTGTTTCAAACTAGGGTTTTACATTTGGGTTAGGTTTAGAAACTAGGGTTTTACATTAGGGTTAGGGTTTCAAACTAGGGTTTTGCATTAGGGTTAGGGTTTCAAACTAGGGTTTATCATTAGGGTTAGGGTTTCAAACTAGGGTTTTACATTAGGGTTAGGGTTTCAAACTAGGGTTTAACATTAGGGTTAGGGTTACAAACTAGGATTTTACATGAGGGTTAGGGTTACAAACTAGGGTTTTTTATGAGGGTTAGGGTTTCAAACTAAGGTTTCACATTAGAGTTAGGATTTCAAACAGGGGTTTCAAATAAGGGTTAGGGTTTCAAATTAGGGTTAAGGTTTCAAACTAGGGTTTTACATTAGGGTTAGGGTTTCAAACTAGGGTTTAACTTTAGGGTTAGGGTTTCAAACTAGGGTTTCAAATTAGGGTTAGGGTTACAAACAAGGGGTTTTACATTAGGGTTAGGATTTCAAACTAGGGTTTCAAATTAGGGGTAGGGTTTCAAACTAGGGTTTTACATTAGGGTTAGGGTTTCAAACTAGGGTTTAACATTAGGGTTAGGGTTTCAAACTAGGGTTTCAAATTAGGGTTAGGGTTACAAACAAGGGGTTTTACATTAGGGTTAGGGTTTCAAACTAGGATTTTACATTAGGGTTAGGGTTTCAAACTCGGGTTTAAAATTAGGGTTAGGGTTTCAAACAAGGGTTTTACATTAGGGTTAGGGTTTCAAATTAGGGTTTTACATTAGGGTTAGGGTTTCAAACTAGGGTTTTACATTAGGTTTAGGGTTTCAAACTAGGGTTTTACATTAGGGTTAGGGTTTAAAAACAGGGGTTAAAAATTAGGGTTAGGGTTTCACACTAGGGTTTTACATTAGGGTTAGGTTTTCAAACTAGGGTTTTACATTAGGGTTAGGGTTTCAAACAAGGGTTTTACATTAGGGTTAGGGTTTCAAAACAGTCATTTTACATTAGGGTTAGGGTTACAAACTAGGGTTTTACATTAGGGTTAGGGTTTCAAACTAGGGTTTCTAATTAGGGTTAGGGTTTCAAACTAGTGTTTTACATTAGGGTTAATGCTTCAAACTAGGGTTTCAAATTAGGGTTAGGGTTTCAAACTAGGGTTTTACATTAGGGTTAGGGTTTCAAACTAGGGTTTTACATTAGGGTTAGGGTTTCACACTAAGGTTTTACATTAGGGTTAGGGTTACAAACTAGGGTTTTACATTAGTGTTAGGGTTTCAAACTGGGGTTTCAATTTAGTGTTAGGGTTTCAAACTAGTGTTTTACATTAGGGTTAGTGCTTCAAACTATGGTTTTACATTAGGGTTAGGGTTTCAAACTAGGGTTTCAAATTAGGGTTAGGGTTACAAACAAGGGGTTTTACATTAGGGTTAGGGTTTCAAACTAGGGTTTTACATTAGGGTTAGGGTTTCAAACTCGGGTTTAAAATTAGGGTAAGGGTTTCAAACAAGGGTTTTACATTAGGGTTAGGGTTTCAAACTAGGGTTTTACATTAGGGTTAGGGTTTCAAACTAGGGTTTTACATTAGAGTTAGGGTTACAAACTAGGGTTTTACATTAGGGTTAGGGTTTCAAACTAGGGTTTTACATTAGGGTTAGGGTTTCAAACTAGGGTTTTACATTAGGGTTAGGGTTTCAAACTAGGGTTTCAATTTAGGGTTAGGGTTTCAAACTAGGGTTTATCATTAGGGTTAGGGTTTCAAACTAGGGTTTTACATTAGGGTTAGGGTTTCAAACTAGGGCTTATTATTAGGGTTAGGGTTTCAAACTAGTGTTTTACATTAGGGTTAATGCTTCAAACTAGGGTTTTACATTAGGGTTGGGTTTCAAACTAGGGCTTTACATTTGGGTTAGGGTTACAAACAAGGGTTTTACATTAGGGTTAGGGTTTCAAACTAGGGTTTTGCATTAGGGTTAGGGTTTCAAACTAGGGTTTATCATTAGGGTTAGGGTTTCAAACTAGGGTTTTACATTAGGGTTAGGGTTACAAACTAGGGTTTTACATTACGGTTAGGGTTTCAAACTAGGGTTTAACGTTAGTGTTAGGGTTTCAAACTAGGGTTTTACATTAGGGTTAATGCTTCAAACTAGGGTTTTACATTAGGGTTACGCTTTCAAACTAGGGTTTTACAATAGGGTTAGGGTTTCAAACTAGGGTTTAAAATTAGGGTTAGAGTTTCAAACTAGGGTTTTACATTAGGGTTACTGCTTCAAACTAGGGTTTTACATTAGGGTTAGGGTTTCAAACAAGGGTTTTACATTAGGGTTAGGGTTTCAAACTAGGGTTTAACATTAGGGTTAGGGTTCCAAACTAGGGTTTTACATTAGTGTTAAGGTTACAAACTCGGGTTTAAAATTAGGGTTAGGGTTTCAAACAAGGGTTTTACATTAGGGTTAGGGTTTTAAACTAGGGTTTTACATTAGGGTTAGGGTTTCAAACTAGGGTTTTACATTAGGTTTAGGGTTTCAAACTAGGGTTTTACATTAGGGTTAGGGTTTAAAAACAGGGGTTAAAAATTAGGGTTAGGGTTTCACACTAGGGTTTTACATTAGGGTTAGGTTTTCAAACTAGGGTTTTACATTAGGGTTAGGGTTTCAAAACAGTCATTTTACATTAGGGTTAGGGTTACAAACTAGGGTTTTATATTAGGGTTAGGGTTTCAAACTAGGGTTTCTAATTAGGGTTAGGGTTTCAAACTAGGGTTTTACATTAGGGTTAGGGTTTCAAACTAGGGTTTCAAATTAGGGTTAGGGTTTCAAACTAGGGTTTCAAATTAGGCTTAGGGTTTCAATCTAGGGTTTTGTTTTAGGGTTAGGGTTTCAAACAAGGGTTTTACATTAGGGTTAGGGTTTCAAACTAGGGTTTTACATTAGGTTTAGGGTTTCAAACAAGGGTTTTTTCATTAGGGTTAGGGTTACAAACTAGGGTTTTACATTAGGGTTAGGGTTTCAAACTAGGGTTTTAAATTAGGGTTAGGGTTTCAAACTAGGGTTTCAATTTAGGGTTAGGGTTTCAAACTAGGGTTTATCATTAGGGTTAGGGTTTCAAACTAGGGTTTTACATTAGGGTTAGGGTTTCAAACTAGGGCTTATAATTAGGGTTAGGGTTTCAAACTAGTGTTTTACATTAGGGTTAATGCTTCAAACTAGGGCTTATTATTAGGGTTAGGGTTTCAAACTAGTGTTTTACATTAGGGTTAATGCTTCAAACTAGGGTTTTACATTAGGGTTGGGTTTCAAACTAGGGCTTTACATTTGGGTTAGGGTTACAAACAAGGGTTTTACATTAGGGTTAGGGTTTCAAACTAGGGTTTTGCATTAGGGTTAGGGTTTCAAACTAGGGTTTATCATTAGGGTTAGGGTTTCAAACTAGGGTTTTACATTAGGGTTAGGGTTACAAACTAGGGTTTTACATTACGGTTAGGGTTTCAAACTAGGGTTTAACGTTAGTGTTAGGGTTTCAAACTAGGGTTTTACATTAGGGTTAATGCTTCAAACTAGGGTTTTACATTAGGGTTACGCTTTCAAACTAGGGTTTTACAATAGGGTTAGGGTTTCAAACTAGGGTTTAAAATTAGGGTTAGAGTTTCAAACTAGGGTTTTACATTAGGGTTACTGCTTCAAACTAGGGTTTTACATTAGGGTTAGGGTTTCAAACAAGGGTTTTACATTAGGGTTAGGGTTTCAAACTAGGGTTTAACATTAGGGTTAGGGTTCCAAACTAGGGTTTTACATTAGTGTTAAGGTTACAAACTCGGGTTTAAAATTAGGGTTAGGGTTTCAAACAAGGGTTTTACATTAGGGTTAGGGTTTTAAACTAGGGTTTTACATTAGGGTTAGGGTTTCAAACTAGGGTTTTACATTAGGTTTAGGGTTTCAAACTAGGGTTTTACATTAGGGTTAGGGTTTAAAAACAGGGGTTAAAAATTAGGGTTAGGGTTTCACACTAGGGTTTTACATTAGGGTTAGGTTTTCAAACTAGGGTTTTACATTAGGGTTAGGGTTTCAAAACAGTCATTTTACATTAGGGTTAGGGTTACAAACTAGGGTTTTATATTAGGGTTAGGGTTTCAAACTAGGGTTTCTAATTAGGGTTAGGGTTTCAAACTAGGGTTTTACATTAGGGTTAGGGTTTCAAACTAGGGTTTCAAATTAGGGTTAGGGTTTCAAACTAGGGTTTCAAATTAGGCTTAGGGTTTCAATCTAGGGTTTTGTTTTAGGGTTAGGGTTTCAAACAAGGGTTTTACATTAGGGTTAGGGTTTCAAACTAGGGTTTTACATTAGGTTTAGGGTTTCAAACAAGGGTTTTTTCATTAGGGTTAGGGTTACAAACTAGGGTTTTACATTAGGGTTAGGGTTTCAAACTAGGGTTTTAAATTAGGGTTAGGGTTTCAAACTAGGGTTTCAATTTAGGGTTAGGGTTTCAAACTAGGGTTTATCATTAGGGTTAGGGTTTCAAACTAGGGTTTTACATTAGGGTTAGGGTTTCAAACTAGGGCTTATAATTAGGGTTAGGGTTTCAAACTAGTGTTTTACATTAGGGTTAATGCTTCAAACTAGGGTTTCAAATTAGGGTTAGGGTTTCAAACTAGGGTTTTACATTAGGGTTAGGGTTTCAAACTAGGGTTTTACATTAGGGTTAGGGTTTCACACTAAGGTTTTACATTAGGGTTAGGGTTACAAACTAGGGTTTTACATTAGTGTTAGGGTTTCAAACTGGGGTTTCAATTTAGTGTTAGGGTTTCAAACTAGTGTTTTACATTAGGGTTAGTGCTTCAAACTATGGTTTTACATTAGGGTTAGGGTTTCAAACTAGGGTTTTACATTAGGGTTAGGGTTTCAAACTAGGGTTTTACATTAGGGTTAGGGTTTCAAACTAGGGTTTCAAATTAGGGTTAGGGTTACAAACAAGGGGTTTTACATTAGGGTTAGGGTTTCAAACTAGGGTTTTACATTAGGGCTAGGGTTTCAAACTCGGGTTTAAAATTAGGGTAAGGGTTTCAAACAAGGGTTTTACATTAGGGTTAGGGTTTCAAACTAGGGTTTTACATTAGGGTTAGGGTTTCAAACTAGGGTTTTACATTAGGGCTAGGGTTTCAAACTCGGGTTTAAAATTAGGGTAAGGGTTTCAAACAAGGGTTTTACATTAGGGTTAGGGTTTCAAACTAGGGTTTTACATTAGGGTTAGGGTTTCAAACTAGGGTTTTACATTAGAGTTAGGGTTACAAACTAGGGTTTTACATTAGGGTTAGGGTTTCAAACTAGGGTTTTACATTAGGGTTAGGGTTTCAAACTAGGGTTTTACATTAGGGTTACGGTTTCAAACTAGCGTTTCAATTTAGGGTTAGGGTTTCAAACTAGGGTTTATCATTAGGGTTAGGGTTTCAAACTAGGGTTTTACATTAGGGTTAGGGTTTCAAACTAGGGCTTATTATTAGGGTTAGGGTTTCAAACTAGTGTTTTACATTAGGGTTAATGCTTCAAACTAGGGTTTTACATTAGGGTTGGGTTTCAAACTAGGGCTTTACATTTGGGTTAGGGTTACAAACAAGGGTTTTACATTAGGGTTAGGGTTTCAAACTAGGGTTTTGCATTAGGGTTAGGGTTTCAAACTAGGGTTTATCATTAGGGTTAGGGTTTCAAACTAGGGTTTTACATTAGGGTTAGGGTTACAAACTAGGGTTTTACATTACGGTTAGGGTTTCAAACTAGGGTTTAACGTTAGTGTTAGGGTTTCAAACTAGGGTTTTACATTAGGGTTAATGCTTCAAACTAGGGTTTTACATTAGGGTTACGCTTTCAAACTAGGGTTTTACAATAGGGTTAGGGTTTCAAACTAGGGTTTAAAATTAGGGTTAGAGTTTCAAACTAGGGTTTTACATTAGGGTTACTGCTTCAAACTAGGGTTTTACATTAGGGTTAGGGTTTCAAACAAGGGTTTTACATTAGGGTTAGGGTTTCAAACTAGGGTTTAACATTAGGGTTAGGGTTCCAAACTAGGGTTTTACATTAGTGTTAAGGTTACAAACTAGGGTTTTACATTAGGGTTAGGGTTTCAAACTAGGGTTTCAAATTAGGGTTAGGGTATCAAACTAGGCTTTCTAATTAGGGTTAGGGTATTAAACTAGGGTTTATCATTAGGGTTAGGGTTTCAAACTAGGGTTTTACATTAGGGTTAGGGTTTCAAACTAGGGTTTCTAATTAGGGTTAGGGTTTCAAACTAGGGTTTTATATTAGGGTTAGGGTTTCAAACTAGGGTTTCAAATTAGGGTTAGGGTTTCAAACAAGGGTTTTACATTAGGGTTAGGGTTTCAAACAAGGATTTTACATTAGGGTTAGGGTTTCAAAACAGGGGTTTTAAATTAGGGTTAGGGTTTCAAACTTGGGTTTTACATTAGGTTTAGGGTTTCAAACTAGGGTTTCAAATTAGGGTTTGGGTTTCAAATTGAGGTTTTACATTAGGATTAGGGTTACAAACTAGGGTTTTACATTAGGGTTAGGGTTTCAAACTAGGGTTTCAAATTAGGGTTTGGGTTTCAAATTGAGGTTTTACATTAGGATTAGGGTTTCAAACTAGGGTTTTACATTAGGGTTAGGGTTAGGGTTTCAAACTAGGGTTTTACATTAGGGTTAGGGTTTCAAAATAGGGTTTAACATTAGGGTTAGGGTTTCAAACTAGGGTTTCAAATTAGGGTTAGGGTTGCAAACTAGGGTTTTACATTAGCGCTAGGGTTTCAAACTCGGGTTTCAAATTAGGGGTAGGGTTTCAAACTAGGGTTTTACATCAGGGTTAGGGTTTCAAACTAGGGTTTCAAATTAGGGTTAGGGTTTCAAACTAGTGTTTTACATTAGGGTTAGGGTTTCAAACTAGGGTTTTACATTAGGGTTAGGGTTTCACACTAAGGTTTTACATTAGGGTTAGGGTTACAAACTAGGGTTTTACATTAGTGTTAGGGTTTCAAACTGGAGTTTCAATTTAGTGTTAGGGTTTCAAATTAGGGTTTAACATTAGGGTTAATGCTTCAAACTAGGGTTTTACATTAGGGTTAGCGTTTCAAACTAGTGTTTTACATTAGGGTTAGTGCTTCAAACTATGGTTTTACATTAGGGTTAGGGTTTCAAACTAGGGTTTTACATTAGGGTTAGGGTTTCAAACTAGGGTTTTACATTAGGGTTAGGGTTTCAAACTAGGGTTTCAATTTAGGGTTAGGGTTTAAAACTAGGGTTTATCATTAGGGTTAGGGTTTCAAACTAGGGTTTTGCATTAGGGTTAGGGTTTCAAACTAGGGTTTATCATTAGGGTTAGGGTTTCAAACTAGGGTTTTACATTAGGGTTAGGGTTTCAAACTAGGGTTTAACATTAGGGTTAGGGTTACAAACTAGGATTTTACATTAGGGTTAGGGTTACAAACTAGGGTTTTTTATGAGGGTTAGGGTTTCAAACTAAGGTTTCACATTAGAGTTAGGATTTCAAACAGGGGTTTCAAATTAGGCTTAGGGTTTCAAACAAGGGTTTCAAATTAGGGTTAAGGTTTCAAACTAGGGTTTTACATTAGGGTTAGGGTTTCAAACTAGGGTTTACCATTAGGGTTAGGGTTTCAAACTAGGGTTTCAAATTAGGGTTAGGGTTACAAACAAGGGGTTTTACATTAGGGTTAGGATTTCAAACTAGGGTTTCAAATTAGGGGTAGGGTTTCAAACTAGGGTTTTACATTAGGGTTAGGGTTTCAAACTAGGGTTTAACATTAGGGTTAGGGTTTCAAACTAGGGTTTCAAATTAGGGTTAGGGTTACAAACAAGGGGTTTTACATTAGGGTTAGGGTTTCAAACTAGGGTTTTACATTAGGGTTAGGGTTTCAAACTAGGGTTTTACATTAGGTTTAGTGTTTCAAACTAGGGTTTTACATTAGGGTTAGGGTTTAAAAACAGGGGTTAAAAATTAGGGTTAGGGTTTCACACTAGGGTTTTACATTAGGGTTAGGTTTTCAAACTAGGGTTTTACATTAGGGTTAGGGTTTCAAACAAGGGTTTTACATTAGGGTTAGGGTTTCAAAACAGTCATTTTACATTAGGGTTAGGGTTACAAACTAGGGTTTTATATTAGGGTTAGGGTTTCAAACTAGGGTTTCAAATTAGGCTTAGGGTTTCAATCTAGGGTTTTGTTTTAGGGTTAGGGTTTCAAACAAGGGTTTTACATTAGGGTTAGGGTTTCAAACTAGGGTTTTACATTAGGTTTAGGGTTTCAAACTAGGGTTTTACATTAGGGTTAGGGTTTCAAACTAGGGTTTTAAATTAGGGTTAGGGTTTCAAACTAGGGTTTCAATTTAGGGTTAGGGTTTCAAACTAGGGTTTATCATTAGGGTTAGGGTTTCAAACTAGGGTTTTACATTAGGGTTAGGGTTTCAAACTAGGGCTTATAATTAGGGTTAGGGTTTCAAACTAGTGTTTTACATTAGGGTTAATGCTTCAAACTAGGGTTTCAAATTAGGGTTAGGGTTTCAAACTAGGGTTTTACATTAGGGTTAGGGTTTCAAACTAGGGTTTTACATTAGGGTTAGGGTTTCACACTAAGGTTTTACATTAGGGTTAGGGTTACAAACTAGGGTTTCAAATTAGGGTTAGGGTTTCAAACTAGGGTTTTACATTAGGGTTAGGGTTTCAAACTAGGGTTTTACATTAGGGTTAGGGTTTCACACTAAGGTTTTACATTAGGGTTAGGGTTACAAACTAGGGTTTTACATTAGGGTTAGGGTTTCAAACTAGGGTTTTACATTAGGGTTAGGGTTTCAAACTCGGGTTTAAAATAAGGGTTAGGGTTTCAAACTAGGGCTTTACATTAGGGTTAGGGTTTAAAACTAGGGTTTCAAATTAGGCTTAGGGTTTCAAGCTAGGGTTTTGTTTTAGGGTTAGGGTTTCAAACAATGGTTTTACATTAGGGTTAGGGTTTCAAACTATTGTTTTACATTAGGGTTAGGGTTTCAAACTAGGGTTTTACATTAGAGTTAGGGTTACAAACTAGGGTTTTACATTAGGGTTAGGGTTTCAAACTAGGGTTTTACATTAGGGTTAGGGTTTCAAACTATGGTTTTACATTAGGGTTAGGGTTACAAACTAGGGTTTTACATTAGGGTTAGGGTTTCAAACTAGGGTTTTACATTAGGGTTAGGGTTTCAAATTAGGGTTTAACATTAGGGTTAGCGTTTCAAACTGTTGTTTTAAATTAGGGTTAATGCTTCAAACTAGGGTTTTACATTAGGGTTAGGGTTTTAAACTATGGTTTCAAATTAGATTTGGGGTTTCAAACTAGGGTTTTACATTAGAGTTAGCGTTTCAAACTAGTGTTTTACATTAGGGTTAGTGCTTCAAACTAGGGTTTTACATTAGGGTTAATGCTTCAAACTAGGGTTTTACATTAGGGTTAGGGTTTCAAACTAGGGTTTTACATTAGTGTTAGGTTTTCAAACTAGGGTTTTACATTTGGGTTAGGGTTACAAACTAGGGTTTTACATTAGGTTTAGGGTTTCAAACTAGGGTTTCAAATTAGGCTTAGCGTTTCAAACTTGGGTTTTACATTAGGGTTAGGGTTTCAAACAAGGGTTTTACATTAGGGTTAGGGTTTCAAACTAGGATTTACCATTAGGGTTAGCGTTTCAAACTAGGGTTTTACATTGGGGTTAGGGCTACAAACTAGGGTTTAACATTAGGATTAGGGTTTCAAACTAGGGTTTTACATTAGGGTTAGGGTTTCAAACTAGGGTTTCAAATTAGGCTTAGGGTTTCAATCTAGGGTTTTGTTTTAGGGTTAGGGTTTCAAACAAGGGTTTTACAATAGGGTTAGGGTTTCAAACTAGGGTTTTACATTAGGTTTAGGGTTTCAAACTAGGGTTTTACATTAGGGTTAGGGTTACAAACTAGGGTTTTACAATAGGGTTAGGGTTTCAAACTAGGGTTTTACATTAGGGTTAGGGTTTCAAACTAGGGTTTCAATTTAGGGTTAGGGTTTCAAACTAGGGTTTATCATTAGGGTTAGGGTTTCAATCTAGGGTTTTACATTAGGGTTAGGGTTTCAAACTAGGGCTTTACATTTGGGTTAGGGTTACAAACAAGGGTTTTACATTAGGGTTAGGGTTTCAAACTAGGGTTTTGCATTAGGTTTAGGGTTTCAAACTAGGGTTTATCATTAGGGTTAGGGTTTCAAACTAGGGTTTTACATTAGGGTTAGGGTTTCAAACAAGGGTTTTACATTAGGGTTAGGGTTTCAAACAAGGGTTTTACATTAGGGTTTGGGTTTCAAAACAGGGGTTTTAAATTAGGGTTAGGGTTTCAAACTTGGGTTTTACATTAGGTTTAGGGTTTCAAACTAGGGTTTCAAATTAGGGTTTGGGTTTCAAATTGAGGTTTTACATTAGGATTAGGGTTACAAACTAGGGTTTTACATTAGGGTTAGGGTTTCAAACTAGGGTTTCAAATTAGGTTTGGGGTTTCAAACTAGGGTTTTACATTAGGGTTAGGGTTTCAAACTAGGGTTTTACATTAGGGTTAGGGTTTCAAAATAGGGTTTTACATTAGGGTTAGGGTTTCAAAATAGGGTTTAACATTAGGGTTAGGGTTTCAAACTAGGGTTTCAAATTAGGGTTAGGGTTGCAAACTAGGGTTTTACATTAGCACTAGGGTTTCAAACTCGGGTTTCAAATTAGGGGTAGGGCTTCAAACTAGGGTTTTACATTAGGGTTAGGGTTTCAAACTAGGGTTTCAAATTAGAGTTAGGGTTTCAAACTAGGGTTTTACATTAGGGTTAGGGTTTCAAACTAGGGTTTCAAATTAGGCTTAGGGTTTCAATCTAGGGTTTTGTTTTAGGGTTAGGGTTTCAAACAAGGGTTTTACAATAGGGTTAGGGTTTCAAACTAGGGTTTTACATTAGGTTTAGGGTTTCAAACTAGGGTTTTAAATTAGGGTTAGGGTTACAAACTAGGGTTTTACATTAGGGTTAGGGTTTCAAACTAGGGTTTTACATTAGGGTTAGGGTTTCAAACTAGGGTTTCAATTTAGGGTTAGGGTTTCAAACTAGGGTTTATCATTAGGGTTAGGGTTTCAAACTAGGGTTTTACATTAGGGTTAGGGTTTCAAACTAGGGCTTTACATTTGGGTTAGGGTTACAAACAAGGGTTTTACATTAGGGTTAGGGTTTCAAACTAGGGTTTTGCATTAGGTTTAGGGTTTCAAACTAGGGTTTATCATTAGGGTTAGGCTTTCAAACTAGGGTTTTACATTAGGGTTAGGGTTTCAAACAAGGGTTTTACATTAGGGTTAGGGTTTCAAACAAGGGTTTTACATTAGGGTTAGGGTTTCAAAACAGGGGTTTTAAATTAGGGTTAGGGTTTCAAACTTGGGTTTTACATTAGGTTTAGGGTTTCAAACTAGGGTTTCAAATTAGGGTTTGGGTTTCAAATTGAGGTTTTACATTAGGATTAGGGTTACAAACTAGGGTTTTACATTAGGGTTAGGGTTTCAAACTAGGGTTTCAAATTAGGTTTGGGGTTTCAAACTAGGGTTTTACATTAGGGTTAATGCTTCAAACTAGGGTTTTACATTAGGGTTAGCGTTTCAAACTAGTGTTTTACATTAGGGTTAGTGCTTCAAACTATGGTTTTACATTAGGGTTAGTGTTTCAAACTAGGGTTTTACATTAGGGTTAGGGTTTCAAACTAGGGTTTTACATTAGGGTTAGGGTTTCAAACTAGGGTTTCAATTTAGGGTTAGGGTTTCAAACTAGGGTTTATCATTAGGGTTAGGGTTTCAAACTAGGGTTTTACATTAGGGTTAGGGTTTCAAACTAGGGTTTAACATTAGGGTTAGGGTTTCAAACTAGTGTTTTACTTTAGGTTTAATGCTTTAAACTAGGGTTTTACATTAGGGTTAGCGTTTCAAACTAGGGTTTTACATTAGGGTTAGTGTTTCAAACTAGGGTTTTACATTTGGGTTAGGTTTAGAAACTAGGGTTTTACATTAGGGTTAGGGTTTCAAACTAGGGTTTTGCATTAGGGTTAGGGTTTCAAACTAGGGTTTATCATTAGGGTTAGGGTTTCAAACTAGGGTTTTACATTAGGGTTAGGGTTTCAAACTAGGGTTTAACATTAGGGTTAGGGTTACAAACTAGGATTTTACATGAGGGTTAGGGTTACAAACTAGGGTTTTTTATGAGGGTTAGGGTTTCAAACTAAGGTTTCACATTAGAGTTAGGATTTCAAACAGGGGTTTCAAATTAGGGTTAGGGTTTCAAACAAGGGTTTCAAATTAGGGTTAAGGTTTCAAACTAGGGTTTTACATTAGGGTTAGGGTTTCAAACTAGGGTTTAACTTTAGGGTTAGGGTTTCAAACTAGGGTTTTAAATTAGGGTTAGGGTTACAAACAAGGGGTTTTACATTAGGGTTAGGATTTCAAACTAGGGTTTCAAATTAGGGGTAGGGTTTCAAACTAGGGTTTTACATTAGGGTTAGGGTTTCAAACTAGGGTTTAACATTAGGGTTAGGGTTTCAAACAAGGGTTTCAAATTAGGGTTAGGGTTACAAACAAGGGGTTTTACATTAGGGTTAGGGTTTCAAACTAGGATTTTACATTAGGGTTAGGGTTTCAAACTCGGGTTTAAAATTAGGGTTAGGGTTTCAAACAAGGGTTTTACATTAGGGTTAGGGTTTCAAACTAGGGTTTTACATTAGGGTTAGGGTTTCAAACTAGGGTTTTACATTAGGTTTAGGGTTTCAAACTAGGGTTTTACATTAGGGTTAGGGTTTAAAAAACAGGGGTTAAAAATTAGGGTTAGGGTTTCACACTAGGGTTTTACATTAGGGTTAGGTTTTCAAACTAGGGTTTTACATTAGGGTTAGGGTTTCAAACAAGGGTTTTACATTAGGGTTAGGGTTTCAAAACAGTCATTTTACATTAGGGTTAGGGTTACAAACTAGGGTTTTACATTAGGGTTAGGGTTTCAAACTAGGGTTTCTAATTAGGGTTAGGGTTTCAAACTAGGGTTTTATATTAGGGTTAGGGTTTCAAACTAGGGTTTCAAATTAGGGTTAGGGTTTCAAACTAGGGTTTCAAATTAGGCTTAGGGTTTCAATCTAGGGTTTCAAATTAGGGTTAGGGTTTCAAACAAGGGTTTTACATTAGGGTTAGGGTTTCAAACTAGGGTTTTACATTAGGTTTAGGGTTTCAAACAAGGGTTTTTTCATTAGGGTTAGGGTAACAAACTAGGGTTTTACATTAGGGTTAGGGTTTCAAACTAGGGTTTTAAATTAGGGTTAGGGTTTCAAACTAGGGTTTCAATTTAGGGTTAGGGTTTCAAACTAGGGTTTATCATTAGGGTTAGGGTTTCAAACTAGGGTTTTACATTAGGGTTAGGGTTTCAAACTAGGGCTTATAATTAGGGTTAGGGTTTCAAACTAGTGTTTTACATTAGGGTTAATGCTTCAAACTAGGGTTTCAAATTAGGGTTAGGGTTTCAAACTAGGGTTTTACATTAGGGTTAGGGTTTCAAACTAGGGTTTTACATTAGGGTTAGGGTTTCACACTAAGGTTTTACATTAGGGTTAGGGTTACAAACTAGGGTTTTACATTAGTGTTAGGGTTTCAAACTGGGGTTTCAATTTAGTGTTAGGGTTTCAAACTAGTGTTTTACATTAGGGTTAGTGCTTCAAACTATGGTTTTACATTAGGGTTAGGGTTTCAAACTAGGGTTTCAAATTAGGGTTAGGGTTACAAACAAGGGGTTTTACATTAGGGTTAGGGTTTCAAACTAGGGTTTTACATTAGGGTTAGGGTTTCAAACTCGGGTTTAAAATTAGGGTAAGGGTTTCAAACAAGGGTTTTACATTAGGGTTAGGGTTTCAAACTAGGGTTTTACATTAGGGTTAGGGTTTCAAACTAGGGTTTTACATTAGAGTTAGGGTTACAAACTAGGGTTTTACATTAGGGTTAGGGTTTCAAACTAGGGTTTTACATTAGGGTTAGGGTTTCAAACTAGGGTTTTACATTTGGGTTAGGGTTTCAAACTAGGGTTTCAATTTAGGGTTAGGGTTTCAAACTAGGGTTTATCATTAGGGTTAGGGTTTCAAACTAGGGTTTTACATTAGGGTTAGGGTTTCAAACTAGGGCTTATTATTAGGGTTAGGGTTTCAAACTAGTGTTTTACATTAGGGTTAATGCTTCAAACTAGGGTTTTACATTAGGGTTGGGTTTCAAACTAGGGCTTTACATTTGGGTTAGGGTTACAAACAAGGGTTTTACATTAGGGTTAGGGTTTCAAACTAGGGTTTTGCATTAGGGTTAGGGTTTCAAACTAGGGTTTATCATTAGGGTTAGGGTTTCAAACTAGGGTTTTACATTAGGGTTAGGGTTACAAACTAGGGTTTTACATTACGGTTAGGGTTTCAAACTAGGGTTTAACGTTAGTGTTAGGGTTTCAAACTAGGGTTTTACATTAGGGTTAATGCTTCAAACTAGGGTTTTACATTAGGGTTACGCTTTCAAACTAGGGTTTTACAATAGGGTTAGGGTTTCAAACTAGGGTTTAAAATTAGGGTTAGAGTTTCAAACTAGGGTTTTACATTAGGGTTACTGCTTCAAACTAGGGTTTTACATTAGGGTTAGGGTTTCAAACAAGGGTTTTACATTAGGGTTAGGGTTTCAAACTAGGGTTTAACATTAGGGTTAGGGTTCCAAACTAGGGTTTTACATTAGTGTTAAGGTTACAAACTCGGGTTTAAAATTAGGGTTAGGGTTTCAAACAAGGGTTTTACATTAGGGTTAATGCTTCAAACTAGGGTTTTACATTAGGGTTACGCTTTCAAACTAGGGTTTTACAATAGGGTTAGGGTTTCAAACTAGGGTTACAAATTAGGGTTAGGGTTTCAAACTAGGGTTTTATATTAGGGTTAGGGTTTCAAACTAGGGTTTTACATTAGGTTTAGGGTTTCAAACTAGGGTTTTACATTAGGGTTAGGGTTTAAAAACAGGGGTTAAAAATTAGGGTTAGGGTTTCACACTAGGGTTTTACATTAGGGTTAGGTTTTCAAACTAGGGTTTTACATTAGGGTTAGGGTTTCAAAACAGTCATTTTACATTAGGGTTAGGGTTACAAACTAGGGTTTTATATTAGGGTTAGGGTTTCAAACTAGGGTTTCTAATTAGGGTTAGGGTTTCAAACTAGGGTTTTACATTAGGGTTAGGGTTTCAAACTAGGGTTTCAAATTAGGGTTAGGGTTTCAAACTAGGGTTTCAAATTAGGCTTAGGGTTTCAATCTAGGGTTTTGTTTTAGGGTTAGGGTTTCAAACAAGGGTTTTACATTAGGGTTAGGGTTTCAAACTAGGGTTTTACATTAGGTTTAGGGTTTCAAACAAGGGTTTTTTCATTAGGGTTAGGGTTACAAACTAGGGTTTTACATTAGGGTTAGGGTTTCAAACTAGGGTTTTAAATTAGGGTTAGGGTTTCAAACTAGGGTTTCAATTTAGGGTTAGGGTTTCAAACTAGGGTTTATCATTAGGGTTAGGGTTTCAAACTAGGGTTTTACATTAGGGTTAGGGTTTCAAACTAGGGCTTATTATTAGGGTTAGGGTTTCAAACTAGTGTTTTACATTAGGGTTAATGCTTCAAACTAGGGTTTTACATTAGGGTTGGGTTTCAAACTAGGGCTTTACATTTGGGTTAGGGTTACAAACAAGGGTTTTACATTAGGGTTAGGGTTTCAAACTAGGGTTTTGCATTAGGGTTAGGGTTTCAAACTAGGGTTTATCATTAGGGTTAGGGTTTCAAACTAGGGTTTTACATTAGGGTTAGGGTTTTAAACTATGGTTTCAAATTAGATTTGGGGTTTCAAACTAGGGTTTTACATTAGAGTTAGCGTTTCAAACTAGTGTTTTACATTAGGGTTAGTGCTTCAAACTAGGGTTTTACATTAGGGTTAATGCTTCAAACTAGGGTTTTACATTAGGGTTAGGGTTTCAAACTAGGGTTTTACATTAGTGTTAGGTTTTCAAACTAGGGTTTTACATTTGGGTTAGGGTTACAAACTAGGGTTTTACATTAGGTTTAGGGTTTCAAACTAGGGTTTCAAATTAGGCTTAGCGTTTCAAACTTGGGTTTTACATTAGGGTTAGGGTTTCAAACAAGGGTTTTACATTAGGGTTAGGGTTTCAAACTAGGATTTACCATTAGGGTTAGCGTTTCAAACTAGGGTTTTACATTGGGGTTAGGGCTACAAACTAGGGTTTAACATTAGGATTAGGGTTTCAAACTAGGGTTTTACATTAGGGTTAGGGTTTCAAACTAGGGTTTCAAATTAGGCTTAGGGTTTCAATCTAGGGTTTTGTTTTAGGGTTAGGGTTTCAAACAAGGGTTTTTACAATAGGGTTAGGGTTTCAAACTAGGGTTTTACATTAGGTTTAGGGTTTCAAACTAGGGTTTTACATTAGGAGTTAGGGTTACAAACTAGGGTTTTACAATAGGGTTAGGGTTTCAAACTAGGGTTTTACATTAGGGTTAGGTTTCAAACTACTAGGGTTTCAATTTAGGGTTAGGGTTTCAAACTAGGGTTTATCATTAGGGGTTAGGGTTTCAATCTAGGGTTTTACATTAGGGTTAGGGTTTCAAACTAGGGCTTTACATTTGGGTTAGGGTTACAAACAAGGGTTTTACATTAGGGTTAGGGTTTCAAACTAGGGTTTTGCATTAGGTTTAGGGTTTCAAACTAGGGTTTATCATTAGGGTTAGGGTTTCAAACTAGGGTTTTACATTAGGGTTAGGGTTTCAAACAAGGGTTTACCATTAGGTGTTAGGGTTTCAAACAAGGGTTTTACATTAGGGTTTGGGTTTCAAAACAGGGGTTTTAAATTAGGGTTAGGGTTTCAAACTTGGGTTTTACATTAGGTTTAGGGTTTCAAACTAGGGTTTCAAATTAGGGTTTGGGTTTCAAATTGAGGTTTTACATTAGGATTAGGGTTACAAACTAGGGTTTTACATTAGGGTTAGGGTTTCAAACTAGGGTTTCAAATTAGGTTTGGGGTTTCAAACTAGGGTTTTACATTAGGGGTTAGGGTTTCAAACTAGGGTTTTACATTAGGGTTAGGGTTTCAAAATAGGGTTTTACATTAGGGTTAGGGTTTCAAAATAGGGTTTAACATTAGGGTTAGGGTTTCAAACTAGGGTTTCAAATTAGGGTTAGGGTTGCAAACTAGGGTTTTACATTAGCACTAGGGTTTCAAACTCGGGTTTCAAATTAGGGGTAGGGCTTCAAACTAGGGTTTTACATTAGGGTTAGGGTTTCAAACTAGGGTTTCAAATTAGAGTTAGGGTTTCAAACTAGGGTTTTACATTAGGGTTAGGGTTTCAAACTAGGGTTTCAAATTAGGCTTAGGGTTTCAATCTAGGGTTTTGTTTTAGGGTTAGGGTTTCAAACAAGGGTTTTACAATAGGGTTAGGGTTTCAAACTAGGGTTTTACATTAGGTTTAGGGTTTCAAACTAGGGTTTTAAATTAGGGTTAGGGTTACAAACTAGGGTTTTACATTAGGGTTAGGGTTTCAAACTAGGGTTTTACATTAGGGTTAGGGTTTCAAACTAGGGTTTCAATTTAGGGTTAGGGTTTCAAACTAGGGTTTATCATTAGGGTTAGGGTTTCAAACTAGGGTTTTACATTAGGGTTAGGGTTTCAAACTAGGGCTTTACATTTGGGTTAGGGTTACAAACAAGGGTTTTACATTAGGGTTAGGGTTTCAAACTAGGGTTTTGCATTAGGTTTAGGGTTTCAAACTAGGGTTTATCATTAGGGTTAGGCTTTCAAACTAGGGTTTTACATTAGGGTTAGGGTTTCAAACAAGGGTTTTACATTAGGGTTAGGGTTTCAAACAAGGGTTTTACATTAGGGTTAGGGTTTCAAAACAGGGGTTTTAAATTAGGGTTAGGGTTTCAAACTTGGGTTTTACATTAGGTTTAGGGTTTCAAACTAGGGTTTCAAATTAGGGTTTGGGTTTCAAATTGAGGTTTTACATTAGGATTAGGGTTACAAACTAGGGTTTTACATTAGGGTTAGGGTTTCAAACTAGGGTTTCAAATTAGGTTTGGGGTTTCAAACTAGGGTTTTACATTAGGGTTAATGCTTCAAACTAGCATTAGGGTTAGCGTTTCAAACTAGTGTTTTACATTAGGGTTAGTGCTTCAAACTATGGTTTTACATTAGGGTTAGTGTTTCAAACTAGGGTTTTACATTAGGGTTAGGGTTTCAAACTAGGGTTTTACATTAGGGTTAGGGTTTCAAACTAGGGTTTCAATTTAGGGTTAGGGTTTCAAACTAGGGTTTATCATTAGGGTTAGGGTTTCAAACTAGGGTTTTACATTAGGGTTAGGGTTTCAAACTAGGGTTTAACATTAGGGTTAGGGTTTCAAACTAGTGTTTTACTTTAGGTTTAATGCTTTAAACTAGGGTTTTACATTAGGGTTAGCGTTTCAAACTAGGGTTTTACATTAGGGTTAGTGTTTCAAACTAGGGTTTTACATTTGGGTTAGGTTTAGAAACTAGGGTTTTACATTAGGGTTAGGGTTTCAAACTAGGGTTTTGCATTAGGGTTAGGGTTTCAAACTAGGGTTTATCATTAGGGTTAGGGTTTCAAACTAGGGTTTTACATTAGGGTTAGGGTTTCAAACTAGGGTTTAACATTAGGGTTAGGGTTACAAACTAGGATTTTACATGAGGGTTAGGGTTACAAACTAGGGTTTTTTATGAGGGTTAGGGTTTCAAACTAAGGTTTCACATTAGAGTTAGGATTTCAAACAGGGGTTTCAAATTAGGGTTAGGGTTTCAAACAAGGGTTTCAAATTAGGGTTAAGGTTTCAAACTAGGGTTTTACATTAGGGTTAGGGTTTCAAACTAGGGTTTAACTTTAGGGTTAGGGTTTCAAACTAGGGTTTTAAATTAGGGTTAGGGTTACAAACAAGGGGTTTTACATTAGGGTTAGGATTTCAAACTAGGGTTTCAAATTAGGGGTAGGGTTTCAAACTAGGGTTTTACATTAGGGTTAGGGTTTCAAACTAGGGTTTAACATTAGGGTTAGGGTTTCAAACAAGGGTTTCAAATTAGGGTTAGGGTTACAAACAAGGGGTTTTACATTAGGGTTAGGGTTTCAAACTAGGATTTTACATTAGGGTTAGGGTTTCAAACTCGGGTTTAAAATTAGGGTTAGGGTTTCAAACAAGGGTTTTACATTAGGGTTAGGGTTTCAAACTAGGGTTTTACATTAGGGTTAGGGTTTCAAACTAGGGTTTTACATTAGGTTTAGGGTTTCAAACTAGGGTTTTACATTAGGGTTAGGGTTTAAAAAACAGGGGTTAAAAATTAGGGTTAGGGTTTCACACTAGGGTTTTACATTAGGGTTAGGTTTTCAAACTAGGGTTTTACATTAGGGTTAGGGTTTCAAACAAGGGTTTTACATTAGGGTTAGGGTTTCAAAACAGTCATTTTACATTAGGGTTAGGGTTACAAACTAGGGTTTTACATTAGGGTTAGGGTTTCAAACTAGGGTTTCTAATTAGGGTTAGGGTTTCAAACTAGGGTTTTATATTAGGGTTAGGGTTTCAAACTAGGGTTTCAAATTAGGGTTAGGGTTTCAAACTAGGGTTTCAAATTAGGCTTAGGGTTTCAATCTAGGGTTTCAAATTAGGGTTAGGGTTTCAAACAAGGGTTTTACATTAGGGTTAGGGTTTCAAACTAGGGTTTTACATTAGGTTTAGGGTTTCAAACAAGGGTTTTTTCATTAGGGTTAGGGTAACAAACTAGGGTTTTACATTAGGGTTAGGGTTTCAAACTAGGGTTTTAAATTAGGGTTAGGGTTTCAAACTAGGGTTTCAATTTAGGGTTAGGGTTTCAAACTAGGGTTTATCATTAGGGTTAGGGTTTCAAACTAGGGTTTTACATTAGGGTTAGGGTTTCAAACTAGGGCTTATAATTAGGGTTAGGGTTTCAAACTAGTGTTTTACATTAGGGTTAATGCTTCAAACTAGGGTTTCAAATTAGGGTTAGGGTTTCAAACTAGGGTTTTACATTAGGGTTAGGGTTTCAAACTAGGGTTTTACATTAGGGTTAGGGTTTCACACTAAGGTTTTACATTAGGGTTAGGGTTACAAACTAGGGTTTTACATTAGTGTTAGGGTTTCAAACTGGGGTTTCAATTTAGTGTTAGGGTTTCAAACTAGTGTTTTACATTAGGGTTAGTGCTTCAAACTATGGTTTTACATTAGGGTTAGGGTTTCAAACTAGGGTTTCAAATTAGGGTTAGGGTTACAAACAAGGGGTTTTACATTAGGGTTAGGGTTTCAAACTAGGGTTTTACATTAGGGTTAGGGTTTCAAACTCGGGTTTAAAATTAGGGTAAGGGTTTCAAACAAGGGTTTTACATTAGGGTTAGGGTTTCAAACTAGGGTTTTACATTAGGGTTAGGGTTTCAAACTAGGGTTTTACATTAGAGTTAGGGTTACAAACTAGGGTTTTACATTAGGGTTAGGGTTTCAAACTAGGGTTTTACATTAGGGTTAGGGTTTCAAACTAGGGTTTTACATTTGGGTTAGGGTTTCAAACTAGGGTTTCAATTTAGGGTTAGGGTTTCAAACTAGGGTTTATCATTAGGGTTAGGGTTTCAAACTAGGGTTTTACATTAGGGTTAGGGTTTCAAACTAGGGCTTATTATTAGGGTTAGGGTTTCAAACTAGTGTTTTACATTAGGGTTAATGCTTCAAACTAGGGTTTTACATTAGGGTTGGGTTTCAAACTAGGGCTTTACATTTGGGTTAGGGTTACAAACAAGGGTTTTACATTAGGGTTAGGGTTTCAAACTAGGGTTTTGCATTAGGGTTAGGGTTTCAAACTAGGGTTTATCATTAGGGTTAGGGTTTCAAACTAGGGTTTTACATTAGGGTTAGGGTTACAAACTAGGGTTTTACATTACGGTTAGGGTTTCAAACTAGGGTTTAACGTTAGTGTTAGGGTTTCAAACTAGGGTTTTACATTAGGGTTAATGCTTCAAACTAGGGTTTTACATTAGGGTTACGCTTTCAAACTAGGGTTTTACAATAGGGTTAGGGTTTCAAACTAGGGTTTAAAATTAGGGTTAGAGTTTCAAACTAGGGTTTTACATTAGGGTTACTGCTTCAAACTAGGGTTTTACATTAGGGTTAGGGTTTCAAACAAGGGTTTTACATTAGGGTTAGGGTTTCAAACTAGGGTTTAACATTAGGGTTAGGGTTCCAAACTAGGGTTTTACATTAGTGTTAAGGTTACAAACTCGGGTTTAAAATTAGGGTTAGGGTTTCAAACAAGGGTTTTACATTAGGGTTAATGCTTCAAACTAGGGTTTTACATTAGGGTTACGCTTTCAAACTAGGGTTTTACAATAGGGTTAGGGTTTCAAACTAGGGTTACAAATTAGGGTTAGGGTTTCAAACTAGGGTTTTATATTAGGGTTAGGGTTTCAAACTAGGGTTTTACATTAGGTTTAGGGTTTCAAACTAGGGTTTTACATTAGGGTTAGGGTTTAAAAACAGGGGTTAAAAATTAGGGTTAGGGTTTCACACTAGGGTTTTACATTAGGGTTAGGTTTTCAAACTAGGGTTTTACATTAGGGTTAGGGTTTCAAAACAGTCATTTTACATTAGGGTTAGGGTTACAAACTAGGGTTTTATATTAGGGTTAGGGTTTCAAACTAGGGTTTCTAATTAGGGTTAGGGTTTCAAACTAGGGTTTTACATTAGGGTTAGGGTTTCAAACTAGGGTTTCAAATTAGGGTTAGGGTTTCAAACTAGGGTTTCAAATTAGGCTTAGGGTTTCAATCTAGGGTTTTGTTTTAGGGTTAGGGTTTCAAACAAGGGTTTTACATTAGGGTTAGGGTTTCAAACTAGGGTTTTACATTAGGTTTAGGGTTTCAAACAAGGGTTTTTTCATTAGGGTTAGGGTTACAAACTAGGGTTTTACATTAGGGTTAGGGTTTCAAACTAGGGTTTTAAATTAGGGTTAGGGTTTCAAACTAGGGTTTCAATTTAGGGTTAGGGTTTCAAACTAGGGTTTATCATTAGGGTTAGGGTTTCAAACTAGGGTTTTACATTAGGGTTAGGGTTTCAAACTAGGGCTTATTATTAGGGTTAGGGTTTCAAACTAGTGTTTTACATTAGGGTTAATGCTTCAAACTAGGGTTTTACATTAGGGTTGGGTTTCAAACTAGGGCTTTACATTTGGGTTAGGGTTACAAACAAGGGTTTTACATTAGGGTTAGGGTTTCAAACTAGGGTTTTGCATTAGGGTTAGGGTTTCAAACTAGGGTTTCTAATTAGGGTTAGGGTTTCAAACTAGGGTTTAACGTTAGTGTTAGGGTTTCAAACTAGGGTTTTACATTAGGGTTAATGCTTCAAACTAGGGTTTTACATTAGGGTTACGCTTTCAAACTAGGGTTTTACAATAGGGTTAGGGTTTCAAACTAGGGTTTAAAATTAGGGTTAGAGTTTCAAACTAGGGTTTTACATTAGGGTTACTGCTTCAAACTAGGGTTTTACATTAGGGTTAGGGTTTCAAACAAGGGTTTTACATTAGGGTTAGGGTTTCAAACTAGGGTTTAACATTAGGGTTAGGGTTCCAAACTAGGGTTTTACATTAGTGTTAAGGTTACAAACTCGGGTTTAAAATTAGGGTTAGGGTTTCAAACAAGGGTTTTACATTAGGGTTAGGGTTTCAAACTAGGGTTTTACATTAGGGTTAGGGTTTCAAACTAGGGTTTTACATTAGGTTTAGGGTTTCAAACTAGGGTTTTACATTAGGGTTAGGGTTTAAAAACAGGGGTTAAAAATTAGGGTTAGGGTTTCACACTAGGGTTTTACATTAGGGTTAGGTTTTCAAACTAGGGTTTTACATTAGGGTTAGGGTTTCAAAACAGTCATTTTACATTAGGGTTAGGGTTACAAACTAGGGTTTTATATTAGGGTTAGGGTTTCAAACTAGGGTTTCTAATTAGGGTTAGGGTTTCAAACTAGGGTTTTACATTAGGGTTAGGGTTTCAAACTAGGGTTTCAAATTAGGGTTAGGGTTTCAAACTAGGGTTTCAAATTAGGCTTAGGGTTTCAATCTAGGGTTTTGTTTTAGGGTTAGGGTTTCAAACAAGGGTTTTACATTAGGGTTAGGGTTTCAAACTAGGGTTTTACATTAGGTTTAGGGTTTCAAACAAGGGTTTTTTCATTAGGGTTAGGGTTACAAACTAGGGTTTTACATTAGGGTTAGGGTTTCAAACTAGGGTTTTAAATTAGGGTTAGGGTTTCAAACTAGGGTTTCAATTTAGGGTTAGGGTTTCAAACTAGGGTTTATCATTAGGGTTAGGGTTTCAAACTAGGGTTTTACATTAGGGTTAGGGTTTCAAACTAGGGCTTATAATTAGGGTTAGGGTTTCAAACTAGTGTTTTACATTAGGGTTAATGCTTCAAACTAGGGTTTCAAATTAGGGTTAGGGTTTCAAACTAGGGTTTTACATTAGGGTTAGGGTTTCAAACTAGGGTTTTACATTAGGGTTAGGGTTTCACACTAAGGTTTTACATTAGGGTTAGGGTTACAAACTAGGGTTTTACATTAGTGTTAGGGTTTCAAACTGGGGTTTCAATTTAGTGTTAGGGTTTCAAACTAGTGTTTTACATTAGGGTTAGTGCTTCAAACTATGGTTTTACATTAGGGTTAGGGTTTCAAACTAGGGTTTTACATTAGGGTTAGGGTTTCAAACTAGGGTTTTACATTAGGGTTAGGGTTTCAAACTAGGGTTTCAAATTAGGGTTAGGGTTACAAACAAGGGGTTTTACATTAGGGTTAGGGTTTCAAACTAGGGTTTTACATTAGGGCTAGGGTTTCAAACTCGGGTTTAAAATTAGGGTAAGGGTTTCAAACAAGGGTTTTACATTAGGGTTAGGGTTTCAAACTAGGGTTTTACATTAGGGTTAGGGTTTCAAACTAGGGTTTTACATTAGGGTTAGGGTTTCAAACTAGGGTTTTACATTAGAGTTAGGGTTACAAACTAGGGTTTTACATTAGGGTTAGGGTTTCAAACTAGGGTTTTACATTAGGGTTAGGGTTTCAAACTAGGGTTTTACATTAGGGTTACGGTTTCAAACTAGCGTTTCAATTTAGGGTTAGGGTTTCAAACTAGGGTTTATCATTAGGGTTAGGGTTTCAAACTAGGGTTTTACATTAGGGTTAGGGTTTCAAACTAGGGCTTATTATTAGGGTTAGGGTTTCAAACTAGTGTTTTACATTAGGGTTAATGCTTCAAACTAGGGTTTTACATTAGGGTTGGGTTTCAAACTAGGGCTTTACATTTGGGTTAGGGTTACAAACAAGGGTTTTACATTAGGGTTAGGGTTTCAAACTAGGGTTTTGCATTAGGGTTAGGGTTTCAAACTAGGGTTTATCATTAGGGTTAGGGTTTCAAACTAGGGTTTTACATTAGGGTTAGGGTTACAAACTAGGGTTTTACATTACGGTTAGGGTTTCAAACTAGGGTTTAACGTTAGTGTTAGGGTTTCAAACTAGGGTTTTACATTAGGGTTAATGCTTCAAACTAGTGTTTTACATTAGGGTTACGCTTTCAAACTAGGGTTTTACAATAGGGTTAGGGTTTCAAACTAGGGTTTAAAATTAGGGTTAGAGTTTCAAACTAGGGTTTTACATTAGGGTTACTGCTTCAAACTAGGGTTTTACATTAGGGTTAGGGTTTCAAACAAGGGTTTTACATTAGGGTTAGGGTTTCAAACTAGGGTTTAACATTAGGGTTAGGGTTCCAAACTAGGGTTTTACATTAGTGTTAAGGTTACAAACTAGGGTTTTACATTAGGGTTAGGGTTTCAAACTAGGGTTTCAAATTAGGGTTAGGGTATCAAACTAGGCTTTCTAATTAGGGTTAGGGTATTAAACTAGGGTTTATCATTAGGGTTAGGGTTTCAAACTAGGGTTTTACATTAGGGTTAGGGTTTCAAACTAGGGTTTCTAATTAGGGTTAGGGTTTCAAACTAGGGTTTTATATTAGGGTTAGGGTTTCAAACTAGGGTTTCAAATTAGGGTTAGGGTTTCAAACAAGGGTTTTACATTAGGGTTAGGGTTTCAAACAAGGATTTTACATTAGGGTTAGGGTTTCAAAACAGGGGTTTTAAATTAGGGTTAGGGTTTCAAACTTGGGTTTTACATTAGGTTTAGGGTTTCAAACTAGGGTTTCAAATTAGGGTTTGGGTTTCAAATTGAGGTTTTACATTAGGATTAGGGTTACAAACTAGGGTTTTACATTAGGGTTAGGGTTTCAAACTAGGGTTTCAAATTAGGTTTGGGGTTTCAAACTAGGGTTTTACATTAGGGTTAGGGTTAGGGTTTCAAACTAGGGTTTTACATTAGGGTTAGGGTTTCAAAATAGGGTTTAACATTAGGGTTAGGGTTTCAAACTAGGGTTTCAAATTAGGGTTAGGGTTGCAAACTAGGGTTTTACATTAGCGCTAGGGTTTCAAACTCGGGTTTCAAATTAGGGGTAGGGTTTCAAACTAGGGTTTTACATCAGGGTTAGGGTTTCAAACTAGGGTTTCAAATTAGGGTTAGGGTTTCAAACTAGTGTTTTACATTAGGGTTAGGGTTTCAAACTAGGGTTTTACATTAGGGTTAGGGTTTCACACTAAGGTTTTACATTAGGGTTAGGGTTACAAACTAGGGTTTTACATTAGTGTTAGGGTTTCAAACTGGAGTTTCAATTTAGTGTTTGGGTTTCAAATTAGGGTTTAACATTAGGGTTAATGCTTCAAACTAGGGTTTTACATTAGGGTTAGCGTTTCAAACTAGTGTTTTACATTAGGGTTAGTGCTTCAAACTATGGTTTTACATTAGGGTTAGGGTTTCAAACTAGGGTTTTACATTAGGGTTAGGGTTTCAAACTAGGGTTTTACATTAGGGTTAGGGTTTCAAACTAGGGTTTCAATTTAGGGTTAGGGTTTAAAACTAGGGTTTATCATTAGGGTTAGGGTTTCAAACTAGGGTTTTGCATTAGGGTTAGGGTTTCAAACTAGGGTTTATCATTAGGGTTAGGGTTTCAAACTAGGGTTTTACATTAGGGTTAGGGTTTCAAACTAGGGTTTAACATTAGGGTTAGGGTTACAAACTAGGATTTTACATTAGGGTTAGGGTTACAAACTAGGGTTTTTTATGAGGGTTAGGGATTCAAACTAAGGTTTCACATTAGAGTTAGGATTTCAAACAGGGGTTTCAAATTAGGCTTAGGGTTTCAAACAAGGGTTTCAAATTAGGGTTAAGGTTTCAAACTAGGGTTTTACATTAGGGTTAGGGTTTCAAACTAGGGTTTAACATTAGGGTTAGGGTTTCAAACTAGGGTTTCAAATTAGGGTTAGGGTTACAAACAAGGGGTTTTACATTAGGGTTAGGATTTCAAACTAGGGTTTCAAATTAGGGGTAGGGTTTCAAACTAGGGTTTTACATTAGGGTTAGGGTTTCAAACTAGGGTTTAACATTAGGGTTAGGGTTTCAAACTAGGGTTTCAAATTAGGGTTAGGGTTACAAACAAGGGGTTTTACATTAGGGTTAGGGTTTCAAACTAGGGTTTTACATTAGGGTTAGGGTTTCAAACTAGGGTTTTACATTAGGTTTAGTGTTTCAAACTAGGGTTTTACATTAGGGTTAGGGTTTAAAAACAGGGGTTAAAAATTAGGGTTAGGGTTTCACACTAGGGTTTTACATTAGGGTTAGGTTTTCAAACTAGGGTTTTACATTAGGGTTAGTGTTTCAAACAAGGGTTTTACATTAGGGTTAGGGTTTCAAAACAGTCATTTTACATTAGGGTTAGGGTTACAAACTAGGGTTTTATATTAGGGTTAGGGTTTCAAACTAGGGTTTCAAATTAGGCTTAGGGTTTCAATCTAGGGTTTTGTTTTAGGGTTAGGGTTTCAAACAAGGGTTTTACATTAGGGTTAGGGTTTCAAACTAGGGTTTTACATTAGGTTTAGGGTTTCAAACTAGGGTTTTACATTAGGGTTAGGGTTTCAAACTAGGGTTTTAAATTAGGGTTAGGGTTTCAAACTAGGGTTTCAATTTAGGGTTAGGGTTTCAAACTAGGGTTTATCATTAGGGTTAGGGTTTCAAACTAGGGTTTTACATTAGGGTTAGGGTTTCAAACTAGGGCTTATAATTAGGGTTAGGGTTTCAAACTAGTGTTTTACATTAGGGTTAATGCTTCAAACTAGGGTTTCAAATTAGGGTTAGGGTTTCAAACTAGGGTTTTACATTAGGGTTAGGGTTTCAAACTAGGGTTTTACATTAGGGTTAGGGTTTCACACTAAGGTTTTACATTAGGGTTAGGGTTACAAACTAGGGTTTCAAATTAGGGTTAGGGTTTCAAACTAGGGTTTTACATTAGGGTTAGGGTTTCAAACTAGGGTTTTACATTAGGGTTAGGGTTTCACACTAAGGTTTTACATTAGGGTTAGGGTTACAAACTAGGGTTTTACATTAGGGTTAGGGTTTCAAACTAGGGTTTTACATTAGGGTTAGGGTTTCAAACTCGGGTTTAAAATAAGGGTTAGGGTTTCAAACTAGGGCTTTACATTAGGGTTAGGGTTTAAAACTAGGGTTTCAAATTAGGCTTAGGGTTTCAAGCTAGGGTTTTGTTTTAGGGTTAGGGTTTCAAACAAGGGTTTTACATTAGGGTTAGGGTTTCAAACTATTGTTTTACATTAGGGTTAGGGTTTCAAACTAGGGTTTTACATTAGAGTTAGGGTTACAAACTAGGGTTTTACATTAGGGTTAGGGTTTCAAACTAGGGTTTTACATTAGGGTTAGGGTTTCAAACTATGGTTTTACATTAGGGTTAGGGTTACAAACTAGGGTTTTACATTAGGGTTAGGGTTTCAAACTAGGGTTTTACATTAGGGTTAGGGTTTCAAATTAGGGTTTAACATTAGGGTTAGCGTTTCAAACTGTTGTTTTAAATTAGGGTTAATGCTTCAAACTAGGGTTTTACATTAGGGTTAGGGTTTTAAACTATGGTTTCAAATTAGATTTGGGGTTTCAAACTAGGGTTTTACATTAGAGTTAGCGTTTCAAACTAGTGTTTTACATTAGGGTAAGTGCTTCAAACTAGGGTTTTACATTAGGGTTAATGCTTCAAACTAGGGTTTTACATTAGGGTTAGGGTTTCAAACTAGGGTTTTACATTAGTGTTAGGTTTTCAAACTAGGGTTTTACATTTGGGTTAGGGTTACAAACTAGGGTTTTACATTAGGTTTAGGGTTTCAAACTAGGGTTTCAAATTAGGCTTAGCGTTTCAAACTTGGGTTTTACATTAGGGTTAGGGTTTCAAACAAGGGTTTTACATTAGGGTTAGGGTTTCAAACTAGGGTTTAACATTAGGGTTAGCGTTTCAAACTAGGGTTTTACATTGGGGTTAGGGTTACAAACTAGGGTTTAACATTAGGATTAGGGTTTCAAACTAGGGTTTTACATTAGGGTTAGGGTTTCAAACTAGGGTTTCAAATTAGGCTTAGGGTTTCAATCTAGGGTTTTGTTTTAGGGTTAGGGTTTCAAACAAGGGTTTTACAATAGGGTTAGGGTTTCAAACTAGGGTTTTACATTAGGTTTAGGGTTTCAAACTAGGGTTTTATATTAGGGTTAGGGTTTCAAACTAGGGTTTTACATTAGGTTTAGGGTTACAAACTCGGGTTTAAAATTAGGGTTAGGGTTTCAAACAAGGGTTTTACATTAGGGTTAATGCGTCAAACTAGGGTTTTACATTAGGGTTACGCTTTCAAACTAGGGTTTTACAATAGGGTTAGGGTTTCAAACTAGGGTTACAAATTAGGGTTAGGGTTTCAAACTAGGGTTTTATATTAGGGTTAGGGTTTCAAACTAGGGTTTTACATTAGGTTTAGGGTTTCAAACTAGGGTTTTACATTAGGGTTAGGGTTTAAAAACAGGGGTTAAAAATTAGGGTTAGGGTTTCACACTAGGGTTTTACATTAGGGTTAGGTTTTCAAACTAGGGTTTTACATTAGGGTTAGGGTTTCAAAACAGTCATTTTACATTAGGGTTAGGGTTACAAACTAGGGTTTTATATTAGGGTTAGGGTTTCAAACTAGGGTTTCTAATTAGGGTTAGGGTTTCAAACTAGGGTTTTACATTAGGGTTAGGGTTTCAAACTAGGGTTTCAAATTAGGGTTAGGGTTTCAAACTAGGGTTTCAAATTAGGCTTAGGGTTTCAATCTAGGGTTTTGTTTTAGGGTTAGGGTTTCAAACAAGGGTTTTACATTAGGGTTAGGGTTTCAAACTAGGGTTTTACATTAGGTTTAGGGTTTCAAACAAGGGTTTTTTCATTAGGGTTAGGGTTACAAACTAGGGTTTTACATTAGGGTTAGGGTTTCAAACTAGGGTTTTAAATTAGGGTTAGGGTTTCAAACTAGGGTTTCAATTTAGGGTTAGGGTTTCAAACTAGGGTTTATCATTAGGGTTAGGGTTTCAAACTAGGGTTTTACATTAGGGTTAGGGTTTCAAACTAGGGCTTATTATTAGGGTTAGGGTTTCAAACTAGTGTTTTACATTAGGGTTAATGCTTCAAACTAGGGTTTTACATTAGGGTTGGGTTTCAAACTAGGGCTTTACATTTGGGTTAGGGTTACAAACAAGGGTTTTACATTAGGGTTAGGGTTTCAAACTAGGGTTTTGCATTAGGGTTAGGGTTTCAAACTAGGGTTTATCATTAGGGTTAGGGTTTCAAACTAGGGTTTTACATTAGGGTTAGGGTTTTAAACTATGGTTTCAAATTAGATTTGGGGTTTCAAACTAGGGTTTTACATTAGAGTTAGCGTTTCAAACTAGTGTTTTACATTAGGGTTAGTGCTTCAAACTAGGGTTTTACATTAGGGTTAATGCTTCAAACTAGGGTTTTACATTAGGGTTAGGGTTTCAAACTAGGGTTTTACATTAGTGTTAGGTTTTCAAACTAGGGTTTTACATTTGGGTTAGGGTTACAAACTAGGGTTTTACATTAGGTTTAGGGTTTCAAACTAGGGTTTCAAATTAGGCTTAGCGTTTCAAACTTGGGTTTTACATTAGGGTTAGGGTTTCAAACAAGGGTTTTACATTAGGGTTAGGGTTTCAAACTAGGATTTACCATTAGGGTTAGCGTTTCAAACTAGGGTTTTACATTGGGGTTAGGGCTACAAACTAGGGTTTAACATTAGGATTAGGGTTTCAAACTAGGGTTTTACATTAGGGTTAGGGTTTCAAACTAGGGTTTCAAATTAGGCTTAGGGTTTCAATCTAGGGTTTTGTTTTAGGGTTAGGGTTTCAAACAAGGGTTTTACAATAGGGTTAGGGTTTCAAACTAGGGTTTTACATTAGGTTTAGGGTTTCAAACTAGGGTTTTACATTAGGGTTAGGGTTACAAACTAGGGTTTTACAATAGGGTTAGGGTTTCAAACTAGGGTTTTACATTAGGGTTAGGGTTTCAAACTAGGGTTTCAATTTAGGGTTAGGGTTTCAAACTAGGGTTTATCATTAGGGTTAGGGTTTCAATCTAGGGTTTTACATTAGGGTTAGGGTTTCAAACTAGGGCTTTACATTTGGGTTAGGGTTACAAACAAGGGTTTTACATTAGGGTTAGGGTTTCAAACTAGGGTTTTGCATTAGGTTTAGGGTTTCAAACTAGGGTTTATCATTAGGGTTAGGGTTTCAAACTAGGGTTTTACATTAGGGTTAGGGTTTCAAACAAGGGTTTTACATTAGGGTTAGGGTTTCAAACAAGGGTTTTACATTAGGGTTTGGGTTTCAAAACAGGGGTTTTAAATTAGGGTTAGGGTTTCAAACTTGGGTTTTACATTAGGTTTAGGGTTTCAAACTAGGGTTTCAAATTAGGGTTTGGGTTTCAAATTGAGGTTTTACATTAGGATTAGGGTTACAAACTAGGGTTTTACATTAGGGTTAGGGTTTCAAACTAGGGTTTCAAATTAGGTTTGGGGTTTCAAACTAGGGTTTTACATTAGGGTTAGGGTTTCAAACTAGGGTTTTACATTAGGGTTAGGGTTTCAAAATAGGGTTTTACATTAGGGTTAGGGTTTCAAAATAGGGTTTAACATTAGGGTTAGGGTTTCAAACTAGGGTTTCAAATTAGGGTTAGGGTTGCAAACTAGGGTTTTACATTAGCACTAGGGTTTCAAACTCGGGTTTCAAATTAGGGGTAGGGCTTCAAACTAGGGTTTTACATTAGGGTTAGGGTTTCAAACTAGGGTTTCAAATTAGAGTTAGGGTTTCAAACTAGGGTTTTACATTAGGGTTAGGGTTTCAAACTAGGGTTTCAAATTAGGCTTAGGGTTTCAATCTAGGGTTTTGTTTTAGGGTTAGGGTTTCAAACAAGGGTTTTACAATAGGGTTAGGGTTTCAAACTAGGGTTTTACATTAGGTTTAGGGTTTCAAACTAGGGTTTTAAATTAGGGTTAGGGTTACAAACTAGGGTTTTACATTAGGGTTAGGGTTTCAAACTAGGGTTTTACATTAGGGTTAGGGTTTCAAACTAGGGTTTCAATTTAGGGTTAGGGTTTCAAACTAGGGTTTATCATTAGGGTTAGGGTTTCAAACTAGGGTTTTACATTAGGGTTAGGGTTTCAAACTAGGGCTTTACATTTGGGTTAGGGTTACAAACAAGGGTTTTACATTAGGGTTAGGGTTTCAAACTAGGGTTTTGCATTAGGTTTAGGGTTTCAAACTAGGGTTTATCATTAGGGTTAGGCTTTCAAACTAGGGTTTTACATTAGGGTTAGGGTTTCAAACAAGGGTTTTACATTAGGGTTAGGGTTTCAAACAAGGGTTTTACATTAGGGTTAGGGTTTCAAAACAGGGGTTTTAAATTAGGGTTAGGGTTTCAAACTTGGGTTTTACATTAGGTTTAGGGTTTCAAACTAGGGTTTCAAATTAGGGTTTGGGTTTCAAATTGAGGTTTTACATTAGGATTAGGGTTACAAACTAGGGTTTTACATTAGGGTTAGGGTTTCAAACTAGGGTTTCAAATTAGGTTTGGGGTTTCAAACTAGGGTTTTACATTAGGGTTAATGCTTCAAACTAGGGTTTTACATTAGGGTTAGCGTTTCAAACTAGTGTTTTACATTAGGGTTAGTGCTTCAAACTATGGTTTTACATTAGGGTTAGTGTTTCAAACTAGGGTTTTACATTAGGGTTAGGGTTTCAAACTAGGGTTTTACATTAGGGTTAGGGTTTCAAACTAGGGTTTCAATTTAGGGTTAGGGTTTCAAACTAGGGTTTATCATTAGGGTTAGGGTTTCAAACTAGGGTTTTACATTAGGGTTAGGGTTTCAAACTAGGGTTTAACATTAGGGTTAGGGTTTCAAACTAGTGTTTTACTTTAGGTTTAATGCTTTAAACTAGGGTTTTACATTAGGGTTAGCGTTTCAAACTAGGGTTTTACATTAGGGTTAGTGTTTCAAACTAGGGTTTTACATTTGGGTTAGGTTTAGAAACTAGGGTTTTACATTAGGGTTAGGGTTTCAAACTAGGGTTTTGCATTAGGGTTAGGGTTTCAAACTAGGGTTTATCATTAGGGTTAGGGTTTCAAACTAGGGTTTTACATTAGGGTTAGGGTTTCAAACTAGGGTTTAACATTAGGGTTAGGGTTACAAACTAGGATTTTACATGAGGGTTAGGGTTACAAACTAGGGTTTTTTATGAGGGTTAGGGTTTCAAACTAAGGTTTCACATTAGAGTTAGGATTTCAAACAGGGGTTTCAAATTAGGGTTAGGGTTTCAAACAAGGGTTTCAAATTAGGGTTAAGGTTTCAAACTAGGGTTTTACATTAGGGTTAGGGTTTCAAACTAGGGTTTAACTTTAGGGTTAGGGTTTCAAACTAGGGTTTTAAATTAGGGTTAGGGTTACAAACAAGGGGTTTTACATTAGGGTTAGGATTTCAAACTAGGGTTTCAAATTAGGGGTAGGGTTTCAAACTAGGGTTTTACATTAGGGTTAGGGTTTCAAACTAGGGTTTAACATTAGGGTTAGGGTTTCAAACAAGGGTTTCAAATTAGGGTTAGGGTTACAAACAAGGGGTTTTACATTAGGGTTAGGGTTTCAAACTAGGATTTTACATTAGGGTTAGGGTTTCAAACTCGGGTTTAAAATTAGGGTTAGGGTTTCAAACAAGGGTTTTACATTAGGGTTAGGGTTTCAAACTAGGGTTTTACATTAGGGTTAGGGTTTCAAACTAGGGTTTTACATTAGGTTTAGGGTTTCAAACTAGGGTTTTACATTAGGGTTAGGGTTTAAAAAACAGGGGTTAAAAATTAGGGTTAGGGTTTCACACTAGGGTTTTACATTAGGGTTAGGTTTTCAAACTAGGGTTTTACATTAGGGTTAGGGTTTCAAACAAGGGTTTTACATTAGGGTTAGGGTTTCAAAACAGTCATTTTACATTAGGGTTAGGGTTACAAACTAGGGTTTTACATTAGGGTTAGGGTTTCAAACTAGGGTTTCTAATTAGGGTTAGGGTTTCAAACTAGGGTTTTATATTAGGGTTAGGGTTTCAAACTAGGGTTTCAAATTAGGGTTAGGGTTTCAAACTAGGGTTTCAAATTAGGCTTAGGGTTTCAATCTAGGGTTTCAAATTAGGGTTAGGGTTTCAAACAAGGGTTTTACATTAGGGTTAGGGTTTCAAACTAGGGTTTTACATTAGGTTTAGGGTTTCAAACAAGGGTTTTTTCATTAGGGTTAGGGTAACAAACTAGGGTTTTACATTAGGGTTAGGGTTTCAAACTAGGGTTTTAAATTAGGGTTAGGGTTTCAAACTAGGGTTTCAATTTAGGGTTAGGGTTTCAAACTAGGGTTTATCATTAGGGTTAGGGTTTCAAACTAGGGTTTTACATTAGGGTTAGGGTTTCAAACTAGGGCTTATAATTAGGGTTAGGGTTTCAAACTAGTGTTTTACATTAGGGTTAATGCTTCAAACTAGGGTTTCAAATTAGGGTTAGGGTTTCAAACTAGGGTTTTACATTAGGGTTAGGGTTTCAAACTAGGGTTTTACATTAGGGTTAGGGTTTCACACTAAGGTTTTACATTAGGGTTAGGGTTACAAACTAGGGTTTTACATTAGTGTTAGGGTTTCAAACTGGGGTTTCAATTTAGTGTTAGGGTTTCAAACTAGTGTTTTACATTAGGGTTAGTGCTTCAAACTATGGTTTTACATTAGGGTTAGGGTTTCAAACTAGGGTTTCAAATTAGGGTTAGGGTTACAAACAAGGGGTTTTACATTAGGGTTAGGGTTTCAAACTAGGGTTTTACATTAGGGTTAGGGTTTCAAACTCGGGTTTAAAATTAGGGTAAGGGTTTCAAACAAGGGTTTTACATTAGGGTTAGGGTTTCAAACTAGGGTTTTACATTAGGGTTAGGGTTTCAAACTAGGGTTTTACATTAGAGTTAGGGTTACAAACTAGGGTTTTACATTAGGGTTAGGGTTTCAAACTAGGGTTTTACATTAGGGTTAGGGTTTCAAACTAGGGTTTTAAATTTGGGTTAGGGTTTCAAACTAGGGTTTCAATTTAGGGTTAGGGTTTCAAACTAGGGTTTATCATTAGGGTTAGGGTTTCAAACTAGGGTTTTACATTAGGGTTAGGGTTTCAAACTAGGGCTTATTATTAGGGTTAGGGTTTCAAACTAGTGTTTTACATTAGGGTTAATGCTTCAAACTAGGGTTTTACATTAGGGTTGGGTTTCAAACTAGGGCTTTACATTTGGGTTAGGGTTACAAACAAGGGTTTTACATTAGGGTTAGGGTTTCAAACTAGGGTTTTGCATTAGGGTTAGGGTTTCAAACTAGGGTTTATCATTAGGGTTAGGGTTTCAAACTAGGGTTTTACATTAGGGTTAGGGTTACAAACTAGGGTTTTACATTACGGTTAGGGTTTCAAACTAGGGTTTAACGTTAGTGTTAGGGTTTCAAACTAGGGTTTTACATTAGGGTTAATGCTTCAAACTAGGGTTTTACATTAGGGTTACGCTTTCAAACTAGGGTTTTACAATAGGGTTAGGGTTTCAAACTAGGGTTTAAAATTAGGGTTAGAGTTTCAAACTAGGGTTTTACATTAGGGTTACTGCTTCAAACTAGGGTTTTACATTAGGGTTAGGGTTTCAAACAAGGGTTTTACATTAGGGTTAGGGTTTCAAACTAGGGTTTAACATTAGGGTTAGGGTTCCAAACTAGGGTTTTACATTAGTGTTAAGGTTACAAACTCGGGTTTAAAATTAGGGTTAGGGTTTCAAACAAGGGTTTTACATTAGGGTTAATGCTTCAAACTAGGGTTTTACATTAGGGTTACGCTTTCAAACTAGGGTTTTACAATAGGGTTAGGGTTTCAAACTAGGGTTACAAATTAGGGTTAGGGTTTCAAACTAGGGTTTTATATTAGGGTTAGGGTTTCAAACTAGGGTTTTACATTAGGTTTAGGGTTTCAAACTAGGGTTTTACATTAGGGTTAGGGTTTAAAAACAGGGGTTAAAAATTAGGGTTAGGGTTTCACACTAGGGTTTTACATTAGGGTTAGGTTTTCAAACTAGGGTTTTACATTAGGGTTAGGGTTTCAAAACAGTCATTTTACATTAGGGTTAGGGTTACAAACTAGGGTTTTATATTAGGGTTAGGGTTTCAAACTAGGGTTTCTAATTAGGGTTAGGGTTTCAAACTAGGGTTTTACATTAGGGTTAGGGTTTCAAACTAGGGTTTCAAATTAGGGTTAGGGTTTCAAACTAGGGTTTCAAATTAGGCTTAGGGTTTCAATCTAGGGTTTTGTTTTAGGGTTAGGGTTTCAAACAAGGGTTTTACATTAGGGTTAGGGTTTCAAACTAGGGTTTTACATTAGGTTTAGGGTTTCAAACAAGGGTTTTTTCATTAGGGTTAGGGTTACAAACTAGGGTTTTACATTAGGGTTAGGGTTTCAAACTAGGGTTTTAAATTAGGGTTAGGGTTTCAAACTAGGGTTTCAATTTAGGGTTAGGGTTTCAAACTAGGGTTTATCATTAGGGTTAGGGTTTCAAACTAGGGTTTTACATTAGGGTTAGGGTTTCAAACTAGGGCTTATTATTAGGGTTAGGGTTTCAAACTAGTGTTTTACATTAGGGTTAATGCTTCAAACTAGGGTTTTACATTAGGGTTGGGTTTCAAACTAGGGCTTTACATTTGGGTTAGGGTTACAAACAAGGGTTTTACATTAGGGTTAGGGTTTCAAACTAGGGTTTTGCATTAGGGTTAGGGTTTCAAACTAGGGTTTATCATTAGGGTTAGGGTTTCAAACTAGGGTTTTACATTAGGGTTAGGGTTACAAACTAGGGTTTTACATTACGGTTAGGGTTTCAAACTAGGGTTTAACGTTAGTGTTAGGGTTTCAAACTAGGGTTTTACATTAGGGTTAATGCTTCAAACTAGGGTTTTACATTAGGGTTACGCTTTCAAACTAGGGTTTTACAATAGGGTTAGGGTTTCAAACTAGGGTTTAAAATTAGGGTTAGAGTTTCAAACTAGGGTTTTACATTAGGGTTACTGCTTCAAACTAGGGTTTTACATTAGGGTTAGGGTTTCAAACAAGGGTTTTACATTAGGGTTAGGGTTTCAAACTAGGGTTTAACATTAGGGTTAGGGTTCCAAACTAGGGTTTTACATTAGTGTTAAGGTTACAAACTCGGGTTTAAAATTAGGGTTAGGGTTTCAAACAAGGGTTTTACATTAGGGTTAGGGTTTCAAACTAGGGTTTTACATTAGGGTTAGGGTTTCAAACTAGGGTTTTACATTAGGTTTAGGGTTTCAAACTAGGGTTTTACATTAGGGTTAGGGTTTAAAAACAGGGGTTAAAAATTAGGGTTAGGGTTTCACACTAGGGTTTTACATTAGGGTTAGGTTTTCAAACTAGGGTTTTACATTAGGGTTAGGGTTTCAAAACAGTCATTTTACATTAGGGTTAGGGTTACAAACTAGGGTTTTATATTAGGGTTAGGGTTTCAAACTAGGGTTTCTAATTAGGGTTAGGGTTTCAAACTAGGGTTTTACATTAGGGTTAGGGTTTCAAACTAGGGTTTCAAATTAGGGTTAGGGTTTCAAACTAGGGTTTCAAATTAGGCTTAGGGTTTCAATCTAGGGTTTTGTTTTAGGGTTAGGGTTTCAAACAAGGGTTTTACATTAGGGTTAGGGTTTCAAACTAGGGTTTTACATTAGGTTTAGGGTTTCAAACAAGGGTTTTTTCATTAGGGTTAGGGTTACAAACTAGGGTTTTACATTAGGGTTAGGGTTTCAAACTAGGGTTTTAAATTAGGGTTAGGGTTTCAAACTAGGGTTTCAATTTAGGGTTAGGGTTTCAAACTAGGGTTTATCATTAGGGTTAGGGTTTCAAACTAGGGTTTTACATTAGGGTTAGGGTTTCAAACTAGGGCTTATAATTAGGGTTAGGGTTTCAAACTAGTGTTTTACATTAGGGTTAATGCTTCAAACTAGGGTTTCAAATTAGGGTTAGGGTTTCAAACTAGGGTTTTACATTAGGGTTAGGGTTTCAAACTAGGGTTTTACATTAGGGTTAGGGTTTCACACTAAGGTTTTACATTAGGGTTAGGGTTACAAACTAGGGTTTTACATTAGTGTTAGGGTTTCAAACTGGGGTTTCAATTTAGTGTTAGGGTTTCAAACTAGTGTTTTACATTAGGGTTAGTGCTTCAAACTATGGTTTTACATTAGGGTTAGGGTTTCAAACTAGGGTTTTACATTAGGGTTAGGGTTTCAAACTAGGGTTTTACATTAGGGTTAGGGTTTCAAACTAGGGTTTCAAATTAGGGTTAGGGTTACAAACAAGGGGTTTTACATTAGGGTTAGGGTTTCAAACTAGGGTTTTACATTAGGGCTAGGGTTTCAAACTCGGGTTTAAAATTAGGGTAAGGGTTTCAAACAAGGGTTTTACATTAGGGTTAGGGTTTCAAACTAGGGTTTTACATTAGGGTTAGGGTTTCAAACTAGGGTTTTACATTAGGGTTAGGGTTTCAAACTAGGGTTTTACATTAGAGTTAGGGTTACAAACTAGGGTTTTACATTAGGGTTAGGGTTTCAAACTAGGGTTTTACATTAGGGTTAGGGTTTCAAACTAGGGTTTTACATTAGGGTTACGGTTTCAAACTAGCGTTTCAATTTAGGGTTAGGGTTTCAAACTAGGGTTTATCATTAGGGTTAGGGTTTCAAACTAGGGTTTTACATTAGGGTTAGGGTTTCAAACTAGGGCTTATTATTAGGGTTAGGGTTTCAAACTAGTGTTTTACATTAGGGTTAATGCTTCAAACTAGGGTTTTACATTAGGGTTGGGTTTCAAACTAGGGCTTTACATTTGGGTTAGGGTTACAAACAAGGGTTTTACATTAGGGTTAGGGTTTCAAACTAGGGTTTTGCATTAGGGTTAGGGTTTCAAACTAGGGTTTATCATTAGGGTTAGGGTTTCAAACTAGGGTTTTACATTAGGGTTAGGGTTACAAACTAGGGTTTTACATTACGGTTAGGGTTTCAAACTAGGGTTTAACGTTAGTGTTAGGGTTTCAAACTAGGGTTTTACATTAGGGTTAATGCTTCAAACTAGTGTTTTACATTAGGGTTACGCTTTCAAACTAGGGTTTTACAATAGGGTTAGGGTTTCAAACTAGGGTTTAAAATTAGGGTTAGAGTTTCAAACTAGGGTTTTACATTAGGGTTACTGCTTCAAACTAGGGTTTTACATTAGGGTTAGGGTTTCAAACAAGGGTTTTACATTAGGGTTAGGGTTTCAAACTAGGGTTTAACATTAGGGTTAGGGTTCCAAACTAGGGTTTTACATTAGTGTTAAGGTTACAAACTAGGGTTTTACATTAGGGTTAGGGTTTCAAACTAGGGTTTCAAATTAGGGTTAGGGTATCAAACTAGGCTTTCTAATTAGGGTTAGGGTATTAAACTAGGGTTTATCATTAGGGTTAGGGTTTCAAACTAGGGTTTTACATTAGGGTTAGGGTTTCAAACTAGGGTTTCTAATTAGGGTTAGGGTTTCAAACTAGGGTTTTATATTAGGGTTAGGGTTTCAAACTAGGGTTTCAAATTAGGGTTAGGGTTTCAAACAAGGGTTTTACATTAGGGTTAGGGTTTCAAACAAGGATTTTACATTAGGGTTAGGGTTTCAAAACAGGGGTTTTAAATTAGGGTTAGGGTTTCAAACTTGGGTTTTACATTAGGTTTAGGGTTTCAAACTAGGGTTTCAAATTAGGGTTTGGGTTTCAAATTGAGGTTTTACATTAGGATTAGGGTTACAAACTAGGGTTTTACATTAGGGTTAGGGTTTCAAACTAGGGTTTCAAATTAGGTTTGGGGTTTCAAACTAGGGTTTTACATTAGGGTTAGGGTTAGGGTTTCAAACTAGGGTTTTACATTAGGGTTAGGGTTTCAAAATAGGGTTTAACATTAGGGTTAGGGTTTCAAACTAGGGTTTCAAATTAGGGTTAGGGTTGCAAACTAGGGTTTTACATTAGCGCTAGGGTTTCAAACTCGGGTTTCAAATTAGGGGTAGGGTTTCAAACTAGGGTTTTACATCAGGGTTAGGGTTTCAAACTAGGGTTTCAAATTAGGGTTAGGGTTTCAAACTAGTGTTTTACATTAGGGTTAGGGTTTCAAACTAGGGTTTTACATTAGGGTTAGGGTTTCACACTAAGGTTTTACATTAGGGTTAGGGTTACAAACTAGGGTTTTACATTAGTGTTAGGGTTTCAAACTGGAGTTTCAATTTAGTGTTTGGGTTTCAAATTAGGGTTTAACATTAGGGTTAATGCTTCAAACTAGGGTTTTACATTAGGGTTAGCGTTTCAAACTAGTGTTTTACATTAGGGTTAGTGCTTCAAACTATGGTTTTACATTAGGGTTAGGGTTTCAAACTAGGGTTTTACATTAGGGTTAGGGTTTCAAACTAGGGTTTTACATTAGGGTTAGGGTTTCAAACTAGGGTTTCAATTTAGGGTTAGGGTTTAAAACTAGGGTTTATCATTAGGGTTAGGGTTTCAAACTAGGGTTTTGCATTAGGGTTAGGGTTTCAAACTAGGGTTTATCATTAGGGTTAGGGTTTCAAACTAGGGTTTTACATTAGGGTTAGGGTTTCAAACTAGGGTTTAACATTAGGGTTAGGGTTACAAACTAGGATTTTACATTAGGGTTAGGGTTACAAACTAGGGTTTTTTATGAGGGTTAGGGATTCAAACTAAGGTTTCACATTAGAGTTAGGATTTCAAACAGGGGTTTCAAATTAGGCTTAGGGTTTCAAACAAGGGTTTCAAATTAGGGTTAAGGTTTCAAACTAGGGTTTTACATTAGGGTTAGGGTTTCAAACTAGGGTTTAACATTAGGGTTAGGGTTTCAAACTAGGGTTTCAAATTAGGGTTAGGGTTACAAACAAGGGGTTTTACATTAGGGTTAGGATTTCAAACTAGGGTTTCAAATTAGGGGTAGGGTTTCAAACTAGGGTTTTACATTAGGGTTAGGGTTTCAAACTAGGGTTTAACATTAGGGTTAGGGTTTCAAACTAGGGTTTCAAATTAGGGTTAGGGTTACAAACAAGGGGTTTTACATTAGGGTTAGGGTTTCAAACTAGGGTTTTACATTAGGGTTAGGGTTTCAAACTAGGGTTTTACATTAGGTTTAGTGTTTCAAACTAGGGTTTTACATTAGGGTTAGGGTTTAAAAACAGGGGTTAAAAATTAGGGTTAGGGTTTCACACTAGGGTTTTACATTAGGGTTAGGTTTTCAAACTAGGGTTTTACATTAGGGTTAGTGTTTCAAACAAGGGTTTTACATTAGGGTTAGGGTTTCAAAACAGTCATTTTACATTAGGGTTAGGGTTACAAACTAGGGTTTTATATTAGGGTTAGGGTTTCAAACTAGGGTTTCAAATTAGGCTTAGGGTTTCAATCTAGGGTTTTGTTTTAGGGTTAGGGTTTCAAACAAGGGTTTTACATTAGGGTTAGGGTTTCAAACTAGGGTTTTACATTAGGTTTAGGGTTTCAAACTAGGGTTTTACATTAGGGTTAGGGTTTCAAACTAGGGTTTTAAATTAGGGTTAGGGTTTCAAACTAGGGTTTCAATTTAGGGTTAGGGTTTCAAACTAGGGTTTATCATTAGGGTTAGGGTTTCAAACTAGGGTTTTACATTAGGGTTAGGGTTTCAAACTAGGGCTTATAATTAGGGTTAGGGTTTCAAACTAGTGTTTTACATTAGGGTTAATGCTTCAAACTAGGGTTTCAAATTAGGGTTAGGGTTTCAAACTAGGGTTTTACATTAGGGTTAGGGTTTCAAACTAGGGTTTTACATTAGGGTTAGGGTTTCACACTAAGGTTTTACATTAGGGTTAGGGTTACAAACTAGGGTTTCAAATTAGGGTTAGGGTTTCAAACTAGGGTTTTACATTAGGGTTAGGGTTTCAAACTAGGGTTTTACATTAGGGTTAGGGTTTCACACTAAGGTTTTACATTAGGGTTAGGGTTACAAACTAGGGTTTTACATTAGGGTTAGGGTTTCAAACTAGGGTTTTACATTAGGGTTAGGGTTTCAAACTCGGGTTTAAAATAAGGGTTAGGGTTTCAAACTAGGGCTTTACATTAGGGTTAGGGTTTAAAACTAGGGTTTCAAATTAGGCTTAGGGTTTCAAGCTAGGGTTTTGTTTTAGGGTTAGGGTTTCAAACAAGGGTTTTACATTAGGGTTAGGGTTTCAAACTATTGTTTTACATTAGGGTTAGGGTTTCAAACTAGGGTTTTACATTAGAGTTAGGGTTACAAACTAGGGTTTTACATTAGGGTTAGGGTTTCAAACTAGGGTTTTACATTAGGGTTAGGGTTTCAAACTATGGTTTTACATTAGGGTTAGGGTTACAAACTAGGGTTTTACATTAGGGTTAGGGTTTCAAACTAGGGTTTTACATTAGGGTTAGGGTTTCAAATTAGGGTTTAACATTAGGGTTAGCGTTTCAAACTGTTGTTTTAAATTAGGGTTAATGCTTCAAACTAGGGTTTTACATTAGGGTTAGGGTTTTAAACTATGGTTTCAAATTAGATTTGGGGTTTCAAACTAGGGTTTTACATTAGAGTTAGCGTTTCAAACTAGTGTTTTACATTAGGGTAAGTGCTTCAAACTAGGGTTTTACATTAGGGTTAATGCTTCAAACTAGGGTTTTACATTAGGGTTAGGGTTTCAAACTAGGGTTTTACATTAGTGTTAGGTTTTCAAACTAGGGTTTTACATTTGGGTTAGGGTTACAAACTAGGGTTTTACATTAGGTTTAGGGTTTCAAACTAGGGTTTCAAATTAGGCTTAGCGTTTCAAACTTGGGTTTTACATTAGGGTTAGGGTTTCAAACAAGGGTTTTACATTAGGGTTAGGGTTTCAAACTAGGGTTTAACATTAGGGTTAGCGTTTCAAACTAGGGTTTTACATTGGGGTTAGGGTTACAAACTAGGGTTTAACATTAGGATTAGGGTTTCAAACTAGGGTTTTACATTAGGGTTAGGGTTTCAAACTAGGGTTTCAAATTAGGCTTAGGGTTTCAATCTAGGGTTTTGTTTTAGGGTTAGGGTTTCAAACAAGGGTTTTACAATAGGGTTAGGGTTTCAAACTAGGGTTTTACATTAGGTTTAGGGTTTCAAACTAGGGTTTTACATTAGGGTTAGGGTTACAAACTAGGGTTTTACAATAGGGTTAGGGTTTCAAACTAGGGTTTTACATTAGGGTTAGGGTTTCAAACTAGGGTTTCAATTTAGGGTTAGGGTTTCAAACTAGGGTTTTACATTAGGGTTAGGGTTTCAAACTAGGGTTTCAATTTAGGGTTAGGGTTTCAAACTAGGGTTTATCATTAGGGTTAGGGTTTCAATCTAGGGTTTTACATTAGGGTTAGGGTTTCAAACTAGGGCTTTACATTTGGGTTAGGGTTACAAACAAGGGTTTTACATTAGGGTTAGGGTTTCAAACTAGGGTTTTGCATTAGGTTTAGGGTTTCAAACTAGGGTTTATCATTAGGGTTAGGGTTTCAAACTAGGGTTTTACATTAGGGTTAGGGTTTCAAACAAGGGTTTTACATTAGGGTTAGGGTTTCAAACAAGGGTTTTACATTAGGGTTTGGGTTTCAAAACAGGGGTTTTAAATTAGGGTTAGGGTTTCAAACTTGGGTTTTACATTAGGTTTAGGGTTTCAAACTAGGGTTTCAAATTAGGGTTTGGGTTTCAAATTGAGGTTTTACATTAGGATTAGGGTTACAAACTAGGGTTTTACATTAGGGTTAGGGTTTCAAACTAGGGTTTCAAATTAGGTTTGGGGTTTCAAACTAGGGTTTTACATTAGGGTTAGGGTTTCAAACTAGGGTTTTACATTAGGGTTAGGGTTTCAAAATAGGGTTTTACATTAGGGTTAGGGTTTCAAAATAGGGTTTAACATTAGGGTTAGGGTTTCAAACTAGGGTTTCAAATTAGGGTTAGGGTTGCAAACTAGGGTTTTACATTAGCACTAGGGTTTCAAACTCGGGTTTCAAATTAGGGGTAGGGCTTCAAACTAGGGTTTTACATTAGGGTTAGGGTTTCAAACTAGGGTTTCAAATTAGAGTTAGGGTTTCAAACTAGGGTTTTACATTAGGGTTAGGGTTTCAAACTAGGGTTTCAAATTAGGCTTAGGGTTTCAATCTAGGGTTTTGTTTTAGGGTTAGGGTTTCAAACAAGGGTTTTACAATAGGGTTAGGGTTTCAAACTAGGGTTTTACATTAGGTTTAGGGTTTCAAACTAGGGTTTTAAATTAGGGTTAGGGTTACAAACTAGGGTTTTACATTAGGGTTAGGGTTTCAAACTAGGGTTTTACATTAGGGTTAGGGTTTCAAACTAGGGTTTCAATTTAGGGTTAGGGTTTCAAACTAGGGTTTATCATTAGGGTTAGGGTTTCAAACTAGGGTTTTACATTAGGGTTAGGGTTTCAAACTAGGGCTTTACATTTGGGTTAGGGTTACAAACAAGGGTTTTACATTAGGGTTAGGGTTTCAAACTAGGGTTTTGCATTAGGTTTAGGGTTTCAAACTAGGGTTTATCATTAGGGTTAGGCTTTCAAACTAGGGTTTTACATTAGGGTTAGGGTTTCAAACAAGGGTTTTACATTAGGGTTAGGGTTTCAAACAAGGGTTTTACATTAGGGTTAGGGTTTCAAAACAGGGGTTTTAAATTAGGGTTAGGGTTTCAAACTTGGGTTTTACATTAGGTTTAGGGTTTCAAACTAGGGTTTCAAATTAGGGTTTGGGTTTCAAATTGAGGTTTTACATTAGGATTAGGGTTACAAACTAGGGTTTTACATTAGGGTTAGGGTTTCAAACTAGGGTTTCAAATTAGGTTTGGGGTTTCAAACTAGGGTTTTACATTAGGGTTAATGCTTCAAACTAGGGTTTTACATTAGGGTTAGCGTTTCAAACTAGTGTTTTACATTAGGGTTAGTGCTTCAAACTATGGTTTTACATTAGGGTTAGTGTTTCAAACTAGGGTTTTACATTAGGGTTAGGGTTTCAAACTAGGGTTTTACATTAGGGTTAGGGTTTCAAACTAGGGTTTCAATTTAGGGTTAGGGTTTCAAACTAGTGTTTATCATTAGGGTTAGGGTTTCAAACTAGGGTTTTACATTAGGGTTAGGGTTTCAAACTAGGGTTTAACATTAGGGTTAGGGTTTCAAACTAGTGTTTTACTTTAGGTTTAATGCTTTAAACTAGGGTTTTACATTAGGGTTAGCGTTTCAAACTAGGGTTTTACATTAGGGTTAGTGTTTCAAACTAGGGTTTTACATTTGGGTTAGGTTTAGAAACTAGGGTTTTACATTAGGGTTAGGGTTTCAAACTAGGGTTTTGCATTAGGGTTAGGGTTTCAAACTAGGGTTTATCATTAGGGTTAGGGTTTCAAACTAGGGTTTTACATTAGGGTTAGGGTTTCAAACTAGGGTTTAACATTAGGGTTAGGGTTACAAACTAGGATTTTACATGAGGGTTAGGGTTACAAACTAGGGTTTTTTATGAGGGTTAGGGTTTCAAACTAAGGTTTCACATTAGAGTTAGGATTTCAAACAGGGGTTTCAAATTAGGGTTAGGGTTTCAAACAAGGGTTTCAAATTAGGGTTAAGGTTTCAAACTAGGGTTTTACATTAGGGTTAGGGTTTCAAACTAGGGTTTAACTTTAGGGTTAGGGTTTCAAACTAGGGTTTCAAATTAGGGTTAGGGTTACAAACAAGGGGTTTTACATTAGGGTTAGGATTTCAAACTAGGGTTTCAAATTAGGGGTAGGGTTTCAAACTAGGGTTTTACATTAGGGTTAGGGTTTCAAACTAGGGTTTAACATTAGGGTTAGGGTTTCAAACAAGGGTTTCAAATTAGGGTTAGGGTTACAAACAAGGGGTTTTACATTAGGGTTAGGGTTTCAAACTAGGATTTTACATTAGGGTTAGGGTTTCAAACTCGGGTTTAAAATTAGGGTTAGGGTTTCAAACAAGGGTTTTACATTAGGGTTAGGGTTTCAAACTAGGGTTTTACATTATGGTTAGGGTTTCAAACTAGGGTTTTACATTAGGTTTAGGGTTTCAAACTAGGGTTTTACATTAGGGTTAGGGTTTAAAAACAGGGGTTAAAAATTAGGGTTAGGGTTTCACACTAGGGTTTTACATTAGGGTTAGGTTTTCAAACTAGGGTTTTACATTAGGGTTAGGGTTTCAAACAAGGGTTTTACATTAGGGTTAGGGTTTCAAAACAGTCATTTTACATTAGGGTTAGGGTTACAAACTAGGGTTTTACATTAGGGTTAGGGTTTCAAACTAGGGTTTCTAATTAGGGTTAGGGTTTCAAACTAGGGTTTTATATTAGGGTTAGGGTTTCAAACTAGGGTTTCAAATTAGGGTTAGGGTTTCAAACTAGGGTTTTAAATTAGGCTTAGGGTTTCAATCTAGGGTTTCAAATTAGGGTTAGGGTTTCAAACAAGGGTTTTACATTAGGGTTAGGGTTTCAAACTAGGGTTTTACATTAGGTTTAGGGTTTCAAACAAGGGTTTTTTCATTAGGGTTAGGGTAACAAACTAGGGTTTTACATTAGGGTTAGGGTTTCAAACTAGGGTTTTAAATTAGGGTAAGGGTTTCAAACTAGGGTTTCAATTTAGGGTTAGGGTTTCAAACTAGGGTTTATCATTAGGGTTAGGGTTTCAAACTAGGGTTTTACATTAGGGTTAGGGTTTCAAACTAGGGCTTATAATTAGGGTTAGGGTTTCAAACTAGTGTTTTACATTAGGGTTAATGCTTCAAACTAGGGTTTCAAATTAGGGTTAGGGTTTCAAACTAGGGTTTTACATTAGGGTTAGGGTTTCAAACTAGGGTTTTACATTAGGGTTAGGGTTTCACACTAAGGTTTTACATTAGGGTTAGGGTTACAAACTAGGGTTTTACATTAGTGTTAGGGTTTCAAACTGGGGTTTCAATTTAGTGTTAGGGTTTCAAACTAGTGTTTTACATTAGGGTTAGTGCTTCAAACTATGGTTTTACATTAGGGTTAGGGTTTCAAACTAGGGTTTCAAATTAGGGTTAGGGTTACAAACAAGGGGTTTTACATTAGGGTTAGGGTTTCAAACTAGGGTTTTACATTAGGGTTAGGGTTTCAAACTCGGGTTTAAAATTAGGGTAAGGGTTTCAAACAAGGGTTTTACATTAGGGTTAGGGTTTCAAACTAGGGTTTTACATTAGGGTTAGGGTTTCAAACTAGGGTTTTACATTAGAGTTAGGGTTACAAACTAGGGTTTTACATTAGGGTTAGGGTTTCAAACTAGGGTTTTACATTAGGGTTAGGGTTTCAAACTAGGGTTTTACATTAGGGTTAGGGTTTCAAACTAGGGTTTCAATTTAGGGTTAGGGTTTCAAACTAGGGTTTATCATTAGGGTTAGGGTTTCAAACTAGGGTTTTACATTAGGGTTAGGGTTTCAAACTAGGGCTTATTATTAGGGTTAGGGTTTCAAACTAGTGTTTTACATTAGGGTTAATGCTTCAAACTAGGGTTTTACATTAGGGTTGGGTTTCAAACTAGGGCTTTACATTTGGGTTAGGGTTACAAACAAGGGTTTTACATTAGGGTTAGGGTTTCAAACTAGGGTTTTGCATTAGGGTTAGGGTTTCAAACTAGGGTTTATCATTAGGGTTAGGGTTTCAAACTAGGGTTTTACATTAGGGTTAGGGTTGCAAACTAGGGTTTTACATTACGGTTAGGGTTTCAAACTAGGGTTTAACGTTAGTGTTAGGGTTTCAAACTAGGGTTTTACATTAGGGTTAATGCTTCAAACTAGGGTTTTACATTAGGGTTACGCTTTCAAACTAGGGTTTTACAATAGGGTTAGGGTTTCAAACTAGGGTTTAAAATTAGGGTTAGAGTTTCAAACTAGGGTTTTACATTAGGGTTACTGCTTCAAACTAGGGTTTTACATTAGGGTTAGGGTTTCAAACAAGGGTTTTACATTAGGGTTAGGGTTTCAAACTAGGGTTTAACATTAGGGTTAGGGTTCCAAACTAGGGTTTTACATTAGTGTTAAGGTTACAAACTCGGGTTTAAAATTAGGGTTAGGGTTTCAAACAAGGGTTTTACATTAGGGTTAGGGTTTCAAACTAGGGTTTAACATTAGGGTTAGCGTTTCAAACTAGGGTTTTACATTAGGGTTAGGGTTACAAACTAGGGTTTAACATTAGGATTAGGGTTTCAAACTAGGGTTTTACATTAGGGTTAGGGTTTCAAACTAGGGTTTCAAATTAGGCTTAGGGTTTCAATCTAGGGTTTTGTTTTAGGGTTAGGGTTTCAAACAAGGGTTTTTACAATAGGGTTAGGGTTTCAAACTAGGGTTTTACATTAGGTTTAGGGTTTCAAACTAGGGTTTTACATTAGGGTTAGGGTTACAAACTAGGGTTTTACAATAGGGTTAGGGTTTCAAACTAGGGTTTTACATTAGGGTTAGGGTTTCAAACTAGGGTTTCAATTTAGGGTTAGGGTTTCAAACTAGGGTTTATCATTAGGGTTAGGGTTTCAAACTAGGGTTTTACATTAGGGTTAGGGTTTCAAACTAGGGCTTTACATTTGGGTTAGGGTTACAAACAAGGGTTTTACATTAGGGTTAGGGTTTCAAACTAGGGTTTTGCATTAGGTTTAGGGTTTCAAACTAGGGTTTATCATTAGGGTTAGGGTTTCAAACTAGGGTTTTACATTAGGGTTAGGGTTTCAAACAAGGGTTTTACATTAGGGTTAGGGTTTCAAACAAGGGTTTTACATTAGGGTTTGGGTTTCAAAACAGGGGTTTTAAATTAGGGTTAGGGTTTCAAACTTGGGTTTTACATTAGGTTTAGGGTTTCAAACTAGGGTTTCAAATTAGGGTTTGGGTTTCAAATTGAGGTTTTACATTAGGATTAGGGTTACAAACTAGGGTTTTACATTAGGGTTAGGGTTTCAAACTAGGGTTTCAAATTAGGTTTGGGGTTTCAAACTAGGGTTTTACATTAGGGTTAGGGTTTCAAACTAGGGTTTTACATTAGGGTTAGGGTTTCAAAATAGGGTTTTACATTAGGGTTAGGGTTTCAAAATAGGGTTTAACATTAGGGTTAGGGTTTCAAACTAGGGTTTCAAATTAGGGTTAGGGTTGCAAACTAGGGTTTTACATTAGCACTAGGGTTTCAAACTCGGGTTTCAAATTAGGGGTAGGGCTTCAAACTAGGGTTTTACATTAGGGTTAGGGTTTCAAACTAGGGTTTCAAATTAGAGTTAGGGTTTCAAACTAGGGTTTTACATTAGGGTTAGGATTTCAAACTAGGGTTTCAAATTAGGCTTAGGGTTTCAATCTAGGGTTTTGTTTTAGGGTTAGGGTTTCAAACAAGGGTTTTACAATAGGGTTAGGGTTTCAAACAAGGGTTTTACATTAGGGTTAGGGTTTCAAACAAGGGTTTTACATTAGGGTTAGGGTTTCAAAACAGGGGTTTTAAATTAGGGTTAGGGTTTCAAACTTGGGTTTTACATTAGGGTTAGGGTTACAAACTAGGGTTTTTTATGAGGGTTAGGGTTTCAAACTAAGGTTTCACATTAGAGTTAGGATTTCAAACAGGGGTTTCAAATTAGGCTTAGGGTTTCAAACAAGGGTTTCAAATTAGGGTTAAGGTTTCAAACTAGGGTTTTACATTAGGGTTAGGGTTTCAAACTAGGGTTTAACATTAGGGTTAGGGTTTCAAACTAGGGTTTCAAATTAGGGTTAGGGTTACAAACAAGGGGTTTTACATTAGGGTTAGGATTTCAAACTAGGGTTTCAAATTAGGGGTAGGGTTTCAAACTAGGGTTTTACATTAGGGTTAGGGTTTCAAACTAGGGTTTAACATTAGGGTTAGGGTTTCAAACTAGGGTTTCAAATTAGGGTTAGGGTTACAAACAAGGGGTTTTACATTAGGGTTAGGGTTTCAAACTAGGGTTTTACATTAGGGTTAGGGTTTCAAACTAGGGTTTTACATTAGGTTTAGTGTTTCAAACTAGGGTTTTACATTAGGGTTAGGGTTTAAAAACAGGGGTTAAAAATTAGGGTTAGGGTTTCACACTAGGGTTTTACATTAGGGTTAGGTTTTCAAACTAGGGTTTTACATTAGGGTTAGGGTTTCAAACAAGGGTTTTACATTAGGGTTAGGGTTTCAAAACAGTCATTTTACATTAGGGTTAGGGTTACAAACTAGGGTTTTATATTAGGGTTAGGGTTTCAAACTAGGGTTTCAAATTAGACTTAGGGTTTCAATCTAGGGTTTTGTTTTAGGGTTAGGGTTTCAAACAAGGGTTTTACATTAGGGTTAGGGTTTCAAACTTGGGTTTTACATTAGGTTTAGTGTTTCAAACTAGGGTTTTACATTAGGGTTAGGGTTTCAAACTAGGGTTTTAAATTAGGGTTAGGGTTTCAAACTAGGGTTTCAATTTAGGGTTAGGGTTTCAAACTAGGGTTTATCATTAGGGTTAGGGTTTCAAACTAGGGTTTTACATTAGGGTTAGGGTTTCAAACTAGGGCTTATAATTAGGGTTAGGGTTTCAAACTAGTGTTTTACATTAGGGTTAATGCTTCAAACTAGGGTTTCAAATTAGGGTTAGGGTTTCAAACTAGGGTTTTACATTAGGGTTAGGGTTTCAAACTAGGGTTTTACATTAGGGTTAGGGTTTCACACTAAGGTTTTACATTAGGGTTAGGGTTACAAACTAGGGTTTCAAATTAGGGTTAGGGTTTCAAACTAGGGTTTTACATTAGGGTTAGGGTTTCAAACTAGGGTTTTACATTAGGGTTAGGGTTTCACACTAAGGTTTTACATTAGGGTTAGGGTTACAAACTAGGGTTTTACATTAGGGTTAGGGTTTCAAACTAGGGTTTTACATTAGGGTTAGGGTTTCAAACTCGGGTTTAAAATAAGGGTTAGGGTTTCAAACTAGGGCTTTACATTAGGGTTAGGGTTTAAAACTAGGGTTTCAAATTAGGCTTAGGGTTTCAAGCTAGGGTTTTGTTTTAGGGTTAGGGTTTCAAACAAGGGTTTTACATTAGGGTTAGGGTTTCAAACTATTGTTTTACATTAGGGTTAGGGTTTCAAACTAGGGTTTTACATTAGAGTTAGGGTTACAAACTAGGGTTTTACATTAGGGTTAGGGTTTCAAACTAGGGTTTTACATTAGGGTTAGGGTTTCAAACTATGGTTTTACATTAGGGTTAGGGTTACAAACTAGGGTTTTACATTAGGGTTAGGGTTTCAAACTAGGGTTTTACATTAGGGTTAGGGTTTCAAATTAGGGTTTAACATTAGGGTTAGCGTTTCAAACTGTTGTTTTAAATTAGGGTTAATGCTTCAAACTAGGGTTTTACATTAGGGTTAGGGTTTTAAACTATGGTTTCAAATTAGATTTGGGGTTTCAAACTAGGGTTTTACATTAGAGTTAGCGTTTCAAACTAGTGTTTTACATTAGGGTTAGTGCTTCAAACTAGGGTTTTACATTAGGGTTAATGCTTCAAACTAGGGTTTTACATTAGGGTTAGGGTTTCAAACTAGGGTTTTACATTAGTGTTAGGTTTTCAAACTAGGGTTTTACATTTGGGTTAGGGTTACAAACTAGGGTTTTACATTAGGTTTAGGGTTTCAAACTAGGGTTTCAAATTAGGCTTAGCGTTTCAAACTTGGGTTTTACATTAGGGTTAGGGTTTCAAACAAGGGTTTTACATTAGGGTTAGGGTTTCAAACTAGGGTTTAACATTAGGGTTAGCGTTTCAAACTAGGGTTTTACATTGGGGTTAGGGTTACAAACTAGGGTTTAACATTAGGATTAGGGTTTCAAACTAGGGTTTTACATTAGGGTTAGGGTTTCAAACTAGGGTTTCAAATTAGGCTTAGGGTTTCAATCTAGGGTTTTGTTTTAGGGTTAGGGTTTCAAACAAGGGTTTTACAATAGGGTTAGGGTTTCAAACTAGGGTTTTACATTAGGTTTAGGGTTTCAAACAAGGGTTTTACATTAGGGTTAGGGTTACAAACTAGGGTTTTACAATAGGGTTAGGGTTTCAAACTAGGGTTTTACATTAGGGTTAGGGTTTCAAACTAGGGTTTCAATTTAGGGTTAGGGTTTCAAACTAGGGTTTATCATTAGGGTTAGGGTTTCAATCTAGGGTTTTACATTAGGGTTAGGGTTTCAAACTAGGGCTTTACATTTGGGTTAGGGTTACAAACAAGGGTTTTACATTAGGGTTAGGATTTCAAACTAGGGTTTTGCATTAGGTTTAGGGTTTCAAACTAGGGTTTATCATTAGGGTTAGGGTTTCAAACTAGGGTTTTACATTAGGGTTAGGGTTTCAAACAAGGGTTTTACATTAGGGTTAGGGTTTCAAACAAGGGTTTTACATTAGGGTTTGGGTTTCAAAACAGGGGTTTTAAATTAGGGTTAGGGTTTCAAACTTGGGTTTTACATTAGGTTTAGGGTTTCAAACTAGGGTTTCAAATTAGGGTTTGGGTTTCAAATTGAGGTTTTACATTAGGATTAGGGTTACAAACTAGGGTTTTACATTAGGGTTAGGGTTTCAAACTAGGGTTTCAAATTAGGTTTGGGGTTTCAAACTAGGGTTTTACATTAGGGTTAGGGTTTCAAAATAGGGTTTAACATTAGGGTTAGGGTTTCAAACTAGGGTTTCAAATTAGGGTTAGGGTTGCAAACTAGGGTTTTACATTAGCACTAGGGTTTCAAACTCGGGTTTCAAATTAGGGGTAGGGCTTCAAACTAGGGTTTTACATTAGGGTTAGGGTTTCAAACTAGGGTTTCAAATTAGAGTTAGGGTTTCAAACTAGGGTTTTACATTAGGGTTAGGGTTTCAAACTAGGGTTTCAAATTAGGCTTAGGGTTTCAATCTAGGGTTTTGTTTTAGGGTTAGGGTTTCAAACAAGGGTTTTACAATAGGGTTAGGGTTTCAAACTAGGGTTTTACATTAGGTTTAGGGTTTCAAACTAGGGTTTTAAATTAGGGTTAGGGTTACAAACTAGGGTTTTACATTAGGGTTAGGGTTTCAAACTAGGGTTTTACATTAGGGTTAGGGTTTCAAACTAGGGTTTCAATTTAGGGTTAGGGTTTCAAACTAGGGTTTATCATTAGGGTTAGGGTTTCAAACTAGGGTTTTACATTAGGGTTAGGGTTTCAAACTAGGGCTTTACATTTGGGTTAGGGTTACAAACAAGGGTTTTACATTAGGGTTAGGGTTTCAAACTAGGGTTTTGCATTAGGTTTAGGGTTTCAAACTAGGGTTTATCATTAGGGTTAGGCTTTCAAACTAGGGTTTTACATTAGGGTTAGGGTTTCAAACAAGGGTTTTACATTAGGGTTAGGGTTTCAAACAAGGGTTTTACATTAGGGTTAGGGTTTCAAAACAGGGGTTTTAAATTAGGGTTAGGGTTTCAAACTTGGGTTTTACATTAGGTTTAGGGTTTCAAACTAGGGTTTCAAATTAGGGTTTGGGTTTCAAATTGAGGTTTTACATTAGGATTAGGGTTACAAACTAGGGTTTTACATTAGGGTTAGGGTTTCAAACTAGGGTTTCAAATTAGGTTTGGGGTTTCAAACTAGGGTTTTACATTAGGGTTAATGCTTCAAACTAGGGTTTTACATTAGGGTTAGCGTTTCAAACTAGTGTTTTACATTAGGGTTAGTGCTTCAAACTATGGTTTTACATTAGGGTTAGTGTTTCAAACTAGGGTTTTACATTAGGGTTAGGGTTTCAAACTAGGGTTTTACATTAGGGTTAGGGTTTCAAACTAGGGTTTCAATTTAGGGTTAGGGTTTCAAACTAGGGTTTATCATTAGGGTTAGGGTTTCAAACTAGGGTTTTACATTAGGGTTAGGGTTTCAAACTAGGGTTTAACATTAGGGTTAGGGTTTCAAACTAGTGTTTTACTTTAGGTTTAATGCTTTAAACTAGGGTTTTACATTAGGGTTAGCGTTTCAAACTAGGGTTTTACATTAGGGTTAGTGTTTCAAACTAGGGTTTTACATTTGGGTTAGGTTTAGAAACTAGGGTTTTACATTAGGGTTAGGGTTTCAAACTAGGGTTTTGCATTAGGGTTAGGGTTTCAAACTAGGGTTTATCATTAGGGTTAGGGTTTCAAACTAGGGTTTTACATTAGGGTTAGGGTTTCAAACTAGGGTTTAACATTAGGGTTAGGGTTACAAACTAGGATTTTACATGAGGGTTAGGGTTACAAACTAGGGTTTTTTATGAGGGTTAGGGTTTCAAACTAAGGTTTCACATTAGAGTTAGGATTTCAAACAGGGGTTTCAAATTAGGGTTAGGGTTTCAAACAAGGGTTTCAAATTAGGGTTAAGGTTTCAAACTAGGGTTTTACATTAGGGTTAGGGTTTCAAAATAGGGTTTAACTTTAGGGTTAGGGTTTCAAACTAGGGTTTCAAATTAGGGTTAGGGTTACAAACAAGGGGTTTTACATTAGGGTTAGGATTTCAAACTAGGGTTTCAAATTAGGGGTAGGGTTTCAAACTAGGGTTTTACATTAGGGTTAGGGTTTCAAACTAGGGTTTAATATTAGGGTTAGGGTTTCAAACTAGGGTTTCAAATTAGGGTTAGGGTTACAAACAAGGGGTTTTACATTAGGGTTAGGGTTTCAAACTAGGATTTTACATTAGGGTTAGGGTTTCAAACTCGGGTTTAAAATTAGGGTTAGGGTTTCAAACAAGGGTTTTACATTAGGGTTAGGGTTTCAAACTAGGGTTTTACATTAGGGTTAGGGTTTCAAACTAGGGTTTTACATTAGGTTTAGGGTTTCAAACTAGGGTTTTACATTAGGGTTAGGGTTTAAAAACAGGGGTTAAAAATTAGGGTTAGGGTTTCACACTAGGGTTTTACATTAGGGTTAGGTTTTCAAACTAGGGTTTTACATTAGGGTTAGGGTTTCAAACAAGGGTTTTACATTAGGGTTAGGGTTTCAAAACAGTCATTTTACATTAGGGTTAGGGTTACAAACTAGGGTTTTACATTAGGGTTAGGGTTTCAAACTAGGGTTTCTAATTAGGGTTAGGGTTTCAAACTAGGGTTTTATATTAGGGTTAGGGTTTCAAACTAGGGTTTCAAATTAGGGTTAGGGTTTCAAACTAGGGTTTCAAATTAGGCTTAGGGTTTCAATCTAGGGTTTCAAATTAGGGTTAGGGTTTCAAACAAGGGTTTTACATTAGGGTTAGGGTTTCAAACTAGGGTTTTACATTAGGTTTAGGGTTTCAAACAAGGGTTTTTTCATTAGGGTTAGGGTAACAAACTAGGGTTTTACATTAGGGTTAGGGTTTCAAACTAGGGTTTTAAATTAGGGTTAGGGTTTCAAACTAGGGTTTCAATTTAGGGTTAGGGTTTCAAACTAGGGTTTATCATTAGGGTTAGGGTTTCAAACTAGGGTTTTACATTAGGGTTAGGGTTTCAAACTAGGGCTTATAATTAGGGTTAGGGTTTCAAACTAGTGTTTTACATTAGGGTTAATGCTTCAAACTAGGGTTTCAAATTAGGGTTAGGGTTTCAAACTAGGGTTTTACATTAGGGTTAGGGTTTCAAACTAGGGTTTTACATTAGGGTTAGGGTTTCACACTAAGGTTTTACATTAGGGTTAGGGTTACAAACTAGGGTTTTACATTAGTGTTAGGGTTTCAAACTGGGGTTTCAATTTAGTGTTAGGGTTTCAAACTAGTGTTTTACTTTAGGGTTAGTGCTTCAAACTATGGTTTTACATTAGGGTTAGGGTTTCAAACTAGGGTTTCAAATTAGGGTTAGGGTTACATACAAGGGGTTTTACATTAGGGTTAGGGTTTCAAACTAGGGTTTTACATTAGGGTTAGGGTTTCAAACTCGGGTTTAAAATTAGGGTAAGGGTTTCAAACAAGGGTTTTACATTAGGGTTAGGGTTTCAAACTAGGGTTTTACATTAGGGTTAGGGTTTCAAACTAGGGTTTTACATTAGAGTTAGAGTTACAAACTAGGGTTTTACATTAGGGTTAGGGTTTCAAACTATGGTTTTACATTAGGGTTAGGGTTTCAAACTAGGGTTTTACATTAGAGTTAGGGTTTCAAACTAGGGTTTCAATTTAGGGTTAGGGTTTCAAACTAGGGTTTATCATTAGGGTTAGGGTTTCAAACTAGGGTTTTACATTAGGGTTAGGGTTTCAAACTAGGGCTTATTATTAGGGTTAGGGTTTCAAACTAGTGTTTTACATTAGGGTTAATGCTTCAAACTAGGGTTTTACATTAGGGTTGGGTTTCAAACTAGGGCTTTACATTTGGGTTAGGGTTACAAACAAGGGTTTTACATTAGGGTTAGGGTTTCAAACTAGGGTTTTGCATTAGGGTTAGGGTTTCAAACTAGGGTTTATCATTAGGGTTAGGGTTTCAAACTAGGGTTTTACATTAGGGTTAGGGTTGCAAACTAGGGTTTTACATTACGGTTAGGGTTTCAAACTAGGGTTTAACGTTAGTGTTAGGGTTTCAAACTAGGGTTTTACATTAGGGTTAATGCTTCAAACTAGGGTTTTACATTAGGGTTACGCTTTTAAACTAGGGTTTTACAATAGGGTTAGGGTTTCAAACTAGGGTTTAAAATTAGGGTTAGAGTTTCAAACTAGGGTTTTACATTAGGGTTACTGCTTCAAACTAGGGTTTTACATTAGGGTTAGGGTTTCAAACAAGGGTTTTACATTAGGGTTAGGGTTTCAAACTAGGGTTTAACATTAGGGTTAGGGTTCCAAACTAGGGTTTTACATTAGTGTTAAGGTTACAAACTCGGGTTTAAAATTAGGGTTAGGGTTTCAAACAAGGGTTTTACATTAGGGTTAGGGTTTCAAACTAGGGTTTAACATTAGGGTTAGCGTTTTAAACTAGGGTTTTACATTAGGGTTAGGGTTACAAACTAGGGTTTAACATTAGGATTAGGGTTTCAAACTAGGGTTTTACATTAGGGTTAGGGTTTCAAACTAGGGTTTCAAATTAGGCTTAGGGTTTCAATCTAGGGTTTTGTTTTAGGGTTAGGGTTTCAAACAAGGGTTTTTACAATAGGGTTAGGGTTTCAAACTAGGGTTTTACATTAGGTTTAGGGTTTCAAACTAGGGTTTTACATTAGGGTTAGGGTTACAAACTAGGGTTTTACAATAGGGTTAGGGTTTCAAACTAGGGTTTTACATTAGGGTTAGGGTTTCAAACTAGGGTTTCAATTTAGGGTTAGGGTTTCAAACTAGGGTTTATCATTAGGGTTAGGGTTTCAAACTAGGGTTTTACATTAGGGTTAGGGTTTCAAACTAGGGCTTTACATTTGGGTTAGGGTTACAAACAAGGGTTTTACATTAGGGTTAGGGTTTCAAACTAGGGTTTTGCATTAGGTTTAGGGTTTCAAACTAGGGTTTATCATTAGGGTTAGGGTTTCAAACTAGGGTTTTACATTAGGGTTAGGGTTTCAAACAAGGGTTTTACATTAGGGTTAGGGTTTCAAACAAGGGTTTTACATTAGGGTTTGGGTTTCAAAACAGGGGTTTTAAATTAGGGTTAGGGTTTCAAACTTGGGTTTTACATTAGGTTTAGGGTTTCAAACTAGGGTTTCAAATTAGGGTTTGGGTTTCAAATTGAGGTTTTACATTAGGATTAGGGTTACAAACTAGGGTTTTACATTAGGGTTAGGGTTTCAAACTAGGGTTTCAAATTAGGTTTGGGGTTTCAAACTAGGGTTTTACATTAGGGTTAGGGTTTCAAACTAGGGTTTTACATTAGGGTTAGGGTTTCAAAATAGGGTTTTACATTAGGGTTAGGGTTTCAAAATAGGGTTTAACATTAGGGTTAGGGTTTCAAACTAGGGTTTCAAATTAGGGTTAGGGTTGCAAACTAGGGTTTTACATTAGCACTAGGGTTTCAAACTCGGGTTTCAAATTAGGGGTAGGGCTTCAAACTAGGGTTTTACATTAGGGTTAGGGTTTCAAACTAGGGTTTCAAATTAGAGTTAGGGTTTCAAACTAGGGTTTTACATTAGGGTTAGGGTTTCAAACTAGGGTTTCAAATTAGGCTTAGGGTTTCAATCTAGGGTTTTGTTTTAGGGTTAGGGTTTCAAACAAGGGTTTTACAATAGGGTTAGGGTTTCAAACTAGGGTTTTACATTAGGTTTAGGGTTTCAAACTAGGGTTTTACATTAGGGTTAGGGTTACAAACTAGGGTTTTACATTAGGGTTAGGGTTTCAAACTAGGGTTTTACATTAGGGTTAGGGTTTCAAACTAGGGTTTCAATTTAGGGTTAGGGTTTCAAACTAGGGTTTATCATTAGGGTTAGGGTTTCAAACTAGGGTTTTACATTAGGGTTAGGGTTTCAAACTAGGGCTTTACATTTGGGTTAGGGTTACAAACAAGGGTTTTACATTAGGGTTAGGGTTTCAAACTAGGGTTTTGCATTAGGTTTAGGGTTTCAAACTAGGGTTTATCATTAGGGTTAGGCTTTCAAACTAGGGTTTTACATTAGGGTTAGGGTTTCAAACAAGGGTTTTACATTAGGGTTAGGGTTTCAAACAAGGGTTTTACATTAGGGTTAGGGTTTCAAAACAGGGGTTTTAAATTAGGGTTAGGGTTTCAAACTTGGGTTTTACATTAGGTTTAGGGTTTCAAACTAGGGTTTCAAATTAGGGTTTGGGTTTCAAATTGAGGTTTTACATTAGGATTAGGGTTACAAACTAGGGTTTTACATTAGGGTTAGGGTTTCAAACTAGGGTTTCAAATTAGGTTTGGGGTTTCAAACTAGGGTTTTACATTAGGGTTAATGCTTCAAACTAGGGTTTTACATTAGGGTTAGCGTTTCAAACTAGTGTTTTACATTAGGGTTAGTGCTTCAAACTATGGTTTTACATTAGGGTTAGTGTTTCAAACTAGGGTTTTACATTAGGGTTAGGGTTTCAAACTAGGGTTTTACATTAGGGTTAGGGTTTCAAACTAGGGTTTCAATTTAGGGTTAGGGTTTCAAACTAGGGTTTATCATTAGGGTTAGGGTTTCAAACTAGGGTTTTACATTAGGGTTAGGGTTTCAAACTAGGGTTTAACATTAGGGTTAGGGTTTCAAACTAGTGTTTTACTTTAGGTTTAATGCTTTAAACTAGGGTTTTACATTAGGGTTAGCGTTTCAAACTAGGGTTTTACATTAGGGTTAGTGTTTCAAACTAGGGTTTTACATTTGGGTTAGGTTTAGAAACTAGGGTTTTACATTAGGGTTAGGGTTTCAAACTAGGGTTTTGCATTAGGGTTAGGGTTTCAAACTAGGGTTTATCATTAGGGTTAGGGTTTCAAACTAGGGTTTTACATTAGGGTTAGGGTTTCAAACTAGGGTTTAACATTAGGGTTAGAGTTACAAACTAGGATTTTACATGAGGGTTAGGGTTACAAACTAGGGTTTTTTATGAGGGTTAGGGTTTCAAACTAAGGTTTCACATTAGAGTTAGGATTTCAAACAGGGGTTTCAAATTAGGGTTAGGGTTTCAAACAAGGGTTTCAAATTAGGGTTAAGGTTTCAAACTAGGGTTTTACATTAGGGTTAGGGTTTCAAACTAGGGTTTCAAATTAGGGTTAGGGTTACAAACAAGGGGTTTTACATTAGGGTTAGGATTTCAAACTAGGGTTTCAAATTAGGGGTAGGGTTTCAAACTAGGGTTTTACATTAGGGTTAGGGTTTCAAACTAGGGTTTAACATTAGGGTTAGGGTTTCAAACTAGGGTTTCAAATTAGGGTTAGGGTTACAAACAAGGGGTTTTACATTAGGGTTAGGGTTTCAAACTAGGATTTTACATTAGGGTTAGGGTTTCAAACTCGGGTTTAAAATTAGGGTTAGGGTTTCAAACAAGGGTTTTACATTAGGGTTAGGGTTTCAAACTAGGGTTTTACATTAGGGTTAGGGTTTAAAAACAGGGGTTAAAAATTAGGGTTAGGGTTTCACACTAGGGTTTTACATTAGGGTTAGGTTTTCAAACTAGGGTTTTACATTAGGGTTAGGGTTTCAAACAAGGGTTTTACATTAGGGTTAGGGTTTCAAAACAGTCATTTTACATTAGGGTTAGGGTTACAAACTAGGGTTTTACATTAGGGTTAGGGTTTCAAACTAGGGTTTCTAATTAGGGTTAGGGTTTCAAACTAGGGTTTTATATTAGGGTTAGGGTTTCAAACTAGGGTTTCAAATTAGGGTTAGGGTTTCAAACTAGGGTTTCAAATTAGGCTTAGGGTTTCAATCTAGGGTTTTGTTTTAGGGTTAGGGTTTCAAACAAGGGTTTTACATTAGGGTTAGGGTTTCAAACTAGGGTTTTACATTAGGTTTAGGGTTTCAAACAAGGGTTTTTTCATTAGGGTTAGGGTTACAAACTAGGGTTTTACATTAGGGTTAGGGTTTCAAACTAGGGTTTTAAATTAGGGTTAGGGTTTCAAACTAGGGTTTCAATTTAGGGTTAGGGTTTCAAACTAGGGTTTATCATTAGGGTTAGGGTTTCAAACTAGGGTTTTACATTAGGGTTAGGGTTTCAAACTAGGGCTTATAATTAGGGTTAGGGTTTCAAACTAGTGTTTTACATTAGGGTTAATGCTTCAAACTAGGGTTTCAAATTAGGGTTAGGGTTTCAAACTAGGGTTTTACATTAGGGTTAGGGTTTCAAACTAGGGTTTTACATTAGGGTTAGGGTTTCACACTAAGGTTTTACATTAGGGTTAGGGTTACAAACTAGGGTTTTACATTAGTGTTAGGGTTTCAAACTGGGGTTTCAATTTAGTGTTAGGGTTTCAAACTAGTGTTTTACATTAGGGTTAGTGCTTCAAACTATGGTTTTACATTAGGGTTAGGGTTTCAAACTAGGGTTTCAAATTAGGGTTAGGGTTACAAACAAGGGGTTTTACATTAGGGTTAGGGTTTCAAACTAGGGTTTTACATTAGGGTTAGGGTTTCAAACTCGGGTTTAAAATTAGGGTAAGGGTTTCAAACAAGGGTTTTACATTAGGGTTAGGGTTTCAAACTAGGGTTTTACATTAGGGTTAGGGTTTCAAACTAGGGTTTTACATTAGAGTTAGGGTTACAAACTAGGGTTTTACATTAGGGTTAGGGTTTCAAACTAGGGTTTTACATTAGGGTTAGGGTTTCAAACTAGGGTTTTACATTAGGGTTAGGGTTTCAAACTAGGGTTTCAATTTAGGGTTAGGGTTTCAAACTAGGGTTTATCATTAGGGTTAGGGTTTCAAACTAGGGTTTTACATTAGGGTTAGGGTTTCAAACTAGGGCTTATTATTAGGGTTAGGGTTTCAAACTAGTGTTTTACATTAGGGTTAATGCTTCAAACTAGGGTTTTACATTAGGGTTGGGTTTCAAACTAGGGCTTTACATTTGGGTTAGGGTTACAAACAAGGGTTTTACATTAGGGTTAGGGTTTCAAACTAGGGTTTTGCATTAGGGTTAGGGTTTCAAACTAGGGTTTATCATTAGGGTTAGGGTTTCAAACTAGGGTTTTACATTAGGGTTAGGGTTACAAACTAGGGTTTTACATTACGGTTAGGGTTTCAAACTAGGGTTTAACGTTAGTGTTAGGGTTTCAAACTAGGGTTTTACATTAGGGTTAATGCTTCAAACTAGGGTTTTACATTAGGGTTACGCTTTCAAACTAGGGTTTTACAATAGGGTTAGGGTTTCAAACTAGGGTTTAAAATTAGGGTTAGAGTTTCAAACTAGGGTTTTACATTAGGGTTACTGCTTCAAACTAGGGTTTTACATTAGGGTTAGGGTTTCAAACAAGGGTTTTACATTAGGGTTAGGGTTTCAAACTAGGGTTTAACATTAGGGTTAGGGTTCCAAACTAGGGTTTTACATTAGTGTTAAGGTTACAAACTCGGGTTTAAAATTAGGGTTAGGGTTTCAAACAAGGGTTTTACATTAGGGTTAGGGTTTCAAACTAGGGTTTTACATTAGGGTTAGGGTTTCAAACTAGGGTTTTACATTAGGTTTAGGGTTTCAAACTAGGGTTTTACATTAGGGTTAGGGTTTAAAAACAGGGGTTAAAAATTAGGGTTAGGGTTTCACACTAGGGTTTTACATTAGGGTTAGGTTTTCAAACTAGGGTTTTACATTAGGGTTAGGGTTTCAAACAAGGGTTTTACATTAGGGTTAGGGTTTCAAAACAGTCATTTTACATTAGGGTTAGGGTTACAAACTAGGGTTTTATATTAGGGTTAGGGTTTCAAACTAGGGTTTCTAATTAGGGTTAGGGTTTCAAACTAGGGTTTTACATTAGGGTTAGGGTTTCAAACTAGGGTTTCAAATTAGGGTTAGGGTTTCAAACTAGGGTTTCAAATTAGGCTTAGGGTTTCAATCTAGGGTTTTGTTTTAGGGTTAGGGTTTCAAACAAGGGTTTTACATTAGGGTTAGGGTTTCAAACTAGGGTTTTACATTAGGTTTAGGGTTTCAAACAAGGGTTTTTTCATTAGGGTTAGGGTTACAAACTAGGGTTTTACATTAGGGTTAGGGTTTCAAACTAGGGTTTTAAATTAGGGTTAGGGTTTCAAACTAGGGTTTCAATTTAGGGTTAGGGTTTCAAACTAGGGTTTATCATTAGGGTTAGGGTTTCAAACTAGGGTTTTACATTAGGGTTAGGGTTTCAAACTAGGGCTTATAATTAGGGTTAGGGTTTCAAACTAGTGTTTTACATTAGGGTTAATGCTTCAAACTAGGGTTTCAAATTAGGGTTAGGGTTTCAAACTAGGGTTTTACATTAGGGTTAGGGTTTCAAACTAGGGTTTTACATTAGGGTTAGGGTTTCACACTAAGGTTTTACATTAGGGTTAGGGTTACAAACTAGGGTTTTACATTAGTGTTAGGGTTTCAAACTGGGGTTTCAATTTAGTGTTAGGGTTTCAAACTAGTGTTTTACATTAGGGTTAGTGCTTCAAACTATGGTTTTACATTAGGGTTAGGGTTTCAAACTAGGGTTTTACATTAGGGTTAGGGTTTCAAACTAGGGTTTTACATTAGGGTTAGGGTTTCAAACTAGGGTTTCAAATTAGGGTTAGGGTTACAAACAAGGGGTTTTACATTAGGGTTAGGGTTTCAAACTAGGGTTTTACATTAGGGCTAGGGTTTCAAACTCGGGTTTAAAATTAGGGTAAGGGTTTCAAACAAGGGTTTTACATTAGGGCTAGGGTTTCAAACTCGGGTTTAAAATTAGGGTAAGGGTTTCAAACAAGGGTTTTACATTAGGGTTAGGGTTTCAAACTAGGGTTTTACATTAGGGTTAGGGTTTCAAACTAGGGTTTTACATTAGAGTTAGGGTTACAAACTAGGGTTTTACATTAGGGTTAGGGTTTCAAACTAGGGTTTTACATTAGGGTTAGGGTTTCAAACTAGGGTTTTACATTAGGGTTACGGTTTCAAACTAGCGTTTCAATTTAGGGTTAGGGTTTCAAACTAGGGTTTATCATTAGGGTTAGGGTTTCAAACTAGGGTTTTACATTAGGGTTAGGGTTTCAAACTAGGGCTTATTATTAGGGTTAGGGTTTCAAACTAGTGTTTTACATTAGGGTTAATGCTTCAAACTAGGGTTTTACATTAGGGTTGGGTTTCAAACTAGGGCTTTACATTTGGGTTAGGGTTACAAACAAGGGTTTTACATTAGGGTTAGGGTTTCAAACTAGGGTTTTGCATTAGGGTTAGGGTTTCAAACTAGGGTTTATCATTAGGGTTAGGGTTTCAAACTAGGGTTTTACATTAGGGTTAGGGTTACAAACTAGGGTTTTACATTACGGTTAGGGTTTCAAACTAGGGTTTAACGTTAGTGTTAGGGTTTCAAACTAGGGTTTTACATTAGGGTTAATGCTTCAAACTAGGGTTTTACATTAGGGTTACGCTTTCAAACTAGGGTTTTACAATAGGGTTAGGGTTTCAAACTAGGGTTTAAAATTAGGGTTAGGGTATCAAACTAGGCTTTCTAATTAGGGTTAGGGTATTAAACTAGGGTTTATCATTAGGGTTAGGGTTTCAAACTAGGGTTTTACATTAGGGTTAGGGTTTCAAACTAGGGTTTCTAATTAGGGTTAGGGTTTCAAACTAGGGTTTTATATTAGGGTTAGGGTTTCAAACTAGGGTTTCAAATTAGGGTTAGGGTTTCAAACAAGGGTTTTACATTAGGGTTAGGGTTTCAAACAAGGATTTTACATTAGGGTTAGGGTTTCAAAACAGGGGTTTTAAATTAGGGTTAGGGTTTCAAACTTGGGTTTTACATTAGGTTTAGGGTTTCAAACTAGGGTTTCAAATTAGGGTTTGGGTTTCAAATTGAGGTTTTACATTAGGATTAGGGTTACAAACTAGGGTTTTACATTAGGGTTAGGGTTTCAAACTAGGGTTTCAAATTAGGTTTGGGGTTTCAAACTAGGGTTTTACATTAGGGTTAGGGTTAGGGTTTCAAACTAGGGTTTTACATTAGGGTTAGGGTTTCAAAATAGGGTTTAACATTAGGGTTAGGGTTTCAAACTAGGGTTTCAAATTAGGGTTAGGGTTGCAAACTAGGGTTTTACATTAGCGCTAGGGTTTCAAACTCGGGTTTCAAATTAGGGGTAGGGTTTCAAACTAGGGTTTAACATCAGGGTTAGGGTTTCAAACTAGGGTTTCAAATTAGGGTTAGGGTTTCAAACTAGTGTTTTACATTAGGGTTAGGGTTTCAAACTAGGGTTTTACATTAGGGTTAGGGTTTCACACTAAGGTTTTACATTAGGGTTAGGGTTACAAACTAGGGTTTTACATTAGTGTTAGGGTTTCAAACTGGGGTTTCAATTTAGTGTTAGGGTTTCAAATTAGGGTTTAACATTAGGGTTAATGCTTCAAACTAGGGTTTTACATTAGGGTTAGCGTTTCAAACTAGTGTTTTACATTAGGGTTAGTGCTTCAAACTATGGTTTTACATTAGGGTTAGGGTTTCAAACTAGGGTTTTACATTAGGGTTAGGGTTTCAAACTAGGGTTTTACATTAGGGTTAGGGTTTCAAACTAGGGTTTCAATTTAGGGTTAGGGTTTAAAACTAGGGTTTATCATTAGGGTTAGGGTTTCAAACTAGGGTTTTGCATTAGGGTTAGGGTTTCAAACTAGGGTTTATCATTAGGGTTAGGGTTTCAAACTAGGGTTTTACATTAGGGTTAGGGTTTCAAACTAGGGTTTAACATTAGGGTTAGGGTTACAAACTAGGATTTTACATTAGGGTTAGGGTTACAAACTAGGGTTTTTTATGAGGGTTAGGGTTTCAAACTAAGGTTTCACATTAGAGTTAGGATTTCAAACAGGGGTTTCAAATTAGGCTTAGGGTTTCAAACAAGGGTTTCAAATTAGGGTTAAGGTTTCAAACTAGGGTTTTACATTAGGGTTAGGGTTTCAAACTAGGGTTTAACATTAGGGTTAGGGTTTCAAACTAGGGTTTCAAATTAGGGTTAGGGTTACAAACAAGGGGTTTTACATTAGGGTTAGGATTTCAAACTAGGGTTTCAAATTAGGGGTAGGGTTTCAAACTAGGGTTTTACATTAGGGTTAGGGTTTCAAACTAGGGTTTAACATTAGGGTTAGGGTTTCAAACTAGGGTTTCAAATTAGGGTTAGGGTTACAAACAAGGGGTTTTACATTAGGGTTAGGGTTTCAAACTAAGGTTTTACATTAGGGTTAGGGTTTCAAACTAGGGTTTTACATTAGGTTTAGTGTTTCAAACTAGGGTTTTACATTAGGGTTAGGGTTTAAAAACAGGGGTTAAAAATTAGGGTTAGGGTTTCACACTAGGGTTTTACATTAGGGTTAGGTTTTCAAACTAGGGTTTTACATTAGGGTTAGGGTTTCAAACAAGGGTTTTACATTAGGGTTAGGGTTTCAAAACAGTCATTTTACATTAGGGTTAGGGTTACAAACTAGGGTTTTATATTAGGGTTAGGGTTTCAAACTAGGGTTTCAAATTAGGCTTAGGGTTTCAATCTAGGGTTTTGTTTTAGGGTTAGGGTTTCAAACAAGGGTTTTACATTAGGGTTAGGGTTTCAAACTAGGGTTTTACATTAGGTTTAGGGTTTCAAACTAGGGTTTTACATTAGGGTTAGGGTTTCAAAATAGGGTTTTAAATTAGGGTTAGGGTTTCAAACTAGGGTTTCAATTTAGGGTTAGGGTTTCAAACTAGGGTTTATCATTAGGGTTAGGGTTTCAAACTAGGGTTTTACATTAGGGTTAGGGTTTCAAACTAGGGCTTATAATTAGGGTTAGGGTTTCAAACTAGTGTTTTACATTAGGGTTAATGCTTCAAACTAGGGTTTCAAATTAGGGTTAGGGTTTCAAACTAGGGTTTTACATTAGGGTTAGGGTTTCAAACTAGGGTTTTACATTAGGGTTAGGGTTTCACACTAAGGTTTTACATTAGGGTTAGGGTTACAAACTAGGGTTTCAAATTAGGGTTAGGGTTTCAAACTAGGGTTTTACATTAGGGTTAGGGTTTCAAACTAGGGTTTTACATTAGGGTTAGGGTTTCACACTAAGGTTTTACATTAGGGTTAGGGTTACAAACTAGGGTTTTACATTAGGGTTAGGGTTTCAAACTCGGGTTTAAAATAAGGGTTAGGGTTTCAAACTAGGGCTTTACATTAGGGTTAGGGTTTAAAACTAGGGTTTCAAATTAGGCTTAGGGTTTCAAGCTAGGGTTTTGTTTTAGGGTTAGGGTTTCAAACAAGGGTTTTACATTAGGGTTAGGGTTTCAAACTATTGTTTTACATTAGGGTTAGGGTTTCAAACTAGGGTTTTACATTAGAGTTAGGGTTACAAACTAGGGTTTTACATTAGGGTTAGGGTTTCAAACTAGCGTTTTACATTAGGGTTAGGGTTTCAAACTATGGTTTTACATTAGGGTTAGGGTTACAAACTAGGGTTTTACATTAGGGTTAGGGTTTCAAACTAGGGTTTTACATTAGGGTTAGGGTTTCAAATTAGGGTTTAACATTAGGGTTAGCGTTTCAAACTGTTGTTTTAAATTAGGGTTAATGCTTCAAACTAGGGTTTTACATTAGGGTTAGGGTTTTAAACTATGGTTTCAAATTAGATTTGGGGTTTCAAACTAGGGTTTTACATTAGAGTTAGCGTTTCAAACTAGTGTTTTACATTAGGGTTAGTGCTTCAAACTAGGGTTTTACATTAGGGTTAATGCTTCAAACTAGGGTTTTACATTAGGGTTAGGGTTTCAAACTAGGGTTTTACATTAGTGTTAGGTTTTCAAACTAGGGTTTTACATTTGGGTTAGGGTTACAAACTAGGGTTTTACATTAGGTTTAGGGTTTCAAACTAGGGTTTCAAATTAGGCTTAGCGTTTCAAACTTGGGTTTTACATTAGGGTTAGGGTTTCAAACAAGGGTTTTACATTAGGGTTAGGGTTTCAAACTAGGGTTTAACATTAGGGTTAGCGTTTCAAACTAGGGTTTTACATTGGGGTTAGGGTTACAAACTAGGGTTTAACATTAGGATTAGGGTTTCAATCTAGGGTTTTGTTTTAGGGTTAGGGTTTCAAACAAGGGTTTTACAATAGGGTAAGGGTTTCAAACTAGGGTTTTACATTAGGTTTAGGGTTTCAAACTAGGGTTTTACATTAGGGTTAGGGTTACAAACTAGGGTTTTACAATAGGGTTAGGGTTTCAAACTAGGGTTTTACATTAGGGTTAGGGTTTCAAACTAGGGTTTCAATTTAGGGTTAGGGTTTCAAACAAGGGTTTATCATTAGGGTTAGGGTTTCAATCTAGGGTTTTACATTAGGGTTAGGGTTTCAAACTAGGGCTTTACATTTGGGTTAGGGTTACAAACAAGGGTTTTACATTAGGGTTAGGGTTTCAAACTAGGGTTTTGCATTAGGTTTAGGGTTTCAAACTAGGGTTTATCATTAGGGTTAGGGTTTCAAACTAGGGTTTTACATTAGGGTTAGGGTTTCAAACAAGGGTTTTACATTAGGGTTAGGGTTTCAAACAAGGGTTTTACATTAGGGTTTGGGTTTCAAAACACGGGTTTTAAATTAGGGTTAGGGTTTCAAACTTGGGTTTTACATTAGGTTTAGGGTTTCAAACTAGGGTTTCAAATTAGGGTTTGGGTTTCAAATTGAGGTTTTACATTAGGATTAGGGTTACAAACTAGGGTTTTACATTAGGGTTAGGGTTTCAAACTAGGGTTTCAAATTAGGTTTGGGGTTTCAAACTAGGGTTTTACATTAGGGTTAGGGTTTCAAACTAGGGTTTTACATTAGGGTTAGGGTTTCAAAATAGGGTTTTACATTAGGGTTAGGGTTTCAAAATAGGGTTTAACATTAGGGTTAGGGTTTCAAACTAGGGTTTCAAATTAGGGTTAGGGTTGCAAACTAGGGTTTTACATTAGCACTAGGGTTTCAAACTCGGGTTTCAAATTAGGGGTAGGGCTTCAAACTAGGGTTTTACATTAGGGTTAGGGTTTCAAACTAGGGTTTCAAATTAGGGTTAGGGTTGCAAACTAGGGTTTTACATTAGCACTAGGGTTTCAAACTCGGGTTTCAAATTAGGGGTAGGGCTTCAAACTAGGGTTTTACATTAGGGTTAGGGTTTCAAACTAGGGTTTCAAATTAGAGTTAGGGTTTCAAACTAGGGTTTTACATTAGGGTTAGGGTTTCAAACTAGGGTTTCAAATTAGGCTTAGGGTTTCAATCTAGGGTTTTGTTTTAGGGTTAGGGTTTCAAACAAGGGTTTTACAATAGGGTTAGGGTTTCAAACTAGGGTTTTACATTAGGTTTAGGGTTTCAAACTAGGGTTTTACATTAGGGTTAGGGTTACAAACTAGGGTTTTACATTAGGGTTAGGGTTTCAAACTAGGGTTTTACATTAGGGTTAGGGTTTCAAACTAGGGTTTCAATTTAGGGTTAGGGTTTCAAACTAGGGTTTATCATTAGGGTTAGGGTTTCAAACTAGGGTTTTACATTAGGGTTAGGGTTTCAAACTAGGGCTTTACATTTGGGTTAGGGTTACAAACAAGGGTTTTACATTAGGGTTAGGGTTTCAAACTAGGGTTTTGCATTAGGTTTAGGGTTTCAAACTAGGGTTTATCATTAGGGTTAGGCTTTCAAACTAGGGTTTTACATTAGGGTTAGGGTTTCAAACAAGGGTTTTACATTAGGGTTAGGGTTTCAAACAAGGGTTTTACATTAGGGTTAGGGTTTCAAAACAGGGGTTTTAAATTAGGGTTAGGGTTTCAAACTTGGGTTTTACATTAGGTTTAGGGTTTCAAACTAGGGTTTCAAATTAGGGTTTGGGTTTCAAATTGAGGTTTTACATTAGGATTAGGGTTACAAACTAGGGTTTTACATTAGGGTTAGGGTTTCAAACTAGGGTTTCAAATTAGGTTTGGGGTTTCAAACTAGGGTTTTACATTAGGGTTAATGCTTCAAACTAGGGTTTTACATTAGGGTTAGCGTTTCAAACTAGTGTTTTACATTAGGGTTAGTGCTTCAAACTATGGTTTTACATTAGGGTTAGTGTTTCAAACTAGGGTTTTACATTAGGGTTAGGGTTTCAAACTAGGGTTTTACATTAGGGTTAGGGTTTCAAACTAGGGTTTCAATTTAGGGTTAGGGTTTCAAACGAGGGTTTTACATTAGGGTTAGGGTTTCAAACTAGGGTTTAACATTAGGGTTAGGGTTTCAAACTAGTGTTTTACTTTAGGTTTAATGCTTTAAACTAGGGTTTTACATTAGGGTTAGCGTTTCAAACTAGGGTTTTACATTAGGGTTAGTGTTTCAAACTAGGGTTTTACATTTGGGTTAGGTTTAGAAACTAGGGTTTTACATTAGGGTTAGGGTTTCAAACTAGGGTTTTACATTAGGGTTAATGCTTCAAACTAGGGTTTTACATTAGGGTTACGCTTTCAAACTAGGGTTTTACAATAGGGTTAGGGTTTCAAACTAGGGTTTAAAATTAGGGTTAGGGTATCAAACTAGGCTTTCTAATTAGGGTTAGGGTATTAAACTAGGGTTTATCATTAGGGTTAGGGTTTCAAACTAGGGTTTTACATTAGGGTTAGGGTTTCAAACTAGGGTTTCTAATTAGGGTTAGGGTTTCAAACTAGGGTTTTATATTAGGGTTAGGGTTTCAAACTAGGGTTTCAAATTAGGGTTAGGGTTTCAAACAAGGGTTTTACATTAGGGTTAGGGTTTCAAACAAGGATTTTACATTAGGGTTAGGGTTTCAAAACAGGGGTTTTAAATTAGGGTTAGGGTTTCAAACTTGGGTTTTACATTAGGTTTAGGGTTTCAAACTAGGGTTTCAAATTAGGGTTTGGGTTTCAAATTGAGGTTTTACATTAGGATTAGGGTTACAAACTAGGGTTTTACATTAGGGTTAGGGTTTCAAAATAGGGTTTCAAATTAGGTTTGGGGTTTCAAACTAGGGTTTTACATTAGGGTTAGGGTTAGGGTTTCAAACTAGGGTTTTACATTAGGGTTAGGGTTTCAAAATAGGGTTTAACATTAGGGTTAGGGTTTCAAACTAGGGTTTCAAATTAGGGTTAGGGTTGCAAACTAGGGTTTTACATTAGCGCTAGGGTTTCAAACTCGGGTTTCAAATTAGGGGTAGGGTTTCAAACTAGGGTTTTACATCAGGGTTAGGGTTTCAAACTAGGGTTTCAAATTAGGGTTAGGGTTTCAAACTAGTGTTTTACATTAGGGTTAGGGTTTCAAACTAGGGTTTTACATTAGGGTTAGGGTTTCACACTAAGGTTTTACATTAGGGTTAGGGTTACAAACTAGGGTTTTACATTAGTGTTAGGGTTTCAAACTGGGGTTTCAATTTAGTGTTAGGGTTTCAAATTAGGGTTTAACATTAGGGTTAATGCTTCAAACTAGGGTTTTACATTAGGGTTAGCGTTTCAAACTAGTGTTTTACATTAGGGTTAGTGCTTCAAACTATGGTTTTACATTAGGGTTAGGGTTTCAAACTAGGGTTTTACATTAGGTTTAGTGTTTCAAACTAGGGTTTTACATTAGGGTTAGGGTTTAAAAACAGGGGTTAAAAATTAGGGTTAGGGTTTCACACTAGGGTTTTACATTAGGGTTAGGTTTTCAAACTAGGGTTTTACATTAGGGTTAGGGTTTCAAACAAGGGTTTTACATTAGGGTTAGGGTTTCAAAACAGTCATTTTACATTAGGGTTAGGGTTACAAACTAGGGTTTTATATTAGGGTTAGGGTTTCAAACTAGGGTTTCAAATTAGGCTTAGGGTTTCAATCTAGGGTTTTGTTTTAGGGTTAGGGTTTCAAACAAGGGTTTTACATTAGGGTTAGGGTTTCAAACTAGGGTTTTACATTAGGTTTAGGGTTTCAAACTAGGGTTTTACATTAGGGTTAGGGTTTCAAAATAGGGTTTTAAATTAGGGTTAGGGTTTCAAACTAGGGTTTCAATTTAGGGTTAGGGTTTCAAACTAGGGTTTATCATTAGGGTTAGGGTTTCAAACTAGGGTTTTACATTAGGGTTAGGGTTTCAAACTAGGGCTTATAATTAGGGTTAGGGTTTCAAACTAGTGTTTTACATTAGGGTTAGGGTTTCAAACTAGGGTTTTACATTAGGGTTAGGGTTTCAAACTCGGGTTTAAAATAAGGGTTAGGGTTTCAAACTAGGGCTTTACATTAGGGTTAGGGTTTCAAACTAGGGTTTTACATTAGGGTTAGGGTTTCACACTAAGGTTTTACATTAGGGTTAGGGTTACAAACTAGGGTTTCAAATTAGGGTTAGGGTTTCAAACTAGGGTTTTACATTAGGGTTAGGGTTTCAAACTAGGGTTTTACATTAGGGTTAGGGTTTCACACTAAGGTTTTACATTAGGGTTAGGGTTACAAACTAGGGTTTTACATTAGGGTTAGGGTTTCAAACTAGGGTTTTACATTAGGGTTAGGGTTTCAAACTCGGGTTTAAAATAAGGGTTAGGGTTTCAAACTAGGGCTTTACATTAGGGTTAGGGTTTAAAACTAGGGTTTCAAATTAGGCTTAGGGTTTCAAGCTAGGGTTTTGTTTTAGGGTTAGGGTTTCAAACAAGGGTTTTACATTAGGGTTAGGGTTTCAAACTATTGTTTTACATTAGGGTTAGGGTTTCAAACTAGGGTTTTACATTAGAGTTAGGGTTACAAACTAGGGTTTTACATTAGGGTTAGGGTTTCAAACTAGGGTTTTACATTAGGGTTAGGGTTTCAAACTATGGTTTTACATTAGGGTTAGGGTTACAAACTAGGGTTTTACATTAGGGTTAGGGTTTCAAACTAGGGTTTTACATTAGGGTTAGGGTTTCAAATTAGGGTTTAACATTAGGGTTAGCGTTTCAAACTGTTGTTTTAAATTAGGGTTAATGCTTCAAACTAGGGTTTTACATTAGGGTTAGGGTTTTAAACTATGGTTTCAAATTAGATTTGGGGTTTCAAACTAGGGTTTTACATTAGAGTTAGCGTTTCAAACTAGTGTTTTACATTAGGGTTAGTGCTTCAAACTAGGGTTTTACATTAGGGTTAATGCTTCAAACTAGGGTTTTACATTAGGGTTAGGGTTTCAAACTAGGGTTTTACATTAGTGTTAGGTTTTCAAACTAGGGTTTTACATTTGGGTTAGGGTTACAAACTAGGGTTTTACATTAGGTTTAGGGTTTCAAACTAGGGTTTCAAATTAGGCTTAGCGTTTCAAACTTGGGTTTTACATTAGGGTTAGGGTTTCAAACAAGGGTTTTACATTAGGGTTAGGGTTTCAAACTAGGGTTTAACATTAGGGTTAGCGTTTCAAACTAGGGTTTTACATTGGGGTTAGGGTTACAAACTAGGGTTTAACATTAGGATTAGGGTTTCAATCTAGGGTTTTGTTTTAGGGTTAGGGTTTCAAACAAGGGTTTTACAATAGGGTAAGGGTTTCAAACTAGGGTTTTACATTAGGTTTAGGGTTTCAAACTAGGGTTTTACATTAGGGTTAGGGTTACAAACTAGGGTTTTACAATAGGGTTAGGGTTTCAAACTAGGGTTTTACATTAGGGTTAGGGTTTCAAACTAGGGTTTCAATTTAGGGTTAGGGTTTCAAACAAGGGTTTATCATTAGGGTTAGGGTTTCAATCTAGGGTTTTACATTAGGGTTAGGGTTTCAAACTAGGGCTTTACATTTGGGTTAGGGTTACAAACAAGGGATTTACATTAGGGTTAGGGTTTCAAACTAGGGTTTTGCATTAGGTTTAGGGTTTCAAACTAGGGTTTATCATTAGGGTTAGGGTTTCAAACTAGGGTTTTACATTAGGGTTAGGGTTTCAAACAAGGGTTTTACATTAGGGTTAGGGTTTCAAACAAGGGTTTTACATTAGGGTTTGGGTTTCAAAACAGGGGTTTTAAATTAGGGTTAGGGTTTCAAACTTGGGTTTTACATTAGGTTTAGGGTTTCAAACTAGGGTTTCAAATTAGGGTTTGGGTTTCAAATTGAGGTTTTACATTAGGATTAGGGTTACAAACTAGGGTTTTACATTAGGGTTAGGGTTTCAAACTAGGGTTTCAAATTAGGTTTGGGGTTTCAAACTAGGGTTTTACATTAGGGTTAGGGTTTCAAACTATTGTTTTACATTAGGGTTAGGGTTTCAAACTAGGGTTTTACATTAGAGTTAGGGTTACAAACTAGGGTTTTACATTAGGGTTAGGGTTTCAAACTAGGGTTTTACATTAGGGTTAGGGTTTCAAACTATGGTTTTACATTAGGGTTAGGGTTACAAACTAGGGTTTTACATTAGGGTTAGGGTTTCAAACTAGGGTTTTACATTAGGGTTAGGGTTTCAAATTAGGGTTTAACATTAGGGTTAGCGTTTCAAACTGTTGTTTTAAATTAGGGTTAATGCTTCAAACTAGGGTTTTACATTAGGGTTAGGGTTTTAAACTATGGTTTCAAATTAGATTTGGGGTTTCAAACTAGGGTTTTACATTAGAGTTAGCGTTTCAAACTAGTGTTTTACATTAGGGTTAGTGCTTCAAACTAGGGTTTTACATTAGGGTTAATGCTTCAAACTAGGGTTTTACATTAGGGTTAGGGTTTCAAACTAGGGTTTTACATTAGTGTTAGGTTTTCAAACTAGGGTTTTACATTTGGGTTAGGGTTACAAACTAGGGTTTTACATTAGGTTTAGGGTTTCAAACTAGGGTTTCAAATTAGGCTTAGCGTTTCAAACTTGGGTTTTACATTAGGGTTAGGGTTTCAAACAAGGGTTTTACATTAGGGTTAGGGTTTCAAACTAGGGTTTAACATTAGGGTTAGCGTTTCAAACTAGGGTTTTACATTGGGGTTAGGGTTACAAACTAGGGTTTAACATTAGGATTAGGGTTTCAATCTAGGGTTTTGTTTTAGGGTTAGGGTTTCAAACAAGGGTTTTACAATAGGGTAAGGGTTTCAAACTAGGGTTTTACATTAGGTTTAGGGTTTCAAACTAGGGTTTTACATTAGGGTTAGGGTTACAAACTAGGGTTTTACAATAGGGTTAGGGTTTCAAACTAGGGTTTTACATTAGGGTTAGGGTTTCAAACTAGGGTTTCAATTTAGGGTTAGGGTTTCAAACAAGGGTTTATCATTAGGGTTAGGGTTTCAATCTAGGGTTTTACATTAGGGTTAGGGTTTCAAACTAGGGCTTTACATTTGGGTTAGGGTTACAAACAAGGGATTTACATTAGGGTTAGGGTTTCAAACTAGGGTTTTGCATTAGGTTTAGGGTTTCAAACTAGGGTTTATCATTAGGGTTAGGGTTTCAAACTAGGGTTTTACATTAGGGTTAGGGTTTCAAACAAGGGTTTTACATTAGGGTTAGGGTTTCAAACAAGGGTTTTACATTAGGGTTTGGGTTTCAAAACAGGGGTTTTAAATTAGGGTTAGGGTTTCAAACTTGGGTTTTACATTAGGTTTAGGGTTTCAAACTAGGGTTTCAAATTAGGGTTTGGGTTTCAAATTGAGGTTTTACATTAGGATTAGGGTTACAAACTAGGGTTTTACATTAGGGTTAGGGTTTCAAACTAGGGTTTCAAATTAGGTTTGGGGTTTCAAACTAGGGTTTTACATTAGGGTTAGGGTTTCAAACTAGGGTTTTACATTAGGGTTAGGGTTTCAAAATAGGGTTTTACATTAGGGTTAGGGTTTCAAAATAGGGTTTAACATTAGGGTTAGGGTTTCAAACTAGGGTTTCAAATTAGGGTTAGGGTTGCAAACTAGGGTTTTACATTAGCACTAGGGTTTCAAACTCGGGTTTCAAATTAGGGGTAGGGCTTCAAACTAGGGTTTTACATTAGGGTTAGGGTTTCAAACTAGGGTTTCAAATTAGAGTTAGGGTTTCAAACTAGGGTTTTACATTAGGGTTAGGGTTTCAAACTAGGGTTTCAAATTAGGCTTAGGGTTTCAATCTAGGGTTTTGTTTTAGGGTTAGGGTTTCAAACAAGGGTTTTACAATAGGGTTAGGGTTTCAAACTAGGGTTTTACATTAGGTTTAGGGTTTCAAACTAGGGTTTTACATTAGGGTTAGGGTTACAAACTAGGGTTTTACATTAGGGTTAGGGTTTCAAACTAGGGTTTTACATTAGGGTTAGGGTTTCAAACTAGGGTTTCAATTTAGGGTTAGGGTTTCAAACTAGGGTTTATCATTAGTGTTAGGGTTTCAAACTAGGGTTTTACATTAGGGTTAGGGTTTCAAACTGGGGCTTTACATTTGGGTTAGGGTTACAAACAAGGGTTTTACATTAGGGTTAGGGTTTCAAACTAGGGTTTTGCATTAGGTTTAGGGTTTCAAACTAGGGTTTATCATTAGGGTTAGGCTTTCAAACTAGGGTTTTACATTAGGGTTAGGGTTTCAAACAAGGGTTTTACATTAGGGTTAGGGTTTCAAACAAGGGTTTTACATTAGGGTTAGGGTTTCAAAACAGGGGTTTTAAATTAGGGTTAGGGTTTCAAACTTGGGTTTTACATTAGGTTTAGGGTTTCAAACTAGGGTTTCAAATTAGGGTTTGGGTTTCAAATTGAGGTTTTACATTAGGATTAGGGTTACAAACTAGGGTTTTACATTAGGGTTAGGGTTTCAAACTAGGGTTTCAAATTAGGTTTGGGGTTTCAAACTAGGGTTTTACATTAGGGTTAATGCTTCAAACTAGGGTTTTACATTAGGGTTAGCGTTTCAAACTAGTGTTTTACATTAGGGTTAGTGCTTCAAACTATGGTTTTACATTAGGGTTAGTGTTTCAAACTAGGGTTTTACATTAGGGTTAGGGTTTCAAACTAGGGTTTTACATTAGGGTTAGGGTTTCAAACTAGGGTTTCAATTTAGGGTTAGGGTTTCAAACTAGGGTTTTACATTAGGGTTAGGGTTTCAAACTAGGGTTTAACATTAGGGTTAGGGTTTCAAACTAGTGTTTTACTTTAGGTTTAATGCTTTAAACTAGGGTTTTACATTAGGGTTAGCGTTTCAAACTAGGGTTTTACATTAGGGTTAGTGTTTCAAACTAGGGTTTTACATTTGGGTTAGGTTTAGAAACTAGGGTTTTACATTAGGGTTAGGGTTTCAAACTAGGGTTTTACATTAGGGTTAATGCTTCAAACTAGGGTTTTACATTAGGGTTACGCTTTCAAACTAGGGTTTTACAATAGGGTTAGGGTTTCAAACTAGGGTTTAAAATTAGGGTTAGGGTATCAAACTAGGCTTTCTAATTAGGGTTAGGGTATTAAACTAGGGTTTATCATTAGGGTTAGGGTTTCAAACTAGGGTTTTACATTAGGGTTAGGGTTTCAAACTAGGGTTTCTAATTAGGGTTAGGGTTTCAAACTAGGGTTTTATATTAGGGTTAGGGTTTCAAACTAGGGTTTCAAATTAGGGTTAGGGTTTCAAACAAGGGTTTTACATTAGGGTTAGGGTTTGAAACAAGGATTTTACATTAGGGTTAGGGTTTCAAAACAGGGGTTTTAAATTAGGGTTAGGGTTTCAAACTTGGGTTTTACATTAGGTTTAGGGTTTCAAACTAGGGTTTCAAATTAGGGTTTGGGTTTCAAATTGAGGTTTTACATTAGGATTAGGGTTACAAACTAGGGTTTTACATTAGGGTTAGGGTTTCAAACTAGGGTTTCAAATTAGGTTTGGGGTTTCAAACTAGGGTTTTACATTAGGGTTAGGGTTAGGGTTTCAAACTAGGGTTTTACATTAGGGTTAGGGTTTCAAAATAGGGTTTAACATTAGGGTTAGGGTTTCAAACTAGGGTTTCAAATTAGGGTTAGGGTTGCAAACTAGGGTTTTACATTAGCGCTAGGGTTTCAAACTCGGGTTTCAAATTAGGGGTAGGGTTTCAAACTAGGGTTTTACATCAGGGTTAGGGTTTCAAACTAGGGTTTCAAATTAGGGTTAGGGTTTCAAACTAGTGTTTTACATTAGGGTTAGGGTTTCAAACTAGGGTTTTACATTAGGGTTAGGGTTTCACACTAAGGTTTTACATTAGGGTTAGGGTTACAAACTAGGGTTTTACATTAGTGTTAGGGTTTCAAACTGGGGTTTCAATTTAGTGTTAGGGTTTCAAATTAGGGTTTAACATTAGGGTTAATGCTTCAAACTAGGGTTTTACATTAGGGTTAGCGTTTCAAACTAGTGTTTTACATTAGGGTTAGTGCTTCAAACTATGGTTTTACATTAGGGTTAGGGTTTCAAACTAGGGTTTTACATTAGGGTTAGGGTTTCAAACTAGGGTTTTACATTAGGGTTAGGGTTTCAAACTAGGGTTTCAATTTAGGGTTAGGGTTTAAAACTAGGGTTTATCATTAGGGTTAGGGTTTCAAACTAGGGTTTTGCATTAGGGTTAGGGTTTCAAACTAGGGTTTATCATTAGGGTTAGGGTTTCAAACTAGGGTTTTACATTAGGGTTAGGGTTTCAAACTAGGGTTTAACATTAGGGTTAGGGTTACAAACTAGGATTTTACATTAGGGTTAGGGTTACAAACTAGGGTTTTTTATGAGGGTTAGGGTTTCAAACTAAGGTTTCACATTAGAGTTAGGATTTCAAACAGGGGTTTCAAATTAGGCTTAGGGTTTCAAACAAGGGTTTCAAATTAGGGTTAAGGTTTCAAACTAGGGTTTTACATTAGGGTTAGGGTTTCAAACTAGGGTTTAACATTAGGGTTAGGGTTTCAAACTAGGGTTTCAAATTAGGGTTAGGGTTACAAACAAGGGGTTTTACATTAGGGTTAGGATTTCAAACTAGGGTTTCAAATTAGGGGTAGGGTTTCAAAATAGGGTTTTACATTAGGGTTAGGGTTTCAAACTAGGGTTTAACATTAGGGTTAGGGTTTCAAACTAGGGTTTCAAATTAGGGTTAGGGTTACAAACAAGGGGTTTTACATTAGGGTTAGGGTTTCAAACTAGGGTTTTACATTAGGGTTAGGGTTTCAAACTAGGGTTTTACATTAGGTTTAGTGTTTCAAACTAGGGTTTTACATTAGGGTTAGGGTTTAAAAACAGGGGTTAAAAATTAGGGTTAGGGTTTCACACTAGGGTTTTACATTAGGGTTAGGTTTTCAAACTAGGGTTTTACATTAGGGTTAGGGTTTCAAACAAGGGTTTTACATTAGGGTTAGGGTTTCAAAACAGTCATTTTACATTAGGGTTAGGGTTACAAACTAGGGTTTTATATTAGGGTTAGGGTTTCAAACTAGGGTTTCAAATTAGGCTTAGGGTTTCAATCTAGGGTTTTGTTTTAGGGTTAGGGTTTCAAACAAGGGTTTTACATTAGGGTTAGGGTTTCAAACTAGGGTTTTACATTAGGTTTAGGGTTTCAAACTAGGGTTTTACATTAGGGTTAGGGTTTCAAAATAGGGTTTTAAATTAGGGTTAGGGTTTCAAACTAGGGTTTCAATTTAGGGTTAGGGTTTCAAACTAGGGTTTATCATTAGGGTTAGGGTTTCAAACTAGGGTTTTACATTAGGGTTAGGGTTTCAAACTAGGGCTTATAATTAGGGTTAGGGTTTCAAACTAGTGTTTTACATTAGGGTTAATGCTTCAAACTAGGGTTTCAAATTAGGGTTAGGGTTTCAAACTAGGGTTTTACATTAGGGTTAGGGTTTCAAACTAGGGTTTTACATTAGGGTTAGGGTTTCACACTAAGGTTTTACATTAGGGTTAGGGTTACAAACTAGGGTTTCAAATTAGGGTTAGGGTTTCAAACTAGGGTTTTACATTAGGGTTAGGGTTTCAAACTAGGGTTTTACATTAGGGTTAGGGTTTCACACTAAGGTTTTACATTAGGGTTAGGGTTACAAACTAGGGTTTTACATTAGGGTTAGGGTTTCAAACTAGGGTTTTACATTAGGGTTAGGGTTTCAAACTCGGGTTTAAAATAAGGGTTAGGGTTTCAAACTAGGGCTTTACATTAGGGTTAGGGTTTAAAACTAGGGTTTCAAATTAGGCTTAGGGTTTCAAGCTAGGGTTTTGTTTTAGGGTTAGGGTTTCAAACAAGGGTTTTACATTAGGGTTAGGGTTTCAAACTATTGTTTTACATTAGGGTTAGGGTTTCAAACTAGGGTTTTACATTAGAGTTAGGGTTACAAACTAGGGTTTTACATTAGGGTTAGGGTTTCAAACTAGGGTTTTACATTAGGGTTAGGGTTTCAAACTATGGTTTTACATTAGGGTTAGGGTTACAAACTAGGGTTTTACATTAGGGTTAGGGTTTCAAACTAGGGTTTTACATTAGGGTTAGGGTTTCAAATTAGGGTTTAACATTAGGGTTAGCGTTTCAAACTGTTGTTTTAAATTAGGGTTAATGCTTCAAACTAGGGTTTTACATTAGGGTTAGGGTTTTAAACTATGGTTTCAAATTAGATTTGGGGTTTCAAACTAGGGTTTTACATTAGAGTTAGCGTTTCAAACTAGTGTTTTACATTAGGGTTAGTGCTTCAAACTAGGGTTTTACATTAGGGTTAATGCTTCAAACTAGGGTTTTACATTAGGGTTAGGGTTTCAAACTAGGGTTTTACATTAGTGTTAGGTTTTCAAACTAGGGTTTTACATTTGGGTTAGGGTTACAAACTAGGGTTTTACATTAGGTTTAGGGTTTCAAACTAGGGTTTCAAATTAGGCTTAGCGTTTCAAACTTGGGTTTTACATTAGGGTTAGGGTTTCAAACAAGGGTTTTACATTAGGGTTAGGGTTTCAAACTAGGGTTTAACATTAGGGTTAGCGTTTCAAACTAGGGTTTTACATTGGGGTTAGGGTTACAAACTAGGGTTTAACATTAGGATTAGGGTTTCAATCTAGGGTTTTGTTTTAGGGTTAGGGTTTCAAACAAGGGTTTTACAATAGGGTAAGGGTTTCAAACTAGGGTTTTACATTAGGTTTAGGGTTTCAAACTAGGGTTTTACATTAGGGTTAGGGTTACAAACTAGGGTTTTACAATAGGGTTAGAGTTTCAAACTAGGGTTTTACATTAGGGTTAGGGTTTCAAACTAGGGTTTCAATTTAGGGTTAGGGTTTCAAACTAGGGTTTATCATTAGGGTTATGGTTTCAATCTAGGGTTTTACATTAGGGTTAGGGTTTCAAACTAGGGCTTTACATTTGGGTTAGGGTTACAAACAAGGGTTTTACATTAGGGTTAGGGTTTCAAACTAGGGTTTTGCATTAGGTTTAGGGTTTCAAACTAGGGTTTATCATTAGGGTTAGGGTTTCAAACTAGGGTTTTACATTAGGGTTAGGGTTTCAAACAAGGGTTTTACATTAGGGTTAGGGTTTCAAACAAGGGTTTTACATTAGGGTTTGGGTTTCAAAACAGGGGTTTTAAATTAGGGTTAGGGTTTCAAACAAGGGTTTTACATTAGGTTTAGGGTTTCAAACTAGGGTTTCAAATTAGGGTTTGGGTTTCAAATTGAGGTTTTACATTAGGATTAGGGTTACAAACTAGGGTTTTACATTAGGGTTAGGGTTTCAAACTAGGGTTTCAAATTAGGTTTGGGGTTTCAAACTAGGGTTTTACATTAGGGTTAGGGTTTCAAACTAGGGTTTTACATTAGGGTTAGGGTTTCAAAATAGGGTTTTACATTAGGGTTAGGGTTTCAAAATAGGGTTTAACATTAGGGTTAGGGTTTCAAACTAGGGTTTCAAATTAGGGTTAGGGTTGCAAACTAGGGTTTTACATTAGCACTAGGGTTTCAAACTCGGGTTTCAAATTAGGGGTAGGGCTTCAAACTAGGGTTTTACATTAGGGTTAGGGTTTCAAACTAGGGTTTCAAATTAGAGTTAGGGTTTCAAACTAGGGTTTTACATTAGGGTTAGGGTTTCAAACTAGGGTTTCAAATTAGGCTTAGGGTTTCAATCTAGGGTTTTGTTTTAGGGTTAGGGTTTCAAACAAGGGTTTTACAATAGGGTTAGGGTTTCAAACTAGGGTTTTACATTAGGTTTAGGGTTTCAAACTAGGGTTTTACATTAGGGTTAGGGTTACAAACTAGGGTTTTACATTAGGGTTAGGGTTTCAAACTAGGGTTTTACATTAGGGTTAGGGTTTCAAACTAGGGTTTCAATTTAGGGTTAGGGTTTCAAACTAGGGTTTATCATTAGGGTTAGGGTTTCAAACTAGGGTTTTACATTAGGGTTAGGGTTTCAAACTAGGGCTTTACATTTGGGTTAGGGTTACAAACAAGGGTTTTACATTAGGGTTAGGGTTTCAAACTAGGGTTTTGCATTAGGTTTAGGGTTTCAAACTAGGGTTTATCATTAGGGTTAGGCTTTCAAACTAGGGTTTTACATTAGGGTTAGGGTTTCAAACAAGGGTTTTACATTAGGGTTAGGGTTTCAAACAAGGGTTTTACATTAGGGTTAGGGTTTCAAAACAGGGGTTTTGAATTAGGGTTAGGGTTTCAAACTTGGGTTTTACATTAGGTTTAGGGTTTCAAACTAGGGTTTCAAATTAGGGTTTGGGTTTCAAATTGAGGTTTTACATTAGGATTAGGGTTACAAACTAGGGTTTTACATTAGGGTTAGGGTTTCAAACTAGGGTTTCAAATTAGGTTTGGGGTTTCAAACTAGGGTTTTACATTAGGGTTAATGCTTCAAACTAGGGTTTTACATTAGGGTTAGCGTTTCAAACTAGTGTTTTACATTAGGGTTAGTGCTTCAAACTATGGTTTTACATTAGGGTTAGTGTTTCAAACTAGGGTTTTACATTAGGGTTAGGGTTTCAAACTAGGGTTTTACATTAGGGTTAGGGTTTCAAACTAGGGTTTCAATTTAGGGTTAGGGTTTCAAACTAGGGTTTTACATTAGGGTTAGGGTTTCAAACTAGGGTTTAACATTAGGGTTAGGGTTTCAAACTAGTGTTTTACTTTAGGTTTAATGCTTTAAACTAGGGTTTTACATTAGGGTTAGCGTTTCAAACTAGGGTTTTACATTAGGGTTAGTGTTTCAAACTAGGGTTTTACATTTGGGTTAGGTTTAGAAACTAGGGTTTTACATTAGGGTTAGGGTTTCAAACTAGGGTTTTACATTAGGGTTAATGCTTCAAACTAGGGTTTTACATTAGGGTTACGCTTTCAAACTAGGGTTTTACAATAGGGTTAGGGTTTCAAACTAGGGTTTAAAATTAGGGTTAAGGTATCAAACTAGGCTTTCTAATTAGGGTTAGGGTATTAAACTAGGGTTTATCATTAGGGTTAGGGTTTCAAACTAGGGTTTTACATTAGGGTTAGGGTTTCAAACTAGGGTTTCTAATTAGGGTTAGGGTTTCAAACTAGGGTTTTATATTAGGGTTAGGGTTTCAAACTAGGGTTTCAAATTAGGGTTAGGGTTTCAAACAAGGGTTTTACATTAGGGTTAGGGTTTCAAACAAGGATTTTACATTAGGGTTAGGGTTTCAAAACAGGGGTTTTAAATTAGGGTTAGGGTTTCAAACTTGGGTTTTACATTAGGTTTAGGGTTTCAAACTAGGGTTTCAAATTAGGGTTTGGGTTTCAAATTGAGGTTTTACATTAGGATTAGGGTTACAAACTAGGGTTTTACATTAGGGTTAGGATTTCAAACTAGGGTTTCAAATTAGGTTTGGGGTTTCAAACTAGGGTTTTACATTAGGGTTAGGGTTAGGGTTTCAAACTAGGGTTTTACATTAGGGTTAGGGTTTCAAAATAGGGTTTAACATTAGGGTTAGGGTTTCAAACTAGGGTTTCAAATTAGGGTTAGGGTTGCAAACTAGGGTTTTACATTAGCGCTAGGGTTTCAAACTCGGGTTTCAAATTAGGGGTAGGGTTTCAAACTAGGGTTTTACATCAGGGTTAGGGTTTCAAACTAGGGTTTCAAATTAGGGTTAGGGTTTCAAACTAGTGTTTTACATTAGGGTTAGGGTTTCAAACTAGGGTTTTACATTAGGGTTAGGGTTTCACACTAAGGTTTTACATTAGGGTTAGGGTTACAAACTAGGGTTTTACATTAGTGTTAGGGTTTCAAACTGGGGTTTCAATTTAGTGTTAGGGTTTCAAATTAGGGTTTAACATTAGGGTTAATGCTTCAAACTAGGGTTTTACATTAGGGTTAGCGTTTCAAACTAGTGTTTTACATTAGGGTTAGTGCTTCAAACTATGGTTTTACATTAGGGTTAGGGTTTCAAACTAGGGTTTTACATTAGGGTTAGGGTTTCAAACTAGGGTTTTACATTAGGGTTAGGGTTTCAAACTAGGGTTTCAATTTAGGGTTAGGGTTTAAAACTAGGGTTTATCATTAGGGTTAGGGTTTCAAACTAGGGTTTTGCATTAGGGTTAGGGTTTCAAACTAGGGTTTATCATTAGGGTTAGGGTTTCAAACTAGGGTTTTACATTAGGGTTAGGGTTTCAAACTAGGGTTTAACATTAGGGTTAGGGTTACAAACTAGGATTTTACATTAGGGTTAGGGTTACAAACTAGGGTTTTTTATGAGGGTTAGGGTTTCAAACTAAGGTTTCACATTAGAGTTAGGATTTCAAACAGGGGTTTCAAATTAGGCTTAGGGTTTCAAACAAGGGTTTCAAATTAGGGTTAAGGTTTCAAACTAGGGTTTTACATTAGGGTTAGGGTTTCAAACTAGGGTTTAACATTAGGGTTAGGGTTTCAAACTAGGGTTTCAAATTAGGGTTAGGGTTACAAACAAGGGGTTTTACATTAGGGTTAGGATTTCAAACTAGGGTTTCAAATTAGGGGTAGGGTTTCAAAATAGGGTTTTACATTAGGGTTAGGGTTTCAAACTAGGGTTTAACATTAGGGTTAGGGTTTCAAACTAGGGTTTCAAATTAGGGTTAGGGTTACAAACAAGGGGTTTTACATTAGGGTTAGGGTTTCAAACTAGGGTTTTACATTAGGGTTAGGGTTTCAAACTAGGGTTTTACATTAGGTTTAGTGTTTCAAACTAGGGTTTTACATTAGGGTTAGGGTTTAAAAACAGGGGTTAAAAATTAGGGTTAGGGTTTCACACTAGGGTTTTACATTAGGGTTAGGTTTTCAAACTAGGGTTTTACATTAGGGTTAGGGTTTCAAACAAGGGTTTTACATTAGGGTTAGGGTTTCAAAACAGTCATTTTACATTAGGGTTAGGGTTACAAACTAGGGTTTTATATTAGGGTTAGGGTTTCAAACTAGGGTTTCAAATTAGGCTTAGGGTTTCAATCTAGGGTTTTGTTTTAGGGTTAGGGTTTCAAACAAGGGTTTTACATTAGGGTTAGGGTTTCAAACTAGGGTTTTACATTAGGTTTAGGGTTTCAAACTAGGGTTTTACATTAGGGTTAGGGTTTCAAAATAGGGTTTTAAATTAGGGTTAGGGTTTCAAACTAGGGTTTCAATTTAGGGTTAGGGTTTCAAACTAGGGTTTATCATTAGGGTTAGGGTTTCAAACTAGGGTTTTACATTAGGGTTAGGGTTTCAAACTAGGGCTTATAATTAGGGTTAGGGTTTCAAACTAGTGTTTTACATTAGGGTTAATGCTTCAAACTAGGGTTTCAAATTAGGGTTAGGGTTTCAAACTAGGGTTTTACATTAGGGTTAGGGTTTCAAACTAGGGTTTTACATTAGGGTTAGGGTTTCACACTAAGGTTTTACATTAGGGTTAGGGTTACAAACTAGGGTTTCAAATTAGGGTTAGGGTTTCAAACTAGGGTTTTACATTAGGGTTAGGGTTTCAAACTAGGGTTTTACATTAGGGTTAGGGTTTCACACTAAGGTTTTACATTAGGGTTAGGGTTACAAACTAGGGTTTTACATTAGGGTTAGGGTTTCAAACTAGGGTTTTACATTAGGGTTAGGGTTTCAAACTCGGGTTTAAAATAAGGGTTAGGGTTTCAAACTAGGGCTTTACATTAGGGTTAGGGTTTAAAACTAGGGTTTCAAATTAGGCTTAGGGTTTCAAGCTAGGGTTTTGTTTTAGGGTTAGGGTTTCAAACAAGGGTTTTACATTAGGGTTAGGGTTTCAAACTATTGTTTTACATTAGGGTTAGGGTTTCAAACTAGGGTTTTACATTAGAGTTAGGGTTACAAACTAGGGTTTTACATTAGGGTTAGGGTTTCAAACTAGGGTTTTACATTAGGGTTAGGGTTTCAAACTATGGTTTTACATTAGGGTTAGGGTTACAAACTAGGGTTTTACATTAGGGTTAGGGTTTCAAACTAGGGTTTTACATTAGGGTTAGGGTTTCAAATTAGGGTTTAACATTAGGGTTAGCGTTTCAAACTGTTGTTTTAAATTAGGGTTAATGCTTCAAACTAGGGTTTTACATTAGGGTTAGGGTTTTAAACTATGGTTTCAAATTAGATTTGGGGTTTCAAACTAGGGTTTTACATTAGAGTTAGCGTTTCAAACTAGTGTTTTACATTAGGGTTAGTGCTTCAAACTAGGGTTTTACATTAGGGTTAATGCTTCAAACTAGGGTTTTACATTAGGGTTAGGGTTTCAAACTAGGGTTTTACATTAGTGTTAGGTTTTCAAACTAGGGTTTTACATTTGGGTTAGGGTTACAAACTAGGGTTTTACATTAGGTTTAGGGTTTCAAACTAGGGTTTCAAATTAGGCTTAGCGTTTCAAACTTGGGTTTTACATTAGGGTTAGGGTTTCAAACAAGGGTTTTACATTAGGGTTAGGGTTTCAAACTAGGGTTTAACATTAGGGTTAGCGTTTCAAACTAGGGTTTTACATTGGGGTTAGGGTTACAAACTAGGGTTTAACATTAGGATTAGGGTTTCAATCTAGGGTTTTGTTTTAGGGTTAGGGTTTCAAACAAGGGTTTTACAATAGGGTAAGGGTTTCAAACTAGGGTTTTACATTAGGTTTAGGGTTTCAAACTAGGGTTTTACATTAGGGTTAGGGTTACAAACTAGGGTTTTACAATAGGGTTAGAGTTTCAAACTAGGGTTTTACATTAGGGTTAGGGTTTCAAACTAGGGTTTCAATTTAGGGTTAGGGTTTCAAACTAGGGTTTATCATTAGGGTTATGGTTTCAATCTAGGGTTTTACATTAGGGTTAGGGTTTCAAACTAGGGCTTTACATTTGGGTTAGGGTTACAAACAAGGGTTTTACATTAGGGTTAGGGTTTCAAACTAGGGTTTTGCATTAGGTTTAGGGTTTCAAACTAGGGTTTATCATTAGGGTTAGGGTTTCAAACTAGGGTTTTACATTAGGGTTAGGGTTTCAAACAAGGGTTTTACATTAGGGTTAGGGTTTCAAACAAGGGTTTTACATTAGGGTTTGGGTTTCAAAACAGGGGTTTTAAATTAGGGTTAGGGTTTCAAACTTGGGTTTTACATTAGGTTTAGGGTTTCAAACTAGGGTTTCAAATTAGGGTTTGGGTTTCAAATTGAGGTTTTACATTAGGATTAGGGTTACAAACTAGGGTTTTACATTAGGGTTAGGGTTTCAAACTAGGGTTTCAAATTAGGTTTGGGGTTTCAAACTAGGGTTTTACATTAGGGTTAGGGTTTCAAACTAGGGTTTTACATTAGGGTTAGGGTTTCAAAATAGGGTTTTACATTAGGGTTAGGGTTTCAAAATAGGGTTTAACATTAGGGTTAGGGTTTCAAACTAGGGTTTCAAATTAGGGTTAGGGTTGCAAACTAGGGTTTTACATTAGCACTAGGGTTTCAAACTCGGGTTTCAAATTAGGGGTAGGGCTTCAAACTAGGGTTTTACATTAGGGTTAGGGTTTCAAACTAGGGTTTCAAATTAGAGTTAGGGTTTCAAACTAGGGTTTTACATTAGGGTTAGGGTTTCAAACTAGGGTTTCAAATTAGGCTTAGGGTTTCAATCTAGGGTTTTGTTTTAGGGTTAGGGTTTCAAACAAGGGTTTTACAATAGGGTTAGGGTTTCAAACTAGGGTTTTACATTAGGTTTAGGGTTTCAAACTAGGGTTTTACATTAGGGTTAGGGTTACAAACTAGGGTTTTACATTAGGGTTAGGGTTTCAAACTAGGGTTTTACATTAGGGTTAGGGTTTCAAACTAGGGTTTCAATTTAGGGTTAGGGTTTCAAACTAGGGTTTATCATTAGGGTTAGGGTTTCAAACTAGGGTTTTACATTAGGGTTAGGGTTTCAAACTAGGGCTTTACATTTGGGTTAGGGTTACAAACAAGGGTTTTACATTAGGGTTAGGGTTTCAAACTAGGGTTTTGCATTAGGTTTAGGGTTTCAAACTAGGGTTTATCATTAGGGTTAGGCTTTCAAACTAGGGTTTTACATTAGGGTTAGGGTTTCAAACAAGGGTTTTACATTAGGGTTAGGGTTTCAAACAAGGGTTTTACATTAGGGTTAGGGTTTCAAAACAGGGGTTTTGAATTAGGGTTAGGGTTTCAAACTTGGGTTTTACATTAGGTTTAGGGTTTCAAACTAGGGTTTCAAATTAGGGTTTGGGTTTCAAATTGAGGTTTTACATTAGGATTAGGGTTACAAACTAGGGTTTTACATTAGGGTTAGGGTTTCAAACTAGGGTTTCAAATTAGGTTTGGGGTTTCAAACTAGGGTTTTACATTAGGGTTAATGCTTCAAACTAGGGTTTTACATTAGGGTTAGCGTTTCAAACTAGTGTTTTACATTAGGGTTAGTGCTTCAAACTATGGTTTTACATTAGGGTTAGTGTTTCAAACTAGGGTTTTACATTAGGGTTAGGGTTTCAAACTAGGGTTTTACATTAGGGTTAGGGTTTCAAACTAGGGTTTCAATTTAGGGTTAGGGTTTCAAACTAGGGTTTTACATTAGGGTTAGGGTTTCAAACTAGGGTTTAACATTAGGGTTAGGGTTTCAAACTAGTGTTTTACTTTAGGTTTAATGCTTTAAACTAGGGTTTTACATTAGGGTTAGCGTTTCAAACTAGGGTTTTACATTAGGGTTAGTGTTTCAAACTAGGGTTTTACATTTGGGTTAGGTTTAGAAACTAGGGTTTTACATTAGGGTTAGGGTTTCAAACTAGGGTTTTGCATTAGGGTTAGGGTTTCAAACTAGGGTTTATCATTAGGGTTAGGGTTTCAAACTAGGGTTTTACATTAGGGTTAGGGTTTCAAACTAGGGTTTAACATTAGGGTTAGGGTTACAAACTAGGATTTTACATGAGGGTTAGGGTTACAAACTAGGGTTTTTTATGAGGGTTAGGGTTTCAAACTAAGGTTTCACATTAGAGTTAGGATTTCAAACAGGGGTTTCAAATTAGGGTTAGGGTTTCAAACAAGGGTTTCAAATTAGGGTTAAGGTTTCAAACTAGGGTTTTACATTAGGGTTAGGGTTTCAAACTAGGGTTTAACTTTAGGGTTAGGGTTTCAAACTAGGGTTTCAAATTAGGGTTAGGGTTACAAACAAGGGGTTTTACATTAGGGTTAGGATTTCAAACTAGGGTTTCAAATTAGGGGTAGGGTTTCAAACTAGGGTTTTACATTAGGGTTAGGGTTTCAAACTAGGGTTTAACATTAGGGTTATGGTTTCAAACTAGGGTTTCAAATTAGGGTTAGGGTTACAAACAAGGGGTTTTACATTAGGGTTAGGGTTTCAAACTAGGATTTTACATTAGGGTTAGGGTTTCAAACTCGGGTTTAAAATTAGGGTTAGGGTTTCAAACAAGGGTTTTACATTATGGTTAGGGTTTCAAACTAGGGTTTTACATTAGGGTTAGGGTTTCAAACTAGGGTTTTACATTAGGTTTAGGGTTTCAAACTAGGGTTTAACATTAGGGTTAGGGTTTAAAAACAGGGGTTAAAAATTAGGGTTAGGGTTTCACACTAGGGTTTTACATTAGGGTTAGGTTTTCAAACTAGGGTTTTACATTAGGGTTAGGGTTTCAAACAAGGGTTTTACATTAGGGTTAGGTTTTCAAAACAGTCATTTTACATTAGGGTTAGGGTTACAAACTAGGGTTTTACATTAGGGTTAGGGTTTCAAACTAGGGTTTCTAATTAGGGTTAGGGTTTCAAACTAGGGTTTTATATTAGGGTTAGGGTTTCAAACTAGGGTTTCAAATTAGGGTTAGGGTTTCAAACTAGGGTTTCAAATTAGGCTTAGGGTTTCAATCTAGGGTTTCAAATTAGGGTTAGGGTTTCAAACAAGGGTTTTACATTAGGGTTAGGGTTTCAAACTAGGGTTTTACATTAGGTTTAGGGTTTCAAACAAGGGTTTTTTCATTAGGGTTAGGGTTACAAACTAGGGTTTTACATTAGGGTTAGGGTTTCAAACTAGGGTTTTAAATTAGGGTTAGGGTTTCAAACTAGGGTTTCAATTTAGGGTTAGGGTTTCAAACTAGGGTTTATCATTAGGGTTAGGGTTTCAAACTAGGGTTTTACATTAGGGTTAGGGTTTCAAACTAGGGCTTATAATTAGGGTTAGGGTTTCAAACTAGTGTTTTACATTAGGGTTAATGCTTCAAACTAGGGTTTCAAATTAGGGTTAGGGTTTCAAACTAGGGTTTTACATTAGGGTTAGGGTTTCAAACTAGGGTTTTACATTAGGGTTAGGGTTTCACACTAAGGTTTTACATTAGGGTTAGGGTTACAAACTAGGGTTTTACATTAGTGTTAGGGTTTCAAACTGGGGTTTCAATTTAGTGTTAGGGTTTCAAACTAGTGTTTTACATTAGGGTTAGTGCTTCAAACTATGGTTTTACATTAGGGTTAGGGTTTCAAACTAGGGTTTCAAATTAGGGTTAGGGTTACAAACAAGGGGTTTTACATTAGGGTTAGGGTTTCAAACTAGGGTTTTACATTAGGGTTAGGGTTTCAAACTCGGGTTTAAAATTAGGGTAAGGGTTTCAAACAAGGGTTTTACATTAGGGTTAGGGTTTCAAACTAGGGTTTTACATTAGGGTTAGGGTTTCAAACTAGGGTTTTACATTAGAGTTAGGGTTACAAACTAGGGTTTTACATTAGGGTTAGGGTTTCAAACTAGGGTTTTACATTAGGGTTAGGGTTTCAAACTAGGGTTTTACATTAGGGTTAGGGTTTCAAACTAGGGTTTCAATTTAGGGTTAGGGTTTCAAACTAGGGTTTATCATTAGGGTTAGGGTTTCAAACTAGGGTTTTACATTAGGGTTAGGGTTTCAAACTAGGGCTTATTATTAGGGTTAGGGTTTCAAACTAGTGTTTTACATTAGGGTTAATGCTTCAAACTAGGGTTTTACATTAGGGTTGGGTTTCAAACTAGGGCTTTACATTTGGGTTAGGGTTACAAACAAGGGTTTTACATTAGGGTTAGGGTTTCAAACTAGGGTTTTGCATTAGGGTTAGGGTTTCAAACTAGGGTTTATCATTAGGGTTAGGGTTTCAAACTAGGGTTTTACATTAGGGTTAGGGTTACAAACTAGGGTTTTACATTACGGTTAGGGTTTCAAACTAGGGTTTAACGTTAGTGTTAGGGTTTCAAACTAGGGTTTTACATTAGGGTTAATGCTTCAAACTAGGGTTTTACATTAGGGTTACGCTTTCAAACTAGGGTTTTACAATAGGGTTAGGGTTTCAAACTAGGGTTTAAAATTAGGGTTAGAGTTTCAAACTAGGGTTTTACATTAGGGTTACTGCTTCAAACTAGGGTTTTACATTAGGGTTAGGGTTTCAAACAAGGGTTTTACATTAGGGTTAGGGTTTCAAACTAGGGTTTTACATTAGGTTTAGGGTTTCAAACTAGGGTTTTACATTAGGGTTAGGGTTTAAAAACAGGGGTTAAAAATTAGGGTTAGGGTTTCACACTAGGGTTTTACATTAGGGTTAGGGTTTCAAACTAGGGTTTCAAATTAGGGTTAGGGTTTCAAACTAGGGTTTCAAATTAGGCTTAGGGTTTCAATCTAGGGTTTTGTTTTAGGGTTAGGGTTTCAAACAAGGGTTTTACATTAGGGTTAGGGTTTCAAACTAGGGTTTTACATTAGGTTTAGGGTTTCAAACAAGGGTTTTTTCATTAGGGTTAGGGTTACAAACTAGGGTTTTACATTAGGGTTAGGGTTTCAAACTAGGGTTTTAAATTAGGGTTAGGGTTTCAAACTAGGGTTTCAATTTAGGGTTAGGGTTTCAAACTAGGGTTTATCATTAGGGTTAGGGTTTCAAACTAGGGTTTTACATTAGGGTTAGGGTTTCAAACTAGGGCTTATAATTAGGGTTAGGGTTTCAAACTAGTGTTTTACATTAGGGTTAATGCTTCAAACTAGGGTTTCAAATTAGGGTTAGGGTTTCAAACTAGGGTTTTACATTAGGGTTAGGGTTTCATACTAGGGTTTTACATTAGGGTTAGGGTTTCACACTAAGGTTTTACATTAGGGTTAGGGTTACAAACTAGGGTTTTACATTAGTGTTAGGGTTTCAAACTGGGGTTTCAATTTAGTGTTAGGGTTTCAAACTAGTGTTTTACATTAGGGTTAGTGCTTCAAACTATGGTTTTACATTAGGGTTAGGGTTTCAAACTAGGGTTTTACATTAGGGTTAGGGTTTCAAACTAGGGTTTTACATTAGGGTTAGGGTTTCAAACTAGGGTTTCAAATTAGGGTTAGGGTTACAAACAAGGGGTTTTACATTAGGGTTAGGGTTTCAAACTAGGGTTTTACATTAGGGCTAGGGTTTCAAACTCGGGTTTAAAATTAGGGTAAGGGTTTCAAACAAGGGTTTTACATTAGGGTTAGGGTTTCAAACTAGGGTTTTACATTAGGGTTAGGGTTTCAAACTAGGGTTTTACATTAGGGCTAGGGTTTCAAACTCGGGTTTAAAATTAGGGTAAGGGTTTCAAACAAGGGTTTTACATTAGGGTTAGGGTTTCAAACTAGGGTTTTACATTAGGGTTAGGGTTTCAAACTAGGGTTTTACATTAGAGTTAGGGTTACAAACTAGGGTTTTACATTAGGGTTAGGGTTTCAAACTAGGGTTTTACATTAGGGTTAGGGTTTCAAACTAGGGTTTTACATTAGGGTTACGGTTTCAAACTAGCGTTTCAATTTAGGGTTAGGGTTTCAAACTAGGGTTTATCATTAGGGTTAGGGTTTCAAACTAGGGTTTTACATTAGGGTTAGGGTTTCAAACTAGGGCTTATTATTAGGGTTAGGGTTTCAAACTAGTGTTTTACATTAGGTTTAATGCTTCAAACTAGGGTTTTACATTAGGGTTGGGTTTCAAACTAGGGCTTTACATTTGGGTTAGGGTTACAAACAAGGGTTTTACATTAGGGTTAGGGTTTCAAACTAGGGTTTTGCATTAGGGTTAGGGTTTCAAACTAGGGTTTATCATTAGGGTTAGGGTTTCAAACTAGGGTTTTACATTAGGGTTAGGGTTACAAACTAGGGTTTTACATTACGGTTAGGGTTTCAAACTAGGGTTTAACGTTAGTGTTAGGGTTTCAAACTAGGGTTTTACATTAGGGTTAATGCTTCAAACTAGGGTTTTACATTAGGGTTACGCTTTCAAACTAGGGTTTTACAATAGGGTTAGGGTTTCAAACTAGGGTTTAAAATTAGGGTTAGAGTTTCAAACTAGGGTTTTACATTAGGGTTACTGCTTCAAACTAGGGTTTTACATTAGGGTTAGGGTTTCAAACAAGGGTTTTACATTAGGGTTAGGGTTTCAAACTAGGGTTTAACATTAGGGTTAGGGTTCCAAACTAGGGTTTTACATTAGTGTTAAGGTTACAAACTAGGGTTTTACATTAGGGTTAGGGTTTCAAACTAGGGTTTCAAATTAGGGTTAGGGTATCAAACTAGGCTTTCTAATTAGGGTTAGGGTATTAAACTAGGGTTTATCATTAGGGTTAGGGTTTCAAACTAGGGTTTTACATTAGGGTTAGGATTTCAAACTAGGGTTTCAAATTAGGGGTAGGGTTTCAAACTAGGGTTTTACATTAGGGTTAGGGTTTCAAACTAGGGTTTAACATTAGGGTTAGGGTTTCAAACTAGGGTTTCAAATTAGGGTTAGGGTTACAAACAAGGGGTTTTACATTAGGGTTAGGGTTTCAAACTAGGGTTTTACATTAGGGTTAGGGTTTCAAACTAGGGTTTTACATTAGGGTTAGGGTTTAAAAACAGGGGTTAAAAATTAGGGTTAGGGTTTCACACTAGGGTTTTACATTAGGGTTAGGGTTTCAAACAAGGATTTTACATTAGGGTTAGGGTTTCAAAACAGGGGTTTTAAATTAGGGTTAGGGTTTCAAACTTGGGTTTTACATTAGGTTTAGGGTTTCAAACTAGGGTTTCAAATTAGGGTTTGGGTTTCAAATTGAGGTTTTACATTAGGATTAGGGTTACAAACTAGGGTTTTACATTAGGGTTAGGGTTTCAAACTAGGGTTTCAAATTAGGTTTGGGGTTTCAAACTAGGGTTTTACATTAGGGTTAGGGTTAGGGTTTCAAACTAGGGTTTTACATTAGGGTTAGGGTTTCAAAATAGGGTTTAACATTAGGGTTAGGGTTTCAAACTAGGGTTTCAAATTAGGGTTAGGGTTGCAAACTAGGGTTTTACATTAGCGCTAGGGTTTCAAACTCGGGTTTCAAATTAGGGGTAGGGTTTCAAACTAGGGTTTTACATTACGGTTAGGGTTTCAAACTAGGGTTTAACGTTAGGTTTAGGGTTTCAAACTAGGGTTTTACATCAGGGTTAGGGTTTCAAACTAGGGTTTCAAATTAGGGTTAGGGTTTCAAACTAGTGTTTTACATTAGGGTTAGGGTTTCAAACTAGGGTTTTACATTAGGGTTAGGGTTTCACACTAAGGTTTTACATTAGGGTTAGGGTTACAAACTAGGGTTTTACATTAGTGTTAGGGTTTCAAACTGGGGTTTCAATTTAGTGTTAGGGTTTCAAATTAGGGTTTAACATTAGGGTTAATGCTTCAAACTAGGGTTTTACATTAGGGTTAGCGTTTCAAACTAGTGTTTTACATTAGGGTTAGTGCTTCAAACTATGGTTTTACATTAGGGTTAGGGTTTCAAACTAGGGTTTTACATTAGGGTTAGGGTTTCAAACTAGGGTTTTACATTAGGGTTAGGGTTTCAAACTAGGGTTTCAATTTAGGGTTAGGGTTTAAAACTAGGGTTTATCATTAGGGTTAGGGTTTCAAACTAGGGTTTTGCATTAGGGTTAGGGTTTCAAACTAGGGTTTATCATTAGGGTTAGGGTTTCAAACTAGGGTTTTACATTAGGGTTAGGGTTTCAAACTAGGGTTTAACATTAGGGTTAGGGTTACAAACTAGGATTTTACATTAGGGTTAGGGTTACAAACTAGGGTTTTTTATGAGGGTTAGGGTTTCAAACTAAGGTTTCACATTAGAGTTAGGATTTCAAACAGGGGTTTCAAATTAGGCTTAGGGTTTCAAACAAGGGTTTCAAATTAGGGTTAAGGTTTCAAACTAGGGTTTTACATTAGGGTTAGGGTTTCAAACTAGGGTTTAACATTAGGGTTAGGGTTTCAAACTAGGGTTTCAATTTAGGGTTAGGGTTACAAACAAGGGGTTTTACATTAGGGTTAGGATTTCAAACTAGGGTTTCAATTTAGGGGTAGGGTTTCAAACTAGGGTTTTACATTAGGGTTAGGGTTTCAAACTAGGGTTTAACATTAGGGTTAGGGTTTCAAACTAGGGTTTCAAATTAGGGTTAGGGTTACAAACAAGGGGTTTTACATTAGGGTTGGGGTTTCAAACTAGGGTTTTACATTAGGGTTAGGGTTTCAAACTAGGGTTTTACATTAGGTTTAGTGTTTCAAACTAGGGTTTTACATTAGGGTTAGGGTTTAAAAACAGGGGTTAAAAATTAGGGTTAGGGTTTCACACTAGGGTTTTACATTAGGGTTAGGTTTTCAAACTAGGGTTTTACATTAGGGTTAGGGTTTCAAACAAGGGTTTTACATTAGGGTTAGGGTTTCAAAACAGTCATTTTACATTAGGGTTAGGGTTACAAACTGGGGTTTCAATTTAGTGTTAGGGTTTCAAACTAGTGTTTTACATTAGGGTTAGTGCTTCAAACTATGGTTTTACATTAGGGTTAGGGTTTCAAACTAGGGTTTCAAATTAGGGTTAGGGTTACAAACAAGGGGTTTTACATTAGGGTTAGGGTTTCAAACTAGGGTTTTACATTAGGGTTAGGGTTTCAAACTCGGGTTTAAAATTAGGGTAAGGGTTTCAAACAAGGGTTTTACATTAGGGTTAGGGTTTCAAACTAGGGTTTTACATTAGGGTTAGGGTTTCAAACTAGGGTTTTACATTAGAGTTAGGGTTACAAACTAGGGTTTTACATTAGGGTTAGGGTTTCAAACTAGGGTTTTACATTAGGGTTAGGGTTTCAAACTAGGGTTTTACATAAGGGTTAGGGTTTCAAACTAGGGTTTCAATTTAGGGTTAGGGTTTCAAACTAGGGTTTATCATTAGGGTTAGGGTTTCAAACTAGGGTTTTACATTAGGGTTAGGGTTTCAAACTAGGGCTTATTATTAGGGTTAGGGTTTCAAACTAGTGTTTTACATTAGGGTTAATGCTTCAAACTAGGGTTTTACATTAGGGTTGGGTTTCAAACTAGGGCTTTACATTTGGGTTAGGGTTACAAACAAGGGTTTTACATTAGGGTTAGGGTTTCAAACTAGGGTTTTGCATTAGGGTTAGGGTTTCAAACTAGGGTTTATCATTAGGGTTAGGGTTTCAAACTAGGGTTTTACATTAGGGTTAGGGTTACAAACTAGGGTTTTACATTACGGTTAGGGTTTCAAACTAGGGTTTAACGTTAGTGTTAGGGTTTCAAACTAGGGTTTTACATTAGGGTTAATGCTTCAAACTAGGGTTTTACATTAGGGTTACGCTTTCAAACTAGGGTTTTACAATAGGGTTAGGGTTTCAAACTAGGGTTTAAAATTAGGGTTAGAGTTTCAAACTAGGGTTTTACATTAGGGTTACTGCTTCAAACTAGGGTTTTACATTAGGGTTAGGGTTTCAAACAAGGGTTTTACATTAGGGTTAGGGTTTCAAACTAGGGTTTTACATTAGGTTTAGGGTTTCAAACTAGGGTTTTACATTAGGGTTAGGGTTTAAAAACAGGGGTTAAAAATTAGGGTTAGGGTTTCACACTAGGGTTTTACATTAGGGTTAGGGTTTCAAACTAGGGTTTCAAATTAGGGTTAGGGTTTCAAACTAGGGTTTCAAATTAGGCTTAGGGTTTCAATCTAGGGTTTTGTTTTAGGGTTAGGGTTTCAAACAAGGGTTTTACATTAGGGTTAGGGTTTCAAACTAGGGTTTTACATTAGGTTTAGGGTTTCAAACAAGGGTTTTTTCATTAGGGTTAGGGTTACAAACTAGGGTTTTACATTAGGGTTAGGGTTTCAAACTAGGGTTTTAAATTAGGGTTAGGGTTTCAAACTAGGGTTTCAATTTAGGGTTAGGGTTTCAAACTAGGGTTTATCATTAGGGTTAGGGTTTCAAACTAGGGTTTTACATTAGGGTTAGGGTTTCAAACTAGGGCTTATAATTAGGGTTAGGGTTTCAAACTAGTGTTTTACATTAGGGTTAATGCTTCAAACTAGGGTTTCAAATTAGGGTTAGGGTTTCAAACTAGGGTTTTACATTAGGGTTAGGGTTTCAAACTAGGGTTTTACATTAGGGTTAGGGTTTCACACTAAGGTTTTACATTAGGGTTAGGGTTACAAACTAGGGTTTTACATTAGTGTTAGGGTTTCAAACTGGGGTTTCAATTTAGTGTTAGGGTTTCAAACTAGTGTTTTACATTAGGGTTAGTGCTTCAAACTATGGTTTTACATTAGGGTTAGGGTTTCAAACTAGGGTTTTACATTAGGGTTAGGGTTTCAAACTAGGGTTTTACATTAGGGTTAGGGTTTCAAACTAGGGTTTTACATTAGGGCTAGGGTTTCAAACTCGGGTTTAAAATTAGGGTAAGGGTTTCAAACAAGGGTTTTACATTAGGGTTAGGGTTTCAAACTAGGGTTTTACATTAGGGTTAGGGTTTCAAACTAGGGTTTTACATTAGGGCTAGGGTTTCAAACTCGGGTTTAAAATTAGGGTAAGGGTTTCAAACAAGGGTTTTACATTAGGGTTAGGGTTTCAAACTAGGGTTTTACATTAGGGTTAGGGTTTCAAACTAGGGTTTTACATTAGAGTTAGGGTTACAAACTAGGGTTTTACATTAGGGTTAGGGTTTCAAACTAGGGTTTTACATTAGGGTTAGGGTTTCAAACTAGGGTTTTACATTAGGGTTACGGTTTCAAACTAGCGTTTCAATTTAGGGTTAGGGTTTCAAACTAGGGTTTATCATTAGGGTTAGGGTTTCAAACTAGGGTTTTACATTAGGGTTAGGGTTTCAAACTAGGGCTTATTATTAGGGTTAGGGTTTCAAACTAGTGTTTTACATTAGGGTTAATGCTTCAAACTAGGGTTTTACATTAGGGTTGGGTTTCAAACTAGGGCTTTACATTTGGGTTAGGGTTACAAACAAGGGTTTTACATTAGGGTTAGGGTTTCAAACTAGGGTTTTGCATTAGGGTTAGGGTTTCAAACTAGGGTTTATCATTAGGGTTAGGGTTTCAAACTAGGGTTTTACATTAGGGTTAGGGTTACAAACTAGGGTTTTACATTACGGTTAGGGTTTCAAACTAGGGTTTAACGTTAGTGTTAGGGTTTCAAACTAGGGTTTTACATTAGGGTTAATGCTTCAAACTAGGGTTTTACATTAGGGTTACGCTTTCAAACTAGGGTTTTACAATAGGGTTAGGGTTTCAAACTAGGGTTTAAAATTAGGGTTAGAGTTTCAAACTAGGGTTTTACATTAGGGTTACTGCTTCAAACTAGGGTTTTACATTAGGGTTAGGGTTTCAAACAAGGGTTTTACATTAGGGTTAGGGTTTCAAACTAGGGTTTAACATTAGGGTTAGGGTTCCAAACTAGGGTTTTACATTAGTGTTAAGGTTACAAACTAGGGTTTTACATTAGGGTTAGGGTTTCAAACTAGGGTTTCAAATTAGGGTTAGGGTATCAAACTAGGCTTTCTAATTAGGGTTAGGGTATTAAACTAGGGTTTATCATTAGGGTTAGGGTTTCAAACAAGGGTTTTACATTAGGGTTAGGGTTTCAAACTAGGGTTTTACATTAGGTTTAGGGTTTCAAACAAGGGTTTTTTCATTAGGGTTAGGGTTACAAACTAGGGTTTTACATTAGGGTTAGGGTTTCAAACTAGGGTTTTAAATTAGGGTTAGGGTTTCAAACTAGGGTTTCAATTTAGGGTTAGGGTTTCAAACTAGGGTTTATCATTAGGGTTAGGGTTTCAAACTAGGGTTTTACATTAGGGTTAGGGTTTCAAACTAGGGCTTATAATTAGGGTTAGGGTTTCAAACTAGTGTTTTACATTAGGGTTAATGCTTCAAACTAGGGTTTCAAATTAGGGTTAGGGTTTCAAACTAGGGTTTTACATTAGGGTTAGGGTTTCAAACTAGGGTTTTACATTAGGGTTAGGGTTTCACACTAAGGTTTTACATTAGGGTTAGGGTTACAAACTAGGGTTTTACATTAGTGTTAGGGTTTCAAACTGGGGTTTCAATTTAGTGTTAGGGTTTCAAACTAGTGTTTTACATTAGGGTTAGTGCTTCAAACTATGGTTTTACATTAGGGTTAGGGTTTCAAACTAGGGTTTTACATTAGGGTTAGGGTTTCAAACTAGGGTTTTACATTAGGGTTAGGGTTTCAAACTAGGGTTTTACATTAGGGCTAGGGTTTCAAACTCGGGTTTAAAATTAGGGTAAGGGTTTCAAACAAGGGTTTTACATTAGGGTTAGGGTTTCAAACTAGGGTTTTACATTAGGGTTAGGGTTTCAAACTAGGGTTTTACATTAGGGCTAGGGTTTCAAACGGGTTTAAAATTAGGGTAAGGGTTTCAAACAAGGGTTTTACATTAGGGTTAGGGTTTCAAACTAGGGTTTTACATTAGGGTTAGGGTTTCAAACTAGGGTTTTACATTAGAGTTAGGGTTACAAACTAGGGTTTTACATTAGGGTTAGGGTTTCAAACTAGGGTTTTACATTAGGGTTAGGGTTTCAAACTAGGGTTTTACATTAGGGTTACGGTTTCAAACTAGCGTTTCAATTTAGGGTTAGGGTTTCAAACTAGGGTTTATCATTAGGGTTAGGGTTTCAAACTAGGGTTTTACATTAGGGTTAGGGTTTCAAACTAGGGCTTATTATTAGGGTTAGGGTTTCAAACTAGTGTTTTACATTAGGGTTAATGCTTCAAACTAGGGTTTTACATTAGGGTTGGGTTTCAAACTAGGGCTTTACATTTGGGTTAGGGTTACAAACAAGGGTTTTACATTAGGGTTAGGGTTTCAAACTAGGGTTTTGCATTAGGGTTAGGGTTTCAAACTAGGGTTTATCATTAGGGTTAGGGTTTCAAACTAGGGTTTTACATTAGGGTTAGGGTTACAAACTAGGGTTTTACATTACGGTTAGGGTTTCAAACTAGGGTTTAACGTTAGTGTTAGGGTTTCAAACTAGGGTTTTACATTAGGGTTAATGCTTCAAACTAGGGTTTTACATTAGGGTTACGCTTTCAAACTAGGGTTTTACAATAGGGTTAGGGTTTCAAACTAGGGTTTAAAATTAGGGTTAGAGTTTCAAACTAGGGTTTTACATTAGGGTTACTGCTTCAAACTAGGGTTTTACATTAGGGTTAGGGTTTCAAACAAGGGTTTTACATTAGGGTTAGGGTTTCAAACTAGGGTTTAACATTAGGGTTAGGGTTCCAAACTAGGGTTTTACATTAGTGTTAAGGTTACAAACTAGGGTTTTACATTAGGGTTAGGGTTTCAAACTAGGGTTTCAAATTAGGGTTAGGGTATCAAACTAGGCTTTCTAATTAGGGTTAGGGTATTAAACTAGGGTTTATCATTAGGGTTAGGGTTTCAAACTAGGGTTTTACATTAGGGTTAGGATTTCAAACTAGGGTTTCAAATTAGGGGTAGGGTTTCAAACTAGGGTTTTACATTAGGGTTAGGGTTTCAAACTAGGGTTTAACATTAGGGTTAGGGTTTCAAACTAGGGTTTCAAATTAGGGTTAGGGTTACAAACAAGGGGTTTTACATTAGGGTTAGGGTTTCAAACTAGGGTTTTACATTAGGGTTAGGGTTTCAAACTAGGGTTTTACATTAGGGTTAGGGTTTAAAAACAGGGGTTAAAAATTAGGGTTAGGGTTTCACACTAGGGTTTTACATTAGGGTTAGGGTTTCAAACAAGGATTTTACATTAGGGTTAGGGTTTCAAAACAGGGGTTTTAAATTAGGGTTAGGGTTTCAAACTTGGGTTTTACATTAGGTTTAGGGTTTCAAACTAGGGTTTCAAATTAGGGTTTGGGTTTCAAATTGAGGTTTTACATTAGGATTAGGGTTACAAACTAGGGTTTTACATTAGGGTTAGGGTTTCAAACTAGGGTTTCAAATTAGGTTTGGGGTTTCAAACTAGGGTTTTACATTAGGGTTAGGGTTAGGGTTTCAAACTAGGGTTTTACATTAGGGTTAGGGTTTCAAAATAGGGTTTAACATTAGGGTTAGGGTTTCAAACTAGGGTTTTACATCAGGGTTAGGGTTTCAAACTAGGGTTTCAAATTAGCTTTAGGGTTTCAAACTAGTGTTTTACATTAGGGTTAGGGTTTCAAACTAGGGTTTTACATTAGGGTTAGGGTTTCACACTAAGGTTTTACATTAGGGTTAGGGTTACAAACTAGGGTTTTACATTAGTGTTAGGGTTTCAAACTGGGGTTTCAATTTAGTGTTAGGGTTTCAAATTAGGGTTTAACATTAGGGTTAATGCTTCAAACTAGGGTTTTACATTAGGGTTAGCGTTTCAAACTAGTGTTTTACATTAGGGTTAGTGCTTCAAACTATGGTTTTACATTAGGGTTAGGGTTTCAAACTAGGGTTTTACATTAGGGTTAGGGTTTCAAACTAGGGTTTTACATTAGGGTTAGGGTTTCAAACTAGGGTTTCAATTTAGGGTTAGGGTTTAAAACTAGGGTTTATCATTAGGGTTAGGGTTTCAAACTAGGGTTTTGCATTAGGGTTAGGGTTTCAAACTAGGGTTTATCATTAGGGTTAGGGTTTCAAACTAGGGTTTTACATTAGGGTTAGGGTTTCAAACTAGGGTTTAACATTAGGGTTAGGGTTACAAACTAGGATTTTACATTAGGGTTAGGGTTACAAACTAGGGTTTTTTATGAGGGTTAGGGTTTCAAACTAAGGTTTCACATTAGAGTTAGGATTTCAAACAGGGGTTTCAAATTAGGCTTAGGGTTTCAAACAAGGGTTTCAAATTAGGGTTAAGGTTTCAAACTAGGGTTTTACATTAGGGTTAGGGTTTCAAACTAGGGTTTAACATTAGGGTTAGGGTTTCAAACTAGGGTTTCAATTTAGGGTTAGGGTTACAAACAAGGGGTTTTACATTAGGGTTAGGATTTCAAACTAGGGTTTCAATTTAGGGGTAGGGTTTCAAACTAGGGTTTTACATTAGGGTTAGGGTTTCAAACTAGGGTTTAACATTAGGGTTAGGGTTTCAAACTAGGGTTTCAAATTAGGGTTAGGGTTACAAACAAGGGGTTTTACATTAGGGTTGGGGTTTCAAACTAGGGTTTTACATTAGGGTTAGGGTTTCAAACTAGGGTTTTACATTAGGTTTAGTGTTTCAAACTAGGGTTTTACATTAGGGTTAGGGTTTAAAAACAGGGGTTAAAAATTAGGGTTAGGGTTTCACACTAGGGTTTTACATTAGGGTTAGGTTTTCAAACTAGGGTTTTACATTAGGGTTAGGGTTTCAAACAAGGGTTTTACATTAGGGTTAGGGTTTCAAAACAGTCATTTTACATTAGGGTTAGGGTTACAAACTGGGGTTTCAATTTAGTGTTAGGGTTTCAAACTAGTGTTTTACATTAGGGTTAGTGCTTCAAACTATGGTTTTACATTAGGGTTAGGGTTTCAAACTAGGGTTTCAAATTAGGGTTAGGGTTACAAACAAGGGGTTTTACATTAGGGTTAGGGTTTCAAACTAGGGTTTTACATTAGGGTTAGGGTTTCAAACTCGGGTTTAAAATTAGGGTAAGGGTTTCAAACAAGGGTTTTACATTAGGGTTAGGGTTTCAAACTAGGGTTTTACATTAGGGTTAGGGTTTCAAACTAGGGTTTTACATTAGAGTTAGGGTTACAAACTAGGGTTTTACATTAGGGTTAGGGTTTCAAACTAGGGTTTTACATTAGGGTTAGGGTTTCAAACTAGGGTTTTACATTAGGGTTAGGGTTTCAAACTAGGGTTTCAATTTAGGGTTAGGGTTTCAAACTAGGGTTTATCATTAGGGTTAGGGTTTCAAACTAGGGTTTTACATTAGGGTTAGGGTTTCAAACTAGGGCTTATTATTAGGGTTAGGGTTTCAAACTAGTGTTTTACATTAGGGTTAATGCTTCAAACTAGGGTTTTACATTAGGGTTGGGTTTCAAACTAGGGCTTTACATTTGGGTTAGGGTTACAAACAAGGGTTTTACATTAGGGTTAGGGTTTCAAACTAGGGTTTTGCATTAGGGTTAGGGTTTCAAACTAGGGTTTATCATTAGGGTTAGGGTTTCAAACTAGGGTTTTACATTAGGGTTAGGGTTACAAACTAGGGTTTTACATTACGGTTAGGGTTTCAAACTAGGGTTTAACGTTAGTGTTAGGGTTTCAAACTAGGGTTTTACATTAGGGTTAATGCTTCAAACTAGGGTTTTACATTAGGGTTACGCTTTCAAACTAGGGTTTTACAATAGGGTTAGGGTTTCAAACTAGGGTTTAAAATTAGGGTTAGAGTTTCAAACTAGGGTTTTACATTAGGGTTACTGCTTCAAACTAGGGTTTTACATTAGGGTTAGGGTTTCAAACAAGGGTTTTACATTAGGGTTAGGGTTTCAAACTAGGGTTTTACATTAGGTTTAGGGTTTCAAACTAGGGTTTTACATTAGGGTTAGGGTTTAAAAACAGGGGTTAAAAATTAGGGTTAGGGTTTCACACTAGGGTTTTACATTAGGGTTAGGGTTTCAAACTAGGGTTTCAAATTAGGGTTAGGGTTTCAAACTAGGGTTTCAAATTAGGCTTAGGGTTTCAATCTAGGGTTTTGTTTTAGGGTTAGGGTTTCAAACAAGGGTTTTACATTAGGGTTAGGGTTTCAAACTAGGGTTTTACATTAGGTTTAGGGTTTCAAACAAGGGTTTTTTCATTAGGGTTAGGGTTACAAACTAGGGTTTTACATTAGGGTTAGGGTTTCAAACTAGGGTTTTAAATTAGGGTTAGGGTTTCAAACTAGGGTTTCAATTTAGGGTTAGGGTTTCAAACTAGGGTTTATCATTAGGGTTAGGGTTTCAAACTAGGGTTTTACATTAGGGTTAGGGTTTCAAACTAGGGCTTATAATTAGGGTTAGGGTTTCAAACTAGTGTTTTACATTAGGGTTAATGCTTCAAACTAGGGTTTCAAATTAGGGTTAGGGTTTCAAACTAGGGTTTTACATTAGGGTTAGGGTTTCAAACTAGGGTTTTACATTAGGGTTAGGGTTTCACACTAAGGTTTTACATTAGGGTTAGGGTTACAAACTAGGGTTTTACATTAGTGTTAGGGTTTCAAACTGGGGTTTCAATTTAGTGTTAGGGTTTCAAACTAGTGTTTTACATTAGGGTTAGTGCTTCAAACTATGGTTTTACATTAGGGTTAGGGTTTCAAACTAGGGTTTTACATTAGGGTTAGGGTTTCAAACTAGGGTTTTACATTAGGGTTAGGGTTTCAAACTAGGGTTTTACATTAGGGCTAGGGTTTCAAACTCGGGTTTAAAATTAGGGTAAGGGTTTCAAACAAGGGTTTTACATTAGGGTTAGGGTTTCAAACTAGGGTTTTACATTAGGGTTAGGGTTTCAAACTAGGGTTTTACATTAGGGCTAGGGTTTCAAACTCGGGTTTAAAATTAGGGTAAGGGTTTCAAACAAGGGTTTTACATTAGGGTTAGGGTTTCAAACTAGGGTTTTACATTAGGGTTAGGGTTTCAAACTAGGGTTTTACATTAGAGTTAGGGTTACAAACTAGGGTTTTACATTAGGGTTAGGGTTTCAAACTAGGGTTTTACATTAGGGTTAGGGTTTCAAACTAGGGTTTTACATTAGGGTTACGGTTTCAAACTAGCGTTTCAATTTAGGGTTAGGGTTTCAAACTAGGGTTTATCATTAGGGTTAGGGTTTCAAACTAGGGTTTTACATTAGGGTTAGGGTTTCAAACTAGGGCTTATTATTAGGGTTAGGGTTTCAAACTAGTGTTTTACATTAGGGTTAATGCTTCAAACTAGGGTTTTACATTAGGGTTGGGTTTCAAACTAGGGCTTTACATTTGGGTTAGGGTTACAAACAAGGGTTTTACATTAGGGTTAGGGTTTCAAACTAGGGTTTTGCATTAGGGTTAGGGTTTCAAACTAGGGTTTATCATTAGGGTTAGGGTTTCAAACTAGGGTTTTACATTAGGGTTAGGGTTACAAACTAGGGTTTTACATTACGGTTAGGGTTTCAAACTAGGGTTTAACGTTAGTGTTAGGGTTTCAAACTAGGGTTTTACATTAGGGTTAATGCTTCAAACTAGGGTTTTACATTAGGGTTACGCTTTCAAACTAGGGTTTTACAATAGGGTTAGGGTTTCAAACTAGGGTTTAAAATTAGGGTTAGAGTTTCAAACTAGGGTTTTACATTAGGGTTACTGCTTCAAACTAGGGTTTTACATTAGGGTTAGGGTTTCAAACAAGGGTTTTACATTAGGGTTAGGGTTTCAAACTAGGGTTTAACATTAGGGTTAGGGTTCCAAACTAGGGTTTTACATTAGTGTTAAGGTTACAAACTAGGGTTTTACATTAGGGTTAGGGTTTCAAACTAGGGTTTCAAATTAGGGTTAGGGTATCAAACTAGGCTTTCTAATTAGGGTTAGGGTATTAAACTAGGGTTTATCATTAGGGTTAGGGTTTCAAACAAGGGTTTTACATTAGGGTTAGGGTTTCAAACTAGGGTTTTACATTAGGTTTAGGGTTTCAAACAAGGGTTTTTTCATTAGGGTTAGGGTTACAAACTAGGGTTTTACATTAGGGTTAGGGTTTCAAACTAGGGTTTTAAATTAGGGTTAGGGTTTCAAACTAGGGTTTCAATTTAGGGTTAGGGTTTCAAACTAGGGTTTATCATTAGGGTTAGGGTTTCAAACTAGGGTTTTACATTAGGGTTAGGGTTTCAAACTAGGGCTTATAATTAGGGTTAGGGTTTCAAACTAGTGTTTTACATTAGGGTTAATGCTTCAAACTAGGGTTTCAAATTAGGGTTAGGGTTTCAAACTAGGGTTTTACATTAGGGTTAGGGTTTCAAACTAGGGTTTTACATTAGGGTTAGGGTTTCACACTAAGGTTTTACATTAGGGTTAGGGTTACAAACTAGGGTTTTACATTAGTGTTAGGGTTTCAAACTGGGGTTTCAATTTAGTGTTAGGGTTTCAAACTAGTGTTTTACATTAGGGTTAGTGCTTCAAACTATGGTTTTACATTAGGGTTAGGGTTTCAAACTAGGGTTTTACATTAGGGTTAGGGTTTCAAACTAGGGTTTTACATTAGGGTTAGGGTTTCAAACTAGGGTTTTACATTAGGGCTAGGGTTTCAAACTCGGGTTTAAAATTAGGGTAAGGGTTTCAAACAAGGGTTTTACATTAGGGTTAGGGTTTCAAACTAGGGTTTTACATTAGGGTTAGGGTTTCAAACTAGGGTTTTACATTAGGGCTAGGGTTTCAAACGGGTTTAAAATTAGGGTAAGGGTTTCAAACAAGGGTTTTACATTAGGGTTAGGGTTTCAAACTAGGGTTTTACATTAGGGTTAGGGTTTCAAACTAGGGTTTTACATTAGAGTTAGGGTTACAAACTAGGGTTTTACATTAGGGTTAGGGTTTCAAACTAGGGTTTTACATTAGGGTTAGGGTTTCAAACTAGGGTTTTACATTAGGGTTACGGTTTCAAACTAGCGTTTCAATTTAGGGTTAGGGTTTCAAACTAGGGTTTATCATTAGGGTTAGGGTTTCAAACTAGGGTTTTACATTAGGGTTAGGGTTTCAAACTAGGGCTTATTATTAGGGTTAGGGTTTCAAACTAGTGTTTTACATTAGGGTTAATGCTTCAAACTAGGGTTTTACATTAGGGTTGGGTTTCAAACTAGGGCTTTACATTTGGGTTAGGGTTACAAACAAGGGTTTTACATTAGGGTTAGGGTTTCAAACTAGGGTTTTGCATTAGGGTTAGGGTTTCAAACTAGGGTTTATCATTAGGGTTAGGGTTTCAAACTAGGGTTTTACATTAGGGTTAGGGTTACAAACTAGGGTTTTACATTACGGTTAGGGTTTCAAACTAGGGTTTAACGTTAGTGTTAGGGTTTCAAACTAGGGTTTTACATTAGGGTTAATGCTTCAAACTAGGGTTTTACATTAGGGTTACGCTTTCAAACTAGGGTTTTACAATAGGGTTAGGGTTTCAAACTAGGGTTTAAAATTAGGGTTAGAGTTTCAAACTAGGGTTTTACATTAGGGTTACTGCTTCAAACTAGGGTTTTACATTAGGGTTAGGGTTTCAAACAAGGGTTTTACATTAGGGTTAGGGTTTCAAACTAGGGTTTAACATTAGGGTTAGGGTTCCAAACTAGGGTTTTACATTAGTGTTAAGGTTACAAACTAGGGTTTTACATTAGGGTTAGGGTTTCAAACTAGGGTTTCAAATTAGGGTTAGGGTATCAAACTAGGCTTTCTAATTAGGGTTAGGGTATTAAACTAGGGTTTATCATTAGGGTTAGGGTTTCAAACTAGGGTTTTACATTAGGGTTAGGATTTCAAACTAGGGTTTCAAATTAGGGGTAGGGTTTCAAACTAGGGTTTTACATTAGGGTTAGGGTTTCAAACTAGGGTTTAACATTAGGGTTAGGGTTTCAAACTAGGGTTTCAAATTAGGGTTAGGGTTACAAACAAGGGGTTTTACATTAGGGTTAGGGTTTCAAACTAGGGTTTTACATTAGGGTTAGGGTTTCAAACTAGGGTTTTACATTAGGGTTAGGGTTTAAAAACAGGGGTTAAAAATTAGGGTTAGGGTTTCACACTAGGGTTTTACATTAGGGTTAGGGTTTCAAACAAGGATTTTACATTAGGGTTAGGGTTTCAAAACAGGGGTTTTAAATTAGGGTTAGGGTTTCAAACTTGGGTTTTACATTAGGTTTAGGGTTTCAAACTAGGGTTTCAAATTAGGGTTTGGGTTTCAAATTGAGGTTTTACATTAGGATTAGGGTTACAAACTAGGGTTTTACATTAGGGTTAGGGTTTCAAACTAGGGTTTCAAATTAGGTTTGGGGTTTCAAACTAGGGTTTTACATTAGGGTTAGGGTTAGGGTTTCAAACTAGGGTTTTACATTAGGGTTAGGGTTTCAAAATAGGGTTTAACATTAGGGTTAGGGTTTCAAACTAGGGTTTCAAATTAGGGTTAGGGTTGCAAACTAGGGTTTTACATTAGCGCTAGGGTTTCAAACTCGGGTTTCAAATTAGGGGTAGGGTTTCAAACTAGGGTTTTACATTACGGTTAGGGTTTCAAACTAGGGTTTAACGTTAGGTTTAGGGTTTCAAACTAGGGTTTTACATCAGGGTTAGGGTTTCAAACTAGGGTTTCAAATTAAGGTTAGGGTTTCAAACTAGTGTTTTACATTAGGGTTAGGGTTTCAAACTAGGGTTTTACATTAGGGTTAGGGTTTCACACTAAGGTTTTACATTAGGGTTAGGGTTACAAACTAGGGTTTTACATTAGTGTTAGGGTTTCAAACTGGGGTTTCAATTTAGTGTTAGGGTTTCAAATTAGGGTTTAACATTAGGGTTAATGCTTCAAACTAGGGTTTTACATTAGGGTTAGCGTTTCAAACTAGTGTTTTACATTAGGGTTAGTGCTTCAAACTATGGTTTTACATTAGGGTTAGGGTTTCAAACTAGGGTTTTACATTAGGGTTAGGGTTTCAAACTAGGGTTTTACATTAGGGTTAGGGTTTCAAACTAGGGTTTCAATTTAGGGTTAGGGTTTAAAACTAGGGTTTATCATTAGGGTTAGGGTTTCAAACTAGGGTTTTGCATTAGGGTTAGGGTTTCAAACTAGGGTTTATCATTAGGGTTAGGGTTTCAAACTAGGGTTTTACATTAGGGTTAGGGTTTCAAACTAGGGTTTAACATTAGGGTTAGGGTTACAAACTAGGATTTTACATTAGGGTTAGGGTTACAAACTAGGGTTTTTTATGAGGGTTAGGGTTTCAAACTAAGGTTTCACATTAGAGTTAGGATTTCAAACAGGGGTTTCAAATTAGGGCCATTCGGTCCCTGTACGACCAATGTCAGAGTTTGGTCCGCATTGCCGGCAGTAAGTCGAATTTGTTTCCGGTGAGGGTTGGACTCCGCCAAGGTTGCCCTTTGTCACCGATTCTGTTCATAACTTTTATGGACAGAATTTCTAGGCGTAGCCGAGGCGTTGAGGGGGTCCGGTTTGGTGGCCTCAGCATTGCATCTCTGCTTTTTGCAGATGATGTGGTGCTGTTGGCTTCTTCAAGCCGTGACCTCCAGCTCTCGCTGGAGCGGTTCGCAGCCGAGTGTGAAGCGGTTGGGATGAGGATCAGCACCTCCAAATCCGAGACCATGGTCCTCAGTCGGAAAAGGGTGGAGTGCCCTCTCCGGGTCGGGGAGGAGGTCCTGCCCCAAGTGGAGGAGTTCAAGTATCTTGGGGTCTTGTTCACGAGTGAGGGTAGGTTAGAGCGGGAGATCGACAGGCGGATCGGTGCAGCGTCTGCAGTGATGCGGACGCTGTATCGGTCCGTTGTGGTGAAGAAGGAGCTGAGCCGAAAGGCGAAGCTCTCGATTTACCGGTCGATCTACGTTCCTACCCTCACCTATGGTCACGAGCTGTGGGTCGTGACCGAAAGAACAAGATCCCGGATACAAGCGGCCGAAATGAGTTTCCTCCGCAGGGTAGCCGGGCTCTCCCTTAGAGATAGGGTGAGAAGCTCGGTCATCCGAGAGGGACTCAGCGTCGAGTCGCTGCTCCTCCACGTTGAGAGGAACCAGTTGAGGTGGCTCGGGCATCTGGTTCGGATGCCTCCTGGACGCCTCCCTGGGGAGGTGTTCCGGGCATGTCCTACCGGCAGGAGGCCCCGGGGACGACCCAGGACACGCTGGAGAGACTATGTCTCTCGGCTGTCCTGGGAACGCCTTGGGGTCCCGTCGGATGAGCTGGCTGAAGTGGCTGGGGAGAGGGAAGTCTGGGCTTCCCTGCTAAAGCTGCTGCCCCCGCGACCCGACCCCGGATAAGCGGAAGAAGACGGACGGACGGACGGACGGTTTCAAATTAGGCTTAGGGTTTCAAACAAGGGTTTCAAATTAGGGTTAAGGTTTCAAACTAGGGTTTTACATTAGGGTTAGGGTTTCAAACTAGGGTTTAACATTAGGGTTAGGGTTTCAAACTAGGGTTTCAAATTAGGGTTAGGGTTACAAACAAGGGGTTTTACATTAGGGTTAGGATTTCAAACTAGGGTTTCAAATTAGGGGTAGGGTTTCAAACTAGGGTTTTACATTAGGGTTAGGGTTTCAAACTAGGGTTTAACATTAGGGTTAGGGTTTCAAACTAGGGTTTCAAATTAGGGTTAGGGTTACAAACAAGGGGTTTTACATTAGGGTTAGGGTTTCAAACTAGGGTTTTACATTAGGGTTAGGGTTTCAAACTAGGGTTTTACATTAGGTTTAGTGTTTCAAACTAGGGTTTTACATTAGGGTTAGGGTTTAAAAACAGGGGTTAAAAATTAGGGTTAGGGTTTCACACTAGGGTTTTACATTAGGGTTAGGTTTTCAAACTAGGGTTTTACATTAGGGTTAGGGTTTCAAACAAGGGTTTTACATTAGGGTTAGGGTTTCAAAACAGTCATTTTACATTAGGGTTAGGGTTACAAACTAGGGTTTTATATTAGGGTTAGGGTTTCAAACTAGGGTTTCAAATTAGGCTTAGGGTTTCAATCTAGGGTTTTGTTTTAGGGTTAGGGTTTCAAACAAGGGTTTTACATTAGGGTTAGGGTTTCAAACTAGGGTTTTACATTAGGTTTAGGGTTTCAAACTAGGGTTTTACATTAGGGTTAGGGTTACAAACTAGGGTTTTACATTAGGGTTAGGGTTTCAAACTAGGGTTTTAAATTAGGGTTAGGGTTTCAAACTAGGGTTTCAATTTAGGGTTAGGGTTTCAAACTAGGGTTTATCATTAGGGTTAGGGTTTCAAACTAGGGTTTTACATTAGGGTTAGGGTTTCAAACTAGGGCTTATAATTAGGGTTAGGGTTTCAAACTAGTGTTTTACATTAGGGTTAATGCTTCAAACTAGGGTTTCAAATTAGGGTTAGGGTTTCAAACTAGGGTTTTACTTTAGGGTTAGGGTTTCAAACTAGGGTTTTACATTAGGGTTAGGGTTTCACACTAAGGTTTTACATTAGGGTTAGGGTTACAAACTAGGGTTTTACATTAGTGTTAGGGTTTCAAACTGGGGTTTCAATTTAGTGTTAGGGTTTCAAACTAGTGTTTTACATTAGGGTTAGTGCTTCAAACTATGGTTTTACATTAGGGTTAGGGTTTCAAACTAGGGTTTTACATTAGGGTTTGGGTTTCAAACTAGGGTTTTACATTAGGGTTAGGGTTTCAAACTAGGGTTTCAAATTAGGGTTAGGGTTACAAACAAGGGGTTTTACATTAGGGTTAGGGTTTCAAACTAGGGTTTTACATTAGGGTTAGGGTTTCAAACTCGGGTTTAAAATTAGGGTAAGGGTTTCAAACAAGGGTTTTACATTAGGGTTAGGGTTTCAAACTAGGGTTTTACATTAGGGTTAGGGTTTCAAACTAGGGTTTTACATTAGAGTTAGGGTTTCAAACTAGGGTTTTACATTAGGGTTAGGGTTTCAAACTAGGGCTTATAATTAGGGTTAGGGTTTCAAACTAGTGTTTTACATTAGGGTTAATGCTTCAAACTAGGGTTACAAATTAGGGTTAGGGTTTCAAACTAGGGTTTTACATTAGGGTTAGGGTTTCAAACTAGGGTTTTACATTAGGGTTAGGGTTTCACACTAAGGTTTTACATTAGGGTTAGGGTTACAAACTAGGGTTTTACATTAGTGTTAGGGTTTCAAACTGGGGTTTCAATTTAGTGTTAGGGTTTCAAACTAGTGTTTTACATTAGGGTTAGTGCTTCAAACTATGGTTTTACATTAGGGTTAGGGTTTCAAACTAGGGTTTTACATTAGGGTTAGGGTTTCAAACTAGGGTTTTACATTAGGGTTAGGGTTTCAAACTAGGGTTTCAAATTAGGGTTAGGGTTACAAACAAGGGGTTTTACATTAGGGTTAGGGTTTCAAACTAGGGTTTTACATTACGGTTAGGGTTTCAAACTCGGGTTTAAAATTAGGGTAAGGGTTTCAAACAAGGGTTTTACATTAGGGTTAGGGTTTCAAACTAGGGTTTTACATTAGGGTTAGGGTTTCAAACTAGGGTTTTACATTAGGGTTAGGGTTTCAAACTATGGTTTTACATTAGGGTTATTGTTACAAACTAGGGTTTTACATTAGGGTTAGGGTTTCAAACTAGGGTTTCAAATTAGGGTTAGGGTTACAAACAAGGGGTTTTACATAAGGGTTAGGGTTTCAAACTAGGGTTTTACATTAGGGTTAGGGTTTCAAACTCGGGTTTAAAATAAGGGTTAGGGTTTCAAACTAGGGCTTTACATTAGGGTTAGGGTTTAAAACTAGGGTTTCAAATTAGGCTTAGGGTTTCAATCTAGGGTTTTGTTTTAGGGTTAGGGTTTCAAACAAGGGTTTTACATTAGGGTTAGGGTTTCAAACTAGGTTTTTACATTAGGGTTAGGGTTACAAACTAGGGTTTTACATTACGGTTAGGGTTTCAAAACAGTCATTTTACATTAGGGTTAGGGTTACAAACTAGGGTTTTATATTAGGGTTAGGGTTTCAAACTAGGGTTTCAAATTAGGCTTAGGGTTTCAATCTAGGGTTTTGTTTTAGGGTTAGGGTTTCAAACAAGGGTTTTACATTAGGGTTAGGGTTTCAAACTAGGGTTTTACATTAGGTTTAGGGTTTCAAACTAGGGTTTTACATTAGGGTTAGGGTTACAAACTAGGGTTTTACATTAGGGTTAGGGTTTCAAACTAGGGTTTTAAATTAGGGTTAGGGTTTCAAACTAGGGTTTCAATTTAGGGTTAGGGTTTCAAACTAGGGTTTATCATTAGGGTTAGGGTTTCAAACTAGGGTTTTACATTAGGGTTAGGGTTTCAAACTAGGGCTTATAATTAGGGTTAGGGTTTCAAACTAGTGTTTTACATTAGGGTTAATGCTTCAAACTAGGGTTTCAAATTAGGGTTAGGGTTTCAAACTAGGGTTTTACTTTAGGGTTAGGGTTTCAAACTAGGGTTTTACATTAGGGTTAGGGTTTCACACTAAGGTTTTACATTAGGGTTAGGGTTACAAACTAGGGTTTTACATTAGTGTTAGGGTTTCAAACTGGGGTTTCAATTTAGTGTTAGGGTTTCAAACTAGTGTTTTACATTAGGGTTAGTGCTTCAAACTATGGTTTTACATTAGGGTTAGGGTTTCAAACTAGGGTTTTACATTAGGGTTTGGGTTTCAAACTAGGGTTTTACATTAGGGTTAGGGTTTCAAACTAGGGTTTCAAATTAGGGTTAGGGTTACAAACAAGGGGTTTTACATTAGGGTTAGGGTTTCAAACTAGGGTTTTACATTAGGGTTAGGGTTTCAAACTCGGGTTTAAAATTAGGGTAAGGGTTTCAAACAAGGGTTTTACATTAGGGTTAGGGTTTCAAACTAGGGTTTTACATTTGGGTTAGGGTTTCAAACTAGGGTTTTACATTAGAGTTAGGGTTTCAAACTAGGGTTTTACATTAGGGTTAGGGTTTCAAACTAGGGCTTATAATTAGGGTTAGGGTTTCAAACTAGTGTTTTACATTAGGGTTAATGCTTCAAACTAGGGTTACAAATTAGGGTTAGGGTTTCAAACTAGGGTTTTACATTAGGGTTAGGGTTTCAAACTAGGGTTTTACATTAGGGTTAGGGTTTCACACTAAGGTTTTACATTAGGGTTAGGGTTACAAACTAGGGTTTTACATTAGTGTTAGGGTTTCAAACTGGGGTTTCAATTTAGTGTTAGGGTTTCAAACTAGTGTTTTACATTAGGGTTAGTGCTTCAAACTATGGTTTTACATTAGGGTTAGGGTTTCAAACTAGGGTTTTACATTAGGGTTAGGGTTTCAAACTAGGGTTTTACATTAGGGTTAGGGTTTCAAACTAGGGTTTCAAATTAGGGTTAGGGTTACAAACAAGGGGTTTTACATTAGGGTTAGGGTTTCAAACTAGGGTTTTACATTACGGTTAGGGTTTCAAACTCGGGTTTAAAATTAGGGTAAGGGTTTCAAACAAGGGTTTTACATTAGGGTTAGGGTTTCAAACTAGGGTTTTACATTAGGGTTAGGGTTTCAAACTAGGGTTTTACATTAGAGTTAGGGTTACAAACTAGGGTTTTACATTAGGGTTAGGGTTTCAAACTATGGTTTTACATTAGGGTTATTGTTACAAACTAGGGTTTTACATTAGGGTTAGGGTTTCAAACTAGGGTTTCAAATTAGGGTTAGGGTTACAAACAAGGGGTTTTACATAAGGGTTAGGGTTTCAAACTAGGGTTTTACATTAGGGTTAGGGTTTCAAACTCGGGTTTAAAATAAGGGTTAGGGTTTCAAACTAGGGCTTTACATTAGGGTTAGGGTTTAAAACTAGGGTTTCAAATTAGGCTTAGGGTTTCAATCTAGGGTTTTGTTTTAGGGTTAGGGTTTCAAACAAGGGTTTTACATTAGGGTTAGGGTTTCAAACTAGGTTTTTACATTAGGGTTAGGGTTACAAACTAGGGTTTTACATTACGGTTAGGGTTTCAAACTAGGGTTTTACCTTAGGGTTAGGGTTTCAAACTAGGGTTTAAATTTAGGGTTAGTGTTTCAAACTAGGGTTTATCATTAGGGTTAGGGTTTCAAACTAGGGTTTTACATTAGGGTTAGGGTTTCAAATTTGGGTTTAACATTAGGGTTAGCGTTTCAAACTATTGTTTTACATTAGGGTTAATGCTTCAAACTAGGGTTTTACATTAGGGTTAGGGTTTTAAACTATGGTTTCAAATTAGATTTGGGGTTTCAAACTTGGGTTTTACATTAGAGTTAGCGTTTCAAACTAGTGTTTTACATTAGGGTTAGTGCTTCAAACTAGGGTTTTACATTAGGGTTAGGGTTTCACACTAAGGTTTTACATTAGGGTTAGGGTTACAAACTAGGGTTTTACATTAGTGTTAGGGTTTCAAACTGGGGTTTCAATTTAGTGTTAGGGTTTCAAACTAGGGTTTAACATTAGGGTTAATGCTTCAAACTAGGGTTTTACATTAGAGTTAGCGTTTCAAACTAGTGTTTTACATTAGGGTTAGTGCTTCAAACTATGGTTTTACATTAGGGTTAGGGTTTCAAACTAGGGTTTTACATTAGGGCTAGGGTTTCAAACTAGGGTTTTACATTAGGGTTAGGGTTTCAAACTAGGGTTTCAATTTAGGGTTAGTGTTTCAAACTAGGGTTTATCATTAGGGTTAGGGTTTCAAACTAGGGTTTTACATTAGGGTTAATGCTTCAAACTAGGGTTTTACATTAGGGTTAGGGTTTCAAACTAGGGTTTTACATTAGGGTTAGGGTTTCAAACTAGGGTTTAACATTAGGGTTAGGGTTTCAAACTAGTGTTTTACTTTAGGTTTAATGCTTCTAACTAGGATTTTACATTAGGGTTAGCGTTTCAAACTAGGGTTTTACATTAGGGTTAGTGTTTCAAACTAGGGTTTTACATTTGGGTTAGGTTTACAAACTAGGGTTTTACATTAGGGTTAGGGTTGCAAACTAGGGTTTTGCATTAGGGTTAGGGTTTCAAACTAGGGTTTATCATTAGGGTTAGGGTTTCAAACTAGGGTTTTACATTAGGGTTAGGGTTTCAAACTAGGGTTTAACATTAGGGTTAGGGTTACAAACTAGGATTTTACATTAGGGTTAGGGTTACAAACTAGGGTTTTTTATGAGGGTTAGGGTTTCAAACTAAGGTTTCACATTAGAGTTAGGATTTCAAACAGGGGTTTCAAATTAGGGTTAGGGTTTCAAACAAGGGTTTCAAATTAGGGTTAGGGTTTCAAACTAGGGTTTTACATTCGGGTTAGGGTTTCAAACTAGGGTTTAACATTAGGGTTAGGATTTCAAACTAGGGTTTCAAATTAGGGTTAGGGTTACAAACAAGGGGTTTTACATTAGGGTTAGGATTTCAAACTAGGGTTTCAAATTAGGGGTAGGGTTTCAAACTAGGGTTTTACATTAGGGTTAGGGTTTCAAACTAGGGTTTAACATTAGGGTTAGGGTTTCAAACTAGGGTTTCAAATTAAGGTTAGGGTTACAAACAAGGGGTTTTACATTAGGGTTAGGGTTTCAAACTAGGGTTTTACATTAGGGTTAGGGTTTCAAACTCGGGTTTAAAATTAGGGTTAGGGTTTCAAACAAGGGTTTTACATTAGTGTTAGGGTTTCAAACTAGGGTTTTACATTAGGGTTAGGGTTTCAAACTAGGGTTTTACATTACGTTTAGGGTTTCAAACTAGGGTTTTACATTAGGGTTAGGGTTTAAAAACGGGTTAAAAATTAGGGTTAGGGTTTCACACTAGGGTTTTACATTAGGGTTAGGTTTTCAAACTAGGGTTTTACATTAGGGTTAGGGTTTCAAACAAGGGTTTTACATTAGAGTTAGGGTTTCAAAACAGTCATTTTACATTAGGGTTAGGGTTACAAACTAGGGTTTTACATTAGGGTTAGGGTTTCAAACTAGGGTTTCTAATTAGGGTTAGGGTTTCAAACTAGGGTTTTACATTAGGGTTAGGGTTTTTAACTAGGGTTTCAAATTAGGGTTAGGGTTTCAAAATAGGGTTTCAAATTAGGCTTAGGGTTTCAATCTAGGGTTTTGTTTTAGGGTTAGGGTTTCAAACAAGGGTTTTACATTAGGGTTAGGGTTTCAAACTAGGGTTTATCATTAGGGTTAGGGTTTCAAACTAGGGTTTTACATTAGGGTTAGGGTTTCAAACTAGGGCTTATAATTAGGGTTAGGGTTTCAAACTAGTGTTTTACATTAGGGTTAATGCTTCAAACTAGGGTTTCAAATTAGGGTTAGGGTTTCAAACTAGGGTTTTACATTAGGGTTAGGGTTTCAAACTAGGGTTTTACATTAGGGTTAGGGTTTCACACTAAGGTTTTACATTAGGGTTAGGGTTACAAACTAGGGTTTTACATTAGTTTTAGGGTTTCAAACTGGGCTTTCAATTTAGTGTTAGGGTTTCAAACTAGGGTTTAACATTAGGGTTAATGCTTCAAACTAGGGTTTTACATTAGGGTTAGCGTTTCAAACTAGTGTTTTACATTAGGGTTAGTGCTTCAAACTATGGTTTTACATTAGGGTTAGGGTTTCAAAATAGGGTTTTACATTAGGGTTAGGGTTTCAAACTAGGGTTTCAAATTAGGGTTAGGGTTACAAACAAGGGGTTTTTCATTAGGGTTAGGGTTTCAAACTAGGGTTTTACATTAGGGTTAGGGTTTCAAACTCGGGTTTAAAATTAGGGTTAGGGTTTCAAACTAGGGTTTTACATTAGAGTTAGGGTTACAAACTAGGGTTTTACATTAGGGTTAGGGTTTCAAACTAGGGTTTTACATTAGGGTTAGGGTTTCAAACTATGGTTTTACATTAGGGTTATTGTTACAAACTAGGGTTTTACATTAGGGTTAGGGTTTCAAACTAGGGTTTCAAATTAGGGTTAGGGTTACAAACAAGGGGTTTTACATTAGGGTTAGGGTTTCAAACTAGGGTTTTACATTAGGGTTAGGGTTTCAAACTAGGGTTTTACATTAGGGTTAGGGTTTAAAACTAGGGTTTCAAATTAGGCTTAGGGTTTCAATCTAGGGTTTTGTTTTAGGGTTAGGGTTTCAAACAATGGTTTTACATTAGGGTTAGGGTTTCAAACTAGGTTTTTACATTAGGGTTAGGGTTTCAAACTAGGGTTTTACATTAGAGTTAGGGTTACAAACTAGGGTTTTACATTAGGGTTAGGGTTTCAAACTAGGGTTTTACATTAGGGTTAGGGTTTCAAACTATGGTTTTACATTAGGGTTAGGGTTACAAACTAGGGTTTTACATTAGGGTTAGGGTTTCAAACTAGGGTTTTACCTTAGGGTTAGGGTTTCAAACTAGGGTTTAAATTTAGGGTTAGTGTTTCAAACTAGGGTTTATCATTAGGGTTAGGGTTTCAAACTAGGGTTTTACATTAGGGTTAGGGTTTCAAATTAGGGTTTAACATTAGGGTTAGCGTTTCAAACTATTGTTTTACATTAGGGTTAATGCTTCAAACTAGGGTTTTACATTAGGGTTAGGGTTTTAAACTATGGTTTCAAATTAGATTTGGGGTTTCAAACTTGGGTTTTACATTAGAGTTAGTGCTTCAAACTAGGGTTTTACATTAGGGTTAGGGTTTCACACTAAGGTTTTACATTAGGGTTAGGGTTACAAACTAGGGTTTTACATTAGTGTTAGGGTTTCAAACTGGGGTTTCAATTTAGTGCTAGGGTTTCAAACTAGGGTTTAACATTAGGGTTAATGCTTCAAACTAGGGTTTTACATTAGAGTTAGCGTTTCAAACTAGTGTTTTACATTAGGGTTAGTGCTTCAAACTATGGTTTTACATTAGGGTTAGGGTTTCAAACTAGGGTTTTACATTAGGGTTAGAGTTTCAAACTAGGGTTTTACATTAGGGTTAGGATTTCAAACTAGGGTTTCAATTTAGGGTTAGTGTTTCAAACTAGGGTTTATCATTAGGGTTAGGGTTTCAAACTAGGGTTTAACGTTAGGTTTAGGGTTAAAGGAATATAAGAGTTTGTGTGCGTGGGGGTGAAATACAGGATGTGTGTGATGGACGTGGGCGTGTTAGGAATGGAATGTTGCCAACAAAGGATGCTAATTGCAGGGGGAGATGCAGAACCGTGATAAGATCAAAGTATGTTATAAACCACATTTGTTTGAGACCGTGGCGGAAAAGTACAAAACAGGAGAAGCCACCCAGTGACGCTGCGGATGAAGATCGGCCAATGAAAAGCAAGCTAAAGTTAAACTGCAGAAAACACATAGCCAATAGAATAATGCCAGGATGCCTTTGTTTCTGTGTCATTTAAATATTGTGTAGTATAACTATTCACTGGGGCAACTCGGATGAGACGACTACGTTGGTTGCTTGAGACAGAGACGTATAGAATTGTATGGGTAGGGACCCGGGACCCCAGCTGTGATGTATTTGATTTGAGTGTTAGGAATAAATCCACTCGTGTGTGAAAATGCCGGCTTCCTGATACCTTTCTATTGCAGAACGAGCATGCTATTGTTGGATGAGTGATAGTTTGGTAAGGTCACAAATTGGAGTCAGATTATTAACTTAAATTTATATTAATATAGCAATAAATTCCAACAATTATGGTGACCCCGACGTGATGCAAGAGAGGTAAAAAAGAAGTCTGGGACTTCGAGAAAACCACAAGAGTCTGGGACTCGAGGATCTGGGATCCAAGTCCACACCAGGTGACGACCTGAAAAAGCCACACGTCCGATCGGCTTTCCTCTTGGGCCCATACTCAAACAAGGTGAGCAGATTCCTTTTGTTTAAATTCTGCACATTGGCAACGCTAAATTATGAGAGGAAGGAATGTGGGACGTGTTAGTAGGGTATAAAATCTGGGATTTACCTACTCGAATAAGTTTGGAACTGTTCGTGGTTTGATACGGTTTAAAATCTGGGATTTACGTATAAAGTGTGGACATTAGTAGGGTATAAAATCTGGGATTTACCTACTAGAATAGGTCGCAACTATTCGTGGTTAGATACGGTGTAAAATCTGGGATTTACGTATCGATACGGTTTAAAATCTGGGATTTACGTATCAGTGTGGAAGCGGTGTGAATGTAAAAACTAAAATTAAACTGCAAGAGAAGTGATTAGGACACGTGCGAGTGGATTTAAGGATGGCGGAGAAGAGAAAGTGTGATGAGGGTCTCGGGTCCCCTGAAGTCTGGTCGGAGATTAATGGTCATTACGCTAAGCTGGAATCACAGTTGATTAGTGGAATAGAAAGTAAGAGAATTAAGAAGGAAAGAGAACGGTGTCAGAAGTTGTTTTGGAAATTAAAGAAGGATGAATTGTTTCGCGGAGAACCTGGAACGTGGGATATGTCGAAGTTAGCGCGGCAGTTACAGGAAAAGGAGAGCAGAATGTTGGCAAATATTCAAGATATGGAGGAGGAACAGAGCCGAGTTGGATGGCGAAAGCGTCATAAACTCAGAAAAGAAGTTAAAAATGTAGAGAATGATAGACGGGGCATTCACCAATTGGTGACTATTGCGACTGCGCTGGCAGCGATAAGAGAGGAAAAGAAAGAGGAAAAGAAAGAGGAAAAGAAAGAGGAAAAGAAAGAGGAAAAGAGAGAGGAAAAGAGAGAGGAGGAAGTGATTGATAAGGGAGAAAAGGCGGAATGTTTTAGAGGCGTTTATCCACAGTTGCCGAGCTCGGGACAGTATGTATTTGTATATTTTGTATCCGACGGCGTCAGTGATGGCCCCCGTAGTTACTTTGGGGGGCAGAATGGTTTTAGATGTGGAAGATGACGGGTCACGGATGACGCCAGCAACAATACAGTTGATCGAACAGGCTGTGAATAATGAGAGGAAAAGGCTGCGGGGGAGTGAGTCACCCGTGCGCACGTCAGGGGCGGTGTTAGCAGGAGAGGGGGGCACCACTAGTGCAGGGGATAAGAGGACTCCGAAGCTGATAAGGGAGGAGGCACAGGGGAAGTTGTTTGATGGACAGAAGGTGCAGACTGAGGAAAGAGGGATGTTAGAGAAAATGGTGACAGGGACACAGAGACGGGGGCAGGCAACGCCCAGCAACGCGGATCACCGCGAGGGGGAAGTGGAGAGTGATGAGAAAAGTGCAGAAGTTAAGTGAATGGAAGTGTAAGTTTGTTTAAGACAGTGATTTTTAAGTGTGTGAAAAAAAGGGTGAAAAAGAATGGTAAGCAGGAAATCTGCATATTTTGAAAGGATGGGGGCCGTGAGCTGCTGTTTTAAGAAGATGGTGATTTGTACTGTTGTCTGTTAAAATTAAATTAAACTAAATAAAAAGGAAAGGGGGTGTGATAAGTTTAGTCCTCTCTCCCATTGTCTCCATTTGGGAGACTTGTAGTCTGTTGTGTGTGTGAATAGCAGGGGTCGTCTAAGGCTAAATCAAATTGTTCCTGTTATGCGGAAGGACATAGAGGTCTAGGTGTGAACTACAGGCCACTCTCATATTATTTTTAAAATCAGATCTGTGTAATATAGTTGAATAAGTAATAAAACCAAATTTTAATTGAAATAGACTTTTCATTTTTGATTTTTATATTTCCCCTGCATCTCTGATAACTTTTCCGTAGGTGTGAAAATGATTTAACCTTTGTCTTTATCTGAGTCCCATTCTAGAAGTCTGGAAAGGACTTCCATCCAAGTGGCCAGGGTGACTAACAGCTGTCACATGTTTCTTAAATTTGAGGTAACACGTAATGAAGATGTCTATGGTAGACATATGCGTAAATATAGTACTACTACTTGCTATAGTGTAGTGATCAAATTCAAATAAAACCACAAAATGAATAAATTAGGGGTTTGGAAAACAAAATATTTTGGGGGAATTTTTTATTTTATTTTGTCTTGGAAATTGAATGACAACAAGCAGTGTTCTCTTGCTATGATCTCAGCTCCCTCTGTCTGTTCCGAGTGTATAAATGTTTCAGGCAGGTTCAATCTTTGACTGAAAGGTGTTTCACTTGGGTGACTCAACCGAAAAGTGCTGGAAATGGAATGAACAGCATTCTCCTGCTATGCTTGATGTTCAGAGTGGAAGGCGAACTGAACAATGGTCACTTTCGGGGGGGGGAAGTGACCACACGGACTGCAAAAAGGATGGTACACTGTAAATCCGCTCGTCCTGTGACTGTTCAATGACTCTTATGCATTGTTTGAGCATAATGTTCAGCAACTTTTTGAGCAGACAGGATAACCATCGATTCTGTCATGATGAACTTTTCCTGAGAACTCCAGTACACAAAGCCCAGTGCCCGCTTTGAACTTTGCCCTGCATAAACTGCTATCGACAAGGACAGGAAGGAATATGAACTACAGTTGTGGACTCAAAGTTCTGGAATCATCTGAGTGTGGTGCCTGAGGTCGTATGTTGTATTCTGTTTGTAGACATTTGCACTCTGTACTATGTCAGAAAGGAAATGTGATCTATAGCAACGCAGTTTCGGAAATTGAGAACAGCTTATGTGAATTAGGGTAGTATAAAATTTAGTCTAATCTTTAAATACTATATTTTCCGTTGTTTGATGCTTGTTGAATTTGGCCTTCTATTATTTTCCCATTTCTCTTTTATAACTTTGGCTTCTCAGAGTGGACTCAGATATGGAACACTTATGGCGAATTTGCTGGTTAAATTTTTAATTTTTGATTTAGGTTGCAGCACTGATTTTTGATTGGGTCATGATCTGCAAAGTTCCCTGCTGTGTTTTTACAAAGCCCCCACTACTCTGTAGAAGAGGTGAGGTTAGTTAGCATTTTAAGAATACTTTTTGGTTGGTGTAAAGTAGGGATTTTGTTTTGTTTTTCTGATTATAACTCATTTCTTTTATTAGTTGAGATGGCAGATATTTGGAAGATTCGTGACCTGCAATAGATTAATGGGGTTATTTTAAATCTTTTTTTCATCTCTTCCTGACCCTAAAAGTCCTCCGCTGCAGTATCTTAATTTACATCTGCTTAAGTTGGTTGTTTTTCTAATCTACAGGATTCAAATTTACATTACAAACTCTTGCCTCAAAGGCTTTTGTTTTTATGGCTCCTGGCTAGCTCAGCTGGAGATCTTTTTATAGTTCTGGTGTTGGCCAAATTGTCACAATTTGGTTGTTTTTTAATCTACAGGACACAAGGTGTCTGTTTTTCCTCTTTGAAGCAGCAATTTGGAAGCGGCTGCCGTTTTCACATTCAGGTCTGAAATGATCAAAATTGATCTTTATCAGATGGGGGAATGACTGGTCTGTCTGTGTATGGTTGAAAAGGAAGTCTGATGTGAGAATGACTGGTCTGTCTGTGTATGGTTGAAAAGGAAGTCTGATGTGAGAATGAAGTTTGGTGTGAGGAATTTACAGGCAGCGAATGAAGAGGATGGGAGTTGGAAAAATAAGTTCTACAAAGATGACAAAAGACGACCCTTATAGCAGAAATACGGCTTGTGCTTTGTGTGGACTATGTTAGCGTTTGAACATATGGTGCGGGATGATAGAAGTGATGGAACGAAAGGAGAACGAGTGATGGTGTATCATTCCTGTAATGGAACGGTATGGTATGAAGCAGAGCAAGATGGTGGTAAGACGCTGACACAGACACAACAACTACTGTTAAATCTGAAGTGTAAACAACCGACACAGGTGAACACTTGGGTGACAATTTTCAACTGGACTCAACAATGGCTTGATTTGTTAGATAAATTGGCCAAGGAAAGTGCAGCCAATTGGATTCGGCCTTTCCACTGACAAATATGGAAAAGCAAAAGCCCATTTTTGACATCCATGTTGCACAACAAAATTTTACCTGCCTAAAGTTACATGGGAGTGGCCCTGGGATTGGAAACATCCAGGAGTCATGGTGTAATGAAAATGTGTCTTTGCCAGCAGGAATACCTCTCGCTCGTGCTGATGTTTGGCTGTGGTGTGGAGAGAGAGTGTTGTACGATAGGCTTCCCCCCAATGCCTCAGGTAAGTGCGCCCTAGTAACGCTGATCATGCCAATAAGTGTGACAGCATTAGACATGGCTAGGATAAATTGGGAAGGAGTTAGACAGTGGGGAAGAATCCCCTTCCTTGGGAGGAAGAAAAGGGACATGCAAGAATGGTTGAATGCAGGAGACCCCACATACATAGATGCAATTGGAGTTCCGAGAGGGGTCCCTGATGAATACAAATTGGTGGATCAAGTGGCAGCAGGATGGGAGAGTATTTTTCTGTTTATTACAGTAAACAAAAATGTGGACCGGATTAATTATGTCCACTACAATGTCCAACGATTGGCGAACTTTACCACCTCGGCACTCCAGGCAGTGCACGAGCAATTAGCAGCCACGTCTCTTATGGCATTCCAAAATAGAATGAGTTTAGATATGGTGTTAGCTGAAAGAGGAGGAGTGTGTGGTATTTTTGGGGAGCAGTGTTGTACTCTGATCCCCAACAATACATCTCCTGATGGTCGCCTTACTAAGGCATTGGAGGGTCTGCGCACGCTAAGTAATAAAATGAAAGAGCATTCAGGCGTGGACACCAGTTGGTACTCTGACTGGTTAAACGTCTTTGGCAAATATAAAAGCTTGATTGCATCAGTATTGATGTCGATCGCAATGTTTTCCGCTATTATGGTGTTATGCGGCTGTTGTTGTATTCCATGTATCAGATCATTGACTGTTAAGACAATTGAACGCACGTTGGGGCCAATACCGCAGGGTGGTCAGTATATGATGATCCCTCAGAAGGACCCCCAGGAAGCGGAGACAGCGGTGGCCCTCCGGGAGTCCGGGATGTGAGTATGTGAAGTTAGCCTCAGGGATCTGAGGCCATGAGAAAGAATGAAATTTTATACTGATTTTCTACTAGAATGAAATTTTTTACTAATTTTTAGTTGTTTATTGATTTATAGCTCATGTTTAACAATAAAAAACAAGGTATTCGAGTGATGACCTCAGTCGTCTGAGGTCATGAGAGGGATTAAAGGAATATAAGAGTTTGTGTGCGTGGGGGTGAAATACAGGATGTGTGTGATGGACGTGGGCGTGTTAGGAATGGAATGTTGCCAACAAAGGATGCTAATTGCAGGGGGAGATGCAGAACCGTGATAAGATCAAAGTATGTTATAAACCACATTTGTTTGAGACCGTGGCGGAAAAGTACAAAACAGGAGAAGCCACCCAGTGACGCTGCGGATGAAGATCGGCCAATGAAAAGCAAGCTAAAGTTAAACTGCAGAAAACACATAGCCAATAGAATAATGCCAGGATGCCTTTGTTTCTGTGTCATTTAAATATTGTGTAGTATAACTATTCACTGGGGCAACTCGGATGAGACGACTACGTTGGTTGCTTGAGACAGAGACGTATAGAATTGTATGGGTAGGGACCCGGGACCCCAGCTGTGATGTATTAGATTTGAGTGTTAGGAATAAATCCACTCGTGTGTGAAAATGCCGGCTTCCTGATACCTTTCTATTGCAGAACGAGCATGCTATTGTTGGATGAGTGATAGTTTGGTAAGGTCACAAATTGGAGTCAGATTATTAACTTAAATTTATAATAATATAGCAATAAATTCCAACAGGGTTTCAAACTAGGGTTTTACATCAGGGTTAGGGTTTCAAACTAGGGTTTCAAATTAGGGTTAGGGTTTCAAACTAGTGTTTTACATTAGGGTTAGGGTTTCAAACTAGGGTTTTACATTAGGGTTAGGGTTTCACACTAAGGTTTTACATTAGGGTTAGGGTTACAAACTAGGGTTTTACATTAGTGTTAGGGTTTCAAACTGGGGTTTCAATTTAGTGTTAGGGTTTCAAATTAGGGTTTAACATTAGGGTTAATGCTTCAAACTAGGGTTTTACATTAGGGTTAGCGTTTCAAACTAGTGTTTTACATTAGGGTTAGTGCTTCAAACTATGGTTTTACATTAGGGTTAGGGTTTCAAACTAGGGTTTTACATTAGGGTTAGGGTTTCAAACTAGGTTTTTACATTAGGGTTAGGGTTTCAAACTAGGGTTTATCATTAGGGTTAGGGTTTCAAACTAGGGTTTTACATTAGGGTTAGGGTTTCAAACTAGGGTTTAACATTAGGGTTAGGGTTTCAAACTAGTGTTTTACTTTAGGTTTAATGCTTCAAACTAGGGTTTTACATTAGGGTTAGCGTTTCAAACTAGGGTTTTACATTAGGGTTAGTGTTTCAAACTAGGGTTTTACATTTGGGTTAGGTTTACAAACTAGGGTTTTACATTAGGGTTAGGGTTTCAAACTAGGGTTTTGCATTAGGGTTAGGGTTTCAAACTAGGGTTTATCATTAGGGTTAGGGTTTCAAACTAGGGTTTTACATTAGGGTTAGGGTTTCAAACTAGGGTTTAACATTAGGATTAGGGTTACAAACTAGGATTTTACATTAGGGTTAGGGTTACAGACTAGGGTTTTTTATGAGGGTTAGGGTTTCAAACTAAGGTTTCACATTAGAGTTAGGATTTCAAACAGGGGTTTCAAATTAGGCTTAGGGTTTCAAACAAGGGTTTCAAATTAGGGTTAAGGTTTCAAACTAGGGTTTTACATTAGGGTTAGGGTTTCAAACTAGGGTTTAACATTAGGGTTAGGGTTTCAAACTAGGGTTTCAAATTAGGGTTAGGGTTACAAACAAGGGGTTTTACATTAGGGTTAGGATTTCAAACTAGGGTTTCAAATTAGGGGTAGGGTTTCAAACTAGGGTTTTACATTAGGGTTAGGGTTTCAAACTAGGGTTTAACATTAGGGTTAGGGTTTCAAACTAGGGTTTCAAATTAGGGTTAGGGTTACAAACAAGGGGTTTTACATTAGGGTTAGGGTTTCAAACTAGGGTTTTACATTAGGGTTAGGGTTTCAAACTAGGGTTTTACATTAGGTTTAGGGTTTCAAACTAGGGTTTTACATTAGGGTTAGGGTTTAAAAACAGGGGTTAAAAATTAGGGTTAGGGTTTCACACTAGGGTTTTACATTAGGGTTAGGTTTTCAAACTAGGGTTTTACATTAGGGTTAGGGTTTCAAACAAGGGTTTTACATTAGGGTTAGGGTTTCAAAACAGTCATTTTACATTAGGGTTAGGGTTACAAACTAGGGTTTTATATTAGGGTTAGGGTTTCAAACTAGGGTTTCTAATTAGGGTTAGGGTTTCAAACTAGGGTTTTACATTAGGGTTAGGGTTTCAAACTAGGGTTTCAAATGAGGGTTAGGGTTTCAAACTAGGGTTTCAAATTAGGCTTAGGGTTTCAATCTAGGGTTTTGTTTTAGGGTTAGGGTTTCAAACAAGGGTTTTACATTAGGTTTAGGGTTTCAAACTAGGGTTTTACATTAGGGTTAGGGTTTCAAACTAGGGTTTTACATTAGGGTTAGGGTTTCAAACTAGGGTTTTAAATTAGGGTTAGGGTTTCAAACTAGGGTTTCAATTTAGGGTTAGGGTTTCAAACTAGGGTTTTACATTAGGGTTAGGGTTTCAAACTAGGGTTTTACATTAGGGTTAGGGTTTCAAACTAGGGCTTATAATTAGGGTTAGGGTTTCAAACTAGTGTTTTACATTAGGGTTAATGCTTCAAACTAGGGTTTCAAATTAGGGTTAGGGTTTCAAACTAGGGTTTTACATTAGGGTTAGGGTTTCAAACTAGGGTTTTACATTAGGGTTAGGGTTTCACACTAAGGTTTTACATTAGGGTTAGGGTTACAAACTAGGGTTTTACATTAGTGTTAGGGTTTCAAACTGGGGTTTCAATTTAGTGTTAGGGTTTCAAACTAGTGTTTTACATTAGGGTTAGTGCTTCAAACTATGGTTTTACATTAGGGTTAGGGTTTCAAACTAGGGTTTTACATTAGGGTTAGGGTTTCAAACTAGGGTTTTACATTAGGGTTAGGGTTTCAAACTAGGGTTTTACATTAGGGTTAGGGTTTCAAACTAGGGTTTCAAATTAGGGTTAGGGTTACAAACAAGGGGTTTTACATTAGGGTTAGGGTTTCAAACTAGGGTTTTACATTAGGGTTAGGGTTTCAAACTCGGGTTTAAAATTAGGGTAAGGGTTTCAAACAAGGGTTTTACATTAGAGTTAGGGTTTCAAACTAGGGTTTTACATTAGGGTTAGGGTTTCAAACTAGGGTTTTACATTAGAGTTAGGGTTACAAACTAGGGTTTTACATTAGGGTTAGGGTTTCAAACTAGGGTTTTACATTAGGGTTAGGGTTTCAAACTATGGTTTTACATTAGGGTTATTGTTACAAACTAGGGTTTTACATTAGGGTTAGGGTTTCAAACTAGGGTTTCAAATTAGGGTTAGGGTTACAAACAAGGGGTTTTACATAAGGGTTAGGGTTTCAAACTAGGGTTTTACATTAGGGTTAGGGTTTCAAACTCGGGTTTAAAATAAGGGTTAGGGTTTCAAACTAGGGCTTTACATTAGGGTTAGGGTTTAAAACTAGGGTTTCAAATTAGGCTTAGGGTTTCAATCTAGGGTTTTGATTTAGGGTTAGGGTTTCAAACAAGGGTTTTACATTAGGGTTAGGGTTTCAAACTAGGTTTTTACATTAGGGTTAGGGTTTCAAACTAGGGTTTTACATTAGAGTTAGGGTTACAAACTAGGGTTTTACATTAGGGTTAGGGTTTCAAATTAGGGTTTTACATTAGGGTTAGGGTTTCAAACTATGGTTTTACATTAGGGTTAGGGTTACATACTAGGGTTTTACATTAGGGTTAGGGTTTCAAACTAGGGTTTTACCTTAGGGTTAGGGTTTCAAACTAGGGTTTAAATTTAGGGTTAGTGTTTCAAACTAGGGTTTATCATTAGGGTTAGGGTTTCAAACTAGGGTTTTACATTAGGGTTAGGGTTTCAAATTAGGGTTTAACATTAGGGTTAGCGTTTCAAACTATTGTTTTACATTAGGGTTAATGCTTCAAACTAGGGTTTTACATTAGGGTTAGGGTTTTAAACTATGGTTTCAAATTAGATTTGGGGTTTCAAACTTGGGTTTTACATTAGAGTTAGCGTTTCAAACTAGTGTTTTACATTAGGGTTAGTGCTTCAAACTAGGGTTTTACATTAGGGTTAGGGTTTCACACTAAGGTTTTACATTAGGGTTAGGGTTACAAACTAGGGTTTTACATTAGTGTTAGGGTTTCAAACTGGGGTTTCAATTTAGTGTTAGGGTTTCAAACTAGGGTTTAACATTAGGGTTAATGCTTCAAACTAGGGTTTTACATTAGAGTTAGCGTTTCAAACTAGTGTTTTACATTAGGGTTAGTGCTTCAAACTATGGTTTTACATTAGGGTTAGGGTTTCAAACTAGGGTTTTACATTAGGGTTAGGGTTTCAAACTAGGGTTTTACATTAGGGTTAGGGTTTCAAACTAGGGTTTCAATTTAGGGTTAGTGTTTCAAACTAGGGTTTATCATTAGGGTTAGGGTTTCAAACTAGGGTTTTACATTAGGGTTAATGCTTCAAACTAGGGTTTTACATTAGGGTTAGGGTTTCAAACTAGGGTTTTACATTAGGGTTAGGGTTTCAAACTAGGGTTTAACATTAGGGTTAGGGTTTCAAACTAGTGTTTTACTTTAGGTTTAATGCTTCTAACTAGGATTTTACATTAGGGTTAGCGTTTCAAACTAGGGTTTTACATTAGGGTTAGTGTTTCAAACTAGGGTTTTACATTTGGGTTAGGTTTACGAACTAGGGTTTTACATTAGGGTTAGGGTTACAAACTAGGGTTTTGCATTAGGGTTAGGGTTTCAAACTAGGGTTTATCATTAGGGTTAGGGTTTCAAACTAGGGTTTTACATTAGGGTTAGGGTTTCAAACTAGGGTTTAACATTAGGGTTAGGGTTACAAACTAGGATTTTACATTAGGGTTAGGGTTACAAACTAGGGTTTTTTATGAGGGTTAGGGTTTCAAACTAAGGTTTCACATTAGAGTTAGGATTTCAAACAGGGGTTTCAAATTAGGGTTAGGGTTTCAAACAAGGGTTTCAAATTAGGGTTAGGGTTTCAAACTAGGGTTTTACATTCGGGTTAGGGTTTCAAACTAGGGTTTAACATTAGGGTTAGGGTTTCAAACTAGGGTTTCAAATTAGGGTTAGGGTTACAAACAAGGGGTTTTACATTAGGGTTAGGATTTCAAACTAGGGTTTCAAATTAGGGGTAGGGTTTCAAACTAGGGTTTTACATTAGGGTTAGGGTTTCAAACTAGGGTTTAACATTAGGGTTAGGGTTTCAAACTAGGGTTTCAAATTAGGGTTAGGGTTACAAACAAGGGGTTTTACATTAGGGTTAGGGTTTCAAACTAGGGTTTTACATTAGGGTTAGGGTTTCAAACTCGGGTTTAAAATTAGGGTTAGGGTTTCAAACAAGGGTTTTACATTAGTGTTAGGGTTTCAAACTAGGGTTTTACATTAGGGTTAGGGTTTCAAACTAGGGTTTTACATTACGTTTAGGGTTTCAAACTAGGGTTTTACATTAGGCTTAGGGTTTAAAAACGGGTTAAAAATTAGGGTTAGGGTTTCACACTAGGGTCTTACATTAGGGTTAGGTTTTCAAACTAGGGTTTTACATTAGGGTTAGGGTTTCAAACAAGGGTTTTACATTAGAGTTAGGGTTTCAAAACAGTCATTTTACATTAGGGTTAGGGATACAAACTAGGGTTTTACATTAGGGTTAGGGTTTCAAACTAGGGTTTCTAATTAGGGTTAGGGTTTCAAACTAGGGTTTTACATTAGGGTTAGGGTTTTTAACTAGGGTTTCAAATTAGGGTTAGGGTTTCAAAATAGGGTTTCAAATTAGGCTTAGGGTTTCAATCTAGGGTTTTGTTTTAGGGTTAGGGTTTCAAACAAGGGTTTTACATTAGGGTTAGGGTTTCAAACTAGGGTTTATCATTAGGGTTAGGGTTTCAAACTAGGGTTTTACATTACGTTTAGGGTTTCAAACTAGGGTTTTACATTAGGGTTAGGGTTTAAAAACAGGGGTTAAAAATTAGGGTTAGGGTTTCACACTAGGGTTTTACATTAGGGTTAGGTTTTCAAATTAGGGTTTTACATTAGGGTTAGGGTTTCAAACAAGGGTTTTACATTAGAGTTAGGGTTTCAAAACAGTCATTTTACATTAGGGTTAGGGTTACAAACTAGGGTTTTACATTAGGGTTAGGGTTTCAAACTAGGGTTTCTAATTAGGGTTAGGGTTTCAAACTAGGGTTTATCATTAAGGTTAGGGTTTCAAACTAGGGTTTTACATTAGGGTTAGGGTTTCAAACTAGGGCTTATAATTAGGGTTAGGGTTTCAAACTAGTGTTTTACATTAGGGTTAATGCTTCAAACTAGGGTTTCAAATTAGGGTTAGGGTTTCAAACTAGGGTTTTACATTAGGGTTAGGGTTTCAAACTAGGGTTTTACATTAGGGTTAGGGTTTCACACTAAGGTTTTACATTAGGGTTAGGGTTTCAAACTATGGTTTTACATTAGGGTTAGGGTTTCAAACTGGGGTTTCAATTTAGTGTTAGGGTTTCAAACTAGGGTTTAACATTAGGGTTAATGCTTCAAACTAGGGTTTTACATTAGGGTTAGCATTTCAAACTAGTGTTTTACTTTAGGGTTAGTGCTTCAAACTATGGTTTTACATTAGGGTTAGGGTTTCAAACTAGGGTTTTACATTAGGGTTGGGGTTTCAAACTAGGGTTTCAAATTAGGGTTAGGGTTACAAACAAGGGGTTTTACATTAGGGTTAGGGTTTCAAACTAGGGTTTTACATTAGGGTTAGGGTTTCAAACTCGGGTTTAAAATTAGGGTTAGGGTTTCAAACTAGGGTTTTACATTAGAGTTAGAGTTACAAACTAGGGTTTTACATTAGGGTTAGGGTTTCAAACTAGGGTTTTACATAAGGGTTAGGGTTTCAAACTATGGTTTTACATTAGGGTTATTGTTACAAACTAGGGTTTTACATTAGGGTTAGGGTTTCAAACTAGGGTTTCAAATTAGGGTTAGGGTTACAAACAAGGGGTTTTACATTAGGGTTAGGGTTTCAAACTAGGGTTTTACATTAGGGTTAGGGTTTCAAACTCGGGTTTAAAATAAGGGTTAGGGTTTCAAACTAGGGCTTTACATTAGGGTTAGGGTTTAAAACTAGGGTTTCAAATTAGGCTTAGGGTTTCAATCTAGGGTTTTGTTTTAGGGTTAGGGTTTCAAACAAGGGTTTTACATTAGGGTTAGGGTTTCAAACTAGGTTTTTACATTAGGGTTAGGGTTTCAAACTAGGGTTTTACATTAGAGTTAGGGTTACAAACTAGGGTTTTACATTAGGGTTAGGGTTTCAAACTAGGGTTTTACATTAGGGTTAGGGTTTCAAACTATGGTTTTACATTAGGGTTAGGGTTACAAACTAGGGTTTTACATTAGGGTTAGGGTTTCAAACTAGGGTTTTACCTTAGGGTTAGGGTTTCAAACTAGGGTTTAAATTTAGGGTTAGTGTTTCAAACTAGGGTTTATCATTAGGGTTAGGGTTTCAAACTAGGGTTTTACATTAGGGTTAGGGTTTCAAATTAGGGTTTAACATTAGGGTTAGCGTTTCAAACTATTGTTTTACATTAGGGTTAATGCTTCAAACTAGGGTTTTACATTAGGGTTAGGGTTTTAAACTATGGTTTCAAATTAGATTTGGGGTTTCAAACTAGGGTTTTACATTAGAGTTAGTGTTTCAAACTAGTGTTTTACATTAGGGTTAGTGCTTCAAACTAGGGTTTTACATTAGGGTTAGGGTTTCAAACTAGGGTTTCACATTAGGGTTAGGGTTTCAAACTAGGGTTATAATTTAGGGTTATTGCTTCAAACTAGGGTTTTACATTAGGGTTAGGGTTTCAAACTAGGGTTTTACATTCGGGTAAGAGTTTCAAACTAGGGTTATAATTTAGGGTTATTGCTTCAAACTAGGGTTTTACATTAGGGTTAGGGTTTCAAACTAGGGTTTTACATTAGGGTTAGGGTTTCAAACTATGGTTTTACATTAGGGTTAGGGTTACAAACTAGGGTTTTACATTAGGGTTAGGGTTTCAAACTAGGGTTTTACCTTAGGGTTAGGGTTTCAAACTAGGGTTTTACATTAGGGTTAGGGTTTCAAACTAGGGTTTTACATTAGAGTTAGGGTTACAAACTAGGGTTTTACATTAAGGTTAGGGTTTCAAACTAGGGTTTTACATTAGGGTTAGGGTTTCAAACTATGGTTTTACATTAGGGTTATTGTTACAAACTAGGGTTTTACATTAGGCTTTGGGTTTCAAACTAGGGTTTTACATTAAGGTTAGGGTTTCAAACTAGGGTTTTACATTAGGGTTAGGGTTTCAAACTAGGGTTTCAAATTAGGGTTAGGGTTACAAACAAGGGGTTTTACATTAGGGTTAGGGTTTCAAACTAGGGTTTTACATTAGGGTTAGGGTTTCAAACTCGGGGTTAAAATAAGGGTTAGGGTTTCAAACTAGGGCTTTACATTTGGGTTAGGGTTTAAAATTAGGGTTTCAAATTAGGCTTAGGGTTTCAATCTAGGGTTTTGTTTTAGGTTTAGGGTTTCAAACAAGGGTTTTACATTAGGGTTAGGGTTTCAAACTATTGTTTTACATTAGGGTTAGGGTTTCAAACTAGGGTTTTACATTAGAGTTAGGGTTACAAACTAGGGTTTTACATTAGGGTTAGGGTTTCAAACTAAGGTTTTACATTAGGGTTAGGGTTTCAAACTATGGTTTTACATTAGGGTTAAGGTTACAAACTAGGGTTTTACATTAGGGTTAGGGTTTCAAACTAGGGTTTTACCTTAGGGTTAGGGTTTCAAACTAGGGTTTAAATTTAGGGTTAGTGTTTCAAACTAGGGTTTATCATTAGGGTTAGGGTTTCAAACTAGGGTTTTACATTAGGGTTAGGTTTCAAATTAGGGTTTAACATTAGGGTTAGCGTTTCAAACTAGTGTTTTACATTAGGGTTAATGCTTCAAACTAGGGTTTTACATTAGGGTTAGGGTTTTAAACTATGGTTTCAAATTAGATTTGGGGTTTCAAACTAGGGTTTTACATTAGAGTTAGCGTTTCAAACTAGTGTTTTACATTAGGGTTAGTGCTTCAAACTAGGGTTTTACATTAGGGTTAATGCTTCAAACTAGGGTTTTACATTAGGGTTAGGGTTTCAAACTAGGGTTTTACATTAGTGTTAGGTTTTCAAACTAGGGTTTTACATTTGGGTTAGGGTTACAAACTAGGGTTTTACATTAGGGTTAGGGTTTCAAACAAGGGTTTTACATTAGGGTTAGGGTTTCAAACTAGGGTTTAACATTAGGGTTAGGGTTTCAAACTAGGGTTTTACATTAGGGTTAGGGTTACAAACTAGGGTTCAACATTAGGATTAGGGTTTCAAACTAGGGTTTTACATTAGGGTTAGGGTTTCAAACTAGGGTTTAACATTAGGGTTAGGGTTTCAAACTAGGGTTTCAAATTAAGTTTAGGGTTACAAACAAGGGGTTTTACATTAGGGTTAGGGTTTCAAACTAGGGTTTTACATTAGGGTTAGGGTTTCAAACTATGGTTTTACATTAGGGTAAGGGTTACAAACTAGGGTTTTACATTAGGGTTAGGGTTTCAAACTAGGGTTTTACCTTAGGGTTAGGGTTTCAAACTAGGGTTTTACATTAGGGTTAGGGTTTCAAACTAGGGTTTTACATTAGAGTTAGGGTTACAAACTAGGGTTTTACATTAGGGTTAGGGTTTCAAACTAGGGTTTTACATTAGGGTTAGGGTTTCAAACTATGGTTTTACATTAGGGTTATTGTTACAAACTAGGGTTTTACATTAGGCTTTGGGTTTCAAACTAGGGTTTTACATTAAGGTTTGGGTTTCAAACTAGGGTTTAACATTAGGGTTAGGGTTTCAAACTAGGGTTTCAAATTAGGGTTAGGGTTACAAACAAGGGGTTTTACATTAGGGTTAGGGTTTCAAACTAGGGTTTTACATTAGGGTTAGGGTTTCAAACTCGGGGTTAAAATAAGGGTTAGGGTTTTAAACTAGGGCTTTACATTAGGGTTAGGGTTTAAAATTAGGGTTTCAAATTAGGCTTAGGGTTTCAATCTAGGGTTTTGTTTTAGGGTTAGGGTTTCAAACAAGGGTTTTACATTAGGGTTAGGGTTTCAAACTATTGTTTTACATTAGGGTTAGGGTTTCAAACTAGGGTTTTACATTAGAGTTAGGGTTACAAACTAGGGTTTTACATTAGGGTTAGGGTTTCAAACTAGGGTTTTACATTAGGGTTAGGGTTTCAAACTATGGTTTTACATTAGGGTTAGGGTTACAAACTAGGGTTTTACATTAGGGTTAGGGTTTCAAACTAGGGTTTTACATTAGGGTTAGGGTTTCAAACTAGGGTTTTACATTAGGGTTAGGGTTTCAAACGAGGGTTTTACATTAGGGTTAGGGTTACAAACTAGGGTTTTACATTAAGGTTAGGGTTTCAAACTAGGGTTTTACATTAGGGTTAGGGTTTCAAACTATGGTTTTACATTAGGGTTATTGTTACAAACTAGGGTTTTACATTAGGCTTTGGGTTTCAAACTAGGGTTTTACATTAAGGTTAGGGTTTCAAACTAGGGTTTTACATTAGGGTTAGGGTTTCAAACTAGGGTTTCAAATTAGGGTTAGGGTTACAAACAAGGGGTTTTACATTAGGGTTAGGGTTTCAAACTAGGGTTTTACATTAGGGTTAGGGTTTCAAACTCGGGGTTAAAATAAGGGTTAGGGTTTCAAACTAGGGCTTTACATTTGGGTTAGGGTTTAAAATTAGGGTTTCAAATTAGGCTTAGGGTTTCAATCTAGGGTTTTGTTTTAGGTTTAGGGTTTCAAACAAGGGTTTTACATTAGGGTTAGGGTTTCAAACTATTGTTTTACATTAGGGTTAGGGTTTCAAACTAGGGTTTTACATTAGAGTTAGGGTTACAAACTAGGGTTTTACATTAGGGTTAGGGTTTCAAACTAAGGTTTTACATTAGGGTTAGGGTTTCAAACTATGGTTTTACATTAGGGTTAAGGTTACAAACTAGGGTTTTACATTAGGGTTAGGGTTTCAAACTAGGGTTTTACCTTAGGGTTAGGGTTTCAAACTAGGGTTTAAATTTAGGGTTAGTGTTTCAAACTAGGGTTTATCATTAGGGTTAGGGTTTCAAACTAGGGTTTTACATTAGGGTTAGGTTTCAAATTAGGGTTTAACATTAGGGTTAGCGTTTCAAACTAGTGTTTTACATTAGGGTTAATGCTTCAAACTAGGGTTTTACATTAGGGTTAGGGTTTTAAACTATGGTTTCAAATTAGATTTGGGGTTTCAAACTAGGGTTTTACATTAGAGTTAGCGTTTCAAACTAGTGTTTTACATTAGGGTTAGTGCTTCAAACTAGGGTTTTACATTAGGGTTAATGCTTCAAACTAGGGTTTTACATTAGGGTTAGGGTTTCAAACTAGGGTTTTACATTAGTGTTAGGTTTTCAAACTAGGGTTTTACATTTGGGTTAGGGTTACAAACTAGGGTTTTACATTAGGGTTAGGGTTTCAAACAAGGGTTTTACATTAGGGTTAGGGTTTCAAACTAGGGTTTAACATTAGGGTTAGGGTTTCAAACTAGGGTTTTACATTAGGGTTAGGGTTACAAACTAGGGTTCAACATTAGGATTAGGGTTTCAAACTAGGGTTTTACATTAGGGTTAGGGTTTCAAACTAGGGTTTAACATTAGGGTTAGGGTTTCAAACTAGGGTTTCAAATTAAGTTTAGGGTTACAAACAAGGGGTTTTACATTAGGGTTAGGGTTTCAAACTAGGGTTTTACATTAGGGTTAGGGTTTCAAACTATGGTTTTACATTAGGGTTAGGGTTACAAACTAGGGTTTTACATTAGGGTTAGGGTTTCAAACTAGGGTTTTACCTTAGGGTTAGGGTTTCAAACTAGGGTTTTACATTAGGGTTAGGGTTTCAAACTAGGGTTTTACATTAGAGTTAGGGTTACAAACTAGGGTTTTACATTAGGGTTAGGGTTTCAAACTAGGGTTTTACATTAGGGTTAGGGTTTCAAACTATGGTTTTACATTAGGGTTATTGTTACAAACTAGGGTTTTACATTAGGCTTTGGGTTTCAAACTAGGGTTTTACATTAAGGTTTGGGTTTCAAACTAGGGTTTAACATTAGGGTTAGGGTTTCAAACTAGGGTTTCAAATTAGGGTTAGGGTTACAAACAAGGGGTTTTACATTAGGGTTAGGGTTTCAAACTAGGGTTTTACATTAGGGTTAGGGTTTCAAACTCGGGGTTAAAATAAGGGTTAGGGTTTCAAACTAGGGCTTTACATTAGGGTTAGGGTTTAAAATTAGGGTTTCAAATTAGGCTTAGGGTTTCAATCTAGGGTTTTGTTTTAGGGTTAGGGTTTCAAACAAGGGTTTTACATTAGGGTTAGGGTTTCAAACTATTGTTTTACATTAGGGTTAGGGTTTCAAACTAGGGTTTTACATTAGAGTTAGGGTTACAAACTAGGGTTTTACATTAGGGTTAGGGTTTCAAACTAGGGTTTTACATTAGGGTTAGGGTTTCAAACTATGGTTTTACATTAGGGTTAGGGTTACAAACTAGGGTTTTACATTAGGGTTAGGGTTTCAAACTAGGGTTTTACCTTAGGGTTAGGGTTTCAAACTAGGGTTTAAATTTAGGGTTAGTGTTTCAAACTAGGGTTTATCATTAGGGTTAGGGTTTCAAACTAGGGTTTTACATTAGGGTTAGGTTTCAAATTAGGGTTTAACATTAGGGTTAGCGTTTCAAACTAGTGTTTTACATTAGGGTTAATGCTTCAAACTAGGGTTTTACATTAGGGTTAATGCTTCAAACTAGGGTTTTACATTAGGGTTAGGGTTTCAAACTAGGGTTTTACATTAATGTTAGGTTTTCAAACTAGGGTTTTACATTTGGGTTAGGGTTACAAACTAGGGTTTTACATTAGGGTTAGGGTTTCAAACTAGGGTTTTACATTAGGATTAGGGTTTCAAACTATGGTTTTACATTAGGGTTATTGTTACAAACTAGGGTTTTACATTAGGCTTTGGGTTTCAAACTAGGTTTTTACATTAAGGTTTGGGTTTCAAACTAGGGTTTAACATTAGGGTTAGGGTTTCAAACTAGGGTTTCAAATTAGGGTTAGGGTTTCAAACTAGGGTTAGGGTTTCAAACTAGGGTTTTACATTAGGGTTAGGGTTTCAAACTCGGGGTTAAAATAAGGGTTAGGGTTTCAAACTAGGGCTTTACATTTGGGTTAGGGTTTAAAATTAGGGTTTCAAATTAGGCTTAGGGTTTCAATCTAGGGTTTTGTTTTAGGTTTAGGGTTTCAAACAAGGGTTTTACATTAGGGTTAGGGTTTCAAACTATTGTTTTACATTAGGGTTAGGGTTTCAAACTAGGGTTTTACATTAGAGTTAGGGTTACAAACTAGGGTTTTACATTAGGGTTAGGGTTTCAAACTAGGGTTTTACATTAGGGTTAGGGTTTCAAACTATGGTTTTACATTAGGGTTAGGGTTACAAACTAGGGTTTTACATTAGGGTTAGGGTTTCAAACTAGGGTTTTACCTTAGGGTTAGGGTTTCAAACTAGGGTTTAAATTTAGGGTTAGTGTTTCAAACTAGGGTTTATCATTAGGGTTAGGGTTTCAAACTAGGGTTTTACATTAGGGTTAGGTTTCAAATTAGGGTTTAACATTAGGGTTAGCGTTTCAAACTAGTGTTTTACATTAGGGTTAATGCTTCAAACTAGGGTTTTACATTAGGGTTAGGGTTTTAAACTATGGTTTCAAATTAGATTTGGGGTTTCAAACTAGGGTTTTACATTAGAGTTAGCGTTTCAAACTAGTGTTTTACATTAGGGTTAGTGCTTCAAACTAGGGTTTTACATTAGGGTTAATGCTTCAAACTAGGGTTTTACATTTGGGTTAGGGTTACAAACTAGGGTTTTACATTAGGGTTAGGGTTTCAAACAAGGGTTTTACATTAGGGTTAGGGTTTCAAACTAGGGTTTTACATTAGGGTTAGGGTTTCAAACTAGGGTTTTACATTAGGGTTAGGGTTACAAACTAGGGTTCAACATTAGGATTAGGGTTTCAAACTAGGGTTTTACATTAGGGTTAGGGTTTCAAACTAGGGTTTAACATTAGGGTTAGGGTTTCAAACTAGGGTTTCAAATTAAGTTTAGGGTTACAAACAAGGGGTTTTACATTAGGGTTAGGGTTTCAAACTAGGGTTTTACATTAGGGTTAGGGTTTCAAACTCGGGTTTAAAATTAGGGTTAGGGTTTCAAACAAGGGTTTTACATTAGGGTTAGGGTTTCAAACTAGGGTTTTACATTAGGGTTAGGGTTTCAAACTAGGGTTTTACATTAGAGTTAGGGTTACAAACTATGGTTTTACATTAGGGTTAGGGTTTCAAACTAGGGTTTAACATTAGGGTTAGGGTTTCAAACTAGGGTTTTACATTAGGGTTAGGGTTTCAAACTAGGGTTTCAAATTAGGGTTAGGGTTTCAAAGTAGGGTTTTACATTAGGGTTAGGGTTTCAAACTAGGGTTTCTAATTAGGGTTAGGGTTTCAAACTAGGGTTTTATATTAGGGTTAGGGTTTCAAACAAGGGTTTTACATTAGGGTTAGGGTTTCAAACAAGGGTTTTACATTAGGGTTAGGGTTTCAAAACAGGGGTTTTAAATTAGGGTTAGGGTTTCAAACGTGGGTTTTACATTAGGGTTAGGGTTACAAACTAGGGTTTTACATTAGGGTTAGGGTTTCAAACTAGGGTTTCAAATTAGGTTTGGGGTTTCAAACTAGGGTTTTACATTAGGGTTAGGGTTAGGGTTTCAAACTAGGGTTTAACATTAGGGTTAGGGTTTCAAAATAGGGTTTAACATTAGGGTTACGGTTTCAAACTAGGGTTTCAAATTAGGGTTAGGGTTTCAAACTAGGGTTTTACATAAGGGTTAGGGCTTCAAACTATGGTTTTACATTAGGGTTATTGTTACAAACTAGGGTTTTACATTAGGGTTAGGGTTTCAAACTAGGGTTTCAAATTAGGGTTAGGGTTACAAACAAGGGGTTTTACATTAGGGTTAGGGTTTCAAACTAGGGTTTTACATTAGGGTTAGGGTTTCAAACTCGGGTTTAAAATAAGGGTTAGGGTTTCAAACTAGGGCTTTACATTAGGGTTAGGGTTTAAAACTAGGGTTTCAAATTAGGCTTAGGGTTTCAATCTAGGGTTTTGTTTTAGGGTTAGGGTTTCAAACAAGGGTTTTACATTAGGGTTAGGGTTTCAAACTAGGTTTTTACATTAGGGTTAGGGTTTCAAACTAGGGTTTTACATTAGAGTTAGGGTTACAAACTAGGGTTTTACATTTGGGTTAGGGTTTCAAACTAGGGTTTTACATTAGGGTTAGGGTTTCAAACTATGGTTTTACATTAGGGTTAGGGTTACAAACTAGGGTTTTACATTAGGGTTAGGGTTTCAAACTAGGGTTTTACCTTAGGGTTAGGGTTTCAAACTAGGCTTTAAATTTAGGGTTAGTGTTTCAAACTAGGGTTTATCATTAGGGTTAGGGTTTCAAACTAGGGTTTTACATTAGGGTTAGGGTTTCAAATTAGGGTTTAACATTAGGGTTAGCGTTTCAAACTATTGTTTTACATTAGGGTTAATGCTTCAAACTAGGGTTTTACATTAGGGTTAGGGTTTTAAACTATGGTTTCAAATTAGATTTGGGGTTTCAAACTAGGGTTTTACATTAGAGTTAGTGTTTCAAACTAGTGTTTTACATTAGGGTTAGTGCTTCAAACTAGGGTTTTACATTAGGGTTAGGGTTTCAAACTAGGGTTTCACATTAGGGTTAGGGTTTCAAACTAGGGTTTAACATTAGGGTTAGGGTTACAAACTAGGGTTTTACATTACGGTTAGGGTTTCAAACTAGGGTTTTACATTCGGGTAAGAGTTTCAAACTAGGGTTATAATTTAGGGTTATTGCTTCAAACTAGGGTTTTACATTAGGGTTAGGGTTTCAAACTAGGGTTTTACATTAGGGTTAGGGTTTCAAACTATGGTTTTACATTAGGGTTATTGTTACAAACTAGGGTTTTACATTAGGCTTTGGGTTTCAAACTAGGGTTTTACATTAAGGTTTGGGTTTCAAACTAGGGTTTAACATTAGGGTTAGGGTTTCAAACTAGGGTTTCAAATTAGGGTTAGGGTTACAAACAAGGGGTTTTACATTAGGGTTAGGGTTTCAAACTAGGGTTTTACATTAGGGTTAGGGTTTCAAACTCGGGGTTAAAATAAGGGTTAGGGTTTCAAACTAGGGCTTTACATTAGGGTTAGGGTTTAAAATTAGGGTTTCAAATTAGGCTTAGGGTTTCAATCTAGGGTTTTGTTTTAGGGTTAGGGTTTCAAACAAGGGTTTTACATTAGGGTTAGGGTTTCAAACTATTGTTTTACATTAGGGTTAGGGTTTCAAACTAGGGTTTTACATTAGAGTTAGGGTTACAAACTAGGGTTTTACATTAGGGTTAGGGTTTCAAACTAGGGTTTTACATTAGGGTTAGGGTTTCAAACTATGGTTTTACATTAGGGTTAGGGTTACAAACTAGGGTTTTACATTAGGGTTAGGGTTTCAAACTAGGGTTTTACCTTAGGGTTAGGGTTTCAAACTAGGGTTTAAATTTAGGGTTAGTGTTTCAAACTAGGGTTTATCATTAGGGTTAGGGTTCAAACTAGGGTTTTACATTAAGGTTAGGTTTCAAATTAGGGTTTAACATTAGGGTTAGCGTTTCAAACTAGTGTTTTAAATTAGGGTTAATGCTTCAAACTAGGGTTTTACATTAGGGTTAATGCTTCAAACTAGGGTTTTACATTAGGGTTAGGGTTTCAAACTAGGGTTTTACATTAGTGTTAGGTTTTCAAACTAGGGTTGTACATTTGGGTTAGGGTTACAAACTAGGGTTTTACATTAGGGTTAGGGTTTCAAACTAGGGTTTTACATTAGGATTAGGGTTTCAAACTATGGTTTTACATTAGGGTTATTGTTACAAACTAGGGTTTTGCATTAGGCTCTGGGTTTCAAACTAGGGTTTTACATTAAGGTTTGGGTTTCAAACTAGGGTTTAACATTTGGGTTAGGGTTTCAAACTAGGGTTTCAAATTAGGGTTAGGGTTACAAACAAGGGGTTTTACATTAGGGTTAGGGTTTCAAACTAGGGTTTTACATTAGGGTTAGGGTTTCAAACTCGGGGTTAAAATAAGGGTTAGGGTTTCAAACTAGGGCTTTACATTTGGGTTAGGGTTTAAAATTAGGGTTTCAAATTAGGCTTAGGGTTTCAATCTAGGGTTTTGTTTTAGGTTTAGGGTTTCAAACAAGGGTTTTACATTAGGGTTAGGGTTTCAAACTATTGTTTTACATTAGGGTTAGGGTTTCAAACTAGGGTTTTACATTAGAGTTAGGGTTACAAACTAGGGTTTTACATTAGGGTTAGGGTTTCAAACTAAGGTTTTACATTAGGGTTAGGGTTTCAAACTATGGTTTTACATTAGGGTTAGGGTTACAAACTAGGGTTTTACATTAGGGTTAGGGTTTCAAACTAGGGTTTTACCTTAGGGTTAGGGTTTCAAACTAGGGTTTAAATTTAGGGTTAGTGTTTCAAACTAGGGTTTATCATTAGGGTTAGGGTTTCAAACTAGGGTTTTACATTAGGGTTAGGTTTCAAATTAGGGTTTAACATTAGGGTTAGCGTTTCAAACTAGTGTTTTACATTAGGGTTAGTGCTTCAAACTAGGGTTTTACATTAGGGTTAATGCTTCAAACTAGGGTTTTACATTAGGGTTAGGGTTTCAAACTAGGGTTTTACATTAGTGTTAGGTTTTCAAACTAGGGTTTTACATTTGGGTTAGGGTTACAAACTAGGGTTTTACATTAGGGTTAGGGTTTCAAACAAGGGTTTTACATTAGGGTTAGGGTTTCAAACTAGGGTTTAACATTAGGGTTAGGGTTTCAAACTAGGGTTTTACATTAGGGTTAGGGTTACAAACTAGGGTTCAACATTAGGATTAGGGTTTCAAACTAGGGTTTTACATTAGGGTTAGGGTTTCAAACTAGGGTTTAACATTAGGGTTAGGGTTTCAAACTAGGGTTTCAAATTAAGTTTAGGGTTACAAACAAGGGGTTTTACATTAGGGTTAGGGTTACAAACTAGGGTTTTACATTAGGGTTAGGGTTTCAAACTAGGGTTTTACCTTAGGGTTAGGGTTTCAAACTAGGGTTTTACATTAGGGTTAGGGTTTCAAACTAGGGTTTTACATTAGAGTTAGGGTTACAAACTAGGGTTTTACATTAGGGTTAGGGTTTCAAACTAGGGTTTTACATTAGGGTTAGGGTTTCAAACTATGGTTTTACATTAGGGTTATTGTTACAAACTAGGGTTTTACATTAGGCTTTGGGTTTCAAACTAGGGTTTTACATTAAGGTTTGGGTTTCAAACTAGGGTTTAACATTAGGGTTAGGGTTTCAAACTAGGGTTTCAAATTAGGGTTAGGGTTACAAACAAGGGGTTTTACATTAGGGTTAGGGTTTCAAACTAGGGTTTTACATTAGGGTTAGGGTTTCAAACTCGGGGTTAAAATAAGGGTTAGGGTTTCAAACTAGGGCTTTACATTAGGGTTAGGGTTTAAAATTAGGGTTTCAAATTAGGCTTAGGGTTTCAATCTAGGGTTTTGTTTTAGGGTTAGGGTTTCAAACAAGGGTTTTACATTAGGGTTAGGGTTTCAAACTATTGTTTTACATTAGGGTTAGGGTTTCAAACTAGGGTTTTACATTAGAGTTAGGGTTACAAACTAGGGTTTTACATTAGGGTTAGGGTTTCAAACTAGGGTTTTACATTAGGGTTAGGGTTTCAAACTATGGTTTTACATTAGGGTTAGGGTTACAAACTAGGGTTTTACATTAGGGTTAGGGTTTCAAACTAGGGTTTTACCTTAGGGTTAGGGTTTCAAACTACTGTTTAAATTTAGGGTTAGTGTTTCAAACTAGGGTTTATCATTAGGGTTAGGGTTTCAAACTAGGGTTTTACATTAGGGTTAGGTTTCAAATTAGGGTTTAACATTAGGGTTAGCGTTTCAAACTAGTGTTTTACATTAGGGTTAATGCTTCAAACTAGGGTTTTACATTAGGGTTAATGCTTCAAACTAGGGTTTTACATTAGGGTTAGGGTTTCAAACTAGGGTTTTACATTAGTGTTAGGTTTTCAAACTAGGGTTTTACATTTGGGTTAGGGTTACAAACTAGGGTTTTACATTAGGGTTAGGGTTTCAAACTAGGGTTTTACATTAGGATTAGGGTTTCAAACTATGGTTTTACATTAGGGTTATTGTTACAAACTAGGGTTTTACATTAGGCTTTGGGTTTCAAATTAGGGTTTTACATTAAGGTTTGGGTTTCAAACTAGGGTTTAACATTAGGGTTAGGGTTTCAAACTAGGGTTTCAAATTAGGGTTAGGGTTACAAACAAGGGGTTTTACATTAGGGTTAGGGTTTCAAACTAGGGTTATACATTAGGGTTAGGGTTTAAAACTCGGGGTTAAAATAAGGGTTAGGGTTTCAAACTAGGGCTTTACATTTGGGTTAGGGTTTAAAATTAGGGTTTCAAATTAGGCTTAGGGTTTCAATCTAGGGTTTTGTTTTAGGTTTAGGGTTTCAAACAAGGGTTTTACATTAGGGTTAGGGTTTCAAACTATTGTTTTACATTAGGGTTAGGGTTTCAAACTAGGGTTTTACATTAGAGTTAGGGTTACAAACTAGGGTTTTACATTAGGGTTAGGGTTTCAAACTAGGGTTTTACATTAGGGTTAGGGTTTCAAACTATGGTTTTACATTAGGGTTAGGGTTACAAACTAGGGTTTTACATTAGGGTTAGGGTTTCAAACTAGGGTTTTACCTTAGGGTTAGGGTTTCAAACTAGGGTTTAAATTTAGGGTTAGTGTTTCAAACTAGGGTTTATCATTAGGGTTAGGGTTTCAAACTAGGGTTTTACATTAGGGTTAGGTTTCAAATTAGGGTTTAACATTAGGGTTAGCGTTTCAAACTAGTGTTTTACATTAGGGTTAATGCTTCAAACTAGGGTTTTACATTAGGGTTAGGGTTTTAAACTATGGTTTCAAATTAGATTTGGGGTTTCAAACTAGGGTTTTACATTAGAGTTAGCGTTTCAAACTAGTGTTTTACATTAGGGTTAGTGCTTCAAACTAGGGTTTTACATTAGGGTTAATGCTTCAAACTAGGGTTTTACATTAGGGTTAGGGTTTCAAACTAGGGTTTTACATTAGTGTTAGGTTTTCAAACTAGGGTTTTACATTTGGGTTAGGGTTACAAACTAGGGTTTTACATTAGGGTTAGGGTTTCAAACAAGGGTTTTACATTAGGGTTAGGGTTTCAAACTAGGGTTTAACATTAGGGTTAGGGTTTCAAACTAGGGTTTTACATTAGGGTTAAGGTTACAAACTAGGGTTCAACATTAGGATTAGGGTTTCAAACTAGGGTTTTACATTAGGGTTAGGGTTTCAAACTAGGGTTTAACATTAGGGTTAGGGTTTCAAACTAGGGTTTCAAATTAAGTTTAGGGTTACAAACAAGGGGTTTTACATTAGGGTTAGGGTTTCAAACTAGGGTTTTACATTAGGGTTAGGGTTTCAAACTCGGGTTTAAAATTAGGGTTAGGGTTTCAAACAAGGGTTTTACATTAGGGTTAGGGTTTCAAACTAGGGTTTTACATTAGGGTTAGGGTTTCAAACTAGGGTTTTACATTAGAGTTAGGGTTACAAACTATGGTTTTACATTAGGGTTAGGGTTTAACATTAGGGTTAGGGTTTCAAACTAGGGTTTTACATTAGGGTTAGGGTTTCAAACTAGGGTTTCAAATTAGGGTTAGGGTTTCAAAGTAGGGTTTTACATTAGGGTTAGGGTTTCAAACTAGGGTTTCTAATTAGGGTTAGGGTTTCAAACTAGGGTTTTATATTAGGGTTAGGGTTTCAAACTAGGGTTTCAAATTAGGGTTAGGGTTTCAAACAAGGGTTTTACATTAGGGTTAGGGTTTCAAACAAGGGTTTTACATTAGGGTTAGGGTTTCAAAACAGGGGTTTTAAATTAGGGTTAGGGTTTCAAACTTGGGTTTTACATTAGGGTTAGGGTTACAAACTAGGGTTTTACATTAGGGTTAGGGTTTCAAACTAGGGTTTCAAATTAGGTTTGGGGTTTCAAACTAGGGTTTTACATTAGGGTTAGGGTTAGGGTTTCAAACTAGGGTTTAACATTAGGGTTAGGGTTTCAAAATAGGGTTTAACATTAGGGTTAGGGTTTCAAACTAGGGTTTCAAATTAGGGTTAGGGTTTCAAACTAGGGTTTTACATAAGGGTTAGGGTTTCAAATTATGGTTTTACATTAGGGTTATTGTTACAAACTAGGGTTTTACATTAGGGTTAGGGTTTCAAACTAGGGTTTCAAATTAGGTTTAGGGTTACAAACAAGGGGTTTTACATTAGGGTTAGGGTTTCAAACTAGGGTTTTACATTAGGGTTAGGGTTTCAAACTCGGGTTTAAAATAAGGGTTAGGGTTTCAAACTAGGGCTTTACATTAGGGTTAGGGTTTAAAACTAGGGTTTCAAATTAGGCTTAGGGTTTCAATCTAGGGTTTTGTTTTAGGGTTAGGGTTTCAAACAAGGGTTTTACATTAGGGTTAGGGTTTCAAACTAGGTTTTTACATTAGGGTTAGGGTTTCAAACTAGGGTTTTACATTAGAGTTAGGGTTACAAACTAGGGTTTTACATTAGGGTTAGGGTTTCAAACTAGGGTTTTACATTAGGGTTAGGGTTTCAAACTATGGTTTTACATTAGGGTTAGGGTTACAAACTAGGGTTTTACATTAGGGTTAGGGTTTCAAACTAGGGTTTTACCTTAGGGTTAGGGTTTCAAACTAGGGTTTAAATTTAGGGTTAGTGTTTCAAACTAGGGTTTATCATTAGGGTTAGGGTTTCAAACTAGGGTTTTACATTAGGGTTAGGGTTTCAAATTAGGGTTTAACATTAGGGTTAGCGTTTCAAACTATTGTTTTACATTAGGGTTAATGCTTCAAACTAGGGTTTTACATTAGGGTTAGATTTTAAACTATGGTTTCAAATTAGATTTGGGGTTTCAAACTAGGGTTTTACATTAGAGTTAGTGTTTCAAACTAGTGTTTTACATTAGGGTTAGTGCTTCAAACTAGGGTTTTACATTAGGGTTAGGGTTTCAAACTAGGGTTTCACATTAGGGTTAGGGTTTCAAACTAGGGTTTAACATTAGGGTTAGGGTTACAAACTAGGGTTTTACATTACGGTTAGGGTTTCAAACTAGGGTTTTACATTCGGGTAAGAGTTTCAAACTAGGGTTATAATTTAGGGTTATTGCTTCAAACTAGGGTTTTACATTAGGGTTAGGGTTTCAAACTAGGGTTTTACATTAGGGTTAGGGTTTCAAACTATGGTTTTACATTAGGTTTAGGGTTACAAACTAGGGTTTTACATTAGGGTTAGGGTTTCAAACTAGGGTTTTACCTTAGGGTTAGGGTTTCAAACTAGGGTTTTACATTAGGGTTAGGGTTTCAAACTAGGGTTTTACATTAGAGTTAGGGTTACAAACTAGGGTTTTACATTAGGGTTAGGGTTTCAAACTAGGGTTTTACATTAGGGTTAGGGTTTCAAACTATGGTTTTACATTAGGGTTAATGTTACAAACTAGGGTTTTACATTAGGCTTTGGGTTTCAAACTAGGGTTTTACATTAAGGTTTGGGTTTCAAACTAGGGTTTAACATTAGGGTTAGGGTTTCAAACTAGGGTTTCAAATTAGGGTTAGGGTTACAAACAAGGGGTTTTACATTAGGGTTAGGGTTTCAAACTAGGGTTTTACATTAGGGTTAGGGTTTCAAACTCGGGGTTAAAATAAGGGTTAGGGTTTCAAACTAGGGCTTTACATTAGGGTTAGGGTTTAAAATTAGGGTTTCAAATTAAGTTTAGGGTTTCAATCTAGGGTTTTGTTTTAGGGTTAGGGTTTCAAACAAGGGTTTTACATTAGGGTTAGGGTTTCAAACTATTGTTTTACATTAGGGTTAGGGTTTCAAACTAGGGTTTTACATTAGAGTTAGGGTTACAAACTAGGGTTTTACATTAGGGTTAGGGTTTCAAACTAGGGTTTTACATTAGGGTTAGGGTTTCAAACTATGGTTTTACATTAGGGTTAGGGTTACAAACTAGGGTTTTACATTAGGGTTAGGGTTTCAAACTAGGGTTTTACCTTAGGGTTAGGGTTTCAAACTAGGGTTTAAATTTAGGGTTAGTGTTTCAAACTAGGGTTTATCATTAGGGTTAGGGTTTCAAACTAGGGTTTTACATTAGGGTTAGGTTTCAAATTAGGGTTTAACATTAGGGTTAGCGTTTCAAACTAGTGTTTTACATTAGGGTTAATGCTTCAAACTAGGGTTTTACATTAGGGTTAATGCTTCAAACTAGGGTTTTACATTAGGGTTAGGGTTTCAAACTAGGGTTTTACATTAGTGTTAGGTTTTCAAACTAGGGTTTTACATTTGGGTTAGGGTTACAAACTAGGGTTTTACATTAGGGTTAGGGTTTCAAACTAGGGTTTTACATTAGGATTAGGGTTTCAAACTATGGTTTTACATTAGGGTTATTGTTACAAACTAGGGTTTTACAATAGGCTTTGGGTTTCAAACTAGGGTTTTACATTAAGGTTTGGGTTTCAAACTAGGGTTTAACATTAGGGTTAGGGTTTCAAACTAGGGTTTCAAATTAGGGTTAGGGATACAAACAAGGGGTTTTACATTAGGGTTAGGGTTTCAAACTAGGGTTTTACATTAGGGTTAGGGTTTCAAACTCGGGGTTAAAATAAGGGTTAGGGTTTCAAACTAGGGCTTTACATTTGGGTTAGGGTTTAAAATTAGGGTTTCAAATTAGGTTTAGGGTTTCAATCTAGGGTTTTGTTTTAGGTTTAGGGTTTCAAACAAGGGTTTTACATTAGGGTTAGGGTTTCAAACTATTGTTTTACATTAGGGTTAGGGTTTCAAACTAGGGTTTTACATTAGAGTTAGGGTTACAAACTAGGGTTTTACATTAGGGTTAGGGTTTCAAACTAAGGTTTTACATTAGGGTTAGGGTTTCAAACTATGGTTTTACATTAGGGTTAGGGTTACAAACTAGGGTTTTACATTAGGGTTAGGGTTTCAAACTAGGGTTTTACCTTAGGGTTAGGGTTTCAAACTAGGGTTTAAATTTAGGGTTAGTGTTTCAAACTAGGGTTTATCATTAGGGTTAGGGTTTCAAACTAGGGTTTTACATTAGGGTTAGGTTTCAAATTAGGGTTTAACATTAGGGTTAGCGTTTCAAACTAGTGTTTTACATTAGGGTTAATGCTTCAAACTAGGGTTTTACATTAGGGTTAGGGTTTTAAACTATGGTTTCAAATTAGATTTGGGGTTTCAAACTAGGGTTTTACATTAGAGTTAGCGTTTCAAACTAGTGTTTTACATTAGGGTTAGTGCTTCAAACTAGGGTTTTACATTAGGGTTAATGCTTCAAACTAGGGTTTTACATTAGGGTTAGGTTTTCAAACTAGGGTTTTACATTAGTGTTAGGTTTTCAAACTAGGGTTTTACATTTGGGTTAGGGTTACAAACTAGGGTTTTACATTAGGGTTAGGGTTTCAAACAAGGGTTTTACATTAGGGTTAGGGTTTCAAACTAGGGTTTAACATTAGGGTTAGGGTTTCAAACTAGGGTTTTACATTAGGGTTAGGGTTACAAACTAGGGTTCAACATTAGGATTAGGGTTTCAAACTAGGGTTTTACATTAGGGTTAGGGTTTCAAACTAGGGTTTAACATTAGGGTTAGGGTTTCAAACTAGGGTTTCAAATTAAGTTTAGGGTTACAAACAAGGGGTTTTACATTAGGGTTAGGGTTTCAAACTAGGGTTTTACATTAGGGTTAGGGTTTCAAACTATGGTTTTACATTAGGGTTAGGGTTACAAACTAGGGTTTTACATTAGGGTTAGGGTTTCAAACAAGGGTTTTACATTAGGGTTAGGGTTTCAAACTAGGGTTTTACATTAGGGTTAGGGTTTCAAACAAGGGTTTTACATTAGAGTTAGGGTTACAAACTAGGGTTTTACATTAGGGTTAGGGTTTCAAACTAGGGTTTTACATTAGGGTTAGGGTTTCAAACTATGGTTTTACATTAGGGTTATTGTTACAAACTAGGGTTTTACATTAGGCTTTGGGTTTCAAACTAGGGTTTTACATTAAGGTTTGGGTTTCAAACTAGGGTTTAACATTAGGGTTAGGGTTTCAAACTAGGGTTTCAAATTAGGGTTAGGGTTACAAACAAGGGGTTTTACATTAGGGTTAGGGTTTCAAACTAGGGTTTTACATTAGGGTTAGGGTTTCAAACTCGGGGTTAATATAAGGGTTAGGGTTTCAAACTAGGGCTTTACATTAGGGTTAGGGTTTAAAATTAGGGTTTCAAATTAGGCTTAAGGTTTCAATCTAGGGTTTTGTTTTAGGGTTAGGGTTTCAAACAAGGGTTTTACATTAGGGTTAGGGTTTCAAACTATTGTTTTACATTAGGGTTAGGGTTTCAAACTAGGGTTTTACATTAGAGTTAGGGTTACAAACTAGGGTTTTACATTAGGGTTAGGGTTTCAAACTGGGGTTTTACATTAGGGTTAGGGTTTCAAACTATGGTTTTACATTAGGGTTAGGGTTACAAACTAGGGTTTTACATTAGGGTTAGGGTTTCAAACTAGGGTTTTACCTTAGGGTTAGGGTTTCAAACTAGGGTTTAAATTTAGGGTTAGTGTTTCAAACTAGGGTTTATCATTAGGGTTAGGGTTTCAAACTAGGGTTTTACATTAGGGTTAGGTTTCAAATTAGGGTTTAACATTAGGGTTAGCGTTTCAAACTAGTGTTTTACATTAGGGTTAATGCTTCAAACTAGGGTTTTACATTAGGGTTAATGCTTCAAACTAGGGTTTTACATTAGGGTTAGGGTTTCAAACTAGGGTTTTACATTAGTGTTAGGTTTTCAAACTAGGGTTTTACATTTGGGTTAGGGTTACAAACTAGGGTTTTACATTAGGGTTAGGGTTTCAAACTAGGGTTTTACATTAGGATTAGGGTTTCAAACTATGGTTTTACATTAGGGTTATTGTTACAAACTAGGGTTTTACATTAGGCTTTGGGTTTCAAACTAGGGTTTTACATTAAGGTTTGGGTTTCAAACTAGGGTTTAACATTAGGGTTAGGGTTTCAAACTAGGGTTTCAAATTAGGGTTAGGGTTACAAATAAGGGGTTTTACATTAGGGTTAGGGTTTCAAACTAGGGTTTTACATTAGGGTTAGGGTTTCAAACTCGGGGTTAAAATAAGGGTTAGGGTTTCAAACTAGGGCTTTACATTTGGGTTAGGGTTTAAAATTAGGGTTTCAAATTAGGCTTAGGGTTTCAATCTAGGGTTTTGTTTTAGGTTTAGGGTTTCAAACAAGGGTTTTACATTAGGGTTAGGGTTTCAAACTATTGTTTTACATTAGGGTTAGGGTTTCAAACTAGGGTTTTACATTAGAGTTAGGGTTACAAACTAGGGTTTTACATTAGGGTTAGGGTTTCAAACTATGGTTTTACATTAGGGTTAGGGTTTCAAACTATGGTTTTACATTAGGGTTAGGGTTACAAACTAGGGTTTTACATTAGGGTTAGGGTTTCAAACTAGGGTTTTACCTTAGGGTTAGGGTTTCAAACTAGGGTTTAAATTTAGGGTTAGTGTTTCAAACTAGGGTTTATCATTAGGGTTAGGGTTTCAAACTAGGGTTTTACATTAGGGTTAGGTTTCAAATTAGGGTTTAACATTAGGGTTAGCGTTTCAAACTAGTGTTTTACATTAGGGTTAATGCTTCAAACTAGGGTTTTACATTAGGGTTAGGGTTTTAAACTATGGTTTCAAATTAGATTTGGGGTTTCAAACTAGGGTTTTACATTAGGGTTAGGGTTACAAACTAGGGTTTTACATTAGGGTTAGGGTTTCAAACTATGGTTTTACATTAGGGTTAGGGTTACAAACTAGGGTTTTACATTAGGGTTAGGGTTTCAAACTAGGGTTTTACCTTAGGGTTAGGGTTTCAAACTAGGGTTTAAATTTAGGGTTAGTGTTTCAAACTAGGGTTTATCATTAGGGTTAGGGTTTCAAACTAGGGTTTTACATTAGGGTTAGGTTTCAAATTAGGGTTTAACATTAGGGTTAGCGTTTCAAACTAGTGTTTTACATTAGGGTTAATGCTTCAAACTAGGGTTTTACATTAGGGTTAATGCTGCAAACTAGGGTTTTACATTAGGGTTAGGGTTTCAAACTAGGGTTTTACATTAGTGTTAGGTTTTCAAACTAGGGTTTTACATTTGGGTTAGGGTTACAAACTAGGGTTTTACATTAGGGTTAGGGTTTCAAACTAGGGTTTTACATTAGGATTAGGGTTTCAAACTATGGTTTTACATTAGGGTTATTGTTACAAACTAGGGTTTTACATTAGGCTTTGGGTTTCAAACTAGGGTTTTACATTAAGGTTTGGGTTTCAAACTAGGGTTTAACATTAGGGTTAGGGTTTCAAACTAGGGTTTCAAATTAGGGTTAGGGTTACAAACAAGGGGTTTTACATTAGGGTTAGGGTTTCAAACTAGGGTTTTACATTAGGGTTAAGGTTTCAAACTCGGGGTTAAAATAAGGGTTAGGGTTTCAAACTAGGGCTTTACATTTGGGTTAGGGTTTAAAATTAGGGTTTCAAATTAGGCTTAGGGTTTCAATCTAGGGTTTTGTTTTAGGTTTAGGGTTTCAAACAAGGGTTTTACATTAGGGTTAGGGTTTCAAACTATTGTTTTACATTAGGGTTAGGGTTTCAAACTAGGGTTTTACATTAGAGTTAGGGTTACAAACTAGGGTTTTACATTAGGGTTAGGGTTTCAAACTAGGGTTTTACATTAGGGTTAGGGTTTCAAACTATGGTTTTACATTAGGGTTAGGGTTACAAACTAGGGTTTTACATTAGGGTTAGGGTTTCAAACTAGGGTTTTACCTTAGGGTTAGGGTTTCAAACTAGGGTTTAAATTTAGGGTTAGTGTTTCAAACTAGGGTTTATCATTAGGGTTAGGGTTTCAAACTAGGGTTTTACATTAGGGTTAGGTTTCAAATTAGGGTTTAACATTAGGGTTAGCGTTTCAAACTAGTGTTTTACATTAGGGTTAATGCTTCAAACTAGGGTTTTACATTAGGGTTAGGGTTTTAAACTATGGTTTCAAATTAGATTTGGGGTTTCAATTTAGGGTTTTACATTAGAGTTAGCGTTTCAAACTAGTGTTTTACATTAGGGTTAGTGCTTCAAACTAGGGTTTTACATTAGGGTTAATGCTTCAAACTAGGGTTTTACATTAGGGTTAGGGTTTCAAACTAGGGTTTTACATTAGTGTTAGGTTTTCAAACTAGGGTTTTACATTTGGGTTAGGGTTACAAACTAGGGTTTTACATTATGGTTAGGGTTTCAAACAAGGGTTTTACATTAGGGTTAGGGTTTCAAACTAGGGTTTAACATTAGGGTTAGGGTTTCAAACTAGGGTTTTACATTAGGGTTAGGGTTACAAACTAGGGTTCAACATTAGGATTAGGGTTTCAAACTAGGGTTTTACATTAGGGTTAGGGTTTCAAACTAGGGTTTAACATTAGGGTTAGGGTTTCAAACTAGGGTTTCAAATTAAGTTTAGGGTTACAAACAAGGGGTTTTACATTAGGGTTAGGGTTTCAAACTAGGGTTTTACATTAGGGTTAGGGTTTCAAACTCGGGTTTAAAATTAGGGTTAGTGTTTCAAATTAGGGTTTTACGTTAGGGTTAGGGTTTCAAACTAGGGTTTAACATTAGGGTTAGGGTTTCAAACAAGGGTTTTACATTAGGGTTAATGCTTCGAACTAGGGTTTTACATTAGGGTTAGGGTTTCAAACTAGGGTTTTACATTAGGGTTAGGGTTACAAACTAGGGTTTTACATTAGGGTTAGGGTTTCAAACTAGGGTTTTGCATTAGGGTTAGGGTTTCAAACTAGGGTTTCAAATTAGGGTTAGGGTTTCAAACTAGTGTTTTACATTATGGTTAGGGTTTCAAACTAGGGTTTTACATTAGGGTTAATGCTTCAAACTAGGGTTTTACATTAGGGTTAGGGTTTCAAACTAGGGTTTACCATTAGGGTTAGGGTTTCAAACTAGGGTTTTACATTATGGTTAGGGTTTCAAACTAGGGTTTTACATTAGGGTTAGGGTTTCAAACTAGGGTTTTACATTAGGGTTAGGGTTACAAACAAGGGGTTTTACATTAGGGTTAGGGTTTCAAACTAGGGTTTAACATTAGGGTTAGGGTTTCAAACTAGGGTTTTTATATTAGGGTTAGGGTTACAAACTAGGGTTTAACATTAGGGTTAGGGTTTCAAACTAGGGTTTTACATTAGGGTTAGGGTTTCAAACTAGGGTTTTACATTAGGGTTAGGGTTACAAACTAGGGTTTTACATTAGGGTTAGGGTTTCAAACAAGGGTTTTGCATTAGGGTTAGGGTTTCAAACTAGGGTTTCAAATTAGGGTTAGGGTTTCAAACTAGGGTTTCAAATTAGGGTTACGGTTTCAAACTAGGGTTTTACATTAGGGCAAGTGTTTCAAACTAGGGTTTCAAATTAGCGTTACGGTTTCAAACTAGTGTTTTACATTAGGGTTAGTGTTTCAAACTAGGGTTTTACATTAGAGTTAGGGTTACAAACTAGGGTTTTACATTAGGGTTAGTGTTTCAAACTAGGGTTTCACATTAGGGTTAGGGTTACAAACTAGGGTTTTACATTAGGGTTAGGGTTTCAAACTAGGGTTTTGCATTAGGGTTAGGGATTCAAACTAGGGTTTTACGTTAGGGTTAGGGTTTCAAACTAGGGTTTTATATTAGGGTTAGGTTTTCAAACTACGGTTTCAAATTAGGGTTAGGGTTTCAAACTAGGGTTTAACATTAGGATTAGGGTTTCAAACTAGGGTTTTACATTAGGGTTAGGGTTTCAAACTAGGGTTTTGCATTAGGGTTAGGGTTTCAAACTAGGGTTTCAAATTAGGGTTAGGGTTTCAAACTAGTGTTTTACATTAGGGTTAGGGTTTCAAACTAGGGTTTCAAATTAGGGTTATGTTTCAAACTAGGGTTTAAAATTAGGGTTAGGGTTTCAAACTAGGGTTTTTATATTAGGGTTAGGGTTACAAACTAGGGTTTAACATTAGGGTTAGGGTTTCAAACTAGGGTTTTACATTAGGGTTAGTGTTTCAAACTAGGGTTTTACATTAGGGTTAGGGTTACAAACTAGGGTTTTACATTAGGGTTAGGGTTTCAAACAAGGGTTTTGCATTAGGGTTAGGGTTTCAAACTAGGGTTTCAAATTAGGGTTAGGGTTTCAAACTAGGGTTTCAAATTAGGGTTACGGTTTCAAACTAGGGTTTTACATTAGGGTAAGTGTTTCAAACTAGGGTTTCAAATTAGCGTTACGGTTTCAAACTAGTGTTTTACATTAGGGTTAGTGTTTCAAACTAGGGTTTTACATTAGGGTTAGTGTTACAAACTAGGGTTTTACATTAGAGTTAGGGTTTCAATCTAGGGTTTTGCATTAGGGTTAGGGATTCAAACTAGGGTTTTACGTTAGGGTTAGGGTTTCAAACTAAGGTTTTATATCAGGGTTAGGTTTTCAAACTACGGTTTCAAATTAGGGTTAGGGTTTCAAACTAGGGTTTAACATTAGGGTTAGGGTTTCAAACTAGGGTTTTACATTAGGGTTAGTGTTTCAAACTAGGTTTTTGCATTAGGGTTAGGGTTTCAAACTAGGGTTTTACATTAGGGTTAGTGTTTCAAACTAGGTTTTTGCATTAGGGTTAGGGTTTCAAACTAGGGTTTCAAATTAGGGTTAGGGTTTGAAGGTATCACTTAATTACTATATTAAGTGTAATCTTTACGTGTTCAAAATAATTGAAAAATGAGATCTGATGAAGAAGCTTCTTTTGCAAAAGATTTATTTTAGGAGCTCCTAAAAGACACAAGACATGCTTACATTCAAAGGTGATGTTAAGCCTCGAGTGTGTCCATATGAAAAACACACAGTCGCTTTATAGAGGAAAAAAGCATCCTCCTCCTCTGAGGCTGGACAAAGGGTTAGCAATTACAATAAACAGACAAGTGACTCATTGACATGTTTACTCCAGTCTTGTCCAGAGCCGGAAATATATGACTAGCCAGGTACGACCCTGCGACCTAGACTCCCTAAGACCCACAGTGTTATCAACTTGAGAACATGCATGCCTCCCCTGTGCATTCCTATCTCACCAGCTGGAAGGGAGTGAAAAGTGTTATTCCTTACACTACAGTTATATGTCCAATATATTTCACACAAACATTATCACACTTATATGGCATCTATATACTATAAGTAAATTCATAAACAGTAAAAATATGCATAGAAAATGTTAAATGTCTTCAGGTTTCAAACTAGTGTTTTACATTAGGGTTAGGGTTTCAAACTAGGGTTTCAAATTAGGGTTACGGTTGCAAAATAGGGTTTTACATTAGAGTTAGTGTTTCAAACTAGGGTTTCAAATTAGGGTTACGGTTTCAAACTATCGTTTTACATTAGGGTTAGGGATTCAAACTAGGGTTTTACGTTAGGGTTAGGGTTTCAAACTCGGTTTTCAAATTAGGGTTAGGGTTACAAACTAGGGTTTTACATTAGGGTTAGGGCTTCAAACTAGGGTTTTACGTTAGGGTTAGGGTTTCAAACTAGGGTTTAACATTAGGGTTAGGGTTTCAAACAAGGGTTTTACATTAGGGTTAATGCTTCAAACTAGGGTTTTACATTAGGGTTAGGGTTTCAAACTAGGGTTTTACATTAGGGTTAGGGTTACAAACTAGGGTTTTACATTAGGGTTAGGGTTTAAAACTAGGGTTTTGCATTAGGGTTAGGGTTACAAACTAGGGTTTACCATTAGGGTTAGGGTTTAAACTAGGGTTTTACATTATGGTTAGGGTTTCAAACTAGGGTTTTACATTAGGGTTTATGCTTCAAACTAGGGTTTTACATTAGGGTTAGGGTTTCAAACTAGGGTTTACCATTAGGGTTAGGGTTTCAAACTAGGGTTTTACATTATGGTTAGGGTTTCAAACTAGGGTTTTACATTAGGGTTAGGGTTACAAACTAGGGTTTTAAATTAGGGTTAGGGATTCAAACTAGGGTTTTACGTTAGGGTTAGGGTTTCAAACTAATGTTTTATATTAGGGTTAGGTTTTCAAACTACGGTTTCAAATTAGGGTTAGGGTTTCAAAGTAGGGTTTAACATTAGGGTTAGGGTTTCAAACTAGGGTTTCAAATTAGGGTTAGGGTTACAAACAAGGGGTTTTACATTAGGGTTAGGGTTTCAAACTAGGGTTTAACATTAGGGTTAGGGTTTCAAACTAGCGTTTTTATATTAGGGTTAGGGTTACAAACTAGGGTTTAACATTAGGGGTAGGGTTTCAAACTAGGGTTTTACATTAGGGTTAGGGTTACAAACTAGGGTTTTACATTAGGGTTAGGGTTTCAAACAAGGGTTTTGCATTAGGGTTAGGGTTTCAAACTAGGGTTTCAAATTAGGGTTTCAAATTAGGGTTTCAAATTAGGGTTAGGGTTTCAAACAAGGGTTTCAAATTAGGGTTACGGTTTCAAACTAGGGTTTTACATTAGGGCAAGTGTTTCAAACTAGGGTTTCAAATTAGAGTTACGGTTTCAAACTAGTGTTTTACATTAGGGTTAGTGTTTCAAACTAGGGTTTTACTTTAGGGTTAGGGTTACAAACTAGGGTTTTACATTAGGGTTAGGGTTTCAAACTAGGGTTTTGCATTAGGGTTAGGGATTCAAACTAGGGTTTTACATTAGGGTTAGGGTTTCAAACTAGGGTTTTACGTTAGGGTTAGGGTTTCAAACTAGGGTTTAACATTAGGGTTAGGGTTTCAAACAAGGGTTTTACATTAGGGTTAATGCTTCAAACTAGGGTTTTACATTAGGGTTAGGGTTTCAAACTAGGGTTTAACATTAGGGTTAGGGTTTCAAACTAGGGTTTTTATATTAGGGTTAGGGTTACAAACTAGGGTTTAACATTAGGGTTAGGGTTTCAAACTAGGGTTTTTCATTAGGGTTAGGGTTTCAAACTAGGGTTTTACATTAGGGTTAGGGTTACAAACTAGGGTTTTACATTAGGGTTAGGGTTTCAAACAAGGGTTTTGCATTAGGGTTAGGGTTTCAAACTAGGGTTTCAAATTAGGGTTAGGGATTCAAACTAGGGTTTCAAATTAGGGTTACGGTTTCAAACTAGGGTTTTACATTAGGGCAAGTGTTTCAAACTAGGGTTTCAAATTAGCGTTACAATTTCAAACTAGTGTTTTACATTAGGGTTAGTGTTTCAAACTAGGGTTTTACTTTAGGGTTAGGGTTACAAACTAGGGTTTTACATTAGGGTTAGGGTTTCAAACTAGGGTTTTGCATTAGGGTTAGGGATTCAAACTAGGGTTTTACATTAGGGTTAGGGTTTCAAACTAGGGTTTTACGTTAGGGTTAGGGTTTCAAACTAGGGTTTAACATTAGGGTTAGGGTTTCAAACAAGGGTTTTACATTAGGGTTAATGCTTCAAACTAGGGTTTTACATTAGGGTTAGGGTTTCAAACTAGGGTTTTACATTAGGGTTAGGGTTACAAACTAGGGTTTTACATTAGGGTTAGGGTTTCAAACTAGGGTTTTGCATTAGGGTTAGGGTTTCAAACTAGGGTTTCAAATTAGGGTTAGGGTTTCAAACTAGTGTTTTACATTAGGGTTAGGGTTTCAAACTAGGGTTTCAAATTAGGGTTACGGTTTCAAACTAGGGTTTTACATTAGGGTTAGTGTTTCAAACTAGGGTTTCAAATTAGCGTTACGGTTTCAAACTAGTGTTTTGCATTAGGGTTAGGGATTCAAACTAGGGTTTTACGTTAGGGTTAGGGTTTCAAACTAGGGTTTTATATTAGGGTTAGATTTTCAAGCTAGGGTTTCAAATTAGGGTTAGGGTTTCAAACTAGGGTTTAACATTAGGGTTAGGGTTTCAAACTAGGGTTTCAAATTAGGGTTAGGGTTACAAAGAAGGGGTTTTAGATTAAGGTTAGGGTTTCAAACTAGGGTTTAACATTAGGGTTAGGGATTCAAACTAGAGTTTAACATTAGGCTTAGGGTTTCAAACTAGGGTTTTACATTAGTGTTAGGGTTTCAAAATAGGGTTTTACATTAGGGTTAGGGTTACAAAGAAGGGGTTTTAGATTAGGGTTAGGGTTTCAAACTAGGGTTTCAAATTAGGGTTAGGGTTTCAAACTAGTGTTTTACATTAGGGTTAGGGTTTCAAACTAGGGTTTCAAATTAGGGTTACGGTTTCAAACTAGGGTTTTACATTAGGGTTAGTGTTTCAAACTAGGGTTTCAAATTAGGGTTACGGTTTTAAACTAGGGTTTTACATTAGGGTTAGGGATTCAAACTAGGGTTTTACATTAGGGTTAGGGTTACAATCTAGGGTTTTACATTAGGGTTAGGGTTTCAAACTAGGGTTTTGCATTAGGGTTAGGGATTCAAACTAGGGTTTTACGTTAGGGTTAGGGTTTCAAACTAGGGTTTTATATTAGGGTTAGGTTTTCAAACTACGGTTTCAAATTAGGGTTAGGGTTAGGGTTTCAAACTAGGGTTTAACATTAGGGTTAGGGTTACAAACTAGGGTTTTACATTAGGGTTAGGGTTTCAAACTAGGGTTTTGCATTAGGGTTAGGGTTTCAAACTAGGGTTTCAAATTAGGGTTAGGGTTTCAAACTAGTGTTTTACATTAGGGTTAGGGTTTCAAACTAGGGTTTCAAATTAGGGTTATGTTTCAAACTAGGGTTTAAAATTAGGGTTAGGGTTTCAAACTAGGGTTTTTATATTAGGGTTAGGGTTACAAACTAGGGTTTAACATTAGGGTTAGGGTTTCAAACTAGGGTTTTACATTAGGGTTAGGGTTTCAAACTAGGGTTTTACATTAGGTTTAGGGTTACAAACTAGGGTTTTACATTAGGGTTAGGGTTTCAAACAAGGGTTTTGCATTAGGGTTAGGGTTTCAAACTAGGGTTTCAAATTAGGGTTAGGGTTTCAAACTAGGGTTTCAAATTAGGGTTACGGTTTCAAACTAGGGTTTTACATTAGGGTAAGTGTTTCAAACTAGGGTTTCAAATTAGCGTTACGGTTTCAAACTAGTGTTTTACATTAGGGTTAGTGTTTCAAACTAGGGTTTTACATTAGGGTTAGGGTTACAAACTAGGGTTTTACATTAGAGTTAGGGTTTCAAACTAGGGTTTTGCATTAGGGTTAGGGATTCAAACTAGGGTTTTATATTAGGGTTAGGTTTTCAAACTACGGTTTCAAATTAGAGTTAGGGTTTCAAACTAGGGTTTAACATTAGGGTTAGGTTTTCAAACTAGGGTTTTACATTAGGGTTAGGGATTCAAACTAGGGTTTTGCATTAGGGTTAGGGTTTCAAACTAGGGTTTCAAATTAGGGTTAGGGTTTCAAACTAGTGTTTTACATTAGGGTTAGGGTTTCAAACTAGGGTTTCAAATTAGGGTTACGGTTTCAAAATAGGGTTTTACATTAGAGTTAGTGTTTCAAACTAGGGTTTCAAATTAGGGTTACGGTTTCAAACTATCGTTTTACATTAGGGTTAGGGATTCAAACTAGGGTTTTACGTTAGGGTTAAGGTTTCAAACTCGGTTTTCAAATTAGGGTTAGGGTTACAAACTAGGGTTTTACATTAGGGTTAGGGCTTCAAACTAGGGTTTTACGTTAGGGTTAGGGTTTCAAACTAGGGTTTAACATTAGGGTTAGGGTTTCAAACAAGGGTTTTACATTAGGGTTAATGCTTCAAACTAGGGTTTTACATTAGGGTTACGGTTTCAAACTATCGTTTTACATTAGGGTTAGGGATTCAAACTAGGGTTTTACGTTAGGGTTAAGGTTTCAAACTCGGTTTTCAAATTATGGTTAGGGTTACAAACTAGGGCTTTACATTAGGGTTAGGGCTTCAAACTAGGGTTTTACGTTAGGGTTAGGGTTTCAAACTAGGGTTTAACATTAGGGTTAGGGTTTCAAACAAGGGTTTTACATTAGGGTTAATGCTTCAAACTAGGGTTTTACATTAGGGTTAGGGTTTCAAACTAGGGTTTCAAATTAGCGTTACGGTTTCAAACTAGTGTTTTACATTAGGGTTAGTGTTTCAAACTAGGGTTTTACATTAGGGTTAGTGTTACAAACTAGGGTTTTACATTAGAGTTAGGGTTTCAATCTAGGGTTTTGCATTAGGGTTAGGGATTCAAACTAGGGTTTTACGTTAGGGTTAGGGTTTCAAACTAAGGTTTTATATCAGGGTTAGGTTTTCAAACTACGGTTTCAAATTAGGGTTAGGGTTTCAAACTAGGGTTTAACATTTGGGTTAGGGTTTCAAACTAGGGTTTTACATTAGGGTTAGTGTTTCAAACTAGGTTTTTGCATTAGGGTTAGGGTTTCAAACTAGGGTTTTACATTAGGGTTAGTGTTTCAAACTAGGTTTTTGCATTAGGGTTAGGGTTTCAAACTAGGGTTTCAAATTAGGGTTAGGGTTTGAAGGTATCACTTAATTACTATATTAAGTGTAATCTTTACGTGTTCAAAATAATTGAAAAATGAGATCTGATGAAGAAGCTTCTTTTGCAAAAGATTTATTTTAGGAGCTCCTAAAAGACACAAGACATGCTTACATTCAAAGGTGATGTTAAGCCTCGAGTGTGTCCATATGAAAAACACACAGTCGCTTTATAGAGGAAAAAAGCATCCTCCTCCTCTGAGGCTGGACAAAGGGTTAGCAATTACAATAAACAGACAAGTGACTCATTGACATGTTTACTCCAGTCTTGTCCAGAGCCGGAAATATATGACTAGCCAGGTACGACCCTGCGACCTAGACTCCCTAAGACCCACAGTGTTATCAACTTGAGAACATGCATGCCTCCCCTGTGCATTCCTATCTCACCAGCTGGAAGGGAGTGAAAAGTGTTATTCCTTACACTACAGTTATATGTCCAATATATTTCACACAAACATTATCACACTTATATGGCATCTATATACTATAAGTAAATTCATAAACAGTAAAAATATGCATAGAAAATGTTAAATGTCTTCAGGTTTCAAACTAGTGTTTTACATTAGGGTTAGGGTTTCAAACTAGGGTTTCAAATTAGGGTTACGGTTGCAAAATAGGGTTTTACATTAGAGTTAGTGTTTCAAACTAGGGTTTCAAATTAGGGTTACGGTTTCAAACTATCGTTTTACATTAGGGTTAGGGATTCAAACTAGGGTTTTACGTTAGGGTTAGGGTTTCAAACTCGGTTTTCAAATTAGGGTTAGGGTTACAAACTAGGGTTTTACATTAGGGTTAGGGCTTCAAACTAGGGTTTTACGTTAGGGTTAGGGTTTCAAACTAGGGTTTAACATTAGGGTTAGGGTTTCAAACAAGGGTTTTACATTAGGGTTAATGCTTCAAACTAGGGTTTTACATTAGGGTTAGGGTTTCAAACTAGGGTTTTACATTAGGGTTAGGGTTACAAACTAGGGTTTTACATTAGGGTTAGGGTTTAAAACTAGGGTTTTGCATTAGGGTTAGGGTTACAAACTAGGGTTTACCATTAGGGTTAGGGTTTAAACTAGGGTTTTACATTATGGTTAGGGTTTCAAACTAGGGTTTTACATTAGGGTTTATGCTTCAAACTAGGGTTTTACATTAGGGTTAGGGTTTCAAACTAGGGTTTACCATTAGGGTTAGGGTTTCAAACTAGGGTTTTACATTATGGTTAGGGTTTCAAACTAGGGTTTTACATTAGGGTTAGGGTTACAAACTAGGGTTTTAAATTAGGGTTAGGGATTCAAACTAGGGTTTTACGTTAGGGTTAGGGTTTCAAACTAATGTTTTATATTAGGGTTAGGTTTTCAAACTACGGTTTCAAATTAGGGTTAGGGTTTCAAAGTAGGGTTTAACATTAGGGTTAGGGTTTCAAACTAGGGTTTCAAATTAGGGTTAGGGTTACAAACAAGGGGTTTTACATTAGGGTTAGGGTTTCAAACTAGGGTTTAACATTAGGGTTAGGGTTTCAAACTAGCGTTTTTATATTAGGGTTAGGGTTACAAACTAGGGTTTAACATTAGGGGTAGGGTTTCAAACTAGGGTTTTACATTAGGGTTAGGGTTACAAACTAGGGTTTTACATTAGGGTTAGGGTTTCAAACAAGGGTTTTGCATTAGGGTTAGGGTTTCAAACTAGGGTTTCAAATTAGGGTTTCAAATTAGGGTTTCAAATTAGGGTTAGGGTTTCAAACAAGGGTTTCAAATTAGGGTTACGGTTTCAAACTAGGGTTTTACATTAGGGCAAGTGTTTCAAACTAGGGTTTCAAATTAGAGTTACGGTTTCAAACTAGTGTTTTACATTAGGGTTAGTGTTTCAAACTAGGGTTTTACTTTAGGGTTAGGGTTACAAACTAGGGTTTTACATTAGGGTTAGGGTTTCAAACTAGGGTTTTGCATTAGGGTTAGGGATTCAAACTAGGGTTTTACATTAGGGTTAGGGTTTCAAACTAGGGTTTTACGTTAGGGTTAGGGTTTCAAACTAGGGTTTAACATTAGGGTTAGGGTTTCAAACAAGGGTTTTACATTAGGGTTAATGCTTCAAACTAGGGTTTTACATTAGGGTTAGGGTTTCAAACTAGGGTTTAACATTAGGGTTAGGGTTTCAAACTAGGGTTTTTATATTAGGGTTAGGGTTACAAACTAGGGTTTAACATTAGGGTTAGGGTTTCAAACTAGGGTTTTTCATTAGGGTTAGGGTTTCAAACTAGGGTTTTACATTAGGGTTAGGGTTACAAACTAGGGTTTTACATTAGGGTTAGGGTTTCAAACAAGGGTTTTGCATTAGGGTTAGGGTTTCAAACTAGGGTTTCAAATTAGGGTTAGGGATTCAAACTAGGGTTTCAAATTAGGGTTACGGTTTCAAACTAGGGTTTTACATTAGGGCAAGTGTTTCAAACTAGGGTTTCAAATTAGCGTTACAATTTCAAACTAGTGTTTTACATTAGGGTTAGTGTTTCAAACTAGGGTTTTACTTTAGGGTTAGGGTTACAAACTAGGGTTTTACATTAGGGTTAGGGTTTCAAACTAGGGTTTTGCATTAGGGTTAGGGATTCAAACTAGGGTTTTACATTAGGGTTAGGGTTTCAAACTAGGGTTTTACGTTAGGGTTAGGGTTTCAAACTAGGGTTTAACATTAGGGTTAGGGTTTCAAACAAGGGTTTTACATTAGGGTTAATGCTTCAAACTAGGGTTTTACATTAGGGTTAGGGTTTCAAACTAGGGTTTTACATTAGGGTTAGGGTTACAAACTAGGGTTTTACATTAGGGTTAGGGTTTCAAACTAGGGTTTTGCATTAGGGTTAGGGTTTCAAACTAGGGTTTCAAATTAGGGTTAGGGTTTCAAACTAGTGTTTTACATTAGGGTTAGGGTTTCAAACTAGGGTTTCAAATTAGGGTTACGGTTTCAAACTAGGGTTTTACATTAGGGTTAGTGTTTCAAACTAGGGTTTCAAATTAGCGTTACGGTTTCAAACTAGTGTTTTACATTAGGGTTAGGGTTACAAACTAGGGTTTTACATTAGGGTTAGAGTTTCAAACTAGGGTTTTGCATTAGGGTTAGGGATTCAAACTAGGGTTTTACGTTAGGGTTAGGGTTTCAAACTAGGGTTTTATATTAGGGTTAGATTTTCAAGCTAGGGTTTCAAATTAGGGTTAGGGTTTCAAACTAGGGTTTAACATTAGGGTTAGGGTTTCAAACTAGGGTTTCAAATTAGGGTTAGGGTTACAAAGAAGGGGTTTTAGATTAAGGTTAGGGTTTCAAACTAGGGTTTAACATTAGGGTTAGGGATTCAAACTAGAGTTTAACATTAGGCTTAGGGTTTCAAACTAGGGTTTTACATTAGTGTTAGGGTTTCAAAATAGGGTTTTACATTAGGGTTAGGGTTACAAAGAAGGGGTTTTAGATTAGGGTTAGGGTTTCAAACTAGGGTTTCAAATTAGGGTTAGGGTTTCAAACTAGTGTTTTACATTAGGGTTAGGGTTTCAAACTAGGGTTTCAAATTAGGGTTACGGTTTCAAACTAGGGTTTTACATTAGGGTTAGTGTTTCAAACTAGGGTTTCAAATTAGGGTTACGGTTTTAAACTAGGGTTTTACATTAGGGTTAGGGATTCAAACTAGGGTTTTACATTAGGGTTAGGGTTACAATCTAGGGTTTTACATTAGGGTTAGGGTTTCAAACTAGGGTTTTGCATTAGGGTTAGGGATTCAAACTAGGGTTTTACGTTAGGGTTAGGGTTTCAAACTAGGGTTTTATATTAGGGTTAGGTTTTCAAACTACGGTTTCAAATTAGGGTTAGGGTTAGGGTTTCAAACTAGGGTTTAACATTAGGGTTAGGGTTACAAACTAGGGTTTTACATTAGGGTTAGGGTTTCAAACTAGGGTTTTGCATTAGGGTTAGGGTTTCAAACTAGGGTTTCAAATTAGGGTTAGGGTTTCAAACTAGTGTTTTACATTAGGGTTAGGGTTTCAAACTAGGGTTTCAAATTAGGGTTATGTTTCAAACTAGGGTTTAAAATTAGGGTTAGGGTTTCAAACTAGGGTTTTTATATTAGGGTTAGGGTTACAAACTAGGGTTTAACATTAGGGTTAGGGTTTCAAACTAGGGTTTTACATTAGGGTTAGGGTTTCAAACTAGGGTTTTACATTAGGTTTAGGGTTACAAACTAGGGTTTTACATTAGGGTTAGGGTTTCAAACAAGGGTTTTGCATTAGGGTTAGGGTTTCAAACTAGGGTTTCAAATTAGGGTTAGGGTTTCAAACTAGGGTTTCAAATTAGGGTTACGGTTTCAAACTAGGGTTTTACATTAGGGTAAGTGTTTCAAACTAGGGTTTCAAATTAGCGTTACGGTTTCAAACTAGTGTTTTACATTAGGGTTAGTGTTTCAAACTAGGGTTTTACATTAGGGTTAGGGTTACAAACTAGGGTTTTACATTAGAGTTAGGGTTTCAAACTAGGGTTTTGCATTAGGGTTAGGGATTCAAACTAGGGTTTTATATTAGGGTTAGGTTTTCAAACTACGGTTTCAAATTAGAGTTAGGGTTTCAAACTAGGGTTTAACATTAGGGTTAGGTTTTCAAACTAGGGTTTTACATTAGGGTTAGGGATTCAAACTAGGGTTTTGCATTAGGGTTAGGGTTTCAAACTAGGGTTTCAAATTAGGGTTAGGGTTTCAAACTAGTGTTTTACATTAGGGTTAGGGTTTCAAACTAGGGTTTCAAATTAGGGTTACGGTTTCAAAATAGGGTTTTACATTAGAGTTAGTGTTTCAAACTAGGGTTTCAAATTAGGGTTACGGTTTCAAACTATCGTTTTACATTAGGGTTAGGGATTCAAACTAGGGTTTTACGTTAGGGTTAAGGTTTCAAACTCGGTTTTCAAATTAGGGTTAGGGTTACAAACTAGGGTTTTACATTAGGGTTAGGGCTTCAAACTAGGGTTTTACGTTAGGGTTAGGGTTTCAAACTAGGGTTTAACATTAGGGTTAGGGTTTCAAACAAGGGTTTTACATTAGGGTTAATGCTTCAAACTAGGGTTTTACATTAGGGTTAGGGTTTCAAACTAGGGTTTTGCATTAGGGCTAGGGTTTCAAACTAGGGTTTCAAATAAGGGTTAGGGTTTCAAACTAGTGTTTTACATTAGGGTTAGGGTTTCAAACTAGGGTTTCAAATTAGGGTTACGGTTTCAAACTAGGGTTTTACATTAGGGTTAGTGTTTCAAACTAGGGTTTCAAATTAGGGTTACGGTTTCAAACTATCGTTTTACATTAGGGTTAGGGATTCAAACTAGGGTTTTACGTTAGGGTTAAGGTTTCAAACTCGGTTTTCAAATTATGGTTAGGGTTACAAACTAGGGCTTTACATTAGGGTTAGGGCTTCAAACTAGGGTTTTACGTTAGGGTTAGGGTTTCAAACTAGGGTTTAACATTAGGGTTAGGGTTTCAAACAAGGGTTTTACGTTAGGGTTAGGGTTTCAAACTAGGGTTTAACATTAGGGTTAGGGTTTCAAACAAGGGTTTTACATTAGGGTTAATGCTTCAAACTAGGGTTTTACATTAGGGTTAGGGTTTCAAACTAGGGTTTAACATTAGGGTTAGGGTTTCAAACTAGGGTTTTTATATTAGGGTTAGGGTTACAAACTAGGGTTTAACATTAGGGTTAGGGTTTCAAACTAGGGTTTTTCATTAGGGTTAGGGTTTCAAACTAGGGTTTTACATTAGGGTTAGGGTTACAAACTAGGGTTTTACATTAGGGTTAGGGTTTCAAACAAGGGTTTTGCATTAGGGTTAGGGTTTCAAACTAGGGTTTCAAATTAGGGTTAGGGATTCAAACTAGGGTTTCAAATTAGGGTTACGGTTTCAAACTAGGGTTTTACATTAGGGCAAGTGTTTCAAACTAGGGTTTCAAATTAGCGTTACAATTTCAAACTAGTGTTTTACATTAGGGTTAGTGTTTCAAACTAGGGTTTTACTTTAGGGTTAGGGTTACAAACTAGGGTTTTACATTAGGGTTAGGGTTTCAAACTAGGGTTTTGCATTAGGGTTAGGGATTCAAACTAGGGTTTTACATTAGGGTTAGGGTTTCAAACTAGGGTTTTACGTTAGGGTTAGGGTTTCAAACTAGGGTTTAACATTAGGGTTAGGGTTTCAAACAAGGGTTTTACATTAGGGTTAATGCTTCAAACTAGGGTTTTACATTAGGGTTAGGGTTTCAAACTAGGGTTTTACATTAGGGTTAGGGTTACAAACTAGGGTTTTACATTAGGGTTAGGGTTTCAAACTAGGGTTTTGCATTAGGGTTAGGGTTTCAAACTAGGGTTTCAAATTAGGGTTAGGGTTTCAAACTAGTGTTTTACATTAGGGTTAGGGTTTCAAACTAGGGTTTCAAATTAGGGTTACGGTTTCAAACTAGGGTTTTACATTAGGGTTAGTGTTTCAAACTAGGGTTTCAAATTAGCGTTACGGTTTCAAACTAGTGTTTTACATTAGGGTTAGGGTTACAAACTAGGGTTTTACATTAGGGTTAGAGTTTCAAACTAGGGTTTTGCATTAGGGTTAGGGATTCAAACTAGGGTTTTACGTTAGGGTTAGGGTTTCAAACTAGGGTTTTATATTAGGGTTAGATTTTCAAGCTAGGGTTTCAAATTAGGGTTAGGGTTTCAAACTAGGGTTTAACATTAGGGTTAGGGTTTCAAACTAGGGTTTCAAATTAGGGTTAGGGTTACAAAGAAGGGGTTTTAGATTAAGGTTAGGGTTTCAAACTAGGGTTTAACATTAGGGTTAGGGATTCAAACTAGAGTTTAACATTAGGCTTAGGGTTTCAAACTAGGGTTTTACATTAGTGTTAGGGTTTCAAAATAGGGTTTTACATTAGGGTTAGGGTTACAAAGAAGGGGTTTTAGATTAGGGTTAGGGTTTCAAACTAGGGTTTCAAATTAGGGTTAGGGTTTCAAACTAGTGTTTTACATTAGGGTTAGGGTTTCAAACTAGGGTTTCAAATTAGGGTTACGGTTTCAAACTAGGGTTTTACATTAGGGTTAGTGTTTCAAACTAGGGTTTCAAATTAGGGTTACGGTTTTAAACTAGGGTTTTACATTAGGGTTAGGGATTCAAACTAGGGTTTTACATTAGGGTTAGGGTTACAATCTAGGGTTTTACATTAGGGTTAGGGTTTCAAACTAGGGTTTTGCATTAGGGTTAGGGATTCAAACTAGGGTTTTACGTTAGGGTTAGGGTTTCAAACTAGGGTTTTATATTAGGGTTAGGTTTTCAAACTACGGTTTCAAATTAGGGTTAGGGTTAGGGTTTCAAACTAGGGTTTAACATTAGGGTTAGGGTTACAAACTAGGGTTTTACATTAGGGTTAGGGTTTCAAACTAGGGTTTTGCATTAGGGTTAGGGTTTCAAACTAGGGTTTCAAATTAGGGTTAGGGTTTCAAACTAGTGTTTTACATTAGGGTTAGGGTTTCAAACTAGGGTTTCAAATTAGGGTTATGTTTCAAACTAGGGTTTAAAATTAGGGTTAGGGTTTCAAACTAGGGTTTTTATATTAGGGTTAGGGTTACAAACTAGGGTTTAACATTAGGGTTAGGGTTTCAAACTAGGGTTTTACATTAGGGTTAGGGTTTCAAACTAGGGTTTTACATTAGGGTTAGGGTTACAAACTAGGGTTTTACATTAGAGTTAGGGTTTCAAACTAGGGTTTTGCATTAGGGTTAGGGATTCAAACTAGGGTTTTATATTAGGGTTAGGTTTTCAAACTACGGTTTCAAATTAGAGTTAGGGTTTCAAACTAGGGTTTAACATTAGGGTTAGGTTTTCAAACTAGGGTTTTACATTAGGGTTAGGGATTCAAACTAGGGTTTTGCATTAGGGTTAGGGTTTCAAACTAGGGTTTCAAATTAGGGTTAGGGTTTCAAACTAGTGTTTTACATTAGGGTTAGGGTTTCAAACTAGGGTTTCAAATTAGGGTTACGGTTTCAAAATAGGGTTTTACATTAGAGTTAGTGTTTCAAACTAGGGTTTCAAATTAGGGTTACGGTTTCAAACTATCGTTTTACATTAGGGTTAGGGATTCAAACTAGGGTTTTACGTTAGGGTTAAGGTTTCAAACTCGGTTTTCAAATTAGGGTTAGGGTTACAAACTAGGGTTTTACATTAGGGTTAGGGCTTCAAACTAGGGTTTTACGTTAGGGTTAGGGTTTCAAACTAGGGTTTAACATTAGGGTTAGGGTTTCAAACAAGGGTTTTACATTAGGGTTAATGCTTCAAACTAGGGTTTTACATTAGGGTTAGGGTTTCAAACTAGGGTTTTGCATTAGGGCTAGGGTTTCAAACTAGGGTTTCAAATAAGGGTTAGGGTTTCAAACTAGTGTTTTACATTAGGGTTAGGGTTTCAAACTAGGGTTTCAAATTAGGGTTACGGTTTCAAACTAGGGTTTTACATTAGGGTTAGTGTTTCAAACTAGGGTTTCAAATTAGGGTTACGGTTTCAAACTATCGTTTTACATTAGGGTTAGGGATTCAAACTAGGGTTTTACGTTAGGGTTAAGGTTTCAAACTCGGTTTTCAAATTATGGTTAGGGTTACAAACTAGGGCTTTACATTAGGGTTAGGGCTTCAAACTAGGGTTTTACGTTAGGGTTAGGGTTTCAAACTAGGGTTTAACATTAGGGTTAGGGTTTCAAACAAGGGTTTTACGTTAGGGTTAGGGTTTCAAACTAGGGTTTAACATTAGGGTTAGGGTTTCAAACAAGGGTTTTACATTAGGGTTAATGCTTCAAACTAGGGTTTTACATTAGGGTTAGGGTTTCAAACTAGGGTTTAACATTAGGGTTAGGGTTTCAAACTAGGGTTTTTATATTAGGGTTAGGGTTACAAACTAGGGTTTAACATTAGGGTTAGGGTTTCAAACTAGGGTTTTTCATTAGGGTTAGGGTTTCAAACTAGGGTTTTACATTAGGGTTAGGGTTACAAACTAGGGTTTTACATTAGGGTTAGGGTTTCAAACAAGGGTTTTGCATTAGGGTTAGGGTTTCAAACTAGGGTTTCAAATTAGGGTTAGGGATTCAAACTAGGGTTTCAAATTAGGGTTACGGTTTCAAACTAGGGTTTTACATTAGGGCAAGTGTTTCAAACTAGGGTTTCAAATTAGCGTTACAATTTCAAACTAGTGTTTTACATTAGGGTTAGTGTTTCAAACTAGGGTTTTACTTTAGGGTTAGGGTTACAAACTAGGGTTTTACATTAGGGTTAGGGTTTCAAACTAGGGTTTTGCATTAGGGTTAGGGATTCAAACTAGGGTTTTACATTAGGGTTAGGGTTTCAAACTAGGGTTTTACGTTAGGGTTAGGGTTTCAAACTAGGGTTTAACATTAGGGTTAGGGTTACAAACTAGGGTTTTACATTAGGGTTAGGGTTTCAAACTAGGGTTTTGCATTAGGGTTAGGGTTTCAAACTAGGGTTTCAAATTAGGGTTAGGGTTTCAAACTAGTGTTTTACATTAGGGTTAGGGTTTCAAACTAGGGTTTCAAATTAGGGTTACGGTTTCAAACTAGGGTTTTACATTAGGGTTAGTGTTTCAAACTAGGGTTTCAAATTAGCGTTACGGTTTCAAACTAGTGTTTTACATTAGGGTTAGGGTTACAAACTAGGGTTTTACATTAGGGTTAGAGTTTCAAACTAGGGTTTTGCATTAGGGTTAGGGATTCAAACTAGGGTTTTACGTTAGGGTTAGGGTTTCAAACTAGGGTTTTATATTAGGGTTAGATTTTCAAGCTAGGGTTTCAAATTAGGGTTAGGGTTTCAAACTAGGGTTTAACATTAGGGTTAGGGTTTCAAACTAGGGTTTCAAATTAGGGTTAGGGTTACAAAGAAGGGGTTTTAGATTAAGGTTAGGGTTTCAAACTAGGGTTTAACATTAGGGTTAGGGATTCAAACTAGAGTTTAACATTAGGCTTAGGGTTTCAAACTAGGGTTTTACATTAGTGTTAGGGTTTCAAAATAGGGTTTTACATTAGGGTTAGGGTTACAAAGAAGGGGTTTTAGATTAGGGTTAGGGTTTCAAACTAGGGTTTCAAATTAGGGTTAGGGTTTCAAACTAGTGTTTTACATTAGGGTTAGGGTTTCAAACTAGGGTTTCAAATTAGGGTTACGGTTTCAAACTAGGGTTTTACATTAGGGTTAGTGTTTCAAACTAGGGTTTCAAATTAGGGTTACGGTTTTAAACTAGGGTTTTACATTAGGGTTAGGGATTCAAACTAGGGTTTTACATTAGGGTTAGGGTTACAATCTAGGGTTTTACATTAGGGTTAGGGTTTCAAACTAGGGTTTTGCATTAGGGTTAGGGATTCAAACTAGGGTTTTACGTTAGGGTTAGGGTTTCAAACTAGGGTTTTATATTAGGGTTAGGTTTTCAAACTACGGTTTCAAATTAGGGTTAGGGTTAGGGTTTCAAACTAGGGTTTAACATTAGGGTTAGGGTTACAAACTAGGGTTTTACATTAGGGTTAGGGTTTCAAACTAGGGTTTTGCATTAGGGTTAGGGTTTCAAACTAGGGTTTCAAATTAGGGTTAGGGTTTCAAACTAGTGTTTTACATTAGGGTTAGGGTTTCAAACTAGGGTTTCAAATTAGGGTTATGTTTCAAACTAGGGTTTAAAATTAGGGTTAGGGTTTCAAACTAGGGTTTTTATATTAGGGTTAGGGTTACAAACTAGGGTTTAACATTAGGGTTAGGGTTTCAAACTAGGGTTTTACATTAGGGTTAGGGTTTCAAACTAGGGTTTTACATTAGGTTTAGGGTTACAAACTAGGGTTTTACATTAGGGTTACGGTTTCAAACTAGGGTTTTACATTAGGGTAAGTGTTTCAAACTAGGGTTTCAAATTAGCGTTACGGTTTCAAACTAGTGTTTTACATTAGGGTTAGTGTTTCAAACTAGGGTTTTACATTAGGGTTAGGGTTACAAACTAGGGTTTTACATTAGAGTTAGGGTTTCAAACTAGGGTTTTGCATTAGGGTTAGGGATTCAAACTAGGGTTTTATATTAGGGTTAGGTTTTCAAACTACGGTTTCAAATTAGAGTTAGGGTTTCAAACTAGGGTTTAACATTAGGGTTAGGTTTTCAAACTAGGGTTTTACATTAGGGTTAGGGATTCAAACTAGGGTTTTGCATTAGGGTTAGGGTTTCAAACTAGGGTTTCAAATTAGGGTTAGGGTTTCAAACTAGTGTTTTACATTAGGGTTAGGGTTTCAAACTAGGGTTTCAAATTAGGGTTACGGTTTCAAAATAGGGTTTTACATTAGAGTTAGTGTTTCAAACTAGGGTTTCAAATTAGGGTTACGGTTTCAAACTATCGTTTTACATTAGGGTTAGGGATTCAAACTAGGGTTTTACGTTAGGGTTAAGGTTTCAAACTCGGTTTTCAAATTAGGGTTAGGGTTACAAACTAGGGTTTTACATTAGGGTTAGGGCTTCAAACTAGGGTTTTACGTTAGGGTTAGGGTTTCAAACTAGGGTTTAACATTAGGGTTAGGGTTTCAAACAAGGGTTTTACATTAGGGTTAATGCTTCAAACTAGGGTTTTACATTAGGGTTAGGGTTTCAAACTAGGGTTTTGCATTAGGGCTAGGGTTTCAAACTAGGGTTTCAAATAAGGGTTAGGGTTTCAAACTAGTGTTTTACATTAGGGTTAGGGTTTCAAACTAGGGTTTCAAATTAGGGTTACGGTTTCAAACTAGGGTTTTACATTAGGGTTAGTGTTTCAAACTAGGGTTTCAAATTAGGGTTACGGTTTCAAACTATCGTTTTACATTAGGGTTAGGGATTCAAACTAGGGTTTTACGTTAGGGTTAAGGTTTCAAACTCGGTTTTCAAATTATGGTTAGGGTTACAAACTAGGGCTTTACATTAGGGTTAGGGCTTCAAACTAGGGTTTTACGTTAGGGTTAGGGTTTCAAACTAGGGTTTAACATTAGGGTTAGGGTTTCAAACAAGGGTTTTACATTAGGGTTAATGCTTCAAACTAGGGTTTTACATTAGGGTTAGGGTTTCAAACTAGGGTTTTATATTAGGGTTAGATTTTCAAACTAGGGTTTCAAATTAGGGTTAGGGTTTCAAACTAGGGTTTAACATTAGGGTTCGGGTTTCAAACTAGGGTTTCAAATTAGGGTTAGGGTTACAAAGAAGGGTTTTTAGATTAGGGTTAGGGTTTCAAACTAGGGTTTAACATTAGGGTTAGGGATTCAAACTAGAGTTTAACATTAGGCTTAGGGTTTCAAACTAGGGTTTTACATTAGTGTTAGGGTTTCAAAATAGGGTTTTACATTAGGGTTAGGGTTACAAAGAAGGGGTTTTAGATTAGGGTTAGGGTTTCAAACTAGGGTTTCAAATTAGGGTTAGGGTTTCAAACTAGTGTTTTACATTAGGGTTAGGGTTTCAAACTAGGGTTTCAAATTAGGGTTACGGTTTCAAACTAGGGTTTTACATTAGGGTTAGTGTTTCAAACTAGGGTTTCAAATTAGGGTTACGGTTTCAAACTAGGGTTTTACTTTAGGGTTAGGGATTCAAACTAGGGTTTTACATTAGGGTTAGGGTTACAATCTAGGGTTTTACATTAGGGTTAGGGTTTCAAACTAGGGTTTTGCATTAGGGTTAGGGATTCAAACTAGGGTTTTACGTTAGGGTTAGGGTTTCAAACTAGGGTTTTATATTAGGGTTAGGTTTTCAAACTACGGTTTCAAATTAGGGTTAGGGTTAGGGTTTCAAACTAGGGTTTAACATTAGGGTTAGGGTTACAAACTAGGGTTTTACATTAGGGTTAGGGTTTCAAACTAGGGTTTTGCATTAGGGTTAGGGTTTCAAACTAGGGTTTCAAATTAGGGTTAGGGTTTCAAACTAGTGTTTTACATTAGGGTTAGGGTTTCAAACTAGGGTTTCAAATTAGGGTTATGTTTCAAACTAGGGTTTAAAATTAGGGTTAGGGTTTCAAACTAGGGTTTTTATATTAGGGTTAGGGTTACAAACTAGGGTTTAACATTAGGGTTAGGGTTTCAAACTAGGGTTTTACATTAGGGTTAGGGTTTCAAACTAGGGTTTTACATTAGGTTTAGGGTTACAAACTAGGGTTTTACATTAGGGTTAGGGTTTCAAACAAGGGTTTTGCATTAGGGTTAGGGTTTCAAACTAGGGTTTCAAATTAGGGTTAGGGTTTCAAACTAGGGTTTCAAATTAGGGTTACGGTTTCAAACTAGGGTTTTACATTAGGGTAAGTGTTTCAAACTAGGGTTTCAAATTAGCGTTACGGTTTCAAACTAGTGTTTTACATTAGGGTTAGTGTTTCAAACTAGGGTTTTACATTAGGGTTAGGGTTACAAACTAGGGTTTTACATTAGAGTTAGGGTTTCAAACTAGGGTTTTGCATTAGGGTTAGGGATTCAAACTAGGGTTTTATATTAGGGTTAGGTTTTCAAACTACGGTTTCAAATTAGAGTTAGGGTTTCAAACTAGGGTTTAACATTAGGGTTAGGGTTTCAAACTAGGGTTTTACATTAGGGATAGGGATTCAAACTAGGGTTTTGCATTAGGGTTAGGGTTTCAAACTAGGGTTTCAAATTAGGGTTAGGGTTTCAAACTAGTGTTTTACATTAGGGTTAGGGTTTCAAACTAGGGTTTCAAATTAGGGTTACGGTTTCAAAATAGGGTTTTACATTAGAGTTAGTGTTTCAAACTAGGGTTTCAAATTAGGGTTACGGTTTCAAACTATCGTTTTACATTAGGGTTAGGGATTCAAACTAGGGTTTTACGTTAGGGTTAAGGTTTCAAACTCGGTTTTCAAATTAGGGTTAGGGTTACAAACTAGGGTTTTACATTAGGGTTAGGGCTTCAAACTAGGGTTTTACGTTAGGGTTAGGGTTTCAAACTAGGGTTTAACATTAGGGTTAGGGTTTCAAACAAGGGTTTTACATTAGGGTTAAGGCTTCAAACTAGGGTTTTACATTAGGGTTAGGGTTTCAAACTAGGGTTTTGCATTAGGGTTAGGGTTTCAAACTAGGGTTTCAAATTAGGGTTAGGGTTTCAAACTAGTGTTTTACATTAGGGTTAGGGTTTCAAACTAGGGTTTCAAATTAGGGTTACGGTTTCAAACTAGGGTTTTACATTAGGGTTAGTGTTTCAAACTAGGGTTTCAAATTAGCGTTACGGTTTCAAACTAGTGTTTTACATTAGGGTTAGGGTTTCAAACTAGGGTTTTACATTAGGGTTAGGGTTACAAACTAGGGTTTTACATTAGGGTTAGAGTTTCAAACTAGGGTTTTGCATTAGGGTTAGGGATTCAAACTAGGGTTTTACGTTAGGGTTAGGGTTTCAAACTAGGGTTTTATATTAGGGTTAGATTTTCAAACTAGGGTTTCAAATTAGGGTTAGGGTTTCAAACTAGGGTTTAACATTAGGGTTAGGGTTTCAAACTAGGGTTTCAAATTAGGGTTAGGGTTACAAAGAAGGGGTTTTAGATTAGGGTTAGGGTTTCAAACTAGGGTTTAACATTAGGGTTAGGGATTCAAACTAGAGTTTAACATTAGGCTTAGGGTTTCAAACTAGGGTTTTACATTAGTGTTAGGGTTTCAAAATAGGGTTTTACATTAGGGTTAGGGTTACAAAGAAGGGGTTTTAGATTAGGGTTAGGGTTTCAAACTAGGGTTTCAAATTAGGGTTAGGGTTTCAAACTAGTGTTTTACATTAGGGTTAGGGTTTCAAACTAGGGTTTCAAATTAGGGTTAGGGTTTCAAACTAGGGTTTCAAATTAGGGTTAGGGTTTCAAACTAGGGTTTTACATTAGGGTTAGTGTTTCAAACTAGGGTTTCAAATTAGCGTTACGGTTTCAAACTAGTGTTTTACATTAGGGTTAGGGTTACAAACTAGGGTTTTACATTAGGGTTAGAGTTTCAAACTAGGGTTTTGCATTAGGGTTAGGGATTCAAACTAGGGTTTTACGTTAGGGTTAGGGTTTCAAACTAGGGTTTTATATTAGGGTTAGATTTTCAAACTAGGGTTTCAAATTAGGGTTAGGGTTTCAAACTAGGGTTTAACATTAGGGTTAGGGTTTCAAACTAGGGTTTCAAATTAGGGTTAGGGTTACAAAGAAGGGGTTTTAGATTAGGGTTAGGGTTTCAAACTAGGGTTTAACATTAGGGTTAGGGATTCAAACTAGAGTTTAACATTAGGCTTAGGGTTTCAAACTAGGGTTTTACATTAGTGTTAGGGTTTCAAAATAGGGTTTTACATTAGGGTTAGGGTTACAAAGAAGGGGTTTTAGATTAGGGTTAGGGTTTCAAACTAGGGTTTCAAATTAGGGTTAGGGTTTCAAACTAGTGTTTTACATTAGGGTTAGGGTTTCAAACTAGGGTTTCAAATTAGGGTTACGGTTTCAAACTAGGGTTTTACATTAGGGTTAGTGTTTCAAACTAGGGTTTCAAATTAGGGTTACGGTTTTAAACTAGGGTTTTACATTAGGGTTAGGGATTCAAACTAGGGTTTTACATTAGGGTTAGGGTTACAATCTAGGGTTTTACATTAGGGTTAGGGTTTCAAACTAGGGTTTTGCATTAGGGTTAGGGATTCAAACTAGGGTTTTACGTTAGGGTTAGGGTTTCAAACTAGGGTTTTATATTAGGGTTAGGTTTTCAAACTACGGTTTCAAATTAGGGTTAGGGTTAGGGTTTCAAACTAGGGTTTAACATTAGGGTTAGGGTTACAAACTAGGGTTTTACATTAGGGTTAGGGTTTCAAACTAGGGTTTTGCATTAGGGTTAGGGTTTCAAACTAGGGTTTCAAATTAGGGTTAGGGTTTCAAACTAGTGTTTTACATTAGGGTTAGGGTTTCAAACTAGGGTTTCAAATTAGGGTTATGTTTCAAACTAGGGTTTAAAATTAGGGTTAGGGTTTCAAACTAGGGTTTTTATATTAGGGTTAGGGTTACAAACTAGGGTTTAACATTAGGGTTAGGGTTTCAAACTAGGGTTTTACATTAGGGTTAGGGTTTCAAACTAGGGTTTTACATTAGGTTTAGGGTTACAAACTAGGGTTTTACATTAGGGTTAGGGTTTCAAACAAGGGTTTTGCATTAGGGTTAGGGTTTCAAACTAGGGTTTCAAATTAGGGTTAGGGTTTCAAACTAGGGTTTCAAATTAGGGTTACGGTTTCAAACTAGGGTTTTACATTAGGGTAAGTGTTTCAAACTACGGTTTCAAATTAGAGTTAGGGTTTCAAACTAGGGTTTAACATTAGGGTTAGGTTTTCAAACTAGGGTTTTACATTAGGGTTAGGGATTCAAACTAGGGTTTTGCATTAGGGTTAGGGTTTCAAACTAGGGTTTCAAATTAGGGTTAGGGTTTCAAACTAGTGTTTTACATTAGGGTTAGGGTTTCAAACTAGGGTTTCAAATTAGGGTTACGGTTTCAAAATAGGGTTTTACATTAGAGTTAGTGTTTCAAACTAGGGTTTCAAATTAGGGTTACGGTTTCAAACTATCGTTTTACATTAGGGTTAGGGATTCAAACTAGGGTTTTACGTTAGGGTTAAGGTTTCAAACTCGGTTTTCAAATTAGGGTTAGGGTTACAAACTAGGGTTTTACATTAGGGTTAGGGCTTCAAACTAGGGTTTTACGTTAGGGTTAGGGTTTCAAACTAGGGTTTAACATTAGTGTTAGGGTTTCAAACAAGGGTTTTACATTAGGGTTAATGCTTCAAACTAGGGTTTTACATTAGGGTTAGGGTTTCAAACTAGGGTTTTGCATTAGGGCTAGGGTTTCAAACTAGGGTTTCAAATAAGGGTTAGGGTTTCAAACTAGTGTTTTACATTAGGGTTAGGGTTTCAAACTAGGGTTTCAAATTAGGGTTACGGTTTCAAACTAGGGTTTTACATTAGGGTTAGTGTTTCAAACTAGGGTTTCAAATTAGGGTTACGGTTTCAAACTATCGTTTTACATTAGGGTTAGGGATTCAAACTAGGGTTTTACGTTAGGGTTAAGGTTTCAAACTCGGTTTTCAAATTATGGTTAGGGTTACAAACTAGGGCTTTACATTAGGGTTAGGGCTTCAAACTAGGGTTTTACGTTAGGGTTAGGGTTTCAAACTAGGATTTAACATTAGGGTTAGGGTTTCAAACAAGGGTTTTACATTAGGGTTAATGCTTCAAACTAGGGTTTTACATTAGGGTTAGGGTTTCAAACTAGGGTTTTATATTAGGGTTAGATTTTCAAACTAGGGTTTCAAATTAGGGTTAGGGTTTCAAACTAGGGTTTAACATTAGGGTTCGGGTTTCAAACTAGGGTTTCAAATTAGGGTTAGGGTTACAAAGAAGGGTTTTTAGATTAGGGTTAGGGTTTCAAACTAGGGTTTAACATTAGGGTTAGGGATTCAAACTAGAGTTTAACATTAGGCTTAGGGTTTCAAACTAGGGTTTTACATTAGTGTTAGGGTTTCAAAATAGGGTTTTACATTAGGGTTAGGGTTACAAAGAAGGGGTTTTAGATTAGGGTTAGGGTTTCAAACTAGGGTTTCAAATTAGGGTTAGGGTTTCAAACTAGTGTTTTACATTAGGGTTAGGGTTTCAAACTAGGGTTTCAAATTAGGGTTACGGTTTCAAACTAGGGTTTTACATTAGGGTTAGTGTTTCAAACTAGGGTTTCAAATTAGGGTTACGGTTTCAAACTAGGGTTTTACTTTAGGGTTAGGGATTCAAACTAGGGTTTTACATTAGGGTTAGGGTTACAATCTAGGGTTTTACATTAGGGTTAGGGTTTCAAACTAGGGTTTTGCATTAGGGTTAGGGATTCAAACTAGGGTTTTACGTTAGGGTTAGGGTTTCAAACTAGGGTTTTATATTAGGGTTAGGTTTTCAAACTACGGTTTCAAATTAGGGTTAGGGTTAGGGTTTCAAACTAGGGTTTAACATTAGGGTTAGGGTTACAAACTAGGGTTTTACATTAGGGTTAGGGTTTCAAACTAGGGTTTTGCATTAGGGTTAGGGTTTCAAACTAGGGTTTCAAATTAGGGTTAGGGTTTCAAACTAGTGTTTTACATTAGGGTTAGGGTTTCAAACTAGGGTTTCAAATTAGGGTTATGTTTCAAACTAGGGTTTAAAATTAGGGTTAGGGTTTCAAACTAGGGTTTTTATATTAGGGTTAGGGTTACAAACTAGGGTTTAACATTAGGGTTAGGGTTTCAAACTAGGGTTTTACATTAGGGTTAGGGTTTCAAACTAGGGTTTTACATTAGGTTTAGGGTTACAAACTAGGGTTTTACATTAGGGTTAGGGTTTCAAACAAGGGTTTTGCATTAGGGTTAGGGTTTCAAACTAGGGTTTCAAATTAGGGTTAGGGTTTCAAACTAGGGTTTCAAATTAGGGTTACGGTTTCAAACTAGGGTTTTACATTAGGGTAAGTGTTTCAAACTAGGGTTTCAAATTAGCGTTACGGTTTCAAACTAGTGTTTTACATTAGGGTTAGTGTTTCAAACTAGGGTTTTACATTAGGGTTAGGGTTACAAACTAGGGTTTTACATTAGAGTTAGGGTTTCAAACTAGGGTTTTGCATTAGGGTTAGGGATTCAAACTAGGGTTTTATATTAGGGTTAGGTTTTCAAACTACGGTTTCAAATTAGAGTTAGGGTTTCAAACTAGGGTTTAACATTAGGGTTAGGGTTTCAAACTAGGGTTTTACATTAGGGATAGGGATTCAAACTAGGGTTTTGCATTAGGGTTAGGGTTTCAAACTAGGGTTTCAAATTAGGGTTAGGGTTTCAAACTAGTGTTTTACATTAGGGTTAGGGTTTCAAACTAGGGTTTCAAATTAGGGTTACGGTTTCAAAATAGGGTTTTACATTAGAGTTAGTGTTTCAAACTAGGGTTTCAAATTAGGGTTACGGTTTCAAACTATCGTTTTACATTAGGGTTAGGGATTCAAACTAGGGTTTTACGTTAGGGTTAAGGTTTCAAACTCGGTTTTCAAATTAGGGTTAGGGTTACAAACTAGGGTTTTACATTAGGGTTAGGGCTTCAAACTAGGGTTTTACGTTAGGGTTAGGGTTTCAAACTAGGGTTTAACATTAGGGTTAGGGTTTCAAACAAGGGTTTTACATTAGGGTTAAGGCTTCAAACTAGGGTTTTACATTAGGGTTAGGGTTTCAAACTAGGGTTTTGCATTAGGGTTAGGGTTTCAAACTAGGGTTTCAAATTAGGGTTAGGGTTTCAAACTAGTGTTTTACATTAGGGTTAGGGTTTCAAACTAGGGTTTCAAATTAGGGTTACGGTTTCAAACTAGGGTTTTACATTAGGGTTAGTGTTTCAAACTAGGGTTTCAAATTAGCGTTACGGTTTCAAACTAGTGTTTTACATTAGGGTTAGGGTTTCAAACTAGGGTTTTACATTAGGGTTAGGGTTACAAACTAGGGTTTTACATTAGGGTTAGAGTTTCAAACTAGGGTTTTGCATTAGGGTTAGGGATTCAAACTAGGGTTTTACGTTAGGGTTAGGGTTTCAAACTAGGGTTTTATATTAGGGTTAGATTTTCAAACTAGGGTTTCAAATTAGGGTTAGGGTTTCAAACTAGGGTTTAACATTAGGGTTAGGGTTTCAAACTAGGGTTTCAAATTAGGGTTAGGGTTACAAAGAAGGGGTTTTAGATTAGGGTTAGGGTTTCAAACTAGGGTTTAACATTAGGGTTAGGGATTCAAACTAGAGTTTAACATTAGGCTTAGGGTTTCAAACTAGGGTTTTACATTAGTGTTAGGGTTTCAAAATAGGGTTTTACATTAGGGTTAGGGTTACAAAGAAGGGGTTTTAGATTAGGGTTAGGGTTTCAAACTAGGGTTTCAAATTAGGGTTAGGGTTTCAAACTAGTGTTTTACATTAGGGTTAGGGTTTCAAACTAGGGTTTCAAATTAGGGTTAGGGTTTCAAACTAGGGTTTCAAATTAGGGTTAGGGTTTCAAACTAGGGTTTTACATTAGGGTTAGTGTTTCAAACTAGGGTTTCAAATTAGCGTTACGGTTTCAAACTAGTGTTTTACATTAGGGTTAGGGTTACAAACTAGGGTTTTACATTAGGGTTAGAGTTTCAAACTAGGGTTTTGCATTAGGGTTAGGGATTCAAACTAGGGTTTTACGTTAGGGTTAGGGTTTCAAACTAGGGTTTTATATTAGGGTTAGATTTTCAAACTAGGGTTTCAAATTAGGGTTAGGGTTTCAAACTAGGGTTTAACATTAGGGTTAGGGTTTCAAACTAGGGTTTCAAATTAGGGTTAGGGTTACAAAGAAGGGGTTTTAGATTAGGGTTAGGGTTTCAAACTAGGGTTTAACATTAGGGTTAGGGATTCAAACTAGAGTTTAACATTAGGCTTAGGGTTTCAAACTAGGGTTTTACATTAGTGTTAGGGTTTCAAAATAGGGTTTTACATTAGGGTTAGGGTTACAAAGAAGGGGTTTTAGATTAGGGTTAGGGTTTCAAACTAGGGTTTCAAATTAGGGTTAGGGTTTCAAACTAGTGTTTTACATTAGGGTTAGGGTTTCAAACTAGGGTTTCAAATTAGGGTTACGGTTTCAAACTAGGGTTTTACATTAGGGTTAGTGTTTCAAACTAGGGTTTCAAATTAGGGTTACGGTTTTAAACTAGGGTTTTACATTAGGGTTAGGGATTCAAACTAGGGTTTTACATTAGGGTTAGGGTTACAATCTAGGGTTTTACATTAGGGTTAGGGTTTCAAACTAGGGTTTTGCATTAGGGTTAGGGATTCAAACTAGGGTTTTACGTTAGGGTTAGGGTTTCAAACTAGGGTTTTATATTAGGGTTAGGTTTTCAAACTACGGTTTCAAATTAGGGTTAGGGTTAGGGTTTCAAACTAGGGTTTAACATTAGGGTTAGGGTTACAAACTAGGGTTTTACATTAGGGTTAGGGTTTCAAACTAGGGTTTTGCATTAGGGTTAGGGTTTCAAACTAGGGTTTCAAATTAGGGTTAGGGTTTCAAACTAGTGTTTTACATTAGGGTTAGGGTTTCAAACTAGGGTTTCAAATTAGGGTTATGTTTCAAACTAGGGTTTAAAATTAGGGTTAGGGTTTCAAACTAGGGTTTTTATATTAGGGTTAGGGTTACAAACTAGGGTTTAACATTAGGGTTAGGGTTTCAAACTAGGGTTTTACATTAGGGTTAGGGTTTCAAACTAGGGTTTTACATTAGGTTTAGGGTTACAAACTAGGGTTTTACATTAGGGTTAGGGTTTCAAACAAGGGTTTTGCATTAGGGTTAGGGTTTCAAACAAGGGTTTTGCATTAGGGTTAGGGTTTCAAACTAGGGTTTCAAATTAGGGTTACGGTTTCAAACTAGGGTTTTACATTAGGGTAAGTGTTTCAAACTAGGGTTTCAAATTAGCGTTACGGTTTCAAACTAGTGTTTTACATTAGGGTTAGTGTTTCAAACTAGGGTTTTACATTAGGGTTAGGGTTACAAACTAGGGTTTTACATTAGAGTTAGGGTTTCAAACTAGGGTTTTGCATTAGGGTTAGGGATTCAAACTAGGGTTTTATATTAGGGTTAGGTTTTCAAACTACGGTTTCAAATTAGAGTTAGGGTTTCAAACTAGGGTTTAACATTAGGGTTAGGTTTTCAAACTAGGGTTTTACATTAGGGTTAGGGATTCAAACTAGGGTTTTGCATTAGGGTTAGGGTTTCAAACTAGGGTTTCAAATTAGGGTTAGGGTTTCAAACTAGTGTTTTACATTAGGGTTAGGGTTTCAAACTAGGGTTTCAAATTAGGGTTACGGTTTCAAAATAGGGTTTTACATTAGAGTTAGTGTTTCAAACTAGGGTTTCAAATTAGGGTTACGGTTTCAAACTATCGTTTTACATTAGGGTTAGGGATTCAAACTAGGGTTTTACGTTAGGGTTAAGGTTTCAAACTCGGTTTTCAAATTAGGGTTAGGGTTACAAACTAGGGTTTTACATTAGGGTTAGGGCTTCAAACTAGGGTTTTACGTTAGGGTTAGGGTTTCAAACTAGGGTTTAACATTAGGGTTAGGGTTTCAAACAAGGGTTTTACATTAGGGTTAATGCTTCAAACTAGGGTTTTACATTAGGGTTAGGGTTTCAAACTAGGGTTTTGCATTAGGGCTAGGGTTTCAAACTAGGGTTTCAAATAAGGGTTAGGGTTTCAAACTAGTGTTTTACATTAGGGTTAGGGTTTCAAACTAGGGTTTCAAATTAGGGTTACGGTTTCAAACTAGGGTTTTACATTAGGGTTAGTGTTTCAAACTAGGGTTTCAAATTAGGGTTACGGTTTCAAACTATCGTTTTACATTAGGGTTAGGGATTCAAACTAGGGTTTTACGTTAGGGTTAAGGTTTCAAACTCGGTTTTCAAATTATGGTTAGGGTTACAAACTAGGGCTTTACATTAGGGTTAGGGCTTCAAACTAGGGTTTTACGTTAGGGTTAGGGTTTCAAACTAGGGTTTAACATTAGGGTTAGGGTTTCAAACAAGGGTTTTACATTAGGGTTAATGCTTCAAACTAGGGTTTTACATTAGGGTTCGGGTTTCAAACTAGGGTTTTATATTAGGGTTAGATTTTCAAACTAGGGTTTCAAATTAGGGTTAGGGTTTCAAACTAGGGTTTAACATTAGGGTTCGGGTTTCAAACTAGGGTTTCAAATTAGGGTTAGGGTTACAAAGAAGGGTTTTTAGATTAGGGTTAGGGTTTCAAACTAGGGTTTAACATTAGGGTTAGGGATTCAAACTAGAGTTTAACATTAGGCTTAGGGTTTCAAACTAGGGTTTTACATTAGTGTTAGGGTTTCAAAATAGGGTTTTACATTAGGGTTAGGGTTACAAAGAAGGGGTTTTAGATTAGGGTTAGGGTTTCAAACTAGGGTTTCAAATTAGGGTTAGGGTTTCAAACTAGTGTTTTACATTAGGGTTAGGGTTTCAAACTAGGGTTTCAAATTAGGGTTACGGTTTCAAACTAGGGTTTTACATTAGGGTTAGTGTTTCAAACTAGGGTTTCAAATTAGGGTTACGGTTTCAAACTAGGGTTTTACTTTAGGGTTAGGGATTCAAACTAGGGTTTTTTATTAGGGTTAGGGTTACAATCTAGGGTTTTACATTAGGGTTAGGGTTTCAAACTAGGGTTTTGCATTAGGGTTAGGGATTCAAACTAGGGTTATACGTTAGGGTTAGGGTTTCAAACTAGGGTTTTATATTAGGGTTAGGTTTTCAAACTACGGTTTCAAATTAGGGTTAGGGTTAGGGTTTCAAACTAGGGTTTAACATTAGGGTTAGGGTTACAAACTAGGGTTTTACATTAGGGTTAGGGTTTCAAACTAGGGTTTTGCATTAGGGTTAGGGTTTCAAACTAGGGTTTCAAATTAGGGTTAGGGTTTCAAACTAGTGTTTTACATTAGGGTTAGGGTTTCAAACTAGGGTTTCAAATTAGGGTTATGTTTCAAACTAGGGTTTAAAATTAGGGTTAGGGTTTCAAACTAGGGTTTTTATATTAGGGTTAGGGTTACAAACTAGGGTTTAACATTAGGGTTAGGGTTTCAAACTAGGGTTTTACATTAGGGTTAGGGTTTCAAACTAGGGTTTTACATTAGGTTTAGGGTTACAAACTAGGGTTTTACATTAGGGTTAGGGTTTCAAACAAGGGTTTTGCATTAGGGTTAGGGTTTCAAACTAGGGTTTCAAATTAGGGTTAGGGTTTCAAACTAGGGTTTCAAATTAGGGTTACGGTTTCAAACTAGGGTTTTACATTAGGGTAAGTGTTTCAAACTAGGGTTTCAAATTAGCGTTACGGTTTCAAACTAGTGTTTTACATTAGGGTTAGTGTTTCAAACTAGGGTTTTACATTAGGGTTAGGGTTACAAACTAGGGTTTTACATTAGAGTTAGGGTTTCAAACTAGGGTTTTGCATTAGGGTTAGGGATTCAAACTAGGGTTTTATATTAGGGTTAGGTTTTCAAACTACGGTTTCAAATTAGAGTTAGGGTTTCAAACTAGGGTTTAACATTAGGGTTAGGGTTTCAAACTAGGGTTTTACATTAGGGATAGGGATTCAAACTAGGGTTTTGCATTAGGGTTAGGGTTTCAAACTAGGGTTTCAAATTAGGGTTAGGGTTTCAAACTAGTGTTTTACATTAGGGTTAGGGTTTCAAACTAGGGTTTCAAATTAGGGTTACGGTTTCAAAATAGGGTTTTACATTAGAGTTAGTGTTTCAAACTAGGGTTTCAAATTAGGGTTACGGTTTCAAACTATCGTTTTACATTAGGGTTAGGGATTCAAACTAGGGTTTTACGTTAGGGTTAAGGTTTCAAACTCAGTTTTCAAATTAGGGTTAGGGTTACAAACTAGGGTTTTACATTAGGGTTAGGGCTTCAAACTAGGGTTTTACGTTAGGGTTAGGGTTTCAAACTAGGGTTTAACATTAGGGTTAGGTTTTCAAACTAGGGTTTTACATTAGGGTTAGGGATTCAAACTAGGGTTTTGCATTAGGGTTAGGGTTTCAAACTAGGGTTTCAAATTAGGGTTAGGGTTTCAAACTAGTGTTTTACATTAGGGTTAGGGTTTCAAACTAGGGTTTCAAATTAGGGTTACGGTTTCAAAATAGGGTTTTACATTAGAGTTAGTGTTTCAAACTAGGGTTTCAAATTAGGGTTACGGTTTCAAACTATCGTTTTACATTAGGGTTAGGGATTCAAACTAGGGTTTTACGTTAGGGTTAAGGTTTCAAACTCGGTTTTCAAATTAGGGTTAGGGTTACAAACTAGGGTTTTACATTAGGGTTAGGGCTTCAAACTAGGGTTTTACGTTAGGGTTAGGGTTTCAAACTAGGGTTTAACATTAGGGTTAGGGTTTCAAACAAGGGTTTTACATTAGGGTTAATGCTTCAAACTAGGGTTTTACATTAGGGTTAGGGTTTCAAACTAGGGTTTTGCATTAGGGCTAGGGTTTCAAACTAGGGTTTCAAATAAGGGTTAGGGTTTCAAACTAGTGTTTTACATTAGGGTTAGGGTTTCAAACTAGGGTTTCAAATTAGGGTTACGGTTTCAAACTAGGGTTTTACATTAGGGTTAGTGTTTCAAACTAGGGTTTCAAATTAGGGTTACGGTTTCAAACTATCGTTTTACATTAGGGTTAGGGATTCAAACTAGGGTTTTACGTTAGGGTTAAGGTTTCAAACTCGGTTTTCAAATTATGGTTAGGGTTACAAACTAGGGCTTTACATTAGGGTTAGGGCTTCAAACTAGGGTTTTACGTTAGGGTTAGGGTTTCAAACTAGGGTTTAACATTAGGGTTAGGGTTTCAAACAAGGGTTTTACATTAGGGTTAATGCTTCAAACTAGGGTTTTACATTAGGGTTAGGGTTTCAAACTAGGGTTTTATATTAGGGTTAGATTTTCAAACTAGGGTTTCAAATTAGGGTTAGGGTTTCAAACTAGGGTTTAACATTAGGGTTCGGGTTTCAAACTAGGGTTTCAAATTAGGGTTAGGGTTACAAAGAAGGGTTTTTAGATTAGGGTTAGGGTTTCAAACTAGGGTTTAACATTAGGGTTAGGGATTCAAACTAGAGTTTAACATTAGGCTTAGGGTTTCAAACTAGGGTTTTACATTAGTGTTAGGGTTTCAAAATAGGGTTTTACATTAGGGTTAGGGTTACAAAGAAGGGGTTTTAGATTAGGGTTAGGGTTTCAAACTAGGGTTTCAAATTAGGGTTAGGGTTTCAAACTAGTGTTTTACATTAGGGTTAGGGTTTCAAACTAGGGTTTCAAATTAGGGTTACGGTTTCAAACTAGGGTTTTACATTAGGGTTAGTGTTTCAAACTAGGGTTTCAAATTAGGGTTACGGTTTCAAACTAGGGTTTTACTTTAGGGTTAGGGATTCAAACTAGGGTTTTACATTAGGGTTAGGGTTACAATCTAGGGTTTTACATTAGGGTTAGGGTTTCAAACTAGGGTTTTGCATTAGGGTTAGGGATTCAAACTAGGGTTATACGTTAGGGTTAGGGTTTCAAACTAGGGTTTTATATTAGGGTTAGGTTTTCAAACTACGGTTTCAAATTAGGGTTAGGGTTAGGGTTTCAAACTAGGGTTTAACATTAGGGTTAGGGTTACAAACTAGGGTTTTACATTAGGGTTAGGGTTTCAAACTAGGGTTTTGCATTAGGGTTAGGGTTTCAAACTAGGGTTTCAAATTAGGGTTAGGGTTTCAAACTAGTGTTTTACATTAGGGTTAGGGTTTCAAACTAGGGTTTCAAATTAGGGTTATGTTTCAAACTAGGGTTTAAAATTAGGGTTAGGGTTTCAAACTAGGGTTTTTATATTAGGGTTAGGGTTACAAACTAGGGTTTAACATTAGGGTTAGGGTTTCAAACTAGGGTTTTACATTAGGGTTAGGGTTTCAAACTAGGGTTTTACATTAGGTTTAGGGATACAAACTAGGGTTTTACATTAGGGTTAGGGTTTCAAACAAGGGTTTTGCATTAGGGTTAGGGTTTCAAACTAGGGTTTCAAATTAGGGTTAGGGTTTCAAACTAGGGTTTCAAATTAGAGTTACGGTTTCAAACTAGGGTTTTACATTAGGGTAAGTGTTTCAAACTAGGGTTTCAAATTAGCGTTACGGTTTCAAACTAGTGTTTTACATTAGGGTTAGTGTTTCAAACTAGGGTTTTTAATTAGGGTTAGGGTTACAAACTAGGGTTTTACATTAGAGTTAGGGTTTCAAACTAGGGTTTTGCATTAGGGTTAGGGATTCAAACTAGGGTTTTATATTAGGGTTAGGTTTTCAAACTACGGTTTCAAATTAGAGTTAGGGTTTCAAACTAGGGTTTAACATTAGGGTTAGGGTTTCAAACTAGGGTTTTACATTAGGGATAGGGATTCAAACTAGGGTTTTGCATTAGGGTTAGGGTTTCAAACTAGGGTTTCAAATTAGGGTTAGGGTTTCAAACTAGTGTTTTACATTAGGGTTAGGGTTTCAAACTAGGGTTTCAAATTAGGGTTACGGTTTCAAAATAGGGTTTTACATTAGAGTTAGTGTTTCAAACTAGGGTTTCAAATTAGGGTTACGGTTTCAAACTATCGTTTTACATTAGGGTTAGGGATTCAAACTAGGGTTTTACGTTAGGGTTAAGGTTTCAAACTCGGTTTTCAAATTAGGGTTAGGGTTACAAACTAGGGTTTTACATTAGGGTTAGGGCTTCAAACTAGGGTTTTACGTTAGGGTTAGGGTTTCAAACTAGGGTTTAACATTAGGGTTAGGGTTTCAAACAAGGGTTTTACATTAGGGTTAAGGCTTCAAACTAGGGTTTTACATTAGGGTTAGGGTTTCAAACTAGGGTTTTGCATTAGGGTTAGGGTTTCAAACTAGGGTTTCAAATTAGGGTTAGGGTTTCAAACTAGTGTTTTACATTAGGGTTAGGGTTTCAAACTAGGGTTTCAAATTAGGGTTACGGTTTCAAACTAGGGTTTTGCATTAGGGCTAGGGTTTCAAACTAGGGTTTCAAATAAGGGTTAGGGTTTCAAACTAGTGTTTTACATTAGGGTTAGGGTTTCAAACTAGGGTTTCAAATTAGGGTTACGGTTTCAAACTAGGGTTTTACATTAGGGTTAGTGTTTCAAACTAGGGTTTCAAATTAGGGTTACGGTTTCAAACTATCGTTTTACATTAGGGTTAGGGATTCAAACTAGGGTTTTACGTTAGGGTTAAGGTTTCAAACTCGGTTTTCAAATTATGGTTAGGGTTACAAACTAGGGCTTTACATTAGGGTTAGGGCTTCAAACTAGGGTTTTACGTTAGGGTTAGGGTTTCAAACTAGGGTTTAACATTAGGGTTAGGGTTTCAAACAAGGGTTTTACATTAGGGTTAATGCTTCAAACTAGGGTTTTACATTAGGGTTAGGGTTTCAAACTAGGGTTTTATATTAGGGTTAGATTTTCAAACTAGGGTTTCAAATTAGGGTTAGGGTTTCAAACTAGGGTTTAACATTAGGGTTCGGGTTTCAAACTAGGGTTTCAAATTAGGGTTAGGGTTACAAAGAAGGGTTTTTAGATTAGGGTTAGGGTTTCAAACTAGGGTTTAACATTAGGGTTAGGGATTCAAACTAGAGTTTAACATTAGGCTTAGGGTTTCAAACTAGGGTTTTACATTAGTGTTAGGGTTTCAAAATAGGGTTTTACATTAGGGTTAGGGTTACAAAGAAGGGGTTTTAGATTAGGGTTAGGGTTTCAAACTAGGGTTTCAAATTAGGGTTAGGGTTTCAAACTAGTGTTTTACATTAGGGTTAGGGTTTCAAACTAGGGTTTCAAATTAGGGTTACGGTTTCAAACTAGGGTTTTACATTAGGGTTAGTGTTTCAAACTAGGGTTTCAAATTAGGGTTACGGTTTCAAACTAGGGTTTTACTTTAGGGTTAGGGATTCAAACTAGGGTTTTACATTAGGGTTAGGGTTACAATCTAGGGTTTTACATTAGGGTTAGGGTTTCAAACTAGGGTTTTGCATTAGGGTTAGGGATTCAAACTAGGGTTATACGTTAGGGTTAGGGTTTCAAACTAGGGTTTTATATTAGGGTTAGGTTTTCAAACTACGGTTTCAAATTAGGGTTAGGGTTAGGGTTTCAAACTAGGGTTTAACATTAGGGTTAGGGTTACAAACTAGGGTTTTACATTAGGGTTAGGGTTTCAAACTAGGGTTTTGCATTAGGGTTAGGGTTTCAAACTAGGGTTTCAAATTAGGGTTAGGGTTTCAAACTAGTGTTTTACATTAGGGTTAGGGTTTCAAACTAGGGTTTCAAATTAGGGTTATGTTTCAAACTAGGGTTTAAAATTAGGGTTAGGGTTTCAAACTAGGGTTTTTATATTAGGGTTAGGGTTACAAACTAGGGTTTAACATTAGGGTTAGGGTTTCAAACTAGGGTTTTACATTAGGGTTAGGGTTTCAAACTAGGGTTTTACATTAGGTTTAGGGATACAAACTAGGGTTTTACATTAGGGTTAGGGTTTCAAACAAGGGTTTTGCATTAGGGTTAGGGTTTCAAACTAGGGTTTCAAATTAGGGTTAGGGTTTCAAACTAGGGTTTCAAATTAGAGTTACGGTTTCAAACTAGGGTTTTACATTAGGGTAAGTGTTTCAAACTAGGGTTTCAAATTAGCGTTACGGTTTCAAACTAGTGTTTTACATTAGGGTTAGTGTTTCAAACTAGGGTTTTTAATTAGGGTTAGGGTTACAAACTAGGGTTTTACATTAGAGTTAGGGTTTCAAACTAGGGTTTTGCATTAGGGTTAGGGATTCAAACTAGGGTTTTATATTAGGGTTAGGTTTTCAAACTACGGTTTCAAATTAGAGTTAGGGTTTCAAACTAGGGTTTAACATTAGGGTTAGGGTTTCAAACTAGGGTTTTACATTAGGGATAGGGATTCAAACTAGGGTTTTGCATTAGGGTTAGGGTTTCAAACTAGGGTTTCAAATTAGGGTTAGGGTTTCAAACTAGTGTTTTACATTAGGGTTAGGGTTTCAAACTAGGGTTTCAAATTAGGGTTACGGTTTCAAAATAGGGTTTTACATTAGAGTTAGTGTTTCAAACTAGGGTTTCAAATTAGGGTTACGGTTTCAAACTATCGTTTTACATTAGGGTTAGGGATTCAAACTAGGGTTTTACGTTAGGGTTAAGGTTTCAAACTCGGTTTTCAAATTAGGGTTAGGGTTACAAACTAGGGTTTTACATTAGGGTTAGGGCTTCAAACTAGGGTTTTACGTTAGGGTTAGGGTTTCAAACTAGGGTTTAACATTAGGGTTAGGGTTTCAAACAAGGGTTTTACATTAGGGTTAAGGCTTCAAACTAGGGTTTTACATTAGGGTTAGGGTTTCAAACTAGGGTTTTGCATTAGGGTTAGGGTTTCAAACTAGGGTTTCAAATTAGGGTTAGGGTTTCAAACTAGTGTTTTACATTAGGGTTAGGGTTTCAAACTAGGGTTTCAAATTAGGGTTACGGTTTCAAACTAGGGTTTTACATAAGGGTTAGTGTTTCAAACTAGGGTTTCAAATTAGCGTTTAGGTTTCAAACTAGTGTTTTACATTAGGGTTAGGGTTTCAAACTAGGGTTTTACATTAGGGTTAGGGTTACAAACTAGGGTTTTACATTAGGGTTAGAGTTTCAAACTAGGGTTTTGCATTAGGGTTAGGGATTCAAACTAGGGTTTTACGTTAGGGTTAGGGTTTCAAACTAGGGTTTTATATTAGGGTTAGATTTTCAAACTAGGGTTTCAAATTAGGGTTAGGGTTTCAAACTAGGGTTTAACATTAGGGTTAGGGTTTCAAACTAGGGTTTCAAATTAGGGTTAGGGTTACAAAGAAGGGGTTTTAGATTAGGGTTAGGGTTTCAAACTAGGGTTTAACATTAGGGTTAGGGATTCAAACTAGAGTTTAACATTAGGCTTAGGGTTTCAAACTAGGGTTTTACATTAGTGTTAGGGTTTCAAAATAGGGTTTTACATTAGGGTTAGGGTTACAAAGAAGGGGTTTTAGATTAGGGTTAGGGTTTCAAACTAGGGTTTCAAATTAGGGTTAGGGTTTCAAACTAGTGTTTTACATTAGGGTTAGGGTTTCAAACTAGGGTTTCAAATTAGGGTTAGGGTTTCAAACTAGGGTTTCAAATTAGGGTTAGGGTTTCAAACTAGGGTTTTACATTAGGGTTAGTGTTTCAAACTAGGGTTTCAAATTAGCGTTACGGTTTCAAACTAGTGTTTTACATTAGGGTTAGGGTTACAAACTAGGGTTTTACATTAGGGTTAGAGTTTCAAACTAGGGTTTTGCATTAGGGTTAGGGATTCAAACTAGGGTTTTACGTTAGGGTTAGGGTTTCAAACTAGGGTTTTATATTAGGGTTAGATTTTCAAACTAGGGTTTCAAATTAGGGTTAGGGTTTCAAACTAGGGTTTAACATTAGGGTTAGGGTTTCAAACTAGGGTTTCAAATTAGGGTTAGGGTTACAAAGAAGGGGTTTTAGATTAGGGTTAGGGTTTCAAACTAGGGTTTAACATTAGGGTTAGGGATTCAAACTAGAGTTTAACATTAGGCTTAGGGTTTCAAACTAGGGTTTTACATTAGTGTTAGGGTTTCAAAATAGGGTTTTACATTAGGGTTAGGGTTACAAAGAAGGGGTTTTAGATTAGGGTTAGGGTTTCAAACTAGGGTTTCAAATTAGGGTTAGGGTTTCAAACTAGTGTTTTACATTAGGGTTAGGGTTTCAAACTAGGGTTTCAAATTAGGGTTACGGTTTCAAACTAGGGTTTTACATTAGGGTTAGTGTTTCAAACTAGGGTTTCAAATTAGGGTTACGGTTTTAAACTAGGGTTTTACATTAGGGTTAGGGATTCAAACTAGGGTTTTACATTAGGGTTAGGGTTACAATCTAGGGTTTTACATTAGGGTTAGGGTTTCAAACTAGGGTTTTGCATTAGGGTTAGGGATTCAAACTAGGGTTTTACGTTAGGGTTAGGGTTTCAAACTAGGGTTTTATATTAGGGTTAGGTTTTCAAACTACGGTTTCAAATTAGGGTTAGGGTTAGGGTTTCAAACTAGGGTTTAACATTAGGGTTAGGGTTACAAACTAGGGTTTTACATTAGGGTTAGGGTTTCAAACTAGGGTTTTGCATTAGGGTTAGGGTTTCAAACTAGGGTTTCAAATTAGGGTTAGGGTTTCAAACTAGTGTTTTACATTAGGGTTAGGGTTTCAAACTAGGGTTTCAAATTAGGGTTATGTTTCAAACTAGGGTTTAAAATTAGGGTTAGGGTTTCAAACTAGGGTTTTTATATTAGGGTTAGGGTTACAAACTAGGGTTTAACATTAGGGTTAGGGTTTCAAACTAGGGTTTTACATTAGGGTTAGGGTTTCAAACTAGGGTTTTACATTAGGTTTAGGGTTACAAACTAGGGTTTTACATTAGGGTTAGGGTTTCAAACAAGGGTTTTGCATTAGGGTTAGGGTTTCAAACTAGGGTTTCAAATTAGGGTTAGGGTTTCAAACTAGGGTTTCAAATTAGGGTTACGGTTTCAAACTAGGGTTTTACATTAGGGTAAGTGTTTCAAACTAGGGTTTCAAATTAGCGTTACGGTTTCAAACTAGTGTTTTACATTAGGGTTAGTGTTTCAAACTAGGGTTTTACATTAGGGTTAGGGTTACAAACTAGGGTTTTACATTAGAGTTAGGGTTTCAAACTAGGGTTTTGCATTAGGGTTAGGGATTCAAACTAGGGTTTTATATTAGGGTTAGGTTTTCAAACTACGGTTTCAAATTAGAGTTAGGGTTTCAAACTATGGTTTAACATTAGGGTTAGGTTTTCAAACTAGGGTTTTACATTAGGGTTAGGGATTCAAACTAGGGTTTTGCATTAGGGTTAGGGTTTCAAACTAGGGTTTCAAATTAGGGTTAGGGTTTCAAACTAGTGTTTTACATTAGGGTTAGGGTTTCAAACTAGGGTTTCAAATTAGGGTTACGGTTTCAAAATAGGGTTTTACATTAGAGTTAGTGTTTCAAACTAGGGTTTCAAATTAGGGTTACGGTTTCAAACTATCGTTTTACATTAGGGTTAGGGATTCAAACTAGGGTTTTACGTTAGGGTTAAGGTTTCAAACTCGGTTTTCAAATTATGGTTAGGGTTACAAACTAGGGCTTTACATTAGGGTTAGGGCTTCAAACTAGGGTTTTACGTTAGGGTTAGGGTTTCAAACTAGGGTTTAACATTAGGGTTAGGGTTTCAAACAAGGGTTTTACATTAGGGTTAATGCTTCAAACTAGGGTTTTACATTAGGGTTAGGGTTTCAAACTAGGGTTTTATATTAGGGTTAGATTTTCAAACTAGGGTTTCAAATTAGGGTTAGGGTTTCAAACTAGGGTTTAACATTAGGGTTCGGGTTTCAAACTAGGGTTTCAAATTAGGGTTAGGGTTACAAAGAAGGGTTTTTAGATTAGGGTTAGGGTTTCAAACTAGGGTTTAACATTAGGGTTAGGGATTCAAACTAGAGTTTAACATTAGGCTTAGGGTTTCAAACTAGGGTTTTACATTAGTGTTAGGGTTTCAAAATAGGGTTTTACATTAGGGTTAGGGTTACAAAGAAGGGGTTTTAGATTAGGGTTAGGGTTTCAAACTAGGGTTTCAAATTAGGGTTAGGGTTTCAAACTAGTGTTTTACATTAGGGTTAGGGTTTCAAACTAGGGTTTCAAATTAGGGTTACGGTTTCAAACTACGGTTTTACATTAGGGTTAGTGTTTCAAACTAGGGTTTCAAATTAGGGTTACGGTTTCAAACTAGGGTTTTACTTTAGGGTTAGGGATTCAAACTAGGGTTTTACATTAGGGTTAGGGTTACAATCTAGGGTTTTACATTAGGGTTAGGGTTTCAAACTAGGGTTTTGCATTAGGGTTAGGGATTCAAACTAGGGTTTTACGTTAGGGTTAGGGTTTCAAACTAGGGTTTTATATTAGGGTTAGGTTTTCAAACTACGGTTTCAAATTAGGGTTAGGGTTAGGGTTTCAAACTAGGGTTTAACATTAGGGTTAGGGTTACAAACTAGGGTTTTACATTAGGGTTAGGGTTTCAAACTAGGGTTTTGCATTAGGGTTAGGGTTTCAAACTAGGGTTTCAAATTAGGGTTAGGGTTTCAAACTAGTGTTTTACATTAGGGTTAGGGTTTCAAACTAGGGTTTCAAATTAGGGTTATGTTTCAAACTAGGGTTTAAAATTAGGGTTAGGGTTTCAAACTAGGGTTTTTATATTAGGGTTAGGGTTACAAACTAGGGTTTAACATTAGGGTTAGGGTTTCAAACTAGGGTTTTACATTAGGGTTAGGGTTTCAAACTAGGGTTTTACATTAGGTTTAGGGTTACAAACTAGGGTTTTACATTAGGGTTAGGGTTTCAAACAAGGGTTTTGCATTAGGGTTAGGGTTTCAAACTAGGGTTTCAAATTAGGGTTAGGGTTTCAAACTAGGGTTTCAAATTAGGGTTACGGTTTCAAACTAGGGTTTTACATTAGGGTAAGTGTTTCAAACTAGGGTTTCAAATTAGCGTTACGGTTTCAAACTAGTGTTTTACATTAGGGTTAGTGTTTCAAACTAGGGTTTTACATTAGGGTTAGGGTTACAAACTAGGGTTTTACATTAGAGTTAGGGTTTCAAACTAGGGTTTTGCATTAGGGTTAGGGATTCAAACTAGGGTTTTATATTAGGGTTAGGTTTTCAAACTACGGTTTCAAATTAGAGTTAGGGTTTCAAACTAGGGTTTAACATTAGGGTTAGGGTTTCAAACTAGGGTTTTACATTAGGGATAGGGATTCAAACTAGGGTTTTGCATTAGGGTTAGGGTTTCAAACTAGGGTTTCAAATTAGGGTTAGGGTTTCAAACTAGTGTTTTACATTAGGGTTAGGGTTTCAAACTAGGGTTTCAAATTAGGGTTACGGTTTCAAAATAGGGTTTTACATTAGAGTTAGTGTTTCAAACTAGGGTTTCAAATTAGGGTTACGGTTTCAAACTATCGTTTTACATTAGGGTTAGGGATTCAAACTAGGGTTTTACGTTAGGGTTAAGGTTTCAAACTCGGTTTTCAAATTAGGGTTAGGGTTACAAACTAGGGTTTTACATTAGGGTTAGGGCTTCAAACTAGGGTTTTACGTTAGGGTTAGGGTTTCAAACTAGGGTTTAACATTAGGGTTAGGGTTTCAAACAAGGGTTTTACATTAGGGTTAAGGCTTCAAACTAGGGTTTTACATTAGGGTTAGGGTTTCAAACTAGGGTTTTGCATTAGGGTTAGGGTTTCAAACTAGGGTTTCAAATTAGGGTTAGGGTTTCAAACTAGTGTTTTACATTAGGGTTAGGGTTTCAAACTAGGGTTTCAAATTAGGGTTACGGTTTCAAACTAGGGTTTTACATTAGGGTTAGTGTTTCAAACTAGGGTTTCAAATTAGCGTTACGGTTTCAAACTAGTGTTTTACATTAGGGTTAGGGTTTCAAACTAAGGTTTTACATTAGGGTTAGGGTTACAAACTAGGGTTTTACATTAGGGTTAGAGTTTCAAACTAGGGTTTTGCATTAGGGTTAGGGATTCAAACTAGGGTTTTACGTTAGGGTTAGGGTTTCAAACTAGGGTTTTATATTAGGGTTAGATTTTCAAACTAGGGTTTCAAATTAGGGTTAGGGTTTCAAACTAGGGTTTAACATTAGGGTTAGGGTTTCAAACTAGGGTTTCAAATTAGGGTTAGGGTTACAAAGAAGGGGTTTTAGATTAGGGTTAGGGTTTCAAACTAGGGTTTAACATTAGGGTTAGGGATTCAAACTAGAGTTTAACATTAGGCTTAGGGTTTCAAACTAGGGTTTTACATTAGTGTTAGGGTTTCAAAATAGGGTTTTACATTAGGGTTAGGGTTACAAAGAAGGGGTTTTAGATTAGGGTTAGGGTTTCAAACTAGGGTTTCAAATTAGGGTTAGGGTTTCAAACTAGTGTTTTACATTAGGGTTAGGGTTTCAAACTAGGGTTTCAAATTAGGGTTAGGGTTTCAAACTAGGGTTTCAAATTAGGGTTAGGGTTTCAAACTAGGGTTTTACATTAGGGTTAGTGTTTCAAACTAGGGTTTCAAATTAGCGTTACGGTTTCAAACTAGTGTTTTACATTAGGGTTAGGGTTACAAACTAGGGTTTTACATTAGGGTTAGAGTTTCAAACTAGGGTTTTGCATTAGGGTTAGGGATTCAAACTAGGGTTTTACGTTAGGGTTAGGGTTTCAAACTAGGGTTTTATATTAGGGTTAGATTTTCAAACTAGGGTTTCAAATTAGGGTTAGGGTTTCAAACTAGGGTTTAACATTAGGGTTAGGGTTTCAAACTAGGGTTTCAAATTAGGGTTAGGGTTACAAAGAAGGGGTTTTAGATTAGGGTTAGGGTTTCAAACTAGGGTTTAACATTAGGGTTAGGGATTCAAACTAGAGTTTAACATTAGGCTTAGGGTTTCAAACTAGGGTTTTACATTAGTGTTAGGGTTTCAAAATAGGGTTTTACATTAGGGTTAGGGTTACAAAGAAGGGGTTTTAGATTAGGGTTAGGGTTTCAAACTAGGGTTTCAAATTAGGGTTAGGGTTTCAAACTAGTGTTTTACATTAGGGTTAGGGTTTCAAACTAGGGTTTCAAATTAGGGTTACGGTTTCAAACTAGGGTTTTACATTAGGGTTAGTGTTTCAAACTAGGGTTTCAAATTAGGGTTACGGTTTTAAACTAGGGTTTTACATTAGGGTTAGGGATTCAAACTAGGGTTTTACATTAGGGTTAGGGTTACAATCTAGGGTTTTACATTAGGGTTAGGGTTTCAAACTAGGGTTTTGCATTAGGGTTAGGGATTCAAACTAGGGTTTTACGTTAGGGTTAGGGTTTCAAACTAGGGTTTTATATTAGGGTTAGGTTTTCAAACTACGGTTTCAAATTAGGGTTAGGGTTAGGGTTTCAAACTAGGGTTTAACATTAGGGTTAGGGTTACAAACTAGGGTTTTACATTAGGGTTAGGGTTTCAAACTAGGGTTTTGCATTAGGGTTAGGGTTTCAAACTAGGGTTTCAAATTAGGGTTAGGGTTTCAAACTAGTGTTTTACATTAGGGTTAGGGTTTCAAACTAGGGTTTCAAATTAGGGTTATGTTTCAAACTAGGGTTTAAAATTAGGGTTAGGGTTTCAAACTAGGGTTTTTATATTAGGGTTAGGGTTACAAACTAGGGTTTAACATTAGGGTTAGGGTTTCAAACTAGGGTTTTACATTAGGGTTAGGGTTTCAAACTAGGGTTTTACATTAGGTTTAGGGTTACAAACTAGGGTTTTACATTAGGGTTAGGGTTTCAAACAAGGGTTTTGCATTAGGGTTAGGGTTTCAAACTAGGGTTTCAAATTAGGGTTAGGGTTTCAAACTAGGGTTTCAAATTAGGGTTACGGTTTCAAACTAGGGTTTTACATTAGGGTAAGTGTTTCAAACTAGGGTTTCAAATTAGCGTTACGGTTTCAAACTAGTGTTTTACATTAGTGTTAGTGTTTCAAACTAGGGTTTTACATTAGGGTTAGGGTTACAAACTAGGGTTTTACATTAGAGTTAGGGTTTCAAACTAGGGTTTTGCATTAGGGTTAGGGATTCAAACTAGGGTTTTATATTAGGGTTAGGTTTTCAAACTACGGTTTCAAATTAGAGTTAGGGTTTCAAACTAGGGTTTAACATTAGGGTTAGGTTTTCAAACTAGGGTTTTACATTAGGGTTAGGGATTCAAACTAGGGTTTTGCATTAGGGTTAGGGTTTCAAACTAGGGTTTCAAATTAGGGTTAGGGTTTCAAACTAGTGTTTTACATTAGGGTTAGGGTTTCAAACTAGGGTTTCAAATTAGGGTTACGGTTTCAAAATAGGGTTTTACATTAGAGTTAGTGTTTCAAACTAGGGTTTCAAATTAGGGTTACGGTTTCAAACTATCGTTTTACATTATGGTTAGGGATTCAAACTAGGGTTTTACGTTAGGGTTAAGGTTTCAAACTCGGTTTTCAAATTAGGGTTAGGGTTACAAACTAGGGTTTTACATTAGGGTTAGGGCTTCAAACTAGGGTTTTACGTTAGGGTTAGGGTTTCAAACTAGGGTTTAACATTAGGGTTAGGGTTTCAAACAAGGGTTTTACATTAGGGTTAATGCTTCAAACTAGGGTTTTACATTAGGGTTAGGGTTTCAAACTAGGGTTTTGCATTAGGGCTAGGGTTTCAAACTAGGGTTTCAAATTAGGGTTAGGGTTTCAAACTAGTGTTTTGCATTAGGGTTAGGGTTTCAAACTAGGGTTTCAAATTAGGGTTACGGTTTCAAACTAGGGTTTTACATTAGGGTTAGTGTTTCAAACTAGGGTTTCAAATTAGGGTTACGGTTTCAAACTATCGTTTTACATTAGGGTTAGGGATTCAAACTAGGGTTTTACGTTAGGGTTAAGGTTTCAAACTCGGTTTTCAAATTATGGTTAGGGTTACAAACTAGGGCTTTACATTAGGGTTAGGGCTTCAAACTAGGGTTTTACGTTAGGGTTAGGGTTTCAAACTAGGGTTTAACATTAGGGTTAGGGTTTCAAACAAGGGTTTTACATTAGGGTTAATGCTTCAAACTAGGGTTTTACATTAGGGTTAGGGTTTCAAACTAGGGTTTTATATTAGGGTTAGATTTTCAAACTAGGGTTTCAAATTAGGGTTAGGGTTTCAAACTAGGGTTTAACATTAGGGTTCGGGTTTCAAACTAGGGTTTCAAATTAGGGTTAGGGTTACAAAGAAGGGTTTTTAGATTAGGGTTAGGGTTTCAAACTAGGGTTTAACATTAGGGTTAGGGATTCAAACTAGAGTTTAACATTAGGCTTAGGGTTTCAAACTAGGGTTTTACATTAGTGTTAGGGTTTCAAAATAGGGTTTTACATTAGGGTTAGGGTTACAAAGAAGGGGTTTTAGATTAGGGTTAGGGTTTCAAACTAGGGTTTCAAATTAGGGTTAGGGTTTCAAACTAGTGTTTTACATTAGGGTTAGGGTTTCAAACTAGGGTTTCAAATTAGGGTTACGGTTTCAAACTAGGGTTTTACATTAGGGTTAGTGTTTCAAACTAGGGTTTCAAATTAGGGTTACGGTTTCAAACAAGGGTTTTACTTTAGGGTTAGGGATTCAAACTAGGGTTTTACATTAGGGTTAGGGTTACAATCTAGGGTTTTACATTAGGGTTAGGGTTTCAAACTAGGGTTTTGCATTAGGGTTAGGGATTCAAACTAGGGTTTTACGTTAGGGTTAGGGTTTCAAACTAGGGTTTTATATTAGGGTTAGGTTTTCAAACTACGGTTTCAAATTAGGGTTAGGGTTAGGGTTTCAAACTAGGGTTTAACATTAGGGTTAGGGTTACAAACTAGGGTTTTACATTAGGGTTAGGGTTTCAAACTAGGGTTTTGCATTAGGGTTAGGGTTTCAAACTAGGGTTTCAAATTAGGGTTAGGGTTTCAAACTAGTGTTTTACATTAGGGTTAGGGTTTCAAACTAGGGTTTCAAATTAGGGTTATGTTTCAAACTAGGGTTTAAAATTAGGGTTAGGGTTTCAAACTAGGGTTTTTATATTAGGGTTAGGGTTACAAACTAGGGTTTAACATTAGGGTTAGGGTTTCAAACTAGGGTTTTACATTAGGGTTAGGGTTTCAAACTAGGGTTTTACATTAGGTTTAGGGTTACAAACTAGGGTTTTACATTAGGGTTAGGGTTTCAAACAAGGGTTTTGCATTAGGGTTAGGGTTTCAAACTAGGGTTTCAAATTAGGGTTAGGGTTTCAAACTAGGGTTTCAAATTAGGGTTACGGTTTCAAACTAGGGTTTTACATTAGGGTAAGTGTTTCAAACTAGGGTTTCAAATTAGCGTTACGGTTTCAAACTAGTGTTTTACATTAGGGTTAGTGTTTCAAACTAGGGTTTTACATTAGGGTTAGGGTTACAAACTAGGGTTTTACATTAGAGTTAGGGTTTCAAACTAGGGTTTTGCATTAGGGTTAGGGATTCAAACTAGGGTTTTATATTAGGGTTAGGTTTTCAAACTACGGTTTCAAATTAGAGTTAGGGTTTCAAACTAGGGTTTAACATTAGGGTTAGGGTTTCAAACTAGGGTTTTACATTAGGGATAGGGATTCAAACTAGGGTTTTGCATTAGGGTTAGGGTTTCAAACTAGGGTTTCAAATTAGGGTTAGGGTTTCAAACTAGTGTTTTACATTAGGGTTAGGGTTTCAAACTAGGGTTTCAAATTAGGGTTACGGTTTCAAAATAGGGTTTTACATTAGAGTTAGTGTTTCAAACTAGGGTTTCAAATTAGGGTTACGGTTTCAAACTATCGTTTTACATTAGGGTTAGGGATTCAAACTAGGGTTTTACGTTAGGGTTAAGGTTTCAAACTCGGTTTTCAAATTAGGGTTAGGGTTACAAACTAGGGTTTTACATTAGGGTTAGGGCTTCAAACTAGGGTTTTACGTTAGGGTTAGGGTTTCAAACTAGGGTTTAACATTAGGGTTAGGGTTTCAAACAAGGGTTTTACATTAGGGTTAAGGCTTCAAACTAGGGTTTTACATTAGGGTTAGGGTTTCAAACTAGGGTTTTGCATTAGGGTTAGGGTTTCAAACTAGGGTTTCAAATTAGGGTTAGGGTTTCAAACTAGTGTTTTACATTAGGGTTAGGGTTTCAAACTAGGGTTTCAAATTAGGGTTACGGTTTCAAACTAGGGTTTTACATTAGGGTTAGTGTTTCAAACTAGGGTTTCAAATTAGCGTTACGGTTTCAAACTAGTGTTTTACATTAGGGTTAGGGTTTCAAACTAGGGTTTTACATTAGGGTTAGGGTTACAAACTAGGGTTTTACATTAGGGTTAGAGTTTCAAACTAGGGTTTTGCATTAGGGTTAGGGATTCAAACTAGGGTTTTACGTTAGGGTTAGGGTTTCAAACTAGGGTTTTATATTAGGGTTAGATTTTCAAACTAGGGTTTCAAATTAGGGTTAGGGTTTCAAACTAGGGTTTAACATTAGGGTTAGGGTTTCAAACTAGGGTTTCAAATTAGGGTTAGGGTTACAAAGAAGGGGTTTTAGATTAGGGTTAGGGTTTCAAACTAGGGTTTAACATTAGGGTTAGGGATTCAAACTAGAGTTTAACATTAGGCTTAGGGTTTCAAACTAGGGTTTTACATTAGTGTTAGGGTTTCAAAATAGGGTTTTACATTAGGGTTAGGGTTACAAAGAAGGGGTTTTAGATTAGGGTTAGGGTTTCAAACTAGGGTTTCAAATTAGGGTTAGGGTTTCAAACTAGTGTTTTACATTAGGGTTAGGGTTTCAAACTAGGGTTTCAAATTAGGGTTACGGTTTCAAACTAGGGTTTTACATTAGGGTTAGTGTTTCAAACTAGGGTTTCAAATTAGGGTTACGGTTTCAAACTAGGGTTTTACATTAGGGTTAGGGTTACAATCTAGGGTTTTACATTAGGGTTAGGGTTTCAAACTAGGGTTTTACATTAGGGTTAGTGTTTCAAACTAGGGTGTCAAATTAGGGTTACGGTTTCAAACTATCGTTTTACATTAGGGTTAGGGATTCAAACTAGGGTTTTACGTTAGGGTTAAGGTTTCAAACTCGGTTTTCAAATTAGGGTTAGGGTTACAAACTAGGGTTTTACATTAGGGTTAGGGCTTCAAACTAGGGTTTTACATTAGGGTTAGGGTTTCAAACTAGGGTTTTACATTAGGTTTAGGGTTACAAACTAGGGTTTTACATTAGGGTTAGGGTTTCAAACAAGGGTTTTGCATTAGGGTTAGGGTTTCAAAGTAGGGTTTCAAATTAGGGTTAGGGTTTCAAACTAGGGTTTCAAATTAGGGTTACGGTTTCAAACTAGGGTTTTACATTAGGGTAAGTGTTTCAAACTAGGGTTTCAAATTAGCGTTACGGTTTCAAACTAGTGTTTTACATTAGGGTTAGTGTTTCAAACTAGGGTTTTACATTAGGGTTAGGGTTACAAACTAGGGTTTTACATTAGAGTTAGGGTTTCAAACTAGGGTTTTGCATTAGGGTTAGGGATTCAAACTAGGGTTTTATATTAGGGTTAGGTTTTCAAACTACGGTTTCAAATTAGAGTTAGGGTTTCAAACTAGGGTTTAACATTAGGGTTAGGGTTTCAAACTAGGGTTTTACATTAGGGTTAGGGATTCAAACTAGGGTTTTGCATTAGGGTTAGGGTTTCAAACTAGGGTTTCAAATTAGGGTTAGGGTTTCAAACTAGTGTTTTACATTAGGGTTAGGGTTTCAAACTAGGGTTTCAAATTAGGGTTACGGTTTCAAAATAGGGTTTTACATTAGAGTTAGTGTTTCAAACTAGGGTTTCAAATTAGGGTTACGGTTTCAAACTATCGTTTTACATTAGGGTTAGGGATTCAAACTAGGGTTTTACGTTAGGGTTAAGGTTTCAAACTCGGTTTTCAAATTAGGGTTAGGGTTACAAACTAGGGTTTTACATTAGGGTTAGGGCTTCAAACTAGGGTTTTACGTTAGGGTTAGGGTTTCAAACTAGGGTTTAACATTAGGGTTAGGGTTTCAAACAAGGGTTTTACATTAGGGTTAATGCTTCAAACTAGGGTTTTACATTAGGGTTAGGGTTTCAAACTAGGGTTTTGCATTAGGGTTAGGGTTTCAAACTAGGGTTTCAAATTAGGGTTAGGGTTTCAAACTAGTGTTTTACATTAGGGTTAGGGTTTCAAACTAGGGTTTCAAATTAGGGTTACGGTTTCAAACTAGGGTTTTACATTAGGGTTAGTGTTTCAAACTAGGGTTTCAAATTAGCGTTACGGTTTCAAACTAGTGTTTTACATTAGGGTTAGGGTTTCAAACTAGGGTTTTACATTAGGGTTAGGGTTACAAACTAGGGTTTTACATTAGGGTTAGAGTTTCAAACTAGGGTTTTGCATTAGGGATAGGGATTCAAACTAGGGTTTTACGTTAGGGTTAGGGTTTCAAACTAGGGTTTTATATTAGGGTTAGATTTTCAAACTAGGGTTTCAAATTAGGGTTAGGGTTTCAAACTAGGGTTTAACATTAGGGTTAGGGTTTCAAACTAGGGTTTCAAATTAGGGTTAGGGTTACAAAGAAGGGGTTTTAGATTAGGGTTAGGGTTTCAAACTAGGGTTTAACATTAGGGTTAGGGATTCAAACTAGAGTTTAACATTAGGCTTAGGGTTTCAAACTAGGGTTTTACATTAGTGTTAGGGTTTCAAAATAGGGTTTTACATTAGGGTTAGGGTTACAAAGAAGGGGTTTTAGATTAGGGTTAGGGTTTCAAACTAGGGTTTCAAATTAGGGTTAGGGTTTCAAACTAGTGTTTTACATTAGGGTTAGGGTTTCAAACTAGGGTTTCAAATTAGGGTTACGGTTTCAAACTAGGGTTTTACATTAGGGTTAGTGTTTCAAACTAGGGTTTCAAATTAGGGTTACGGTTTCAAACTAGGGTTTTACATTAGGGTTAGGGATTCAAACTAGGGTTTTACATTAGGGTTAGGGTTACAATCTAGGGTTTTACATTAGGGTTAGGGTTTCAAACTAGGGTTTTGCATTAGGGTTAGGGATTCAAACTAGGGTTTTACGTTAGGGTTAGGGTTTCAAACTAGGGTTTTATATTAGGGTTAGGTTTTCAAACTACGGTTTCAAATTAGGGTTAGGGTTAGGGTTTCAAACTAGGGTTTAACATTAGGGTTAGGGTTACAAACTAGGGTTTTACATTAGGGTTAGGGTTTCAAACTAGGGTTTTGCATTAGGGTTAGGGTTTCAAACTAGGGTTTCAAATTAGGGTTAGGGTTTCAAACTAGTGTTTTACATTAGGGTTAGGGTTTCAAACTAGGGTTTCAAATTAGGGTTATGTTTCAAACTAGGGTTTAAAATTAGGGTTAGGGTTTCAAACTAGGGTTTTTATATTAGGGTTAGGGTTACAAACTAGGGTTTAACATTAGGGTTAGGGTTTCAAACTAGGGTTTTACATTAGGGTTAGGGTTTCAAACTAGGGTTTTACATTAGGTTTAGGGTTACAAACTAGGGTTTTACATTAGGGTTAGGGTTTCAAACAAGGGTTTTGCATTAGGGTTAGGGTTTCAAACTAGGGTTTCAAATTAGGGTTAGGGTTTCAAACTAGGGTTTCAAATTAGGGTTACGGTTTCAAACTAGGGTTTTACATTAGGGTAAGTGTTTCAAACTAGGGTTTCAAATTAGCGTTACGGTTTCAAACTAGTGTTTTACTTTAGGGTTAGTGTTTCAAACTAGGGTTTTACATTAGGGTTAGGGTTACAAACTAGGGTTTTACATTAGAGTTAGGGTTTCAAACTAGGGTTTTGCATTAGGGTTAGGGATTCAAACTAGGGTTTTATATTAGGGTTAGGTTTTCAAACTACGGTTTCAAATTAGAGTTAGGGTTTCAAACTAGGGTTTAACATTAGGGTTAGGGTTTCAAACTAGGGTTTTACATTAGGGTTAGGGATTCAAACTAGGGTTTTGCATTAGGGTTAGGGTTTCAAACTAGGGTTTCAAATTAGGGTTAGGGTTTCAAACTAGTGTTTTACATTAGGGTTAGGGTTTCAAACTAGGGTTTCAAATTAGGGTTACGGTTTCAAAATAGGGTTTTACATTAGAGTTAGTGTTTCAAACTAGGGTTTCAAATTAGGGTTACGGTTTCAAACTATCGTTTTACATTAGGGTTAGGGATTCAAACTAGGGTTTTACGTTAGGGTTAAGGTTTCAAACTCGGTTTTCAAATTAGGGTTAGGGTTACAAACTAGGGTTTTACATTAGGGTTAGGGCTTCAAACTAGGGTTTTACGTTAGGGTTAGGGTTTCAAACTAGGGTTTAACATTAGGGTTAGGGTTTCAAACAAGGGTTTTACATTAGGGTTAATGCTTCAAACTAGGGTTTTACATTAGGGTTAGGGTTTCAAACTAGGGTTTTGCATTAGGGTTAGGGTTTCAAACTAGGGTTTCAAATTAGGGTTAGGGTTTCAAACTAGTGTTTTACATTAGGGTTAGGGTTTCAAACTAGGGTTTCAAATTAGGGTTACGGTTTCAAACTAGGGTTTTACATTAGGGTTAGTGTTTCAAACTAGGGTTTCAAATTAGGGTTACGGTTTCAAACTATCGTTTTACATTAGGGTTAGGGATTCAAACTAGGGTTTTACGTTAGGGTTAAGGTTTCAAACTCGGTTTTCAAATTAGGGTTAGGGTTACAAACTAGGGTTTTACATTAGGGTTAGGGCTTCAAACTAGGGTTTTACGTTAGGGTTAGGGTTTCAAACTAGGGTTTAACATTAGGGTTAGGGTTTCAAACAAGGGTTTTACATTAGGGTTAATGCTTCAAACTAGGGTTTTACATTTGGGTTAGGGTTTCAAACTAGGGTTTTATATTAGGGTTAGATTTTCAAACTAGGGTTTCAAATTAGGGTTAGGGTTTCAAACTAGGGTTTAACATTAGGGTTAGGGTTTCAAACTAGGGTTTCAAATTAGGGTTAGGGTTACAAAGAAGGGGTTTTAGATTAGGGTTAGGGTTTCAAACTAGGGTTTAACATTAGGGTTAGGGATTCAAACTAGAGTTTAACATTAGGCTTAGGGTTTCAAACTAGGGTTTTACATTAGTGTTAGGGTTTCAAAATAGGGTTTTACATTAGGGTTAGGGTTACAAAGAAGGGGTTTTAGATTAGGGTTAGGGTTTCAAACTAGGGTTTCAAATTAGGGTTAGGGTTTCAAACTAGTGTTTTACATTAGGGTTAGGGTTTCAAACTAGGGTTTCAAATTAGGGTTACGGTGTCAAACTAGGGTTTTACATTAGGGTTAGTGTTTCAAACTAGGGTTTCAAATTAGGGTTACGGTTTCAAACTAGGGTTTTACTTTAGGGTTAGGGATTCAAACTAGGGTTTTACATTAGGGTTAGGGTTACAATCTAGGGTTTTACATTAGGGTTAGGGTTTCAAACTAGGGTTTTGCATTAGGGTTAGGGATTCAAACTAGGGTTTTACGTTAGGGTTAGGCTTTCAAACTAGGGTTTTATATTAGGGTTAGGGTTTCAAACTAGGGTTTCAAATTAGGGTTACGGTTTCAAACTAGGGTTTTACATTAGGGTTAGTGTTTCAAACTAGGGTTTCAAATTAGCGTTACGGTTTCAAACTAGTGTTTTACATTAGGGTTAGGGTTTCAAACTAGGGTTTTACATTAGGGTTAGGGTTACAAACTAGGGTTTTACATTAGGGTTAGAGTTTCAAACTAGGGTTTTGCATTAGGGTTAGGGATTCAAACTAGGGTTTTACGTTAGGGTTAGGGTTTCAAACTAGGGTTTTATATTAGGGTTAGATTTTCAAACTAGGGTTTCAAATTAGGGTTAGGGTTTCAAACTAGGGTTTAACATTAGGGTTAGGGTTTCAAACTAGGGTTTCAAATTAGGGTTAGGGTTACAAAGAAGGGGTTTTAGATTAGGGTTAGGGTTTCAAACTAGGGTTTAACATTAGGGTTAGGGATCCAAACTAGAGTTTAACATTAGGCTTAGGGTTTCAAACTAGGGTTTTACATTAGTGTTAGGGTTTCAAAATAGGGTTTTACATTAGGGTTAGGGTTACAAAGAAGGGGTTTTAGATTAGGGTTAGGGTTTCAAACTAGGGTTTTACATTAGGGTTAGGGTTTCAAACTAGTGTTTTACATTAGGGTTAGGGTTTCAAACTAGGGTTTCAAATTAGGGTTAGGGTTTCAAACTAGGGTTTCAAATTAGGGTTAGGGTTTCAAACTAGGGTTTTACATTAGGGTTAGTGTTTCAAACTAGGGTTTCAAATTAGCGTTACGGTTTCAAACTAGTGTTTTACATTAGGGTTAGGGTTACAAACTAGGGTTTTACATTAGGGTTAGAGTTTCAAACTAGGGTTTTGCATTAGGGTTAGGGATTCAAACTAGGGTTTTACGTTAGGGTTAGGGTTTCAAACTAGGGTTTTATATTAGGGTTAGATTTTCAAACTAGGGTTTCAAATTAGGGTTAGGGTTTCAAACTAGGGTTTAACATTAGGGTTAGGGTTTCAAACTAGGGTTTCAAATTAGGGTTAGGGTTACAAAGAAGGGGTTTTAGATTAGGGTTAGGGTTTCAAACTAGGGTTTAACATTAGGGTTAGGGATTCAAACTAGAGTTTAACATTAGGCTTAGGGTTTCAAACTAGGGTTTTACATTAGTGTTAGGGTTTCAAAATAGGGTTTTACATTAGGGTTAGGGTTACAAAGAAGGGGTTTTAGATTAGGGTTAGGGTTTCAAACTAGGGTTTCAAATTAGGGTTAGGGTTTCAAACTAGTGTTTTACATTAGGGTTAGGGTTTCAAACTAGGGTTTCAAATTAGGGTTACGGTTTCAAACTAGGGTTTTACATTAGGGTTAGTGTTTCAAACTAGGGTTTCAAATTAGGGTTACGGTTTTAAACTAGGGTTTTACATTAGGGTTAGGGATTCAAACTAGGGTTTTACATTAGGGTTAGGGTTACAATCTAGGGTTTTACATTAGGGTTAGGGTTTCAAACTAGGGTTTTGCATTAGGGTTAGGGATTCAAACTAGGGTTTTACGTTAGGGTTAGGGTTTCAAACTAGGGTTTTATATTAGGGTTAGGTTTTCAAACTACGGTTTCAAATTAGGGTTAGGGTTAGGGTTTCAAACTAGGGTTTAACATTAGGGTTAGGGTTACAAACTAGGGTTTTACATTAGGGTTAGGGTTTCAAACTAGGGTTTTGCATTAGGGTTAGGGTTTCAAACTAGGGTTTCAAATTAGGGTTAGGGTTTCAAACTAGTGTTTTACATTAGGGTTAGGGTTTCAAACTAGGGTTTCAAATTAGGGTTATGTTTCAAACTAGGGTTTAAAATTAGGGTTAGGGTTTCAAACTAGGGTTTTTATATTAGGGTTAGGGTTACAAACTAGGGTTTAACATTAGGGTTAGGGTTTCAAACTAGGGTTTTACATTAGGGTTAGGGTTTCAAACTAGGGTTTTACATTAGGTTTAGGGTTACAAACTAGGGTTTTACATTAGGGTTAGGGTTTCAAACAAGGGTTTTGCATTAGGGTTAGGGTTTCAAACTAGGGTTTCAAATTAGGGTTAGGGTTTCAAACTAGGGTTTCAAATTAGGGTTACGGTTTCAAACTAGGGTTTTACATTAGGGTAAGTGTTTCAAACTAGGGTTTCAAATTAGCGTTACGGTTTCAAACTAGTGTTTTACATTAGGGTTAGTGTTTCAAACTAGGGTTTTACATTAGGGTTAGGGTTACAAACTAGGGTTTTACATTAGAGTTAGGGTTTCAAACTAGGGTTTTGCATTAGGGTAAGGGATTCAAACTAGGGTTTTATATTAGGGTTAGGTTTTCAAACTACGGTTTCAAATTAGAGTTAGGGTTTCAAACTAGGGTTTAACATTAGGGTTAGGTTTTCAAACTAGGGTTTTACATTAGGGTTAGGGATTCAAACTAGGGTTTTGCATTAGGGTTAGGGTTTCAAACTAGGGTTTCAAATTAGGGTTAGGGTTTCAAACTAGTGTTTTACATTAGGGTTAGGGTTTCAAACTAGGGTTTCAAATTAGGGTTACGGTTTCAAAATAGGGTTTTACATTAGAGTTAGTGTTTCAAACTAGGGTTTCAAATTAGGGTTACGGTTTCAAACTATCGTTTTACATTAGGGTTAGGGATTCAAACTAGGGTTTTACGTTAGGGTTAAGGTTTCAAACTCGGTTTTCAAATTAGGGTTAGGGTTACAAACTAGGGTTTTACATTAGGGTTAGGGCTTCAAACTAGGGTTTTACGTTAGGGTTAGGGTTTCAAACTAGGGTTTAACATTAGGGTTAGGGTTTCAAACAAGGGTTTTACATTAGGGTTAATGCTTCAAACTAGGGTTTTACATTAGGGTTAGGGTTTCAAACTAGGGTTTTGCATTAGGGCTAGGGTTTCAAACTAGGGTTTCAAATTAGGGTTAGGGTTTCAAACTAGTGTTTTACATTAGGGTTAGGGTTTCAAACTAGGGTTTCAAATTAGGGTTACGGTTTCAAACTAGGGTTTTACATTAGGGTTAGTGTTTCAAACTAGGGTTTCAAATTAGGGTTACGGTTTCAAACTATCGTTTTACATTAGGGTTAGGGATTCAAACTAGGGTTTTACGTTAGGGTTAAGGTTTCAAACTCGGTTTTCAAATTATGGTTAGGGTTACAAACTAGGGCTTTACATTAGGGTTAGGGCTTCAAACTAGGGTTTTACGTTAGGGTTAGGGTTTCAAACTAGGGTTTAACATTAGGGTTAGGGTTTCAAACAAGGGTTTTACATTAGGGTTAATGCTTCAAACTAGGGTTTTACATTAGGGTTAGGGTTTCAAACTAGGGTTTTATATTAGGGTTAGATTTTCAAACTAGGGTTTCAAATTAGGGTTAGGGTTTCAAACTAGGGTTTAACATTAGGGTTCGGGTTTCAAACTAGGGTTTCAAATTAGGGTTAGGGTTACAAAGAAGGGTTTTTAGATTAGGGTTAGGGTTTCAAACTAGGGTTTAACATTAGGGTTAGGGATTCAAACTAGAGTTTAACATTAGGCTTAGGGTTTCAAACTAGGGTTTTACATTAGTGTTAGGGTTTCAAAATAGGGTTTTACATTAGGGTTAGGGTTACAAAGAAGGGGTTTTAGATTAGGGTTAGGGTTTCAAACTAGGGTTTCAAATTAGAGTTAGGGTTTCAAACTAGTGTTTTACATTAGGGTTAGGGTTTCAAACTAGGGTTTCAAATTAGGGTTACGGTTTCAAACTAGGGTTTTACATTAGGGTTAGTGTTTCAAACTAGGGTTTCAAATTAGGGTTACGGTTTCAAACAAGGGTTTTACTTTAGGGTTAGGGATTCAAACTAGGGTTTTACATTAGGGTTAGGGTTACAATCTAGGGTTTTACATTAGGGTTAGGGTTTCAAACTAGGGTTTTGCATTAGGGTTAGGGATTCAAACTAGGGTTTTACGTTAGGGTTAGGGTTTCAAACTAGGGTTTTATATTAGGGTTAGGTTTTCAAACTACGGTTTCAAATTAGGGTTAGGGTTAGGGTTTCAAACTAGGGTTTAACATTAGGGTTAGGGTTACAAACTAGGGTTTTACATTAGGGTTAGGGTTTCAAACTAGGGTTTTGCATTAGGGTTAGGGTTTCAAACTAGGGTTTCAAATTAGGGTTAGGGTTTCAAACTAGTGTTTTACATTAGGGTTAGGGTTTCAAACTAGGGTTTCAAATTAGGGTTATGTTTCAAACTAGGGTTTAAAATTAGGGTTAGGGTTTCAAACTAGGGTTTTTATATTAGGGTTAGGGTTACAAACTAGGGTTTAACATTAGGGTTAGGGTTTCAAACTAGGGTTTTACATTAGGGTTAGGGTTTCAAACTAGGGTTTTACATTAGGTTTAGGGTTACAAACTAGGGTTTTACATTAGGGTTAGGGTTTCAAACAAGGGTTTTGCATTAGGGTTAGGGTTTCAAACTAGGGTTTCAAATTAGGGTTAGGGTTTCAAACTAGGGTTTCAAATTAGGGTTACGGTTTCAAACTAGGGTTTTACATTAGGGTAAGTGTTTCAAACTAGGGTTTCAAATTAGCGTTACGGTTTCAAACTAGTGTTTTACATTAGGGTTAGTGTTTCAAACTAGGGTTTTACATTAGGGTTAGGGTTACAAACTAGGGTTTTACATTAGAGTTAGGGTTTCAAACTAGGGTTTTGCATTAGGGTTAGGGATTCAAACTAGGGTTTTATATTAGGGTTAGGTTTTCAAACTACGGTTTCAAATTAGAGTTAGGGTTTCAAACTAGGGTTTAACATTAGGGTTAGGGTTTCAAACTAGGGTTTTACATTAGGGATAGGGATTCAAACTAGGGTTTTGCATTAGGGTTAGGGTTTCAAACTAGGGTTTCAAATTAGGGTTAGGGTTTCAAACTAGTGTTTTACATTAGGGTTAGGGTTTCAAACTAGGGTTTCAAATTAGGGTTACGGTTTCAAAATAGGGTTTTACATTAGAGTTAGTGTTTCAAACTAGGGTTTCAAATTAGGGTTACGGTTTCAAACTATCGTTTTACATTAGGGTTAGGGATTCAAACTAGGGTTTTACGTTAGGGTTAAGGTTTCAAACTCGGTTTTCAAATTAGGGTTAGGGTTACAAACTAGGGTTTTACATTAGGGTTAGGGCTTCAAACTAGGGTTTTACGTTAGGGTTAGGGTTTCAAACTAGGGTTTAACATTAGGGTTAGGGTTTCAAACAAGGGTTTTACATTAGGGTTAAGGCTTCAAACTAGGGTTTTACATTAGGGTTAGGGTTTCAAACTAGGGTTTTGCATTAGGGTTAGGGTTTCAAACTAGGGTTTCAAATTAGGGTTAGGGTTTCAAACTAGTGTTTTACATTAGGGTTAGGGTTTCAAACTAGGGTTTCAAATTAGGGTTACGGTTTCAAACTAGGGTTTTACATTAGGGTTAGTGTTTCAAACTAGGGTTTCAAATTAGCGTTACGGTTTCAAACTAGTGTTTTACATTAGGGTTAGGGTTTCAAACTAGGGTTTTACATTAGGGTTAGGGTTACAAACTAGGGTTTTACATTAGGGTTAGAGTTTCAAACTAGGGTTTTGCATTAGGGTTAGGGATTCAAACTAGGGTTTTACGTTAGGGTTAGGGTTTCAAACTAGGGTTTTATATTAGGGTTAGATTTTCAAACTAGGGTTTCAAATTAGGGTTAGGGTTTCAAACTAGGGTTTAACATTAGGGTTAGGGTTTCAAACTAGGGTTTCAAATTAGGGTTAGGGTTACAAAGAAGGGGTTTTAGATTAGGGTTAGGGTTTCAAACTAGGGTTTAACATTAGGGTTAGGGATTCAAACTAGAGTTTAACATTAGGCTTAGGGTTTCAAACTAGGGTTTTACATTAGTGTTAGGGTTTCAAAATAGGGTTTTACATTAGGGTTAGGGTTACAAAGAAGGGGTTTTAGATTAGGGTTAGGGTTTCAAACTAGGGTTTCAAATTAGGGTTAGGGTTTCAAACTAGTGTTTTACATTAGGGTTAGGGTTTCAAACTAGGGTTTCAAATTAGGGTTACGGTTTCAAACTAGGGTTTTACATTAGGGTTAGTGTTTCAAACTAGGGTTTCAAATTAGGGTTACGGTTTCAAACTAGGGTTTTACATTAGGGTTAGGGTTACAATCTAGGGTTTTACATTAGGGTTAGGGTTTCAAACTAGGGTTTTACATTAGGGTTAGTGTTTCAAACTAGGGTGTCAAATTAGGGTTACGGTTTCAAACTATCGTTTTACATTAGGGTTAGGGATTCAAACTAGGGTTTTACGTTAGGGTTAAGGTTTCAAACTCGGTTTTCAAATTAGGGTTAGGGTTACAAACTAGGGTTTTACATTAGGGTTAGGGCTTCAAACTAGGGTTTTACATTAGGGTTAGGGTTTCAAACTAGGGTTTTACATTAGGTTTAGGGTTACAAACTAGGGTTTTACATTAGGGTTAGGGTTTCAAACAAGGGTTTTGCATTAGGGTTAGGGTTTCAAAGTAGGGTTTCAAATTAGGGTTAGGGTTTCAAACTAGGGTTTCAAATTAGGGTTACGGTTTCAAACTAGGGTTTTACATTAGGGTAAGTGTTTCAAACTAGGGTTTCAAATTAGCGTTACGGTTTCAAACTAGTGTTTTACATTAGGGTTAGTGTTTCAAACTAGGGTTTTACATTAGGGTTAGGGTTACAAACTAGGGTTTTACATTAGAGTTAGGGTTTCAAACTAGGGTTTTGCATTAGGGTTAGGGATTCAAACTAGGGTTTTATATTAGGGTTAGGTTTTCAAACTACGGTTTCAAATTAGAGTTAGGGTTTCAAACTAGGGTTTAACATTAGGGTTAGGGTTTCAAACTAGGGTTTTACATTAGGGTTAGGGATTCAAACTAGGGTTTTGCATTAGGGTTAGGGTTTCAAACTAGGGTTTCAAATTAGGGTTAGGGTTTCAAACTAGTGTTTTACATTAGGGTTAGGGTTTCAAACTAGGGTTTCAAATTAGGGTTACGGTTTCAAACTATCGTTTTACATTAGGGTTAGGGATTCAAACTAGGGTTTTACGTTAGGGTTAAGGTTTCAAACTCGGTTTTCAAATTAGGGTTAGGGTTACAAACTAGGGTTTTACATTAGGGTTAGGGCTTCAAACTAGGGTTTTACGTTAGGGTTAGGGTTTCAAACTAGGGTTTAACATTAGGGTTAGGGTTTCAAACAAGGGTTTTACATTAGGGTTAATGCTTCAAACTAGGGTTTTACATTAGGGTTAGGGTTTCAAACTAGGGTTTTGCATTAGGGCTAGGGTTTCAAACTAGGGTTTCAAATTAGGGTTAGGGTTTCAAACTAGTGTTTTACATTAGGGTTAGGGTTTCAAACTAGGGTTTCAAATTAGGGTTACGGTTTCAAACTAGGGTTTTACATTAGGGTTAGTGTTTCAAACTAGGGTTTCAAATTAGGGTTACGGTTTCAAACTATCGTTTTACATTAGGGTTAGGGATTCAAACTAGGGTTTTACGTTAGGGTTAAGGTTTCAAACTCGGTTTTCAAATTATGGTTAGGGTTACAAACGAGGGCTTTACATTAGGGTTAGGGCTTCAAACTAGGGTTTTACGTTAGGGTTAGGGTTTCAAACTAGGGTTTAACATTAGGGTTAGGGTTTCAAACAAGGGTTTTACATTAGGGTTAATGCTTCAAACTAGGGTTTTACATTAGGGTTAGGGTTTCAAACTAGGGTTTTATATTAGGGTTAGATTTTCAAACTAGGGTTTCAAATTAGGGTTAGGGTTTCAAACTAGGGTTTAACATTAGGGTTCGGGTTTCAAACTAGGGTTTCAAATTAGGGTTAGGGTTACAAAGAAGGGTTTTTAGATTAGGGTTAGGGTTTCAAACTAGGGTTTAACATTAGGGTTAGGGATTCAAACTAGAGTTTAACATTAGGCTTAGGGTTTCAAACTAGGGTTTTACATTAGTGTTAGGGTTTCAAAATAGGGTTTTACATTAGGGTTAGGGTTACAAAGAAGGGGTTTTAGATTAGGGTTAGGGTTTCAAACTAGGGTTTCAAATTAGGGTTAGGGTTTCAAACTAGTGTTTTACATTAGGGTTAGGGTTTCAAACTAGGGTTTCAAATTAGGGTTACGGTTTCAAACTAGGGTTTTACATTAGGGTTAGTGTTTCAAACTAGGGTTTCAAATTAGGGTTACGGTTTCAAACAAGGGTTTTACTTTAGGGTTAGGGATTCAAACTAGGGTTTTACATTAGGGTTAGGGTTACAATCTAGGGTTTTACATTAGGGTTAGGGTTTCAAACTAGGGTTTTGCATTAGGGTTAGGGATTCAAACTAGGGTTTTACGTTAGGGTTAGGGTTTCAAACTAGGGTTTTATATTAGGGTTAGGTTTTCAAACTACGGTTTCAAATTAGGGTTAGGGTTAGGGTTTCAAACTAGGGTTTAACATTAGGGTTAGGGTTACAAACTAGGGTTTTACATTAGGGTTAGGGTTTCAAACTAGGGTTTTGCATTAGGGTTAGGGTTTCAAACTAGGGTTTCAAATTAGGGTTAGGGTTTCAAACTAGTGTTTTACATTAGGGTTAGGGTTTCAAACTAGGGTTTCAAATTAGGGTTATGTTTCAAACTAGGGTTTAAAATTAGGGTTAGGGTTTCAAACTAGGGTTTTTATATTAGGGTTAGGGTTACAAACTAGGGTTTAACATTAGGGTTAGGGTTTCAAACTAGGGTTTTACATTAGGGTTAGGGTTTCAAACTAGGGTTTTACATTAGGTTTAGGGTTACAAACTAGGGTTTTACATTAGGGTTAGGGTTTCAAACAAGGGTTTTGCATTAGGGTTAGGGTTTCAAACTAGGGTTTCAAATTAGGGTTAGGGTTTCAAACTAGGGTTTCAAATTAGGGTTACGGTTTCAAACTAGGGTTTTACATTAGGGTAAGTGTTTCAAACTAGGGTTTCAAATTAGCGTTACGGTTTCAAACTAGTGTTTTACATTAGGGTTAGTGTTTCAAACTAGGGTTTTACATTAGGGTTAGGGTTACAAACTAGGGTTTTACATTAGAGTTAGGGTTTCAAACTAGGGTTTTGCATTAGGGTTAGGGATTCAAACTAGGGTTTTATATTAGGGTTAGGTTTTCAAACTACGGTTTCAAATTAGAGTTAGGGTTTCAAACTAGGGTTTAACATTAGGGTTAGGGTTTCAAACTAGGGTTTTACATTAGGGATAGGGATTCAAACTAGGGTTTTGCATTAGGGTTAGGGTTTCAAACTAGGGTTTCAAATTAGGGTTAGGGTTTCAAACTAGTGTTTTACATTAGGGTTAGGGTTTCAAACTAGGGTTTCAAATTAGGGTTACGGTTTCAAAATAGGGTTTTACATTAGAGTTAGTGTTTCAAACTAGGGTTTCAAATTAGGGTTACGGTTTCAAACTATCGTTTTACATTAGGGTTAGAGATTCAAACTAGGGTTTTACGTTAGGGTTAAGGTTTCAAACTCGGTTTTCAAATTAGGGTTAGGGTTACAAACTAGGGTTTTACATTAGGGTTAGGGCTTCAAACTAGGGTTTTACGTTAGGGTTAGGGTTTCAAACTAGGGTTTAACATTAGGGTTAGGGTTTCAAACAAGGGTTTTACATTAGGGTTAAGGCTTCAAACTAGGGTTTTACATTAGGGTTAGGGTTTCAAACTAGGGTTTTGCATTAGGGTTAGGGTTTCAAACTAGGGTTTCAAATTAGGGTTAGGGTTTCAAACTAGTGTTTTACATTAGGGTTAGGGTTTCAAACTAGGGTTTCAAATTAGGGTTACGGTTTCAAACTAGGGTTTTACATTAGGGTTAGTGTTTCAAACTAGGGTTTCAAATTAGCGTTACGGTTTCAAACTAGTGTTTTACATTAGGGTTAGGGTTTCAAACTAGGGTTTTACATTAGGGTTAGGGTTACAAACTAGGGTTTTACATTAGGGTTAGAGTTTCAAACTAGGGTTTTGCATTAGGGTTAGGGATTCAAACTAGGGTTTTACGTTAGGGTTAGGGTTTCAAACTAGGGTTTTATATTAGGGTTAGATTTTCAAACTAGGGTTTCAAATTAGGGTTAGGGTTTCAAACTAGGGTTTAACATTAGGGTTAGGGTTTCAAACTAGGGTTTCAAATTAGGGTTAGGGTTACAAAGAAGGGGTTTTAGATTAGGGTTAGGGTTTCAAACTAGGGTTTAACATTAGGGTTAGGGATTCAAACTAGAGTTTAACATTAGGCTTAGGGTTTCAAACTAGGGTTTTACATTAGTGTTAGGGTTTCAAAATAGGGTTTTACATTAGGGTTAGGGTTACAAAGAAGGGGTTTTAGATTAGGGTTAGGGTTTCAAACTAGGGTTTCAAATTAGGGTTAGGGTTTCAAACTAGTGTTTTACATTAGGGTTAGGGTTTCAAACTAGGGTTTCAAATTAGGGTTACGGTTTCAAACTAGGGTTTTACATTAGGGTTAGTGTTTCAAACTAGGGTTTCAAATTAGGGTTACGGTTTCAAACTAGGGTTTTACATTAGGGTTAGGGTTACAATCTAGGGTTTTACATTAGGGTTAGGGTTTCAAACTAGGGTTTTACATTAGGGTTAGTGTTTCAAACTAGGGTGTCAAATTAGGGTTACGGTTTCAAACTATCGTTTTACATTAGGGTTAGGGATTCAAACTAGGGTTTTACGTTAGGGTTAAGGTTTCAAACTCGGTTTTCAAATTAGGGTTAGGGTTACAAACTAGGGTTTTACATTAGGGTTAGGGCTTCAAACTAGGGTTTTACATTAGGGTTAGGGTTTCAAACTAGGGTTTTACATTAGGTTTAGGGTTACAAACTAGGGTTTTACATTAGGGTTAGGGTTTCAAACAAGGGTTTTGCATTAGGGTTAGGGTTTCAAAGTAGGGTTTCAAATTAGGGTTAGGGTTTCAAACTAGGGTTTCAAATTAGGGTTACGGTTTCAAACTAGGGTTTTACATTAGGGTAAGTGTTTCAAACTAGGGTTTCAAATTAGCGTTACGGTTTCAAACTAGTGTTTTACATTAGGGTTAGTGTTTCAAACTAGGGTTTTACATTAGGGTTAGGGTTACAAACTAGGGTTTTACATTAGAGTTAGGGTTTCAAACTAGGGTTTTGCATTAGGGTTAGGGATTCAAACTAGGGTTTTATATTAGGGTTAGGTTTTCAAACTACGGTTTCAAATTAGAGTTAGGGTTTCAAACTAGGGTTTAACATTAGGGTTAGGGTTTCAAACTAGGGTTTTACATTAGGGTTAGGGATTCAAACTAGGGTTTTGCATTAGGGTTAGGGTTTCAAACTAGGGTTTCAAATTAGGGTTAGGGTTTCAAACTAGTGTTTTACATTAGGGTTAGGGTTTCAAACTAGGGTTTCAAATTAGGGTTACGGTTTCAAAATAGGGTTTTACATTAGAGTTAGTGTTTCAAACTAGGGTTTCAAATTAGGGTTACGGTTTCAAACTATCGTTTTACATTAGGGTTAGGGATTCAAACTAGGGTTTTACGTTAGGGTTAAGGTTTCAAACTCGGTTTTCAAATTAGGGTTAGGGTTACAAACTAGGGTTTTACATTAGGGTTAGGGCTTCAAACTAGGGTTTTACGTTAGGGTTAGGGTTTCAAACTAGGGTTTAACATTAGGGTTAGGGTTTCAAACAAGGGTTTTACATTAGGGTTAATGCTTCAAACTAGGGTTTTACATTAGGGTTAGGGTTTCAAACTAGGGTTTTATATTAGGGTTAGATTTTCAAACTAGGGTTTCAAATTAGGGTTAGGGTTTCAAACTAGGGTTTAACATTAGGGTTAGGGTTTCAAACTAGGGTTTCAAATTAGGGTTAGGGTTACAAAGAAGGGGTTTTAGATTAGGGTTAGGGTTTCAAACTAGGGTTTAACATTAGGGTTAGGGATTCAAACTAGAGTTTAACATTAGGCTTAGGGTTTCAAACTAGGGTTTTACATTAGTGTTAGGGTTTCAAAATAGGGTTTTACATTAGGGTTAGGGTTACAAAGAAGGGGTTTTAGATTAGGGTTAGGGTTTCAAACTAGGGTTTCAAATTAGGGTTAGGGTTTCAAACTAGTGTTTTACATTAGGGTTAGGGTTTCAAACTAGGGTTTCAAATTAGGGTTACGGTTTCAAACTAGGGTTTTACATTAGGGTTAGTGTTTCAAACTAGGGTTTCAAATTAGGGTTACGGTTTCAAACTAGGGTTTTACTTTAGGGTTAGGGATTCAAACTAGGGTTTTACATTAGGGTTAGGGTTACAATCTAGGGTTTTACATTAGGGTTAGGGTTTCAAACTAGGGTTTTGCATTAGGGTTAGGGATTCAAACTAGGGTTTTACGTTAGGGTTAGGGTTTCAAACTAGGGTTTTATATTAGGGTTAGGGTTTCAAACTAGGGTTTAACATTAGGGTTAGGGATTCAAACTAGAGTTTAACATTAGGCTTAGGGTTTCAAACTAGGGTTTTACATTAGTGTTAGGGTTTCAAAATAGGGTTTTACATTAGGGTTAGGGTTACAAAGAAGGGGTTTTAGATTAGGGTTAGGGTTTCAAACTAGGGTTTCAAATTAGGGTTAGGGTTTCAAACTAGTGTTTTACATTAGGGTTAGGGTTTCAAACTAGGGTTTCAAATTAGGGTTACGGTTTCAAACTAGGGTTTTACATTAGGGTTAGTGTTTCAAACTAGGGTTTCAAATTAGGGTTACGGTTTCAAACAAGGGTTTTACTTTAGGGTTAGGGATTCAAACTAGGGTTTTACATTAGGGTTAGGGTTACAATCTAGGGTTTTACATTAGGGTTAGGGTTTCAAACTAGGGTTTTGCATTAGGGTTAGGGATTCAAACTAGGGTTTTACGTTAGGGTTAGGGTTTCAAACTAGGGTTTTATATTAGGGTTAGGTTTTCAAACTACGGTTTCAAATTAGGGTTAGGGTTAGGGTTTCAAACTAGGGTTTAACATTAGGGTTAGGGTTACAAACTAGGGTTTTACATTAGGGTTAGGGTTAGGGTTTCAAACTAGGGTTTAACATTAGGGTTAGGGTTACAAACTAGGGTTTTACATTAGGGTTAGGGTTTCAAACTAGGGTTTTGCATTAGGGTTAGGGTTTCAAACTAGGGTTTCAAATTAGGGTTAGGGTTTCAAACTAGTGTTTTACATTAGGGTTAGGGTTTCAAACTAGGGTTTCAAATTAGGGTTATGTTTCAAACTAGGGTTTAAAATTAGGGTTAGGGTTTCAAACTAGGGTTTTTATATTAGGGTTAGGGTTACAAACTAGGGTTTAACATTAGGGTTAGGGTTTCAAACTAGGGTTTTACATTAGGGTTAGGGTTTCAAACTAGGGTTTTACATTAGGTTTAGGGTTACAAACTAGGGTTTTACATTAGGGTTAGGGTTTCAAACAAGGGTTTTGCATTAGGGTTAGGGTTTCAAACTAGGGTTTCAAATTAGGGTTAGGGTTTCAAACTAGGGTTTCAAATTAGGGTTACGGTTTCAAACTAGGGTTTTACATTAGGGTAAGTGTTTCAAACTAGGGTTTCAAATTAGCGTTACGGTTTCAAACTAGTGTTTTACATTAGGGTTAGTGTTTCAAACTAGGGTTTTACATTAGGGTTAGGGTTACAAACTAGGGTTTTACATTAGAGTTAGGGTTTCAAACTAGGGTTTTGCATTAGGGTTAGGGATTCAAACTAGGGTTTTATATTAGGGTTAGGTTTTCAAACTACGGTTTCAAATTAGAGTTAGGGTTTCAAACTAGGGTTTAACATTAGGGTTAGGGTTTCAAACTAGGGTTTTACATTAGGGATAGGGATTCAAACTAGGGTTTTGCATTAGGGTTAGGGTTTCAAACTAGGGTTTCAAATTAGGGTTAGGGTTTCAAACTAGTGTTTTACATTAGGGTTAGGGTTTCAAACTAGGGTTTCAAATTAGGGTTACGGTTTCAAAATAGGGTTTTACATTAGAGTTAGTGTTTCAAACTAGGGTTTCAAATTAGGGTTACGGTTTCAAACTATCGTTTTACATTAGGGTTAGGGATTCAAACTAGGGTTTTACGTTAGGGTTAAGGTTTCAAACTAGGGTTTAACATTAGGGTTAGGGTTTCAAACAAGGGTTTTACATTAGGGTTAAGGCTTCAAACTAGGGTTTTACATTAGGGTTAGGGTTTCAAACTAGGGTTTTGCATTAGGGTTAGGGTTTCAAACTAGGGTTTCAAATTAGGGTTAGGGTTTCAAACTAGTGTTTTACATTAGGGTTAGGGTTTCAAACTAGGGTTTCAAATTAGGGTTACGGTTTCAAACTAGGGTTTTACATTAGGGTTAGTGTTTCAAACTAGGGTTTCAAATTAGCGTTACGGTTTCAAACTAGTGTTTTACATTAGGGTTAGGGTTTCAAACTAGGGTTTTACATTAGGGTTAGGGTTACAAACTAGGGTTTTACATTAGGGTTAGAGTTTCAAACTAGGGTTTTGCATTAGGGTTAGGGATTCAAACTAGGGTTTTACGTTAGGGTTAGGGTTTCAAACTAGGGTTTTATATTAGGGTTAGATTTTCAAACTAGGGTTTCAAATTAGGGTTAGGGTTTCAAACTAGGGTTTAACATTAGGGTTAGGGTTTCAAACTAGGGTTTCAAATTAGGGTTAGGGTTACAAAGAAGGGGTTTTAGATTAGGGTTAGGGTTTCAAACTAGGGTTTAACATTAGGGTTAGGGATTCAAACTAGAGTTTAACATTAGGCTTAGGGTTTCAAACTAGGGTTTTACATTAGTGTTAGGGTTTCAAAATAGGGTTTTACATTAGGGTTAGGGTTACAAAGAAGGGGTTTTAGATTAGGGTTAGGGTTTCAAACTAGGGTTTCAAATTAGGGTTAGGGTTTCAAACTAGTGTTTTACATTAGGGTTAGGGTTTCAAACTAGGGTTTCAAATTAGGGTTACGGTTTCAAACTAGGGTTTTACATTAGGGTTAGTGTTTCAAACTAGGGTTTCAAATTAGGGTTACGGTTTCAAACTAGGGTTTTACATTAGGGTTAGGGTTACAATCTAGGGTTTTACATTAGGGTTAGGGTTTCAAACTAGGGTTTTACATTAGGGTTAGTGTTTCAAACTAGGGTGTCAAATTAGGGTTACGGTTTCAAACTATCGTTTTACATTAGGGTTAGGGATTCAAACTAGGGTTTTACGTTAGGGTTAAGGTTTCAAACTCGGTTTTCAAATTAGGGTTAGGGTTACAAACTAGGGTTTTACATTAGGGTTAGGGCTTCAAACTAGGGTTTTACATTAGGGATAGGGTTTCAAACTAGGGTTTTACATTAGGTTTAGGGTTACAAACTAGGGTTTTACATTAGGGTTAGGGTTTCAAACAAGGGTTTTGCATTAGGGTTAGGGTTTCAAAGTAGGGTTTCAAATTAGGGTTAGGGTTTCAAACTAGGGTTTCAAATTAGGGTTACGGTTTCAAACTAGGGTTTTACATTAGGGTAAGTGTTTCAAACTAGGGTTTCAAATTAGCGTTACGGTTTCAAACTAGTGTTTTACATTAGGGTTAGTGTTTCAAACTAGGGTTTTACATTAGGGTTAGGGTTACAAACTAGGGTTTTACATTAGAGTTAGGGTTTCAAACTAGGGTTTTGCATTAGGGTTAGGGATTCAAACTAGGGTTTTATATTAGGGTTAGGTTTTCAAACTACGGTTTCAAATTAGAGTTAGGGTTTCAAACTAGGGTTTAACATTAGGGTTAGGGTTTCAAACTAGGGTTTTACATTAGGGTTAGGGATTCAAACTAGGGTTTTGCATTAGGGTTAGGGTTTCAAACTAGGGTTTCAAATTAGGGTTAGGGTTTCAAACTAGTGTTTTACATTAGGGTTAGGGTTTCAAACTAGGGTTTCAAATTAGGGTTACGGTTTCAAAATAGGGTTTTACATTAGAGTTAGTGTTTCAAACTAGGGTTTCAAATTAGGGTTACGGTTTCAAACTATCGTTTTACATTAGGGTTAGGGATTCAAACTAGGGTTTTACGTTAGGGTTAAGGTTTCAAACTCGGTTTTCAAATTAGGGTTAGGGTTACAAACTAGGGTTTTACATTTGGGTTAGGGCTTCAAACTAGGGTTTTACGTTAGGGTTAGGGTTTCAAACTAGGGTTTAACATTAGGGTTAGGGTTTCAAACAAGGGTTTTACATTAGGGTTAATGCTTCAAACTAGGGTTTTACATTAGGGTTAGGGTTTCAAACTAGGGTTTTGCATTAGGGTTAGGGTTTCAAACTAGGGTTTCAAATTAGGGTTAGGGTTTCAAACTAGTGTTTTACATTAGGGTTAGTGTTTCAAACTAGGGTTTCAAATTAGCGTTACGGTTTCAAACTAGTGTTTTACATTAGGGTTAGGGTTTCAAACTAGGGTTTTACATTAGGGTTAGGGTTACAAACTAGGGTTTTACATTAGGGTTAGAGTTTCAAACTAGGGTTTTGCATTAGGGTTAGGGATTCAAACTAGGGTTTTACGTTAGGGTTAGGGTTTCAAACTAGGGTTTTATATTAGGGTTAGATTTTCAAACTAGGGTTTCAAATTAGGGTTAGGGTTTCAAACTAGGGTTTAACATTAGGGTTAGGGTTTCAAACTAGGGTTTCAAATTAGGGTTAGGGTTACAAAGAAGGGGTTTTAGATTAGGGTTAGGGTTTCAAACTAGGGTTTAACATTAGGGTTAGGGATTCAAACTAGAGTTTAACATTAGGCTTAGGGTTTCAAACTAGGGTTTTACATTAGTGTTAGGGTTTAAAAATAGGGTTTTACATTAGGGTTAGGGTTACAAAGAAGGGGTTTTAGATTAGGGTTAGGGTTTCAAACTAGGGTTTCAAATTAGGGTTAGGGTTTCAAACTAGTGTTTTACATTAGGGTTAGGGTTTCAAACTAGGGTTTCAAATTAGGGTTACGGTTTCAAACTAGGGTTTTACATTAGGGTTAGTGTTTCAAACTAGGGTTTCAAATTAGGGTTACGGTTTCAAACTAGGGTTTTACATTAGGGTTAGGGATTCAAACTAGGGTTTTACATTAGGGTTAGGGTTACAATCTAGGGTTTTACATTAGGGTTAGGGTTTCAAACTAGGGTTTTGCATTAGGGTTAGGGATTCAAACTAGGGTTTTACGTTAGGGTTAGGGTTTCAAACTAGGGTTTTATATTAGGGTTAGGTTTTCAAACTACGGTTTCAAATTAGGGTTAGGGTTAGGGTTTCAAACTAGGGTTTAACATTAGGGTTAGGGTTACAAACTAGGGTTTTACATTAGGGTAAGGGTTTCAAACTAGGGTTTTGCATTAGGGTTAGGGTTTCAAACTAGGGTTTCAAATTAGGGTTAGGGTTTCAAACTAGTGTTTTACATTAGGGTTAGGGTTTCAAACTAGGGTTTCAAATTAGGGTTATGTTTCAAACTAGGGTTTAAAATTAGGGTTAGGGTTTCAAACTAGGGTTTTTATATTAGGGTTAGGGTTACAAACTAGGGTTTAACATTAGGGTTAGGGTTTCAAACTAGGGTTTTACATTAGGGTTAGGGTTTCAAACTAGGGTTTTACATTAGGTTTAGGGTTACAAACTAGGGTTTTACATTAGGGTTAGGGTTTCAAACAAGGGTTTTGCATTAGGGTTAGGGTTTCAAACTAGGGTTTCAAATTAGGGTTAGGGTTTCAAACTAGGGTTTCAAATTAGGGTTACGGTTTCAAACTAGGGTTTTACATTAGGGTAAGTGTTTCAAACTAGGGTTTCAAATTAGCGTTACGGTTTCAAACTAGTGTTTTACTTTAGGGTTAGTGTTTCAAACTAGGGTTTTACATTAGGGTTAGGGTTACAAACTAGGGTTTTACATTAGAGTTAGGGTTTCAAACTAGGGTTTTGCATTAGGGTTAGGGATTCAAACTAGGGTTTTATATTAGGGTTAGGTTTTCAAACTACGGTTTCAAATTAGAGTTAGGGTTTCAAACTAGGGTTTAACATTAGGGTTAGGGTTTCAAACTAGGGTTTTACATTAGGTTTAGGGATTCAAACTAGGGTTTTGCATTAGGGTTAGGGTTTCAAACTAGGGTTTCAAATTAGGGTTAGGGTTTCAAACTAGTGTTTTACATTAGGGTTAGGGTTTCAAACTAGGGTTTCAAATTAGGGTTACGGTTTCAAAATAGGGTTTTACATTAGAGTTAGTGTTTCAAACTAGGGTTTCAAATTAGGGTTACGATTTCAAACTATCGTTTTACATTAGGGTTAGGGATTCAAACTAGGGTTTTACGTTAGGGTTAAGGTTTCAAACTCGGTTTTCAAATTAGGGTTAGGGTTACAAACTAGGGTTTTACATTAGGGTTAGGGCTTCAAACTAGGGTTTTACGTTAGGGTTAGGGTTTCAAACTAGGGTTTAACATTAGGGTTAGGGTTTCAAACAAGGGTTTTACATTAGGGTTAATGCTTCAAACTAGGGTTTTACATTAGGGTTAGGGTTTCAAACTAGGGTTTTGCATTAGGGTTAGGGTTTCAAACTAGGGTTTCAAATTAGGGTTAGGGTTTCAAACTAGTGTTTTACATTAGGGTTAGGGTTTCAAACTAGGGTTTCAAATTAGGGTTACGGTTTCAAACTAGGGTTTTACATTAGGGTTAGTGTTTCAAACTAGGGTTTCAAATTAGGGTTACGGTTTCAAACTATCGTTTTACATTAGGGTTAGGGATTCAAACTAGGGTTTTACGTTAGGGTTAAGGTTTCAAACTCGGTTTTCAAATTAGGGTTAGGGTTACAAACTAGGGTTTTACATTAGGGTTAGGGCTTCAAACTAGGGTTTTACGTTAGGGTTAGGGTTTCAAACTAGGGTTTAACATTAGGGTTAGGGTTTCAAACAAGGGTTTTACATTAGGGTTAATGCTTCAAACTAGGGTTTTACATTAGGGTTAGGGTTTCAAACTAGGGTTTTATATTAGGGTTAGATTTTCAAACTAGGGTTTCAAATTAGGGTTAGGGTTTCAAACTAGGGTTTAACATTAGGGTTAGGGTTTCAAACTAGGGTTTCAAATTAGGGTTAGGGTTACAAAGAAGGGGTTTTAGATTAGGGTTAGGGTTTCAAACTAGGGTTTAACATTAGGGTTAGGGATTCAAACTAGAGTTTAACATTAGGCTTAGGGTTTCAAACTAGGGTTTTACATTAGTGTTAGGGTTTCAAAATAGGGTTTTACATTAGGGTTAGGGTTACAAAGAAGGGGTTTTAGATTAGGGTTAGGGTTTCAAACTAGGGTTTCAAATTAGGGTTAGGGTTTCAAACTAGTGTTTTACATTAGGGTTAGGGTTTCAAACTAGGGTTTCAAATTAGGGTTACGGTTTCAAACTAGGGTTTTACATTAGGGTTAGTGTTTCAAACTAGGGTTTCAAATTAGGGTTACGGTTTCAAACTAGGGTTTTACTTTAGGGTTAGGGATTCAAACTAGGGTTTTACATTAGGGTTAGGGTTACAATCTAGGGTTTTACATTAGGGTTAGGGTTTCAAACTAGGGTTTTGCATTAGGGTTAGGGATTCAAACTAGGGTTTTACGTTAGGGTTAGGGTTTCAAACTAGGGTTTTATATTAGGGTTAGGTTTTCAAACTACGGTTTCAAATTAGGGTTAGGGTTTCAAACTAGGGTTTTGCATTAGGGTTAGGGATTCAAACTAGGGTTTTACGTTAGGGTTAGGGTTTCAAACTAGGGTTTTATATTAGGGTTAGGTTTTCAAACTACGGTTTTAAATTAGGGTTAGGGTTAGGGTTTCAAACTAGGGTTTAACATTAGGGTTAGGGTTACAAACTAGGGTTTTACATTAGGGTTAGGGTTTCAAACTAGGGTTTTGCATTAGGGTTAGGGTTTCAAACTAGGGTTTCAAATTAGGGTTAGGGTTTCAAACTAGTGTTTTACATTAGGGTTAGGGTTTCAAACTAGGGTTTCAAATTAGGGTTATGTTTCAAACTAGGGTTTAAAATTAGGGTTAGGGTTTCAAACTAGGGTTTTTATATTAGGGTTAGGGTTACAAACTAGGGTTTAACATTAGGGTTAGGGTTTCAAACTAGGGTTTTACATTAGGGTTAGGGTTTCAAACTAGGGTTTTACATTAGGTTTAGGGTTACAAACTAGGGTTTTACATTAGGGTTAGGGTTTCAAACAAGGGTTTTGCATTAGGGTTAGGGTTTCAAACTAGGGTTTCAAATTAGGGTTAGGGTTTCAAACTAGGGTTTCAAATTAGGGTTACGGTTTCAAACTAGGGTTTTACATTAGGGTAAGTGTTTCAAACTAGGGTTTCAAATTAGCGTTACGGTTTCAAACTAGTGTTTTACATTAGGGTTAGTGTTTCAAACTAGGGTTTTACATTAGGGTTAGGGTTACAAACTAGGGTTTTACATTAGAGTTAGGGTTTCAAACTAGGGTTTTGCATTAGGGTTAGGGATTCAAACTAGGGTTTTATATTAGGGTTAGGTTTTCAAACTACGGTTTCAAATTAGAGTTAGGGTTTCAAACTAGGGTTTAACATTAGGGTTAGGGTTTCAAACTAGGGTTTTACATTAGGGTTAGGGATTCAAACTAGGGTTTTCCATTAGGGTTAGGGTTTCAAACTAGGGTTTCAAATTAGGGTTAGGGTTTCAAACTAGTCTTTTACATTAGGGTTAGGGTTTCAAACTAGGGTTTCAAATTAGGGTTACGGTTTCAAAATAGGGTTTTACATTAGAGTTAGTGTTTCAAACTAGGGTTTCAAATTAGGGTTACGGTTTCAAACTATCGTTTTACATTAGGGTTAGGGATTCAAACTAGGGTTTTACGTTAGGGTTAAGGTTTCAAACTCGGTTTTCAAATTAGGGTTAGGGTTACAAACTAGGGTTTTACATTAGGGTTAGGGCTTCAAACTAGGGTTTTACGTTAGGGTTAGGGTTTCAAACTAGGGTTTAACATTAGGGTTAGGGTTTCAAACAAGGGTTTTACATTAGGGTTAATGCTTCAAACTAGGGTTTTACATTAGGGTTAGGGTTTCAAACTAGGGTTTTGCATTAGGGTTAGGGTTTCAAACTAGGGTTTCAAATTAGGGTTAGGGTTTCAAACTAGTGTTTTACATTAGGGTTAGGGTTTCAAACTAGGGTTTCAAATTAGGGTTACGGTTTCAAACTAGTGTTTTACATTAGGGTTAGGGTTTCAAACTAGGGTTTTACATTAGGGTTAGGGTTACAAACTAGGGTTTTACATTAGGGTTAGAGTTTCAAACTAGGGTTTTGCACTAGGGTTAGGGATTCAAACTAGGGTTTCAAATTAGGGTTAGGGTTTCAAACTAGGGTTTCAAATTAGGGTTAGGGTTACAAAGAAGGGGTTTTAGATTAGGGTTAGGGTTTCAAACTAGGGTTTAACATTAGGGTTAGGGATTCAAACTAGAGTTTAACATTAGGCTTAGGGTTTCAAACTAGGGTTTTACATTAGTGTTAGGGTTTCAAACTAGGGTTTTACATTAGGGTTAGGGTTACAAAGAAGGGGTTTTAGATTAGGGTTAGGGTTTCAAACTAGGGTTTCAAATTAGTGTTAGGGTTTCAAACTAGTGTTTTACATTAGGGTTAGGGTTTCAAACTAGGGTTTCAAATTAGGGTTACGGTTTCAAACTAGGGTTTTACATTAGGGTTAGTGTTTCAAACTAGGGTTTCAAATTAGGGTTACGGTTTCAAACTAGGGTTTTACATTAGGGTTAGGGATTCAAACTAGGGTTTTACATTAGGGTTAGGGCTTCAAACTAGGGTTTTACGTTAGGGTTAGGGTTTCAAACTAGGGTTTAACATTAGGGTTAGGGTTTCAAACAAGGGTTTTACATTAGGGTTAATGCTTCAAACTAGGGTTTTACATTAGGGTTAGGGTTTCAAACTAGGGTTTTGCATTAGGGTTAGGGTTTCAAACTAGGGTTTCAAATTAGGGTTAGGGTTTCAAACTAGTGTTTTACATTAGGGTTAGGGTTTCAAACTAGGGTTTCAAATTAGGGTTACGGTTTCAAACTAGGGTTTTACATTAGGGTTAGTGTTTCAAACTAGGGTTTCAAATTAGCGTTACGGTTTCAAACTAGTGTTTTACATTAGGGTTAGGGTTTCAAACTAGGGTTTTACATTAGGGTTAGGGTTACAAACTAGGGTTTTACATTAGGGTTAGAGTTTCAAACTAGGGTTTTGCATTAGGGTTAGGGATTCAAACTAGGGTTTTACGTTAGGGTTAGGGTTTCAAACTAGGGTTTTATATTAGGGTTAGATTTTCAAACTAGGGTTTCAAATTAGGGTTAGGGTTTCAAACTAGGGTTTAACATTAGGGTTAGGGTTTCAAACTAGGGTTTCAAATTAGGGTTAGGGTTACAAAGAAGGGGTTTTAGATTAGGGTTAGGGTTTCAAACTAGGGTTTAACATTAGGGTTAGGGATTCAAACTAGAGTTTAACATTAGGCTTAGGGTTTCAAACTAGGGTTTTACATTAGTGTTAGGGTTTCAAACTAGGGTTTTACATTAGGGTTAGCGTTACAAAGAAGGGGTTTTAGATTAGGGTTAGGGTTTCAAACTAGGGTTTCAAATTAGGGTTAGGGTTTCAAACTAGTGTTTTACATTAGGGTTAGGGTTTCAAACTAGGGTTTCAAATTAGGGTTACGGTTTCAAACTATCGTTTTACATTAGGGTTAGGGATTCAAACTAGGGTTTTACGTTAGGGTTAAGGTTTCAAACTCGGTTTTCAAATTAGGGTTAGGGTTACAAACTAGGGTTTTACATTAGGGTTAGGGCTTCAAACTAGGGTTTTACGTTAGGGTTAGGGTTTCAAACTAGGGTTTAACATTAGGGTTAGGGTTTCAAACAAGGGTTTTACATTAGGGTTAATGCTTCAAACTAGGGTTTTACATTAGGGTTAGGGTTTCAAACTAGGGTTTCATATTAGGGTTAGATTTTCAAACTAGGGTTTCAAATTAGGGTTAGGGTTTCAAACTAGGGTTTAACATTAGGGTTAGGGTTTCAAACTAGGGTTTCAAATTAGGGTTAGGGTTACAAAGAAGGGGTTTTAGATTAGGGTTAGGGTTTCAAACTAGGGTTTAACATTAGGGTTAGGGATTCAAACTAGAGTTTAACATTAGGCTTAGGGTTTCAAACTAGGGTTTTACATTAGTGTTAGGGTTTCAAAATAGGGTTTTACATTAGGGTTAGGGTTACAAAGAAGGGGTTTTAGATTAGGGTTAGGGTTTCAAACTAGGGTTTCAAATTAGGGTTAGGGTTTCAAACTAGTGTTTTACATTAGGGTTAGGGTTTCAAACTAGGGTTTCAAATTAGGGTTACGGTTTCAAACTAGGGTTTTACATTAGGGTTAGTGTTTCAAACTAGGGTTTCAAATTAGGGTTACGGTTTCAAACTAGGGTTTTACTTTAGGGTTAGGGATTCAAACTAGGGTTTTACATTAGGGTTAGGGTTACAATCTAGGGTTTTACATTAGGGTTAGGGTTTCAAACTAGGGTTTTGCATTAGGGTTAGGGATTCAAACTAGGGTTTTACGTTAGGGTTAGGGTTTCAAACTAGGGTTTTATATTAGGGTTAGGTTTTCAAACTACGGTTTCAAATTAGGGTTAGGGTTTCAAACTAGGGTTTTGCATTAGGGTTAGGGATTCAAACTAGGGTTTTACGTTAGGGTTAGGGTTTCAAACTAGGGTTTTATATTAGGGTTAGGTTTTCAAACTACGGTTTCAAATTAGGGTTAGGGTTAGGGTTTCAAACTAGGGTTTAACATTAGGGTTAGGGTTACAAACTAGGGTTTTACATTACGGTTAGGGTTTCAAACTAGGGTTTCAAATTAGGGTTAGGGTTTCAAACTAGGGTTTAACATTAGGGTTAGGGTTTCAAACTAGGGTTTCAAATTAGGGTTAGGGTTACAAAGAAGGGGTTTTAGATTAGGGTTAGGGTTTCAAACTAGGGTTTAACATTAGGGTTAGGGATTCAAACTAGAGTTTAACATTAGGCTTAGGGTTTCAAACTAGGGTTTTACATTAGTGTTAGGGTTTCAAACTAGGGTTTTACATTAGGGTTAGCGTTACAAAGAAGGGGTTTTAGATTAGGGTTAGGGTTTCAAACTAGGGTTTCAAATTAGGGTTAGGGTTTCAAACTAGTGTTTTACATTAGGGTTAGGGTTTCAAACTAGGGTTTCAAATTAGGGTTACGGTTTCAAACTATCGTTTTACATTAGGGTTAGGGATTCAAACTAGGGTTTTACGTTAGGGTTAAGGTTTCAAACTCGGTTTTCAAATTAGGGTTAGGGTTACAAACTAGGGTTTTACATTAGGGTTAGGGCTTCAAACTAGGGTTTTACGTTAGGGTTAGGGTTTCAAACTAGGGTTTAACATTAGGGTTAGGGTTTCAAACAAGGGTTTTACATTAGGGTTAATGCTTCAAACTAGGGTTTTACATTAGGGTTAGGGTTTCAAACTAGGGTTTCATATTAGGGTTAGATTTTCAAACTAGGGTTTCAAATTAGGGTTAGGGTTTCAAACTAGGGTTTAACATTAGGGTTAGGGTTTCAAACTAGGGTTTCAAATTAGGGTTAGGGTTACAAAGAAGGGGTTTTAGATTAGGGTTAGGGTTTCAAACTAGGGTTTAACATTAGGGTTAGGGATTCAAACTAGAGTTTAACATTAGGCTTAGGGTTTCAAACTAGGGTTTTACATTAGTGTTAGGGTTTCAAAATAGGGTTTTACATTAGGGTTAGGGTTACAAAGAAGGGGTTTTAGATTAGGGTTAGGGTTTCAAACTAGGGTTTCAAATTAGGGTTAGGGTTTCAAACTAGTGTTTTACATTAGGGTTAGGGTTTCAAACTAGGGTTTCAAATTAGGGTTACGGTTTCAAACTAGGGTTTTACATTAGGGTTAGTGTTTCAAACTAGGGTTTCAAATTAGGGTTACGGTTTCAAACTAGGGTTTTACTTTAGGGTTAGGGATTCAAACTAGGGTTTTACATTAGGGTTAGGGTTACAATCTAGGGTTTTACATTAGGGTTAGGGTTTCAAACTAGGGTTTTGCATTAGGGTTAGGGATTCAAACTAGGGTTTTACGTTAGGGTTAGGGTTTCAAACTAGGGTTTTATATTAGGGTTAGGTTTTCAAACTACGGTTTCAAATTAGGGTTAGGGTTTCAAACTAGGGTTTTGCATTAGGGTTAGGGATTCAAACTAGGGTTTTACGTTAGGGTTAGGGTTTCAAACTAGGGTTTTATATTAGGGTTAGGTTTTCAAACTACGGTTTCAAATTAGGGTTAGGGTTAGGGTTTCAAACTAGGGTTTAACATTAGGGTTAGGGTTACAAACTAGGGTTTTACATTACGGTTAGGGTTTCAAACTAGGGTTTTGCATTAGGGTTAGGGTTTCAAACTAGGGTTTCAAATTAGGGTTAGGGTTTCAAACTAGTGTTTTACATTAGGGTTAGGGTTTCAAACTAGGGTTTCAAATTAGGGTTATGTTTCAAACTAGGGTTTAAAATTAGGGTTAGGGTTTCAAACTAGGGTTTTTATATTAGGGTTAGGGTTACAAACTAGGGTTTAACATTAGGGTTAGGGTTTCAAACTAGGGTTTTACATTAGGGTTAGGGTTTCAAACTAGGGTTTTACATTAGGTTTAGGGTTACAAACTAGGGTTTTACATTAGGGTTAGGGTTTCAAACAAGGGTTTTGCATTAGGGTTAGGGTTTCAAACTAGGGTTTCAAATTAGGGTTAGGGTTTCAAACTAGGGTTTCAAATTAGGGTTACGGTTTCAAACTAGGGTTTTACATTAGGGTAAGTGTTTCAAACTAGGGTTTCAAATTAGCGTTACGGTTTCAAACTAGTGTTTTACATTAGGGTTAGTGTTTCAAACTAGGGTTTTACATTAGGGTTAGGGTTACAAACTAGGGTTTTACATTAGAGTTAGGGTTTCAAACTAGGGTTTTGCATTAGGGTTAGGGATTCAAACTAGGGTTTTATATTAGGGTTAGGTTTTCAAACTACGGTTTCAAATTAGAGTTAGGGTTTCAAACTAGGGTTTAACATTAGGGTTAGGGTTTCAAACTAGGGTTTTACATTAGGGTTAGGGATTCAAACTAGGGTTTTGCATTAGGGTTAGGGTTTCAAACTAGGGTTTCAAATTAGGGTTAGGGTTTCAAACTAGTCTTTTACATTAGGGTTAGGGTTTCAAACTAGGGTTTCAAATTAGGGTTACGGTTTCAAAATAGGGTTTTACATTAGAGTTAGTGTTTCAAACTAGGGTTTCAAATTCGGGTTACGGTTTCAAACTATCGTTTTACATTAGGGTTAGGGATTCAAACTAGGGTTTTACGTTAGGGTTAAGGTTTTAAACTCGGTTTTCAAATTAGGGTTAGGGTTACAAACTAGGGTTTTACATTAGGGTTAGGGCTTCAAACTAGGGTTTTACGTTAGGGTTAGGGTTTCAAACTAGGGTTTAACATTAGGGTTAGGGTTTCAAACAAGGGTTTTACATTAGGGTTAATGCTTCAAACTAGGGTTTTACATTAGGGTTAGGGTTTCAAACTAGGGTTTTGCATTAGGGTTAGGGTTTCAAACTAGGGTTTCAAATTAGGGTTAGGGTTTCAAACTAGTGTTTTACATTAGGGTTAGGGTTTCAAACTAGGGTTTCAAATTAGGGTTACGGTTTCAAACTAGTGTTTTACATTAGGGTTAGGGTTTCAAACTAGGGTTTTACATTAGGGTTAGGGTTACAAACTAGGGTTTTACATTAGGGTTAGAGTTTCAAACTAGGGTTTTGCATTAGGGTTAGGGATTCAAACTAGGGTTTCAAATTAGGGTTAGGGTTTCAAACTAGGGTTTCAAATTAGGGTTAGGGTTACAAAGAAGGGGTTTTAGATTAGGGTTAGGGTTTCAAACTAGGGTTTAACATTAGGGTTAGGGATTCAAACTAGAGTTTAACATTAGGCTTAGGGTTTCAAACTAGGGTTTTACATTAGTGTTAGGGTTTCAAACTAGGGTTTTACATTAGGGTTAGGGTTACAAAGAAGGGGTTTTAGATTAGGGTTAGGGTTTCAAACTAGGGTTTCAAATTAGGGTTAGGGTTTCAAACTAGTGTTTTACATTAGGGTTAGGGTTTCAAACTAGGGTTTCAAATTAGGGTTACGGTTTCAAACTAGGGTTTTACATTAGGGTTAGTGTTTCAAACTAGGGTTTCAAATTAGGGTTACGGTTTCAAACTAGGGTTTTACATTAGGGTTAGGGATTCAAACTAGGGTTTTACATTAGGGTTAGGGCTTCAAACTAGGGTTTTACGTTAGGGTTAGGGTTTCAAACTAGGGTTTAACATTAGGGTTAGGGTTTCAAACAAGGGTTTTACATTAGGGTTAATGCTTCAAACTAGGGTTTTACATTAGGGTTAGGGTTTCAAACTAGGGTTTTGCATTAGGGTTAGGGTTTCAAACTAGGGTTTCAAATTAGGGTTAGGGTTTCAAACTAGTGTTTTACATTAGGGTTAGGGTTTCAAACTAGGGTTTCAAATTAGGGTTACGGTTTCAAACTAGGGTTTTACATTAGGGTTAGTGTTTCAAACTAGGGTTTCAAATTAGCGTTACGGTTTCAAACTAGTGTTTTACATTAGGGTTAGGGTTTCAAACTAGGGTTTTACATTAGGGTTAGGGTTACAAACTAGGGTTTTACATTAGGGTTAGAGTTTCAAACTAGGGTTTTGCATTAGGGTTAGGGATTCAAACTAGGGTTTTACGTTAGGGTTAGGGTTTCAAACTAGGGTTTTATATTAGGGTTAGATTTTCAAACTAGGGTTTCAAATTAGGGTTAGGGTTTCAAACTAGGGTTTAACATTAGGGTTAGGGTTTCAAACTAGGGTTTCAAATTAGGGTTAGGGTTACAAAGAAGGGGTTTTAGATTAGGGTTAGGGTTTCAAACTAGGGTTTAACATTAGGGTTAGGGATTCAAACTAGAGTTTAACATTAGGCTTAGGGTTTCAAACTAGGGTTTTACATTAGTGTTAGGGTTTCAAACTAGGGTTTTACATTAGGGTTAGGGTAACAAAGAAGGGGTTTTAGATTAGGGTTAGGGTTTCAAACTAGGGTTTCAAATTAGGGTTAGGGTTTCAAACTAGTGTTTTACATTAGGGTTAGGGTTTCAAACTAGGGTTTCAAATTAGGGTTACGGTTTCAAACTAGGGTTTTACATTAGGGTTAGTGTTTCAAACTAGGGTTTCAAATTAGGGTTACGGTTTCAAACTAGGGTTTTACATTAGGGTTAGGGATTCAAACTAGGGTTTTACATTAGGGTTAGGGTTGCAATCTAGGGTTTTACATTAGGGTTAGGGTTTCAAACTAGGGTTTTGCATTAGGGTTAGGGATTCAAACTAGGGTTTTACGTTAGGGTTAGGGTTTCAAACTAGGGTTTTATATTAGGGTTAGGTTTTCAAACTACGGTTTCAAATTAGGGTTAGGGTTTCAAACTAGGGTTTAACATTAGGGTTAGGGTTACAAACTAGGGTTTTACATTAGGGTTAGGGTTTCAAACTAGGGTTTTACATTAGGGTTAGGGTTTCAAACAAGGGTTTTGCATTAGGGTTAGGGTTTCAAACTAGGGTTTCAAATTAGGGTTAGGGTTTCAAACTAGGGTTTCAAATTAGGGTTACGGTTTCAAACTAGGGTTTTACATTAGGGTAAGTGTTTCAAACTAGGGTTTCAAATTAGCGTTACGGTTTCAAACTAGTGTTTTACATTAGGGTTAGTGTTTCAAACTAGGGTTTTACATTAGGGTTAGGGTTACAAACTAGGGTTTTACATTAGAGTTAGGGTTTCAAACTAGGGTTTTGCATTAGGGTTAGGGATTCAAACTAGGGTTTTATATTAGGGTTAGGTTTTCAAACTACGGTTTCAAATTAGAGTTAGGGTTTCAAACTAGGGTTTAACATTAGGGTTAGGGTTTCAAACTAGGGTTTTACATTAGGGTTAGGGATTCAAACTAGGGTTTTGCATTAGGGTTAGGGTTTCAAACTAGGGTTTCAAATTAGGGTTAGGGTTTCAAACTAGTGTTTTACATTAGGGTTAGGGTTTCAAACTAGGGTTTCAAATTAGGGTTACGGTTTCAAAATAGGGTTTTACATTAGAGTTAGTGTTTCAAACTAGGGTTTCAAATTAGGGTTACGGTTTCAAACTATCGTTTTACATTAGGGTTAGGGATTCAAACTAGGGTTTTACGTTAGGGTTAAGGTTTCAAACTCGGTTTTCAAATTAGGGTTAGGGTTACAAACTAGGGTTTTACATTAGGGTTAGGGCTTCAAACTAGGGTTTTACGTTAGGGTTAGGGTTTCAAACTAGGGTTTAACATTAGGGTTAGGGTTTCAAACAAGGGTTTTACATTAGGGTTAATGCTTCAAACTAGGGTTTTACATTAGGGTTAGGGTTTCAAACTAGGGTTTTACATTAGGGTTAGGGTTACAAACTAGGGTTTTACATTAGGGTTAGGGTTTCAAACTAGGGTTTTGCATTAGGGTTAGGGTTACAAACTAGGGTTTACCATTAGGGTTAGGGTTTCAAACTAGGGTTTTACATTATGGTTAGGGTTTCAAACTAGGGTTTTACATTAGGGTTAATGCTTCAAACTAGGGTTTTACATTATGGTTAGGGTTTCAAACTAGGGTTTTACATTAGGGTTAATGCTTCAAACTAGGGTTTTACATTAGGGTTAGAGTTTCAAACTAGGGTTTTGCATTAGGGTTAGGGATTCAAACTAGGGTTTTACATTAGGGTTAGGGTTTCAAACTAGGGTTTTATATTAGGGTTAGATTTTCAAACTAGGGTTTCAAATTAGGGTTATGGTTTCAAACTAGGGTTTAACATTAGGGTTAGGGTTTCAAACTAGGGTTTCAAATTAGGGTTAGGGTTACAAAGAAGGGGTTTTAGATTAGGGTTAGGGTTTCAAACTAGGGTTTAACATTAGGGTTAGGGATTCAAACTAGAGTTTAACATTAGGCTTAGGGTTTCAAACTAGGGTTTTACATTAGTGTTAGGGTTTCAAACTAGGGTTTTACATTAGGGTTAGGGTTACAAAGAAGGGGTTTTAGATTAGGGTTAGGGTTTCAAACTAGGGTTTCAAATTAGGGTTAGGGTTTCAAACTAGTGTTTTACATTAGGGTTAGGGTTTCAAACTAGGGTTTCAAATTAGGGTTACGGTTTCAAACTAGGGTTTTACATTAGGGTTAGTGTTTCAAACTAGGGTTTCAAATTAGGGTTACGGTTTCAAACTAGGGTTTTACATTAGGGTTAGGGATTCAAACTAGGGTTTTACATTAGGGTTAGGGCTTCAAACTAGGGTTTTACGTTAGGGTTAGGGTTTCAAACTAGGGTTTAACATTAGGGTTAGGGTTTCAAACAAGGGTTTTACATTAGGGTTAATGCTTCAAACTAGGGTTTTACATTAGGGTTAGGGTTTCAAACTAGGGTTTTGCATTAGGGTTAGGGTTTCAAACTAGGGTTTCAAATTAGGGTTAGGGTTTCAAACTAGTGTTTTACATTAGGGTTAGGGTTTCAAACTAGGGTTTCAAATTAGGGTTACGGTTTCAAACTAGGGTTTTACATTAGGGTTAGTGTTTCAAACTAGGGTTTCAAATTAGCGTTACGGTTTCAAACTAGTGTTTTACATTAGGGTTAGGGTTTCAAACTAGGGTTTTACATTAGGGTTAGGGTTACAAACTAGGGTTTTACATTAGGGTTAGAGTTTCAAACTAGGGTTTTGCATTAGGGTTAGGGATTCAAACTAGGGTTTTACGTTAGGGTTTAGGGTTTCAAACTAGGGTTTTATATTAGGGTTAGATTTTCAAACTAGGGTTTCAAATTAGGGTTAGGGTTTCAAACTAGGGTTTAACATTAGGGTTCGGGTTTCAAACTAGGGTTTCAAATTAGGGTTAGGGTTACAAAGAAGGGGTTTTAGATTAGGGTTAGGGTTTCAAACTAGGGTTTAACATTAGGGTTAGGGATTCAAACTAGAGTTTAACATTAGGCTTAGGGTTTCAAACTAGGGTTTTACATTAGTGTTAGGGTTTCAAACTAGGGTTTTACATTAGGGTTAGGGTTACAAAGAAGGGGTTTTAGATTAGGGTTAGGGTTTCAAACTAGGGTTTCAAATTAGGGTTACGGTTTCAAACTAGGGTTTTACATTAGGGTTAGGGATTCAAACTAGGGTTTTACATTAGGGTTAGGGTTACAATCTAGGGTTTTACATTAGGGTTAGGGTTTCAAACTAGGGTTTTGCATTAGGGTTAGGGATTCAAACTAGGGTTTTACGTTAGGGTTAGGGTTTCAAACTAGGGTTTTATATTAGGGTTAGGTTTTCAAACTACGGTTTCAAATTAGGGTTAGGGTTTCAAACTAGGGTTTAACATTAGGGTTAGGGTTACAAACTAGGGTTTTACATTAGGGTTAGGGTTTCAAACTAGGGTTTTGCATTAGGGTTAGGGTTTCAAACTAGGGTTTCAAATTAGGGTTAGGGTTTCAAACTAGTGTTTTACATTAGGGTTAGGGTTTCAAACTAGGGTTTCAAATTAGGGTTATGTTTCAAACTAGGGTTTAAAATTAGGGTTAGGGTTTCAAACTAGGGTTTTTATATTAGGGTTAGGGTTACAAACTAGGGTTTAACATTAGGGTTAGGGTTTCAAACTAGGGTTTTACATTAGGGTTAGGGTTTCAAACTAGGGTTTTACATTAGGTTTAGGGTTACAAACTAGGGTTTTACATTAGGGTTAGGGTTTCAAACAAGGGTTTTGCATTAGGGTTAGGGTTTCAAACTAGGGTTTCAAATTAGGGTTAGGGTTTCAAACTAGGGTTTCAAATTAGGGTTACGGTTTCAAACTAGGGTTTTACATTAGGGTAAGTGTTTCAAACTAGGGTTTCAAATTAGCGTTACGGTTTCAAACTAGTGTTTTACATTAGGGTTAGTGTTTCAAACTAGGGTTTTACATTAGGGTTAGGGTTACAAACTAGGGTTTTACATTAGAGTTAGGGTTTCAAACTAGGGTTTTGCATTAGGGTTAGGGATTCAAACTAGGGTTTTATATTAGGGTTAGGTTTTCAAACTACGGTTTCAAATTAGAGTTAGGGTTTCAAACTAGGGTTTAACATTAGGGTTAGGGTTTCAAACTAGGGTTTTACATTAGGGTTAGGGATTCAAACTAGGGTTTTGCATTAGGGTTAGGGTTTCAAACTAGGGTTTCAAATTAGGGTTAGGGTTTCAAACTAGTGTTTTACATTAGGGTTAGGGTTTCAAACTAGGGTTTCAAATTAGGGTTACGGTTTCAAAATAGGGTTTTACATTAGAGTTAGTGTTTCAAACTAGGGTTTCAAATTAGGGTTACGGTTTCAAACTATCGTTTTACATTAGGGTTAGGGATTCAAACTAGGGTTTTACGTTAGGGTTAAGGTTTCAAACTCGGTTTTCAAATTAGGGTTAGGGTTACAAACTAGGGTTTTACATTAGGGTTAGGGCTTCAAACTAGGGTTTTACGTTAGGGTTAGGGTTTCAAACTAGGGTTTAACATTAGGGTTAGGGTTTCAAACAAGGGTTTTACATTAGGGTTAATGCTTCAAACTAGGGTTTTACATTAGGGTTAGGGTTTCAAACTAGGGTTTTACATTAGGGTTAGGGTTACAAACTAGGGTTTTACATTAGGGTTAGGGTTTCAAACTAGGGTTTTGCATTAGGGTTAGGGTTACAAACTAGGGTTTACCATTAGGGTTAGGGTTTCAAACTAGGGTTTTACATTATGGTTAGGGTTTCAAACTAGGGTTTTACATTAGGGTTAATGCTTCAAACTAGGGTTTTACATTAGGGTTAGGGTTTCAAACTAGGGTTTACCATTAGGGTTAAGGTTTCAAACTAGGGTTTTACATTATGGTTAGGGTTTCAAAATAGGGTTTTACGTTAGGGTTAGGGTTACAAACTAGGGTTTTAAATTAGGGTTAGGGATTCAAACTAGGGTTTTACGTTAGGGTTAGGGTTTCAAACTAGGGTTTTATATTAGGGTTAGGTTTTCAAACTACGGTTTCAAATTAGGGTTAGGGTTTCAAAGTAGGGTTTAACATTAGGGTTAGGGTTTCAAACTAGGGTTTCAAATTAGGGTTAGGGTTACAAACAAGGGGTTTTACATTAGGGTTAGGGTTTCAAACTAGGGTTTAACATTAGGGTTAGGGTTTCAAACTACGGTTTCAAATTAGGGTTAGGGTTTCAAAGTAGGGTTTAACATTAGGGTTAGGGTTTCAAACTAGGGTTTCAAATTAGGGTTAGGGTTACAAACAAGGGGTTTTACATTAGGGTTAGGGTTTCAAACTAGGGTTTGACATTAGGGTTAGGGTTTCAAACTAGGGTTTTTATATTAGGGTTAGGGTTACAAACTAGGGTTTAACATTAGGGTTAGGGTTTCAAACTAGGGTTTTACATTAGGGTTAGAGTTTCAAACTAGGGTTTTACATTAGGGTTAGGGTTACAAACTAGGGTTTTACATTAGGGTTAGGGTTTCAAACAAGGGTTTTGCATTAGGGTTAGGGTTTCAAACTAGGGTTTCAAATTAGGGTTAGGGTTTCAAACTAGGGTTTCAAATTAGCGTTACGGTTTCAAACTAGTGTTTTACATTAGGGTTAGTGTTTCAAACTAGGGTTTCACATTAGGGTTAGGGTTACAAACTAGGGTTTTACATTAGGGTTAGGGTTTCAAACTAGGGTTTTGCATTAGGGTTAGGGATTCAAACTAGGGTTTTACGTTAGGGTTAGGGTTTCAAACTAGGGTTTTATATTAGGGTTAGGTTTTCAAACTACGGTTTCAAATTAGGGTTAGGGTTTCAAACTAGGGTTTAACATTAGGATTAGGGTTTCAAACTATGGTTTTACATTAGGGTTAGGGTTTCAAACTAGGGTTTTGCATTAGGGTTAGGGTTTCAAACTAGGGTTTTGCATTAGGGTTAGGGTTTCAAACTAGGGTTTCAAATTAGGGTTAGTGTTTCAAACTAGTGTTTTACATTAGGGTTAGGATTTCAAACTAGGGTTTCAAATTAGGGTTATGTTTCAAACTAGGGTTTAAAATTAGGGTTAGGGTTTCAAACTAGGGTTTTTATATTAGGGTTAGGGTTACAAACTAGGGTTTAACATTAGGGTTAGGGTTTCAAACTAGGGTTTTACATTAGGGTTAGGGTTTCAAACTAGGGTTTTACATTAGGTTTAGGGTTACAAACTAGGGTTTTACATTAGGGTTAGGGTTTCAAACAAGGGTTTTGCATTAGGGTTAGGGTTTCAAACTAGGGTTTCAAATTAGGGTTAGGGTTTCAAACTAGGGTTTCAAATTAGGGTTACGGTTTCAAACTAGGGTTTTACATTAGGGTAAGTGTTTCAAACTAGGGTTTCAAATTAGCGTTACGGTTTCAAACTAGTGTTTTACATTAGGGTTAGTGTTTCAAACTAGGGTTTTACATTAGGGTTAGGGTTACAAACTAGGGTTTTACATTAGAGTTAGGGTTTCAAACTAGGGTTTTGCATTAGGGTTAGGGATTCAAACTAGGGTTTTATATTAGGGTTAGGTTTTCAAACTACGGTTTCAAATTAGAGTTAGGGTTTCAAACTAGGGTTTAACATTAGGGTTAGGGTTTCAAACTAGGGTTTTACATTAGGGTTAGGGATTCAAACTAGGGTTTTGCATTAGGGTTAGGGTTTCAAACTAGGGTTTCAAATTAGGGTTAGGGTTTCAAACTAGTGTTTTACATTAGGGTTAGGGTTTCAAACTAGGGTTTCAAATTAGGGTTAAGGTTTCAAAATAGGGTTTTACATTAGAGTTAGTGTTTCAAACTAGGGTTTCAAATTAGGGTTACGGTTTCAAACTATCGTTTTACATTAGGGTTAGGGATTCAAACTAGGGTTTTACGTTAGGGTTAAGGTTTCAAACTCGGTTTTCAAATTAGGGTTAGGGTTACAAACTAGGGTTTTACATTAGGGTTAGGGCTTCAAACTAGGGTTTTACGTTAGGGTTAGGGTTTCAAACTAGGGTTTAACATTAGGGTTAGGGTTTCAAACAAGGGTTTTACATTAGGGTTAATGCTTCAAACTAGGGTTTTACATTAGGGTTAGGGTTTCAAACTAGGGTTTTACATTAGGGTTAGGGTTACAAACTAGGGTTTTACATTAGGGTTAGGGTTTCAAACTAGGGTTTTGCATTAGGGTTAGGGTTACAAACTAGGGTTTACCATTAGGGTTAGGGTTTCAAACTAGGGTTTTACATTATGGTTAGGGTTTCAAACTAGGGTTTTACATTAGGGTAAATGCTTCAAACTAGGGTTTTACATTAGGGTTAGGGTTTCAAACTAGGGTTTACCATTAGGGTTAAGGTTTCAAACTAGGGTTTTACATTATGGTTAGGGTTTCAAAATAGGGTTTTACGTTAGGGTTAGGGTTACAAACTAGGGTTTTAAATTAGGGTTAGGGATTCAAACTAGGGTTTTACGTTAGGGTTAGGGTTTCAAACTAGGGTTTTATATTAGGGTTAGGTTTTCAAACTACGGTTTCAAATTAGGGTTAGGGTTTCAAAGTAGGGTTTAACATTAGGGTTAGGGTTTCAAACTAGGGTTTCAAATTAGGGTTAGGGTTACAAACAAGGGGTTTTACATTAGGGTTAGGGTTTCAAACTAGGGTTTAACATTAGGGTTAGGGTTTCAAACTAGGGTTTTTATATTAGGGTTAGGGTTACAAACTAGGGTTTAACATTAGGGTTAGGGTTTCAAACTAGGGTTTTACATTAGGGTTAGAGTTTCAAACTAGGGTTTTACATTAGGGTTAGGGTTACAAACTAGGGTTTTACATTAGGGTTAGGGTTTCAAACAAGGGTTTTGCATTAGGGTTAGGGTTTCAAACTAGGGTTTCAAATTAGGGTTAGGGTTTCAAACTAGGGTTTCAAATTAGGGTTACGGTTTCAAACTAGGGTTTTACATTAGGGCAAGTGTTTCAAACTAGGGTTTCAAATTAGCGTTACGGTTTCAAACTAGTGTTTTACATTAGGGTTAGTGTTTCAAACTAGGGTTTCACATTAGGGTTAGGGTTACAAACTAGGGTTTTACATTAGGGTTAGGGTTTCAAACTAGGGTTTTGCATTAGGGTTAGGGATTCAAACTAGGGTTTTACGTTAGGGTTAGGGTTTCAAACTAGGGTTTTATATTAGGGTTAGGATTTCAAACTACGGTTTCAAATTAGGGTTAGGGTTTCAAACTAGGGTTTAACTTTAGGATTAGGGTTTCAAACTATGGTTTTACATTAGGGTTAGGGTTTCAAACTAGGGTTTTGCATTAGGGTTAGGGTTTCAAACTAGGGTTTCAAATTAGGGTTAGGGTTTCAAACTAGTGTTTTACATTAGGGTTAGGGTTTCAAACTAGGGTTTCAAATTAGGGTTATGGTTTCAAAATAGGGTTTTACATTAGAGTTAGTGTTTCAAACTAGGGTTTCAAATTAGGGTTACGGTTTCAAACTAGGGTTTTACATTAGGGTTAGGGATTCAAACTAGGGTTTTACGTTAGGGCTAGGGTTTCAAACTCGGTTTTTAAATTAGGGTTAGGGTTACAAACTAGGGTTTTACATTAGGGTTAGGGTTTCAAACTAGGGTTTTACGTTAGGGTTAGGGTTTCAAACTAGGGTTTAACATTAGGGTTAGGGTTTCAAACAAGGGTTTTACATTAGGGTTAATGCTTCAAACTAGGGTTTTACATTAGCGTTAGGGTTTCAAACTAGGGTTTTACATTAGGGTTAGGGTTACAAACTAGGGTTTTACATTAGGGTTAGGGTTTCAAACTAGGGTTTTGCATTAGGGTTAGGGTTTCAAACTAGGGTTTCAAATTAGGGTTAGGGTTTCAAACTAGTGTTTTACATTAGGGTTAGGGTTTCAAACTAGGGTTTCAAATTAGGGTTACGGTTTCAAACTAGGGTTTTACATTAGGGTTAGTGTTTCAAACTAGGATTTCAAATTAGCGTTACGGTTTCAAACTAGTGTTTTACATTAGGGTTAGGGTTTCAAACTAGGGTTTTACATTAGGGTTAGGGTTACAAACTAGGGTTTTACATTAGGGTTAGAGTTTCAAACTAGGGTTTTGCATTAGGGTAAGGGATTCAAACTAGGGTTTTACGTTAGGGTTAGGGTTTCAAACTAGGGTTTTATATTAGGGTTAGATTTTCAAACTAGGGTTTCAAATTAGGGTTAGGGTTTCAAACTAGGGTTTAACATTAGGGTTAGGGTTTCAAACTAGGGTTTCAAATTAGGGTTAGGGTTACAAACAAGGGGTTTTAGATTAGGGTTAGGGTTTCAAACTAGGGTTTAACATTAGGGTTAGGGATTCAAACTAGAGTTTAACATTAGGGTTAGGGTTTCAAACTAGGGTTTTGCATTAGGGTTAGGGTTTCAAACTAGGGTTTCAAATTAGGGTTAGGGTTTCAAACTAGGGTTTCAAATTAGGGTTAGGGTTTCAAACTAGGGTTTCAAATTAGGGTTACGGTTTCAAACTAGGGTTTTACATTATGGTTAGGGTTTCAAACTAGGGTTTTACATTAGGGTTAGGGTTACAAACTAGGGTTTTAAATTAGGGTTAGGGATTCAAACTAGGGTTTTATATTAGGGTTAGGTTTTCAAACTACGGTTTCAAATTAGGGTTAGGGTTTCAAACTAGGGTTTAACATTAGGATTAGGGTTTCAAACTATGGTTTTACATTAGGGTTAGGGTTTCAAACTAGGGTTTTGCATTAGGGTTAGGGTTTCAAACTAGGGTTTTGCATTAGGGTTAGGGTTTCAAACTAGGGTTTCAAATTAGGGTTAGTGTTTCAAACTAGTGTTTTACATTAGGGTTAGGATTTCAAACTAGGGTTTCAAATTAGGGTTATGTTTCAAACTAGGGTTTAAAATTAGGGTTAGGGTTTCAAACTAGGGTTTTTATATTAGGGTTAGGGTTACAAACTAGGGTTTAACATTAGGGTTAGGGTTTCAAACTAGGGTTTTACATTAGGGTTAGGGTTTCAAACTAGGGTTTTACATTAGGTTTAGGGTTACAAACTAGGGTTTTACATTAGGGTTAGGGTTTCAAACAAGGGTTTTGCATTAGGGTTAGGGTTTCAAACTAGGGTTTCAAATTAGGGTTAGGGTTTCAAACTAGGGTTTCAAATTAGGGTTACGGTTTCAAACTAGGGTTTTACATTAGGGTAAGTGTTTCAAACTAGGGTTTCAAATTAGCGTTACGGTTTCAAACTAGTGTTTTACATTAGGGTTAGTGTTTCAAACTAGGGTTTTACATTAGGGTTAGGGTTACAAACTAGGGTTTTACATTAGAGTTAGGGTTTCAAACTAGGGTTTTGCATTAGGGTTAGGGATTCAAACTAGGGTTTTATATTAGGGTTAGGTTTTCAAACTACGGTTTCAAATTAGAGTTAGGGTTTCAAACTAGGGTTTAACATTAGGGTTAGGGTTTCAAACTAGGGTTTTACATTAGGGTTAGGGATTCAAACTAGGGTTTTGCATTAGGGTTAGGGTTTCAAACTAGGGTTTCAAATTAGGGTTAGGGTTTCAAACTAGTGTTTTACATTAGGGTTAGGGTTTCAAACTAGGGTTTCAAATTAGGGTTAAGGTTTCAAAATAGGGTTTTACATTAGAGTTAGTGTTTCAAACTAGGGTTTCAAATTAGGGTTACGGTTTCAAACTATCGTTTTACATTAGGGTTAGGGATTCAAACTAGGGTTTTACGTTAGGGTTAAGGTTTCAAACTCGGTTTTCAAATTAGGGTTAGGGTTACAAACTAGGGTTTTACATTAGGGTTAGGGCTTCAAACTAGGGTTTTACGTTAGGGTTAGGGTTTCAAACTAGGGTTTAACATTAGGGTTAGGGTTTCAAACAAGGGTTTTACATTAGGGTTAATGCTTCAAACTAGGGTTTTACATTAGGGTTAGGGTTTCAAACTAGGGTTTTACATTAGGGTTAGGGTTACAAACTAGGGTTTTACATTAGGGTTAGGGTTTCAAACTAGGGTTTTGCATTAGGGTTAGGGTTACAAACTAGGGTTTACCATTAGGGTTAGGGTTTCAAACTAGGGTTTTACATTATGGTTAGGGTTTCAAACTAGGGTTTTACATTAGGGTAAATGCTTCAAACTAGGGTTTTACATTAGGGTTAGGGTTTCAAACTAGGGTTTACCATTAGGGTTAAGGTTTCAAACTAGGGTTTTACATTATGGTTAGGGTTTCAAAATAGGGTTTTACGTTAGGGTTAGGGTTACAAACTAGGGTTTTAAATTAGGGTTAGGGATTCAAACTAGGGTTTTACGTTAGGGTTAGGGTTTCAAACTAGGGTTTTATATTAGGGTTAGGTTTTCAAACTACGGTTTCAAATTAGGGTTAGGGTTTCAAAGTAGGGTTTAACATTAGGGTTAGGGTTTCAAACTAGGGTTTCAAATTAGGGTTAGGGTTACAAACAAGGGGTTTTACATTAGGGTTAGGGTTTCAAACTAGGGTTTAACATTAGGGTTAGGGTTTCAAACTAGGGTTTTTATATTAGGGTTAGGGTTACAAACTAGGGTTTAACATTAGGGTTAGGGTTTCAAACTAGGGTTTTACATTAGGGTTAGAGTTTCAAACTAGGGTTTTACATTAGGGTTAGGGTTACAAACTAGGGTTTTACATTAGGGTTAGGGTTTCAAACAAGGGTTTTGCATTAGGGTTAGGGTTTCAAACTAGGGTTTCAAATTAGGGTTAGGGTTTCAAACTAGGGTTTCAAATTAGGGTTACGGTTTCAAACTAGGGTTTTACATTAGGGCAAGTGTTTCAAACTAGGGTTTCAAATTAGCGTTACGGTTTCAAACTAGTGTTTTACATTAGGGTTAGTGTTTCAAACTAGGGTTTCACATTAGGGTTAGGGTTACAAACTAGGGTTTTACATTAGGGTTAGGGTTTCAAACTAGGGTTTTGCATTAGGGTTAGGGATTCAAACTAGGGTTTTACGTTAGGGTTAGGGTTTCAAACTAGGGTTTTATATTAGGGTTAGGATTTCAAACTACGGTTTCAAATTAGGGTTAGGGTTTCAAACTAGGGTTTAACTTTAGGATTAGGGTTTCAAACTATGGTTTTACATTAGGGTTAGGGTTTCAAACTAGGGTTTTGCATTAGGGTTAGGGTTTCAAACTAGGGTTTCAAATTAGGGTTAGGGTTTCAAACTAGTGTTTTACATTAGGGTTAGGGTTTCAAACTAGGGTTTCAAATTAGGGTTATGGTTTCAAAATAGGGTTTTACATTAGAGTTAGTGTTTCAAACTAGGGTTTCAAATTAGGGTTACGGTTTCAAACTAGGGTTTTACATTAGGGTTAGGGATTCAAACTAGGGTTTTACGTTAGGGCTAGGGTTTCAAACTCGGTTTTTAAATTAGGGTTAGGGTTACAAACTAGGGTTTTACATTAGGGTTAGGGTTTCAAACTAGGGTTTTACGTTAGGGTTAGGGTTTCAAACTAGGGTTTAACATTAGGGTTAGGGTTTCAAACAAGGGTTTTACATTAGGGTTAATGCTTCAAACTAGGGTTTTACATTAGCGTTAGGGTTTCAAACTAGGGTTTTACATTAGGGTTAGGGTTACAAACTAGGGTTTTACATTAGGGTTAGGGTTTCAAACTAGGGTTTTGCATTAGGGTTAGGGTTTCAAACTAGGGTTTCAAATTAGGGTTAGGGTTTCAAACTAGTGTTTTACATTAGGGTTAGGGTTTCAAACTAGGGTTTCAAATTAGGGTTACGGTTTCAAACTAGGGTTTTACATTAGGGTTAGTGTTTCAAACTAGGATTTCAAATTAGCGTTACGGTTTCAAACTAGTGTTTTACATTAGGGTTAGGGTTTCAAACTAGGGTTTTACATTAGGGTTAGGGTTACAAACTAGGGTTTTACATTAGGGTTAGAGTTTCAAACTAGGGTTTTGCATTAGGGTAAGGGATTCAAACTAGGGTTTTACGTTAGGGTTAGGGTTTCAAACTAGGGTTTTATATTAGGGTTAGATTTTCAAACTAGGGTTTCAAATTAGGGTTAGGGTTTCAAACTAGGGTTTAACATTAGGGTTAGGGTTTCAAACTAGGGTTTCAAATTAGGGTTAGGGTTACAAACAAGGGGTTTTAGATTAGGGTTAGGGTTTCAAACTAGGGTTTAACATTAGGGTTAGGGATTCAAACTAGAGTTTAACATTAGGGTTAGGGTTTCAAACTAGGGTTTTGCATTAGGGTTAGGGTTTCAAACTAGGGTTTCAAATTAGGGTTAGGGTTTCAAACTAGGGTTTCAAATTAGGGTTAGGGTTTCAAACTAGGGTTTCAAATTAGGGTTACGGTTTCAAACTAGGGTTTTACATTAGGGTAAGTGTTTCAAACTAGGGTTTCAAATTAGCGTTACGGTTTCAAACTAGTGTTTTACATTAGGGTTAGTGTTTCAAACTAGGGTTTTACATTAGGGTTAGGGTTACAAACTAGGGTTTTACATTAGAGTTAGGGTTTCAATCTAGGGTTTTGCATTAGGGTTAGGGATTCAAACTAGGGTTTTACGTTAGGGTTAGGGTTTCAAACTAAGGTTTTATATTAGGGTTAGGTTTTCAAACTACGGTTTCAAATTAGGGTTAGGGTTTCAAACTAGGGTTTAACATTAGGGTTAGGGTTTCAAACTAGGGTTTTACATTAGGGTTAGGGTTTCAAACTAGGGTTTTGCATTAGGGTTAGGGTTTCAAACTAGGGTTTCAAATTAGGGTTAGGGTTTCAAACTAGTGTTTTACATTAGGGTTAGGGTTTCAAACTAGGGTTTCAAATTAGGGTTACGGTTGCAAAATAGGGTTTTACATTAGAGTTAGTGTTTCAAACTAGGGTTTCAAATTAGGGTTACGGTTTCAAACTATCGTTTTACATTAGGGTTAGGGATTCAAACTAGGGTTTTACGTTAGGGTTAGGGTTTCAAACTCGGTTTTCAAATTAGGGTTAGGGTTACAAACTAGGGTTTTACATTAGGGTTAGGGCTTCAAACTAGGGTTTTACGTTAGGGTTAGGGTTTCAAACTAGGGTTTAACATTAGGGTTAGGGTTTCAAACAAGGGTTTTACATTAGGGTTAATGCTTCAAACTAGGGTTTTACATTAGGGTTAGGGTTTCAAACTAGGGTTTTACATTAGGGTTAGGGTTACAAACTAGGGTTTTACATTAGGGTTAGGGTTTCAAACTAGGGTTTTGCATTAGGGTTAGGGTTACAAACTAGGGTTTACCATTAGGGTTAGGGTTTCAAACTAGGGTTTTACATTATGGTTAGGGTTTCAAACTAGGGTTTTACATTAGGGTTAATGCTTCAAACTAGGGTTTTACATTAGGGTTAGGGTTTCAAACTAGGGTTTACCATTAGGGTTAGGGTTTCAAACTAGGGTTTTACATTATGGTTAGGGTTTCAAACTAGGGTTTTACATTAGGGTTAGGGTTACAAACTAGGGTTTTAAATTAGGGTTAGGGATTCAAACTAGGGTTTTACGTTAGGGTTAGGGTTTCAAACTAGGGTTTTATATTAGGGTTAGGTTTTCAAACTACGGTTTCAAATTAGGGTTAGGGTTTCAAAGTAGGGTTTAACATTAGGGTTAGGGTTTCAAACTAGGGTTTAACATTAGGGTTAGGGTTTCAAACTAGGGTTTTTATATTAGGGTTAGGGTTTCAAACTAGGGTTTTACATTAGGGTTAGGGTTTCAAACTAGGGTTTTACATTAGGTTTAGGGTTACAAACTAGGGTTTTACATTAGGGTTAGGGTTTCAAACAAGGGTTTTGCATTAGGGTTAGGGTTTCAAACTAGGGTTTCAAATTAGGGTCAGGGTTTCAAACTAGGGTTTCAAATTAGGGTTACGGTTTCAAACTAGGGTTTTACATTAGGGTAAGTGTTTCAAACTAGGGTTTCAAATTAGCGTTACGGTTTCAAACTAGTGTTTTACATTAGGGTTAGTGTTTCAAACTAGGGTTTTACATTAGGGTTAGGGTTACAAACTAGGGTTTTACATTAGAGTTAGGGTTTCAAACTAGGGTTTTGCATTAGGGTTAGGGATTCAAACTAGGGTTTTATATTAGGGTTAGGTTTTCAAACTACGGTTTCAAATTAGAGTTAGGGTTTCAAACTAGGGTTTAACATTAGGGTTAGGGTTTCAAACTAGGGTTTTACATTAGGGTTAGGGATTCAAACTAGGGTTTTGCATTAGGGTTAGGGTTTCAAACTAGGGTTTCAAATTAGGGTTAGGGTTTCAAACTAGTGTTTTACATTAGGGTTAGGGTTTCAAACTAGGGTTTCAAATTAGGGTTACGGTTTCAAAATAGGGTTTTACATTAGAGTTAGTGTTTCAAACTAGGGTTTCAAATTAGGGTTACGGTTTCAAACTATCGTTTTACATTAGGGTTAGGGATTCAAACTAGGGTTTTACGTTAGGGTTAAGGTTTCAAACTCGGTTTTCAAATTAGGGTTAGGGTTACAAACTAGGGTTTTACATTAGGGTTAGGGCTTCAAACTAGGGTTTTACGTTAGGGTTAGGGTTTCAAACTAGGGTTTAACATTAGGGTTAGGGTTTCAAACAAGGGTTTTACATTAGGGTTAATGCTTCAAACTAGGGTTTTACATTAGGGTTAGGGTTTCAAACTAGGGTTTTACATTAGGGTTAGGGTTACAAACTAGGGTTTTACATTAGGGTTAGGGTTTCAAACTAGGGTTTTGCATTAGGGTTAGGGTTACAAACTAGGGTTTACCATTAGGGTTAGGGTTTCAAACTAGGGTTTTACATTATGGTTAGGGTTTCAAACTAGGGTTTTACATTAGGGTTAATGCTTCAAACTAGGGTTTTACATTATGGTTAGGGTTTCAAACTAGGGTTTTACATTAGGGTTAATGCTTCAAACTAGGGTTTTACATTAGGGTTAGAGTTTCAAACTAGGGTTTTGCATTAGGGTTAGGGATTCAAACTAGGGTTTTACGCTAGGGTTAGGGTTTCAAACTAGGGTTTTATATTAGGGTTAGATTTTCAAACTAGGGTTTCAAATTAGGGTTAGGGTTTCAAACTAGGGTTTAACATTAGGGTTAGGGTTTCAAACTAGGGTTTCAAATTAGGGTTAGGGTTACAAAGAAGGGGTTTTAGATTAGGGTTAGGGTTTCAAACTAGGGTTTAACATTAGGGTTAGGGATTCAAACTAGAGTTTAACATTAGGCTTAGGGTTTCAAACTAGGGTTTTACATTAGTGTTAGGGTTTCAAACTAGGGTTTTACATTAGGGTTAGGGTTACAAAGAAGGGGTTTTAGATTAGGGTTAGGGTTTCAAACTAGGGTTTCAAATTAGGGTTAGGGTTTCAAACTAGTGTTTTACATTAGGGTTAGGGTTTCAAACTAGGGTTTCAAATTAGGGTTACGGTTTCAAACTAGGGTTTTACATTAGGGTTAGTGTTTCAAACTAGGGTTTCAAATTAGGGTTACGGTTTCAAACTAGGGTTTTACATTAGGGTTAGGGATTCAAACTAGGGTTTTACATTAGGGTTAGGGCTTCAAACTAGGGTTTTACGTTAGGGTTAGGGTTTCAAACTAGGGTTTAACATTAGGGTTAGGGTTTCAAGCAAGGGTTTTACATTAGGGTTAATGCTTCAAACTAGGGTTTTACATTAGGGTTAGGGTTTCAAACTAGGGTTTTGCATTAGGGTTAGGGTTTCAAACTAGGGTTTCAAATTAGGGTTAGGGTTTCAAACTAGTGTTTTACATTAGGGTTAGGGTTTCAAACTAGGGTTTCAAATTAGGGTTACGGTTTCAAACTAGGGTTTTACATTAGGGTTAGTGTTTCAAACTAGGGTTTCAAATTAGCGTTACGGTTTCAAACTAGTGTTTTACATTAGGGTTAGGGTTTCAAACTAGGGTTTTACATTAGGGTTAGGGTTACAAACTAGGGTTTTACATTAGGGTTAGAGTTTCAAACTAGGGTTTTGCATTAGGGTTAGGGATTCAAACTAGGGTTTTACGTTAGGGTTAGGGTTTCAAACTAGGGTTTTATATTAGGGTTAGATTTTCAAACTAGGGTTTCAAATTAGGGTTAGGGTTTCAAACTAGGGTTTAACATTAGGGTTAGGGTTTCAAACTAGGGTTTCAAATTAGGGTTAGGGTTACAAAGAAGGGGTTTTAGATTAGGGTTAGGGTTTCAAACTAGGGTTTAACATTAGGGTTAGGGATTCAAACTAGAGTTTAACATTAGGCTTAGGGTTTCAAACTAGGGTTTTACATTAGTGTTAGGGTTTCAAACTAGGGTTTTACATTAGGGTTAGGGTTACAAAGAAGGGGTTTTAGATTAGGGTTAGGGTTTCAAACTAGGGTTTCAAATTAGGGTTACGGTTTCAAACTAGGGTTTTGCATTAGGGTTAGGGTTACAAACTAGGGTTTACCATTAGGGTTAGGGTTTCAAACTAGGGTTTTACATTATGGTTAGGGTTTCAAACTAGGGTTTTACATTAGGGTTAGGGTTACAAACTAGGGTTTAACATTAGGGTTAGGGTTTCAAACAAGGGTTTTACATTAGGGTTAATGCTTCAAACTAGGGTTTTACGTTAGGGTTAGGGTTACAAACTAGGGTTTTAAATTAGGGTTAGGGTTTCAAACAAGGGTTTTGCATTAGGGTTAGGGTTTCAAACTAGGGTTTCAAATTAGGGTTAGGGTTTCAAACTAGGGTTTCAAATTAGCGTTACGGTTTCAAACTAGTGTTTTACATTAGGGTTAGTGTTTCAAACTAGGGTTTCACATTAGGGTTAGGGTTACAAACTAGGGTTTTACATTAGGGTTAGGGTTTCAAACTAGGGTTTTGCATTAGGGTTAGGGATTCAAACTAGGGTTTTACGTTAGGGTTAGGGTTTCAAACTACGGTTTCAAATTAGAGTTAGGGTTTCAAACTAGGGTTTCAAATTAGGGTTACGGTTTCAAACTAGGGTTTTACATTAGGGTAAGTGTTTCAAACTAGGGTTTCAAATTAGCGTTACGGTTTCAAACTAGTGTTTAACATTAGGGTTAGGGTTTCAAACTAGGGTTTTACATTAGGGTTAGGGATTCAAACTAGGGTTTTGCATTAGGGTTAGGGTTTCAAACTAGGGTTTCAAATTAGGGTTAGGGTTTCAAACTAGTGTTTTACATTAGGGTTAGGGTTTCAAACTAGGGTTTCAAATTAGGGTTACGGTTTCAAAATAGGGTTTTACATTAGAGTTAGTGTTTCAAACTAGGGTTTCAAATTAGGGTTACGGTTTCAAACTATCGTTTTACATTAGGGTTAGGGATTCAAACTAGGGTTTTACGTTAGGGTTAAGGTTTCAAACTCGGTTTTCAAATTAGGGTTAGGGTTACAAACTAGGGTTTTACATTAGGGTTAGGGCTTCAAACTAGGGTTTTACGTTAGGGTTAGGGTTTCAAACTAGGGTTTAACATTAGGGTTAGGGTTTCAAACAAGGGTTTTACATTAGGGTTAATGCTTCAAACTAGGGTTTTACATTAGGGTTAGGGTTTCAAACTAGGGTTTAACATTAGGGTTAGGGTTTCAAACTAGGGTTTTTATATTAGGGTTAGGGTTACAAACTAGGGTTTAACATTAGGGTTAGGGTTTCAAACTAGGGTTTTACATTAGGGTTAGAGTTTCAAACTAGGGTTTTACATTAGGGTTAGGGTTACAAACTAGGGTTTTACATTAGGGTTAGGGTTTCAAACAAGGGTTTTGCATTAGGGTTAGGGTTTCAAACTAGGGTTTCAAATTAGGGTTAGGGTTTCAAACTAGGGTTTCAAATTAGGGTTACGGTTTCAAACTAGGGTTTTACATTAGGGCAAGTGTTTCAAACTAGGGTTTCGAATTAGCGTTACGGTTTCAAACTAGTGTTTTACATTAGGGTTAGTGTTTCAAACTAGGGTTTCACATTAGGGTTAGGGTTACAAACTAGGGTTTTACATTAGGGTTAGGGTTTCAAACTAGGGTTTTGCATTAGGGTTAGGGATTCAAACTAGGGTTTTACGTTAGGGTTAGGGTTTCAAACTAGGGTTTTATATTAGGGTTAGGTTTTCAAACTACGGTTTCAAATTAGGGTTAGGGTTTCAAACTAGGGTTTAACTTTAGGATTAGGGTTTCAAACTATGGTTTTACATTAGGGTTAGGGTTTCAAACTAGGGTTTTGCATTAGGGTTAGGGTTTCAAACTAGGGTTTCAAATTAGGGTTAGGGTTTCAAACTAGTGTTTTACATTAGGGTTAGGGTTTCAAACTAGGGTTTCAAATTAGGGTTATGGTTTCAAAATAGGGTTTTACATTAGAGTTAGTGTTTCAAACTAGGGTTTCAAATTAGGGTTACGGTTTCAAACTAGGGTTTTACATTAGGGTTAGGGATTCAAACTAGGGTTTTACGTTAGGGCTAGGGTTTCAAACTCGGTTTTTAAATTAGGGTTAGGGTTACAAACTAGGGTTTTACATTAGGGTTAGGGTTTCAAACTAGGGTTTTACGTTAGGGTTAGGGTTTCAAACTAGGGTTTAACATTAGGGTTAGGGTTTCAAACAAGGGTTTTACATTAGGGTTAATGCTTCAAACTAGGGTTTTACATTAGCGTTAGGGTTTCAAACTAGGGTTTTACATTAGGGTTAGGGTAACAAAATAGGGTTTTACATTAGGGTTAGGGTTTCAAACTAGGGTTTTGCATTAGGGTTAGGGTTTCAAACTAGGGTTTCAAATTAGGGTTAGGGTTTCAAACTAGTGTTTTACATTAGGGTTAGGGTTTCAAACTAGGGTTTCAAATTAGGGTTACGGTTTCAAACTAGGGTTTTACATTAGGGTTAGTGTTTCAAACTAGGATTTCAAATTAGCGTTACGGTTTCAAACTAGTGTTTTACATTAGGGTTAGGGTTTCAAACTAGGGTTTTACATTAGGGTTAGGGTTACAAACTAGGGTTTTACATTAGGGTTAGAGTTTCAAACTAGGGTTTTGCATTAGGGTAAGGGATTCAAACTAGGGTTTTACGTTAGGGTTAGGGTTTCAAACTAGGGTTTTATATTAGGGTTAGATTTTCAAACTAGGGTTTCAAATTAGGGTTAGGGTTTCAAACTAGGGTTTAACATTAGGGTTAGGGTTTCAAACTAGGGTTTCAAATTAGGGTTAGGGTTACAAACAAGGGGTTTTAGATTAGGGTTAGGGTTTCAAACTAGGGTTTAACATTAGGGTTAGGGATTCAAACTAGAGTTTAACATTAGGGTTAGGGTTTCAAACTAGGGTTTTGCATTAGGGTTAGGGTTTCAAACTAGGGTTTCAAATTAGGGTTACGGTTTCAAACTAGGGTTTTACATTAGGGTAAGTGTTTCAAACTAGGGTTTCAAATTAGCGTTACGGTTTCAAACTAGTGTTTTACATTAGGGTTAGTGTTTCAAACTAGGGTTTTACATTAGGGTTAGGGTTACAAACTAGGGTTTTACATTAGAGTTAGGGTTTCAATCTAGGGTTTTGCATTAGGGTTAGGGATTCAAACTAGGGTTTTACGTTAGGGTTAGGGTTTCAAACTAAGGTTTTATATTAGGGTTAGGTTTTCAAACTACGGTTTCAAATTAGGGTTAGGGTTTCAAACTAGGGTTTAACATTAGGGTTAGGGTTTCAAACTAGGGTTTTACATTAGGGTTAGGGTTTCAAACTAGGGTTTTGCATTAGGGTTAGGGTTTCAAACTAGGGTTTCAAATTAGGGTTAGGGTTTCAAACTAGTGTTTTACATTAGGGTACGGGTTTCAAACTAGGGTTTCAAATTAGGGTTACGGTTGCAAAATAGGGTTTTACATTAGAGTTAGTGTTTCAAACTAGGGTTTCAAATTAGGGTTACGGTTTCAAACTATCGTTTTACATTAGGGTTAGGGATTCAAACTAGGGTTTTACGTTAGGGTTAGGGTTTCAAACTCGGTTTTCAAATTAGGGTTAGGGTTACAAACTAGGGTTTTACATTAGGGTTAGGGCTTCAAACTAGGGTTTTACGTTAGGGTTAGGGTTTCAAACTAGGGTTTAACATTAGGGTTAGGGTTTCAAACAAGGGTTTTACATTAGGGTTAATGCTTCAAACTAGGGTTTTACATTAGGGTTAGGGTTTCAAACTAGGGTTTTACATTAGGGTTAGGGTTACAAACTAGGGTTTTACATTAGGGTTAGGGTTTCAAACTAGGGTTTTGCATTAGGGTTAGGGTTACAAACTAGGGTTTACCATTAGGGTTAGGGTTTCAAACTAGGGTTTTACATTATGGTTAGGGTTTCAAACTAGGGTTTTACATTAGGGTTAATGCTTCAAACTAGGGTTTTACATTAGGGTTAGGGTTTCAAACTAGGGTTTACCATTAGGGTTAGGGTTTCAAACTAGGGTTTTACATTATGGTTAGGGTTTCAAACTAGGGTTTTACATTAGGGTTAGGGTTACAAACTAGGGTTTTAAATTAGGGTTAGGGATTCAAACTAGGGTTTTACGTTAGGGTTAGGGTTTCAAACTAGGGTTTTATATTAGGGTTAGGTTTTCAAACTACGGTTTCAAATTAGGGTTAGGGTTTCAAAGTAGGGTTTAACATTAGGGTTAGGGTTTCAAACTAGGGTTTAACATTAGGGTTAGGGTTTCAAACTAGGGTTTTTATATTAGGGTTAGGGTTTCAAACTAGGGTTTTACATTAGGGTTAGGGTTTCAAACTAGGGTTTTACATTAGGTTTAGGGTTACAAACTAGGGTTTTACATTAGGGTTAGGGTTTCAAACAAGGGTTTTGCATTAGGGTTAGGGTTTCAAACTAGGGTTTCAAATTAGGGTCAGGGTTTCAAACTAGGGTTTCAAATTAGGGTTACGGTTTCAAACTAGGGTTTTACATTAGGGTAAGTGTTTCAAACTAGGGTTTCAAATTAGCGTTACGGTTTCAAACTAGTGTTTTACATTAGGGTTAGTGTTTCAAACTAGGGTTTTACATTAGGGTTAGGGTTACAAACTAGGGTTTTACATTAGAGTTAGGGTTTCAAACTAGGGTTTTGCATTAGGGTTAGGGATTCAAACTAGGGTTTTATATTAGGGTTAGGTTTTCAAACTACGGTTTCAAATTAGAGTTAGGGTTTCAAACTAGGGTTTAACATTAGGGTTAGGGTTTCAAACTAGGGTTTTACATTAGGGTTAGGGATTCAAACTAGGGTTTTGCATTAGGGTTAGGGTTTCAAACTAGGGTTTCAAATTAGGGTTAGGGTTTCAAACTAGTGTTTTACATTAGGGTTAGGGTTTCAAACTAGGGTTTCAAATTAGGGTTACGGTTTCAAAATAGGGTTTTACATTAGAGTTAGTGTTTCAAACTAGGGTTTCAAATTAGGGTTACGGTTTCAAACTATCGTTTTACATTAGGGTTAGGGATTCAAACTAGGGTTTTACGTTAGGGTTAAGGTTTCAAACTCGGTTTTCAAATTAGGGTTAGGGTTACAAACTAGGGTTTTACATTAGGGTTAGGGCTTCAAACTAGGGTTTTACGTTAGGGTTAGGGTTTCAAACTAGGGTTTAACATTAGGGTTAGGGTTTCAAACAAGGGTTTTACATTAGGGTTAATGCTTCAAACTAGGGTTTTACATTAGGGTTAGGGTTTCAAACTAGGGTTTTACATTAGGGTTAGGGTTACAAACTAGGGTTTTACATTAGGGTTAGGGTTTCAAACTAGGGTTTTGCATTAGGGTTAGGGTTACAAACTAGGGTTTACCATTAGGGTTAGGGTTTCAAACTAGGGTTTTACATTATGGTTAGGGTTTCAAACTAGGGTTTTACATTAGGGTTAATGCTTCAAACTAGGGTTTTACATTATGGTTAGGGTTTCAAACTAGGGTTTTACATTAGGGTTAATGCTTCAAACTAGGGTTTTACATTAGGGTTAGAGTTTCAAACTAGGGTTTTGCATTAGGGTTAGGGATTCAAACTAGGGTTTTACGTTAGGGTTAGGGTTTCAAACTAGGGTTTTATATTAGGGTTAGATTTTCAAACTAGGGTTTCAAATTAGGGTTAGGGTTTCAAACTAGGGTTTAACATTAGGGTTAGGGTTTCAAACTAGGGTTTCAAATTAGGGTTAGGGTTACAAAGAAGGGGTTTTAGATTAGGGTTAGGGTTTCAAACTAGGGTTTAACATTAGGGTTAGGGATTCAAACTAGAGTTTAACATTAGGCTTAGGGTTTCAAACTAGGGTTTTACATTAGTGTTAGGGTTTCAAACTAGGGTTTTACATTAGGGTTAGGGTTACAAAGAAGGGGTTTTAGATTAGGGTTAGGGTTTCAAACTAGGGTTTCAAATTAGGGTTAGGGTTTCAAACTAGTGTTTTACATTAGGGTTAGGGTTTCAAACTAGGGTTTCAAATTAGGGTTACGGTTTCAAACTAGGGTTTTACATTAGGGTTAGTGTTTCAAACTAGGGTTTCAAATTAGGGTTACGGTTTCAAACTAGGGTTTTACATTAGGGTTAGGGATTCAAACTAGGGTTTTACATTAGGGTTAGGGCTTCAAACTAGGGTTTTACGTTAGGGTTAGGGTTTCAAACTAGGGTTTAACATTAGGGTTAGGGTTTCAAACAAGGGTTTTACATTAGGGTTAATGCTTCAAACTAGGGTTTTACATTAGGGTTAGGGTTTCAAACTAGGGTTTTGCATTAGGGTTAGGGTTTCAAACTAGGGTTTCAAATTAGGGTTAGGGTTTCAAACTAGTGTTTTACATTAGGGTTAGGGTTTCAAACTAGGGTTTCAAATTAGGGTTACGGTTTCAAACTAGGGTTTTACATTAGGGTTAGTGTTTCAAACTAGGGTTTCAAATTAGCGTTACGGTTTCAAACTAGTGTTTTACATTAGGGTTAGGGTTTCAAACTAGGGTTTTACATTAGGGTTAGGGTTACAAACTAGGGTTTTACATTAGGGTTAGAGTTTCAAACTAGGGTTTTGCATTAGGGTTAGGGATTCAAACTAGGGTTTTACGTTAGGGTTAGGGTTTCAAACTAGGGTTTTATATTAGGGTTAGATTTTCAAACTAGGGTTTCAAATTAGGGTTAGGGTTTCAAACTAGGGTTTAACATTAGGGTTAGGGTTTCAAACTAGGGTTTCAAATTAGGGTTAGGGTTACAAAGAAGGGGTTTTAGATTAGGGTTAGGGTTTCAAACTAGGGTTTAACATTAGGGTTAGGGATTCAAACTAGAGTTTAACATTAGGCTTAGGGTTTCAAACTAGGGTTTTACATTAGTGTTAGGGTTTCAAACTAGGGTTTTACATTAGGGTTAGGGTTACAAAGAAGGGGTTTTAGATTAGGGTTAGGGTTTCAAACTAGGGTTTCAAATTAGGGTTACGGTTTCAAACTAGGGTTTTGCATTAGGGATAGGGTTACAAACTAGGGTTTACCATTAGGGTTAGGGTTTCAAACTAGGGTTTTACATTATGGTTAGGGTTTCAAACTAGGGTTTTACATTAGGGTTAGGGTTACAAACTAGGGTTTAACATTAGGGTTAGGGTTTCAAACTAGGGTTTCAAATTAGGGTTACGGTTTCAAACTAGGGTTTTACATTAGGGTTAGTGTTTCAAACTAGGATTTCAAATTAGCGTTACGGTTTCAAACTAGTGTTTTACATTAGGGTTAGGGTTTCAAACTAGGGTTTTACATTAGGGTTAGGGTTACAAACTAGGGTTTTACATTAGGGTTAGAGTTTCAAACTAGGGTTTTGCATTAGGGTAAGGGATTCAAACTAGGGTTTTACGTTAGGGTTAGGGTTTCAAACTAGGGTTTTATATTAGGGTTAGATTTTCAAACTAGGGTTTCAAATTAGGGTTAGGGTTTCAAACTAGGGTTTAACATTAGGGTTAGGGTTTCAAACTAGGGTTTCAAATTAGGGTTAGGGTTACAAACAAGGGGTTTTAGATTAGGGTTAGGGTTTCAAACTAGGGTTTAACATTAGGGTTAGGGATTCAAACTAGAGTTTAACATTAGGGTTAGGGTTTCAAACTAGGGTTTTGCATTAGGGTTAGGGTTTCAAACTAGGGTTTCAAATTAGGGTTACGGTTTCAAACTAGGGTTTTACATTAGGGTAAGTGTTTCAAACTAGGTTTTCAAATTAGCGTTACGGTTTCAAACTAGTGTTTTACATTAGGGTTAGTGTTTCAAACTAGGGTTTTACATTAGGGTTAGGGTTACAAACTAGGGTTTTACATTAGAGTTAGGGTTTCAATCTAGGGTTTTGCATTAGGGTTAGGGATTCAAACTAGGGTTTTACGTTAGGGTTAGGGTTTCAAACTAAGGTTTTATATTAGGGTTAGGTTTTCAAACTACGGTTTCAAATTAGGGTTAGGGTTTCAAACTAGGGTTTAACATTAGGGTTAGGGTTTCAAACTAGGGTTTTACATTAGGGTTAGGGTTTCAAACTAGGGTTTTGCATTAGGGTTAGGGTTTCAAACTAGGGTTTCAAATTAGGGTTAGGGTTTCAAACTAGTGTTTTACATTAGGGTACGGGTTTCAAACTAGGGTTTCAAATTAGGGTTACGGTTGCAAAATAGGGTTTTACATTAGAGTTAGTGTTTCAAACTAGGGTTTCAAATTAGGGTTACGGTTTCAAACTATCGTTTTACATTAGGGTTAGGGATTCAAACTAGGGTTTTACGTTAGGGTTAGGGTTTCAAACTCGGTTTTCAAATTAGGGTTAGGGTTACAAACTAGGGTTTTACATTAGGGTTAGGGCTTCAAACTAGGGTTTTACGTTAGGGTTAGGGTTTCAAACTAGGGTTTAACATTAGGGTTAGGGTTTCAAACAAGGGTTTTACATTAGGGTTAATGCTTCAAACTAGGGTTTTACATTAGGGTTAGGGTTTCAAACTAGGGTTTTACATTAGGGTTAGGGTTACAAACTAGGGTTTTACATTAGGGTTAGGGTTTCAAACTAGGGTTTTGCATTAGGGTTAGGGTTACAAACTAGGGTTTACCATTAGGGTTAGGGTTTCAAACTAGGGTTTTACATTATGGTTAGGGTTTCAAACTAGGGTTTTACATTAGGGTTAATGCTTCAAACTAGGGTTTTACATTAGGGTTAGGGTTTCAAACTAGGGTTTACCATTAGGGTTAGGGTTTCAAACTAGGGTTTTACATTATGGTTAGGGTTTCAAACTAGGGTTTTACATTAGGGTTAGGGTTACAAACTAGGGTTTTAAATTAGGGTTAGGGATTCAAACTAGGGTTTTACGTTAGGGTTAGGGTTTCAAACTAGGGTTTTATATTAGGGTTAGGTTTTCAAACTACGGTTTCAAATTAGGGTTAGGGTTTCAAAGTAGGGTTTAACATTAGGGTTAGGGTTTCAAACTAGGGTTTAACATTAGGGTTAGGGTTTCAAACTAGGGTTTTTATATTAGGGTTAGGGTTTCAAACTAGGGTTTTACATTAGGGTTAGGGTTTCAAACTAGGGTTTTACATTAGGTTTAGGGTTACAAACTAGGGTTTTACATTAGGGTTAGGGTTTCAAACAAGGGTTTTGCATTAGGGTTAGGGTTTCAAACTAGGGTTTCAAATTAGGGTCAGGGTTTCAAACTAGGGTTTCAAATTAGGGTTACGGTTTCAAACTAGGGTTTTACATTAGGGTAAGTGTTTCAAACTAGGGTTTCAAATTAGCGTTACGGTTTCAAACTAGTGTTTTACATTAGGGTTAGTGTTTCAAACTAGGGTTTTACATTAGGGTTAGGGTTACAAACTAGGGTTTTACATTAGAGTTAGGGTTTCAAACTAGGGTTTTGCATTAGGGTTAGGGATTCAAACTAGGGTTTTATATTAGGGTTAGGTTTTCAAACTACGGTTTCAAATTAGAGTTAGGGTTTCAAACTAGGGTTTAACATTAGGGTTAGGGTTTCAAACTAGGGTTTTACATTAGGGTTAGGGATTCAAACTAGGGTTTTGCATTAGGGTTAGGGTTTCAAACTAGGGTTTCAAATTAGGGTTAGGGTTTCAAACTAGTGTTTTACATTAGGGTTAGGGTTTCAAACTAGGGTTTCAAATTAGGGTTACGGTTTCAAAATAGGGTTTTACATTAGAGTTAGTGTTTCAAACTAGGGTTTCAAATTAGGGTTACGGTTTCAAACTATCGTTTTACATTAGGGTTAGGGATTCAAACTAGGGTTTTACGTTAGGGTTAAGGTTTCAAACTCGGTTTTCAAATTAGGGTTAGGGTTACAAACTAGGGTTTTACATTAGGGTTAGGGCTTCAAACTAGGGTTTTACGTTAGGGTTAGGGTTTCAAACTAGGGTTTAACATTAGGGTTAGGGTTTCAAACAAGGGTTTTACATTAGGGTTAATGCTTCAAACTAGGGTTTTACATTAGGGTTAGGGTTTCAAACTAGGGTTTTACATTAGGGTTAGGGTTACAAACTAGGGTTTTACATTAGGGTTAGGGTTTCAAACTAGGGTTTTGCATTAGGGTTAGGGTTACAAACTAGGGTTTACCATTAGGGTTAGGGTTTCAAACTAGGGTTTTACATTATGGTTAGGGTTTCAAACTAGGGTTTTACATTAGGGTTAATGCTTCAAACTAGGGTTTTACATTATGGTTAGGGTTTCAAACTAGGGTTTTACATTAGGGTTAATGCTTCAAACTAGGGTTTTACATTAGGGTTAGAGTTTCAAACTAGGGTTTTGCATTAGGGTTAGGGATTCAAACTAGGGTTTTACGTTAGGGTTAGGGTTTCAAACTAGGGTTTTATATTAGGGTTAGATTTTCAAACTAGGGTTTCAAATTAGGGTTAGGGTTTCAAACTAGGGTTTAACATTAGGGTTAGGGTTTCAAACTAGGGTTTCAAATTAGGGTTAGGGTTACAAAGAAGGGGTTTTAGATTAGGGTTAGGGTTTCAAACTAGGGTTTAACATTAGGGTTAGGGATTCAAACTAGAGTTTAACATTAGGCTTAGGGTTTCAAACTAGGGTTTTACATTAGTGTTAGGGTTTCAAACTAGGGTTTTACATTAGGGTTAGGGTTACAAAGAAGGGGTTTTAGATTAGGGTTAGGGTTTCAAACTAGGGTTTCAAATTAGGGTTAGGGTTTCAAACTAGTGTTTTACATTAGGGTTAGGGTTTCAAACTAGGGTTTCAAATTAGGGTTACGGTTTCAAACTAGGGTTTTACATTAGGGTTAGTGTTTCAAACTAGGGTTTCAAATTAGGGTTACGGTTTCAAACTAGGGTTTTACATTAGGGTTAGGGATTCAAACTAGGGTTTTACATTAGGGTTAGGGCTTCAAACTAGGGTTTTACGTTAGGGTTAGGGTTTCAAACTAGGGTTTAACATTAGGGTTAGGGTTTCAAACAAGGGTTTTACATTAGGGTTAATGCTTCAAACTAGGGTTTTACATTAGGGTTAGGGTTTCAAACTAGGGTTTTGCATTAGGGTTAGGGTTTCAAACTAGGGTTTCAAATTAGGGTTAGGGTTTCAAACTAGTGTTTTACATTAGGGTTAGGGTTTCAAACTAGGGTTTCAAATTAGGGTTACGGTTTCAAACTAGGGTTTTACATTAGGGTTAGTGTTTCAAACTAGGGTTTCAAATTAGCGTTACGGTTTCAAACTAGTGTTTTACATTAGGGTTAGGGTTTCAAACTAGGGTTTTACATTAGGGTTAGGGTTACAAACTAGGGTTTTACATTAGGGTTAGAGTTTCAAACTAGGGTTTTGCATTAGGGTTAGGGATTCAAACTAGGGTTTTACGTTAGGGTTAGGGTTTCAAACTAGGGTTTTATATTAGGGTTAGATTTTCAAACTAGGGTTTCAAATTAGGGTTAGGGTTTCAAACTAGGGTTTAACATTAGGGTTAGGGTTTCAAACTAGGGTTTCAAATTAGGGTTAGGGTTACAAAGAAGGGGTTTTAGATTAGGGTTAGGGTTTCAAACTAGGGTTTAACATTAGGGTTAGGGATTCAAACTAGAGTTTAACATTAGGCTTAGGGTTTCAAACTAGGGTTTTACATTAGTGTTAGGGTTTCAAACTAGGGTTTTACATTAGGGTTAGGGTTACAAAGAAGGGGTTTTAGATTAGGGTTAGGGTTTCAAACTAGGGTTTCAAATTAGGGTTACGGTTTCAAACTAGGGTTTTGCATTAGGGATAGGGTTACAAACTAGGGTTTACCATTAGGGTTAGGGTTTCAAACTAGGGTTTTACATTATGGTTAGGGTTTCAAACTAGGGTTTTACATTAGGGTTAGGGTTACAAACTAGGGTTTAACATTAGGGTTAGGGTTTCAAACAAGGGTTTTACATTAGGGTTAGTGTTTCAAACTAGGGTTTCACATTAGGGTTAGGGTTACAAACTAGGGTTTTACATTAGGGTTAGGGTTTCAAACTAGGGTTTTGCATTAGGGTTAGGGATTCAAACTAGGGTTTTACGTTAGGGTTAGGGTTTCAAACTAGGGTTTTATATTAGGGTTAGGTTTTCAAACTACGGTTTCAAATTAGGGTTAGGGTTTCAAACTAGGGTTTAACATTAGGATTAGGGTTTCAAACTATGGTTTTACATTAGGGTTAGGGTTTCAAACTAGGGTTTTGCATTAGGGTTAGGGTTTCAAACTAGGGTTTTGCATTAGGGTTAGGGTTTCAAACTAGGGTTTCAAATTAGGGTTAGTGTTTCAAACTAGTGTTTTACATTAGGGTTAGGATTTCAAACTAGGGTTTCAAATTAGGGTTATGTTTCAAACTAGGGTTTAAAATTAGGGTTAGGGTTTCAAACTAGGGTTTTTATATTAGGGTTAGGGTTACAAACTAGGGTTTAACATTAGGGTTAGGGTTTCAAACTAGGGTTTTACATTAGGGTTAGGGTTTCAAACTAGGGTTTTACATTAGGTTTAGGGTTACAAACTAGGGTTTTACATTAGGGTTAGGGTTTCAAACAAGGGTTTTGCATTAGGGTTAGGGTTTCAAACTAGGGTTTCAAATTAGGGTTAGGGTTTCAAACTAGGGTTTCAAATTAGGGTTACGGTTTCAAACTAGGGTTTTACATTAGGGTAAGTGTTTCAAACTAGGGTTTCAAATTAGCGTTACGGTTTCAAACTAGTGTTTTACATTAGGGTTAGTGTTTCAAACTAGGGTTTTACATTAGGGTTAGGGTTACAAACTAGGGTTTTACATTAGAGTTAGGGTTTCAAACTAGGGTTTTGCATTAGGGTTAGGGATTCAAACTAGGGTTTTATATTAGGGTTAGGTTTTCAAACTACGGTTTCAAATTAGAGTTAGGGTTTCAAACTAGGGTTTAACATTAGGGTTAGGGTTTCAAACTAGGGTTTTACATTAGGGTTAGGGATTCAAACTAGGGTTTTGCATTAGGGTTAGGGTTTCAAACTAGGGTTTCAAATTAGGGTTAGGGTTTCAAACTAGTGTTTTACATTAGGGTTAGGGTTTCAAACTAGGGTTTCAAATTAGGGTTACGGTTTCAAAATAGGGTTTTACATTAGAGTTAGTGTTTCAAACTAGGGTTTCAAATTAGGGTTACGGTTTCAAACTATCGTTTTACATTAGGGTTAGGGATTCAAACTAGGGTTTTACGTTAGGGTTAAGGTTTCAAACTCGGTTTTCAAATTAGGGTTAGGGTTACAAACTAGGGTTTTACATTAGGGTTAGGGCTTCAAACTAGGGTTTTACGTTAGGGTTAGGGTTTCAAACTAGGGTTTAACATTAGGGTTAGGGTTTCAAACAAGGGTTTTACATTAGGGTTAATGCTTCAAACTAGGGTTTTACATTAGGGTTAGGGTTTCAAACTAGGGTTTAACATTAGGGTTAGGGTTTCAAACTAGGGTTTTTATATTAGGGTTAGGGTTACAAACTAGGGTTTAACATTAGGGTTAGGGTTTCAAACTAGGGTTTTACATTAGGGTTAGAGTTTCAAACTAGGGTTTTACATTAGGGTTAGGGTTACAAACTAGGGTTTTACATTAGGGTTAGGGTTTCAAACAAGGGTTTTGCATTAGGGTTAGGGTTTCAAACTAGGGTTTCAAATTAGGGTTAGGGTTTCAAACTAGGGTTTCAAATTAGGGTTACGGTTTCAAACTAGGGTTTTACATTAGGGCAAGTGTTTCAAACTAGGGTTTCAAATTAGCGTTACGGTTTCAAACTAGTGTTTTACATTAGGGTTAGTGTTTCAAACTAGGGTTTCACATTAGGGTTAGGGTTACAAACTAGGGTTTTACATTAGGGTTAGGGTTTCAAACTAGGGTTTTGCATTAGGGTTAGGGATTCAAACTAGGGTTTTACGTTAGGGTTAGGGTTTCAAACTAGGGTTTTATATTAGGGTTAGGTTTTCAAACTACGGTTTCAAATTAGGGTTAGGGTTTCAAACTAGGGTTTAACTTTAGGATTAGGGTTTCAAACTATGGTTTTACATTAGGGTTAGGGTTTCAAACTAGGGTTTTGCATTAGGGTTAGGGTTTCAAACTAGGGTTTCAAATTAGGGTTAGGGTTTCAAACTAGTGTTTTACATTAGGGTTAGGGTTTCAAACTAGGGTTTCAAATTAGGGTTACGGTTTCAAAATAGGGTTTTACATTAGAGTTAGTGTTTCAAACTAGGGTTTCAAATTAGGGTTACGGTTTCAAACTAGGGTTTTACATTAGGGTTAGGGATTCAAACTAGGGTTTTACGTTAGGGCTAGGGTTTCAAACTCGGTTTTTAAATTAGGGTTAGGGTTACAAACTAGGGTTTTACATTAGGGTTAGGGTTTCAAACTAGGGTTTTACGTTAGGGTTAGGGTTTCAAACTAGGGTTTAACATTAGGGTTAGGGTTTCAAACAAGGGTTTTACATTAGGGTTAATGCTTCAAACTAGGGTTTTACATTAGCGTTAGGGTTTCAAACTAGGGTTTTACATTAGGGTTAGGGTTACAAACTAGGGTTTTACATTAGGGTTAGGGTTTCAAACTAGGGTTTTGCATTAGGGTTAGGGTTTCAAACTAGGGTTTCAAATTAGGGTTAGGGTTTCAAACTAGTGTTTTACATTAGGGTTAGGGTTTCAAACTAGGGTTTCAAATTAGGGTTACGGTTTCAAACTAGGGTTTTACATTAGGGTTAGTGTTTCAAACTAGGGTTTCAAATTAGCGTTACGGTTTCAAACTAGTGTTTTACATTAGGGTTAGGGTTTCAAACTAGGGTTTTACATTAGGGTTAGGGTTACAAACTAGGGTTTTACATTAGGGTTAGAGTTTCAAACTAGGGTTTTGCATTAGGGTTAGGGATTCAAACTAGGGTTTTACGTTAGGGTTAGGGTTTCAAACTAGGGTTTTATATTAGGGTTAGATTTTCAAACTAGGGTTTCAAATTAGGGTTAGGGTTTCAAACTAGGGTTTAACATTAGGGTTAGGGTTTCAAACTAGGGTTTCAAATTAGGGTTAGGGTTACAAACAAGGGGTTTTAGATTAGGGTTAGGGATTCAAACTAGAGTTTAACATTAGGGTTAGGGTTTCAAACTAGGGTTTTGCATTAGGGTTAGGGTTTCAAACTAGGGTTTCAAATTAGGGTTAGGGTTTCAAACTAGTGTTTTACATTAGGGTTAGGGTTAGGGTTTCAAACTAGGGTTTCAAATTAGGGTTATGTTTCAAACTAGGGTTTAACATTAGGGTTAGGGTTTCAAACTAGGGTTTCAAATTAGGGTTAGGGTTACAAACAAGGGGTTTTACATTAGGGTTAGGGTTTCAAACTAGGGTTTAACATTAGGGTTAGGGTTTCAAACTAGGGTTTTTATATTAGGGTTAGGGTTACAAACTAGGGTTTAACATTAGGGTTAGGGTTTCAAACTAGGGTTTTACATTAGGGTTAGAGTTTCAAACTAGGGTTTTACATTAGGGTTAGGGTTACAAACTAGGGTTTTACATTAGGGTTAGGGTTTCAAACAAGGGTTTTGCATTAGGGTTAGGGTTTCAAACTAGGGTTTCAAATTAGGGTTAGGGTTTCAAACTAGGGTTTCAAATTAGGGTTACGGTTTCAAACTAGGGTTTTACATTAGGGCAAGTGTTTCAAACTAGGGTTTCAAATTAGCGTTACGGTTTCAAACTAGTGTTTTACATTAGGGTTAGTGTTTCAAACTAGGGTTTCACATTAGGGTTAGGGTTACAAACTAGGGTTTTACATTAGGGTTAGGGTTTCAAACTAGGGTTTTGCATTAGGGTTAGGGATTCAAACTAGGGTTTTACGTGAGGGTTAGGGTTTCAAACTAGGGTTTTATATTAGGGTTAGGTTTTCAAACTACGGTTTCAAATTAGGGTTAGGGTTTCAAACTAGGGTTTAACATTAGGATTAGGGTTTCAAACTATGGTTTTACATTAGGGTTAGGGTTTCAAACTAGGGTTTTGCATTAGGGTTAGGGTTTCAAACAAGGGTTTCAAATTAGGGTTAGGGTTTCAAACTAGTGTTTTACATTAGGGTTAGGGTTTCAAACTAGTGTTTCAAATTAGGGTTACGGTTTCAAAATAGGGTTTTACATTAGAGTTAGTGTTTCAAACTAGGGTTTCAAATTAGGGTTACGGTTTCAAACTAGGGTTTTACATTAGGGTTAGGGATTCAAACTAGGGTTTTACGTTAGGGCTAGGGTTTCAAACTCGGTTTTTAAATTAGGGTTAGGGTTACAAACTAGGGTTTTACATTAGGGTTAGGGTTTCAAACTAGGGTTTTACGTTAGGGTTAGGGTTTCAAACTAGGGTTTAACATTAGGGTTAGGGTTTCAAACAAGGGTTTTACATTAGGGTTAATGCTTCAAACTAGGGTTTTACATTAGCGTTAGGGTTTCAAACTAGGGTTTTACATTAGGGTTAGGGTTACAAACTAGGGTTTTACATTAGGGTTAGGGTTTCAAACTAGGGTTTTGCATTAGGGTTAGGGTTTCAAACTAGGGTTTCAAATTAGGGTTAGGGTTTCAAACTAGTGTTTTACATTAGGGTTAGGGTTTCAAACTAGGGTTTCAAATTAGGGTTACGGTTTCAAACTAGGGTTTTACATTAGGGTTAGTGTTTCAAACTAGGGTTTCAAATTAGCGTTACGGTTTCAAACTAGTGTTTTACATTAGGGTTAGGGTTTCAAACTAGGGTTTTACATTAGGGTTAGGGTTACAAACTAGGGTTTTACATTAGGGTTAGAGTTTCAAACTAGGGTTTTGCATTAGGGTTAGGGATTCAAACTAGGGTTTTACGTTAGGGTTAGGGTTTCAAACTAGGGTTTTATATTAGGGTTAGATTTTCAAACTAGGGTTTCAAATTAGGGTTAGGGTTTCAAACTAGGGTTTAACATTAGGGTTAGGGTTTCAAACTAGGGTTTCAAATTAGGGTTAGGGTTACAAACAAGGGGTTTTAGATTAGGGTTAGGGTTTCAAACTAGGGTTTAACATTAGGGTTAGGGATTCAAACTAGAGTTTAACATTAGAGTTAGGGTTTCAAACTAGGGTTTTGCATTAGGGTTAGGGTTTCAAACTAGGGTTTCAAATTAGGGTTAGGGTTTCAAACTAGTGTTTTACATTAGGGTTAGGGTTAGGGTTTCAAACTAGGGTTTCAAATTAGGGTTATGTTTCAAACTAGGGTTTAAAATTAGGGTTAGGGTTTCAAACTAGGGTTTTTATATTAGGGTTAGGGTTACAAACTAGGGTTTAACATTAGGGTTAGGGTTTCAAACTAGGGTTTTACATTAGGGTTAGGGTTTCAAACTAGGGTTTTACATTAGGGTTAGGGTTACAAACTAGGGTTTTACATTAGGGTTAGGGTTTCAAACAAGGGTTTTGCATTAGGGTTAGGGTTTCAAACTAGGGTTTCAAATTAGGGTTAGGGTTTCAAACTAGGGTTTCAAATTAGGGTTACGGTTTCAAACTGGGGTTTTACATTAGGGTAAGTGTTTCAAACTAGGGTTTCAAATTAGCGTTACGGTTTCAAACTAGTGTTTTACATTAGGGTTAGTGTTTCAAACTAGGGTTTTACATTAGGGTTAGGGTTACAAACTAGGGTTTTACATTAGAGTTAGGGTTTCAATCTAGGGTTTTGCATTAGGGTTAGGGATTCAAACTAGGGTTTTACGTTAGGGTTAGGGTTTCAAACTAAGGTTTTATATTAGGGTTAGGTTTTCAAACTATGGTTTCAAATTAGGGTTAGGGTTTCAAACTAGGGTTTAACATTAGGGTTAGGGTTTCAAACTAGGGTTTTACATTAGGGTTAGGGTTTCAAACTAGGGTTTTGCATTAGGGTTAGGGTTTCAAACTAGGGTTTCAAATTAGGGTTAGGGTTTCAAACTAGTGTTTTACATTAGGGTTAGGGTTTCAAACTAGGGTTTCAAATTAGGGTTACGGTTGCAAAATAGGGTTTTACATTAGAGTTAGTGTTTCAAACTAGGGTTTCAAATTAGGGTTACGGTTTCAAACAATCGTTTTACATTAGGGTTAGGGATTCAAACTAGGGTTTTACGTTAGGGTTAGGGTTTCAAACTCGGTTTTCAAATTAGGGTTAGGGTTACAAACTAGGGTTTTACATTAGGGTTAGGGCTTCAAACTAGGGTTTTACGTTAGGGTTAGGGTTTCAAACTAGGGTTTAACATTAGGGTTAGGGTTTCAAACAAGGGTTTTACATTAGGGTTAATGCTTCAAACTAGGGTTTTACATTAGGGTTAGGGTTTCAAACTAGGGTTTTACATTAGGGTTAGGGTTACAAACTAGGGTTTTACATTAGGGTTAGGGTTTCAAACTAGGGTTTTGCATTAGGGTTAGGGTTACAAACTAGGGTTTACCATTAGGGTTAGGGTTTCAAACTAGGGTTTTACATTATGGTTAGGGTTTCAAACTAGGGTTTTACATTAGGGTTAATGCTTCAAACTAGGGTTTTACATTAGGGTTAGGGTTTCAAACTAGGGTTTACCATTAGGGTTAGGGTTTCAAACTAGGGTTTTACATTAGGGTTAGAGTTTCAAACTAGGGTTTTGCATTAGGGTTAGGGATTCAAACTAGGGTTTTACGTTAGGGTTAGGGTTTCAAACTAGGGTTTTATATTAGGGTTAGATTTTCAAACTAGGGTTTCAAATTAGGGTTAGGGTTTCAAACTAGGGTTTAACATTAGGGTTAGGGTTTCAAACTAGGGTTTCAAATTAGGGTTAGGGTTACAAAGAAGGGGTTTTAGATTAGGGTTAGGGTTTCAAACTAGGGTTTAACATTAGGGTTAGGGATTCAAACTAGAGTTTAACATTAGGCTTAGGGTTTCAAACTAGGGTTTTACATTAGTGTTAGGGTTTCAAACTAGGGTTTTACATTAGGGTTAGGGTTACAAAGAAGGGGTTTTAGATTAGGGTTAGGGTTTCAAACTAGGGTTTCAAATTAGGGTTAGGGTTTCAAACTAGTGTTTTACATTAGGGTTAGGGTTTCAAACTAGGGTTTCAAATTAGGGTTACGGTTTCAAACTAGGGTTTTACATTAGGGTTAGTGTTTCAAACTAGGGTTTCAAATTAGGGTTACGGTTTCAAACTAGGGTTTTACATTAGGGTTAGGGATTCAAACTAGGGTTTTACATTAGGGTTAGGGCTTCAAACTAGGGTTTTACGTTAGGGTTAGGGTTTCAAACTAGGGTTTAACATTAGGGTTAGGGTTTCAAACAAGGGTTTTACATTAGGGTTAATGCTTCAAACTAGGGTTTTACATTAGGGTTAGGGTTTCAAACTAGGGTTTTGCATTAGGGTTAGGGTTTCAAACTAGGGTTTCAAATTAGGGTTAGGGTTACAAACAAGGGGTTTTAGATTAGGGTTAGGGTTTCAAACTAGGGTTTAACATTAGGGTTAGGGATTCAAACTAGAGTTTAACATTAGGGTTAGGGTTTCAAACTAGGGTTTTGCATTAGGGTTAGGGTTTCAAACTAGGGTTTCAAATTAGGGTTAGGGTTTCAAACTAGTGTTTTACATTAGGGTTAGGGTTAGGGTTTCAAACTAGGGTTTCAAATTAGGGTTATGTTTCAAACTAGGGTTTAACATTAGGGTTAGGGTTTCAAACTAGGGTTTCAAATTAGGGTTAGGGTTACAAACAAGGGGTTTTACATTAGGGTTAGGGTTTCAAACTAGGGTTTAACATTAGGGTTAGGGTTTCAAACTAGGGTTTTTATATTAGGGTTAGGGTTACAAACTAGGGTTTAACATTAGGGTTAGGGTTTCAAACTAGGGTTTTACATTAGGGTTAGAGTTTCAAACTAGGGTTTTACATTAGGGTTAGGGTTACAAACTAGGGTTTTACATTAGGGTTAGGGTTTCAAACAAGGGTTTTGCATTAGGGTTAGGGTTTCAAACTAGGGTTTCAAATTAGGGTTAGGGTTTCAAACTAGGGTTTCAAATTAGGGTTACGGTTTCAAACTAGGGTTTTACATTAGGGCAAGTGTTTCAAACTAGGGTTTCAAATTAGCGTTACGGTTTCAAACTAGTGTTTTACATTAGGGTTAGTGTTTCAAACTAGGGTTTCACATTAGGGTTAGGGTTACAAACTAGGGTTTTACATTAGGGTTAGGGTTTCAAACTAGGGTTTTGCATTAGGGTTAGGGATTCAAACTAGGGTTTTACGTGAGGGTTAGGGTTTCAAACTAGGGTTTTATATTAGGGTTAGGTTTTCAAACTACGGTTTCAAATTAGGGTTAGGGTTTCAAACTAGGGTTTAACATTAGGATTAGGGTTTCAAACTATGGTTTTACATTAGGGTTAGGGTTTCAAACTAGGGTTTTGCATTAGGGTTAGGGTTTCAAACAAGGGTTTCAAATTAGGGTTAGGGTTTCAAACTAGTGTTTTACATTAGGGTTAGGGTTTCAAACTAGTGTTTCAAATTAGGGTTACGGTTTCAAAATAGGGTTTTACATTAGAGTTAGTGTTTCAAACTAGGGTTTCAAATTAGGGTTACGGTTTCAAACTAGGGTTTTACATTAGGGTTAGGGATTCAAACTAGGGTTTTACGTTAGGGCTAGGGTTTCAAACTCGGTTTTTAAATTAGGGTTAGGGTTACAAACTAGGGTTTTACATTAGGGTTAGGGTTTCAAACTAGGGTTTTACGTTAGGGTTAGGGTTTCAAACTAGGGTTTAACATTAGGGTTAGGGTTTCAAACAAGGGTTTTACATTAGGGTTAATGCTTCAAACTAGGGTTTTACATTAGCGTTAGGGTTTCAAACTAGGGTTTTACATTAGGGTTAGGGTTACAAACTAGGGTTTTACATTAGGGTTAGGGTTTCAAACTAGGGTTTTGCATTAGGGTTAGGGTTTCAAACTAGGGTTTCAAATTAGGGTTAGGGTTTCAAACTAGTGTTTTACATTAGGGTTAGGGTTTCAAACTAGGGTTTCAAATTAGGGTTACGGTTTCAAACTAGGGTTTTACATTAGGGTTAGTGTTTCAAACTAGGGTTTCAAATTAGCGTTACGGTTTCAAACTAGTGTTTTACATTAGGGTTAGGGTTTCAAACTAGGGTTTTACATTAGGGTTAGGGTTACAAACTAGGGTTTTACATTAGGGTTAGAGTTTCAAACTAGGGTTTTGCATTAGGGTTAGGGATTCAAACTAGGGTTTTACGTTAGGGTTAGGGTTTCAAACTAGGGTTTTATATTAGGGTTAGATTTTCAAACTAGGGTTTCAAATTAGGGTTAGGGTTTCAAACTAGGGTTTAACATTAGGGTTAGGGTTTCAAACTAGGGTTTCAAATTAGGGTTAGGGTTACAAACAAGGGGTTTTAGATTAGGGTTAGGGTTTCAAACTAGGGTTTAACATTAGGGTTAGGGATTCAAACTAGAGTTTAACATTAGAGTTAGGGTTTCAAACTAGGGTTTTGCATTAGGGTTAGGGTTTCAAACTAGGGTTTCAAATTAGGGTTAGGGTTTCAAACTAGTGTTTTACATTAGGGTTAGGGTTAGGGTTTCAAACTAGGGTTTCAAATTAGGGTTATGTTTCAAACTAGGGTTTAAAATTAGGGTTAGGGTTTCAAACTAGGGTTTTTATATTAGGGTTAGGGTTACAAACTAGGGTTTAACATTAGGGTTAGGGTTTCAAACTAGGGTTTTACATTAGGGTTAGGGTTTCAAACTAGGGTTTTACATTAGGGTTAGGGTTACAAACTAGGGTTTTACATTAGGGTTAGGGTTTCAAACAAGGGTTTTGCATTAGGGTTAGGGTTTCAAACTAGGGTTTCAAATTAGGGTTAGGGTTTCAAACTAGGGTTTCAAATTAGGGTTACGGTTTCAAACTGGGGTTTTACATTAGGGTAAGTGTTTCAAACTAGGGTTTCAAATTAGCGTTACGGTTTCAAACTAATGTTTTACATTAGGGTTAGTGTTTCAAACTAGGGTTTTACATTAGGGTTAGGGTTACAAACTAGGGTTTTACATTAGAGTTAGGGTTTCAATCTAGGGTTTTGCATTAGGGTTAGGGATTCAAACTAGGGTTTTACGTTAGGGTTAGGGTTTCAAACTAAGGTTTTATATTAGGGTTAGGTTTTCAAACTATGGTTTCAAATTAGGGTTAGGGTTTCAAACTAGGGTTTAACATTAGGGTTAGGGTTTCAAACTAGGGTTTTACATTAGGGTTAGGGTTTCAAACTAGGGTTTTGCATTAGGGTTAGGGTTTCAAACTAGGGTTTCAAATTAGGGTTAGGGTTTCAAACTAGTGTTTTACATTAGGGTTAGGGTTTCAAACTAGGGTTTCAAATTAGGGTTACGGTTGCAAAATAGGGTTTTACATTAGAGTTAGTGTTTCAAACTAGGGTTTCAAATTAGGGTTACGGTTTCAAACAATCGTTTTACATTAGGGTTAGGGATTCAAACTAGGGTTTTACGTTAGGGTTAGGGTTTCAAACTCGGTTTTCAAATTAGGGTTAGGGTTACAAACTAGGGTTTTACATTAGGGTTAGGGCTTCAAACTAGGGTTTTACGTTAGGGTTAGGGTTTCAAACTAGGGTTTAACATTAGGGTTAGGGTTTCAAACAAGGGTTTTACATTAGGGTTAATGCTTCAAACTAGGGTTTTACATTAGGGTTAGGGTTTCAAACTAGGGTTTTACATTAGGGTTAGGGTTACAAACTAGGGTTTTACATTAGGGTTAGGGTTTCAAACTAGGGTTTTGCATTAGGGTTAGGGTTACAAACTAGGGTTTACCATTAGGGTTAGGGTTTCAAACTAGGGTTTTACATTATGGTTAGGGTTTCAAACTAGGGTTTTACATTAGGGTTAATGCTTCAAACTAGGGTTTTACATTAGGGTTAGGGTTTCAAACTAGGGTTTACCATTAGGGTTAGGGTTTCAAACTAGGGTTTTACATTAGGGTTAGAGTTTCAAACTAGGGTTTTGCATTAGGGTTAGGGATTCAAACTAGGGTTTTACGTTAGGGTTAGGGTTTCAAACTAGGGTTTTATATTAGGGTTAGATTTTCAAACTAGGGTTTCAAATTAGGGTTAGGGTTTCAAACTAGGGTTTAACATTAGGGTTAGGGTTTCAAACTAGGGTTTCAAATTAGGGTTAGGGTTACAAAGAAGGGGTTTTAGATTAGGGTTAGGGTTTCAAACTAGGGTTTAACATTAGGGTTAGGGATTCAAACTAGAGTTTAACATTAGGCTTAGGGTTTCAAACTAGGGTTTTACATTAGTGTTAGGGTTTCAAACTAGGGTTTTACATTAGGGTTAGGGTTACAAAGAAGGGGTTTTAGATTAGGGTTAGGGTTTCAAACTAGGGTTTCAAATTAGGGTTAGGGTTTCAAACTAGTGTTTTACATTAGGGTTAGGGTTTCAAACTAGGGTTTCAAATTAGGGTTACGGTTTCAAACTAGGGTTTTACATTAGGGTTAGTGTTTCAAACTAGGGTTTCAAATTAGGGTTACGGTTTCAAACTAGGGTTTTACATTAGGGTTAGGGATTCAAACTAGGGTTTTACATTAGGGTTAGGGCTTCAAACTAGGGTTTAACATTAGGGTTAGGGTTTCAAACAAGGGTTTTACATTAGGGTTAATGCTTCAAACTAGGGTTTTACATTAGGGTTAGGGTTTCAAACTAGGGTTTTGCATTAGGGTTAGGGTTTCAAACTAGGGTTTCAAATTAGGGTTAGGGTTTCAAACTAGTGTTTTACATTAGGGTTAGGGTTTCAAACTAGGGTTTCAAATTAGGGTTACGGTTTCAAACTAGGGTTTTACATTAGGGTTAGTGTTTCAAACTAGGGTTTCAAATTAGCGTTACGGTTTCAAACTAGTGTTTTACATTAGGGTTAGGGTTTCAAACTAGGGTTTTACATTAGGGTTAGGGTTACAAACTAGGGTTTTACATTAGGGTTAGAGTTTCAAACTAGGGTTTTGCATTAGGGTTAGGGATTCAAACTAGGGTTTTACGTTAGGGTTAGGGTTTCAAACTAGGGTTTTATATTAGGGTTAGATTTTCAAACTAGGGTTTCAAATTAGGGTTAGGGTTTCAAACTAGGGTTTAACATTAGGGTTAGGGTTTCAAACTAGGGTTTCAAATTAGGGTTAGGGTTACAAAGAAGGGGTTTTAGATTAGGGTTAGGGTTTCAAATTAGGGTTTAACATTAGGGTTAGGGATTCAAACTAGAGTTTAACATTAGGCTTAGGGTTTCAAACTAGGGTTTTACATTAGTGTTAGGGTTTCAAACTAGGGTTTTACATTAGGGTTAGGGTTACAAAGAAGGGGTTTTAGATTAGGGTTAGGGTTTCAAACTAGGGTTTCAAATTAGGGTTACGGTTTCAAACTAGGGTTTTGCATTAGGGATAGGGTTACAAACTAGGGTTTACCATTAGGGTTAGGGTTTCAAACTAGGGTTTTACATTATGGTTAGGGTTTCAAACTAGGGTTTTACATTAGGGTTAGGGTTACAAACTAGGGTTTAACATTAGGGTTAGGGTTTCAAACAAGGGTTTTACATTAGGGTTAGTGTTTCAAACTAGGGTTTCACATTAGGGTTAGGGTTACAAACTAGGGTTTTACATTAGGGTTAGGGTTTCAAACTAGGGTTTTGCATTAGGGTTAGGGATTCAAACTAGGGTTTTACGTTAGGGTTAGGGTTTCAAACTAGGGTTTTATATTAGGGTTAGGTTTTCAAACTACGGTTTCAAATTAGGGTTAGGGTTTCAAACTAGGGTTTAACATTAGGATTAGGGTTTCAAACTATGGTTTTACATTAGGGTTAGGGTTTCAAACTAGGGTTTTGCATTAGGGTTAGGGTTTCAAACTAGGGTTTTGCATTAGGGTTAGGGTTTTAAACTAGGGTTTCAAATTAGGGTTAGTGTTTCAAACTAGTGTTTTACATTAGGGTTAGGATTTCAAACTAGGGTTTCAAATTAGGGTTATGTTTCAAACTAGGGTTTAAAATTAGGGTTAGGGTTTCAAACTAGGGTTTTTATATTAGGGTTAGGGTTACAAACTAGGGTTTAACATTAGGGTTAGGGTTTCAAACTAGGGTTTTACATTAGGGTTAGGGTTTCAAACTAGGGTTTTACATTAGGTTTAGGGTTACAAACTAGGGTTTTACATTAGGGTTAGGGTTTCAAACAAGGGTTTTGCATTAGGGTTAGGGTTTCAAACTAGGGTTTCAAATTAGGGTTAGGGTTTCAAACTAGGGTTTCAAATTAGGGTTACGGTTTCAAACTAGGGTTTTACATTAGGGTAAGTGTTTCAAACTAGGGTTTCAAATTAGCGTTACGGTTTCAAACTAGTGTTTTACATTAGGGTTAGTGTTTCAAACTAGGGTTTTACATTAGGGTTAGGGTTACAAACTAGGGTTTTACATTAGAGTTAGGGTTTCAAACTAGGGTTTTGCATTAGGGTTAGGGATTCAAACTGGGGTTTTATATTAGGGTTAGGTTTTCAAACTACGGTTTCAAATTAGAGTTAGGGTTTCAAACTAGGGTTTAACATTAGGGTTAGGGTTTCAAACTAGGGTTTTACATTAGGGTTAGGGATTCAAACTAGGGTTTTGCATTAGGGTTAGGGTTTCAAACTAGGGTTTCAAATTAGGGTTAGGGTTTCAAACTAGTGTTTTACATTAGGGTTAGGGTTTCAAACTAGGGTTTCAAATTAGGGTTACGGTTTCAAAATAGGGTTTTACATTAGAGTTAGTGTTTCAAACTAGGGTTTCAAATTAGGGTTACGGTTTCAAACTATCGTTTTACATTAGGGTTAGGGATTCAAACTAGGGTTTTACGTTAGGGTTAAGGTTTCAAACTCGGTTTTCAAATTAGGGTTAGGGTTACAAACTAGGGTTTTACATTAGGGTTAGGGCTTCAAACTAGGGTTTTACGTTAGGGTTAGGGTTTCAAACTAGGGTTTAACATTAGGGTTAGGGTTTCAAACAAGGGTTTTACATTAGGGTTAATGCTTCAAACTAGGGTTTTACATTAGGGTTAGGGTTTCAAACTAGGGTTTAACATTAGGGTTAGGGTTTCAAACTAGGGTTTTTATATTAGGGTTAGGGTTACAAACTAGGGTTTAACATTAGGGTTAGGGTTTCAAACTAGGGTTTTACATTAGGGTTAGAGTTTCAAACTAGGGTTTTACATTAGGGTTAGGGTTACAAACTAGGGTTTTACATTAGGGTTAGGGTTTCAAACAAGGGTTTTGCATTAGGGTTAGGGTTTCAAACTAGGGTTTCAAATTAGGGTTAGGGTTTCAAACTAGGGTTTCAAATTAGGGTTACGGTTTCAAACTAGGGTTTTACATTAGGGCAAGTGTTTCAAACTAGGGTTTCAAATTAGCGTTACGGTTTCAAACTAGTGTTTTACATTAGGGTTAGTGTTTCAAACTAGGGTTTCACATTAGGGTTAGGGTTACAAACTAGGGTTTTACATTAGGGTTAGGGTTTCAAACTAGGGTTTTGCATTAGGGTTAGGGATTCAAACTAGGGTTTTACGTTAGGGTTAGGGTTTCAAACTAGGGTTTTATATTAGGGTTAGGTTTTCAAACTACGGTTTCAAATTAGGGTTAGGGTTTCAAACTAGGGTTTAACTTTAGGATTAGGGTTTCAAACTATGGTTTTACATTAGGGTTAGGGTTTCAAACTAGGGTTTTGCATTAGGGTTAGGGTTTCAAACTAGGGTTTCAAATTAGGGTTAGGGTTTCAAACTAGTGTTTTACATTAGGGTTAGGGTTTCAAACTAGGGTTTCAAATTAGGGTTACGGTTTCAAAATAGGGTTTTACATTAGAGTTAGTGTTTCAAACTAGGGTTTCAAATTAGGGTTACGGTTTCAAACTAGGGTTTTACATTAGGGTTAGGGATTCAAACTAGGGTTTTACGTTAGGGCTAGGGTTTCAAACTCGGTTTTTAAATTAGGGTTAGGGTTACAAACTAGGGTTTTACATTAGGGTTAGGGTTTCAAACTAGGGTTTTACGTTAGGGTTAGGGTTTCAAACTAGGGTTTAACATTAGGGTTAGGGTTTCAAACAAGGGTTTTACATTAGGGTTAATGCTTCAAACTAGGGTTTTACATTAGCGTTAGGGTTTCAAACTAGGGTTTTACATTAGGGTTAGGGTTACAAACTAGGGTTTTACATTAGGGTTAGGGTTTCAAACTAGGGTTTTGCATTAGGGTTAGGGTTTCAAACTAGGGTTTCAAATTAGGGTTAGGGTTTCAAACTAGTGTTTTACATTAGGGTTAGGGTTTCAAACTAGGGTTTCAAATTAGGGTTACGGTTTCAAACTAGGGTTTTACATTAGGGTTAGTGTTTCAAACTAGGGTTTCAAATTAGCGTTACGGTTTCAAACTAGTGTTTTACATTAGGGTTAGGGTTTCAAACTAGGGTTTTACATTAGGGTTAGGGTTACAAACTAGGGTTTTACATTAGGGTTAGAGTTTCAAACTAGGGTTTTGCATTAGGGTTAGGGATTCAAACTAGGGTTTTACGTTAGGGTTAGGGTTTCAAACTAGGGTTTTATATTAGGGTTAGATTTTCAAACTAGGGTTTCAAATTAGGGTTAGGGTTTCAAACTAGGGTTTAACATTAGGGTTAGGGTTTCAAACTAGGGTTTCAAATTAGGGTTAGGGTTACAAACAAGGGGTTTTAGATTAGGGTTAGGGTTTCAAACTAGGGTTTAACATTAGGGTTAGGGATTCAAACTAGAGTTTAACATTAGGGTTAGGGTTTCAAACTAGGGTTTTGCATTAGGGTTAGGGTTTCAAACTAGGGTTTCAAATTAGGGTTAGGGTTTCAAACTAGTGTTTTACATTAGGGTTAGGGTTAGGGTTTCAAACTAGGGTTTCAAATTAGGGTTATGTTTCAAACTAGGGTTTAAAATTAGGGTTAGGGTTTCAAACTAGGGTTTTTATATTAGGGTTAGGGTTACAAACTAGGGTTTAACATTAGGGTTAGGGTTTCAAACTAGGGTTTTACATTAGGGTTAGGGTTTCAAACTAGGGTTTTACATTAGGGTTAGGGTTACAAACTAGGGTTTTACATTAGGGTTAGGGTTTCAACTAAGGGTTTTGCATTAGGGTTAGGGTTTCAAACTAGGGTTTTACATTAGGGTTAGGGTTACAAACTAGGGTTTTACATTAGGGTTAGGGTTTCAAACAAGGGTTTTGCATTAGGGTTAGGGTTTCAAACTAGGGTTTCAAATTAGGGTTAGGGTTTCAAACTAGGGTTTCAAATTAGGGTTACGGTTTCAAACTAGGGTTTTACATAAGGGCAAGTGTTTCAAACTAGGGTTTCAAATTAGCGTTACGGTTTCAAACTAGTGTTTTACATTAGGGTTAGTGTTTCAAACTAGGGTTTCACATTAGGGTTAGGGTTACAAACTAGGGTTTTACATTAGGGTTAGGGTTTCAAACTAGGGTTTTGCATTAGGGTTAGGGATTCAAACTAGGGTTTTACTTTAGGGTTAGGGTTTCAAACTAGGGTTTTATATTAGGGTTAGGTTTTCAAACTACGGTTTCAAATTAGGGTTAGGGTTTCAAACTAGGGTTTAACTTTAGGATTAGGGTTTCAAACTATGGTTTTACATTAGGGTTAGGGTTTCAAACTAGGGTTTTGCATTAGGGTTAGGGTTTCAAACTAGGGTTTCAAATTAGGGTTAGGGTTTCAAACTAGTGTTTTACATTAGGGTTAGGGTTTCAAACTAGGGTTTCAAATTAGGGTTACGGTTTCAAAATAGGGTTTTACATTAGAGTTAGTGTTTCAAACTAGGGTTTCAAATTAGGGTTACGGTTTCAAACTAGGGTTTTACATTAGGGTTAGGGATTCAAACTAGGGTTTTACGTTAGGGCTAGGGTTTCAAACTCGGTTTTTAAATTAGGGTTAGGGTTACAAACTAGGGTTTTACATTAGGGTTAGGGTTTCAAACTAGGGTTTTACGTTAGGGTTAGGGTTTCAAACTAGGGTTTAACATTAGGGTTAGGGTTTCAAACAAGGGTTTTACATTAGGGTTAATGCTTCAAACTAGGGTTTTACATTAGCGTTAGGGTTTCAAACTAGGGTTTTACATTAGGGTTAGGGTTACAAACTAGGGTTTTACATTAGGGTTAGGGTTTCAAACTAGGGTTTTGCATTAGGGTTAGGGTTTCAAACTAGGGTTTCAAATTAGGGTTAGGGTTTCAAACTAGTGTTTTACATTAGGGTTAGGGTTTCAAACTAGGGTTTCAAATTAGGGTTACGGTTTCAAACTAGGGTTTTACATTAGGGTTAGTGTTTCAAACTAGGGTTTCAAATTAGCGTTACGGTTTCAAACTAGTGTTTTACATTAGGGTTAGGGTTTCAAACTAGGGTTTTACATTAGGGTTAGGGTTACAAACTAGGGTTTTACATTAGGGTTAGAGTTTCAAACTAGGGTTTTGCATTAGGGTTAGGGATTCAAACTAGGGTTTTACGTTAGGGTTAGGGTTTCAAACTAGGGTTTTATATTAGGGTTAGATTTTCAAACTAGGGTTTCAAATTAGGGTTAGGGTTACAAACAAGGGGTTTTAGATTAGGGTTAGGGTTTCAAACTAGGGTTTCAAATTAGGGTTAGGGTTACAAACAAGGGGTTTTAGATTAGGGTTAGGGTTTCAAACTAGGGTTTAACATTAGGGTTAGGGATTCAAACTAGAGTTTAACATTAGGGTTAGGGTTTCAAACTAGGGTTTTGCATTAGGGTTAGGGTTTCAAACTAGGGTTTCAAATTAGGGTTAGGGTTTCAAACTAGTGTTTTACATTAGGGTTAGGGTTAGGGTTTCAAACTAGGGTTTCAAATTAGGGTTATGTTTCAAACTAGGGTTTAAAATTAGGGTTAGGGTTTCAAACTAGGGTTTTTATATTAGGGTTAGGGTTACAAACTAGGGTTTAACATTAGGGTTAGGGTTTCAAACTAGGGTTTTACATTAGGGTTAGGGTTTCAAACTAGGGTTTTACATTAGGGTTAGGGTTACAAACTAGGGTTTTACATTAGGGTTAGGGTTTCAAACAAGGGTTTTGCATTAGGGTTAGGGTTTCAAACTAGGGTTTCAAATTAGGGTTAGGGTTTCAAACTAGGGTTTCAAATTAGGGTTACGGTTTCAAACTAGGGTTTTACATTAGGGTAAGTGTTTCAAACTAGGGTTTCAAATTAGCGTTACGGTTTCAAACTAGTGTTTTACATTAGGGTTAGTGTTTCAAACTAGGGTTTTACATTAGGGTTAGGGTTACAAACTAGGGTTTTACATTAGAGTTAGGGTTTCAATCTAGGGTTTTGCATTAGGGTTAGGGATTCAAACTAGGGTTTTACGTTAGGGTTAGGGTTTCAAACTAAGGTTTTATATTAGGGTTAGGTTTTCAAACTACGGTTTCAAATTAGGGTTAGGGTTTCAAACTAGGGTTTAACATTAGGGTTAGGGTTTCAAACTAGGGTTTTACATTAGGGTTAGGGTTTCAAACTAGGGTTTTGCATTAGGGTTAGGGTTTCAATCTAGGGTTTCAAATTAGGGTTAGGGTTTCAAACTAGTGTTTTACATTAGGGTTAGGGTTTCAAACTAGGGTTTCAAATTAGGGTTACGGTTGCAAAATAGGGTTTTACATTAGAGTTAGTGTTTCAAACTAGGGTTTCAAATTAGGGTTACGGTTTCAAACTATCGTTTTACATTAGGGTTAGGGATTCAAACTAGGGTTTTACGTTAGGGTTAGGGTTTCAAACTCGGTTTTCAAATTAGGGTTAGGGTTACAAACTAGGGTTTTACATTAGGGTTAGGGCTTCAAACTAGGGTTTTACGTTAGGGTAAAGGTTTCAAACTAGGGTTTAACATTAGGGTTAGGGTTTCAAACAAGGGTTTTACATTAGGGTTAATGCTTCAAACTAGGGTTTTACATTAGGGTTAGGGTTTCAAACTAGGGTTTTACATTAGGGTTAGGGTTACAAACTAGGGTTTTACATTAGGGTTAGGGTTTTAAACTAGGGTTTTGCATTAGGGTTAGGGTTACAAACTAGGGTTTACCATTAGGGTTAGGGTTTCAAACTAGGGTTTTACATTATGGTTAGGGTTTCAAACTAGGGTTTTACATTAGGGTTAATGCTTCAAACTAGGGTTTTACATTAGGGTTAGGGTTTCAAACTAGGGTTTACCATTAGGGTTAGGGTTTCAAACTAGGGTTTTACATTATGGTTAGGGTTTCAAACTAGGGTTTTACATTAGGGTTAGGGTTACAAACTAGGGTTTTAAATTAGGGTTAGGGATTCAAACTAGGGTTTTACGTTAGGGTTAGGGTTTCAAACTAGGGTTTTATATTAGGGTTAGGTTTTCAAACTACGGTTTCAAATTAGGGTTAGGGTTTCAAAGTAGGGTTTAACATTAGGGTTAGGGTTTCAAACTAGGGTTTCAAATTAGGGTTAGGGTTACAAACAAGGGGTTTTACATTAGGGTTAGGGTTTCAAACTAGGGTTTAACATTAGGGTTAGGGTTTCAAACTAGGGTTTTTATATTAGGGTTAGGGTTACAAACTAGGGTTTAACATTAGGGTTAGGGTTTCAAACTAGGGTTTTACATTAGGGTTAGAGTTTCAAACTAGGGTTTTACATTAGGGTTAGGGTTACAAACTAGGGTTTTACATTAGGGTTAGGGTTTCAAACAAGGGTTTTGCATTAGGGTTAGGGTTTCAAACTAGGGTTTCAAATTAGGGTTAGGGTTTCAAACTAGGGTTTCAAATTAGGGTTACGGTTTCAAACTAGGGTTTTACATTAGGGCAAGTGTTTCAAACTAGGGTTTCAAATTAGCGTTACGGTTTCAAACTAGTGTTTTACATTAGGGTTAGTGTTTCAAACTAGGGTTTCACATTAGGGTTAGGGTTACAAACTAGGGTTTTACATTAGGGTTAGGGTTTCAAACTAGGGTTTTGCATTAGGGTTAGGGATTCAAACTAGGGTTTTACGTGAGGGTTAGGGTTTCAAACTAGGGTTTTATATTAGGGTTAGGTTTTCAAACTACGGTTTCAAATTAGGGTTAGGGTTTCAAACTAGGGTTTAACATTAGGATTAGGGTTTCAAACTATGGTTTTACATTAGGGTTAGGGTTTCAAACTAGGGTTTTGCATTAGGGTTAGGGTTTCAAACAAGGGTTTCAAATTAGGGTTAGGGTTTCAAACTAGTGTTTTACATTAGGGTTAGGGTTTCAAACTAGTGTTTCAAATTAGTGTTACGGTTTCAAAATAGGGTTTTACATTAGAGTTAGTGTTTCAAACTAGGGTTTCAAATTAGGGTTACGGTTTCAAACTAGGGTTTTACATTAGGGTTAGGGATTCAAACTAGGGTTTTACGTTAGGGCTAGGGTTTCAAACTCGGTTTTTAAATTAGGGTTAGGGTTACAAACTAGGGTTTTACATTAGGGTTAGGGTTTCAAACTAGGGTTTTACGTTAGGGTTAGGGTTTCAAACTAGGGTTTAACATTAGGGTTAGGGTTTCAAACAAGGGTTTTACATTAGGGTTAATGCTTCAAACTAGGGTTTTACATTAGCGTTAGGGTTTCAAACTAGGGTTTTACATTAGGGTTAGGGTTACAAACTAGGGTTTTACATTAGGGTTAGGGTTTCAAACTAGGGTTTTGCATTAGGGTTAGGGTTTCAAACTAGGGTTTCAAATTAGGGTTAGGGTTTCAAACTAGTGTTTTACATTAGGGTTAGGGTTTCAAACTAGGGTTTCAAATTAGGGTTACGGTTTCAAACTAGGGTTTTACATTAGGGTTAGTGTTTCAAACTAGGGTTTCAAATTAGCGTTACGGTTTCAAACTAGTGTTTTACATTAGGGTTAGGGTTTCAAACTAGGGTTTTACATTAGGGTTAGGGTTACAAACTAGGGTTTTACATTAGGGTTAGAGTTTCAAACTAGGGTTTTGCATTAGGGTTAGGGATTCAAACTAGGGTTTTACGTTAGGGTTAGGGTTTCAAACTAGGGTTTTATATTAGGGTTAGATTTTCAAACTAGGGTTTCAAATTAGGGTTAGGGTTTCAAACTAGGGTTTAACATTAGGGTTAGGGTTTCAAACTAGGGTTTCAAATTAGGGTTAGGGTTACAAACAAGGGGTTTTAGATTAGGGTTAGGGTTTCAAACTAGGGTTTAACATTAGGGTTAGGGATTCAAACTAGAGTTTAACATTAGAGTTAGGGTTTCAAACTAGGGTTTTGCATTAGGGTTAGGGTTTCAAACTAGGGTTTCAAATTAGGGTTAGGGTTTCAAACTAGTGTTTTACATTAGGGTTAGGGTTAGGGTTTCAAACTAGGGTTTCAAATTAGGGTTATGTTTCAAACTAGGGTTTAAAATTAGGGTTAGGGTTTCAAACTAGGGTTTTTATATTAGGGTTAGGGTTACAAACTAGGGTTTAACATTAGGGTTAGGGTTTCAAACTAGGGTTTTACATTAGGGTTAGGGTTTCAAACTAGGGTTTTACATTAGGGTTAGGGTTACAAACTAGGGTTTTACATTAGGGTTAGGGTTTCAAACAAGGGTTTTGCATTAGGGTTAGGGTTTCAAACTAGGGTTTCAAATTAGGGTTAGGGTTTCAAACTAGGGTTTCAAATTAGGGTTACGGTTTCAAACTGGGGTTTTACATTAGGGTAAGTGTTTCAAACTAGGGTTTCAAATTAGCGTTACGGTTTCAAACTAGTGTTTTACATTAGGGTTAGTGTTTCAAACTAGGGTTTTACATTAGGGTTAGGGTTACAAACTAGGGTTTTACATTAGAGTTAGGGTTTCAATCTAGGGTTTTGCATTAGGGTTAGGGATTCAAACTAGGGTTTTACGTTAGGGTTAGGGTTTCAAACTAAGGTTTTATATTAGGGTTAGGTTTTCAAACTATGGTTTCAAATTAGGGTTAGGGTTTCAAACTAGGGTTTAACATTAGGGTTAGGGTTTCAAACTAGGGTTTTACATTAGGGTTAGGGTTTCAAACTAGGGTTTTGCATTAGGGTTAGGGTTTCAAACTAGGGTTTCAAATTAGGGTTAGGGTTTCAAACTAGTGTTTTACATTAGGGTTAGGGTTTCAAACTAGGGTTTCAAATTAGGGTTACGGTTGCAAAATAGGGTTTTACATTAGAGTTAGTGTTTCAAACTAGGGTTTCAAATTAGGGTTACGGTTTCAAACAATCGTTTTACATTAGGGTTAGGGATTCAAACTAGGGTTTTACGTTAGGGTTAGGGTTTCAAACTCGGTTTTCAAATTAGGGTTAGGGTTACAAACTAGGGTTTTACATTAGGGTTAGGGCTTCAAACTAGGGTTTTACGTTAGGGTTAGGGTTTCAAACTAGGGTTTAACATTAGGGTTAGGGTTTCAAACAAGGGTTTTACATTAGGGTTAATGCTTCAAACTAGGGTTTTACATTAGGGTTAGGGTTTCAAACTAGGGTTTTACATTAGGGTTAGGGTTACAAACTAGGGTTTTACATTAGGGTTAGGGTTTCAAACTAGGGTTTTGCATTAGGGTTAGGGTTACAAACTAGGGTTTACCATTAGGGTTAGGGTTTCAAACTAGGGTTTTACATTATGGTTAGGGTTTCAAACTAGGGTTTTACATTAGGGTTAATGCTTCAAACTAGGGTTTTACATTAGGGTTAGGGTTTCAAACTAGGGTTTACCATTAGGGTTAGGGTTTCAAACTAGGGTTTTACATTATGGTTAGGGTTTCAAACTAGGGTTTTACATTAGGGTTAGGGTTACAAACTAGGGTTTTAAATTAGGGTTAGGGATTCAAACTAGGGTTTTACGTTAGGGTTAGGGTTTCAAACTAGGGTTTTATATTAGGGTTAGGTTTTCAAACTACGGTTTCAAATTAGGGTTAGGGTTTCAAAGTAGGGTTTAACATTAGGGTTAGGGTTTCAAACTAGGGTTTCAAATTAGGGTTAGGGTTACAAACAAGGGGTTTTACATTAGGGTTAGGGTTTCAAACTAGGGTTTAACATTAGGGTTAGGGTTTCAAACTAGGGTTTTTATATTAGGGTTAGGGTTACAAACTAGGGTTTAACATTAGGGTTAGGGTTTCAAACTAGGGTTTTACATTAGGGTTAGAGTTTCAAACTAGGGTTTTACATTAGGGTTAGGGTTACAAACTAGGGTTTTACATTAGGGTTAGGGTTTCAAACAAGGGTTTTGCATTAGGGTTAGGGTTTCAAACTAGGGTTTCAAATTAGGGTTAGGGTTTCAAACTAGGGTTTCAAATTAGGGTTACGGTTTCAAACTAGGGTTTTACATTAGGGCAAGTGTTTCAAACTAGGGTTTCAAATTAGCGTTACGGTTTCAAACTAGTGTTTTACATTAGGGTTAGTGTTTCAAACTAGGGTTTCACATTAGGGTTAGGGTTACAAACTAGGGTTTTACATTAGGGTTAGGGTTTCAAACTAGGGTTTTGCATTAGGGTTAGGGATTCAAACTAGGGTTTTACGTGAGGGTTAGGGTTTCAAACTAGGGTTTTATATTAGGGTTAGGTTTTCAAACTACGGTTTCAAATTAGGGTTAGGGTTTCAAACTAGGGTTTAACATTAGGATTAGGGTTTCAAACTATGGTTTTACATTAGGGTTAGGGTTTCAAACTAGGGTTTTGCATTAGGGTTAGGGTTTCAAACAAGGGTTTCAAATTAGGGTTAGGGTTTCAAACTAGTGTTTTACATTAGGGTTAGGGTTTCAAACTAGTGTTTCAAATTAGGGTTACGGTTTCAAAATAGGGTTTTACATTAGAGTTAGTGTTTCAAACTAGGGTTTCAAATTAGGGTTACGGTTTCAAACTAGGGTTTTACATTAGGGTTAGGGATTCAAACTAGGGTTTTACGTTAGGGCTAGGGTTTCAAACTCGGTTTTTAAATTAGGGTTAGGGTTACAAACTAGGGTTTTACATTAGGGTTAGGGTTTCAAACTAGGGTTTTACGTTAGGGTTAGGGTTTCAAACTAGGGTTTAACATTAGGGTTAGGGTTTCAAACAAGGGTTTTACATTAGGGTTAATGCTTCAAACTAGGGTTTTACATTAGCGTTAGGGTTTCAAACTAGGGTTTTACATTAGGGTTAGGGTTACAAACTAGGGTTTTACATTAGGGTTAGGGTTTCAAACTAGGGTTTTGCATTAGGGTTAGGGTTTCAAACTAGGGTTTCAAATTAGGGTTAGGGTTTCAAACTAGTGTTTTACATTAGGGTTAGGGTTTCAAACTAGGGTTTCAAATTAGGGTTACGGTTTCAAACTAGGGTTTTACATTAGGGTTAGTGTTTCAAACTAGGGTTTCAAATTAGCGTTACGGTTTCAAACTAGTGTTTTACATTAGGGTTAGGGATTCAAACTAGAGTTTAACATTAGGGTTAGGGTTTCAAACTAGGGTTTTGCATTAGGGTTAGGGTTTCAAACTAGGGTTTCAAATTAGGGTTAGGGTTTCAAACTAGTGTTTTACATTAGGGTTAGGGTTAGGGTTTCAAACTAGGGTTTCAAATTAGGGTTATGTTTCAAACTAGGGTTTAAAATTAGGGTTAGGGTTTCAAACTAGGGTTTTTATATTAGGGTTAGGGTTACAAACTAGGGTTTAACATTAGGGTTAGGGTTTCAAACTAGGGTTTTACATTAGGGTTAGGGTTTCAAACTAGGGTTTTACATTAGGGTTAGGGTTACAAACTAGGGTTTTACATTAGGGTTAGGGTTTCAAACAAGGGTTTTGCATTAGGGTTAGGGTTTCAAACTAGGGTTTCAAATTAGGGTTAGGGTTTCAAACTAGGGTTTCAAATTAGGGTTACGGTTTCAAACTGGGGTTTTACATTAGGGTAAGTGTTTCAAACTAGGGTTTCAAATTAGCGTTACGGTTTCAAACTAGTGTTTTACATTAGGGTTAGTGTTTCAAACTAGGGTTTTACATTAGGGTTAGGGTTACAAACTAGGGTTTTACATTAGAGTTAGGGTTTCAATCTAGGGTTTTGCATTAGGGTTAGGGATTCAAACTAGGGTTTTACGTTAGGGTTAGGGTTTCAAACTAAGGTTTTATATTAGGGTTAGGTTTTCAAACTATGGTTTCAAATTAGGGTTAGGGTTTCAAACTAGGGTTTAACATTAGGGTTAGGGTTTCAAACTAGGGTTTTACATTAGGGTTAGGGTTTCAAACTAGGGTTTTGCATTAGGGTTAGGGTTTCAAACTAGGGTTTCAAATTAGGGTTAGGGTTTCAAACTAGTGTTTTACATTAGGGTTAGGGTTTCAAACTAGGGTTTCAAATTAGGGTTACGGTTGCAAAATAGGGTTTTACATTAGAGTTAGTGTTTCAAACTAGGGTTTCAAATTAGGGTTACGGTTTCAAACTAGGGTTTTACATTAGTGTTAGGGATTCAAACTAGGGTTTTACGTTAGGGTTAGGGTTTCAAACTCGGTTTTCAAATTAGGGTTAGGGTTACAAACTAGGGTTTTACATTAGGGTTAGGGCTTCAAACTAGGGTTTTACGTTAGGGTTAGGGTTTCAAACTAGGGTTTAACATTAGGGTTAGGGTTTCAAACAAGGGTTTTACATTAGGGTTAATGCTTCAAACTAGGGTTTTACATTAGGGTTAGGGTTTCAAACTAGGGTTTTACATTAGGGTTAGGGTTACAAACTAGGGTTTTACATTAGGGTTAGGGTTTCAAACTAGGGTTTTGCATTAGGGTTAGGGTTACAAACTAGGGTTTACCATTAGGGTTAGGGTTTCAAACTAGGGTTTTACATTATGGTTAGGGTTTCAAACTAGGGTTTTACATTAGGGTTAATGCTTCAAACTAGGGTTTTACATTAGGGTTAGGGTTTCAAACTAGGGTTTACCATTAGGGTTAGGGTTTCAAACTAGGTTTTTACATTATGGTTAGGGTTTCAAACTAGGGTTTTACATTAGGGTTAGGGTTACAAACTAGGGTTTTAAATTAGGGTTAGGGATTCAAACTAGGGTTTTACGTTAGGGTTAGGGTTTCAAACTAGGGTTTTATATTAGGGTTAGGTTTTCAAACTACGGTTTCAAATTAGGGTTAGGGTTTCAAAGTAGGGTTTAACATTAGGGTTAGGGTTTCAAACTAGGGTTTCAAATTAGGGTTAGGGTTACAAACAAGGGGTTTTACGTTAGGGCTAGGGTTTCAAACTCGGTTTTTAAATTAGGGTTAGGGTTACAAACTAGGGTTTTACATTAGGGTTAGGGTTTCAAACTAGGGTTTTACGTTAGGGTTAGGGTTTCAAACTAGGGTTTAACATTGGGGTTAGGGTTTCAAACAAGGGTTTTACATTAGGGTTAATGCTTCAAACTAGGGTTTTACATTAGCGTTAGGGTTTCAAACTAGGGTTTTACATTAGGGTTAGGGTTACAAACTAGGGTTTTACATTAGGGTTAGGGTTTCAAACTAGGGTTTTGCATTAGGGTTAGGGTTTCAAACTAGGGTTTCAAATTAGGGTTAGGGTTTCAAACTAGTGTTTTACATTAGGGTTAGGGTTTCAAACTAGGGTTTCAAATTAGGGTTACGGTTTCAAACTAGGGTTTTACATTAGGGTTAGTGTTTCAAACTAGGGTTTCAAATTAGCGTTACGGTTTCAAACTAGTGTTTTACATTAGGGTTAGGGTTTCAAACTAGGGTTTTACATTAGGGTTAGGGTTACAAACTAGGGTTTTACATTAGGGTTAGAGTTTCAAACTAGGGTTTTGCATTAGGGTTAGGGATTCAAACTAGGGTTTTACGTTAGGGTTAGGGTTTCAAACTAGGGTTTTATATTAGGGTTAGATTTTCAAACTAGGGTTTCAAATTAGGGTTAGGGTTTCAAACTAGGGTTTAACATTAGGGTTAGGGTTTCAAACTAGGGTTTCAAATTAGGGTTAGGGTTACAAACAAGGGGTTTTAGATTAGGGTTAGGGTTTCAAACTAGGGTTTAACATTAGGGTTAGGGATTCAAACTAGAGTTTAACATTAGGGTTAGGGTTTCAAACTAGGGTTTTGCATTAGGGTTAGGGTTTCAAACTAGGGTTTCAAATTAGGGTTAGGGTTTCAAACTAGTGTTTTACAATAGGGTTAGGGTTAGGGTTTCAAACTAGGGTTTCAAATTAGGGTTATGTTTCAAACTAGGGTTTAAAATTAGGGTTAGGGTTTCAAACTAGGGTTTTTATATTAGGGTTAGGGTTACAAACTAGGGTTTAACATTAGGGTTAGGGTTTCAAACTAGGGTTTTACATTAGGGTTAGGGTTTCAAACTAGGGTTTTACATTAGGGTTAGGGTTACAAACTAGGGTTTTACATTAGGGTTAGGGTTTCAAACAAGGGTTTTGCATTAGGGTTAGGGTTTCAAACTAGGGTTTCAAATTAGGGTTAGGGTTTCAAACTAGGGTTTCAAATTAGGGTTACGGTTTCAAACTAGGGTTTTACATTAGGGTAAGTGTTTCAAACTAGGGTTTCAAATTAGCGTTACGGTTTCAAACTAGTGTTTTACATTAGGGTTAGTGTTTCAAACTAGGGTTTTACATTAGGGTTAGGGTTACAAACTAGGGTTTTACATTAGAGTTAGGGTTTCAATCTAGGGTTTTGCATTAGGGTTAGGGATTCAAACTAGGGTTTTACGTTAGGGTAAGGGTTTCAAACTAAGGTTTTATATTAGGGTTAGGTTTTCAAACTACGGTTTCAAATTAGGGTTAGGGTTTCAAACTAGGGTTTAACATTAGGGTTAGGGTTTCAAACTAGGGTTTTACATTAGGGTTAGGGTTTCAAACTAGGGTTTTGCATTAGGGTTAGGGTTTCAAACTAGGGTTTCAAATAAGGGTTAGGGTTTCAAACTAGTGTTTTACATTAGGGTTAGGGTTTCAAACTAGGGTTTCAAATTAGGGTTACGGTTGCAAAATAGGGTTTTACATTAGAGTTAGTGTTTCAAACTAGGGTTTCAAATTAGGGTTACGGTTTCAAACAATCGTTTTACATTAGGGTTAGGGATTCAAACTAGGGTTTTAAGTTAGGGTTAGGGTTTCAAACTCGGTTTTCAAATTAGGGTTAGGGTTACAAACTAGGGTTTTACATTAGGGTTAGGGCTTCAAACTAGGGTTTTACGTTAGGGTTAGGGTTTCAAACTAGGGTTTTACGTTAGGGTTAGGGTTTCAAACTAGGGTTTTATATTAGGGTTAGATTTTCAAACTAGGGTTTCAAATTAGGGTTAGGGTTTCAAACTAGGGTTTAACATTAGGGTTAGGGTTTCAAACTAGGGTTTCAAATTAGGGTTAGGGTTACAAACAAGGGGTTTTAGATTAGGGTTAGGGTTTCAAACTAGGGTTTAACATTAGGGTTAGGGATTCAAACTAGAGTTTAACATTAGGGTTAGGGTTTCAAACTAGGGTTTTGCATTAGGGTTAGGGTTTCAAACTAGGGTTTAACATTAGGGTTAGGGATTCAAACTAGAGTTTAACATTAGGGTTAGGGTTTCAAACTAGGGTTTTGCATTAGGGTTAGGGTTTCAAACTAGGGTTTCAAATTAGGGTTAGGGTTTCAAACTAGTGTTTTACATTAGGGTTAGGGTTAGGGTTTCAAACTAGGGTTTCAAATTAGGGTTATGTTTCAAACTAGGGTTTAAAATTAGGGTTAGGGTTTCAAACTAGGGTTTTTATATTAGGGTTAGGGTTACAAACTAGGGTTTAACATTAGGGTTAGGGTTTCAAACTAGGGTTTTACATTAGGGTTAGGGTTTCAAACTAGGGTTTTACATTAGGGTTAGGGTTACAAACTAGGGTTTTACATTAGGGTTAGGGTTTCAAACAAGGGTTTTGCATTAGGGTTAGGGTTTCAAACTAGGGTTTCAAATTAGGGTTAGGGTTTCAAACTAGGGTTTCAAATTAGGGTTACGGTTTCAAACTAGGGTTTTACATTAGGGTAAGTGTTTCAAACTAGGGTTTCAAATTAGCGTTACGGTTTCAAACTAGTGTTTTACATTAGGGTTAGTGTTTCAAACTAGGGTTTTACATTAGGGTTAGGGTTACAAACTAGGGTTTTACATTAGAGTTAGGGTTTCAATCTAGGGTTTTGCATTAGGGTTAGGGATTCAAACTAGGGTTTTACGTTAGGGTTAGGGTTTCAAACTAAGGTTTTATATTAGGGTTAGGTTTTCAAACTACGGTTTCAAATTAGGGTTAGGGTTTCAAACTAGGGTTTAACATTAGGGTTAGGGTTTCAAACTAGGGTTTTACATTAGGGTTAGTGTTTCAAACTAGGGTTTTGCATTAGGGTTAGGGTTTCAAACTAGGGTTTCAAATTAGGGTTAGGGTTTCAAACTAGTGTTTTACATTAGGGTTAGGGTTTCAAACTAGGGTTTCAAATTAGGGTTACGGTTGCAAAATAGGGTTTTACATTAGAGTTAGTGTTTCAAACTAGGGTTTCAAATTAGGGTTACGGTTTCAAACAATCGTTTTACATTAGGGTTAGGGATTCAAACTAGGGTTTTACGTTAGGGTTAGGGTTTCAAACTCGGTTTTCAAATTAGGGTTAGGGTTACAAACTAGGGTTTTACATTAGGGTTAGGGCTTCAAACTAGGGTTTTACGTTAGGGTTAGGGTTTCAAACTAGGGTTTAACATTAGGGTTAGGGTTTCAAACAAGGGTTTTACATTAGGGTTAATGCTTCAAACTAGGGTTTTACATTAGCGTTAGGGTTTCAAACTAGGGTTTTACATTAGGGTTAGGGTTACAAACTAGGGTTTTACATTAGGGTTAGGGTTTCAAACTAGGGTTTTGCATTAGGGTTAGGGTTTCAAACTAGGGTTTCAAATTAGGGTTAGGGTTTCAAACTAGTGTTTTACATTAGGGTTAGGGTTTCAAACTAGGGTTTCAAATTAGGGTTACGGTTTCAAACTAGGGTTTTACATTAGGGTTAGTGTTTCAAACTAGGGTTTCAAATTAGCGTTACGGTTTCAAACTAGTGTTTTACATTAGGGTTAGGGTTTCAAACTAGGGTTTTACATTAGGGTTAGGGTTACAAACTAGGGTTTTACATTAGGGTTAGAGTTTCAAACTAGGGTTTTGCATTAGGGTTAGGGATTCAAACTAGGGTTTTACGTTAGGGTTAGGGTTTCAAACTAGGGTTTTATATTAGGGTTAGATTTTCAAACTAGGGTTTCAAATTAGGGTTAGGGTTTCAAACTAGGGTTTAACATTAGGGTTAGGGTTTCAAACTAGGGTTTCAAATTAGGGTTAGGGTTACAAACAAGGGGTTTTAGATTAGGGTTAGGGTTTCAAACTAGGGTTTAACATTAGGGTTAGGGATTCAAACTAGAGTTTAACATTAGGGTTAGGGTTTCAAACTAGGGTTTTGCATTAGGGTTAGGGTTTCAAACTAGGGTTTCAAATTAGGGTTAGGGTTTCAAACTAGTGTTTTACATTAGGGTTAGGGTTAGGGTTTCAAACTAGGGTTTCAAATTAGGGTTATGTTTCAAACTAGGGTTTAAAATTAGGGTTAGGGTTTCAAACTAGGGTTTTTATATTAGGGTTAGGGTTACAAACTAGGGTTTAACATTAGGGTTAGGGTTTCATACTAGGGTTTTACATTAGGGTTAGGGTTTCAAACTAGGGTTTTACATTAGGGTTAGGGTTACAAACTAGGGTTTTACATTAGGGTTAGGGTTTCAAACAAGGGTTTTGCATTAGGGTTAGGGTTTCAAACTAGGGTTTCAAATTAGGGTTAGGGTTTCAAACTAGGGTTTCAAATTAGGGTTACGGTTTCAAACTAGGGTTTTACATTAGGGTAAGTGTTTCAAACTAGGGTTTCAAATTAGCGTTACGGTTTCAAACTAGTGTTTTACATTAGGGTTAGTGTTTAAAACTAGGGTTTTACATTAGGGTTAGGGTTACAAACTAGGGTTTTACATTAGAGTTAGGGTTTCAATCTAGGGTTTTGCATTAGGGTTAGGGATTCAAACTAGGGTTTTACGTTAGGGTTAGGGTTTCAAACTAAGGTTTTATATTAGGGTTAGGTTTTCAAACTACGGTTTCAAATTAGGGTTAGGGTTTCAAACTAGGGTTTAACATTAGGGTTAGGGTTTCAAACTAGGGTTTTACATTAGGGTTAGGGTTTCAAACTAGGGTTTTGCATTAGGGTTAGGGTTTCAAACTAGGGTTTCAAATTAGGGTTAGGGTTTCAAACTAGTGTTTTACATTAGGGTTAGGGTTTCAAACTAGGGTTTCAAATTAGGGTTACGGTTGCAAAATAGGGTTTTACATTAGAGTTAGTGTTTCAAACTAGGGTTTCAAATTAGGGTTACGGTTTCAAACTAGGGTTTAACATTAGGGTTAGGGTTTCAAACAAGGGTTTTACATTAGGGTTAATGCTTCAAACTAGGGTTTTACATTAGGGTTAGGGTTTCAAACTAGGGTTTAACATTAGGGTTAGGGTTTCAAACTAGGGTTTTACATTAGGGTTAGGGATTCAAACTAGGGTTTTACGTTAGGGTTAGGGTTTCAAACTCGGTTTTCAAATTAGGGTTAGGGTTACAAACTAGGGTTTTACATTAGGGTTAGGGCTTCAAACTAGGGTTTTACGTTAGGGTTAGGGTTTCAAACTAGGGTTTAACATTAGGGTTAGGGTTTCAAACAAGGGTTTTACATTAGGGTTAATGCTTCAAACTAGGGTTTTACATTAGGGTTAGGGTTTCAAACTAGGGTTTTACATTAGGGTTAGGGTTACAAACTAGGGTTTTACATTAGGGTTAGGGTTTCAAACTAGGGTTTTGCATTAGGGTTAGGGTTACAAACTAGGGTTTACCATTAGGGTTAGGGTTTCAAACTAGGGTTTTACATTAGGGTTAATGCTTCAAACTAGGGTTTTATATTAGGGTTAGGTTTTCAAACTACGGTTTCAAATTAGGGTTAGGGTTTCAAAGTAGGGTTTAACATTAGGGTTAGGGTTTCAAACTAGGGTTTCAAATTAGGGTTAGGGTTACAAACAAGGGGTTTTACATTAGGGTTAGGGTTTCAAACTAGGGTTTAACATTAGGGTTAGGGTTTCAAACTAGGGTTTTTATATTAGGGTTAGGGTTACAAACTAGGGTTTAACATTAGGGTTAGGGTTTCAAACTAGGGTTTTACATTAGGGTTAGGGTTTCAAACTAGGGTTTTACATTAGGGTTAGGGTTACAAACTAGGGTTTTACATTAGGGTTAGGGTTTCAAACAAGGGTTTTGCATTAGGGTTAGGGTTTCAAACTAGGGTTTCAAATTAGGGTCAGGGTTTCAAACAAGGGTTTCAAATTAGGGTTAATGCTTCAAACTAGGGTTTTACATTAGGGTTAGGGTTTCAAACTAGGGTTTAACATTAGGGTTAGGGTTTCAAACTAGGGTTTTTATATTAGGGTTAGGGTTACAAACTAGGGTTTAACATTAGGGTTAGGGTTTCAAACTAGGGTTTTACATTAGGGTTAGGGTTTCAAACTAGGGTTTTACATTAGGGTTAGGGTTACAAACTAGGGTTTTACATTAGGGTTAGGGTTTCAAACAAGGGTTTTGCATTAGGGTTAGGGTTTCAAACTAGGGTTTCAAATTAGGGTTAGGGTTTCAAACTAGGGTTTCAAATTAGGGTTACGGTTTCAAACTAGGGTTTTACATTAGGGCAAGTGTTTCAAACTAGGGTTTCAAATTAGCGTTACGGTTTCAAACTAGTGTTTTACATTAGGGTTAGTGTTTCAAACTAGGGTTTTACTTTAGGGTTAGGGTTACAAACTAGGGTTTTACATTAGGGTTAGGGTTTCAAACTAGGGTTTTGCATTAGGGTTAGGGATTCAAACTAGGGTTTTACATTAGGGTTAGGGTTTCAAACTAGGGTTTTACGTTAGGGTTAGGGTTTCAAACTAGGGTTTAACATTAGGGTTAGGGTTTCAAACAAGGGTTTTACATTAGGGTTAATGCTTCAAACTAGGGTTTTACATTAGGGTTAGGGTTTCAAACTAGTGTTTTGCATTAGGTTTAGGGTTTCAAACTAGGGTTTCAAATTAGGGTTAGGGTTTCAAACTAGTGTTTTACATTAGGGTTAGGGTTTCAAACTAGGGTTTCAAATTAGGGTTACGGTTTCAAACTAGGGTTTTACATTAGGGTTAGTGTTTCAAACTAGGGTTTCAAATTAGCGTTACGGTTTCAAACTAGTGTTTTACATTAGGGTTAGGGTTTCAAACTAGGGTTTTACATTAGGGTTAGGGTTACAAACTAGGGTTTTACATTAGGGTTAGATTTTCAAACTAGGGTTTTGCATTAGGGTTAGGGATTCAAACTAGGGTTTTACGTTAGGGTTAGGGTTTCAAACTAGGGTTTTATATTAGGGTTAGATTTTCAAACTAGGGTTTCAAATTAGGGTTAGGGTTTCAAACTAGGGTTTAACATTAGGGTTAGGGTTTCAAACTAGGGTTTAACATTAGGGTTAGGGATTCAAACTAGAGTTTAACATTAGGGTTAGGGTTTCAAACTAGGGTTTTACATTAGTGTTAGGGTTTCAAACTAGGGTTTTACATTAGGGTTAGGGTTACAAAGAAGGGGTTTTAGATTAGGGTTAGGGTTTCAAACTAGGGTTTCAAATTAGGGTTAGGGTTTCAAACTAGTGTTTTACATTAGGGTTAGGGTTTCAAACTAGGGTTTCAAATTAGGGTTACGGTTTCAAACTAGGGTTTTACATTAGGGTTAGTGTTTCAAACTAGGGTTTCAAATTAGGGTTACGGTTTCAAACTAGGGTTTTACATTAGGGTTAGGGATTCAAACTAGGGTTTTACATTAGGGTTAGGGTTACAATCTAGGGTTTTACATTAGGGTTAGGGTTTCAAACTAGGGTTTTGCATTAGGGTTAGGGTTTCAAACTAGGGTTTTGCATTAGGGTTAGGGATTCAAACTAGGGTTTTACGTTAGGGTTAGGGTTTCAAACTAGGGTTTTATATTAGGGTTAGGTTTTCAAACTACGGTTTCAAATTAGGGTTAGGGTTTCAAACTAGGGTTTAACATTAGGATTAGGGTTGCAAACTAGGGTTTTACATTAGGGTTAGGGTTTCAAACTAGGGTTTTGCATTAGGGTTAGGGTTTCAAACTAGGGTTTCAAATTAGGGTTACGGTTTCAAACTAGGGTTTTACATTAGGGTAAGTGTTTCAAACTAGGGTTTCAAATTAGCGTTACGGTTTCAAACTAGTGTTTTACATTAGGGTTACGGTTTCAAACTAGGGTTTTACATTAGGGTTAGGGTTACAAACTAGGGTTTTACATTAGAGTTAGGGTTTCAAACTAGGGTTTTGCATTAGGGTTAGGGATTCAAACTAGGGTTTTACGTTAGGGTTAGGGTTTCAAACTAGGGTTTTATATTAGGGTTAGGTTTTCAAACTACGGTTTCAAATTAGAGTTAGGGTTTCAAACTAGGGTTTAACATTAGGGTTAGGGTTTCAAACTAGGGTTTTACATTAGGGTTAGGGTTTCAAACTAGGGTTTTGCATTAGGGTTAGGGTTTCAAACTAGGGTTTCAAATTAGGGTTAGGGTTTCAAACTAGTGTTTTACATTAGGGTTAGGGTTTCAAACTAGGGTTTCAAATTAGGGTTACGGTTTCAAAATAGGGTTTTACATTAGAGTTAGTGTTTCAAACTAGGGTTTCAAATTAGGGTTACGGTTTCAAACTATCGTTTTACATTAGGGTTAGGGATTCAAACTAGGGTTTTACGTTAGGGTTAGGGTTTCAAACTCGGTTTTCAAATTAGGGTTAGGGTTACAAACTAGGGTTTTACATTAGGGTTAGGGCTTCAAACTAGGGTTTTACGTTAGGGTTAGGGTTTCAAACTAGGGTTTAACATTAGGGTTAGGGTTTCAAACAAGGGTTTTACATTAGGGTTAATGCTTCAAACTAGGGTTTTACATTAGGGTTAGGGTTTCAAACTAGGGTTTTACATTAGGGTTAGGGTTACAAACTAGGGTTTTACATTAGGGTTAGGGTTTCAAACTAGGGTTTTGCATTAGGGTTAGGGTTACAAACTAGGGTTTACCATTAGGGTTAGGGTTTCAAACTAGGGTTTTACATTATGGTTAGGGTTTCAAACTAGGGTTTTACATTAGGGTTAATGCTTCAAACTAGGGTTTTACATTATGGTTAGGGTTTCAAACTAGGGTTTTACGTTAGGGTTAGGGTTACAAACTAGGGTTTTAAATTAGGGTTAGGGATTCAAACTAGGGTTTTACGTTAGGGTTAGGGTTTCAAACTAGGGTTTTATATTAGGGTTAGGTTTTCAAACTACGGTTTCAAATTAGGGTTAGGGTTTCAAAGTAGGGTTTAACATTAGGGTTAGGGTTTCAAACTAGGGTTTCAAATTAGGGTTAGGGTTACAAACAAGGGGTTTTACATTAGGGTTAGGGTTTCAAACTAGGGTTTAACATTAGGGTTAGGGTTTCAAACTAGGATTTTTATATTAGGGTTAGGGTTACAAACTAGGGTTTAACATTAGGTTTAGGGTTTCAAACTAGGGTTTTACATTAGGGTTAGGGTTTCAAACTAGGGTTTTACATTAGGGTTAGGGTTACAAACTAGGGTTTTACATTAGGGTTAGGGTTTCAAACAAGGGTTTTGCATTAGGGTTAGGGTTTCAAACTAGGGTTTCAAATTAGGGTTAGGGTTTCAAACTAGGGTTTCAAATTAGGGTTACGGTTTCAAACTAGGGTTTGACATTAGGGCAAGTGTTTCAAACTAGGGTTTCAAATTAGCGTTACGGTTTCAAACTAGTGTTTTACATTAGGGTTAGTGTTTCAAAGTAGGGTTTTACATTAGGGTTAGAGTTACAAACTAGGGTTTTACATTAGGGTTAGGGTTTCAAACTAGGGTTTTGCATTAGGGTTAGGGATTCAAACTAGGGTTTTACGTTAGGGTTAAGGTTTCAAACTAGGGTTTTATATTAGGGTTAGGTTTTCAAACTACGGTTTCAAATTAGGGTTAGGGTTTCAAACTAGGATTTAACATTAGGATTAGGGTTTCAAACTAGGGTTTTACATTAGGGTTAGGGTTACAAACAAGGGGTTTTACATTAGGGCAAGTGTTTCAAACTAGGGTTTTACATTAGGGTTAGGGTTTCAAACTAGGGTTTTACGTTAGGGTTAGGGTTTCAAACTAGGGTTTAACATTAGGGTTAGGGTTTCAAACAAGGGTTTTACATTAGGGTTAATGCTTCAAACTAGGGTTTTACATTAGGGTTAGGGTTTCAAACTAGGGTTTAACATTAGGGTTAGGGTTTCAAACTAGGGTTTTTATATTAGGGTTAGGGTTACAAACTAGGGTTTAACATTAGGGTTAGGGTTTCAAACTAGGGTTTTACATTAGGGTTAGGGTTTCAAACTAGGGTTTTACATTAGGGTTAGGGTTACAAACTAGGGTTTTACATTAGGGTTAGGGTTTCAAACAAGGGTTTTGCATTAGGGTTAGGGTTTCAAACTAGGGTTTCAAATTAGGGTTAGGGTTTCAAACTAGGGTTTCAAATTAGGGTTACGGTTTCAAACTAGGGTTTTACATTAGGGCAAGTGTTTCAAACTAGGGTTTCAAATTAGCGTTACGGTTTCAAACTAGTGTTTTACATTAGGGTTAGTGTTTCAAACTAGGGTTTTACTTTAGGGTTAGGGTTACAAACTAGGGTTTTACATTAGGGTTAGGGTTTCAAACTAGGGTTTTGCATTAGGGTTAGGGATTCAAACTAGGGTTTTACATTAGGGTTAGGGTTTCAAACTAGGGTTTTACGTTAGGGTTAGGGTTTCAAACTAGGGTTTAACATTAGGGTTAGGGTTTCAAACAAGGGATTTACATTAGGGTTAATGCTTCAAACTAGGGTTTTACATTAGGGTTAGGGTTTCAAACTAGGGTTTTACATTAGGGTTAGGGTTACAAACTAGGGTTTTACATTAGGGTTAGGGTTTCAAACTAGGGTTTTGCATTAGGTTTAGGGTTTCAAACTAGGGTTTCAAATTAGGGTTAGGGTTTCAAACTAGTGTTTTACATTAGGGTTAGGGTTTCAAACTAGGGTTTCAAATTAGGGTTACGGTTTCAAACTAGGGTTTTACATTAGGGTTAGTGTTTCAAACTAGGGTTTCAAATTAGCGTTACGGTTTCAAACTAGTGTTTTACATTAGGGTTAGGGTTTCAAACTAGGGTTTTACATTAGGGTTAGGGTTACAAACTAGGGTTTTACATTAGGGTTAGAGTTTCAAACTAGGGTTTTGCATTAGGGTTAGGGATTCAAACTAGGGTTTTACGTTAGGGTTAGGGTTTCAAACTAGGGTTTTATATTAGGGTTAGATTTTCAAACTAGGGTTTCAAATTAGGGTTAGGGTTTCAAACTAGGGTTTAACATTAGGGTTAGGGTTTCAAACTAGGGTTTCAAATTAGGGTTAGGGTTACAAAGAAGGGGTTTTAGATTAGGGTTAGGGTTTCAAACTAGGGTTTAACATTAGGGTTAGGGATTCAAACTAGAGTTTAACATTAGGGTTAGGGTTTCAAACTAGGGTTTTACATTAGTGTTAGGGTTTCAAACTAGGGTTTTACATTAGGGTTAGGGTTACAAAGAAGGGGTTTTAGATTAGGGTTAGGGTTTCAAACTAGGGTTTCAAATTAGGGTTAGGGTTTCAAACTAGTGTTTTACATTAGGGTTAGGGTTTCAAACTAGGGTTTTATATTAGGGTTAGGGTTTCAAACTAGGGTTTCAAATTAGGGTTAGGGTTACAAAGAAGGGGTTTTAGATTAGGGTTAGGGTTTCAAACTAGGGTTTAACATTAGGGTTAGGGATTCAAACTAGAGTTTAACATTAGGGTTAGGGTTTCAAACTAGGGTTTTACATTAGTGTTAGGGTTTCAAACTAGGGTTTTACATTAGGGTTAGGGTTACAAACTAGGGTTTTACATTAGGGTTAGAGTTTCAAACTAGGGTTTTGCATTAGGGTTAGGGATTCAAACTAGGGTTTTACGTTAGGGTTAGGGTTTCAAACTAGGGTTTTATATTAGGGTTAGGGTTTCAAACTAGGGTTTCAAATTAGGGTTAGGGTTACAAAGAAGGGGTTTTAGATTAGGGTTAGGGTTTCAAACTAGGGTTTAACATTAGGGTTAGGGATTCAAACTAGAGTTTAACATTAGGGTTAGGGTTTCAAACTAGGGTTTTACATTAGTGTTAGGGTTTCAAACTAGGGTTTTACATTAGGGTTAGGGTTACAAAGAAGGGGTTTTAGATTAGGGTTAGGGTTTCAAACTAGGGTTTCAAATTAGGGTTAGGGTTTCAAACTAGTGTTTTACATTAGGGTTAGGGTTTCAAACTAGAGTTTCAAATTAGGGTTACGGTTTCAAACTAGGGTTTTACATTAGGGTTAGTGTTTCAAACTAGGGTTTCAAATTAGGGTTACGGTTTCAAACTAGGGTTTTACATTAGGGTTAGGGATTCAAACTAGGGTTTTACATTAGGGTTAGGGTTACAATCTAGGGTTTTACATTAGGGTTAGGGTTTCAAACTAGGGTTTTGCATTAGGGTTAGGGATTCAAACTAGGGTTTTACGTTAGGGTTAGGGTTTCAAACTAGGGTTTTATATTAGGGTTAGGTTTTCAAACTACGGTTTCAAATTAGGGTTAGGGTTTCAAACTAGGGTTTAACATTAGGGTTAGGGTTGCAAACTAGGGTTTTACATTAGGGTTAGGGTTTCAAACTAGGGTTTTGCATTAGGGTTAGGGTTTCAAACTAGGGTTTCAAATTAGTGTTAGGGTTTCAAACTAGTGTTTTACATTACGGTTAGGGTTTCAAACTAGGGTTTCAAATTAGGGTTATGTTTCAAACTAGTGTTTAAAATTAGGGTTAGGGTTTCAAACTAGGGTTTTTATATTAGGGTTAGGGTTACAAACTAGGGTTTAACATTAGGGTTAGGGTTTCAAACTAGGGTTTTACATTAGGGTTAGGGTTTCAAACTAGGGTTTTACATTAGGGTTAGGGTTACAAACTAGGGTTTTACATTAGGGTTAGGGTTTCAAACAAGGGTTTTGCATTAGGGTTAGGGTTTCAAACTAGGGTTTCAAATTAGGGTTAGGGTTTCAAACTAGGGTTTCAAATTAGGGTTACGGTTTCAAACTAGGGTTTTACATTAGGGTAAGTGTTTCAAACTAGGGTTTCAAATTAGCGTTACGGTTTCAAACTAGTGTTTTACATTAGGGTTAGTGTTTCAAACTAGGGTTTTACATTAGGGTTAGGGTTACAAACTAGGGTTTTACATTAGAGTTAGGGTTTCAAACTAGGGTTTTGCATTAGGGTTAGGGTTTCAAACTAGGGTTTTACGTTAGGGTTAGGGTTTCAAACTAGGGTTTTGCATTAGGGTTAGGGTTTCAAACTAGGGTTTCAAATTAGGGTTAGGGTTTCAAACTAGTGTTTTACATTAGGGTTAGGGTTTCAAACTAGGGTTTTACATTAGGGTTAATGCTTCAAACTAGGGTTTTACATTAGGGTTAGGGTTTCAAACTAGGGTTTACCATTAGGGTTAATGCTTCAAACTAGGGTTTTACATTAGCGTTAGGGTTTCAAACTAGGGTTTTACATTAGGGTTAGGGTTACAAACTAGGGTTTTACATTAGGGTTAGGGTTTCAAACTAGGGTTTTGCATTAGGGTTAGGGTTTCAAACTAGGGTTTCAAATTAGGGTTAGGGTTTCAAACTAGTGTTTTACATTAGGGTTAGGGTTTCAAACTAGGGTTTCAAATTAGGGTTACGGTTTCAAACTAGGGTTTTACATTAGGGTTAGTGTTTCAAACTAGGGTTTCAAATTAGCGTTACGGTTTCAAACTAGTGTTTTACATTAGGGTTAGGGTTTCAAACTAGGGTTTTACATTAGGGTTAGGGTTACAAACTAGGGTTTTACATTAGGGTTAGAGTTTCAAACTAGGGTTTTGCATTAGGGTTAGGGATTCAAACTAGGGTTTTACATTAGGGTTAGGGTTTCAAACTAGGGTTTTATATTAGGGTTAGATTTTCAAACTAGGGTTTCAAATTAGGGTTAGGGTTTCAAACTAGGGTTTAACATTAGGGTTAGGGTTTCAAACTAGGGTTTCAAATTAGGGTTAGGGTTACAAACAAGGGGTTTTAGATTAGGGTTAGGGTTTCAAACTAGGGTTTAACATTAGGGTTAGGGATTCAAACTAGAGTTTAACATTAGGGTTAGGGTTTCAAACTAGGGTTTTGCATTAGGGTTAGGGTTTCAAACTAGGGTTTCAAATTAGGGTTAGGGTTTCAAACTAGTGTTTTACATTAGGGTTAGGGTTAGGGTTTCAAACTAGGGTTTCAAATTAGGGTTATGTTTCAAACTAGGGTTTAAAATTAGGGTTAGGGTTTCAAACTAGGGTTTTTATATTAGGGTTAGGGTTACAAACTAGGGTTTAACATTAGGGTTAGGGTTTCAAACTAGGGTTTTACATTAGGGTTAGGGTTTCAAACTAGGGTTTTACATTAGGGTTAGGGTTACAAACTAGGGTTTTACATTAGGGTTAGGGTTTCAAACAAGGGTTTTGAATTAGGGTTAGGGTTTCAAACTAGGGTTTCAAATTAGGGTTAGGGTTTCAAACTAGGGTTTCAAATTAGGGTTACGGTTTCAAACTAGGGTTTTACATTAGGGTAAGTGTTTCAAACTAGGGTTTCAAATTAGCGTTCCGGTTTCAAACTAGTGTTTTACATTAGGGTTAGTGTTTCAAACTAGGGTTTTACATTAGGGTTAGGGTTACAAACTAGGGTTTTACATTAGAGTTAGGGTTTCAATCTAGGGTTTTGCATTAGGGTTAGGGATTCAAACTAGGGTTTTACGTTAGGGTTAGGGTTTCAAACTAAGGTTTTATATTAGGGTTAGGTTTTCAAACTACGGTTTCAAATTAGGGTTAGGGTTTCAAACTAGGGTTTAACATTAGGGTTAGGGTTTCAAACTAGGGTTTTACATTAGGGTTAGGGTTTCAAACTAGGGTTTTGCATTAGGGTTAGGGTTTCAAACTAGGGTTTCAAATTAGGGTTAGGGTTTCAAACTAGTGTTTTACATTAGGGTTAGGGTTTCAAACTAGGGTTTCAAATTAGGGTTACGGTTGCAAAATAGGGTTTTACATTAGAGTTAGTGTTTCAAACTAGGGTTTCAAATTAGGGTTACGGTTTCAAACAATCGTTTTACATTAGGGTTAGGGATTCAAACTAGGGTTTTACGTTAGGGTTAGGGTTTCAAACTCGGTTTTCAAATTAGGGTTGGGGTTACAAACTAGAGTTTTACATTAGGGTTAGGGCTTCAAACTAGGGTTTTACGTTAGGGTTAGGGTTTCAAACTAGGGTTTAACATTAGGGTTAGGGTTTCAAACAAGGGTTTTACATTAGGGTTAATGCTTCAAACTAGGGTTTTACATTAGGGTTAGGGTTTCAAACTAGGGTTTTACATTAGGGTTAGGGTTACAAACTAAGGTTTTACATTAGGGTTAGGGTTTCAAACTAGGGTTTTGCATTAGGGTTAGGATTACAAACTAGGGTTTACCATTAGGGTTAGGGTTTCAAACTAGGGTTTTACATTAGGGTTAATGCTTCAAACTAGGGTTTTACATTAGGGTTAGGGTTTCAAACTAGGGTTTACCATTAGGGTTAGGGTTTCAAACTAGGGTTTTACATTATGGTTAGGGTTTCAAACTAGGGTTTTACATTAGGGTTAGGGTTACAAACTAGGGTTTTAAATTAGGGTTAGGGATTCAAACTAGGGTTTTACGTTAGGGTTAGGGTTTCAAACTAGGGTTTTATATTAGGGTTAGGTTTTCAAACTACGGTTTCAAATTAGGGTTAGGGTTTCAAAGTAGGGTTTAACATTAGGGTTAGGGTTTCAAACTAGGGTTTCAAATTAGGGTTAGGGTTACAAACAAGGGGTTTTACATTAGGGTTAGGGTTTCAAACTAGGGTTTAACATTAGGGTTAGGGTTTCAAACTAGGGTTTTTATATTAGGGTTAGGGTTACAAACTAGGGTTTAACATTAGGGTTAGGGTTTCAAACTAGGGTTTTACATTAGGGTTAGGGTTTCAAACTAGGGTTTTACGTTAGGGTTAGGGTTTCAAACTAGGGTTTAACATTAGGGTTAGGGTTTCAAACAAGGGTTTTACATTAGGGTTAATGCTTCAAACTAGGGTTTTACATTAGGGTTAGGGTTTCAAACTAGGGTTTAACATTAGGGTTAGGGTTTCAAACTAGGGTTTTTATATTAGGGTTAGGGTTACAAACTAGGGTTTAACATTAGGGTTAGGGTTTCAAACTAGGGTTTTACATTAGGGTTAGGGTTTCAAACTAGGGTTTTACATTAGGGTTAGGGTTACAAACTAGGGTTTTACATTAGGGTTAGGGTTTCAAACAAGGGTTTTGCATTAGGGTTAGGGTTTCAAACTAGGGTTTCAAATTAGGGTTAGGGTTTCAAACTAGGGTTTCAAATTAGGGTTACGGTTTCAAACTAGGGTTTTACATTAGGGCAAGTGTTTCAAACTAGGGTTTCAAATTAGCGTTACGGTTTCAAACTAGTGTTTTACATTAGGGTTAGTGTTTCAAACAAGGGTTTTACATTAGGGTTAATGCTTCAAACTAGGGTTTTACATTAGGGTTAGGGTTTCAAACTAGGGTTTTACATTAGGGTTAGGGTTACAAACTAGGGTTTTACATTAGGGTTAGGGTTTCAAACTAGGGTTTTGCATTAGGTTTAGGGTTTCAAACTAGGGTTTCAAATTAGGGTTAGGGTTTCAAACTAGTGTTTTACATTAGGGTTAGGGTTTCAAACTAGGGTTTCAAATTAGGGTTACGGTTTCAAACTAGGGTTTTACATTAGGGTTAGTGTTTCAAACTAGGGTTTCAAATTAGCGTTACGGTTTCAAACTAGTGTTTTACATTAGGGTTAGGGTTTCAAACTAGGGTTTTACATTAGGGTTAGGGTTACAAACTAGGGTTTTACATTAGGGTTAGAGTTTCAAACTAGGGTTTTGCATTAGGGTTAGGGATTCAAACTAGGGTTTTACGTTAGGGTTAGGGTTTCAAACTAGGGTTTTATATTAGGGTTAGATTTTCAAACTAGGGTTTCAAATTAGGGTTAGGGTTTCAAACTAGGGTTTAACATTAGGGTTAGGGTTTCAAACTAGGGTTTCAAATTAGGGTTAGGGTTACAAAGAAGGGGTTTTAGATTAGGGTTAGGGTTTCAAACTAGGGTTTAAAATTAGGGTTAGGGATTCAAACTAGAGTTTAACATTAGGGTTAGGGTTTCAAACTAGGGTTTTACATTAGTGTTAGGGTTTCAAACTAGGGTTTTACATTAGGGTTAGGGTTACAAAGAAGGGGTTTTAGATTAGGGTTAGGGTTTCAAACTAGGGTTTCAAATTAGGGTTAGGGTTTCAAACTAGTGTTTTACATTAGGGTTAGGGTTTCAAACTAGGGTTTCAAATTAGGGTTACGGTTTCAAACTAGGGTTTTACATTAGGGTTAGTGTTTCAAACTAGGGTTTCAAATTAGGGTTACGGTTTCAAACTAGGGTTTTACATTAGGGTTAGGGATTCAAACTAGGGTTTTACATTAGGGTTAGGGTTACAATCTAGGGTTTTACATTAGGGTTAGGGTTTCAAACTAGGGTTTTGCATTAGGGTTAGGGTTTCAAACTAGGGTTTTGCATTAGGGTTAGGGATTCAAACTAGGGTTTTACGTTAGGGTTAGGGTTTCAAACTAGGGTTTTATATTAGGGTTAGGTTTTCAAACTACGGTTTCAAATTAGGGTTAGGGTTTCAAACTAGGGTTTAACATTAGGGTTAGGGTTGCAAACTAGGGTTTTACATTAGGGTTAGGGTTTCAAACTAGGGTTTTGCATTAGGGTTAGGGTTTCAAACTAGGGTTTCAAATTAGTGTTAGGGTTTCAAACTAGTGTTTTACATTAGGGTTAGGGTTTCAAACTAGGGTTTCAAATTAGGGTTATGTTTCAAACTAGTGTTTAAAATTAGGGTTAGGGTTTCAAACTAGGGTTTTTATATTAGGGTTAGGGTTACAAACTAGGGTTTAACATTAGAGTTAGGGTTTCAAACTAGGGTTTTACATTAGGGTTAGGGTTTCAAACTAGGGTTTTACATTAGGGTTAGGGTTACAAACTAGGGTTTTACATTACGGTTAGGGTTTCAAACAAGGGTTTTGCATTAGGGTTAGGGTTTCAAACTAGGGTTTCAAATTTAGGTTAGGGTTTCAAACTAGGGTTTCAAATTAGGGTTACGGTTTCAAACTAGGGTTTTACATTAGGGTAAGTGTTTCAAACTAGGGTTTCAAATTAGCGTTACGGTTTCAAACTAGTGTTTTACATTAGGGTTAGTGTTTCAAACTAGGGTTTTACATTAGGGTTAGGGTTACAAACTAGGGTTTTACATTAGAGTTAGGGTTTCAAACTAGGGTTTTGCATTAGGGTTAGGGATTCAAACTAGGGTTTTACGTTAGGGTTAGGGTTTCAAACTAGGGTTTTATATTAGGGTTAGGTTTTCAAACTACGGTTTCAAATTAGAGTTAGGGTTTCAAACTAGGGTTTAACATTAGGGTTAGGGTTTCAAACTAGGGTTTTACATTAGGGTTAGGGTTTCAAACTAGGGTTTTGCATTAGGGTTAGGGTTTCAAACTAGGGTTTCAAATTAGGGTTAGGGTTTCAAACTAGTGTTTTACATTAGGGTTAGGGTTTCAAACTAGGGTTTCAAATTAGGGTTACGGTTTCAAAATAGGGTTTTACATTAGAGTTAGTGTTTCAAACTAGGGTTTCAAATTAGGGTTACGGTTTCAAACTATCGTTTTACATTAGGGTTAGGGATTCAAACTAGGGTTTTACGTTAGGGTTAGGGTTTCAAACTCGGTTTTCAAATTAGGGTTAGGGTTACAAACTAGGGTTTTACATTAGGGTTAGGGCTTCAAACTAGGGTTTTACGTTAAGGTTAGGGTTTCAAACTAGGGTTTAACATTAGGGTTAGGGTTTCAAACAAGGGTTTTACATTAGGGTTAATGCTTCAAACTAGGGTTTTACATTAGGGTTAGGGTTTCAAACTAGGGTTTTACATTAGGGTTAAGGTTACAAACTAGGGTTTTACATTAGGGTTAGGGTTTCAAACTAGGGTTTTGCATTAGGGTTAGGGTTACAAACTAGGGTTTACCATTAGGGTTAGGGTTTCAAACTAGGGTTTTACATTATGGTTAGGGTTTCAAACTAGGGTTTTACATTAGGGTTAATGCTTCAAACTAGGGTTTTACATTATGGTTAGGGTTTCAAACTAGGGTTTTACGTTAGGGTTAGGGTTACAAACTAGGGTTTTAAATTAGGGTTAGGGATTCAAACTAGGGTTTTACGTTAGGGTTAGGGTTTCAAACTAGGGTTTTATATTAGGGTTAGGTTTTCAAACTACGGTTTCAAATTAGGGTTAGGGTTTCAAAGTAGGGTTTAACATTAGGGTTAGGGTTTCAAACTAGGGTTTCAAATTAGGGTTAGGGTTACAAACAAGGGGTTTTACATTAGGTTTAGGGTTTCAAACTAGGGTTTTACATTAGGGTTAGGGTTTCAAACTAGGGTTTTACATTAGGGTTAGGGTTACAAACTAGGGTTTTACATTAGGGTTAGGGTTTCAAACAAGGGTTTTGCATTAGGGTTAGGGTTTCAAACTAGGGTTTCAAATTAGGGTTAGGGTTTCAAACTAGGGTTTCAAATTAGGGTTACGGTTTCAAACTAGGGTTTTACATTAGGGCAAGTGTTTCAAACTAGGGTTTCAAATTAGCGTTACGGTTTCAAACTAGTGTTTTACATTAGGGTTAGTGTTTCAAAGTAGGGTTTTACATTAGGGTTAGAGTTACAAACTAGGGTTTTACATTAGGGTTAGGGTTTCAAACTAGGGTTTTGCATTAGGGTTAGGGATTCAAACTAGGGTTTTACGTTAGGGTTAAGGTTTCAAACTAGGGTTTTATATTAGGGTTAGGTTTTCAAACTGCGGTTTCAAATTAGGGTTAGGGTTTCAAACTAGGATTTAACATTAGGATTAGGGTTTCAAACTAGGGTTTTACATTAGGGTTAGGGTTTCAAACTAGGGTTTTGCATTAGGGTTAGGGTTTCAAACTAGGGTTTCAAATTAGGGTTAGGGTTACAAACTAGGGTTTTACATTAGAGTTTGGGTTTCAATCTAGGGTTTTGCATTAGGGTTAGGGATTCAAACTAGGGTTTTACGTTAGGGTTAGGGTTTCAAACTAAGGTTTTATATAAGGGTTAGGTTTTCAAACTACGGTTTCAAATTAGGGTTAGGGTTTCAAACTAGGGTTTAACATTAGGGTTAGGGTTTCAAACTAGGGTTTTACATTAGGGTTAGGGTTTCAAACTAGGGTTTTGCATTAGGGTTAGGGTTTCAAACTAGGGTTTCAAATTAGGGTTAGGGTTTCAAACTAGTGTTTTACATTAGGGTTAGGGTTTCAAACTAGGGTTTCAAATTAGGGTTACGGTTGCAAAATAGGGTTTTACATTAGAGTTAGTGTTTCAAACTAGGGTTTCAAATTAGGGTTACGGTTTCAAACTATCGTTTTACATTAGGGTTAGGGATTCAAACTAGGGTTTTACGTTAGGGTTAGGGTTTTAAACTCGGTTTTCAAATTAGGGTTAGGGTTACAAACTAGGGTTTCACATTAGGGTTAGGGCTTCAAACTAGGGTTTTACGTTAGGGTTAGGGTTTCAAACTAGGGTTTAACATTAGGGTTAGGGTTTCAAACAAGGGTTTTACATTAGGGTTAATGCTTCAAACTAGGGTTTTACATTAGGGTTAGGGTTTCAAACTAGGGTTTTACATTAGGGTTAGGGTTACAAACTAGGGTTTTACATTAGGGTTAGGGTTTCAAACTAGGGTTTTGCATTAGGGTTAGGGTTACAAACTAGGGTTTACCATTAGGGTTAGGGTTTCAAACTAGGGTTTTACATTATGGTTAGGGTTTCAAACTAGGGTTTTACATTAGGGTTAATGCTTCAAACTAGGGTTTTACATTAGGGTTAGGGTTTCAAACTAGGGTTTACCATTAGGGTTAGGGTTTCAAACTAGGGTTTTACATTATGGTTAGGGTTTCAAACTAGGGTTTTACATTAGGGTTAGGGTTACAAACTAGGGTTTTAAATTAGGGTTAGGGATTCAAACTAGGGTTTTACGTTAGGGTTAGTGTTTCAAACTAGGGTTTTATATTAGGGTTAGGTTTTCAAACTACGGTTTCAAATTAGGGTTAGGGTTTCAAAGTAGGGTTTAACATTAGGGCTAGGGTTTCAAACTAGGGTTTCAAATTAGGGTTAGGGTTACAAACAAGGGGTTTTACATTAGGGCAAGTGTTTCAAACTAGGGTTTTACATTAGGGTTAGGGTTTCAAACTAGGGTTTTACGTTAGGGTTAGGGTTTCAAACTAGGGTTTAACATTAGGGTTAGGGTTTCAAACAAGGGTTTTACATTAGGGTTAATGCTTCAAACTAGGGTTTTACATTAGGGTTAGGGTTTCAAACTAGGGTTTAACATTAGGGTTAGGGTTTCAAACTAGGGTTTTTATATTAGGGTTAGGGTTACAAACTAGGGTTTAACATTAGGGTTAGGGTTTCAAACTAGGGTTTTACATTAGGGTTAGGGTTTCAAACTAGGGTTTTACATTAGGGTTAGGGTTACAAACTAGGGTTTTACATTAGGGTTAGGGTTTCAAACAAGGGTTTTGCATTAGGGTTAGGGTTTCAAACTAGGGTTTCAATTTAGGGTTAGGGTTTAAAACTAGGGTTTCAAATTAGGGTTACGGTTTCAAACTAGGGTTTTACATTAGGGCAAGTGTTTCAAACTAGGGTTTCAAATTAGCGTTACGGTTTCAAACTAGTGTTTTACATTAGGGTTAGTGTTTCAAACTAGGGTTTTACTTTAGGGTTAGGGTTACAAACTAGGGTTTTACATTAGGGTTAGGGTTTCAAACTAGGGTTTTGCATTAGGGTTAGGGATTCAAACTAGGGTTTTACATTAGGGTTAGGGTTTCAAACTAGGGTTTTACGTTAGGGTTAGGGTTTCAAACTAGGGTTTAACATTAGGGCTAGGGTTTCAAACAAGGGTTTTACATTAGGGTTAATGCTTCAAACTAGGGTTTTACATTAGGGTTAGGGTTTCAAACTAGGGTTTTACATTAGGGTTAGGGTTACAAACTAGGGTTTTACATTAGGGTTAGGGTTTCAAACTAGGGTTTTGCATTAGGGTTAGGGTTTCAAACTAGGGTTTCAAATTAGGTTTAGGGTTTCAAACTAGTGTTTTACATTAGGGTTAGGGTTTCAAACTAGGGTTTCAAATTAGGGTTACGGTTTCAAACTAGGGTTTTACATTAGGGTTAGTGTTTCAAACTAGGGTTTCAAATTAGCGTTACGGTTTCAAACTAGTGTTTTACATTAGGGTTAGGGTTTCAAACTAGGGTTTTACATTAGGGTTAGGGTTACAAACTAGGGTTTTACATTAGGGTTAGAGTTTCAAACTAGGGTTTTGCATTAGGGTTAGGGATTCAAACTAGGGTTTTACGTTAGGGTTAGGGTTTCAAACTAGGGTTTTATATTAGGGTTAGGGTTTCAAACTAGGGTTTCAAATTAGGGTTAGGGTTACAAAGAAGGGGTTTTAGATTAGGGTTAGGGTTTCAAACTAGGGTTTAACATTAGGGTTAGGGATTCAAACTAGAGTTTAACATTAGGGTTAGGGTTTCAAACTAGGGTTTTACATTAGTGTTAGGGTTTCAAACTAGGGTTTTACATTAGGGTTAGGGTTACAAAGAAGGGGTTTTAGATTAGGGTTAGGGTTTCAAACTAGGGTTTCAAATTAGGGTTAGGGTTTCAAACTAGTGTTTTACATTAGGGTTAGGGTTTCAAACTAGGGTTTCAAATTAGGGTTACGGTTTCAAACTAGGGTTTTACATTAGGGTTAGTGTTTCAAACTAGGGTTTCAAATTAGGTTTACGGTTTCAAACTAGGGTTTTACATTAGGGTTAGGGATTCAAACTAGGGTTTTACATTAGGGTTAGGGTTACAATCTAGGGTTTTACATTAGGGTTAGGGTTTCAAACTAGGGTTTTGCATTAGGGTTAGGGTTCCAAACTAGGGTTTTACGTTAGGGTTAGGGTTTCAAACTAGGGTTTTATATTAGGGTTAGGTTTTCAAACTACGGTTTCAAATTAGGGTTAGGGTTTCAAACTAGGGTTTAACATTAGGGTTAGGGTTGCAAACTAGGGTTTTACATTAGGGTTAGGGTTTCAAACTAGGGTTTTGCATTAGGGTTAGGGTTTCAAACTAGGGTTTCAAATTAGTGTTAGGGTTTCAAACAAGTGTTTTACATTAGGGTTAGGGTTTCAAACTAGGGTTTCAAATTAGGGTTATGTTTCAAACTAGTGTTTAAAATTAGGGTTAGGGTTTCAAACTAGGGTTTTTATATTAGGGTTAGGGTTACAAACTAGGGTTTAACATTAGGGTTAGGGTTTCAAACTAGGGTTTTACATTAGGGTTAGGGTTTCAAACTAGGGTTTTGCATTAGGGTTAGGGTTACAAACTAGGGTTTTACATTAGGGTTAGGGTTTCAAACAAGGGTTTTGCATTAGGGTTAGGGTTTCAAACTAGGGTTTCAAATTAGGGTTAGGGTTTCAAACTAGGGTTTCAAATTAGGGTTACGGTATCAAACTAGGGTTTTACATTAGGGTAAGTGTTTCAAACTAGGGTTTCAAATTAGCGTTACGGTTTCAAACTAGTGTTTTACATTAGGGTTAGTGTTTCAAACTAGGGTTTTACATTAGGGTTAGGGTTACAAACTAGGGTTTTACATTAGAGTTAGGGTTTCAAACTAGGGTTTTGCATTAGGGTTAGGGTTTCAAACTAGGGTTTTACGTTAGGGTTAGGGTTTCAAACTAGGGTTTTGCATTAGGGTTAGGGTTTCAAACTAGGGTTTCAAATTAGGGTTAGGGTTTCAAACTAGTGTTTTACATTAGGGTTAGGGTTTCAAACTAGGGTTTTACATTAGGGTTAATGCTTCAAACTAGGGTTTTACATTAGGGTTAGGGTTTCAAACTAGGGTTTACCATTAGGGTTAGGGTTTCAAACTAGGGTTTTACATTATGGTTAGGTTTTCAAACTACGGTTTCAAATTAGGGTTAGGGTTTCAAACTAGGGTTTAACATTAGGGTTAGGGTTTCAAACTAGGGTTTTACATTAGGGTTAGGGTTTCAAACTAGGGTTTTGCATTAGGGTTAGGGTTTCAAACTAGGGTTTCAAATTAGGGTTAGGGTTTCAAACTAGTGTTTTACATTAGGGTTAGGGTTTCAAACTAGGGTTTCAAATTAGGGTTGCGGTTGCAAAATAGGGTTTTACATTAGAGTTAGTGTTTCAAACTGGGGTTTCAAATTAGGGTTACGGTTTCAAACAATCGTTTTACATTAGGGTTAGGGATTCAAACTAGGGTTTTACGTTAGGGTTAGGGTTTCAAACTCGGTTTTCAAATTAGGGTTAGGGTTACAAACTAGGGTTTTTACATTAGGGTTAGGGCTTCAAACTAGGGTTTTACGTTAGGGTTAGGGTTTCAAACTAGGGTTTAACATTAGGGTTAGGGTTTCAAACAAGGGTTTTACATTAGGGTTAATGCTTCAAACTAGGGTTTTACATTAGGGTTAGGGTTTCAAACTAGGGTTTTACATTAGGGTTAGGGTTACAAACTAGGGTTTTACATTAGGGTTAGGGTTTCAAACTAGGGTTTTGCATTAGGGTTAGGGTTACAAACTAGGGTTTACCATTAGGGTTAGGGTTTCAAACTAGGGTTTTACATTATGGTTAGGGTTTCAAACTAGGGTTTTACATTAGGGTTAATGCTTCAAACTAGGGTTTTACATTAGGGTTAGGGTTTCAAACTAGGGTTTACCATTAGGGTTAGGGTTTCAAACTAGGGTTTTACATTATGGTTAGGGTTTCAAACTAGGGTTTTACATTAGGGTTAGGGTTACAAACTAGGGTTTTAAATTAGGGTTAGGGATTCAAACTAGGGTTTTACGTTAGGGTTAGGGTTTCAAACTAGGGTTTTATATTAGGGTTAGGTTTTCAAACTACGGTTTCAAATTAGGGTTAGGGTTTCAAAGTAGGGTTTAACATTAGGGTTAGGGTTTCAAACTAGGGTTTCAAATTAGGGTTAGGGTTACAAACAAGGGGTTTTACGTTAGGGCTAGGGTTTCAAACTCGGTTTTTAAATTAGGGTTAGGGTTACAAACTAGGGTTTTACATTAGGGTTAGGGTTTCAAACTAGGGTTTTACGTTAGGGTTAGGGTTTCAAACTAGGGTTTAACATTAGGGTTAGGGTTTCAAACAAGGGTTTTACATTAGGGTTAATGCTTCAAACTAGGGTTTTACATTAGCGTTAGGGTTTCAAACTAGGGTTTTACATTAGGGTTAGGGTTACAAACTAGGGTTTTACATTAGGGTTAGAGTTTCAAACTAGGGTTTTGCATTAGGGTTAGGGATTCAAACTAGGGTTTTACGTTAGGGTTAGGGTTTCAAACTAGGGTTTCAAATTAGGGTTAGGGTTTCAAACTAGTGTTTTACATTAGGGTTAGGGTTTCAAACTAGGGTTTCAAATTAGGGTTACGGTTTCAAACTAGGGTTTTACATTAGGGTTAGTGTTTCAAACTAGGGTTTCAAATTAGCGTTACGGTTTCAAACTAGTGTTTTACATTAGGGTTAGGGTTTCAAACTAGGGTTTTACATTAGGGTTAGGGTTACAAACTAGGGTTTTACATTTGGGTTAGAGTTTCAAACTAGGGTTTTGCATTAGGGTTAGGGATTCAAACTAGGGTTTTACGTTAGGGTTAGGGTTTCAAACTAGGGTTTTATATTAGGGTTAGATTTTCAATTTAGGGTTTCAAATTAGGGTTAGGGTTTCAAACTAGGGTTTAACATTAGGGTTAGGGTTTCAAACTAGGGTTTCAAATTAGGGTTAGGGTTACAAACAAGGGGTTTTAGATTAGGGTTAGGGTTTCAAACTAGGGTTTAACATTAGGGTTAGGGATTCAAACTAGAGTTTAACATTAGGGTTAGGGTTTCAAACTAGGGTTTTGCATTAGGGTTAGGGTTTCAAACTAGGGTTTCAAATTAGGGTTAGGGTTTCAAACTAGTGTTTTACATTAGGGTTAGGGTTAGGGTTTCAAACTAGGGTTTCAAATTAGGGTTATGTTTCAAACTAGGGTTTAAAATTAGGGTTAGGGTTTCAAACTAGGGTTTTTATATTAGGGTTAGGGTTACAAACTAGGGTTTAACATTAGGGTTAGGGTTTCAAACTAGGGTTTTACATTAGGGTTAGGGTTTCAAACTAGGGTTTTACATTAGGGTTAGGGTTACAAACTAGGGTTTTACATTAGGGTTAGGGTTTCAAACAAGGGTTTTGCATTAGGGTTACGGTTTCAAACAATCGTTTTACATTAGGGTTAGGGATTCAAACTAGGGTTTTACGTTAGGGTTAGGGTTTCAAACTCGGTTTTCAAATTAGGGTTAGGGTTACAAACTAGGGTTTTTACATTAGGGTTAGGGCTTCAAACTAGGGTTTTACGTTAGGGTTAGGGTTTCAAACTAGGGTTTCAAATTAGGGTTACGGTTTCAAACTAGGGTTTTACATTAGGGTAAGTGTTTCAAACTAGGGTTTCAAATTAGCGTTACGGTTTCAAACTAGTGTTTTACATTAGGGTTAGTGTTTCAAACTAGGGTTTTACATTAGGGTTAGGGTTACAAACTAGGGTTTTACATTAGAGTTAGGGTTTCAATCTAGGGTTTTGCATTAGGGTTAGGGATTCAAACTAGGGTTTTACGTTAGGGTTAGGGTTTCAAACTAAGGTTTTATATTAGGGTTAGGTTTTCAAACTACGGTTTCAAATTAGGGTTAGGGTTTCAAACTAGGGTTTAACATTAGGGTTAGGGTTTCAAACTAGGGTTTTACATTAGGGTTAGGGTTTCAAACTAGGGTTTTGCATTAGGGTTAGGGTTTCAAACTAGGGTTTCAAATTAGGGTTAGGGTTTCAAACTAGTGTTTTACATTAGGGTTAGGGTTTCAAACTAGGGTTTCAAATTAGGGTTACGGTTGCAAAATAGGGTTTTACATTAGAGTTAGTGTTTCAAACTAGGGTTTCAAATTAGGGTTACGGTTTCAAACAATCGTTTTACATTAGGGTTAGGGATTCAAACTAGGGTTTTACGTTAGGGTTAGGGTTTCAAACTCGGTTTTCAAATTAGGGTTAGGGTTACAAACTAGGGTTTTACATTAGGGTTAGGGCTTCAAACTAGGGTTTTACGTTAGGGTTAGGGTTTCAAACTAGGGTTTAACATTAGGGTTAGGGTTTCAAACAAGGGTTTTACATTAGGGTTAATGCTTCAAACTAGGGTTTTACATTAGCGTTAGGGTTTCAAACTAGGGTTTTACATTAGGGTTAGGGTTACAAACTAGGGTTTTACATTAGGGTTAGGGTTTCAAACTAGGGTTTTGCATTAGGGTTAGGGTTTCAAACTAGGGTTTCAAATTAGGGTTAGGGTTTCAAACTAGTGTTTTACATTAGGGTTAGGGTTTCAAACTAGGGTTTCAAATTAGGGTTACGGTTTCAAACTAGGGTTTTACATTAGGGTTAGTGTTTCAAACTAGGGTTTCAAATTAGCGTTACGGTTTCAAACTAGTGTTTTACATTAGGGTTAGGGTTTCAAACTAGGGTTTTACATTAGGGTTAGGGTTACAAACTAGGGTTTTACATTAGGGTTAGAGTTTCAAACTAGGGTTTTGCATTAGGGTTAGGGATTCAAACTAGGGTTTTACGTTAGGGTTAGGGTTTCAAACTAGGGTTTTATATTAGGGTTAGATTTTCAAACTAGGGTTTCAAATTAGGGTTAGGGTTTCAAACTAGGGTTTAACATTAGGGTTAGGGTTTCAAACTAGGGTTTCAAATTAGGGTTAGGGTTACAAACAAGGTGTTTTAGATTAGGGTTAGGGTTTCAAACTAGGGTTTAACATTAGGGTTAGGGATTCAAACTAGAGTTTAACATTAGGGTTAGGGTTTCAAACTAGGGTTTCAAATTAGGGTTAGGGTTTCAAACTAGTGTTTTACATTAGGGTTAGGGTTAGGGTTTCAAACTAGGGTTTCAAATTAGGGTTAGGGTTTCAAACTAGTGTTTTACATTAGGGTTAGGGTTTCAAACTAGGGTTTCAAATTAGGGTTACGGTTTCAAACTAGGGTTTTACATTAGGGTTAGTGTTTCAAACTAGGGTTTCAAATTAGGGTTACGGTTTCAAACTAGGGTTTTATATTAGGGTTAGGGATTCAAACTAGGGTTTTACATTAGGGTTAGGGTTACAATCTAGGGTTTTACATTAGGGTTAGGGTTTTAAACTAGGGTTTTGCATTAGGGTTAGGGTTTCAAACTAGGGTTTTGCATTAGGGTTAGGGATTCAAACTAGGGTTTTACGTTAGGGTTAGGGTTTCAAACTAGGGTTTTATATTAGGGTTAGGTTTTCAAACTACGGTTTCAAATTAGGGTTAGGGTTTCAAACTAGGGTTTAACATTAGGGTTAGGGTTGCAAACTAGGGTTTTACATTAGGGTTAGGGTTTCAAACTAGGGTTTTGCATTAGGGTTAGGGTTTCAAACTAGGGTTTCAAATTAGTGTTAGGGTTTCAAACTAGTGTTTTACATTAGGGTTAGGGTTTCAAACTAGGGTTTCAAATTAGGGTTATGTTTCAAACTAGTGTTTAAAATTAGGGTTAGGGTTTCAAACTAGGGTTTTTATATTAGGGTTAGGGTTACAAACTAGGGTTTAACATTAGGGTTAGGGTTTCAAACTAGGGTTTTACATTAGGGTTAGGGTTTCAAACTAGGGTTTTACATTAGGGTTAGGGTTACAAACTAGGGTTTTACATTACGGTTAGGGTTTCAAACTAGGGTTTCAAATTAGGGTTAGGGTTTCAAACTAGGGTTTCAAATTAGGGTTACGGTTTCAAACTAGGGTTTTACATTAGGGTAAGTGTTTCAAACTAGGGTTTCAAATTAGCGTTACGGTTTCAAACTAGTGTTTTACATTAGGGTTAGTGTTTCAAACTAGGGTTTTACATTAGGGTTAGGGTTACAAACTAGGGTTTTACATTAGAGTTAGGGTTTCAAACTAGGGTTTTGCATTAGGGTTAGGGATTCAAACTAGGGTTTTACGTTAGGGTTAGGGTTTCAAACTAGGGTTTTATATTAGGGTTAGGTTTTCAAACTACGGTTTCAAATTAGAGTTAGGGTTTCAAACTAGGGTTTAACATTAGGGTTAGGGTTTCAAACTAGGGTTTTACATTAGGGTTAGGGTTTCAAACTAGGGTTTTGCATTAGGGTTAGGGTTTCAAACTAGGGTTTCAAATTAGGGTTAGGGTTTCAAACTAGTGTTTTACATTAGGGTTAGGGTTTCAAACTAGGGTTTCAAATTAGGGTTACGGTTTCAAAATAGGGTTTTACATTAGAGTTAGTGTTTCAAACTAGGGTTTCAAATTAGGGTTACGGTTTCAAACTATCGTTTTACATTAGGGTTAGGGATTCAAACTAGGGTTTTACGTTAGGGTTAGGGTTTCAAACTCGGTTTTCAAATTAGGGTTAGGGTTACAAACTAGGGTTTTACATTAGGGTTAGGGCTTCAAACTAGGGTTTTACGTTAGGGTTAGGGTTTCAAACTAGGGTTTAACATTAGGGTTAGGGTTTCAAACAAGGGTTTTACATTAGGGTTAATGCTTCAAACTAGGGTTTTACATTAGCGTTAGGGTTTCAAACTAGGGTTTTACATTAGGGTTAGGGTTACAAACTAGGGTTTTACATTAGGGTTAGGGTTTCAAACTAGGGTTTTGCATTAGGGTTAGGGTTTCAAACTAGGTTTTCAAATTAGGGTTAGGGTTTCAAACTAGTGTTTTACATTAGGGTTAGGGTTTCAAACTAGGGTTTCAAATTAGGGTTACGGTTTCAAACTAGGGTTTTACATTAGGGTTAGTGTTTCAAACTAGGGTTTCAAATTAGCGTTACGGTTTCAAACTAGTGTTTTACATTAGGGTTAGGGTTTCAAACTAGGGTTTTACATTAGGGTTAGGGTTACAAACTAGGGTTTTACATTAGGGTTAGAGTTTCAAACTAGGGTTTTGCATTAGGGTTAGGGATTCAAACTAGGGTTTTACGTTAGGGTTAGGGTTTCAAACTAGGGTTTTATATTAGGGTTAGATTTTCAAACTAGGGTTTCAAATTAGGGTTAGGGTTTCAAACTAGGGTTTAACATTAGGGTTAGGGTTTCAAACTAGGGTTTCAAATTAGGGTTAGGGTTACAAACAAGGGGTTTTAGATTAGGGTTAGGGTTTCAAACTAGGGTTTAACATTAGGGTTAGGGTTACAAACAAGGGGTTTTAGATTAGGGTTAGGGTTTCAAACTAGGGTTTAACATTAGGGTTAGGGATTCAAACTAGAGTTTAACATTAGGGTTAGGGTTTCAAACTAGGGTTTCAAATTAGGGTTAGGGTTTCAAACTAGTGTTTTACATTAGGGTTAGGGTTAGGGTTTCAAACTAGGGTTTCAAATTAGGGTTAGGGTTTCAAACTAGTGTTTTACATTAGGGTTAGGGTTTCAAACTAGGGTTTCAAATTAGGGTTACGGTTTCAAACTAGGGTTTTACATTAGGGTTAGTGTTTCAAACTAGGGTTTCAAATTAGGGTTACGGTTTCAAACTAGGGTTTTACATTAGGGTTAGGGATTCAAACTAGGGTTTTACATTAGGGTTAGGGTTACAATCTAGGGTTTTACATTAGGGTTAGGGTTTCAAACTAGGGTTTTGCATTAGGGTTAGGGTTTCAAACTAGGGTTTTGCATTAGGGTTAGGGATTCAAACTAGGGTTTTACGTTAGGGTTAGGGTTTCAAACTAGGGTTTTATATTAGGGTTAGGTTTTCAAACTACGGTTTCAAATTAGGGTTAGGGTTTCAAACTAGGGTTTAACATTAGGGTTAGGGTTGCAAACTAGGGTTTTACATTAGGGTTAGGGTTTCAAACTAGGGTTTTGCATTAGGGTTAGGGTTTCAAACTAGGGTTTCAAATTAGTGTTAGGGTTTCAAACTAGTGTTTTACATTAGGGTTAGGGTTTTTAACTAGGGTTTCAAATTAGGGTTATGTTTCAAACTAGTGTTTAAAATTAGGGTTAGGGTTTCAAACTAGGGTTTTTATATTAGGGTTAGGGTTACAAACTAGGGTTTAACATTAGGGTTAGGGTTTCAAACTAGGGTTTTACATTAGGGTTAGGGTTTCAAACTAGGGTTTTACATTAGGGTTAGGGTTACAAACTAGGGTTTTACATTACGGTTAGGGTTTCAAACAAGGGTTTTGCATTAGGGTTAGGGTTTCAAACTAGGGTTTCAAATTAGGGTTAGGGTTTCAAACTAGGGTTTCAAATTAGGGTTACGGTTTCAAACTAGGGTTTTACATTAGGGTAAGTGTTTCAAACTAGGGTTTCAAATTAGCGTTACGGTTTCAAACTAGTGTTTTACATTAGGGTTAGTGTTTCAAACTAGGGTTTTACATTAGGGTTAGGGTTACAAACTAGGGTTTTACATTAGAGTTAGGGTTTCAAACTAGGGTTTTGCATTAGGGTTAGGGATTCAAACTAGGGTTTTACGTTAGGGTTAGGGTTTCAAACTAGGGTTTTATATTAGGGTTAGGTTTTCAAACTACGGTTTCAAATTAGAGTTAGGGTTTCAAACTAGGGTTTAACATTAGGGTTAGGGTTTCAAACTAGGGTTTTACATTAGGGTTAGGGTTTCAATTTAGGGTTTTGCATTAGGGTTAGGGTTTCAAACTAGGGTTTCAAATTAGGGTTAGGGTTTCAAACTAGTGTTTTACATTAGGGTTAGGGTTTCAAACTAGGGTTTCAAATTAGGGTTACGGTTTCAAAATAGGGTTTTACATTAGAGTTAGTGTTTCAAACTAGGGTTTCAAATTAGGGTTACGGTTTCAAACTATCGTTTTACATTAGGGTTAGGGATTCAAACTAGGGTTTTACGTTAGGGTTAGGGTTTCAAACTCGGTTTTCAAATTAGGGTTAGGGTTACAAACTAGGGTTTTACATTAGGGTTAGGGCTTCAAACTAGGGTTTTACGTTAGGGTTAGGGTTTCAAACTAGGGTTTAACATTAGGGTTAGGGTTTCAAACAAGGGTTTTACATTAGGGTTAATGCTTCAAACTAGGGTTTTACATTAGGGTTAGGGTTTCAAACTAGGGTTTTACATTAGGGTTAGGGTTACAAACTAGGGTTTTACATTAGGGTTAGGGTTTCAAACTAGGGTTTTGCATTAGGGTTAGGGTTACAAACTAGGGTTTACCATTAGGGTTAGGGTTTCAAACTAGGGTTTTACATTATGGTTAGGGTTTCAAACTAGGGTTTTACATTAGGGTTAATGCTTCAAACTAGGGTTTTACATTATGGTTAGGGTTTCAAACTAGGGTTTTACGTTAGGGTTAGGGTTACAAACTAGGGTTTTACATTAGGGTTAGGGTTACAAACTAGGGTTTTACATTAGGGTTAGAGTTTCAAACTAGGGTTTTGCATTAGGGTTAGGGATTCAAACTAGGGTTTTACGTTAGGGTTAGGGTTTCAAACTAGGGTTTTATATTAGGGTTAGATTTTCAAACTAGGGTTTCAAATTAGGGTTAGGGTTTCAAACTAGGGTTTAACATTAGGGTTAGGGTTTCAAACTAGGGTTTCAAATTAGGGTTAGGGTTACAAACAAGGGGTTTTAGATTAGGGTTAGGGTTTCAAACTAGGGTTTAACATTAGGGTTAGGGATTCAAACTAGAGTTTAACATTAGGGTTAGGGTTTCAAACTAGGGTTTCAAATTAGGGTTAGGGTTTCAAACTAGTGTTTTACATTAGGGTTAGGGTTAGGGTTTCAAACTAGGGTTTCAAATTAGGGTTAGGGTTTCAAACTAGTGTTTTACATTAGGGTTAGGGTTTCAAACTAGGGTTTCAAATTAGGGTTACGGTTTCAAACTAGGGTTTTACATTAGGGTTAGTGTTTCAAACTAGGGTTTCAAATTAGGGTTACGGTTTCAAACTAGGGTTTTACATTAGGGTTAGGGATTCAAACTAGGGTTTTACATTAGGGTTAGGGTTACAATCTAGGGTTTTACATTAGGGTTAGGGTTTCAAACTAGGGTTTTGCATTAGGGTTAGGGTTTCAAACTAGGGTTTTGCATTAGGGTTAGGGATTCAAACTAGGGTTTTACGTTAGGGTTAGGGTTTCAAACTAGGGTTTTATATTAGGGTTAGGTTTTCAAACTACGGTTTCAAATTAGGGTTAGGGTTTCAATCTAGGGTTTAACATTAGGGTTAGGGTTGCAAACTAGGGTTTTACATTAGGGTTAGGGTTTCAAACTAGGGTTTTGCATTAGGGTTAGGGTTTCAAACTAGGTTTTCAAATTAGTGTTAGGGTTTCAAACTAGTGTTTTACATTAGGGTTAGGGTTTCAAACTAGGGTTTCAAATTAGGGTTATGTTTCAAACTAGTGTTTAAAATTAGGGTTAGGGTTTCAAACTAGGGTTTTTATATTAGGGTTAGGGTTACAAACTAGGGTTTAACATTAGGGTTAGGGTTTCAAACTAGGGTTTTACATTAGGGTTAGGGTTTCAAACTAGGGTTTTACATTAGGGTTAGGGTTACAAACTAGGGTTTTACATTACGGTTAGGGTTTCAAACAAGGGTTTTGCATTAGGGTTAGGGTTTCAAACTAGGGTTTCAAATTAGGGTTAGGGTTTCAAACTAGGGTTTCAAATTAGGGTTACGGTTTCAAACTAGGGTTTTACATTAGGGTAAGTGTTTCAAACTAGGGTTTCAAATTAGCGTTACGGTTTCAAACTAGTGTTTTACATTAGGGTTAGTGTTTCAAACTAGGGTTTTACATTAGGGTTAGGGTTACAAACTAGGGTTTTACATTAGAGTTAGGGTTTCAAACTAGGGTTTTGCATTAGGGTTAGGGATTCAAACTAGGGTTTTACGTTAGGGTTTGGGTTTCAAACTAGGGTTTTATATTAGGGTTAGGTTTTCAAACTACGGTTTCAAATTAGAGTTAGGGTTTCAAACTAGGGTTTAACATTAGGGTTAGGGTTTCAAACTAGGGTTTTACATTAGGGTTAGGGTTTCAATTTAGGGTTTTGCATTAGGGTTAGGGTTTCAAACTAGGGTTTCAAATTAGGGTTAGGGTTTCAAACTAGTGTTTTACATTAGGGTTAGGGTTTCAAACTAGGGTTTCAAATTAGGGTTACGGTTTCAAAATAGGGTTTTACATTAGAGTTAGTGTTTCAAACTAGGGTTTCAAATTAGGGTTACGGTTTCAAACTATCGTTTTACATTAGGGTTAGGGATTCAAACTAGGGTTTTACGTTAGGGTTAGGGTTTCAAACTCGGTTTTCAAATTAGGGTTAGGGTTACAAACTAGGGTTTTACATTAGGGTTAGGGCTTCAAACTAGGGTTTTACGTTAGGGTTAGGGTTTCAAACTAGGGTTTAACATTAGGGTTAGGGTTTCAAACAAGGGTTTTACATTAGGGTTAATGCTTCAAACTAGGGTTTTACATTAGGGTTAGGGTTTCAAACTAGGGTTTTACATTAGGGTTAGGGTTACAAACTAGGGTTTTACATTAGGGTTAGGGTTTCAAACTAGGGTTTTGCATTAGGGTTAGGGTTACAAACTAGGGTTTACCATTAGGGTTAGGGTTTCAAACTAGGGTTTTACATTATGGTTAGGGTTTCAAACTAGGGTTTTACATTAGGGTTAATGCTTCAAACTAGGGTTTTACATTATGGTTAGGGTTTCAAACTAGGGTTTTACGTTAGGGTTAGGGTTACAAACTAGGGTTTTAAATTAGGGTTAGGGATTCAAACTAGGGTTTTACGTTAGGGTTAGGGTTTCAAACTAGGGTTTTATATTAGGGTTAGGTTTTCAAACTACGGTTTCAAATTAGGGTTAGGGTTTCAAAGTAGGGTTTAACATTAGGGTTAGGGTTTCAAACTAGGGTTTCAAATTAGGGTTAGGGTTACAAACAAGGGGTTTTACATTAGGGTTAGGGTTTCAAACTAGGGTTTAACATTAGGGTTAGGGTTTCAAACTAGGGTTTTTATATTAGGGTTAGGGTTACAAACTAGGGTTTAACATTAGGTTTAGGGTTTCAAACTAGGGTTTTACATTAGGGTTAGGGTTTCAAACTAGGGTTTTACATTAGGGTTAGGGTTACAAACTAGGGTTTTACATTAGGGTTAGGGTTTCAAACAAGGGTTTTGCATTAGGGTTAGGGTTTCAAACTAGGGTTTCAAATTAGGGTTAGGGTTTCAAACTAGGGTTTCAAATTAGGGTTACGGTTTCAAACTAGGGTTTTACATTAGGGCAAGTGTTTCAAACTAGGGTTTCAAATTAGCGTAACGGTTTCAAACTAGTGTTTTACATTAGGGTTAGTGTTTCAAAGTAGGGTTTTACATTAGGGTTAATGCTTCAAACTAGGGTTTTACATTAGGGTTAGGGTTACAAACTAGGGTTTTAAATTAGGGTTAGGGATTCAAACTAGGGTTTTACGTTAGGGTTAGTGTTTCAAACTAGGGTTTTATATTAGGGTTAGGTTTTCAAACTACGGTTTCAAATTAGGGTTAGGGTTTCAAAGTACGGTTTAACATTAGGGTTAGGGTTTCAAACTAGGGTTTCAAATTAGGGTTAGGGTTACAAACAAGGGGTTTTACATTAGGGCAAGTGTTTCAAACTAGGGTTTTACATTAGGGTTAGGGTTTCAAACTAGGGTTTTACGTTAGGGTTAGGGTTTCAAACTAGGGTTTAACATTAGGGTTAGGGTTTCAAACAAGGGTTTTACATTAGGGTTAATGCTTCAAACTAGGGTTTTACATTAGGGTTAGGGTTTCAAACTAGGGTTTAACATTAGGGTTAGGGTTTCAAACTAGGGTTTTTATATTAGGGTTAGGGTTACAAACTAGGGTTTAACATTAGGGTTAGGGTTTCAAACTAGGGTTTTACATTAGGGTTAGGGTTTCAAACTAGGGTTTTACATTAGGGTTAGGGTTACAAACTAGGGTTTTACATTAGGGTTAGGGTTTCAAACAAGGGTTTTGCATTAGGGTTAGGGTTTCAAACTAGGGTTTCAAATTAGGGTTAGGGTTTAAAACTAGGGTTTCAAATTAGGGTTACGGTTTCAAACTAGGGTTTTACATTAGGGCAAGTGTTTCAAACTAGGGTTTCAAATTAGCGTTACGGTTTCAAACTAGTGTTTTACATTAGGGTTAGTGTTTCAAACTAGGGTTTTACTTTAGGGTTAGGGTTACAAACTAGGGTTTTACATTAGGGTTAGGGTTTCAAACTAGGGTTTTGCATTAGGGTTAGGGATTCAAACTAGGGTTTTACATTAGGGTTAGGGTTTCAAACTAGGGTTTTACGTTAGGGTTAGGGTTTCAAACTAGGGTTTAACATTAGGGTTAGGGTTTCAAACAAGGGTTTTACATTAGGGTTAATGCTTCAAACTAGGGTTTTACATTAGGGTTAGGGTTTCAAACTAGGGTTTTACATTAGGGTTAGGGTTACAAACTAGGGTTTTACATTAGGGTTAGGGTTTCAAACTAGGGTTTTGCATTAGGGTTAGGGTTTCAAACTAGGGTTTCAAATTAGGTTTAGGGTTTCAAACTAGTGTTTTACATTAGGGTTAGGGTTTCAAACTAGGGTTTCAAATTAGGGTTACGGTTTCAAACTAGGGTTTTACATTAGGGTTAGTGTTTCAAACTAGGGTTTCAAATTAGCGTTACGGTTTCAAACTAGTGTTTTACATTAGGGTTAGGGTTTCAAACTAGGGTTTTACATTAGGGTTAGGGTTACAAACTAGGGTTTTACATTAGGGTTAGAGTTTCAAACTAGGGTTTTGCATTAGGGTTAGGGATTCAAACTAGGGTTTTACGTTAGGGTTTCAAACTAGGGTTTTATATTAGGGTTAGGGTTTCAAACTAGGGTTTCAAATTAGGGTTAGGGTTACAAAGAAGGGGTTTTAGATTAGGGTTAGGGTTTCAAACTAGGGTTTAACATTAGGGTTAGGGATTCAAACTAGAGTTTAACATTAGGGTTAGGGTTTCAAACTAGGGTTTTACATTAGTGTTAGGGTTTCAAACTAGGGTTTTACATTAGGGTTAGGGTTACAAAGAAGGGGTTTTAGATTAGGGTTAGGGTTTCAAACTAGGGTTTCAAATTAGGGTTAGGGTTTCAAACTAGTGTTTTACATTAGGGTTAGGGTTTCAAACTAGGGTTTCAAATTAGGGTTACGGTTTCAAACTAGGGTTTTACATTAGGGTTAGTGTTTCAAACTAGGGTTTCAAATTAGGGTTACGGTTTCAAACTAGGGTTTTACATTAGGGTTAGGGATTCAAACTAGGGTTTTACATTAGGGTTAGGGTTACAATCTAGGGTTTTACATTAGGGTTAGGGTTTCAAACTAGGGTTTTGCATTAGGGTTAGGGATTCAAACTAGGGTTTTACGTTAGGGTTAGGGTTTCAAACTAGGGTTTTATATTAGGGTTAGGTTTTCAAACTACGGTTTCAAATTAGGGTTAGGGTTTCAAACTAGGGTTTAACATTAGGGTTAGGGTTGCAAATTAGGGTTTTACATTAGGGTTAGGGTTTCAAACTAGGGTTTTGCATTATGGTTAGGGTTTCAAACTAGGGTTTCAAATTAGTGTTAGGGTTTCAAACTAGTGTTTTACATTAGGGTTAGGGTTTCAAACTAGGGTTTCAAATTAGGGTTATGTTTCAAACTAGTGTTTAAAATTAGGGTTAGGGTTTCAAACTAGGGTTTTACATTAGGGTTAGGGTTTCAAACTAGGGTTTTACATTAGGGTTAGGGTTACAAACTAGGGTTTTACATTAGGGTTAGGGTTTCAAACAAGGGTTTTGCATTAGGGTTAGGGTTTCAAACTAGGGTTTCAAATTAGGGTTAGGGTTTCAAACTAGGGTTTCAAATTAGGGTTACGGTTTTAAACTAGGGTTTTACATTAGGGTAAGTGTTTCAAACTAGGGTTTCAAATTAACGTTACGGTTTCAAACTAGTGTTTTACATTAGGGTTAGTGTTTCAAACTAGGGTTTTGCATTAGGGTTAGGGTTTCAAACTAGGGTTTTACGTTAGGGTTAGGGTTTCAAACTAGGGTTTTGCATTAGGGTTAGGGTTTCAAACTAGGGTTTCAAATTAGGGTTAGGGTTTCAAACTAGTGTTTTACATTAGGGTTAGGGTTTCAAACTAGGGTTTTACATTAGGGTTAATGCTTCAAACTAGGGTTTTACATTAGGGTTAGGGTTTCAAACTAGGGTTTACCATTAGGGTTAGGGTTTCAAACTAGGGTTTCAAATTAGGGTTAGGGTTACAAACTAGGGTTTAAAATTAGGGTTAGGGATTCAAACTAGGGTTTTACGTTAGGGTTAGGGTTTCAAACTAGGGTTTTATATTAGGGTTAGGTTTTCAAACTACGGTTTCAAATTAGGGTTAGGGTTTCAAAGTAGGGTTTAACATTAGGGTTAGGGTTTCAAACTAGGGTTTCAAATTAGGGTTAGGGTTACAAACAAGGGGTTTTACATTAGGGTTAGGGTTTCAAACTAGGGTTTAACATTAGGGTTAGGGTTTCAAACTAGGGTTTTTATATTAGGGTTAGGGTTACAAACTAGGGTTTAACATTAGGTTTAGGGTTTCAAACTAGGGTTTTACATTAGGGTTAGGGTTTCAAACTAGGGTTTTACATTAGGGTTAGGGTTACAAACTAGGGTTTTACATTAGGGTTAGGGTTTCAAACAAGGGTTTTGCATTAGGGTTAGGGTTTCAAACTAGGGTTTCAAATTAGGGTTAGGGTTTCAAACTAGGGTTTCAAATTAGGGTTACGGTTTCAAACTAGGGTTTTACATTAGGGCAAGTGTTTCAAACTAGGGTTTCAAATTAGCGTAACGGTTTCAAACTAGTGTTTTACATTAGGGTTAGTGTTTCAAAGTAGGGTTTTACATTAGGGTTAGAGTTACAAACTAGGGTTTTACATTAGGGTTAGGGTTTCAAACTAGGGTTTTGCATTAGGGTTAGGGATTCAAACTAGGGTTTTACGTTAGGGTTAAGGTTTCAAACTAGGGTTTTATATTAGGGTTAGGTTTTCAAACTACGGTTTCAAATTAGGGTTAGGGTTTCAAACTAGGATTTAACATTAGGATTAGGGTTTCAAACTAGGGTTTTACATTAGGGTTAGGGTTTCAAACTAGGGTTTTGCATTAGGGTTAGGGTTTCAAACTAGGGTTTCAAATTAGGGTTAGGGTTACAAACTAGGGTTTTACATTAGAGTTAGGGTTTCAATCTAGGGTTTTGCATTAGGGTTAGGGATTCAAACTAGGGTTTTACGTTAGGGTTAGGGTTTCAAACTAAGGTTTTATATTAGGGTTAGGTTTTCAAACTACAGTTTCAAATTAGGGTTAGGGTTTCAAACTAGGGTTTAACATTAGGGTTAGGGTTTCAAACTAGGGTTTTACATTAGGGTTAGGGTTTCAAACTAGGGTTTTGAATTAGGGTTAGGGTTTCAAACTAGGGTTTCAAATTAGGGTTAGGGTTTCAAACTAGTGTTTTACATTAGGGTTAGGGTTTCAAACTAGGGTTTCAAATTAGGGTTACGGTTGCAAAATAGGGTTTTACATTAGAGTTAGTGTTTCAAACTAGGGTTTCAAATTAGGGTTACGGTTTCAAACTATCGTTTTACATTAGGGTTAGGGATTCAAACTAGGGTTTTACGTTAGGGTTAGGGTTTTAAACTCGGTTTTCAAATTAGGGTTAGGGTTACAAACTAGGGTTTCACATTAGGGTTAGGGCTTCAAACTAGGGTTTTACGTTAGGGTTAGGGTTTCAAACTAGGGTTTAACATTAGGGTTAGGGTTTCAAACAAGGGTTTTACATTAGGGTTAATGCTTCAAACTAGGGTTTTACATTAGGGTTAGGGTTTCAAACTAGGGTTTTACATTAGGGTTAGGGTTACAAACTAGGGTTTTACATTAGGGTTAGGGTTTCAAACTAGGGTTTTGCATTAGGGTTAGGGTTACAAACTAGGGTTTACCATTAGGGTTAGGGTTTCAAACTAGGGTTTTACATTATGGTTAGGGTTTCAAACTAGGGTTTTACATTAGGGTTAATGCTTCAAACTAGGGTTTTACATTAGGGTTAGGGTTTCAAACTAGGGTTTACCATTAGGTTTAGGGTTTCAAACTAGGGTTTTACATTATGGTTAGGGTTTCAAACTAGGGTTTTACATTAGGGTTAGGGTTACAAACTAGGGTTTTAAATTAGGGTTAGGGATTCAAACTAGGGTTTTACGTTAGGGTTAGTGTTTCAAACTAGGGTTTTATATTAGGGTTAGGTTTTCAAACTACGGTTTCAAATTAGGGTTAGGGTTTCAAAGTAGGGTTTAACATTAGGGTAAGGGTTTCAAACTAGGGTTTCAAATTAGGGTTAGGGTTACAAACAAGGGGTTTTACATTAGGGCAAGTGTTTCAAACTAGGGTTTTACATTAGGGTTAGGGTTTCAAACTAGGGTTTTACGTTAGGGTTAGGGTTTCAAACTAGGGTTTAACATTAGGGTTAGGGTTTCAAACAAGGGTTTTACATTAGGGTTAATGCTTCAAACTAGGGTTTTACATTAGGGTTAGGGTTTCAAACTAGGGTTTAACATTAGGGTTAGGGTTTCAAACTAGGGTTTTTATATTAGGGTTAGGGTTACAAACTAGGGTTTAACATTAGGGTTAGGGTTTCAAACTAGGGTTTTACATTAGGGTTAGGGTTTCAAACTAGGGTTTTACATTAGGGTTAGGGTTACAAACTAGGGTTTTACATTAGGGTTAGGGTTTCAAACAAGGGTTTTGCATTAGGGTTAGGGTTTCAAACTAGGGTTTCAAATTAGGGTTAGGGTTTAAAACTAGGGTTTCAAATTAGGGTTACGGTTTCAAACTAGGGTTTTACATTAGGGCAAGTGTTTCAAACTAGGGTTTCAAATTAGCGTTATGGTTTCAAACTAGTGTTTTACATTAGGGTTAGTGTTTCAAACTAGGGTTTTACTTTAGGGTTAGGGTTACAAACTAGGGTTTTACATTAGGGTTAGGGTTTCAAACTAGGGTTTTGCATTAGGGTTAGGGATTCAAACTAGGGTTTTACATTAGGGTTAGGGTTTCAAACTAGGGTTTTACGTTAGGGTTAGGGTTTCAAACTAGGGTTTAACATTAGGGTAAGGGTTTCAAACAAGGGTTTTACATTAGGGTTAATGCTTCAAACTAGGGTTTTACATTAGGGTTAGGGTTTCAAACTAGGGTTTTACATTAGGGTTAGGGTTACAAACTAGGGTTTTACATTAGGGTTAGGGTTTCAAACTAGGGTTTTGCATTAGGGTTAGGGTTTCAAACTAGGGTTTCAAATTAGGTTTAGGGTTTCAAACTAGTGTTTTACATTAGGGTTAGGGTTTCAAACTAGGGTTTCAAATTAGGGTTACGGTTTCAAACTAGGGTTTTACATTAGGGTTAGTGTTTCAAACTAGGGTTTCAAATTAGCGTTACAGTTTCAAACTAGTGTTTTACATTAGGGTTAGGGTTTCAAACTAGGGTTTTACATTAGGGTTAGGGTTACAAACTAGGGTTTTACATTAGGGTTAGAGTTTCAAACTAGGGTTTTGCATTAGGGTTAGGGATTCAAACTAGGGTTTTACGTTAGGGTTAGGGTTTCAAACTAGGGTTTTATATTAGGGTTAGGGTTTCAAACTAGGGTTTCAAATTAGGGTTAGGGTTACAAAGAAGGGGTTTTAGATTAGGGTTAGGGTTTCAAACTAGGGTTTAACATTAGGGTTAGGGATTCAAACTAGAGTTTAACATTAGGGTTAGGGTTTCAAACTAGGGTTTTACATTAGTGTTAGGGTTTCAAACTAGGGTTTTACATTAGGGTTAGGGTTACAAAGAAGGGGTTTTAGATTAGGGTTAGGGTTTCAAACTAGGGTTTCAAATTAGGGTTAGGGTTTCAAACTAGTGTTTTACATTAGGGTTAGGGTTTCAAACTAGGGTTTCAAATTAGGGTTACGGTTTCAAACTAGGGTTTTACATTAGGGTTAGTGTTTCAAACTAGGGTTTCAAATTAGGGTTACGGTTTCAAACTAGGGTTTTACATTAGGGTTAGGGATTCAAACTAGGGTTTTACATTAGGGTTAGGGTTACAATCTAGGGTTTTACATTAGGGTTAGGGTTTCAAACTAGGGTTTTGCATTAGGGTTAGGGATTCAAACTAGGGTTTTACGTTAGGGTTAGGGTTTCAAACTAGGGTTTTATATTAGGGTTAGGTTTTCAAACTACGGTTTCAAATTAGGGTTAGGGTTTCAAACTAGGGTTTAACATTAGGGTTAGGGTTGCAAATTAGGGTTTTACATTAGGGTTAGGGTTTCAAACTAGGGTTTTGCATTAGGGTTAGGGTTTCAAACTAGGGTTTCAAATTAGTGTTAGGGTTTCAAACTAGTGTTTTACATTAGGGTTAGGGTTTCAAACTAGGGTTTCAAATTAGGGTTATGTTTCAAACTAGTGTTTAAAATTAGGGTTAGGGTTTCAAACTAGGGTTTTACATTAGGGTTAGGGTTTCAAACTAGGGTTTTACATTAGGGTTAGGGTTACAAACTAGGGTTTTACATTAGGGTTAGGGTTTCAAACAAGGGTTTTGCATTAGGGTTAGGGTTTCAAACTAGGGTTTCAAATTAGGGTTAGGGTTTCAAACTAGGGTTTCAAATTAGGGTTACGGTTTCAAACTAGGGTTTTACATTAGGGTAAGTGTTTCAAACTAGGGTTTCAAATTAACGTTACGGTTTCAAACTAGTGTTTTACATTAGGGTTAGTGTTTCAAACTAGGGTTTTACATTAGGGTTAGGGTTACAAACTAGGGTTTTACATTAGAGTTAGGGTTTCAAACTAGGGTTTTGCATTAGGGTTAGGGTTTCAAACTAGGGTTTTACGTTAGGGTTAGGGTTTCAAACTAGGGTTTTGCATTAGGGTTAGGGTTTCAAACTAGGGTTTCAAATTAGGGTTAGGGTTTCAAACTAGTGTTTTACATTAGGGTTAGGGTTTCAAACTAGGGTTTTACATTAGGGTTAATGCTTCAAACTAGGGTTTTACATTAGGGTTAGGGTTTCAAACTAGGGTTTACCATTAGGGTTAGGGTTTCAAACTAGGGTTTTACATTATGGTTAGGTTTTCAAACTACGGTTTCAAATTAGGGTTAGGGTTTCAAACTAGGGTTTAACATTAGGGTTAGGGTTTCAAACTAGGGTTTTACATTAGGGTTAGGGTTTCAAACTAGGGTTTTGCATTAGGGTTAGGGTTTCAAACTAGGGTTTCAAATTAGGGTTAGGGTTTCAAACTAGTGTTTTACATTAGGGTTAGGGTTTCAAACTAGGGTTTCAAATTAGGGTTACGGTTGCAAAATAGGGTTTTACATTAGAGTTAGTGTTTCAAACTAGGGTTTCAAATTAGGGTTACGGTTTCAAACAATCGTTTTACATTAGGGTTAGGGATTCAAACTAGGGTTTTACGTTAGGGTTAGGGTTTCAAACTCGGTTTTCAAATTAGGGTTAGGGTTACAAACTAGGGTTTTACATTAGGGTTAGGGCTTCAAACTAGGGTTTTACGTTAGGGTTAGGGTTTCAAACTAGGGTTTAACATTAGGGTTAGGGTTTCAAACAAGGGTTTTACATTAGGGTTAATGCTTCAAACTAGGGTTTTACATTAGGGTTAGGGTTTCAAACTAGGGTTTTACATTAGGGTTAGGGTTTCAAACTAGGGTTTTACATTAGGGTTAGGGTTACAAACTAGGGTTTTACATTAGGGTTAGGGTTTCAAACTAGGGTTTTGCATTAGGGTTAGGGTTTCAAACTAGGGTTTCAAATTAGGGTTAGGGTTTCAAACTAGTGTTTTACATTAGGGTTAGGGTTTCAAACTAGGGTTTCAAATTAGGGTTACGGTTTCAAACTAGGGTTTTACATTAGGGTTAGTGTTTCAAACTAGGGTTTCAAATTAGCGTTACGGTTTCAAACTAGTGTTTTACATTAGGGTTAGGGTTTCAAACTAGGGTTTTACATTAGGGTTAGGGTTACAAACTAGGGTTTTACATTAGGGTTAGAGTTTCAAACTAGGGTTTTGCATTAGGGTTAGGGATTCAAACTAGGGTTTTACGTTAGGGTTAGGGTTTCAAACTAGGGTTTTATATTAGGGTTAGATTTTCAAACTAGGGTTTCAAATTAGGGTTAGGGTTTCAAACTAGGGTTTAACATTAGGGTTAGGGTTTCAAACTAGGGTTTCAAATTAGGGTTAGGGTTACAAACAAGGTGTTTTAGATTAGGGTTAGGGTTTCAAACTAGGGTTTAACATTAGGGTTAGGGATTCAAACTAGAGTTTAACATTAGGGTTAGGGTTTCAAACTAGGGTTTCAAATTAGGGTTAGGGTTTCAAACTAGTGTTTTACATTAGGGTTAGGGTTAGGGTTTCAAACTAGGGTTTCAAATTAGGGTTAGGGTTTCAAACTAGTGTTTTACATTAGGGTTAGGGTTTCAAACTAGGGTTTCAAATTAGGGTTACGGTTTCAAACTAGGGTTTTACATTAGGGTTAGTGTTTCAAACTAGGGTTTCAAATTAGGGTTACGGTTTCAAACTAGGGTTTTACATTAGGGTTAGGGATTCAAACTAGGGTTTTACATTAGGGTTAGGGTTACAATCTAGGGTTTTACATTAGGGTTAGGGTTTCAAACTAGGGTTTTGCATTAGGGTTAGGGTTTCAAACTAGGGTTTTGCATTAGGGTTAGGGATTCAAACTAGGGTTTTACGTTAGGGTTAGGGTTTCAAACTAGGGTTTTATATTAGGGTTAGGTTTTCAAACTACGGTTTCAAATTAGGGTTAGGGTTTCAAACTAGGGTTTAACATTAGGGTTAGGGTTGCAAACTAGGGTTTTACATTAGGGTTAGGGTTTCAAACTAGGGTTTTGCATTAGGGTTAGGGTTTCAAACTAGGGTTTCAAATTAGTGTTAGGGTTTCAAACTAGTGTTTTACATTAGGGTTAGGGTTTCAAACTAGGGTTTCAAATTAGGGTTATGTTTCAAACTAGTGTTTAAAATTAGGGTTAGGGTTTCAAACTAGGGTTTTTATATTAGGGTTAGGGTTACAAACTAGGGTTTAACATTAGGGTTAGGGATTCAAACTAGGGTTTTACGTTAGGGTTAGTGTTTCAAACTAGGGTTTTATATTAGGGTTAGGTTTTCAAACTACGGTTTCAAATTAGGGTTAGGGTTTCAAAGTACGGTTTAACATTAGGGTTAGGGTTTCAAACTAGGGTTTCAAATTAGGGTTAGGGTTACAAACAAGGGGTTTTACATTAGGGCAAGTGTTTCAAACTAGGGTTTTACATTAGGGTTAGGGTTTCAAACTAGGGTTTTACGTTAGGGTTAGGGTTTCAAACTAGGGTTTAACATTAGGGTTAGGGTTTCAAACAAGGGTTTTACATTAGGGTTAATGCTTCAAACTAGGGTTTTACATTAGGGTTAGGGTTTCAAACTAGGGTTTAACATTAGGGTTAGGGTTTCAAACTAGGGTTTTTATATTAGGGTTAGGGTTACAAACTAGGGTTTAACATTAGGGTTAGGGTTTCAAACTAGGGTTTTACATTAGGGTTAGGGTTTCAAACTAGGGTTTTACATTAGGGTTAGGGTTACAAACTAGGGTTTTACATTAGGGTTAGGGTTTCAAACAAGGGTTTTGCATTAGGGTTAGGGTTTCAAACTAGGGTTTCAAATTAGGGTTAGGGTTTAAAACTAGGGTTTCAAATTAGGGTTACGGTTTCAAACTAGGGTTTTACATTAGGGCAAGTGTTTCAAACTAGGGTTTCAAATTAGCGTTACGGTTTCAAACTAGTGTTTTACATTAGGGTTAGTGTTTCAAACTAGGGTTTTACTTTAGGGTTAGGGTTACAAACTAGGGTTTTACATTAGGGTTAGGGTTTCAAACTAGGGTTTTGCATTAGGGTTAGGGATTCAAACTAGGGTTTTACATTAGGGTTAGGGTTTCAAACTAGGGTTTTACGTTAGGGTTAGGGTTTCAAACTAGGGTTTAACATTAGGGTTAGGGTTTCAAACAAGGGTTTTACATTAGGGTTAATGCTTCAAACTAGGGTTTTACATTAGGGTTAGGGTTTCAAACTAGGGTTTTACATTAGGGTTAGGGTTACAAACTAGGGTTTTACATTAGGGTTAGGGTTTCAAACTAGGGTTTTGCATTAGGGTTAGGGTTTCAAACTAGGGTTTCAAATTAGGTTTAGGGTTTCAAACTAGTGTTTTACATTAGGGTTAGGGTTTCAAACTAGGGTTTCAAATTAGGGTTACGGTTTCAAACTAGGGTTTTACATTAGGGTTAGTGTTTCAAACTAGGGTTTCAAATTAGCGTTACGGTTTCAAACTAGTGTTTTACATTAGGGTTAGGGTTTCAAACTAGGGTTTTACATTAGGGTTAGGGTTACAAACTAGGGTTTTACATTAGGGTTAGAGTTTCAAACTAGGGTTTTGCATTAGGGTTAGGGATTCAAACTAGGGTTTTACGTTAGGGTTTCAAACTAGGGTTTTATATTAGGGTTAGGGTTTCAAACTAGGGTTTCAAATTAGGGTTAGGGTTACAAAGAAGGGGTTTTAGATTAGGGTTAGGGTTTCAAACTAGGGTTTAACATTAGGGTTAGGGATTCAAACTAGAGTTTAACATTAGGGTTAGGGTTTCAAACTAGGGTTTTACATTAGTGTTAGGGTTTCAAACTAGGGTTTTACATTAGGGTTAGGGTTACAAAGAAGGGGTTTTAGATTAGGGTTAGGGTTTCAAACTAGGGTTTCAAATTAGGGTTAGGGTTTCAAACTAGTGTTTTACATTAGGGTTAGGGTTTCAAACTAGGGTTTCAAATTAGGGTTACGGTTTCAAACTAGGGTTTTACATTAGGGTTAGTGTTTCAAACTAGGGTTTCAAATTAGGGTTACGGTTTCAAACTAGGGTTTTACATTAGGGTTAGGGATTCAAACTAGGGTTTTACATTAGGGTTAGGGTTACAATCTAGGGTTTTACATTAGGGTTAGGGTTTCAAACTAGGGTTTTGCATTAGGGTTAGGGATTCAAACTAGGGTTTTACGTTAGGGTTAGGGTTTCAAACTAGGGTTTTATATTAGGGTTAGGTTTTCAAACTACGGTTTCAAATTTGGGTTAGGGTTTCAAACTAGGGTTTAACATTAGGGTTAGGGTTGCAAATTAGGGTTTTACATTAGGGTTAGGGTTTCAAACTAGGGTTTTGCATTAGGGTTAGGGTTTCAAACTAGGGTTTCAAATTAGTGTTAGGGTTTCAAACTAGTGTTTTACATTAGGGTTAGGGTTTCAAACTAGGGTTTCAAATTAGGGTTATGTTTCAAACTAGTGTTTAAAATTAGGGTTAGGGTTTCAAACTAGGGTTTTACATTAGGGTTAGGGTTTCAAACTAGGGTTTTACATTAGGGTTAGGGTTACAAACTAGGGTTTTACATTAGGGTTAGGGTTTCAAACAAGGGTTTTGCATTAGGGTTAGGGTTTCAAACTAGGGTTTCAAATTAGGGTTAGGGTTTCAAACTAGGGTTTCAAATTAGGGTTACGGTTTTAAACTAGGGTTTTACATTAGGGTAAGTGTTTCAAACTAGGGTTTCAAATTAACGTTACGGTTTCAAACTAGTGTTTTACATTAGGGTTAGTGTTTCAAACTAGGGTTTTGCATTAGGGTTAGGGTTTCAAACTAGGGTTTTACGTTAGGGTTAGGGTTTCAAACTAGGGTTTTGCATTAGGGTTAGGGTTTCAAACTAGGGTTTCAAATTAGGGTTAGGGTTTCAAACTAGTGTTTTACATTAGGGTTAGGGTTTCAAACTAGGGTTTTACATTAGGGTTAATGCTTCAAACTAGGGTTTTACATTAGGGTTAGGGTTTCAAACTAGGGTTTACCATTAGGGTTAGGGTTTCAAACTAGGGTTTCAAATTAGGGTTAGGGTTACAAACTAGGGTTTAAAATTAGGGTTAGGGATTCAAACTAGGGTTTTACGTTAGGGTTAGGGTTTCAAACTAGGGTTTTATATTAGGGTTAGGTTTTCAAACTACGGTTTCAAATTAGGGTTAGGGTTTCAAAGTAGGGTTTAACATTAGGGTTAGGGTTTCAAACTAGGGTTTCAAATTAGGGTTAGGGTTACAAACAAGGGGTTTTACATTAGGGTTAGGGTTTCAAACTAGGGTTTAACATTAGGGTTAGGGTTTCAAACTAGGGTTTTTATATTAGGGTTAGGGTTACAAACTAGGGTTTAACATTAGGTTTAGGGTTTCAAACTAGGGTTTTACATTAGGGTTAGGGTTTCAAACTAGGGTTTTACATTAGGGTTAGGGTTACAAACTAGGGTTTTACATTAGGGTTAGGGTTTCAAACAAGGGTTTTGCATTAGGGTTAGGGTTTCAAACTAGGGTTTCAAATTAGGGTTAGGGTTTCAAACTAGGGTTTCAAATTAGGGTTACGGTTTCAAACTAGGGTTTTACATTAGGGCAAGTGTTTCAAACTAGGGTTTCAAATTAGCGTAACGGTTTCAAACTAGTGTTTTACATTAGGGTTAGTGTTTCAAAGTAGGGTTTTACATTAGGGTTAGAGTTACAAACTAGGGTTTTACATTAGGGTTAGGGTTTCAAACTAGGGTTTTGCATTAGGGTTAGGGATTCAAACTAGGGTTTTACGTTAGGGTTAAGGTTTCAAACTAGGGTTTTATATTAGGGTTAGGTTTTCAAACTACGGTTTCAAATTAGGGTTAGGGTTTCAAACTAGGATTTAACATTAGGATTAGGGTTTCAAACTAGGGTTTTACATTAGGGTTAGGGTTTCAAACTAGGGTTTTGCATTAGGGTTAGGGTTTCAAACTAGGGTTTCAAATTAGGGTTAGGGTTACAAACTAGGGTTTTACATTAGAGTTAGGGTTTCAATCTAGGGTTTTGCATTAGGGTTAGGGATTCAAACTAGGGTTTTACGTTAGGGTTAGGGTTTCAAACTAAGGTTTTATATTAGGGTTAGGTTTTCAAACTACAGTTTCAAATTAGGGTTAGGGTTTCAAACTAGGGTTTAACATTAGGGTTAGGGTTTCAAACTAGGGTTTTACATTAGGGTTAGGGTTTCAAACTAGGGTTTTGAATTAGGGTTAGGGTTTCAAACTAGGGTTTCAAATTAGGGTTAGGGTTTCAAACTAGTGTTTTACATTAGGGTTAGGGTTTCAAACTAGGGTTTCAAATTAGGGTTACGGTTGCAAAATAGGGTTTTACATTAGAGTTAGTGTTTCAAACTAGGGTTTCAAATTAGGGTTACGGTTTCAAACTATCGTTTTACATTAGGGTTAGGGATTCAAACTAGGGTTTTACGTTAGGGTTAGGGTTTTAAACTCGGTTTTCAAATTAGGGTTAGGGTTACAAACTAGGGTTTCACATTAGGGTTAGGGCTTCAAACTAGGGTTTTACGTTAGGGTTAGGGTTTCAAACTAGGGTTTAACATTAGGGTTAGGGTTTCAAACAAGGGTTTTACATTAGGGTTAATGCTTCAAACTAGGGTTTTACATTAGGGTTAGGGTTTCAAACTAGGGTTTTACATTAGGGTTAGGGTTACAAACTAGGGTTTTACATTAGGGTTAGGGTTTCAAACTAGGGTTTTGCATTAGGGTTAGGGTTACAAACTAGGGTTTACCATTAGGGTTAGGGTTTCAAACTAGGGTTTTACATTATGGTTAGGGTTTCAAACTAGGGTTTTACATTAGGGTTAATGCTTCAAACTAGGGTTTTACATTAGGGTTAGGGTTTCAAACTAGGGTTTACCATTAGGTTTAGGGTTTCAAACTAGGGTTTTACATTATGGTTAGGGTTTCAAACTAGGGTTTTACATTAGGGTTAGGGTTACAAACTAGGGTTTTAAATTAGGGTTAGGGATTCAAACTAGGGTTTTACGTTAGGGTTAGTGTTTCAAACTAGGGTTTTATATTAGGGTTAGGTTTTCAAACTACGGTTTCAAATTAGGGTTAGGGTTTCAAAGTAGGGTTTAACATTAGGGTAAGGGTTTCAAACTAGGGTTTCAAATTAGGGTTAGGGTTACAAACAAGGGGTTTTACATTAGGGCAAGTGTTTCAAACTAGGGTTTTACATTAGGGTTAGGGTTTCAAACTAGGGTTTTACGTTAGGGTTAGGGTTTCAAACTAGGGTTTAACATTAGGGTTAGGGTTTCAAACAAGGGTTTTACATTAGGGTTAATGCTTCAAACTAGGGTTTTACATTAGGGTTAGGGTTTCAAACTAGGGTTTAACATTAGGGTTAGGGTTTCAAACTAGGGTTTTTATATTAGGGTTAGGGTTACAAACTAGGGTTTAACATTAGGGTTAGGGTTTCAAACTAGGGTTTTACATTAGGGTTAGGGTTTCAAACTAGGGTTTTACATTAGGGTTAGGGTTACAAACTAGGGTTTTACATTAGGGTTAGGGTTTCAAACAAGGGTTTTGCATTAGGGTTAGGGTTTCAAACTAGGGTTTCAAATTAGGGTTAGGGTTTAAAACTAGGGTTTCAAATTAGGGTTACGGTTTCAAACTAGGGTTTTACATTAGGGCAAGTGTTTCAAACTAGGGTTTCAAATTAGCGTTATGGTTTCAAACTAGTGTTTTACATTAGGGTTAGTGTTTCAAACTAGGGTTTTACTTTAGGGTTAGGGTTACAAACTAGGGTTTTACATTAGGGTTAGGGTTTCAAACTAGGGTTTTGCATTAGGGTTAGGGATTCAAACTAGGGTTTTACATTAGGGTTAGGGTTTCAAACTAGGGTTTTACGTTAGGGTTAGGGTTTCAAACTAGGGTTTAACATTAGGGTAAGGGTTTCAAACAAGGGTTTTACATTAGGGTTAATGCTTCAAACTAGGGTTTTACATTAGGGTTAGGGTTTCAAACTAGGGTTTTACATTAGGGTTAGGGTTACAAACTAGGGTTTTACATTAGGGTTAGGGTTTCAAACTAGGGTTTTGCATTAGGGTTAGGGTTTCAAACTAGGGTTTCAAATTAGGTTTAGGGTTTCAAACTAGTGTTTTACATTAGGGTTAGGGTTTCAAACTAGGGTTTCAAATTAGGGTTACGGTTTCAAACTAGGGTTTTACATTAGGGTTAGTGTTTCAAACTAGGGTTTCAAATTAGCGTTACAGTTTCAAACTAGTGTTTTACATTAGGGTTAGGGTTTCAAACTAGGGTTTTACATTAGGGTTAGGGTTACAAACTAGGGTTTTACATTAGGGTTAGAGTTTCAAACTAGGGTTTTGCATTAGGGTTAGGGATTCAAACTAGGGTTTTACGTTAGGGTTAGGGTTTCAAACTAGGGTTTTATATTAGGGTTAGGGTTTCAAACTAGGGTTTCAAATTAGGGTTAGGGTTACAAAGAAGGGGTTTTAGATTAGGGTTAGGGTTTCAAACTAGGGTTTAACATTAGGGTTAGGGATTCAAACTAGAGTTTAACATTAGGGTTAGGGTTTCAAACTAGGGTTTTACATTAGTGTTAGGGTTTCAAACTAGGGTTTTACATTAGGGTTAGGGTTACAAAGAAGGGGTTTTAGATTAGGGTTAGGGTTTCAAACTAGGGTTTCAAATTAGGGTTAGGGTTTCAAACTAGTGTTTTACATTAGGGTTAGGGTTTCAAACTAGGGTTTCAAATTAGGGTTACGGTTTCAAACTAGGGTTTTACATTAGGGTTAGTGTTTCAAACTAGGGTTTCAAATTAGGGTTACGGTTTCAAACTAGGGTTTTACATTAGGGTTAGGGATTCAAACTAGGGTTTTACATTAGGGTTAGGGTTACAATCTAGGGTTTTACATTAGGGTTAGGGTTTCAAACTAGGGTTTTGCATTAGGGTTAGGGATTCAAACTAGGGTTTTACGTTAGGGTTAGGGTTTCAAACTAGGGTTTTATATTAGGGTTAGGTTTTCAAACTACGGTTTCAAATTAGGGTTAGGGTTTCAAACTAGGGTTTAACATTAGGGTTAGGGTTGCAAATTAGGGTTTTACATTAGGGTTAGGGTTTCAAACTAGGGTTTTGCATTAGGGTTAGGGTTTCAAACTAGGGTTTCAAATTAGTGTTAGGGTTTCAAACTAGTGTTTTACATTAGGGTTAGGGTTTCAAACTAGGGTTTCAAATTAGGGTTATGTTTCAAACTAGTGTTTAAAATTAGGGTTAGGGTTTCAAACTAGGGTTTTACATTAGGGTTAGGGTTTCAAACTAGGGTTTTACATTAGGGTTAGGGTTACAAACTAGGGTTTTACATTAGGGTTAGGGTTTCAAACAAGGGTTTTGCATTAGGGTTAGGGTTTCAAACTAGGGTTTCAAATTAGGGTTAGGGTTTCAAACTAGGGTTTCAAATTAGGGTTACGGTTTCAAACTAGGGTTTTACATTAGGGTAAGTGTTTCAAACTAGGGTTTCAAATTAACGTTACGGTTTCAAACTAGTGTTTTACATTAGGGTTAGTGTTTCAAACTAGGGTTTTACATTAGGGTTAGGGTTACAAACTAGGGTTTTACATTAGAGTTAGGGTTTCAAACTAGGGTTTTGCATTAGGGTTAGGGTTTCAAACTAGGGTTTTACGTTAGGGTTAGGGTTTCAAACTAGGGTTTTGCATTAGGGTTAGGGTTTCAAACTAGGGTTTCAAATTAGGGTTAGGGTTTCAAACTAGTGTTTTACATTAGGGTTAGGGTTTCAAACTAGGGTTTTACATTAGGGTTAATGCTTCAAACTAGGGTTTTACATTAGGGTTAGGGTTTCAAACTAGGGTTTACCATTAGGGTTAGGGTTTCAAACTAGGGTTTTACATTATGGTTAGGTTTTCAAACTACGGTTTCAAATTAGGGTTAGGGTTTCAAACTAGGGTTTAACATTAGGGTTAGGGTTTCAAACTAGGGTTTTACATTAGGGTTAGGGTTTCAAACTAGGGTTTTGCATTAGGGTTAGGGTTTCAAACTAGGGTTTCAAATTAGGGTTAGGGTTTCAAACTAGTGTTTTACATTAGGGTTAGGGTTTCAAACTAGGGTTTCAAATTAGGGTTACGGTTGCAAAATAGGGTTTTACATTAGAGTTAGTGTTTCAAACTAGGGTTTCAAATTAGGGTTACGGTTTCAAACAATCGTTTTACATTAGGGTTAGGGATTCAAACTAGGGTTTTACGTTAGGGTTAGGGTTTCAAACTCGGTTTTCAAATTAGGGTTAGGGTTACAAACTAGGGTTTTACATTAGGGTTAGGGCTTCAAACTAGGGTTTTACGTTAGGGTTAGGGTTTCAAACTAGGGTTTAACATTAGGGTTAGGGTTTCAAACAAGGGTTTTACATTAGGGTTAATGCTTCAAACTAGGGTTTTACATTAGGGTTAGGGTTTCAAACTAGGGTTTTACATTAGGGTTAGGGTTTCAAACTAGGGTTTTACATTAGGGTTAGGGTTACAAACTAGGGTTTTACATTAGGGTTAGGGTTTCAAACTAGGGTTTTGCATTAGGGTTAGGGTTTCAAACTAGGGTTTCAAATTAGGGTTAGGGTTTCAAACTAGTGTTTTACATTAGGGTTAGGGTTTCAAACTAGGGTTTCAAATTAGGGTTACGGTTTCAAACTAGGGTTTTACATTAGGGTTAGTGTTTCAAACTAGGGTTTCAAATTAGCGTTACGGTTTCAAACTAGTGTTTTACATTAGGGTTAGGGTTTCAAACTAGGGTTTTACATTAGGGTTAGGGTTACAAACTAGGGTTTTACATTAGGGTTAGAGTTTCAAACTAGGGTTTTGCATTAGGGTTAGGGATTCAAACTAGGGTTTTACGTTAGGGTTAGGGTTTCAAACTAGGGTTTTATATTAGGGTTAGATTTTCAAACTAGGGTTTCAAATTAGGGTTAGGGTTTCAAACTAGGGTTTAACATTAGGGTTAGGGTTTCAAACTAGGGTTTCAAATTAGGGTTAGGGTTACAAACAAGGTGTTTTAGATTAGGGTTAGGGTTTCAAACTAGGGTTTAACATTAGGGTTAGGGATTCAAACTAGAGTTTAACATTAGGGTTAGGGTTTCAAACTAGGGTTTCAAATTAGGGTTAGGGTTTCAAACTAGTGTTTTACATTAGGGTTAGGGTTAGGGTTTCAAACTAGGGTTTCAAATTAGGGTTAGGGTTTCAAACTAGTGTTTTACATTAGGGTTAGGGTTTCAAACTAGGGTTTCAAATTAGGGTTACGGTTTCAAACTAGGGTTTTACATTAGGGTTAGTGTTTCAAACTAGGGTTTCAAATTAGGGTTACGGTTTCAAACTAGGGTTTTACATTAGGGTTAGGGATTCAAACTAGGGTTTTACATTAGGGTTAGGGTTACAATCTAGGGTTTTACATTAGGGTTAGGGTTTCAAAGTAGGGTTTTGCATTAGGGTTAGGGTTTCAAACTAGGGTTTTGCATTAGGGTTAGGGATTCAAACTAGGGTTTTACGTTAGGGTTAGGGTTTCAAACTAGGGTTTTATATTAGGGTTAGGTTTTCAAACTACGGTTTCAAATTAGGGTTAGGGTTTCAAACTAGGGTTTAACATTAGGGTTAGGGTTGCAAACTAGGGTTTTACATTAGGGTTAGGGTTTCAAACTAGGGTTTTGCATTAGGGTTAGGGTTTCAAACTAGGGTTTCAAATTAGTGTTAGGGTTTCAAACTAGTGTTTTACATTAGGGTTAGGGTTTCAAACTAGGGTTTCAAATTAGGGTTATGTTTCAAACTAGTGTTTAAAATTAGGGTTAGGGTTTCAAACTAGGGTTTTTATATTAGGGTTAGGGTTACAAACTAGGGTTTAACATTAGGGTTAGGGTTTCAAACTAGGGTTTTACATTAGGGTTAGGGTTTCAAACTAGGGTTTTACATTAGGGTTAGGGTTACAAACTAGGGTTTTACATTACGGTTAGGGTTTCAAACTAGGGTTTCAAATTAGGGTTAGGGTTTCAAACTAGGGTTTCAAATTAGGGTTACGGTTTCAAACTAGGGTTTTACATTAGGGTAAGTGTTTCAAACTAGGGTTTCAAATTAGCGTTACGGTTTCAAACTAGTGTTTTACATTAGGGTTAGTGTTTCAAACTAGGGTTTTACATTAGGGTTAGGGTTACAAACTAGGGTTTTACATTAGAGTTAGGGTTTCAAACTAGGGTTTTGCATTAGGGTTAGGGATTCAAACTAGGGTTTTACGTTAGGGTTAGGGTTTCAAACTAGGGTTTTATATTAGGGTTAGGTTTTCAAACTACGGTTTCAAATTAGAGTTAGGGTTTCAAACTAGGGTTTAACATTAGGGTTAGGGTTTCAAACTAGGGTTTTACATTAGGGTTAGGGTTTCAAACTAGGGTTTTGCATTAGGGTTAGGGTTTCAAACTAGGGTTTCAAATTAGGGTTAGGGTTTCAAACTAGTGTTTTACATTAGGGTTAGGGTTTCAAACTAGGGTTTCAAATTAGGGTTACGGTTTCAAAATAGGGTTTTACATTAGAGTTAGTGTTTCAAACTAGGGTTTCAAATTAGGGTTACGGTTTCAAACTATCGTTTTACATTAGGGTTAGGGATTCAAACTAGGGTTTTACGTTAGGGTTAGGGTTTCAAACTCGGTTTTCAAATTAGGGTTAGGGTTACAAACTAGGGTTTTACATTAGGGTTAGGGCTTCAAACTAGGGTTTTACGTTAGGGTTAGGGTTTCAAACTAGGGTTTAACATTAGGGTTAGGGTTTCAAACAAGGGTTTTACATTAGGGTTAATGCTTCAAACTAGGGTTTTACATTAGCGTTAGGGTTTCAAACTAGGGTTTTACATTAGGGTTAGGGTTACAAACTAGGGTTTTACATTAGGGTTAGGGTTTCAAACTAGGGTTTTGCATTAGGGTTAGGGTTTCAAACTAGGTTTTCAAATTAGGGTTAGGGTTTCAAACTAGTGTTTTACATTAGGGTTAGGGTTTCAAACTAGGGTTTCAAATTAGGGTTACGGTTTCAAACTAGGGTTTTACATTAGGGTTAGTGTTTCAAACTAGGGTTTCAAATTAGCGTTACGGTTTCAAACTAGTGTTTTACATTAGGGTTAGGGTTTCAAACTAGGGTTTTACATTAGGGTTAGGGTTACAAACTAGGGTTTTACATTAGGGTTAGAGTTTCAAACTAGGGTTTTGCATTAGGGTTAGGGATTCAAACTAGGGTTTTACGTTAGGGTTAGGGTTTCAAACTAGGGTTTTATATTAGGGTTAGATTTTCAAACTAGGGTTTCAAATTAGGGTTAGGGTTTCAAACTAGGGTTTAACATTAGGGTTAGGGTTTCAAACTAGGGTTTCAAATTAGGGTTAGGGTTACAAACAAGGGGTTTTAGATTAGGGTTAGGGTTTCAAACTAGGGTTTAACATTAGGGTTAGGGATTCAAACTAGAGTTTAACATTAGGGTTAGGGTTTCAAACTAGGGTTTCAAATTAGGGTTAGGGTTTCAAACTAGTGTTTTACATTAGGGTTAGGGTTAGGGTTTCAAACTAGGGTTTCAAATTAGGGTTAGGGTTTCAAACTAGTGTTTTACATTAGGGTTAGGGTTTCAAACTAGGGTTTCAAATTAGGGTTACGGTTTCAAACTAGGGTTTTACATTAGGGTTAGTGTTTCAAACTAGGGTTTCAAATTAGGGTTACGGTTTCAAACTAGGGTTTTACATTAGGGTTAGGGATTCAAACTAGGGTTTTACATTAGGGTTAGGGTTACAATCTAGGGTTTTACATTAGGGTTAGGGTTTCAAACTAGGGTTTTGCATTAGGGTTAGGGTTTCAAACTAGGGTTTTGCATTAGGGTTAGGGATTCAAACTAGGGTTTTACGTTAGGGTTAGGGTTTCAAACTAGGGTTTTATATTAGGGTTAGGTTTTCAAACTACGGTTTCAAATTAGGGTTAGGGTTTCAAACTAGGGTTTAACATTAGGGTTAGGGTTGCAAACTAGGGTTTTACATTAGGGTTAGGGTTTCAAACTAGGGTTTTGCATTAGGGTTAGGGTTTCAAACTAGGGTTTCAAATTAGTGTTAGGGTTTCAAACTAGTGTTTTACATTAGGGTTAGGGTTTCAAACTAGGGTTTCAAATTAGGGTTATGTTTCAAACTAGTGTTTAAAATTAGGGTTAGGGTTTCAAACTAGGGTTTTTATATTAGGGTTAGGGTTACAAACTAGGGTTTAACATTAGGGTTAGGGTTTCAAACTAGGGTTTTACATTAGGGTTAGGGTTTCAAACTAGGGTTTTACATTAGGGTTAGGGTTACAAACTAGGGTTTTACATTACGGTTAGGGTTTCAAACAAGGGTTTTGCATTAGGGTTAGGGTTTCAAACTAGGGTTTCAAATTAGGGTTAGGGTTTCAAACTAGGGTTTCAAATTAGGGTTACGGTTTCAAACTAGGGTTTTACATTAGGGTAAGTGTTTCAAACTAGGGTTTCAAATTAGCGTTACGGTTTCAAACTAGTGTTTTACATTAGGGTTAGTGTTTCAAACTAGGGTTTTACATTAGGGTTAGGGTTACAAACTAGGGTTTTACATTAGAGTTAGGGTTTCAAACTAGGGTTTTGCATTAGGGTTAGGGATTCAAACTAGGGTTTTACGTTAGGGTTAGGGTTTCAAACTAGGGTTTTATATTAGGGTTAGGTTTTCAAACTACGGTTTCAAATTAGAGTTAGGGTTTCAAACTAGGGTTTAACATTAGGGTTAGGGTTTCAAACTAGGGTTTTACATTAGGGTTAGGGTTTCAAACTAGGGTTTTGCATTAGGGTTAGGGTTTCAAACTAGGGTTTCAAATTAGGGTTAGGGTTTCAAACTAGTGTTTTACATTAGGGTTAGGGTTTCAAACTAGGGTTTCAAATTAGGGTTACGGTTTCAAAATAGGGTTTTACATTAGAGTTAGTGTTTCAAACTAGGGTTTCAAATTAGGGTTACGGTTTCAAACTATCGTTTTACATTAGGGTTAGGGATTCAAACTAGGGTTTTACGTTAGGGTTAGGGTTTCAAACTCGGTTTTCAAATTAGGGTTAGGGTTACAAACTAGGGTTTTACATTAGGGTTAGGGCTTCAAACTAGGGTTTTACGTTAGGGTTAGGGTTTCAAACTAGGGTTTAACATTAGGGTTAGGGTTTCAAACAAGGGTTTTACATTAGGGTTAATGCTTCAAACTAGGGTTTTACATTAGGGTTAGGGTTTCAAACTAGGGTTTTACATTAGGGTTAGGGTTACAAACTAGGGTTTTACATTAGGGTTAGGGTTTCAAACTAGGGTTTTGCATTAGGGTTAGGGTTACAAACTAGGGTTTACCATTAGGGTTAGGGTTTCAAACTAGGGTTTTACATTATGGTTAGGGTTTCAAACTAGGGTTTTACATTAGGGTTAATGCTTCAAACTAGGGTTTTACATTATGGTTAGGGTTTCAAACTAGGGTTTTACGTTAGGGTTAGGGTTACAAACTAGGGTTTTAAATTAGGGTTAGGGATTCAAACTAGGGTTTTACGTTAGGGTTAGGGTTTCAAACTAGGGTTTTATATTAGGGTTAGGTTTTCAAACTACGGTTTCAAATTAGGGTTAGGGTTTCAAAGTAGGGTTTAACATTAGGGTTAGGGTTTCAAACTAGGGTTTCAAATTAGGGTTAGGGTTACAAACAAGGGGTTTTACATTAGGGTTAGGGTTTCAAACTAGGGTTTAACATTAGGGTTAGGGTTTCAAACTAGGGTTTTTATATTAGGGTTAGGGTTACAAACTAGGGTTTAACATTAGGTTTAGGGTTACAAACAAGGGGTTTTACATTAGGGTTAGGGTTTCAAACTAGGGTTTAACATTAGGGTTAGGGTTTCAAACTAGGGTTTTTATATTAGGGTTAGGGTTACAAACTAGGGTTTAACATTAGGTTTAGGGTTTCAAACTAGGGTTTTGCATTAGGGTTAGGGTTTCAAACTAGGGTTTCAAATTAGGGTTAGGGTTTCAAACTAGGGTTTCAAATTAGGGTTACGGTTTCAAACTAGGGTTTTACATTAGGGCAAGTGTTTCAAACTAGGGTTTTACATTAGGGTTAGAGTTACAAACTAGGGTTTTACATTAGGGTTAGGGTTTCAAACTAGGGTTTTGCATTAGGGTTAGGGATTCAAACTAGGGTTTTACGTTAGGGTTAAGGTTTCAAACTAGGGTTTTATATTAGGGTTAGGTTTTCAAACTACGGTTTCAAATTAGGGTTACGGTTGCAAAATAGGGTTTTACATTAGAGTTAGTGTTTCAAACTAGGGTTTCAAATTAGGGTTACGGTTTCAAACTATCGTTTTACATTAGGGTTAGGGATTCAAACTAGGGTTTTACGTTAGGGTTAGGGTTTTAAACTCGGTTTTCAAATTAGGGTTAGGGTTACAAACTAGGGTTTCACATTAGGGTTAGGGCTTCAAACTAGGGTTTTACGTTAGGGTTAGGGTTTCAAACTAGGGTTTAACATTAGGGTTAGGGTTTCAAACAAGGGTTTTACATTAGGGTTAATGCTTCAAACTAGGGTTTTACATTAGGGTTAGGGTTTCAAACTAGGGTTTTACATTAGGGTTAGGGTTACAAACTAGGGTTTTACATTAGGGTTAGGGTTTCAAACTAGGGTTTTGCATTAGGGTTAGGGTTACAAACTAGGGTTTACCATTAGGGTTAGGGTTTCAAACTAGGGTTTTACATTATGGTTAGGGTTTCAAACTAGGGTTTTACATTAGGGTTAATGCTTCAAACTAGGGTTTTACATTAGGGTTAGGGTTTCAAACTAGGGTTTACCATTAGGTTTAGGGTTTCAAACTAGGGTTTTACATTATGGTTAGGGTTTCAAACTAGGGTTTTACATTAGGGTTAGGGTTACAAACTAGGGTTTTAAATTAGGGTTAGGGATTCAAACTAGGGTTTTACGTTAGGGTTAGTGTTTCAAACTAGGGTTTTATATTAGGGTTAGGTTTTCAAACTACGGTTTCAAATTAGGGTTAGGGTTTCAAAGTAGGGTTTAACATTAGGGTTAGGGTTTCAAACTAGGGTTTCAAATTAGGGTTAGGGTTACAAACAAGGGGTTTTACATTAGGGCAAGTGTTTCAAACTAGGGTTTTACATTAGGGTTAGGGTTTCAAACTAGGGTTTTACGTTAGGGTTAGGGTTTCAAACTAGGGTTTAACATTAGGGTTAGGGTTTCAAACAAGGGTTTTACATTGGGGTTAATGCTTCAAACTAGGGTTTTACATTAGGGTTAGGGTTTCAAACTAGGGTTTAACATTAGGGTTAGGGTTTCAAACTAGGGTTTTTATATTAGGGTTAGGGTTACAAACTAGGGTTTAACATTAGGGTTAGGGTTTCAAACTAGGGTTTTACATTAGGGTTAGGGTTTCAAACTAGGGTTTTACATTAGGGTTAGGGTTACAAACTAGGGTTTTACATTAGGGTTAGGGTTTCAAACAAGGGTTTTGCATTAGGGTTAGGGTTTCAAACTAGGGTTTCAAATTAGGGTTAGGGTTTAAAACTAGGGTTTCAAATTAGGGTTACGGTTTCAAACTAGGGTTTTACATTAGGGCAAGTGTTTCAAACTAGGGTTTCAAATTAGCGTTACGGTTTCAAACTAGTGTTTTACATTAGGGTTAGTGTTTCAAACTAGGGTTTTACTTTAGGGTTAGGGTTACAAACTAGGGTTTTACATTAGGGTTAGGGTTTCAAACTAGGGTTTTGCATTAGGGTTAGGGATTCAAACTAGGGTTTTACATTAGGGTTAGGGTTTCAAACTAGGGTTTTACGTTAGGGTTAGGGTTTCAAACTAGGGTTTAACATTAGGGTTAGGGTTTCAAACAAGGGTTTTACATTAGGGTTAATGCTTCAAACTAGGGTTTTACATTAGGGTTAGGGTTTCAAACTAGGGTTTTACATTAGGGTTAGGGTTACAAACTAGGGTTTTACATTAGGGTTAGGGTTTCAAACTAGGGTTTTGCATTAGGGTTAGGGTTTCAAACTAGGGTTTCAAATTAGGTTTAGGGTTTCAAACTAGTGTTTTACATTAGGGTTAGGGTTTCAAACTAGGGTTTCAAATTAGGGTTACGGTTTCAAACTAGGGTTTTACATTAGGGTTAGTGTTTCAAACTAGGGTTTCAAATTAGCGTTACGGTTTCAAACTAGTGTTTTACATTAGGGTTAGGGTTTCAAACTAGGGTTTTACATTAGGGTTAGGGTTACAAACTAGGGTTTTACATTAGGGTTAGAGTTTCAAACTAGGGTTTTGCATTAGGGTTAGGGATTCAAACTAGGGTTTTACGTTAGGGTTTCAAACTAGGGTTTTATATTAGGGTTAGGGTTTCAAACTAGGGTTTCAAATTAGGGTTAGGGTTACAAAGAAGGGGTTTTAGATTAGGGTTAGGGTTTCAAACTAGGGTTTAACATTAGGGTTAGGAATTCAAACTAGAGTTTAACATTAGGGTTAGGGTTTCAAACTAGGGTTTTACATTAGTGTTAGGGTTTCAAACTAGGGTTTTACATTAGGGTTAGGGTTACAAAGAAGGGGTTTTAGATTAGGGTTAGGGTTTCAAACTAGGGTTTCAAATTAGGGTTAGGGTTTCAAACTAGTGTTTTACATTAGGGTTAGGGTTTCAAACTAGGGTTTCAAATTAGGGTTACGGTTTCAAACTAGGGTTTTACATTAGGGTTAGTGTTTCAAACTAGGGTTTCAAATTAGGGTTACGGTTTCAAACTAGGGTTTTACATTAGGGTTAGGGATTCAAACTAGGGTTTTACATTAGGGTTAGGGTTACAATCTAGGGTTTTACATTAGGGTTAGGGTTTCAAACTAGGGTTTTGCATTAGGGTTAGGGATTCAAACTAGGGTTTTACGTTAGGGTTAGGGTTTCAAACTAGGGTTTTATATTAGGGTTAGGTTTTCAAACTACGGTTTCAAATTAGGGTTAGGGTTTCAAACTAGGGTTTAACATTAGGGTTAGGGTTGCAAATTAGGGTTTTACATTAGGGTTAGGGTTTCAAACTAGGGTTTTGCATTAGGGTTAGGGTTTCAAACTAGGGTTTCAAATTAGTGTTAGGGTTTCAAACTAGTGTTTTACATTAGGGTTAGGGTTTCAAACTAGGGTTTCAAATTAGGGTTATGTTTCAAACTAGTGTTTAAAATTAGGGTTAGGGTTTCAAACTAGGGTTTTACATTAGGGTTAGGGTTTCAAACTAGGGTTTTACATTAGGGTTAGGGTTACAAACTAGGGTTTTACATTAGGGTTAGGGTTTCAAACAAGGGTTTTGCATTAGGGTTAGGGTTTCAAACTAGGGTTTCAAATTAGGGTTAGGGTTTCAAACTAGGGTTTCAAATTAGGGTTACGGTTTCAAACTAGGGTTTTACATTAGGGTAAGTGTTTCAAACTAGGGTTTCAAATTAACGTTACGGTTTCAAACTAGTGTTTTACATTAGGGTTAGTGTTTCAAACTAGGGTTTTGCATTAGGGTTAGGGTTTCAAACTAGGGTTTTACGTTAGGGTTAGGGTTTCAAACTAGGGTTTTGCATTAGGGTTAGGGTTTCAAACTAGGGTTTCAAATTAGGGTTAGGGTTTCAAACTAGTGTTTTACATTAGGGTTAGGGTTTCAAACTAGGGTTTTACATTAGGGTTAATGCTTCAAACTAGGGTTTTACATTAGGGTTAGGGTTTCAAACTAGGGTTTACCATTAGGGTTAGGGTTTCAAACTAGGGTTTCAAATTAGGGTTAGGGTTATAAACTAGGGTTTTAAATTAGGGTTAGGGATTCAAACTAGGGTTTTACGTTAGGGTTAGGGTTTCAAACTAGGGTTTTATATTAGGGTTAGGTTTTCAAACTACGGTTTCAAATTAGGGTTAGGGTTTCAAAGTAGGGTTTAACATTAGGGTTAGGGTTTCAAACTAGGGTTTCAAATTAGGGTTAGGGTTACAAACAAGGGGTTTTACATTAGGGTTAGGGTTTCAAACTAGGGTTTAACATTAGGGTTAGGGTTTCAAACTAGGGTTTTTATATTAGGGTTAGGGTTACAAACTAGGGTTTAACATTAGGTTTAGGGTTTCAAACTAGGGTTTTACATTAGGGTTAGGGTTTCAAACTAGGGTTTTACATTAGGGTTAGGGTTACAAACTAGGGTTTTACATTAGGGTTAGGGTTTCAAACAAGGGTTTTGCATTAGGGTTAGGGTTTCAAACTAGGGTTTCAAATTAGGGTTAGGGTTTCAAACTAGGGTTTCAAATTAGGGTTACGGTTTCAAACTAGGGTTTTACATTAGGGCAAGTGTTTCAAACTAGGGTTTCAAATTAGCGTAACGGTTTCAAACTAGTGTTTTACATTAGGGTTAGTGTTTCAAAGTAGGGTTTTACATTAGGGTTAGAGTTACAAACTAGGGTTTTACATTAGGGTTAGGGTTTCAAACTAGGGTTTTGCATTAGGGTTAGGGATTCAAACTAGGGTTTTACGTTAGGGTTAAGGTTTCAAACTAGGGTTTTATATTAGGGTTAGGTTTTCAAACTACGGTTTCAAATTAGGGTTAGGGTTTCAAACTAGGATTTAACATTAGGATTAGGGTTTCAAACTAGGGTTTTACATTAGGGTTAGGGTTTCAAACTAGGGTTTTGCATTAGGGTTAGGGTTTCAAACTAGGGTTTCAAATTAGGGTTAGGGTTACAAACTAGGGTTTTACATTAGAGTTAGGGTTTCAATCTAGGGTTTTGCATTAGGGTTAGGGATTCAAACTAGGGTTTTACGTTAGGGTTAGGGTTTCAAACTAAGGTTTTATATTAGGGTTAGGTTTTCAAACTACGGTTTCAAATTAGGGTTAGGGTTTCAAACTAGGGTTTAACATTAGGGTTAGGGTTTCAAACTAGGGTTTTACATTAGGGTTAGGGTTTCAAACTAGGGTTTTGAATTAGGGTTAGGGTTTCAAACTAGGGTTTCAAATTAGGGTTAGGGTTTCAAACTAGTGTTTTACATTAGGGTTAGGGTTTCAAACTAGGGTTTCAAATTAGGGTTACGGTTGCAAAATAGGGTTTTACATTAGAGTTAGTGTTTCAAACTAGGGTTTCAAATTAGGGTTACGGTTTCAAACTATCGTTTTACATTAGGGTTAGGGATTCAAACTAGGGTTTTACGTTAGGGTTAGGGTTTTAAACTCGGTTTTCAAATTAGGGTTAGGGTTACAAACTAGGGTTTCACATTAGGGTTAGGGCTTCAAACTAGGGTTTTACGTTAGGGTTAGGGTTTCAAACTAGGGTTTAACATTAGGGTTAGGGTTTCAAACAAGGGTTTTACATTAGGGTTAATGCTTCAAACTAGGGTTTTACATTAGGGTTAGGGTTTCAAACTAGGGTTTTACATTAGGGTTAGGGTTACAAACTAGGGTTTTACATTAGGGTTAGGGTTTCAAACTAGGGTTTTGCATTAGGGTTAGGGTTACAAACTAGGGTTTACCATTAGGGTTAGGGTTTCAAACTAGGGTTTTACATTATGGTTAGGGTTTCAAACTAGGGTTTTACATTAGGGTTAATGCTTCAAACTAGGGTTTTACATTAGGGTTAGGGTTTCAAACTAGGGTTTACCATTAGGTTTAGGGTTTCAAACTAGGGTTTTACATTATGGTTAGGGTTTCAAACTAGGGTTTTACATTAGGGTTAGGGTTACAAACTAGGGTTTTAAATTAGGGTTAGGGATTCAAACTAGGGTTTTACGTTAGGGTTAGTGTTTCAAACTAGGGTTTTATATTAGGGTTAGGTTTTCAAACTACGGTTTCAAATTAGGGTTAGGGTTTCAAAGTAGGGTTTAACATTAGGGTTAGGGTTTCAAACTAGGGTTTCAAATTAGGGTTAGGGTTACAAACAAGGGGTTTTACATTAGGGCAAGTGTTTCAAACTAGGGTTTTACATTAGGGTTAGGGTTTCAAACTAGGGTTTTACGTTAGGGTTAGGGTTTCAAACTAGGGTTTAACATTAGGGTTAGGGTTTCAAACAAGGGTTTTACATTAGGGTTAATGCTTCAAACTAGGGTTTTACATTAGGGTTAGGGTTTCAAACTAGGGTTTAACATTAGGGTTAGGGTTTCAAACTAGGGTTTTTATATTAGGGTTAGGGTTACAAACTAGGGTTTAACATTAGGGTTAGGGTTTCAAACTAGGGTTTTAAATTAGGGTTAGGGTTTCAAACTAGGGTTTTACATTAGGGTTAGGGTTACAAACTAGGGTTTTACATTAGGGTTAGGGTTTCAAACAAGGGTTTTGCATTAGGGTTAGGGTTTCAAACTAGGGTTTCAAATTAGGGTTAGGGTTTAAAACTAGGGTTTCAAATTAGGGTTACGGTTTCAAACTAGGGTTTTACATTAGGGCAAGTGTTTCAAACTAGGGTTTCAAATTAGCGTTACGGTTTCAAACTAGTGTTTTACATTAGGGTTAGTGTTTCAAACTAGGGTTTTACTTTAGGGTTAGGGTTACAAACTAGGGTTTTACATTAGGGTTAGGGTTTCAAACTAGGGTTTTGCATTAGGGTTAGGGATTCAAACTAGGGTTTTACATTAGGGTTAGGGTTTCAAACTAGGGTTTTACGTTAGGGTTAGGGTTTCAAACTAGGGTTTAACATTAGGGTTAGGGTTTCAAACAAGGGTTTTACATTAGGGTTAATGCTTCAAACTAGGGTTTTACATTAGGGTTAGGGTTTCAAACTAGGGTTTTACATTAGGGTTAGGGTTACAAACTAGGGTTTTACATTAGGGTTAGGGTTTCAAACTAGGGTTTTGCATTAGGGTTAGGGTTTCAAACTAGGGTTTCAAATTAGGTTTAGGGTTTCAAACTAGTGTTTTACATTAGGGTTAGGGTTTCAAACTAGGGTTTCAAATTAGGGTTACGGTTTCAAACTAGGGTTTTACATTAGGGTTAGTGTTTCAAACTAGGGTTTCAAATTAGCGTTACGGTTTCAAACTAGTGTTTTACATTAGGGTTAGGGTTTCAAACTAGGGTTTTACATTAGGGTTAGGGTTACAAACTAGGGTTTTACATTAGGGTTAGAGTTTCAAACTAGGGTTTTGCATTAGGGTTAGGGATTCAAACTAGGGTTTTACGTTAGGGTTAGGGTTTCAAACTAGGGTTTTATATTAGGGTTAGGGTTTCAAACTAGGGTTTCAAATTAGAGTTAGGGTTACAAAGAAGGGGTTTTAGATTAGGGTTAGGGTTTCAAACTAGGGTTTAACATTAGGGTTAGGGATTCAAACTAGAGTTTAACATTAGGGTTAGGGTTTCAAACTAGGGTTTTACATTAGTGTTAGGGTTTCAAACTAGGGTTTTACATTAGGGTTAGGGTTACAAAGAAGGGGTTTTAGATTAGGGTTAGGGTTTCAAACTAGGGTTTCAAATTAGGGTTAGGGTTTCAAACTAGTGTTTTACATTAGGGTTAGGGTTTCAAACTAGGGTTTCAAATTAGGGTTACGGTTTCAAACTAGGGTTTTACATTAGGGTTAGTGTTTCAAACTAGGGTTTCAAATTAGGGTTACGGTTTCAAACTAGGGTTTTACATTAGGGTTAGGGATTCAAACTAGGGTTTTACATTAGGGTTAGGGTTACAATCTAGGGTTTTACATTAGGGTTAGGGTTTCAAACTAGGGTTTTGCATTAGGGTTAGGGATTCAAACTAGGGTTTTACGTTAGGGTTAGGGTTTCAAACTAGGGTTTTATATTAGGGTTAGGTTTTCAAACTACGGTTTCAAATTAGGGTTAGGGTTTCAAACTAGGGTTTAACATTAGGGTTAGGGTTGCAAATTAGGGTTTTACATTAGGGTTAGGGTTTCAAACTAGGGTTTTGCATTAGGGTTAGGGTTTCAAACTAGGGTTTCAAATTAGTGTTAGGGTTTCAAACTAGTGTTTTACATTAGGGTTAGGGTTTCAAACTAGGGTTTCAAATTAGGGTTATGTTTCAAACTAGTGTTTAAAATTAGGGTTAGGGTTTCAAACTAGGGTTTTACATTAGGGTTAGGGTTTCAAACTAGGGTTTTACATTAGGGTTAGGGTTACAAACTAGGGTTTTACATTAGGGTTAGGGTTTCAAACAAGGGTTTTGCATTAGGGTTAGGGTTTCAAACTAGGGTTTCAAATTAGGGTTAGGGTTTCAAACTAGGGTTTCAAATTAGGGTTACGGTTTCAAACTAGGGTTTTACATTAGGGTAAGTGTTTCAAACTAGGGTTTCAAATTAACGTTACGGTTTCAAACTAGTGTTTTACATTAGGGTTAGTGTTTCAAACTAGGGTTTTACATTAGGGTTAGGGTTACAAACTAGGGTTTTACATTAGAGTTAGGGTTTCAAACTAGGGTTTTGCATTAGGGTTAGGGTTTCAAACTAGGGTTTTACGTTAGGGTTAGGGTTTCAAACTAGGGTTTTGCATTAGGGTTAGGGTTTCAAACTAGGGTTTCAAATTAGGGTTAGGGTTTCAAACTAGTGTTTTACATTAGGGTTAGGGTTTCAAACTAGGGTTTTACATTAGGGTTAATGCTTCAAACTAGGGTTTTACATTAGGGTTAGGGTTTCAAACTAGGGTTTACCATTAGGGTTAGGGTTTCAAACTAGGGTTTTACATTATGGTTAGGTTTTCAAACTACGGTTTCAAATTAGGGTTAGGGTTTCAAACTAGGGTTTAACATTAGGGTTAGGGTTTCAAACTAGGGTTTTACATTAGGGTTAGGGTTTCAAACTAGGGTTTTGCATTAGGGTTAGGGTTTCAAACTAGGGTTTCAAATTAGCGTTAGGGTTTCAAACTAGTGTTTTACATTAGGGTTAGGGTTTCAAACTAGGGTTTCAAATTAGGGTTACGGTTGCAAAATAGGGTTTTACATTAGAGTTAGTGTTTCAAACTAGGGTTTCAAATTAGGGTTACGGTTTCAAACAATCGTTTTACATTAGGGTTAGGGATTCAAACTAGGGTTTTACGTTAGGGTTAGGGTTTCAAACTCGGTTTTTAAATTAGGGTTAGGGTTACAAACTAGGGTTTTACATTAGGGTTAGGGCTTCAAACTAGGGTTTTACGTTAGGGTTAGGGTTTCAAACTAGGGTTTAACATTAGGGTTAGGGTTTCAAACAAGGGTTTTACATTAGGGTTAATGCTTCAAACTAGGGTTTTACATTAGGGTTAGGGTTTCAAACTAGGGTTTTACATTAGGGTTAGGGTTACAAACTAGGGTTTTACATTAGGGTTAGGGTTTCAAACTAGGGTTTTGCATTAGGGTTAGGGTTTCAAACTAGGGTTTACCATTAGGGTTAGGGTTTCAAACTAGGGTTTTACATTATGGTTAGGGTTTCAAACTAGGGTTTTACATTAGGGTTAATGCTTCAAACTAGGGTTTTACATTAGGGTTAGGGTTTCAAACTAGGGTTTACCATTAGGGTTAGGGTTTCAAACTAGGGTTTTACATTATGGTTAGGGTTTCAAACTAGGGTTTTACATTAGGGTTAGGGTTACAAACTAGGGTTTTAAATTAGGGTTAGGGATTCAAACTAGGGTTTTACGTTAGGGTTAGGGTTTCAAACTAGGGTTTTATATTAGGGTTAGGTTTTCAAACTACGGTTTCAAATTAGGGTTAGGGTTTCAAAGTAGGGTTTAACATTAGGGTTAGGGTTTCAAACTAGGGTTTCAAATTAGGGTTAGGGTTACAAACAAGGGGTTTTACGTTAGGGCTAGGGTTTCAAACTCGGTTTTTAAATTAGGGTTAGGGTTACAAACTAGGGTTTTACATTAGGGTTAGGGTTTCAAACTAGGGTTTTACGTTAGGGTTAGGGTTTCAAACTAGGGTTTAACATTAGGGTTAGGGTTTCAAACAAGGGTTTTACATTAGGGTTAATGCTTCAAACTAGGGTTTTACATTAGCGTTAGGGTTTCAAACTAGGGTTTTACATTAGGGTTAGGGTTACAAACTAGGGTTTTACATTAGGGTTAGGGTTTCAAACTAGGGTTTTGCATTAGGGTTAGGGTTTCAAACTAGGGTTTCAAATTAGGGTTAGGGTTTCAAACTAGTGTTTTACATTAGGGTTAGGGTTTCAAACTAGGGTTTCAAATTAGGGTTACGGTTTCAAACTAGGGTTTTACATTAGGGTTAGTGTTTCAAACTAGGGTTTCAAATTAGCGTTACGGTTTCAAACTAGTGTTTTACATTAGGGTTAGGGTTTCAAACTAGGGTTTTACATTAGGGTTAGGGTTACAAACTAGGGTTTTACATTAGGGTTAGAGTTTCAAACTAGGGTTTTGCATTAGGGTTAGGGATTCAAACTAGGGTTTTACGTTAGGGTTAGGGTTTCAAACTAGGGTTTTATATTAGGGTTAGATTTTCAAACTAGGGTTTCAAATTAGGGTTAGGGTTTCAAACTAGGGTTTAACATTAGGGTTAGGGTTTCAAACTAGGGTTTCAAATTAGGGTTAGGGTTACAAACAAGGGGTTTTAGATTAGGGTTAGGGTTTCAAACTAGGGTTTAACATTAGGGTTAGGGATTCAAACTAGAGTTTAACATTAGGGTTAGGGTTTCAAACTAGGGTTTTGCATTAGGGTTAGGGTTTCAAACTAGGGTTTCAAATTAGGGTTAGGGTTTCAAACTAGTGTTTTACATTAGGGTTAGGGTTAGGGTTTCAAACTAGGGTTTCAAATTAGGGTTATGTTTCAAACTAGGGTTTAAAATTAGGGTTAGGGTTTCAAACTAGGGTTTTTATATTAGGGTTAGGGTTACAAACTAGGGTTTAACATTAGGGTTAGGGTTTCAAACTAGGGTTTTACATTAGGGTTAGGGTTTCAAACTAGGGTTTTACATTAGGGTTAGGGTTACAAACTAGGGTTTTACATTAGGGTTAGGGTTTCAAACAAGGGTTTTGCATTAGGGTTAGGGTTTCAAACTAGGGTTTCAAATTAGGGTTAGGGATTCAAACTAGGGTTTCAAATTAGGGTTACGGTTTCAAACTAGGGTTTTACATTAGGGTAAGTGTTTCAAACTAGGGTTTCAAATTAGCGTTACGGTTTCAAACTAGTGTTTTACATTAGGGTTAGTGTTTCAAACTAGGGTTTTACATTAGGGTTAGGGTTACAAACTAGGGTTTTACATTAGAGTTAGGGTTTCAATCTAGGGTTTTGCATTAGGGTTAGGGATTCAAACTAGGGTTTTACGTTAGGGTTAGGGTTTCAAACTAAGGTTTTATATTAGGGTTAGGTTTTCAAACTACGGTTTCAAATTAGGGTTAGGGTTTCAAACTAGGGTTTAACATTAGGGTTAGGGTTTCAAACTAGGGTTTTACATTAGGGTTAGGGTTTCAAACTAGGGTTTTGCATTAGGGTTAGGGTTTCAAACTAGGGTTTCAAATTAGGGTTAGGGTTTCAAACTAGTGTTTTACATTAGGGTTAGGGTTTCAAACTAGGGTTTCAAATTAGGGTTACGGTTGCAAAATAGGGTTTTACATTAGAGTTAGTGTTTCAAACTAGGGTTTCAAATTAGGGTTACGGTTTCAAACAATCGTTTTACATTAGGGTTAGGGATTCAAACTAGGGTTTTACGTTAGGGTTAGGGTTTCAAACTCGGTTTTCAAATTAGGGTTAGGGTTACAAACTAGGGTTTTACATTAGGGTTAGGGCTTCAAACTAGGGTTTTACGTTAGGGTTAGGGTTTCAAACTAGGGTTTAACATTAGGGTTAGGGTTTCAAACAAGGGTTTTACATTAGGGTTAATGCTTCAAACTAGGGTTTTACATTAGCGTTAGGGTTTCAAACTAGGGTTTTACATTAGGGTTAGGGTTACAAACTAGGGTTTTACATTAGGGTTAGGGTTTCAAACTAGGGTTTTGCATTAGGGTTAGGGTTTCAAACTAGGGTTTCAAATTAGGGTTAGGGTTTCAAACTAGTGTTTTACATTAGGGTTAGGGTTTCAAACTAGGGTTTCAAATTAGGGTTACGGTTTCAAACTAGGGTTTTACATTAGGGTTAGTGTTTCAAACTAGGGTTTCAAATTAGCGTTACGGTTTCAAACTAGTGTTTTACATTAGGGTTAGGGTTTCAAACTAGGGTTTTACATTAGGGTTAGGGTTACAAACTAGGGTTTTACATTAGGGTTAGAGTTTCAAACTAGGGTTTTGCATTAGGGTTAGGGATTCAAACTAGGGTTTTACGTTAGGGTTAGGGTTTCAAACTAGGGTTTTATATTAGGGTTAGATTTTCAAACTAGGGTTTCAAATTAGGGTTAGGGTTTCAAACTAGGGTTTAACATTAGGGTTAGGGTTTCAAACTAGGGTTTCAAATTAGGGTTAGGGTTACAAACAAGGGGTTTTAGATTAGGGTTAGGGTTTCAAACTAGGGTTTAACATTAGGGTTAGGGATTCAAACTAGAGTTTAACATTAGGGTTAGGGTTTCAAACTAGGGTTTTGCATTAGGGTTAGGGTTTCAAACTAGGGTTTCAAATTAGGGTTAGGGTTTCAAACTAGTGTTTTACATTAGGGTTAGGGTTAGGGTTTCAAACTAGGGTTTAACATTAGGGTTAGGGTTTCAAACTAGGGTTTTTATATTAGGGTTAGGGTTACAAACTAGGGTTTAACATTAGGGTTAGGGTTTCAAACTAGGAATTTACATTAGGGTTAGGGTTTCAAACTAGGGTTTTACATTAGGGTTAGGGTTACAAACTAGGGTTTTACATTAGGGTTAGGGTTTCAAACAAGGGTTTTGCATTAGGGTTAGGGTTTCAAACTAGGGTTTCAAATTAGGGTCAGGGTTTCAAACAAGGGTTTCAAATTAGGGTTACGGTTTCAAACTAGGGTTTTACATTAGGGCAAGTGTTTCAAACTAGGGTTTTACATTAGGGTTAGGGTTTCAAACTAGGGTTTTACGTTAGGGTTAGGGTTTCAAACTAGGGTTTACCATTAGGTTTAGGGTTTCAAACTAGGGTTTTGCATTAGGGTTAGGGTTACAAACTAGGGTTTACCATTAGGGTTAGGGTTTCAAACTAGGGTTTTACATTATGGTTAGGGTTTCAAACTAGGGTTTTACATTAGGGTTAATGCTTCAAACTAGGGTTTTACATTATGGTTAGGGTTTCAAACTAGGGTTTTACGTTAGGGTTAGGGTTACAAACTAGGGTTTTAAATTAGGGTTAGGGATTCAAACTAGGGTTTTACGTTAGGGTTAGGGTTTCAAACTAGGATTTTATATTAGGGTTAGGTTTTCAAACTACGGTTTCAAATTAGGGTTAGGGTTTCAAAGTAGGGTTTAACATTAGGGTTAGGGTTTCAAACTAGGGTTTCAAATTAGGGTTAGGGTTACAAACAATGGGTTTTACATTAGGGTTAGGGTTTCAAACTAGGGTTTAACATTAGGGTTAGGGTTTCAAACTAGGGTTTTTATATTAAGGTTAGGGTTACAAACTAGGGTTTAACATTAGGTTTAGGGTTTCAAACTAGGGTTTTACATTAGGGTTAGGGTTTCAAACTAGGGTTTTACATTAGGGTTAGGGTTACAAACTAGGGTTTTACATTAGGGTTAGGGTTTCAAACAAGGGTTTTGCATTAGGGTTAGGGTTTCAAACTAGGGTTTCAAATTAGGGTTAGGGTTTCAAACTAGGGTTTCAAATTAGGGTTACGGTTTCAAACTAGGGTTTTACATTAGGGCAAGTGTTTCAAACTAGGGTTTCAAATTAGCGTTACGGTTTCAAACTAGTGTTTTACATTAGGGTTAGTGTTTCAAAGTAGGGTTTTACATTAGGGTTAGAATTACAAACTAGGGTTTTACATTAGGGTTAGGGTTTCAAACTAGGGTTTTGCATTAGGGTTAGGGATTCAAACTAGGGTTTTACGTTAGGGTTAAGGTTTCAAACTAGGGTTTTATATTAGGGTTAGGTTTTCAAACTACGGTTTCAAATTAGGGTTAGGGTTTCAAACTAGGATTTAACATTAGGATTAGGGTTTCAAACTAGGGTTTTACATTAGGGTTAGGGTTTCAAACTAGGGTTTTGCATTAGGGTTAGGGTTTCAAACTAGGGTTTCAAATTAGGGTTAGGGTTACAAACTAGGGTTTTACATTAGAGTTAGGGTTTCAATCTAGGGTTTTGCATTAGGGTTAGGGATTCAAACTAGGGTTTTACGTTAGGGTTAGGGTTTCAAACTAAGGTTTTATATTAGGGTTAGGTTTTCAAACTACGGTTTCAAATTAGGGTTAGGGTTTCAAACTAGGGTTTAACATTAGGGTTAGGGTTTCAAACTAGGGTTTTACATTAGGGTTAGGGTTTCAAACTAGGGTTTTGCATTAGGGTTAGGGTTTCAAACTAGGGTTTCAAATTAGGGTTAGGGTTTCAAACTAGTGTTTTACATTAGGGTTAGGGTTTCAAACTAGGGTTTCAAATTAGGGTTACGGTTGCAAAATAGGGTTTTACATTAGAGTTAGTGTTTCAAACTAGGGTTTCAAATTAGGGTTACGGTTTCAAACTATCGTTTTACATTAGGGTTAGGGATTCAAACTAGGGTTTTACGTTAGGGTTAGGGTTTTAAACTCGGTTTTCAAATTAGGGTTAGGGTTACAAACTAGGGTTTCACATTAGGGTTAGGGCTTCAAACTAGGGTTTTACGTTAGGGTTAGGTTTTCAAACTAGGGTTTAACATTAGGGTTAGGGTTTCAAACAAGGGTTTTACATTAGGGTTAATGCTTCAAACTAGGGTTTTACATTAGGGTTAGGGTTTCAAACTAGGGTTTTACATTAGGGTTAGGGTTACAAACTAGGGTTTTACATTAGGGTTAGGGTTTCAAACTAGGGTTTTGCATTAGGGTTAGGGTTACAAACTAGGGTTTACCATTAGGGTTAGGGTTTCAAACTAGGGTTTTACATTATGGTTAGGGTTTCAAACTAGGGTTTTACATTAGGGTTAATGCTTCAAACTAGGGTTTTACATTAGGGTTAGGGTTTCAAACTAGGGTTTACCATTAGGGTTAGGGTTTCAAACTAGGGTTTTACATTAGGGTTAGGGTTTCAAACTAGGGTTTTACATTAGGGTTAGGGTTACAAACTAGGGTTTTAAATTAGGGTTAGGGATTCAAACTAGGGTTTTACGTTAGGGTTAGTGTTTCAAACTAGGGTTTTATATTAGGGTTAGGTTTTCAAACTACGGTTTCAAATTAGGGTTAGGGTTTCAAAGTAGGGTTTAACATTAGGGTTAGGGTTTCAAACTAGGGTTTCAAATTAGGGTTAGGGTTACAAACAAGGGGTTTTACATTAGGGCAAGTGTTTCAAACTAGGGTTTTACATTAGGGTTAGGGTTTCAAACTAGGGTTTTACGTTCGGGTTAGGGTTTCAAACTAGGGTTTAACATTAGGGTTAGGGTTTCAAACAAGGGTTTTACATTAGGGTTAATGCTTCAAACTAGGGTTTTACATTAGGGTTAGGGTTTCAAACTAGGGTTTAACATTAGGGTTAGGGTTTCAAACTAGGGTTTTTATATTAGGGTTAGGGTTACAAACTAGGGTTTAACATTAGGGTTAGGGTTTCAAACTAGGGTTTTACATTAGGGTTAGGGTTTCAAACTAGGGTTTTACATTAGGGTTAGGGTTACAAACTAGGGTTTTACATTAGGGTTAGGGTTTCAAACAAGGGTTTTGCATTAGGGTTAGGGTTTCAAACTAGGGTTTCAAATTAGGGTTAGGGTTTAAAACTAGGGTTTCAAATTAGGGTTACGGTTTCAAACTAGGGTTTTACATTAGGGCAAGTGTTTCAAACTAGGGTTTCAAATTAGCGTTACGGTTTCAAACTAGTGTTTTACATTAGGGTTAGTGTTTCAAACTAGGGTTTTACTTTAGGGTTAGGGTTACAAACTAGGGTTTTACATTAGGGTTAGGGTTTCAAACTAGGGTTTTGCTTTAGGGTTAGGGATTCAAACTAGGGTTTTACATTAGGGTTAGGGTTTCAAACTAGGGTTTTACGTTAGGGTTAGGGTTTCAAACTAGGGTTTAACATTAGGGTTAGGGTTTCAAACAAGGGTTTTACATTAGGGTTAATGCTTCAAACTAGGGTTTTACATTAGGGTTAGGGTTTCAAACTAGGGTTTTACATTAGGGTTAGGGTTACAAACTAGGGTTTTACATTAGGGTTAGGGTTTCAAACTAGGGTTTTGCATTAGGGTTAGGGTTTCAAACTAGGGTTTCACATTAGGTTTAGGGTTTCAAACTAGTGTTTTACATTAGGGTTAGGGTTTCAAACTAGGGTTTCAAATTAGGGTTACGGTTTCAAACTAGGGTTTTACATTAGGGTTAGTGTTTCAAACTAGGGTTTCAAATTAGCGTTACGGTTTCAAACTAGTGTTTTACATTAGGGTTAGGGTTTCAAACTAGGGTTTTACATTAGGGTTAGGGTTACAAACTAGGGTTTTACATTAGGGTTAGAGTTTCAAACTAGGGTTTTGCATTAGGGTTAGGGATTCAAACTAGGGTTTTACGTTAGGGTTAGGGTTTCAAACTAGGGTTTTATATTAGGGTTAGGGTTTCAAACTAGGGTTTCAAATTAGGGTTAGGGTTACAAAGAAGGGGTTTTAGATTAGGGTTAGGGTTTCAAACTAGGGTTTAACATTAGGGTTAGGGATTCAAACTAGAGTTTAACATTAGGGTTAGGGTTTCAAACTAGGGTTTTACATTAGTGTTAGGGTTTCAAACTAGGGTTTTACATTAGGGTTAGGGTTACAAAGAAGGGGTTTTAGATTAGGGTTAGGGTTTCAAACTAGGGTTTCAAATTAGGGTTAGGGTTTCAAACTAGTGTTTTACATTAGGGTTAGGGTTTCAAACTAGGGTTTCAAATTAGGGTTACGGTTTCAAACTAGGGTTTTACATTAGGGTTAGGGTTACAAACTAGGGTTTTACATTAGAGTTAGGGTTTCAAACTAGAGTTTTGCATTAGGGTTAGGGATTCAAACTAGGGTTTTACGTTAGGGTTAGGGTTTCAAACTAGGGTTTTATATTAGGGTTAGGTTTTCAAATTACGGTTTCAAATTAGAGTTAGGGTTTCAAACTAGGGTTTAACATTAGGGTTAGGGTTTCAAACTAGGGTTTTACATTAGGGTTAGGGTTTCAAACTAGGGTTTTGCATTAGGGTTAGGGTTTCAAACTAGGGTTTCAAATTAGGGTTAGGGTTTCAAACTAGTGTTTTACATTAGGGTTAGGGTTTCAAACTAGGGTTTCAAATTAGGGTTACGGTTTCAAAATAGGGTTTTACATTAGAGTTAGTGTTTCAAACTAGGGTTTCAAATTAGGGTTACGGTTTCAAACTATCGTTTTACATTAGGGTTAGGGATTCAAACTAGGGTTTTACGTTAGGGTTAGGGTTTCAAACTCGGTTTTCAAATTAGGGTTAGGGTTACAAACTAGGGTTTTACATTAGGGTTAGGGCTTCAAACTAGGGTTTTACGTTAGGGTTAGGGTTTCAAACTAGGGTTTAACATTAGGGTTAGGGTTTCAAACAAGGGTTTTACATTAGGGTTAATGCTTCAAACTAGGGTTTTACATTAGGGTTAGGGTTTCAAACTAGGGTTTTACATTAGGGTTAGGGTTACAAACTAGGGTTTTACATTAGGGTTAGGGTTTCAAACTAGGGTTTTGCATTAGGGTTAGGGTTACAAACTAGGGTTTACCATTAGGGTTAGGGTTTCAAACTAGGGTTTTACATTATGGTTAGGGTTTCAAACTAGGGTTTTACATTAGGGTTAATGCTTCAAACTAGGGTTTTACATTATGGTTAGGGTTTCAAACTAGGGTTTTACGTTAGGGTTAGGGTTACAAACTAGGGTTTTAAATTAGGGTTAGGGATTCAAACTAGGGTTTTACGTTAGGGTTAGGGTTTCAAACTAGGGTTTTATATTAGGGTTAGGTTTTCAAACTACGGTTTCAAATTAGGGTTAGGGTTTCAAAGTAGGGTTTAACATTAGGGTTAGGGTTTCAAACTAGGGTTTCAAATTAGGGTTAGGGTTACAAACAAGGGGTTTTACATTAGGGTTAGGGTTTCAAACTAGGGTTTAACATTAGGGTTAGGGTTTCAAACTAGGGTTTTTATATTAGGGTTAGGGTTACAAACTAGGGTTTAACATTAGGTTTAGGGTTTCAAACTAGGGTTTTACATTAGGGTTAGGGTTTCAAACTAGGGTTTTACATTAGGGTTAGGGTTACAAACTAGGGTTTTACATTAGGGTTAGGGTTTCAAACAAGGGTTTTGCATTAGGGTTAGGGTTTCAAACTAGGGTTTCAAATTAGGGTTAGGGTTTCAAACTAGGGTTTCAAATTAGGGTAACGGTTTCAAACTAGGGTTTTACATTAGGGCAAGTGTTTCAAACTAGGGTTTCAAATTAGCGTTACGGTTTTTAAACTAGTGTTTTACATTAGGGTTAGTGTTTCAAACTAGGGTTTTACATTAGGATTAGGGTTACAAACTAGGGTTTTACATTAGGGTTAGGGTTTCAAACTAGGGTTTTGCATTAGGGTTAGGGATTCAAACTAGGGTTTTACGTTAGGGTTAAGGTTTCAAACTAGGGTTTTATATTTGGGTTAGGTTTTCAAACTACGGTTTCAAATTAGGGTTAGGGTTTCAAACTAGGATTTAACATTAGGATTAGGGTTTCAAACTAGGGTTTTACATTAGGGTTAGGGTTTCAAACTAGGGTTTTGCATTAGGGTTAGGGTTTCAAACTAGGGTTTCAAATTAGGGTTAGGGTTTCAAACTAGTGTTTTACATTAGGGTTAGGGTTTCAAACTAGGGTTTCAAATTAGGGTTACGGTTTCAAAATAGGGTTTTACATTAGAGTTAGTGTTTAAAACTAGGGTTTCAAATTAGGGTTACGGTTTCAAACTTTGGTTTTACATTAGGGTTAGGGATTCAAACTAGGTTTTTACGTTAGGGCTAGGGTTTCAAACTCGGTTTTCAAATTAGGGTTAGGGTTACAAACTAGGGTTTTACATTAGGGTTAGGGTTTCAAACTAGGGTTTTACGTTAGGGTTAGGGTTTCAAACTAGGGTTTAACATTAGGGTTAGGGATTCAAACTAGAGTTTAACATTAGGGTTAGGGTTTCAAACTAGGGTTTTACATTAGTGTAAGGGTTTCAAACTAGGGTTTTACATTAGGGTTAGGGTTACAAAGAAGGGGTTTTAGATTAGGGTTAGGGTTTCAAACTAGGGTTTCAAATTAGGGTTAGGGTTTCAAACTAGTGTTTTACATTAGGGTTAGGGTTTCAAACTAGGGTTTCAAATTAGGGTTACGGTTTCAAACTAGGGTTTTACATTAGGGTTAGGGTTACAAACTAGGGTTTTACATTAGAGTTAGGGTTTCAAACTAGGGTTTTGCATTAGGGTTAGGGATTCAAACTAGGGTTTTACGTTAGGGTTAGGGTTTCAAACTAGGGTTTTATATTAGGGTTAGGTTTTCAAATTACGGTTTCAAATTAGAGTTAGGGTTTCAAACTAGGGTTTAACATTAGGGTTAGGGTTTCAAACTAGGGTTTTACATTAGGGTTAGGGTTTCAAACTAGGGTTTTGCATTAGGGTTAGGGTTTCAAACTAGGGTTTCAAATTAGGGTTAGGTTTTCAAACTAGTGTTTTACATTAGGGTTAGGGTTTCAAACTAGGGTTTCAAATTAGGGTTACGGTTTCAAAATAGGGTTTTACATTAGAGTTAGTGTTTCAAACTAGGGTTTCAAATTAGGGTTACGGTTTCAAACTATCGTTTTACATTAGGGTTAGGGATTCAAACTAGGGTTTTACGTTAGGGTTAGGGTTTCAAACTCGGTTTTCAAATTAGGGTTAGGGTTACAAACTAGGGTTTTACATTAGGGTTAGGGCTTCAAACTAGGGTTTTACGTTAGGGTTAGGGTTTCAAACTAGGGTTTAACATTAGGGTTAGGGTTTCAAACAAGGGTTTTACATTAGGGTTAATGCTTCAAACTAGGGTTTTACATTAGGGTTAGGGTTTCAAACTAGGGTTTTACATTAGGGTTAGGGTTACAAACTAGGGTTTTACATTAGGGTTAGGGTTTCAAACTAGGGTTTTGCATTAGGGTTAGTGTTACAAACTAGGGTTTACCATTAGGGTTAGGGTTTCAAACTAGGGTTTTACATTATGGTTAGGGTTTCAAACTAGGGTTTTACATTAGTGTTAATGCTTCAAACTAGGGTTTTACATTATGGTTAGGGTTTCAAACTAGGGTTTTACGTTAGGGTTAGGGTTACAAACTAGGGTTTTAAATTAGGGTTAGGGATTCAAACTAGGGTTTTACGTTAGGGTTAGGGTTTCAAACTAGGGTTTTATATTAGGGTTAGGTTTTCAAACTACGGTTTCAAATTAGGGTTAGGGTTTCAAAGTAGGGTTTAACATTAGGGTTAGGGTTTCAAACTAGGGTTTCAAATTAGGGTTAGGGTTACAAACAAGGGGTTTTACATTAGGGTTAGGGTTTCAAACTAGGGTTTAACATTAGGGTTAGGGTTTCAAACTAGGGTTTTTATATTAGGGTTAGGGTTACAAACTAGGGTTTAACATTAGGTTTAGGGTTTCAAACTAGGGTTTTACATTAGGGTTAGGGTTTCAAACTAGGGTTTTACATTAGGGTTAGGGTTACAAACTAGGGTTTTACATTAGGGTTAGGGTTTCAAACAAGGGTTTTGCATTAGGGTTAGGGTTTCAAACTAGGGTTTCAAATTAGGGTTAGGGTTTCAAACTAGGGTTTCAAATTAGGGTAACGGTTTCAAACTAGGGTTTTACATTAGGGCAAGTGTTTCAAACTAGGGTTTCAAATTAGCGTTACGGTTTCAAACTAGTGTTTTACATTAGGGTTAGTGTTTCAAACTAGGGTTTTACATTAGGATTAGGGTTACAAACTAGGGTTTTACATTAGGGTTAGGGTTTCAAACTAGGGTTTTGCATTAGGGTTAGGGATTCAAACTAGGGTTTTACGTTAGGGTTAAGGTTTCAAACTAGGGTTTTATATTTGGGTTAGGTTTTCAAACTACGGTTTCAAATTAGGGTTAGGGTTTCAAACTAGGATTTAACATTAGGATTAGGGTTTCAAACTAGGGTTTTACATTAGGGTTAGGGTTTCAAACTAGGGTTTTGCATTAGGGTTAGGGTTTCAAACTAGGGTTTCAAATTAGGGTTAGGGTTTCAAACTAGTGTTTTACATTAGGGTTAGGGTTTCAAACTAGGGTTTCAAATTAGGGTTACGGTTTCAAAATAGGGTTTTACATTAGAGTTAGTGTTTAAAACTAGGGTTTCAAATTAGGGTTACGGTTTCAAACTTTGGTTTTACATTAGGGTTAGGGATTCAAACTAGGTTTTTACGTTAGGGCTAGGGTTTCAAACTCGGTTTTCAAATTAGGGTTAGGGTTACAAACTAGGGTTTTACATTAGGGTTAGGGTTTCAAACTAGGGTTTTACGTTAGGGTTAGGGTTTCAAACTAGCGTTTAACATTAGGGTTAGGGTTTCAAACAAGGGTTTTACATTAGGGTTAATGCTTCAAACTAGGGTTTTACATTAGGGTTAGGGTTTCAAACTAGGGTTTTACATTAGGGTTAGGGTTACAAACTAGGGTTTTACATTAGGGTTAGGGTTTCAAAATAGGGTTTTACATTAGAGTTAGTGTTTCAAACTAGGGTTTCAAATTAGGGTTACGGTTTCAAACTATCGTTTTACATTAGGGTTAGGGATTCAAACTAGGGTTTTACGTTAGGGTTAGGGTTTCAAACTCGGTTTTCAAATTAGGGTTAGGGTTACAAACTAGGGTTTTACATTAGGGTTAGGGCTTCAAACTAGGGTTTTACGTTAAGGTTAGGGTTTCAAACTAGGGTTTAACATTAGGGTTAGGGTTTCAAACAAGGGTTTTACATTAGGGTTAATGCTTCAAACTAGGGTTTTACATTAGGGTTAGGGTTTCAAACTAGGGTTTTACATTAGGGTTAGGGTTACAAACTAGGGTTTTACATTAGGGTTAGGGTTTCAAACTAGGGTTTTGCATTAGGGTTAGGGTTACAAACTAGGGTTTACCATTAGGGTTAGGGTTTCAAACTAGGGTTTTACATTATGGTTAGGGTTTCAAACTAGGGTTTTACATTAGGGTTAATGCTTCAAACTAGGGTTTTACATTATGGTTAGGGTTTCAAACTAGGGTTTTACGTTAGGGTTAGGGTTACAAACTAGGGTTTTAAATTAGGGTTAGGGATTCAAACTAGGGTTTTACGTTAGGGTTAGGGTTTCAAACTAGGGTTTTATATTAGGGTTAGGTTTTCAAACTACGGTTTCAAATTAGGGTTAGGGTTTCAAAGTAGGGTTTAACATTAGGGTTAGGGTTTCAAACTAGGGTTTCAAATTAGGGTTAGGGTTACAAACAAGGGGTTTTACATTAGGGTTAGGGTTTCAAACTAGGGTTTAACATTAGGGTTAGGGTTTCAAACTAGGGTTTTTATATTAGGGTTAGGGTTACAAACTAGGGTTTAATATTAGGTTTAGGGTTTCAAAATAGGGTTTTACATTAGAGTTAGTGTTTCAAACTAGGGTTTCAAATTAGGGTTACGGTTTCAAACTATCGTTTTACATTAGGGTTAGGGATTCAAACTAGGGTTTTACGTTAGGGTTAGGGTTTCAAACTCGGTTTTCAAATTAGGGTTAGGGTTACAAACTAGGGTTTTACATTAGGGTTAGGGCTTCAAACTAGGGTTTTACGTTAAGGTTAGGGTTTCAAACTAGGGTTTATCATTAGGGTTAGGGTTTCAAACAAGGGTTTTACATTAGGGTTAATGCTTCAAACTATGGTTTTACATTAGGGTTAGTGTTTCAAACTAGGGTTTTACATTAGGGTTAGGGTTACAAACTAGGGTTTTACATTAGGGTTAGGGTTTCAAACTAGGGTTTTGCATTAGGGTTAGGGTTACAAACTAGGGTTTACCATTAGGGTTAGGGTTTCAAACTAGGGTTTTACATTATGGTTAGGGTTTCAAACTAGGGTTTTACATTAAGGTTAATGCTTCAAACTAGGGTTTTACATTATGGTTAGGGTTTCAAACTAGGGTTTTACGTTAGGGTTAGGGTTACAAACTAGGGTTTTAAATTAGGGTTAGGGATTCAAACTAGGGTTTTACGTTAGGGTTAGGGTTTCAAACTAGGGTTTTATATTAGGGTTAGGTTTTCAAACTACGGTTTCAAATTAGGGTTAGGGTTTCAAAGTAGGGTTTAACATTAGGTTTAGGGTTTCAAACTAGGGTTTCAAATTAGGGTTAGGGTTACAAACAAGGGGTTTTACATTAGGGTTAGGGTTTCAAACTAGGGTTTAACATTAGGGTTAGGGTTTCAAACTAGGGTTTTTATATTAGGGTTAGGGTTACAAACTAGGGTTTAATATTAGGTTTAGGGTTTCAAACTAGGGTTTTACATTAGGGTTAGGGTTTCAAACTAGGGTTTTACATTAGGGTTAGGGTTACAAACTAGGGTTTTACATTAGGGTTAGGGTTTCAAACAAGGGTTTTGCATTAGGGTTAGGGTTTCAAACTAGGGTTTCAAATTAGGGTTAGGGTTTCAAACTAGGGTTTCAAATTAGGGTTACGGTTTCAAACTAGGGTTTTACATTAGGGCAAGTGTTTCAAACTAGGGTTTCAAATTAGCGTTACGGTTTCAAACTAGTGTTTTACATTAGGGTTAGTGTTTCAAAGTAGGGTTTTACATTAGGGTTAGAGTTACAAACTAGGGTTAGGGTTAGGGTTAGGGTTTCAAACTAGGGTTTTGCATTAGGGTTAGGGATTCAAACTAGGGTTTTACGTTAGGGTTAAGGTTTCAAACTAGGGTTTTATATTAGGGTTAGGTTTTCAAACTACGGTTTCAAATTAGGGTTAGGGTTTCAAACTAGGATTTAACATTAGGATTAGGGTTTCAAACTAGGGTTTTACATTAGGGTTAGGGTTTCAAACTAGGGTTTCAAATTAGGGTTAGGGTTACAAACTAGGGTTTTACATTAGAGTTAGGGTTTCAATCTAGGGTTTTGCATTAGGGTTAGGGATTCAAACTAGGGTTTTACGTTAGGGTTAGGGTTTCAAACTAAGGTTTTATATTAGGGTTAGGTTTTCAAACTACGGTTTCAAATTAGGGTTAGGGTTTCAAACTAGGGTTTAACATTAGGGTTAGGGTTTCAAACTAGGGTTTTACATTAGGGTTAGGGTTTCAAACTAGGGTTTTGCATTAGGGTTAGGGTTTCAAACTAGGGTTTCAAATTAGGGTTAGGGTTTCAAACTAGTGTTTTACATTAGGGTTAGGGTTTCAAACTAGGGTTTCAAATTAGGGTTACGGTTGCAAAATAGGGTTTTACATTAGAGTTAGTGTTTCAAACTAGGGTTTCAAATTAGGGTTACGGTTTCAAACTATCGTTTTACATTAGGGTTAGGGATTCAAACTAGGGTTTTACGTCAGGGTTAGGGTTTTAAACTCGGTTTTCAAATTAGGGTTAGGGTTACAAACTAGGGTTTCACATTAGGGTTAGGGCTTCAAACTAGGGTTTTACGTTAGGGTTAGGGTTTCAAACTAGGGTTTAACATTAGGGTTAGGGTTTCAAACAAGGGTTTTACATTAGGGTTAATGCTTCAAACTAGGGTTTTACATTAGGGTTAGGGTTTCAAACTAGGGTTTTACATTAGGGTTAGGGTTACAAACTAGGGTTTTACATTAGGGTTAGGGTTTCAAACTAGGGTTTTGCATTAGGGTTAGGGTTACAAACTAGGGTTTACCATTAGGGTTAGGGTTTCAAACTAGGGTTTTACATTATGGTTAGGGTTTCAAACTAGGGTTTTACATTAGGGTTAATGCTTCAAACTAGGGTTTTACATTAGGGTTAGGGTTTCAAACTAGGGTTTACCATTAGGGTTAGGGTTTCAAACTAGGGTTTTTCATTATGGTTAGGGTTTCAAACTAGGGTTTTACATTAGGGTTAGGGTTACAAACTAGGGTTTTAAATTAGGGTTAGGGATTCAAACTAGGGTTTTACGTTAGGGTTAGTGTTTCAAACTAGGGTTTTATATTAGGGTTAGGTTTTCAAACTACGGTTTCAAATTAGGGTTAGGGTTTCAAAGTAGGGTTTAACATTAGGGTTAGGGTTTCAAACTAGGGTTTCAAATTAGGGTTAGGGTTACAAACAAGGGGTTTTACATTAGGGCAAGTGTTTCAAACTAGGGTTTTACATTAGGGTTAGGGTTTCAAACTAGGGTTTTACGTTAGGGTTAGGGTTTCAAACTAGGGTTTAACATTAGGGTTAGGGTTTCAAACAAGGGTTTTACATTAGGGTTAATGCTTCAAACTAGGGTTTTACATTAGGGTTAGGGTTTCAAACTAGGGTTTAACATTAGGGTTAGGGTTTCAAACTAGGGTTTTTATATTAGGGTTAGGGTTACAAACTAGGGTTTAACATTAGGGTTAGGGTTTCAAACTAGGGTTTTACATTAGGGTTAGGGTTTCAAACTAGGGTTTTACATTAGGGTTAGGGTTACAAACTAGGGTTTTACATTAGGGTTAGGGTTTCAAACAAGGGTTTTGCATTAGGGTTAGGGTTTCAAACTAGGGTTTCAAATTAGGGTTAGGGTTTAAAACTAGGGTTTCAAATTAGGGTTACGGTTTCAAACTAGGGTTTTACATTAGGGCAAGTGTTTCAAACTAGGGTTTCAAATTAGCGTTACGGTTTCAAACTAGTGTTTTACATTAGGGTTAGTGTTTCAAACTAGGGTTTTACTTTAGGGTTAGGGTTACAAACTAGGGTTTTACATTAGGGTTAGGGTTTCAAACTAGGGTTTTGCATTAGGGTTAGGGATTCAAACTAGGGTTTTACATTAGGGTTAGGGTTTCAAACTAGGGTTTTACGTTAGGGTTAGGGTTTCAAACTAGGGTTCAACATTATGGTTAGGGTTTCAAACAAGGGTTTTACATTAGGGTTAATGCTTCAAACTAGGGTTTTACATTAGGGTTAGGGTTTCAAACTAGGGTTTTACATTAGGGTTAGGGTTACAAACTAGGGTTTTACATTAGGGTTAGGGTTTCAAACTAGGGTTTTGCATTAGGGTTAGGGTTTCAAACTAGGGTTTCAAATTAGGTTTAGGGTTTCAAACTAGTGTTTTACATTAGGGTTAGGGTTTCAAACTAGGGTTTCAAATTAGGGTTACGGTTTCAAACTAGGGTTTTACATTAGGGTTAGTGTTTCAAACTAGGGTTTCAAATTAGCGTTACGGTTTCAAACTAGTGTTTTACATTAGGGTTAGGGTTTCAAACTAGGGTTTTACATTAGGGTTAGGGTTACAAACTAGGGTTTTACATTAGGGTTAGAGTTTCAAACTAGGGTTTTGCATTAGGGTTAGGGATTCAAACTAGGGTTTTACGTTAGGGTTAGGGTTTCAAACTAGGGTTTTATATTAGGGTTAGGGTTTCAAACTAGGGTTTCAAATTAGGGTTAGGGTTACAAAGAAGGGGTTTTAGATTAGGGTTAGGGTTTCAAACTAGGGTTTAACATTAGGGTTAGGGATTCAAACTAGAGTTTAACATTAGGGTTAGGGTTTCAAACTAGGGTTTTACATTAGTGTTAGGGTTTCAAACTAGGGTTTTACATTAGGGTTAGGGTTACAAAGAAGGGGTTTTAGATTAGGGTTAGGGTTTCAAACTAGGGTTTCAAATTAGGGTTAGGGTTTCAAACTAGTGTTTTACATTAGGGTTAGGGTTTCAAACTAGGGTTTCAAATTAGGGTTACGGTTTCAAACTAGGGTTTTACATTAGGGTTAGTGTTTCAAACTAGGGTTTCAAATTAGGGTTACGGTTTCAAACTAGGGTTTTACATTAGGGTTAGGGATTCAAACTAGGGTTTTACATTAGGGTTAGGGTTACAATCTAGGGTTTTACATTAGGGTTAGGGTTTCAAACTAGGGTTTTGCATTAGGGTTAGGGATTCAAACTAGGGTTTTACGTTAGGGTTAGGGTTTCAAACTAGGGTTTTATATTAGGGTTAGGTTTTCAAACTACGGTTTCAAATTAGGGTTAGGGTTTCAAACTAGGGTTTAACATTAGGGTTAGGGTTGCAAACTAGGGTTTTACATTAGGGTTAGGGTTTCAAACTAGGGTTTTGCATTAGGGTTAGGGTTTCAAACTAGGGTTTCAAATTAGTGTTAGGGTTTCAAACTAGTGTTTTACATTAGGGTTAGGGTTTCAAACTAGGGTTTCAAATTAGGGTTATGTTTCAAACTAGTGTTTAAAATTAGGGTTAGGGTTTCAAACTAGGGTTTTTATATTAGGGTTAGGGTTACAAACTAGGGTTTAACATTAGGGTTAGGGTTTCAAACTAGGGTTTTACATTAGGGTTAGGGTTTCAAACTAGGGTTTTACATTAGGGTTAGGGTTACAAACTAGGGTTTTACATTAGGGTTAGGGTTTCAAACAAGGGTTTTGCATTAGGGTTAGGGTTTCAAACTAGGGTTTCAAATTAGGGTTAGGGTTTCAAACTAGGGTTTCAAATTAGCGTTACGTTTCAAACTAGTGTTTTACATTAGGGTTAGTGTTTCAAACTAGGGTTTTACATTAGGGTTAGGGTTACAAACTAGGGTTTTACATTAGAGTTAGGGTTTCAAACTAGGGTTTTGCATTAGGGTTAGGGTTTCAAACTAGGGTTTTACGTTAGGGTTAGGGTTTCAAACTAGGGTTTTGCATTAGGGTTAGGGTTTCAAACTAGGGTTTCAAATTAGGGTTAGGGTTTCAAACTAGTGTTTTACATTAGGGTTAGGGTTTCAAACTAGGGTTTTACATTAGGGTTAATGCTTCAAACTAGGGTTTTACATTAGGGTTAGGGTTTCAAACTAGGGTTTACCATTAGGGTTAGGGTTTCAAACTAGGGTTTTACATTATGGTTAGGTTTTCAAACTACGGTTTCAAATTAGGGTTAGGGTTTCAAACTAGGGTTTAACATTAGGGTTAGGGTTTCAAACTAGGGTTTTACATTAGGGTTAGGGTTTCAAACTAGGGTTTTGCATTAGGGTTAGGGTTTCAAACTAGGGTTTCAAATTAGGGTTAGGGTTTCAAACTAGTGTTTTACATTAAGGTTAGGGTTTCAAACTAGGGTTTCAAATTAGGGTTACGGTTGCAAAATAGGGTTTTACATTAGAGTTAGTGTTTCAAACTAGGGTTTCAAATTAGGGTTACGGTTTCAAACAATCGTTTTACATTAGGGTTAGGGATTCAAACTAGGGTTTTACGTTAGGGTTAGGGTTTCAAACTCGGTTTTCAAATTAGGGTTAGGGTTACAAACTAGGGTTTTTACATTAGGGTTAGGGCTTCAAACTAGGGTTTTACGTTAGGGTTAGGGTTTCAAACTAGGGTTTAACATTAGGGTTAGGGTTTCAAACAAGGGTTTTACATTAGGGTTAATGCTTCAAACTAGGGTTTTACATTAGGGTTAGGGTTTCAAACTAGGGTTTTACATTAGGGTTAGGGTTACAAACTAGGGTTTTACATTAGGGTTAGGGTTTCAAACTAGGGTTTTGCATTAGGGTTAGGGTTACAAACTAGGGTTTACCATTAGGGTTAGGGTTTCAAACTAGGGTTTTACATTATGGTTAGGGTTTCAAACTAGGGTTTTACATTAGGGTTAGGGTTACAAACTAGGGTTTTAAATTAGGGTTAGGGATTCAAACTAGGGTTTTACGTTAGGGTTAGGGTTTCAAACTAGGGTTTTATATTAGGGTTAGGTTTTCAAACTACGGTTTCAAATTAGGGTTAGGGTTTCAAAGTAGGGTTTAACATTAGGGTTAGGGTTTCAAACTAGGGTTTCAAATTAGGGTTAGGGTTACAAACAAGGGGTTTTACGTTAGGGCTAGGGTTTCAAACTCGGTTTTTAAATTAGGGTTAGGGTTACAAACTAGGGTTTTACATTAGGGTTAGGGTTTCAAACTAGGGTTTTACGTTAGGGTTAGGGTTTCAAACTAGGGTTTAACATTAGGGTTAGGGTTTCAAACAAGGGTTTTACATTAGGGTTAATGCTTCAAACTAGGGTTTTACATTAGCGTTAGGGTTTCAAACTAGGGTTTTACATTAGGGTTAGGGTTACAAACTAGGGTTTTACATTAGGGTTAGGGTTTCAAACTAGGGTTTTGCATTAGGGTTAGGGTTTCAAACTAGGGTTTCAAATTAGGGTTAGGGTTTCAAACTAGTGTTTTACATTAGGGTTAGGGTTTCAAACTAGGGTTTCAAATTAGGGTTACGGTTTCAAACTAGGGTTTTACATTAGGGTTAGTGTTTCAAACTAGGGTTTCAAATTAGCGTTACGGTTTCAAACTAGTGTTTTACATTAGGGTTAGGGTTTCAAACTAGGGTTTTACATTAGGGTTAGGGTTACAAACTAGGGTTTTACATTAGGGTTAGAGTTTCAAACTAGGGTTTTGCATTAGGGTTAGGGATTCAAACTAGGGTTTTACGTTAGGGTTAGGGTTTCAAACTAGGGTTTTATATTAGGGTTAGATTTTCAAACTAGGGTTTCAAATTAGGGTTAGGGTTAGGGTTTCAAACTAGGGTTTAACATTAGGGTTAGGGTTTCAAACTAGGGTTTCAAATTAGGGTTAGGGTTACAAACAAGGGGTTTTAGATTAGGGTTAGGGTTTCAAACTAGGGTTTAACATTAGGGTTAGGGATTCAAACTAGAGTTTAACATTAGGGTTAGGGTTTCAAACTAGGGTTTTGCATTAGGGTTAGGGTTTCAAACTAGGGTTTCAAATTAGGGTTAGGGTTTCAAACTAGTGTTTTACATTAGGGTTAGGGTTAGGGTTTCAAACTAGGGTTTCAAATTAGGGTTATGTTTCAAACTAGGGTTTAAAATTAGGGTTAGGGTTTCAAACTAGGGTTTTTATATTAGGGTTAGGGTTACAAACTAGGGTTTAACATTAGGGTTAGGGTTTCAAACTAGGGTTTTACATTAGGGTTAGGGTTTCAAACTAGGGTTTTACATTAGGGTTAGGGTTACAAACTAGGGTTTTACATTAGGGTTAGGGTTTCAAACAAGGGTTTTGCATTAGGGTTAGGGTTTCAAACTAGGGTTTCAAATTAGGGTTAGGGTTTCAAACTAGGGTTTCAAATTAGGGTTAAGGTTTCAAACTAGGGTTTTACATTAGGGTAAGTGTTTCAAACTAGGGTTTCAAATTAGCGTTACGGTTTCAAACTAGTGTTTTACATTAGGGTTAGTGTTTCAAACTAGGGTTTTACATTAGGGTTAGGGTTACAAACTAGGGTTTTACATTAGAGTTAGGGTTTCAATCTAGGGTTTTGCATTAGGGTTAGGGATTCAAACTAGGGTTTTACGTTAGGGTTAGGGTTTCAAACTAAGGTTTTATATTAGGGTTAGGTTTTCAAACTACGGTTTCAAATTAGGGTTAGGGTTTCAAACTAGGGTTTAACATTAGGGTTAGGGTTTCAAACTAGGGTTTTACATTAGGGTTAGGGTTTCAAACTAGGGTTTTGCATTAGGGTTAGGGTTTCAAACTAGGGTTTCAAATTAGGGTTAGGGTTTCAAACTAGTGTTTTACATTAGGGTTAGGGTTTCAAACTAGGGTTTCAAATTAGGGTTACGGTTGCAAAATAGGGTTTTACATTAGAGTTAGTGTTTCAAACTAGGGTTTCAAATTAGGGTTACGGTTTCAAACAATCGTTTTACATTAGGGTTAGGGATTCAAACTAGGGTTTTACGTTAGGGTTAGGGTTTCAAACTCGGTTTTCAAATTAGGGTTAGGGTTACAAACTAGGGTTTTACATTAGGGTTAGGGCTTCAAACTAGGGTTTTACGTTAGGGTTAGGGTTTCAAACTAGGGTTTAACATTAGGGTTAGGGTTTCAAACAAGGGTTTTACATTAGGGTTAATGCTTCAAACTAGGGTTTTACATTAGCGTTAGGGTTTCAAACTAGGGTTTTACTTTAGGGTTAGGGTTACAAACTAGGGTTTTACATTAGGGTTAGGGTTTCAAACTAGGGTTTTGCATTAGGGTTAGGGTTTCAAACTAGGGTTTCAAATTAGGGTTAGGGTTTCAAACTAGTGTTTTACATTAGGGTTAGGGTTTCAAACTAGGGTTTCAAATTAGGGTTACGGTTTCAAACTAGGGTTTTACATTAGGGTTAGTGTTTCAAACTAGGGTTTCAAATTAGCGTTACGGTTTCAAACTAGTGTTTTACATTAGGGTTAGGGTTTCAAACTAGGGTTTTACATTAGGGTTAGGGTTACAAACTAGGGTTTTACATTAGGGTTAGAGTTTCAAACTAGGGTTTTGCATTAGGGTTAGGGATTCAAACTAGGGTTTTACGTTAGGGTTAGGGTTTCAAACTAGGGTTTTATATTAGGGTTAGATTTTCAAACTAGGGTTTCAAATTAGGGTTAGGGTTTCAAACTAGGGTTTAACATTAGGGTTAGGGTTTCAAACTAGGGTTTCAAATTAGGGTTAGGGTTACAAACAAGGGGTTTTAGATTAGGGTTAGGGTTTCAAACTAGGGTTTAACATTAGGGTTAGGGATTCAAACTAGAGTTTAACATTAGGGTTAGGGTTTCAAACTAGGGTTTCAAATTAGGGTTAGGGTTTCAAACTAGTGTTTTACATTAGGGTTAGGGTTAGGGTTTCAAACTAGGGTTTCAAATTAGGGTTAGGGTTTCAAACTAGTGTTTTACATTAGGGTTAGGGTTTCAAACTAGGGTTTCAAATTAGGGTTACGGTTTCAAACTAGGGTTTTACATTAGGGTTAGTGTTTCAAACTAGGGTTTCAAATTAGGGTTACGGTTTCAAACTAGGGTTTTACATTAGGGTTAGGGATTCAAACTAGGGTTTTACATTAGGGTTAGGGTTACAATCTAGGGTTTTACATTAGGGTTAGGGTTTCAAACTAGGGTTTTGCATTAGGGTAGGGTTTCAAACTAGGGTTTTGCATTAGGGTTAGGGATTCAAACTAGGGTTTTACGTTAGGGTTAGGGTTTCAAACTAGGGTTTTATATTAGGGTTAGGTTTTCAAACTACGGTTTCAAATTAGGGTTAGGGTTTCAAACTAGGGTTTAACATTAGGGTTAGGGTTGCAAACTAGGGTTTTACATTAGGGTTAGGGTTTCAAACTAGGGTTTTACATTAGGGTTAGTGTTTCAAACTAGGGTTTCAAATTAGGGTTAGGGTTTCAAACTAGGGTTTCAAATTAGGGTTAAGGTTTCAAACTAGGGTTTTACATTAGGGTAAGTGTTTCAAACTAGGGTTTCAAATTAGCGTTACGGTTTCAAACTAGTGTTTTACATTAGGGTTAGTGTTTCAAACTAGGGTTTTACATTAGGGTTAGGGTTACAAACTAGGGTTTTACATTAGAGTTAGGGTTTCAATCTAGGGTTTTGCATTAGGGTTAGGGATTCAAACTAGGGTTTTACGTTAGGGTTAGGGTTTCAAACTAAGGTTTTATATTAGGGTTAGGTTTTCAAACTACGGTTTCAAATTAGGGTTAGGGTTTCAAACTAGGGTTTAACATTAGGGTTAGGGTTTCAAACTAGGGTTTTACATTAGGGTTAGGGTTTCAAACTAGGGTTTTGCATTAGGGTTAGGGTTTCAAACTAGGGTTTCAAATTAGGGTTAGGGTTTCAAACTAGTGTTTTACATTAGGGTTAGGGTTTCAAACTAGGGTTTCAAATTAGGGTTACGGTTGCAAAATAGGGTTTTACATTAGAGTTAGTGTTTCAAACTAGGGTTTCAAATTAGGGTTACGGTTTCAAATAATCGTTTTACATTAGGGTTAGGGATTCAAACTAGGGTTTTACGTTAGGGTTAGGGTTTCAAACTCGGTTTTCAAATTAGGGTTAGGGTTACAAACTAGGGTTTTACATTAGGGTTAGGGCTTCAAACTAGGGTTTTACGTTAGGGTTAGGGTTTCAAACTAGGGTTTAACATTAGGGTTAGGGTTTCAAACAAGGGTTTTACATTAGGGTTAATGCTTCAAACTAGGGTTTTACATTAGCGTTAGGGTTTCAAACTAGGGTTTTACTTTAGGGTTAGGGTTACAAACTAGGGTTTTACATTAGGGTTAGGGTTTCAAACTAGGGTTTTGCATTAGGGTTAGGGTTTCAAACTAGGGTTTCAAATTAGGGTTAGGGTTTCAAACTAGTGTTTTACATTAGGGTTAGGGTTTCAAACTAGGGTTTCAAATTAGGGTTACGGTTTCAAACTAGGGTTTTACATTAGGGTTAGTGTTTCAAACTAGGGTTTCAAATTAGCGTTACGGTTTCAAACTAGTGTTTTACATTAGGGTTAGGGTTTCAAACTAGGGTTTTACATTAGGGTTAGGGTTACAAACTAGGGTTTTACATTAGGGTTAGAGTTTCAAACTAGGGTTTTGCATTAGGGTTAGGGATTCAAACTAGGGTTTTACGTTAGGGTTAGGGTTTCAAACTAGGGTTTTATATTAGGGTTAGATTTTCAAACTAGGGTTTCAAATTAGGGTTAGGGTTTCAAACTAGGGTTTAACATTAGGGTTAGGGTTTCAAACTAGGGTTTCAAATTAGGGTTAGGGTTACAAACAAGGGGTTTTAGATTAGGGTTAGGGTTTCAAACTAGGGTTTAACATTAGGGTTAGGGATTCAAACTAGAGTTTAACATTAGGGTTAGGGTTTCAAACTAGGGTTTCAAATTAGGGTTAGGGTTTCAAACTAGTGTTTTACATTAGGGTTAGGGTTAGGGTTTCAAACTAGGGTTTCAAATTAGGGTTAGGGTTTCAAACTAGTGTTTTACATTAGGGTTAGGGTTTCAAACTAGGGTTTCAAATTAGGGTTACGGTTTCAAACTAGGGTTTTACATTAGGGTTAGTGTTTCAAACTAGGGTTTCAAATAAGGGTTACGGTTTCAAACTAGGGTTTTACATTAGGGTTAGGGATTCAAACTAGGGTTTTACATTAGGGTTAGGGTTACAATCTAGGGTTTTACATTAGGGTTAGGGTTTCAAACTAGGGTTTTGCATTAGGGTTAGGGTTTCAAACTAGGGTTTTGCATTAGGGTTAGGGATTCAAACTAGGGTTTTACGTTAGGGTTAGGGTTTCAAACTAGGGTTTTATATTAGGGTTAGGTTTTCAAACTACGGTTTCAAATTAGGGTTAGGGTTTCAAACTAGGGTTTAACATTAGGGTTAGGGTTGCAAACTAGGGTTTTACATTAGGGTTAGGGTTTCAAACTAGGGTTTTACATTAGGGTTAGTGTTTCAAACTAGGGTTTCAAATTAGGGTTAGGGTTTCAAACTAGGGTTTCAAATTAGGGTTAAGGTTTCAAACTAGGGTTTTACATTAGGGTAAGTGTTTCAAACTAGGGTTTCAAATTAGCGTTACGGTTTCAAACTAGTGTTTTACATTAGGGTTAGTGTTTCAAACTAGGGTTTTACATTAGGGTTAGGGTTACAAACTAGGGTTTTACATTAGAGTTAGGGTTTCAATCTAGGGTTTTGCATTAGGGTTAGGGATTCAAACTAGGGTTTTACGTTAGGGTTAGGGTTTCAAACTAAGGTTTTATATTAGGGTTAGGTTTTCAAACTACGGTTTCAAATTAGGGTTAGGGTTTCAAACTAGGGTTTAACATTAGGGTTAGGGTTTCAAACTAGGGTTTTACATTAGGGTTAGGGTTTCAAACTAGGGTTTTGCATTAGGGTTAGGGTTTCAAACTAGGGTTTCAAATTAGGGTTAGGGTTTCAAACTAGTGTTTTACATTAGGGTTAGGGTTTCAAACTAGGGTTTCAAATTAGGGTTACGGTTGCAAAATAGGGTTTTACATTAGAGTTAGTGTTTCAAACTAGGGTTTCAAATTAGGGTTACGGTTTCAAACAATCGTTTTACATTAGGGTTAGGGATTCAAACTAGGGTTTTACGTTAGGGTTAGGGTTTCAAACTCGGTTTTCAAATTAGGGTTAGGGTTACAAACTAGGGTTTTACATTAGGGTTAGGGCTTCAAACTAGGGTTTTACGTTAGGGTTAGGGTTTCAAACTAGGGTTTAACATTAGGGTTAGGGTTTCAAACAAGGGTTTTACATTAGGGTTAATGCTTCAAACTAGGGTTTTACATTAGCGTTAGGGTTTCAAACTAGGGTTTTACTTTAGGGTTAGGGTTACAAACTAGGGTTTTACATTAGGGTTAGGGTTTCAAACTAGGGTTTTGCATTAGGGTTAGGGTTTCAAACTAGGGTTTCAAATTAGGGTTAGGGTTTCAAACTAGTGTTTTACATTAGGGTTAGGGTTTCAAACTAGGGTTTCAAATTAGGGTTACGGTTTCAAACTAGGGTTTTACATTAGGGTTAGTGTTTCAAACTAGGGTTTCAAATTAGCGTTACGGTTTCAAACTAGTGTTTTACATTAGGGTTAGGGTTTCAAACTAGGGTTTTACATTAGGGTTAGGGTTACGAACTAGGGTTTTACATTAGGGTTAGAGTTTCAAACTAGGGTTTTGCATTAGGGTTAGGGATTCAAACTAGGGTTTTACGTTAGGGTTAGGGTTTCAAACTAGGGTTTTATATTAGGGTTAGATTTTCAAACTAGGGTTTCAAATTAGGGTTAGGGTTTCAAACTAGGGTTTAACATTAGGGTTAGGGTTTCAAACTAGGGTTTCAAATTAGGGTTAGGGTTACAAACAAGGGGTTTTAGATTAGGGTTAGGGTTTCAAACTAGGGTTTAACATTAGGGTTAGGGATTCAAACTAGAGTTTAACATTAGGGTTAGGGTTTCAAACTAGGGTTTCAAATTAGGGTTAGGGTTTCAAACTAGTGTTTTACATTAGGGTTAGGGTTAGGGTTTCAAACTAGGGTTTCAAATTAGGGTTAGGGTTTCAAACTAGTGTTTTACATTAGGGTTAGGGTTTCAAACTAGGGTTTCAAATTAGGGTTACGGTTTCAAACTAGGGTTTTACATTAGGGTTAGTGTTTCAAACTAGGGTTTCAAATTAGGGTTACGGTTTCAAACTAGGGTTTTACATTAGGGTTAGGGATTCAAACTAGGGTTTTACATTAGGGTTAGGGTTACAATCTAGGGTTTTACATTAGGGTTAGGGTTTCAAACTAGGGTTTTGCATTAGGGTTAGGGTTTCAAACTAGGGTTTTGCATTAGGGTTAGGGATTCAAACTAGGGTTTTACGTTAGGGTTAGGGTTTCAAACTAGGGTTTTATATTAGGGTTAGGTTTTCAAACTACGGTTTCAAATTAGGGTTAGGGTTTCAAACTAGGGTTTAACATTAGGGTTAGGGTTGCAAACTAGGGTTTTACATTAGGGTTAGGGTTTCAAACTAGGGTTTTGCATTAGGGTTAGGGTTTCAAACTAGGGTTTCAAATTAGTGTTAGGGTTTCAAACTAGTGTTTTACATTAGGGTTAGGGTTTCAAACTAGGGTTTCAAATTAGGGTTATGTTTCAAACTAGTGTTTAAAATTAGGGTTAGGGTTTCAAACTAGGGTTTTTATATTAGGGTTAGGGTTACAAACTAGGGTTTAACATTAGGGTTAGGGTTTCAAACTAGGGTTTTACATTAGGGTTAGGGTTTCAAACTAGGGTTTTACATTAGGGTTAGGGTTACAAACTAGGGTTTTACATTACGGTTAGGGTTTCAAACAAGGGTTTTGCATTAGGGTTAGGGTTTCAAACTAGGGTTTCAAATTAGGGTTAGGGTTTCAAACTAGGGTTTCAAATTAGGGTTACGGTTTCAAACTAGGGTTTTACATTAGGGTAAGTGTTTCAAACTAGGGTTTCAAATTAGCGTTACGGTTTCAAACTAGTGTTTTACATTAGGGTTAGTGTTTCAAACTAGGGTTTTACATTAGGGTTAGGGTTACAAACTAGGGTTTTACATTAGAGTTAGGGTTTCAAACTAGGGTTTTGCATTAGGGTTAGGGATTCAAACTAGGGTTTTACGTTAGGGTTAGGGTTTCAAACTAGGGTTTTATATTAGGGTTAGGTTTTCAAACTACGGTTTCAAATTAGAGTTAGGGTTTCAAACTAGGGTTTAACATTAGGGTTAGGGTTTCAAACTAGGGTTTTACATTAGGGTTAGGGTTTCAAACTAGGGTTTTGCATTAGGGTTAGGGTTTCAAACTAGGGTTTCAAATTAGGGTTAGGGTTTCAAACTAGTGTTTTACATTAGGGTTAGGGTTTCAAACTAGGGTTTCAAATTAGGGTTACGGTTTCAAAATAGGGTTTTACATTAGAGTTAGTGTTTCAAACTAGGGTTTCAAATTAGGGTTACGGTTTCAAACTATCGTTTTACATTAGGGTTAGGGATTCAAACTAGGGTTTTACGTTAGGGTTAGGGTTTCAAACTCGGTTTTCAAATTAGGGTTAGGGTTACAAACTAGGGTTTTACATTAGGGTTAGGGCTTCAAACTAGGGTTTTACGTTAGGGTTAGGGTTTCAAACTAGGGTTTAACATTAGGGTTAGGGTTTCAAACAAGGGTTTTACATTAGGGTTAATGCTTCAAACTAGGGTTTTACATTAGGGTTAGGGTTTCAAACTAGGGTTTTACATTAGGGTTAGGGTTACAAACTAGGGTTTTACATTAGGGTTAGGGTTTCAAACTAGGGTTTTGCATTAGGGTTAGGGTTACAAACTAGGGTTTCCCATTAGGGTTAGGGTTTCAAACTAGGGTTTCAAATTAGGGTTAGGGTTACAAACAAGGGGTTTTACATTAGGGTTAGGGTTTCAAACTAGGGTTTTACATTAGGGTTAGGGTTATAAACTAGGGTTTTACATTAGGGTTAGGGTTTCAAACAAGGGTTTTGCATTAGGGTTAGGGTTTCAAACTAGGGTTTCAAATTAAGGTTAGGGTTTCAAACTAGGGTTTCAAATTAGGGTTACGGTTTCAAACTAGGGTTTTACATTAGGGCAAGTGTTTCAAACTAGGGTTTCAAATTAGCGTTACGGTTTCAAACTAGTGTTTTACATTAGGGTTAGTGTTTCAAAGTAGGGTTTTACATTAGGGTTAGAGTTACAAACTAGGGTTTTACATTAGGGTTAGGGTTTCAAACTAGGGTTTTGCATTAGGGTTAGGGATTCAAACTAGGGTTTTACGTTAGGGTTAAGGTTTCAAACTAGGGTTTTATATTAGGGTTAGGTTTTCAAACTACGGTTTCAAATTAGGGTTAGGGTTTCAAACTAGGATTTAACATTAGGATTAGGGTTTCAAACTAGGGTGTTACATTAGGGTTAGGGTTTCAAACTAGGGTTTTGCATTAGGGTTAGGGTTTCAAACTAGGGTTTCAAATTAGGGTTAGGGTTACAAACTAGGGTTTTACATTAGAGTTAGGGTTTCAATCTAGGGTTTTGCATTAGGGTTAGGGATTCAAACTAGGGTTTTACGTTAGGGTTAGGGTTTCAAACTAAGGTTTTATATTAGGGTTAGGTTTTCAAACTACGGTTTCAAATTAGGGTTAGGGTTTCAAACTAGGGTTTAACATTAGGGTTAGGGTTTCAAACTAGGGTTTTACATTAGGGTTAGGGTTTCAAACTAGGGTTTTGCATTAGGGTTAGGGTTTCAAACTAGGGTTTCAAATTAGGGTTAGGGTTTCAAACTAGTGTTTTACATTAGGGTTAGGGTTTCAAACTAGGGTTTCAAATTAGGGTTACGGTTGCAAAATAGGGTTTTACATTAGAGTTAGTGTTTCAAACTAGGGTTTCAAATTAGGGTTACGGTTTCAAACTATCGTTTTACATTAGGGTTAGGGATTCAAACTAGGGTTTTACGTTAGGGTTAGGGTTTCAAACTCGGTTTTCAAATTAGGGTTAGGGTTACAAACTAGGGTTTTACATTAGGGTTAGGGCTTCAAACTAGGGTTTTACGTTAAGGTTAGGGTTTCAAACTAGGGTTTATCATTAGGGTTAGGGTTTCAAACAAGGGTTTTACATTAGGGTTAATGCTTCAAACTATGGTTTTACATTAGGGTTAGTGTTTCAAACTAGGGTTTTACATTAGGGTTAGGGTTACAAACTAGGGTTTTACATTAGGGTTAGGGTTTCAAACTAGGGTTTTGCATTAGGGTTAGGGTTACAAACTAGGGTTTACCATTAGGGTTAGGGTTTCAAACTAGGGTTTTACATTATGGTTAGGGTTTCAAACTAGGGTTTTACATTAAGGTTAATGCTTCAAACTAGGGTTTTACATTATGGTTAGGGTTTCAAACTAGGGTTTTACGTTAGGGTTAGGGTTACAAACTAGGGTTTTAAATTAGGGTTAGGGATTCAAACTAGGGTTTTACGTTAGGGTTAGGGTTTCAAACTAGGGTTTTATATTAGGGTTAGGTTTTCAAACTACGGTTTCAAATTAGGGTTAGGGTTTCAAAGTAGGGTTTAACATTAGGTTTAGGGTTTCAAACTAGGGTTTCAAATTAGGGTTAGGGTTACAAACAAGGGGTTTTACATTAGGGTTAGGGTTTCAAACTAGGGTTTAACATTAGGGTTAGGGTTTCAAACTAGGGTTTTTATATTAGGGTTAGGGTTACAAACTAGGGTTTAATATTAGGTTTAGGGTTTCAAACTAGGGTTTTACATTAGGGTTAGGGTTTCAAACTAGGGTTTTACATTAGGGTTAGGGTTACAAACTAGGGTTTTACATTAGGGTTAGGGTTTCAAACAAGGGTTTTGCATTAGGGTTAGGGTTTCAAACTAGGGTTTCAAATTAGGGTTAGGGTTTCAAACTAGGGTTTCAAATTAGGGTTACGGTTTCAAACTAGGGTTTTACATTAGGGCAAGTGTTTCAAACTAGGGTTTCAAATTAGCGTTACGGTTTCAAACTAGTGTTTTACATTAGGGTTAGTGTTTCAAAGTAGGGTTTTACATTAGGGTTAGAGTTACAAACTAGGGTTAGGGTTAGGGTTAGGGTTTCAAACTAGGGTTTTGCATTAGGGTTAGGGATTCAAACTAGGGTTTTACGTTAGGGTTAAGGTTTCAAACTAGGGTTTTATATTAGGGTTAGGTTTTCAAACTACGGTTTCAAATTAGGGTTAGGGTTTCAAACTAGGATTTAACATTAGGATTAGGGTTTCAAACTAGGGTTTTACATTAGGGTTAGGGTTTCAAACTAGGGTTTCAAATTAGGGTTAGGGTTACAAACTAGGGTTTTACATTAGAGTTAGGGTTTCAATCTAGGGTTTTGCATTAGGGTTAGGGATTCAAACTAGGGTTTTACGTTAGGGTTAGGGTTTCAAACTAAGGTTTTATATTAGGGTTAGGTTTTCAAACTACGGTTTCAAATTAGGGTTAGGGTTTCAAACTAGGGTTTAACATTAGGGTTAGGGTTTCAAACTAGGGTTTTACATTAGGGTTAGGGTTTCAAACTAGGGTTTTGCATTAGGGTTAGGGTTTCAAACTAGGGTTTCAAATTAGGGTTAGGGTTTCAAACTAGTGTTTTACATTAGGGTTAGGGTTTCAAACTAGGGTTTCAAATTAGGGTTACGGTTGCAAAATAGGGTTTTACATTAGAGTTAGTGTTTCAAACTAGGGTTTCAAATTAGGGTTACGGTTTCAAACTATCGTTTTACATTAGGGTTAGGGATTCAAACTAGGGTTTTACGTTAGGGTTAGGGTTTTAAACTCGGTTTTCAAATTAGGGTTAGGGTTACAAACTAGGGTTTCACATTAGGGTTAGGGCTTCAAACTAGGGTTTTACGTTAGGGTTAGGGTTTCAAACTAGGGTTTAACATTAGGGTTAGGGTTTCAAACAAGGGTTTTACATTAGGGTTAATGCTTCAAACTAGGGTTTTACATTAGGGTTAGGGTTTCAAACTAGGGTTTAACATTAGGGTTAGGGATTCAAACTAGAGTTTAACATTAGGGTTAGGGTTTCAAACTAGGGTTTTACATTAGTGTTAGGGTTTCAAACTAGGGTTTTACATTAGGGTTAGGGTTACAAAGAAGGGGTTTTAGATTAGGGTTAGGGTTTCAAACTAGGGTTTCAAATTAGGGTTAGGGTTTCAAACTAGTGTTTTACATTAGGGTTAGGGTTTCAAACTAGGGTTTCAAATTAGGGTTACGGTTTCAAACTAGGGTTTTACATTAGGGTTAGGGTTACAAACTAGGGTTTTACATTAGAGTTAGGGTTTCAAACTAGGGTTTTGCATTAGGGTTAGGGATTCAAACTAGGGTTTTACGTTAGGGTTAGGGTTTCAAACTAGGGTTTTATATTAGGGTTAGGTTTTCAAATTACGGTTTCAAATTAGAGTTAGGGTTTCAAACTAGGGTTTAACATTAGGGTTAGGGTTTCAAACTAGGGTTTTACATTAGGGTTAGGGTTTCAAACTAGGGTTTCAAATTAGGGTTACGGTTTCAAAATAGGGTTTTACATTAGAGTTAGTGTTTCAAACTAGGGTTTCAAATTAGGGTTACGGTTTCAAACTATCGTTTTACATTAGGGTTAGGGATTCAAACTAGGGTTTTACGTTAGAGTTAGGGTTTCAAACTCGGTTTTCAAATTAGGGTTAGGGTTACAAACTAGGGTTTTACATTAGGGTTAGGGCTTCAAACTAGGGTTTTACGTTAGGGTTAGGGTTTCAAACTAGGGTTTAACATTAGGGTTAGGGTTTCAAACAAGGGTTTTACATTAGGGTTAATGCTTCAAACTAGGGTTTTACATTAGGGTTAGGGTTTCAAACTAGGGTTTTACATTAGGGTTAGGGTTACAAACTAGGGTTTTACATTAGGGTTAGGGTTTCAAACTAGGGTTTTGCATTAGGGTTAGGGTTACAAACTAGGGTTTACCATTAGGGTTAGGGTTTCAAACTAGGGTTTTACATTATGGTTAGGGTTTCAAACTAGGGTTTTACATTAGGGTTAATGCTTCAAACTAGGGTTTTACATTATGGTTAGGGTTTCAAACTAGGGTTTTACGTTAGGGTTAGGGTTACAAACTAGGGTTTTAAATTAGGGTTAGGGATTCAAACTAGGGTTTTACGTTAGGGTTAGGGTTTCAAACTAGGGTTTTATATTAGGGTTAGGTTTTCAAACTACGGTTTCAAATTAGGGTTAGGGTTTCAAAGTAGGGTTTAACATTAGGGTTAGGGTTTCAAACTAGGGTTTCAAATTAGGGTTAGGGTTACAAACAAGGGGTTTTACATTAGGGTTAGGGTTTCAAACTAGGGTTTAACATTAGGGTTAGGGTTTCAAACTAGGGTTTTTATATTAGGGTTAGGGTTACAAACTAGGGTTTAACATTAGGTTTAGGGTTTCAAACTAGGGTTTTACATTAGGGTTAGGGTTTCAAACTAGGGTTTTACATTAGGGTTAGGGTTTCAAACTAGGGTTTCAATTTAGGGTTAGGGTTTCAAACTAGTGTTTTACATTAGGGTTAGGGTTTCAAACTAGGGTTTCAAATTAGGGTTACGGTTTCAAACTAGGGTTTTACATTAGGGTTAGGGTTTCAAACTAGGGTTTTACATTAGGGTTAGGGTTACAAACTAGGGTTTTACATTAGGGTTAGGGTTTCAAACAAGGGTTTTGCATTAGGGTTAGGGTTTCAAACTAGGGTTTCAAATTAGGGTTAGGGTTTCAAACTAGGGTTTCAAATTAGGGTTACGGTTTCAAACTAGGGTTTTATATTAGGGTTAGGTTTTCAAACTACGGTTTCAAATTAGGGTTAGGGTTTCAAACTAGGGTTTAACATTAGGGTTAGGGTTGCAAACTAGGGTTTTACATTAGGGTTAGGGTTTCAAACTAGGGTTTTGCATTAGGGTTAGGGTTTCAAACTAGGGTTTCAAATTAGTGTTAGGGTTTCAAACTAGTGTTTTACATTAGGGTTAGGGTTTCAAACTAGGGTTTCAAATTAGGGTTATGTTTCAAACTAGTGTTTAAAATTAGGGTTAGGGTTTCAAACTAGGGTTTTTATATTAGGGTTAGGGTTACAAACTAGGGTTTAACATTAGGGTTAGGGTTTCAAACTAGGGTTTTACATTAGGGTTAGGGTTTCAAACTAGGGTTTTACATTAGGGTTAGGGTTACAAACTAGGGTTTTACATTACGGTTAGGGTTTCAAACAAGGGTTTTGCATTAGGGTTAGGGTTTCAAACTAGGGTTTCAAATTAGGGTTAGGGTTTCAAACTAGGGTTTCAAATTAGGGTTACGGTTTCAAACTAGGGTTTTACATTAGGGTAAGTGTTTCAAACTAGGGTTTCAAATTAGCGTTACGGTTTCAAACTAGTGTTTTACATTAGGGTTAGTGTTTCAAACTAGGGTTTTACATTAGGGTTAGGGTTACAAACTAGGGTTTTACATTAGAGTTAGGGTTTCAAACTAGGGTTTTGCATTAGGGTTAGGGTTTCAAACTAGGGTTTCAAATTAGGGTTAGGGTTTCAAACTAGTGTTTTACATTAGGGTTAGGGTTTCAAACTAGGGTTTCAAATTAGGGTTACGGTTTCAAAATAGGGTTTTACATTAGAGTTAGTGTTTCAAACTAGGGTTTCAAATTAGGGTTACGGTTTCAAACTATCGTTTTACATTAGGGTTAGGGTTTCAAACTAGGGTTTTACGTTAGGGTTAGGGTTTCAAACTCGGTTTTCAAATTAGGGTTAGGGTTACAAACTAGGGTTTTACATTAGGGTTAGGGCTTCAAACTAGGGTTTTACGTTAGGGTTAGGGTTTCAAACTAGGGTTTAACATTAGGGTTAGGGTTTCAAACAAGGGTTTTACATTAGGGTTAATGCTTCAAACTAGGGTTTTACATTAGGGTTAGGGTTTCAAACTAGGGTTTTACATTAGGGTTAGGGTTACAAACTAGGGTTTTACATTAGGGTTAGGGTTTCAAACTAGGGTTTTGCATTAGGGTTAGGGTTACAAACTAGGGTTTCCCATTAGGGTTAGGGTTTCAAACTAGGGTTTCAAATTAGGGTTAGGGTTACAAACAAGGGGTTTTACATTAGGGTTAGGGTTTCAAACTAGGGTTTTACATTAGGGTTAGGGTTATAAACTAGGGTTTTACATTAGGGTTAGGGTTTCAAACAAGGGTTTTGCATTAGGGTTAGGGTTTCAAACTAGGGTTTCAAATTAAGGTTAGGGTTTCAAACTAGGGTTTCAAATTAGGGTTACGGTTTCAAACTAGGGTTTTACATTAGGGCAAGTGTTTCAAACTAGGGTTTCAAATTAGCGTTACGGTTTCAAACTAGTGTTTTACATTAGGGTTAGTGTTTCAAAGTAGGGTTTTACATTAGGGTTAGAGTTACAAACTAGGGTTTTACATTAGGGTTAGGGTTTCAAACTAGGGTTTTGCATTAGGGTTAGGGATTCAAACTAGGGTTTTACGTTAGGGTTAAGGTTTCAAACTAGGGTTTTATATTAGGGTTAGGTTTTCAAACTACGGTTTCAAATTAGGGTTAGGGTTTCAAACTAGGATTTAACATTAGGATTAGGGTTTCAAACTAGGGTGTTACATTAGGGTTAGGGTTTCAAACTAGGGTTTTGCATTAGGGTTAGGGTTTCAAACTAGGGTTTCAAATTAGGGTTAGGGTTACAAACTAGGGTTTTACATTAGAGTTAGGGTTTCAATCTAGGGTTTTGCATTAGGGTTAGGGATTCAAACTAGGGTTTTACGTTAGGGTTAGGGTTTCAAACTAAGGTTTTATATTAGGGTTAGGTTTTCAAACTACGGTTTCAAATTAGGGTTAGGGTTTCAAACTAGGGTTTAACATTAGGGTTAGGGTTTCAAACTAGGGTTTTACATTAGGGTTAGGGTTTCAAACTAGGGTTTTGCATTAGGGTTAGGGTTTCAAACTAGGGTTTCAAATTAGGGTTAGGGTTTCAAACTAGTGTTTTACATTAGGGTTAGGGTTTCAAACTAGGGTTTCAAATTAGGGTTACGGTTGCAAAATAGGGTTTTACATTAGAGTTAGTGTTTCAAACTAGGGTTTCAAATTAGGGTTACGGTTTCAAACTATCGTTTTACATTAGGGTTAGGGATTCAAACTAGGGTTTTACGTTAGGGTTAGGGTTTTAAACTCGGTTTTCAAATTAGGGTTAGGGTTACAAACTAGGGTTTCACATTAGGGTTAGGGCTTCAAACTAGGGTTTTACGTTAGGGTTAGGGTTTCAAACTAGGGTTTAACATTAGGGTTAGGGTTTCAAACAAGGGTTTTACATTAGGGTTAATGCTTCAAACTAGGGTTTTACATTAGGGTTAGGGTTTCAAACTAGGGTTTTACATTAGGGTTAGGGTTACAAACTAGGGTTTTACATTAGGGTTAGGGTTTCAAACTAGGGTTTTGCATTAGGGTTAGGGTTACAAACTAGGGTTTACCATTAGGGTTAGGGTTTCAAACTAGGGTTTTACATTATGGTTAGGGTTTCAAACTAGGGTTTTACATTAGGGTTAATGCTTCAAACTAGGGTTTTACATTAGGGTTAGGGTTTCAAACTAGGGTTTACCATTAGGGTTAGGGTTTCAAACTAGGGTTTTACATTAGGGTTAGGGTTTCAAACTAGGGTTTTACATTAGGGTTAGGGTTACAAACTAGGGTTTTAAATTAGGGTTAGGGATTCAAACTAGGGTTTTACGTTAGGGTTAGTGTTTCAAACTAGGGTTTTATATTAGGGTTAGGTTTTCAAACTACGGTTTCAAATTAGGGTTAGGGTTTCAAAGTAGGGTTTAAGATTAGGGTTAGGGTTTCAAACTAGGGTTTCAAATTAGGGTTAGGGTTACAAACAAGGGGTTTTACATTAGGGCAAGTGTTTCAAACTAGGGTTTTACATTAGGGTTAGGGTTTCAAACTAGGGTTTTACGTTAGGGTTAGGGTTTCAAACTAGGGTTTAACATTAGGGTTAGGGTTTCAAACAAGGGTTTTACATTAGGGTTAATGCTTCAAACTAGGGTTTTACATTAGGGTTAGGGTTTCAAACTAGGGTTTAACATTAGGGTTAGGGTTTCAAACTAGGGTTTTTATATTAGGGTTAGGGTTACAAACTAGGGTTTAACATTAGGGTTAGGGTTTCAAACTAGGGTTTTACATTAGGGTTAGGGTTTCAAACTAGGGTTTTACATTAGGGTTAGGGTTACAAACTAGGGTTTTACATTAGGGTTAGGGTTTCAAACAAGGGTTTTGCATTAGGGTTAGGGTTTCAAACTAGGGTTTCAAATTAGGGTTAGGGTTTAAAACTAGGGTTTCAAATTAGGGTTACGGTTTCAAACTAGGGTTTTACATTAGGGCAAGTGTTTCAAACTAGGGTTTCAAATTAGCGTTACGGTTTCAAACTAGTGTTTTACATTAGGGTTAGTGTTTCAAACTAGGGTTTTACTTTAGGGTTAGGGTTACAAACTAGGGTTTTACATTAGGGTTAGGGTTTCAAACTAGGGTTTTGCATTAGGGTTAGGGATTCAAACTAGGGTTTTACATTAGGGTTAGGGTTTCAAACTAGGGTTTTACGTTAGGGTTAGGGTTTCAAACTAGGGTTTAACATTAGGGTTAGGGTTTCAAACAAGGGTTTTACATTAGGGTTAATGCTTCAAACTAGGGTTTTACATTAGGGTTAGGTTTTCAAACTAGGGTTTTACATTAGGGTTAGGGTTACAAACTAGGGTTTTACATTAGGGTTAGGGTTTCAAACTAGGGTTTTGCATTAGGGTTAGGGTTTCAAACTAGGGTTTCAAATTAGGTTTAGGGTTTCAAACTAGTGTTTTACATTAGGGTTAGGGTTTCAAACTAGGGTTTCAAATTAGGGTTACGGTTTCAAACTAGGGTTTTACATTAGGGTTAGTGTTTCAAACTAGGGTTTCAAATTAGCGTTACGGTTTCAAACTAGTGTTTTACATTAGGGTTAGGGTTTCAAACTAGGGTTTTACATTAGGGTTAGGGTTACAAACTAGGGTTTTACATTAGGGTTAGAGTTTCAAACTAGGGTTTTGCATTAGGGTTAGGGATTCAAACTAGGGTTTTACGTTAGGGTTAGGGTTTCAAACTAGGGTTTTATATTAGGGTTAGGGTTTCAAACTAGGGTTTCAAATTAGGGTTAGGGTTACAAAGAAGGGGTTTTAGATTAGGGTTAGGGTTTCAAACTAGGGTTTAACATTAGGGTTAGGGATTCAAACTAGAGTTTAACATTAGGGTTAGGGTTTCAAACTAGGGTTTTACATTAGTGTTAGGGTTTCAAACTAGGGTTTTACATTAGGGTTAGGGTTACAAAGAAGGGGTTTTAGATTAGGGTTAGGGTTTCAAACTAGGGTTTCAAATTAGGGTTAGGGTTTCAAACTAGTGTTTTACATTAGGGTTAGGGTTTCAAACTAGGGTTTCAAATTAGGGTTACGGTTTCAAACTAGGGTTTTACATTAGGGTTAGGGTTACAAACTAGGGTTTTACATTAGAGTTAGGGTTTCAAACTAGGGTTTTGCATTAGGGTTAGGGATTCAAACTAGGGTTTTACGTTAGGGTTAGGGTTTCAAACTAGGGTTTTATATTAGGGTTAGGTTTTCAAATTACGGTTTCAAATTAGAGTTAGGGTTTCAAACTAGGGTTTAACATTAGGGTTAGGGTTTCAAACTAGGGTTTTACATTAGGGTTAGGGTTTCAAACTAGGGTTTCAAATTAGGGTTACGGTTTCAAAATAGGGTTTTACATTAGAGTTAGTGTTTCAAACTAGGGTTTCAAATTAGGGTTACGGTTTCAAACTATCGTTTTACATTAGGGTTAGGGATTCAAACTAGGGTTTTACGTTAGGGTTAGGGTTTCAAACTCGGTTTTCAAATTAGGGTTAGGGTTACAAACTAGGGTTTTACATTAGGGTTAGGGCTTCAAACTAGGGTTTTACGTTAGGGTTAGGGTTTCAAACTAGGGTTTAACATTAGGGTTAGGGTTTCAAACAAGGGTTTTACATTAGGGTTAATGCTTCAAACTAGGGTTTTACATTAGGGTTAGGGTTTCAAACTAGGGTTTTACATTAGGGTTAGGGTTACAAACTAGGGTTTTACATTAGGGTTAGGGTTTCAAACTAGGGTTTTGCATTAGGGTTAGGGTTACAAACTAGGGTTTACCATTAGGGTTAGGGTTTCAAACTAGGGTTTTACATTATGGTTAGGGTTTCAAACTAGGGTTTTACATTAGGGTTAATGCTTCAAACTAGGGTTTTACATTATGGTTAGGGTTTCAAACTAGGGTTTTACGTTAGGGTTAGGGTTACAAACTAGGGTTTTAAATTAGGGTTAGGGATTCAAACTAGGGTTTTACGTTAGGGTTAGGGTTTCAAACTAGGGTTTTATATTAGGGTTAGGTTTTCAAACTACGGTTTCAAATTAGGGTTAGGGTTTCAAAGTAGGGTTTAACATTAGGGTTAGGGTTTCAAACTAGGGTTTCAAATTAGGGTTAGGGTTACAAACAAGGGGTTTTACATTAGGGTTAGGGTTTCAAACTAGGGTTTAACATTAGGGTTAGGGTTTCAAACTAGGGTTTTTATATTAGGGTTAGGGTTACAAACTAGGGTTTAACATTAGGTTTAGGGTTTCAAACTAGGGTTTTACATTAGGGTTAGGGTTTCAAACTAGGGTTTTACATTAGGGTTAGGGTTACAAACTAGGGTTTTACATTAGGGTTAGGGTTTCAAACAAGGGTTTTGCATTAGGGTTAGGGTTTCAAACTAGGGTTTCAAATTAGGGTTAGGGTTTCAAACAAGGGTTTCAAATTAGGGTAACGGTTTCAAACTAGGGTTTTACATTAGGGCAAGTGTTTCAAACTAGGGTTTCAAATTAGCGTTACGGTTTCAAACTAGTGTTTTACATTAGGGTTAGTGTTTCAAACTAGGGTTTTACATTAGGATTAGGGTTACAAACTAGGGTTTTACATTAGGGTTAGGGTTTCAAACTAGGGTTTTGCATTAGGGTTAGGGATTCAAACTAGGGTTTTACGTTAGGGTTAAGGTTTCAAACTAGGGTTTTATATTTGGGTTAGGTTTTCAAACTACGGTTTCAAATTAGGGTTAGGGTTTCAAACTAGGATTTAACATTAGGATTAGGGTTTCAAACTAGGGTTTTACATTAGGGTTAGGGTTTCAAACTAGGGTTTTGCATTAGGGTTAGGGTTTCAAACTAGGGTTTCAAATTAGGGTTAGGGTTTCAAACTAGTGTTTTACATTAGGGTTAGGGTTTCAAACTAGGGTTTCAAATTAGGGTTACGGTTTCAAAATAGGGTTTTACATTAGAGTTAGTGTTTAAAACTAGGGTTTCAAATTAGGGTTACGGTTTCAAACTTTGGTTTTACATTAGGGTTAGGGATTCAAACTAGGTTTTTACGTTAGGGCTAGGGTTTCAAACTCGGTTTTCAAATTAGGGTTAGGGTTACAAACTAGGGTTTTACATTAGGGTTAGGGTTTCAAACTAGGGTTTTACGTTAGGGTTAGGGTTTCAAACTAGCGTTTAACATTAGGGTTAGGGTTTCAAACAAGGGTTTTACATTAGGGTTAATGCTTCAAACTAGGGTTTTACATTAGGGTTAGGGTTTCAAACTAGGGTTTTACATTAGGGTTAGGGTTACAAACTAGGGTTTTACATTAGGGTTAGGGTTTCAAAATAGGGTTTTACATTAGAGTTAGTGTTTCAAACTAGGGTTTCAAATTAGGGTTACGGTTTCAAACTATCGTTTTACATTAGGGTTAGGGATTCAAACTAGGGTTTTACGTTAGGGTTAGGGTTTCAAACTCGGTTTTCAAATTAGGGTTAGGGTTACAAACTAGGGTTTTACATTAGGGTTAGGGCTTCAAACTAGGGTTTTACGTTAAGGTTAGGGTTTCAAACTAGGGTTTAACATTAGGGTTAGGGTTTCAAACAAGGGTTTTACATTAGGGTTAATGCTTCAAACTAGGGTTTTACATTAGGGTTAGGGTTTCAAACTAGGGTTTTACATTAGGGTTAGGGTTACAAACTAGGGTTTTACATTAGGGTTAGGGTTTCAAACTAGGGTTTTGCATTAGGGTTAGGGTTACAAACTAGGGTTTACCATTAGGGTTAGGGTTTCAAACTAGGGTTTTACATTATGGTTAGGGTTTCAAACTAGGGTTTTACATTAGGGTTAATGCTTCAAACTAGGGTTTTACATTATGGTTAGGGTTTCAAACTAGGGTTTTACGTTAGGGTAGGGTTACAAACTAGGGTTTTAAATTAGGGTTAGGGATTCAAACTAGGGTTTTACGTTAGGGTTAGGGTTTCAAACTAGGGTTTTATATTAGGGTTAGGTTTTCAAACTACGGTTTCAAATTAGGGTTAGGGTTTCAAAGTAGGGTTTACCATTAGGGTTAGGGTTTCAAACTAGGGTTTCAAATTAGGGTTAGGGTTACAAACAAGGGGTTTTACATTAGGGTTAGGGTTTCAAACTAGGGTTTAACATTAGGGTTAGGGTTTCAAACTAGGGTTTTTATATTAGGGTTAGGGTTACAAACTAGGGTTTAATATTAGGTTTAGGGTTTCAAACTAGGGTTTTACATTAGGGTTAGGGTTTCAAACTAGGGTTTTACATTAGGGTTAGGGTTACAAACTAGGGTTTTACATTAGGGTTAGGGTTTCAAACAAGGGTTTTGCATTAGGGTTAGGGTTTCAAACTAGGGTTTCAAATTAGGGTTAGGGTTTCAAACTAGGGTTTCAAATTAGGGTTACGGTTTCAAACTAGGGTTTTACATTAGGGCAAGTGTTTCAAACTAGGGTTTCAAATTAGCGTTACGGTTTCAAACTAGTGTTTTACATTAGGGTTAGTGTTTCAAAGTAGGGTTTTACATTAGGGTTAGAGTTACAAACTAGGGTTTTACATTAGGGTTAGGGTTTCAAACTAGGGTTTTGCATTAGGGTTAGGGATTCAAACTAGGGTTTTACGTTAGGGTTAAGGTTTCAAACTAGGGTTTTATATTAGGGTTAGGTTTTCAAACTACGGTTTCAAATTAGGGTTAGGGTTTCAAACTAGGATTTAACATTAGGATTAGGGTTTCAAACTAGGGTTTTACATTAGGGTTAGGGTTTCAAACTAGGGTTTCAAATTAGGGTTAGGGTTACAATCTAGGGTTTTGCATTAGGGTTAGGGATTCAAACTAGGGTTTTACGTTAGGGTTAGGGTTTCAAACTAAGGTTTTATATTAGGGTTAGGTTTTCAAACTACGGTTTCAAATTAGGGTTAGGGTTTCAAACTAGGGTTTAACATTAGGGTTAGGGTTTCAAACTAGGGTTTTACATTAGGGTTAGGGTTTCAAACTAGGGTTTTGCATTAGGGTTAGGGTTTCAAACTAGGGTTTCAAATTAGGGTTAGGGTTTCAAACTAGTGTTTTACATTAGGGTTAGGGTTTCAAACTAGGGTTTCAAATTAGGGTTACGGTTGCAAAATAGGGTTTTACATTAGAGTTAGTGTTTCAAACTAGGGTTTCAAATTAGGGTTACGGTTTCAAACTATCGTTTTACATTAGGGTTAGGGATTCAAACTAGGGTTTTACGTTAGGGTTAGGGTTTTAAACTCGGTTTTCAAATTAGGGTTAGGGTTACAAACTAGGGTTTCACATTAGGGTTAGGGCTTCAAACTAGGGTTTTACGTTAGGGTTAGGGTTTCAAACTAGGGTTTAACATTAGGGTTAGGGTTTCAAACAAGGGTTTTACATTAGGGTTAATGCTTCAAACTAGGGTTTTACATTAGGGTTAGGGTTTCAAACTAGGGTTTTACATTAGGGTTAGGGTTACAAACTAGGGTTTTACATTAGGGTTAGGGTTTCAAACTAGGGTTTTGCATTAGGGTTAGGGTTACAAACTAGGGTTTACCATTAGGGTTAGGGTTTCAAACTAGGGTTTTACATTATGGTTAGGGTTTCAAACTAGGGTTTTACATTAGGGTTAATGCTTCAAACTAGGGTTTTACATTAGGGTTAGGGTTTCAAACTAGGGTTTACCATTAGGGTTAGGGTTTCAAACTAGGGTTTTACATTATGGTTAGGGTTTCAAACTAGGGTTTTACATTAGGGTTAGGGTTACAAACTAGGGTTTTAAATTAGGGTTAGGGATTCAAACTAGGGTTTTACGTTAGGGTTAGTGTTTCAAACTAGGGTTTTATATTAGGGTTAGGTTTTCAAACTACGGTTTCAAATTAGGGTTAGGGTTTCAAAGTAGGGTTTAACATTAGGGTTAGGGTTTCAAACTAGGGTTTCAAATTAGGGTTAGGGTTACAAACAAGGGGTTTTACATTAGGGCAAGTGTTTCAAACTAGGGTTTTACATTAGGGTTAGGGTTTCAAACTAGGGTTTTACGTTAGGGTTAGGGTTTCAAACTAGGGTTTAACATTAGGGTTAGGGTTTCAAACAAGGGTTTTACATTAGGGTTAATGCTTCAAACTAGGGTTTTACATTAGGGTTAGGGTTTCAAACTAGGGTTTAACATTAGGGTTAGGGTTTCAAACTAGGGTTTTTATATTAGGGTTAGGGTTACAAACTAGGGTTTAACATTAGGGTTAGGGTTTCAAACTAGGGTTTTACATTAGGGTTAGGGTTTCAAACTAGGGTTTTACATTAGGGTTAGGGTTACAAACTAGGGTTTTACATTAGGGTTAGGGTTTCAAACAAGGGTTTTGCATTAGGGTTAGGGTTTCAAACTAGGGTTTCAAATTAGGGTTAGGGTTTAAAACTAGGGTTTCAAATTAGGGTTACGGTTTCAAACTAGGGTTTTACATTAGGGCAAGTGTTTCAAACTAGGGTTTCAAATTAGCGTTACGGTTTCAAACTAGTGTTTTACATTAGGGTTAGTGTTTCAAACTAGGGTTTTACTTTAGGGTTAGGGTTACAAACTAGGGTTTTACATTAGGGTTAGGGTTTCAAACTAGGGTTTTGCATTAGGGTTAGGGATTCAAACTAGGGTTTTACATTAGGGTTAGGGTTTCAAACTAGGGTTTTACGTTAGGGTTAGGGTTTCAAACTAGGGTTTAACATTAGGGTTAGGGTTTCAAACAAGGGTTTTACATTAGGGTTAATGCTTCAAACTAGGGTTTTACATTAGGGTTAGGGTTTCAAACTAGGGTTTTACATTAGGGTTAGGGTTACAAACTAGGGTTTTACATTAGGGTTAGGGTTTCAAACTAGGGTTTTGCATTAGGGTTAGGGTTTCAAACTAGGGTTTCAAATTAGGTTTAGGGTTTCAAACTAGTGTTTTACATTAGGGTTAGGGTTTCAAACTAGGGTTTCAAATTAGGGTTACGGTTTCAAACTAGGGTTTTACATTAGGGTTAGTGTTTCAAACTAGGGTTTCAAATTAGCGTTACGGTTTCAAACTAGTGTTTTACATTAGGGTTAGGGTTTCAAACTAGGGTTTTACATTAGGGTTAGGGTTACAAACTAGGGTTTTACATTAGGGTTAGAGTTTCAAACTAGGGTTTTGCATTAGGGTTAGGGATTCAAACTAGGGTTTTACGTTAGGGTTAGGGTTTCAAACTAGGGTTTTATATTAGGGTTAGGGTTTCAAACTAGGGTTTCAAATAAGGGTTAGGGTTACAAAGAAGGGGTTTTAGATTAGGGTTAGGGTTTCAAACTAGGGTTTAACATTAGGGTTAGGGATTCAAACTAGAGTTTAACATTAGGGTTAGGGTTTCAAACTAGGGTTTTACATTAGTGTTAGGGTTTCAAACTAGGGTTTTACATTAGGGTTAGGGTTACAAAGAAGGGGTTTTAGATTAGGGTTAGGGTTTCAAACTAGGGTTTCAAATTAGGGTTAGGGTTTCAAACTAGTGTTTTACATTAGGGTTAGGGTTTCAAACTAGGGTTTCAAATTAGGGTTACGGTTTCAAACTAGGGTTTTACATTAGGGTTAGTGTTTCAAACTAGGGTTTCAAATTAGGGTTACGGTTTCAAACTAGGGTTTTACATTAGGGTTAGGGATTCAAACTAGGGTTTTACATTAGGGTTAGGGTTACAATCTAGGGTTTTACATTAGGGTTAGGGTTTCAAACTAGGGTTTTGCATTAGGGTTAGGGATTCAAACTAGGGTTTTACGTTAGGGTTAGGGTTTCAAACTAGGGTTTTATATTAGGGTTAGGTTTTCAAACTACGGTTTCAAATTAGGGTTAGGGTTTCAAACTAGGGTTTAACATTAGGGTTAGGGTTGCAAACTAGGGTTTTACATTAGGGTTAGGGTTTCAAACTAGGGTTTTGCATTAGGGTTAGGGTTTCAAACTAGGGTTTCAAATTAGTGTTAGGGTTTCAAACTAGTGTTTTACATTAGGGTTAGGGTTTCAAACTAGGGTTTCAAATTAGGGTTATGTTTCAAACTAGTGTTTAAAATTAGGGTTAGGGTTTCAAACTAGGGTTTTTATATTAGGGTTAGGGTTACAAACTAGGGTTTAACATTAGGGTTAGGGTTTCAAACTAGGGTTTTACATTAGGGTTAGGGTTTCAAACTAGGGTTTTACATTAGGGTTAGGGTTACAAACTAGGGTTTTACATTAGGGTTAGGGTTTCAAACAAGGGTTTTGCATTAGGGTTAGGGTTTCAAACTAGGGTTTCAAATTAGGGTTAGGGTTTCAAACTAGGGTTTCAAATTAGCGTTACGGTTTCAAACTAGTGTTTTACATTAGGGTTAGTGTTTCAAACTAGGGTTTTACATTAGGGTTAGGGTTACAAACTAGGGTTTTACATTAGAGTTAGGGTTTCAAACTAGGGTTTTGCATTAGGGTTAGGGTTTCAAACTAGGGTTTTACGTTAGGGTTAGGGTTTCAAACTAGGGTTTTGCATTAGGGTTAGGGTTTCAAACTAGGGTTTCAAATTAGGGTTAGGGTTTCAAACTAGTGTTTTACATTAGGGTTAGGGTTTCAAACTAGGGTTTTACATTAGGGTTAATGCTTCAAACTAGGGTTTTACATTAGGGTTAGGGTTTCAAACTAGGGTTTACCATTAGGGTTAGGGTTTCAAACTAGGGTTTTACATTATGGTTAGGTTTTCAAACTACGGTTTCAAATTAGGGTTAGGGTTTCAAACTAGGGTTTAACATTAGGGTTAGGGTTTCAAACTAGGGTTTTACATTAGGGTTAGGGTTCAAAACTAGGGTTTTGCATTAGGGTTAGGGTTTCAAACTAGGGTTTCAAATTAGGGTTAGGGTTTCAAACTAGTGTTTTACATTAGGGTTAGGGTTTCAAACTAGGGTTTCAAATTAGGGTTACGGTTGCAAAATAGGGTTTTACATTAGAGTTAGTGTTTCAAACTAGGGTTTCAAATTAGGGTTACGGTTTCAAACAATCGTTTTACATTAGGGTTAGGGATTCAAACTAGGGTTTTACGTTAGGGTTAGGGTTTCAAACTCGGTTTTCAAATTAGGGTTAGGGTTACAAACTAGGGTTTTTACATTAGGGTTAGGGCTTCAAACTAGGGTTTTACGTTAGGGTTAGGGTTTCAAACTAGGGTTTAACATTAGGGTTAGGGTTTCAAACAAGGGTTTTACATTAGGGTTAATGCTTCAAACTAGGGTTTTACATTAGGGTTAGGGTTTCAAACTAGGGTTTTACATTAGGGTTAGGGTTACAAACTAGGGTTTTACATTAGGGTTAGGGTTTCAAACTAGGGTTTTGCATTAGGGTTAGGGTTACAAACTAGGGTTTACCATTAGGGTTAGGGTTTCAAACTAGGGTTTTACATTATGGTTAGGGTTTCAAACTAGGGTTTTACATTAGTGTTAGGGTTACAAACTAGGGTTTTAAATTAGGGTTAGGGATTCAAACTAGGGTTTTACGTTAGGGTTAGGGTTTCAAACTAGGGTTTTATATTAGGGTTAGGTTTTCAAACTACGGTTTCAAATTAGGGTTAGGGTTTCAAAGTAGGGTTTAACATTAGGGTTAGGGTTTCAAACTAGGGTTTCAAATTAGGGTTAGGGTTACAAACAAGGGGTTTTACGTTAGGGCTAGGGTTTCAAACTCGGTTTTTAAATTAGGGTTAGGGTTACAAACTAGGGTTTTACATTAGGGTTAGGGTTTCAAACTAGGGTTTTACGTTAGGGTTAGGGTTTCAAACTAGGGTTTAACATTAGGGTTAGGGTTTCAAACAAGGGTTTTACATTAGGGTTAATGCTTCAAACTAGGGTTTTACATTAGCGTTAGGGTTTCAAACTAGGGTTTTACATTAGGGTTAGGGTTACAAACTAGGGTTTTACATTAGGGTTAGGGTTTCAAACTAGGGTTTTGCATTAGGGTTAGGGTTTCAAACTAGGGTTTCAAATTAGGGTTAGGGTTTCAAACTAGTGTTTTACATTAGGGTTAGGGTTTCAAACTAGGGTTTCAAATTAGGGTTACGGTTTCAAACTAGGGTTTTACATTAGGGTTAGTGTTTCAAACTAGGGTTTCAAATTAGCGTTACGGTTTCAAACTAGTGTTTTACATTAGGGTTAGGGTTTCAAACTAGGGTTTTACATTAGGGTTAGGGTTACAAACTAGGGTTTTACATTAGGGTTAGAGTTTCAAACTAGGGTTTTGCATTAGGGTTAGGGATTCAAACTAGGGTTTTACGTTAGGGTTAGGGTTTCAAACTAGGGTTTTATATTAGGGTTAGATTTTCAAACTAGGGTTTCAAATTAGGGTTAGGGTTTCAAACTAGGGTTTAACATTAGGGTTAGGGTTTCAAACTAGGGTTTCAAATTAGGGTTAGGGTTACAAACAAGGGGTTTTAGATTAGGGTTAGGGTTTCAAACTAGGGTTTAACATTAGGGTTAGGGATTCAAACTAGAGTTTAACATTAGGGTTAGGGTTTCAAACTAGGGTTTTGCATTAGGGTTAGGGTTTCAAACTAGGGTTTCAAATTAGGGTTAGGGTTTCAAACTAGTGTTTTACATTAGGGTTAGGGTTAGGGTTTCAAACTAGGGTTTCAAATTAGGGTTATGTTTCAAACTAGGGTTTAAAATTAGGGTTAGGGTTTCAAACTAGGGTTTTTATATTAGGGTTAGGGTTACAAACTAGGGTTTAACATTAGGGTTAGGGTTTCAAACTAGGGTTTTACATTAGGGTTAGGGTTTCAAACTAGGGTTTTACATTAGGGTTAGGGTTACAAACTAGGGTTTTACATTAGGGTTAGGGTTTCAAACTAGGGTTTTTATATTAGGGTTAGGGTTACAAACTAGGGTTTAACATTAGGGTTAGGGTTTCAAACTAGGGTTTTACATTAGGGTTAGGGTTTCAAACTAGGGTTTTACATTAGGGTTAGGGTTACAAACTAGGGTTTTACATTAGGGTTAGGGTTTCAAACAAGGGTTTTGCATTAGGGTTAGGGTTTCAAACTAGGGTTTCAAATTAGGGTTAGGGTTTAAAACTAGGGTTTCAAATTAGGGTTACGGTTTCAAACTAGGGTTTTACATTAGGGCAAGTGTTTCAAACTAGGGTTTCAAATTAGCGTTACGGTTTCAAACTAGTGTTTTACATTAGGGTTAGTGTTTCAAACTAGGGTTTTACTTTAGGGTTAGGGTTACAAACTAGGGTTTTACATTAGGGTTAGGGTTTCAAACTAGGGTTTTGCATTAGGGTTAGGGATTCAAACTAGGGTTTTACATTAGGGTTAGGGTTTCAAACTAGGGTTTTACGTTAGGGTTAGGGTTTCAAACTAGGGTTTAACATTAGGGTTAGGGTTTCAAACAAGGGTTTTACATTAGGGTTAATGCTTCAAACTAGGGTTTTACATTAGGGTTAGGGTTTCAAACTAGGGTTTTACATTAGGGTTAGGGTTACAAACTAGGGTTTTACATTAGGGTTAGGGTTTCAAACTAGGGTTTTGCATTAGGGTTAGGGTTTCAAACTAGGGTTTCAAATTAGGTTTAGGGTTTCAAACTAGTGTTTTACATTAGGGTTAGGGTTTCAAACTAGGGTTTCAAATTAGGGTTACGGTTTCAAACTAGGGTTTTACATTAGGGTTAGTGTTTCAAACTAGGGTTTCAAATTAGCGTTACGGTTTCAAACTAGTGTTTTACATTAGGGTTAGGGTTTCAAACTAGGGTTTTACATTAGGGTTAGGGTTACAAACTAGGGTTTTACATTAGGGTTAGAGTTTCAAACTAGGGTTTTGCATTAGGGTTAGGGATTCAAACTAGGGTTTTACGTTAGGGTTAGGGTTTCAAACTAGGGTTTTATATTAGGGTTAGGGTTTCAAACTAGGGTTTCAAATTAGGGTTAGGGTTACAAAGAAGGGGTTTTAGATTAGGGTTAGGGTTTCAAACTAGGGTTTAACATTAGGGTTAGGGATTCAAACTAGAGTTTAACATTAGGGTTAGGGTTTCAAACTAGGGTTTTACATTAGTGTTAGGGTTTCAAACTAGGGTTTTACATTAGGGTTAGGGTTACAAAGAAGGGGTTTTAGATTAGGGTTAGGGTTTCAAACTAGGGTTTCAAATTAGGGTTAGGGTTTCAAACTAGTGTTTTACATTAGGGTTAGGGTTTCAAACTAGGGTTTCAAATTAGGGTTACGGTTTCAAACTTGGGTTTTACATTAGGGTTAGTGTTTCAAACTAGGGTTTCAAATTAGGGTTACGGTTTCAAACTAGGGTTTTACATTAGGGTTAGGGATTCAAACTAGGGTTTTACATTAGGGTTAGGGTTACAATCTAGGGTTTTACATTAGGGTTAGGGTTTCAAACTAGGGTTTTGCATTAGGGTTAGGGATTCAAACTAGGGTTTTACGTTAGGGTTAGGGTTTCAAACTAGGGTTTTATATTAGGGTTAGGTTTTCAAACTACGGTTTCAAATTAGGGTTAGGGTTTCAAACTAGGGTTTAACATTAGGGTTAGGGTTGCAAACTAGGGTTTTACATTAGGGTTAGGGTTTCAAACTAGGGTTTTGCATTAGGGTTAGGGTTTCAAACTAGGGTTTCAAATTAGTGTTAGGGTTTCAAACTAGTGTTTTACATTAGGGTTAGGGTTTCAAACTAGGGTTTCAAATTAGGGTTATGTTTCAAACTAGTGTTTAAAATTAGGGTTAGGGTTTCAAACTAGGGTTTTTATATTAGGGTTAGGGTTACAAACTAGGGTTTAACATTAGGGTTAGGGTTTCAAACTAGGGTTTTACATTAGGGTTAGGGTTTCAAACTAGGGTTTTACATTAGGGTTAGGGTTACAAACTAGGGTTTTACATTAGGGTTAGGGTTTCAAACAAGGGTTTTGCATTAGGGTTAGGGTTTCAAACTAGGGTTTCAAATTAGGGTTAGGGTTTCAAACTAGGGTTTCAAATTAGCGTTACGGTTTCAAACTAGTGTTTTACATTAGGGTTAGTGTTTCAAACTAGGGTTTTACATTAGGGTTAGGGTTACAAACTAGGGTTTTACATTAGAGTTAGGGTTTCAAACTAGGGTTTTGCATTAGGGTTAGGGTTTCAAACTAGGGTTTTACGTTAGGGTTAGGGTTTCAAACTAGGGTTTTGCATTAGGGTTAGGGTTTCAAACTAGGGTTTCAAATTAGGGTTAGGGTTTCAAACTAGTGTTTTACATTAGGGTTAGGGTTTCAAACTAGGGTTTTACATTAGGGTTAATGCTTCAAACTAGGGTTTTACATTAGGGTTAGGGTTTCAAACTAGGGTTTACCATTAGGGTTAGGGTTTCAAACTAGGGTTTTACATTATGGTTAGGTTTTCAAACTACGGTTTCAAATTAGGGTTAGGGTTTCAAACTAGGGTTTAACATTAGGGTTAGGGTTTCAAACTAGGGTTTTACATTAGGGTTAGGGTTTCAAACTAGGGTTTTGCATTAGGGTTAGGGTTTCAAACTAGGGTTTCAAATTAGGGTTAGGGTTTCAAACTAGTGTTTTACATTAGGGTTAGGGTTTCAAACTAGGGTTTCAAATTAGGGTTACGGTTGCAAAATAGGGTTTTACATTAGAGTTAGTGTTTCAAACTAGGGTTTCAAATTAGGGTTACGGTTTCAAACAATCGTTTTACATTAGGGTTAGGGATTCAAACTAGGGTTTTACGTTAGGGTTAGGGTTTCAAACTCGGTTTTCAAATTAGGGTTAGGGTTACAAACTAGGGTTTTTACATTAGGGTTAGGGCTTCAAACTAGGGTTTTACGTTAGGGTTAGGGTTTCAAACTAGGGTTTAACATTAGGGTTAGGGTTTCAAACAAGGGTTTTACATTAGGGTTAATGCTTCAAACTAGGGTTTTACATTAGGGTTAGGGTTTCAAACTAGGGTTTTACATTAGGGTTAGGGTTACAAACTAGGGTTTTACATTAGGGTTAGGGTTTCAAACTAGGGTTTTGCATTAGGGTTAGGGTTACAAACTAGGGTTTACCATTAGGGTTAGGGTTTCAAACTAGGGTTTTACATTATGGTTAGGGTTTCAAACTAGGGTTTTACATTAGGGTTAGGGTTACAAACTAGGGTTTTAAATTAGGGTTAGGGATTCAAACTAGGGTTTTACGTTAGGGTTAGGGTTTCAAACTAGGGTTTTATATTAGGGTTAGGTTTTCAAACTACGGTTTCAAATTAGGGTTAGGGTTTCAAAGTAGGGTTTAACATTAGGGTTAGGGTTTCAAACTAGGGTTTCAAATTAGGGTTAGGGTTACAAACAAGGGGTTTTACGTTAGGGCTAGGGTTTCAAACTCGGTTTTTAAATTAGGGTTAGGGTTACAAACTAGGGTTTTACATTAGGGTTAGGGTTTCAAACTAGGGTTTTACGTTAGGGTTAGGGTTTCAAACTAGGGTTTAACATTAGGGTTAGGGTTTCAAACAAGGGTTTTACATTAGGGTTAATGCTTCAAACTAGGGTTTTACATTAGCGTTAGGGTTTCAAACTAGGGTTTTACATTAGGGTTAGGGTTACAAACTAGGGTTTTACATTAGGGTTAGGGTTTCAAACTAGGGTTTTGCATTAGGGTTAGGGTTTCAAACTAGGGTTTCAAATTAGGGTTAGGGTTTCAAACTAGTGTTTTACATTAGGGTTAGGGTTTCAAACTAGGGTTTCAAATTAGGGTTACAGTTTCAAACTAGGGTTTTACATTAGGGTTAGTGTTTCAAACTAGGGTTTCAAATTAGCGTTACGGTTTCAAACTAGTGTTTTACATTAGGGTTAGGGTTTCAAACTAGGGTTTTACATTAGGGTTAGGGTTACAAACTAGGGTTTTACATTAGGGTTAGAGTTTCAAACTAGGGTTTTGCATTAGGGTTAGGGATTCAAACTAGGGTTTTACGTTAGGGTTAGGGTTTCAAACTAGGGTTTTATATTAGGGTTAGATTTTCAAACTAGGGTTTCAAATTAGGGTTAGGGTTTCAAACTAGGGTTTAACATTAGGGTTAGGGTTTCAAACTAGGGTTTCAAATTAGGGTTAGGGTTACAAACAAGGGGTTTTAGATTAGGGTTAGGGTTTCAAACTAGGGTTTAACATTAGGGTTAGGGATTCAAACTAGAGTTTAACATTAGGGTTAGGGTTTCAAACTAGGGTTTTGCATTAGGGTTAGGGTTTCAAACTAGGGTTTCAAATTAGGGTTAGGGTTTCAAACTAGTGTTTTACATTAGGGTTAGGGTTAGGGTTTCAAACTAGGGTTTCAAATTAGGGTTATGTTTCAAACTAGGGTTTAAAATTAGGGTTAGGGTTTCAAACTAGGGTTTTTATATTAGGGTTAGGGTTACAAACTAGGGTTTAACATTAGGGTTAGGGTTTCAAACTAGGGTTTTACATTAGGGTTAGGGTTTCAAACTAGGGTTTTACATTAGGGTTAGGGTTACAAACTAGGGTTTTACATTAGGGTTAGGGTTTCAAACAAGGGTTTTGCATTAGGGTTAGGGTTTCAAACTAGGGTTTCAAATTAGGGTTAGGGTTTCAAACTAGGGTTTCAAATTAGGGTTAAGGTTTCAAACTAGGGTTTTACATTAGGGTAAGTGTTTCAAACTAGGGTTTCAAATTAGCGTTACGGTTTCAAACTAGTGTTTTACATTAGGGTTAGTGTTTCAAACTAGGGTTTTACATTAGGGTTAGGGTTACAAACTAGGGTTTTACATTAGAGTTAGGGTTTCAATCTAGGGTTTTGCATTAGGGTTAGGGATTCAAACTAGGGTTTTACGTTAGGGTTAGGGTTTCAAACTAAGGTTTTATATTAGGGTTAGGTTTTCAAACTACGGTTTCAAATTAGGGTTAGGGTTTTAAACTAGGGTTTAACATTAGGGTTAGGGTTTCAAATTAGGGTTTTACATTAGGGTTAGGGTTTCAAACTAGGGTTTTGCATTAGGGTTAGGGTTTCAAACTAGGGTTTCAAATTAGGGTTAGGGTTTCAAACTAGTGTTTTACATTAGGGTTAGGGTTTCAAACTAGGGTTTCAAATTAGGGTTACGGTTGCAAAATAGGGTTTTACATTAGAGTTAGTGTTTCAAACTAGGGTTTCAAATTAGGGTTACGGTTTCAAACAATCGTTTTACATTAGGGTTAGGGATTCAAACTAGGGTTTTACGTTAGGGTTAGGGTTTCAAACTCGGTTTTCAAATTAGGGTTAGGGTTACAAACTAGGGTTTTACATTAGGGTTAGGGCTTCAAACTAGGGTTTTACGTTAGGGTTAGGGTTTCAAACTAGGGTTTAACATTAGGGTTAGGGTTTCAAACAAGGGTTTTACATTAGGGTTAATGCTTCAAACTAGGGTTTTACATTAGCGTTAGGGTTTCAAACTAGGGTTTTACTTTAGGGTTAGGGTTACAAACTAGGGTTTTACATTAGGGTTAGGGTTTCAAACTAGGGTTTTGCATTAGGGTTAGGGTTTCAAACTAGGGTTTCAAATTAGGGTTAGGGTTTCAAACTAGTGTTTTACATTAGGGTTAGGGTTTCAAACTAGGGTTTCAAATTAGGGTTACGGTTTCAAACTAGGGTTTTACATTAGGGTTAGTGTTTCAAACTAGGGTTTCAAATTAGCGTTACGGTTTGAAACTAGTGTTTTACATTAGGGTTAGGGTTACAAACTAGGGTTTTACATTAGGGTTAGAGTTTCAAACTAGGGTTTTGCATTAGGGTTAGGGATTCAAACTAGGGTTTTACGTTAGGGTTAGGGTTTCAAACTAGGGTTTTATATTAGGGTTAGATTTTCAAACTAGGGTTTCAAATTAGGGTTAGGGTTTCAAACTAGGGTTTAACATTAGGGTTAGGGTTTCAAACTAGGGTTTCAAATTAGGGTTAGGGTTACAAACAAGGGGTTTTAGATTAGGGTTAGGGTTTCAAACTAGGGTTTAACATTAGGGTTAGGGATTCAAACTAGAGTTTAACATTAGGGTTAGGGTTTCAAACTAGGGTTTCAAATTAGGGTTAGGGTTTCAAACTAGTGTTTTACATTAGGGTTAGGGTTAGGGTTTCAAACTAGGGTTTCAAATTAGGGTTAGGGTTTCAAACTAGTGTTTTACATTAGGGTTAGGGTTTCAAACTAGGGTTTCAAATTAGGGTTACGGTTTCAAACTAGGGTTTTACATTAGGGTTAGTGTTTCAAACTAGGGTTTCAAATTAGGGTTACGGTTTCAAACTAGGGTTTTACATTAGGGTTAGGGATTCAAACTAGGGTTTTACATTAGGGTTAGGGTTACAATCTAGGGTTTTACATTAGGGTTAGGGTTTCAAACTAGGGTTTTGCATTAGGGTTAGGGTTTCAAACTAGGGTTTTGCATTAGGGTTAGGGATTCAAACTAGGGTTTTACGTTAGGGTTAGGGTTTCAAACTAGGGTTTTATATTAGGGTTAGGTTTTCAAACTACGGTTTCAAATTAGGGTTAGGGTTTCAAACTAGGGTTTAACATTAGGGTTAGGGTTGCAAACTAGGGTTTTACATTAGGGTTAGGGTTTCAAACTAGGGTTTTGCATTAGGGTTAGGGTTTCAAACTAGGGTTTCAAATTAGTGTTAGGGTTTCAAACTAGTGTTTTGCATTAGGGTTAGGGTTTCAAACTAGGGTTTCAAATTAGTGTTAGGGTTTCAAACTAGTGTTTTACATTAGGGTTAGGGTTTCAAACTAGGGTTTCAAATTAGGGTTATGTTTCAAACTAGTGTTTAAAATTAGGGTTAGGGTTTCAAACTAGGGTTTTTATATTAGGGTTAGGGTTACAAACTAGGGTTTAACATTAGGGTTAGGGTTTCAAACTAGGGTTTTACATTAGGGTTAGGGTTTCAAACTAGGGTTTTACATTAGGGTTAGGGTTACAAACTAGGGTTTTACATTACGGTTAGGGTTTCAAACAAGGGTTTTGCATTAGGGTTAGGGTTTCAAACTAGGGTTTCAAATTAGGGTTAGGGTTTCAAACTAGGGTTTCAAATTAGGGTTACGGTTTCAAACTAGGGTTTTACATTAGGGTAAGTGTTTCAAACTAGGGTTTCAAATTAGCGTTACGGTTTCAAACTAGTGTTTTACATTAGGGTTAGTGTTTCAAACTAGGGTTTTACATTAGGGTTAGGGTTACAAACTAGGGTTTTACATTAGAGTTAGGGTTTCAAACTAGGGTTTTGCATTAGGGTTAGGGATTCAAACTAGGGTTTTACGTTAGGGTTAGGGTTTCAAACTAGGGTTTTATATTAGGGTTAGGTTTTCAAACTACGGTTTCAAATTAGAGTTAGGGTTTCAAACTAGGGTTTAACATTAGGGTTAGGGTTTCAAACTAGGGTTTTACATTAGGGTTAGGGTTTCAAACTAGGGTTTTGCATTAGGGTTAGGGTTTCAAACTAGGGTTTCAAATTAGGGTTAGGGTTTCAAACTAGTGTTTTACATTAGGGTTAGGGTTTCAAACTAGGGTTTCAAATTAGGGTTACGGTTTCAAAATAGGGTTTTACATTAGAGTTAGTGTTTCAAACTAGGGTTTCAAATTAGGGTTACGGTTTCAAACTATCGTTTTACATTAGGGTTAGGGATTCAAACTAGGGTTTTACGTTAGGGTTAGGGTTTCAAACTCGGTTTTCAAATTAGGGTTAGGGTTACAAACTAGGGTTTTACATTAGGGTTAGGGCTTCAAACTAGGGTTTTACGTTAGGGTTAGGGTTTCAAACTAGGGTTTAACATTAGGGTTAGGGTTTCAAACAAGGGTTTTACATTAGGGTTAATGCTTCAAACTAGGGTTTTACATTAGGGTTAGGGTTTCAAACTAGGGTTTTACATTAGGGTTAGGGTTACAAACTAGGGTTTTACATTAGGGTTAGGGTTTCAAACTAGGGTTTTGCATTAGGGTTAGGGTTACAAACTAGGGTTTCCCATTAGGGTTAGGGTTTCAAACTAGGGTTTCAAATTAGGGTTAGGGTTACAAACAAGGGGTTTTACATTAGGGTTAGGGTTTCAAACTAGGGTTTAACATTAGGGTTAGGGTTTCAAACTAGGGTTTTTATATTAGGGTTAGGGTTACAAACTAGGGTTTAACATTAGGTTTAGGGTTTCAAACTAGGGTTTTACATTAGGGTTAGGGTTTCAAACTAGGGTTTTACATTAGGGTTAGGGTTACAAACTAGGGTTTTACATTAGGGTTAGGGTTTCAAACAAGGGTTTTGCATTAGGGTTAGGGTTTCAAACTAGGGTTTCAAATTAGGGTTAGGGTTTCAAACTAGGGTTTCAAATTAGGGTTACGGTTTCAAACTAGGGTTTTACATTAGGGCAAGTGTTTCAAACTAGGGTTTCAAATTAGCGTTACGGTTTCAAACTAGTGTTTTACATTAGGGTTAGTGTTTCAAAGTAGGGTTTTACATTAGGGTTAGAGTTACAAACTAGGGTTTTACATTAGGGTTAGGGTTTCAAACTAGGATTTAACATTAGGATTAGGGTTTCAAACTAGGGTTTTACATTAGGGTTAGGGTTTCAAACTAGGGTTTTGCATTAGGGTTAGGGTTTCAAACTAGGGTTTCAAATTAGGGTTAGGGTTACAAACTAGCGTTTTACATTAGAGTTAGGGTTTCAATCTAGGGTTAGGGTTTCAAACTAGGGTTTTACATTATGGTTAGGGTTTCAAACTAGGGTTTTACATTAGAGTTAGGGTTTCAAACTAGGGTTTTGCATTAGGGTTAGGGATTCAAACTAGGGTTTTACGTTAGGGTTAGGGTTTCAAACTAGGGTTTTATATTAGGGTTAGGTTTTCAAACTACGGTTTCAAATTAGAGTTAGGGTTTCAAACTAGGGTTTAACATTAGGGTTAGGGTTTCAAACTAGGGTTTTACATTAGGGTTAGGGTTTCAAACTAGGGTTTTGCATTAGGGTTAGGGTTTCAAACTAGGGTTTCAAATTAGGGTTAGGGTTTCAAACTAGTGTTTTACATTAGGGTTAGGGTTTCAAACTAGGGTTTCAAATTAGGGTTACGGTTTCAAAATAGGGTTTTACATTAGAGTTAGTGTTTCAAACTAGGGTTTCAAATTAGGGTTACGGTTTCAAACTATCGTTTTACATTAGGGTTAGGGATTCAAACTAGGGTTTTACGTTAGGGTTAGGGTTTCAAACTCGGTTTTCAAATTAGGGTTAGGGTTACAAACTAGGGTTTTACATTAGGGTTAGGGCTTCAAACTAGGGTTTTACGTTAGGGTTAGGGTTTCAAACTAGGGTTTAACATTAGGGTTAGGGTTTCAAACAAGGGTTTTACATTAGGGTTAATGCTTCAAACTAGGGTTTTACATTAGGGTTAGGGTTTCAAACTAGGGTTTTACATTAGGGTTAGGGTTACAAACTAGGGTTTTACATTAGGGTTAGGGTTTCAAACTAGGGTTTTGCATTAGGGTTAGGGTTACAAACTAGGGTTTCCCATTAGGGTTAGGGTTTCAAACTAGGGTTTTACATTATGGTTAGGGTTTCAAACTAGGGTTTTTTATTAGGGTTAATGCTTCAATCTAGGGTTTTACATTATGGTTAGGGTTTCAAACTAGGGTTTTACGTTAGGGTTAGGGTTACAAACTAGGGTTTTAAATTAGGGTTAGGGATTCAAACTAGGGTTTTACGTTAGGGTTAGGGTTTCAAACTAGGGTTTTATATTAGGGTTAGGTTTTCAAACTACGGTTTCAAATTAGGGTTAGGGTTTCAAAGTAGGGTTTAACATTAGGGTTAGGGTTTCAAACTAGGGTTTCAAATTAGGGTTAGGGTTACAAACAAGGGGTTTTACATTAGGGTTAGGGTTTCAAACTAGGGTTTAACATTAGGGTTAGGGTTTCAAACTAGGGTTTTTATATTAGGGTTAGGGTTACAAACTAGGGTTTAACATTAGGTTTAGGGTTTCAAACTAGGGTTTTACATTAGGGTTAGGGTTTCAAACTAGGGTTTTACATTAGGGTTAGGGTTACAAACTAGGGTTTTACATTAGGGTTAGGGTTTCAAACAAGGGTTTTGCATTAGGGTTAGGGTTTCAAACTAGGGTTTCAAATTAGGGTTAGGGTTTCAAACTAGGGTTTCAAATTAGGGTTACGGTTTCAAACTAGGGTTTTACATTAGGGCAAGTGTTTCAAACTAGGGTTTCAAATTAGCGTTACGGTTTCAAACTAGTGTTTTACATTAGGGTTAGTGTTTCAAAGTAGGGTTTTACATTAGGGTTAGAGTTACAAACTAGGGTTTTACATTAGGGTTAGGGTTTCAAACTAGGGTTTTGCATTAGGGTTAGGGATTCAAACTAGGGTTTTACGTTAGGGTTAAGGTTTCAAACTAGGGTTTTATATTAGGGTTAGGTTTTCAAACTACGGTTTCAAATTAGGGTTAGGGTTTCAAACTAGGATTTAACATTAGGATTAGGGTTTCAAACTAGGGTTTTACATTAGGGTTAGGGTTTCAAACTAGGGTTTTGCATTAGGGTTAGGGTTTCAAACTAGGGTTTCAAATTAGGGTTAGGGTTACAAACTAGCGTTTTACATTAGAGTTAGGGTTTCAATCTAGGGTTTTGCATTAGGGTTAGGGTTTCAAACAAGGGTTTTACATTAGGGTTAATGCTTCAAACTAGGGTTTTGCATTAGGGTTAGGGTTTCAAACTAGGGTTTTACATTAGGGTTAGGGTTACAAACTAGGGTTTTACATTAGGGTTAGGGTTTCAAACTAGGGTTTTGCATTAGGGTTAGGGTTACAAACTAGGGTTTACCATTAGGGTTAGGGTTTCAAACTAGGGTTTTACATTATGGTTAGGGTTTCAAACTAGGGTTTTACATTAGGGTTAATGCTTCAAACTAGGGTTTTACATTAGGGTTAGGGTTTCAAACTAGGGTTTACCATTAGGGTTAGGGTTTCAAACTAGGGTTTTACATTATGGTTAGGGTTTCAAACTAGGGTTTTACATTAGAGTTAGGGTTTCAAACTAGGGTTTTGCATTAGGGTTAGGGATTCAAACTAGGGTTTTACGTTAGGGTTAGGGTTTCAAACTAGGGTTTTATATTAGGGTTAGGTTTTCAAACTACGGTTTCAAATTAGAGTTAGGGTTTCAAACTAGGGTTTAACATTAGGGTTAGGGTTTCAAACTAGGGTTTTACATTAGGGTTAGGGTTTCAAACTAGGGTTTTGCATTAGGGTTAGGGTTTCAAACTAGGGTTTCAAATTAGGGTTAGGGTTTCAAACTAGTGTTTTACATTAGGGTTAGGGTTTCAAACTAGGGTTTCAAATTAGGGTTACGGTTTCAAAATAGGGTTTTACATTAGAGTTAGTGTTTCAAACTAGGGTTTCAAATTAGGGTTACGGTTTCAAACTATCGTTTTACATTAGGGTTAGGGATTCAAACTAGGGTTTTACGTTAGGGTTAGGGTTTCAAACTCGGTTTTCAAATTAGGGTTAGGGTTACAAACTAGGGTTTTACATTAGGGTTAGGGCTTCAAACTAGGGTTTTACGTTAGGGTTAGGGTTTCAAACTAGGGTTTAACATTAGGGTTAGGGTTTCAAACAAGGGTTTTACATTAGGGTTAATGCTTCAAACTAGGGTTTTACATTAGGGTTAGGGTTTCAAACTAAGGTTTTATATTAGGGTTAGGGTTTCAAACAAGGGTTTTACATTAGGGTTAATGCTTCAAACTAGGGTTTTGCATTAGGGTTAGGGTTTCAAACTAGGGTTTTACATTAGGGTTAGGGTTACAAACTAGGGTTTTACATTAGGGTTAGGGTTTCAAACTAGGGTTTTGCATTAGGGTTAGGGTTACAAACTAGGGTTTTACATTAGGGTTAGGGTTTCAAACTAGGGTTTTACATTATGGTTAGGGTTTCAAACTAGGGTTTTACATTAGGGTTAATGCTTCAAACTAGGGTTTTACATTAGGGTTAGGGTTTCAAACTAGGGTTTACCATTAGGGTTAGGGTTTCAAACTAGGGTTTTACATTATGGTTAGGGTTTCAAACTAGGGTTTTACATTAGAGTTAGGGTTTCAAACTAGGGTTTTGCATTAGGGTTAGGGATTCAAACTAGGGTTTTACGTTAGGGTTAGGATTTCAAACTAGGGTTTTATATTAGGGTTAGGTTTTCAAACTACGGTTTCAAATTAGAGTTAGGGTTTCAAACTAGGGTTTAACATTAGGGTTAGGGTTTCAAACTAGGGTTTTACATTAGGGTTAGGGTTTCAAACTAGGGTTTTGCATTAGGGTTAGGGTTTCAAACTAGGGTTTCAAATTAGGGTTAGGGTTTCAAACTAGTGTTTTACATTAGGGTTAGGGTTTCAAACTAGGGTTTCAAATTAGGGTTACGGTTTCAAAATAGGGTTTTACATTAGAGTTAGTGTTTCAAACTAGGGTTTCAAATTAGGGTTACGGTTTCAAACTATCGTTTTACATTAGGGTTAGGGATTCAAACTAGGGTTTTACGTTAGGGTTAGGGTTTCAAACTCGGTTTTCAAATTAGGGTTAGGGTTACAAACTAGGGTTTTACATTAGGGTTAGGGCTTCAAACTAGGGTTTTACGTTAGGGTTAGGGTTTCAAACTAGGGTTTAACATTAGGGTTAGGGTTTCAAACAAGGGTTTTACATTAGGGTTAATGCTTCAAACTAGGGTTTTACATTAGGGTTAGGGTTTCAAACTAGGGTTTTACATTAGGGTTAGGGTTACAAACTAGGGTTTTACATTAGGGTTAGGGTTTCAAACTAGGGTTTTGCATTAGGGTTAGGGTTACAAACTAGGGTTTCCCATTAGGGTTAGGGTTTCAAACTAGGGTTTTACATTATGGTTAGGGTTTCAAACTAGGGTTTTACATTAGGGTTAATGCTTCAAACTAGGGTTTTACATTATGGTTAGGGTTTCAAACTAGGGTTTTACGTTAGGGTTAGGGTTACAAACTAGGGTTTTAAATTAGGGTTAGGGATTCAAACTAGGGTTTTACGTTAGGGTTAGGGTTTCAAACTAGGGTTTTATATTAGGGTTAGGTTTTCAAACTACGGTTTCAAATTAGGGTTAGGGTTTCAAAGTAGGGTTTAACATTAGGGTTAGGGTTTCAAACTAGGGTTTCAAATTAGGGTTAGGGTTACAAACAAGGGGTTTTACATTAGGGTTAGGGTTTCAAACTAGGGTTTAACATTAGGGTTAGGGATTCAAACTAGGGTTTTACGTTAGGGTTAGGGTTTCAAACTAGGGTTTTATATTAGGGTTAGGGTTTCAAACTAGGGTTTCAAATTAGGGTTAGGGTTACAAAGAAGGGGTTTTAGATTAGGGTTAGGGTTTCAAACTAGGGTTTAACATTAGGGTTAGGGATTCAAACTAGAGTTTAACATTAGGGTTAGGGTTTCAAACTAGGGTTTTACATTAGTGTTAGGGTTTCAAACTAGGGTTTTACATTAGGGTTAGGGTTACAAAGAAGGGGTTTTAGATTAGGGTTAGGGTTTCAAACTAGGGTTTCAAATTAGGGTTAGGGTTTCAAACTAGTGTTTTACATTAGGGTTAGGGTTTCAAACTAGGGTTTCAAATTAGGGTTACGGTTTCAAACTAGGGTTTTACATTAGGGTTAGTGTTTCAAACTAGGGTTTCAAATTAGGGTTACGGTTTCAAACTAGGGTTTTACATTAGGGTTAGGGATTCAAACTAGGGTTTTACATTAGGGTTAGGGTTACAATCTAGGGTTTTACATTAGGGTTAGGGTTTCAAACTAGGGTTTTGCATTAGGGTTAGGGATTCAAACTAGGGTTTTACGTTAGGGTTAGGGTTTCAAACTAGGGTTTTATATTAGGGTTAGGTTTTCAAACTACGGTTTCAAATTAGGGTTAGGGTTTCAAACTAGGGTTTAACATTAGGGTTAGGGTTGCAAACTAGGGTTTTACATTAGGGTTAGGGTTTCAAACTAGGGTTTTGCATTAGGGTTAGGGTTTCAAACTAGGGTTTCAAATTAGTGTTAGGGTTTCAAACTAGTGTTTTACATTAGGGTTAGGGTTTCAAACTAGGGTTTCAAATTAGGGTTATGTTTCAAACTAGTGTTTAAAATTAGGGTTAGGGTTTCAAACTAGGGTTTTTATATTAGGGTTAGGGTTACAAACTAGGGTTTAACATTAGGGTTAGGGTTTCAAACTAGGGTTTTACATTAGGGTTAGGGTTTCAAACTAGGGTTTTACATTAGGGTTAGGGTTACAAACTAGGGTTTTACATTAGGGTTAGGGTTTCAAACAAGGGTTTTGCATTAGGGTTAGGGTTTCAAACTAGGGTTTCAAATTAGGGTTAGGGTTTCAAACTAGGGTTTCAAATTAGCGTTACGGTTTCAAACTAGTGTTTTACATTAGGGTTAGTGTTTCAAACTAGGGTTTTACATTAGGGTTAGGGTTACAAACTAGGGTTTTACATTAGAGTTAGGGTTTCAAACTAGGGTTTTGCATTAGGGTTAGGGTTTCAAACTAGGGTTTTACGTTAGGGTTAGGGTTTCAAACTAGGGTTTTGCATTAGGGTTAGGGTTTCAAACTAGGGTTTCAAATTAGGGTTAGGGTTTCAAACTAGTGTTTTACATTAGGGTTAGGGTTTCAAACTAGGGTTTTACATTAGGGTTAATGCTTCAAACTAGGGTTTTACATTAGGGTTAGGGTTTCAAACTAGGGTTTACCATTAGGGTTAGGGTTTCAAACTAGGGTTTTACATTATGGTTAGGTTTTCAAACTACGGTTTCTAATTAGGGTTAGGGTTTCAAACTAGGGTTTAACATTAGGGTTAGGGTTTCAAACTAGGGTTTTACATTAGGGTTAGGGTTTCAAACTAGGGTTTTGCATTAGGGTTAGGGTTTCAAACTAGGGTTTCAAATTAGGGTTAGGGTTTCAAACTAGTGTTTTACATTAGGGTTAGGGTTTCAAACTAGGGTTTCAAATTAGGGTTACGGTTGCAAAATAGGGTTTTACATTAGAGTTAGTGTTTCAAACTAGGGTTTCAAATTAGGGTTACGGTTTCAAACAATCGTTTTACATTAGGGTTAGGGATTCAAACTAGGGTTTTACGTTAGGGTTAGGGTTTCAAACTCGGTTTTCAAATTAGGGTTAGGGTTACAAACTAGGGTTTTTACATTAGGGTTAGGGCTTCAAACTAGGGTTTTACGTTAGGGTTAGGGTTTCAAACTAGGGTTTAACATTAGGGTTAGGGTTTCAAACAAGGGTTTTACATTAGGGTTAATGCTTCAAACTAGGGTTTTACATTAGGGTTAGGGTTTCAAACTAGGGTTTTACATTAGGGTTAGGGTTACAAACTAGGGTTTTACATTAGGGTTAGGGTTTCAAACTAGGGTTTTGCATTAGGGTTAGGGTTACAAACTAGGGTTTACCATTAGGGTTAGGGTTTCAAACTAGGGTTTTACATTATGGTTAGGGTTTCAAACTAGGGTTTTACATTAGTGTTAGGGTTACAAACTAGGGTTTTAAATTAGGGTTAGGGATTCAAACTAGGGTTTTACGTTAGGGTTAGGGTTTCAAACTAGGGTTTTATATTAGGGTTAGGTTTTCAAACTACGGTTTCAAATTAGGGTTAGGGTTTCAAAGTAGGGTTTAACATTAGGGTTAGGGTTTCAAACTAGGGTTTCAAATTAGGGTTAGGGTTACAAACAAGGGGTTTTACGTTAGGGCTAGGGTTTCAAACTCGGTTTTTAAATTAGGGTTAGGGTTACAAACTAGGGTTTTACATTAGGGTTAGGGTTTCAAACTAGGGTTTTACGTTAGGGTTAGGGTTTCAAACTAGGGTTTAACATTAGGGTTAGGGTTTCAAACAAGGGTTTTACATTAGGGTTAATGCTTCAAACTAGGGTTTTACATTAGCGTTAGGGTTTCAAACTAGGGTTTTACATTAGGGTTAGGGTTACAAACTAGGGTTTTACATTAGGGTTAGGGTTTCAAACTAGGGTTTTGCATTAGGGTTAGGGTTTCAAACTAGGGTTTCAAATTAGGGTTAGGGTTTCAAACTAGTGTTTTACATTAGGGTTAGGGTTTCAAACTAGGGTTTCAAATTAGGGTTACGGTTTCAAACTAGGGTTTTACATTAGGGTTAGTGTTTCAAACTAGGGTTTCAAATTAGCGTTACGGTTTCAAACTAGTGTTTTACATTAGGGTTAGGGTTTCAAACTAGGGTTTTACATTAGGGTTAGGGTTACAAACTAGGGTTTTACATTAGGGTTAGAGTTTCAAACTAGGGTTTTGCATTAGGGTTAGGGATTCAAACTAGGGTTTTACGTTAGGGTTAGGGTTTCAAACTAGGGTTTTATATTAGGGTTAGATTTTCAAACTAGGGTTTCAAATTAGGGTTAGGGTTTCAAACTAGGGTTTAACATTAGGGTTAGGGTTTCAAACTAGGGTTTCAAATTAGGGTTAGGGTTACAAACAAGGGGTTTTAGATTAGGGTTAGGGTTTCAAACTAGGGTTTAACATTAGGGTTAGGGATTCAAACTAGAGTTTAACATTAGGGTTAGGGTTTCAAACTAGGGTTTTGCATTAGGGTTAGGGTTTCAAACTAGGGTTTCAAATTAGGGTTAGGGTTTCAAACTAGTGTTTTACATTAGGGTTAGGGTTAGGGTTTCAAACTAGGGTTTCAAATTAGGGTTATGTTTCAAACTAGGGTTTAAAATTAGGGTTAGGGTTTCAAACTAGGGTTTTTATATTAGGGTTAGGGTTACAAACTAGGGTTTAACATTAGGGTTAGGGTTTCAAACTAGGGTTTTACATTAGGGTTAGGGTTTCAAACTAGGGTTTTACATTAGGGTTAGGGTTACAAACTAGGGTTTTACATTAGGGTTAGGGTTTCAAACTAGGGTTTTTATATTAGGGTTAGGGTTACAAACTAGGGTTTAACATTAGGGTTAGGGTTTCAAACTAGGGTTTTACATTAGGGTTAGGGTTTCAAACTAGGGTTTTACATTAGGGTTAGGGTTACAAACTAGGGTTTTACATTAGGGTTAGGGTTTCAAACAAGGGTTTTGCATTAGGGTTAGGGTTTCAAACTAGGGTTTCAAATTAGGGTTAGGGTTTAAAACTAGGGTTTCAAATTAGGGTTACGGTTTCAAACTAGGGTTTTACATTAGGGCAAGTGTTTCAAACTAGGGTTTCAAATTAGCGTTACGGTTTCAAACTAGTGTTTTACATTAGGGTTAGTGTTTCAAACTAGGGTTTTACTTTAGGGTTAGGGTTACAAACTAGGGTTTTACATTAGGGTTAGGGTTTCAAACTAGGGTTTTGCATTAGGGTTAGGGATTCAAACTAGGGTTTTACATTAGGGTTAGGGTTTCAAACTAGGGTTTTACGTTAGGGTTAGGGTTTCAAACTAGGGTTTAACATTAGGGTTAGGGTTTCAAACAAGGGTTTTACATTAGGGTTAATGCTTCAAACTAGGGTTTTACATTAGGGTTAGGGTTTCAAACTAGGGTTTTACATTAGGGTTAGGGTTACAAACTAGGGTTTTACATTAGGGTTAGGGTTTCAAACTAGGGTTTTGCATTAGGGTTAGGGTTTCAAACTAGGGTTTCAAATTAGGTTTAGGGTTTCAAACTAGTGTTTTACATTAGGGTTAGGGTTTCAAACTAGGGTTTCAAATTAGGGTTACGGTTTCAAACTAGGGTTTTACATTAGGGTTAGTGTTTCAAACTAGGGTTTCAAATTAGCGTTACGGTTTCAAACTAGTGTTTTACATTAGGGTTAGGGTTTCAAACTAGGGTTTTACATTAGGGTTAGGGTTACAAACTAGGGTTTTACATTAGGGTTAGAGTTTCAAACTAGGGTTTTGCATTAGGGTTAGGGATTCAAACTAGGGTTTTACGTTAGGGTTAGGGTTTCAAACTAGGGTTTTATATTAGGGTTAGGGTTTCAAACTAGGGTTTCAAATTAGGGTTAGGGTTACAAAGAAGGGGTTTTAGATTAGGGTTAGGGTTTCAAACTAGGGTTTAACATTAGGGTTAGGGATTCAAACTAGAGTTTAACATTAGGGTTAGGGTTTCAAACTAGGGTTTTACATTAGTGTTAGGGTTTCAAACTAGGGTTTTACATTAGGGTTAGGGTTACAAAGAAGGGGTTTTAGATTAGGGTTAGGGTTTCAAACTAGGGTTTCAAATTAGGGTTAGGGTTTCAAACTAGTGTTTTACATTAGGGTTAGGGTTTCAAACTAGGGTTTCAAATTAGGGTTACGGTTTCAAACTAGGGTTTTACATTAGGGTTAGTGTTTCAAACTAGGGTTTCAAATTAGGGTTACGGTTTCAAACTAGGGTTTTACATTAGGGTTAGGGATTCAAACTAGGGTTTTACATTAGGGTTAGGGTTACAATCTAGGGTTTTACATTAGGGTTAGGGTTTCAAACTAGGGTTTTGCATTAGGGTTAGGGATTCAAACTAGGGTTTTACGTTAGGGTTAGGGTTTCAAACTAGGGTTTTATATTAGGGTTAGGTTTTCAAACTACGGTTTCAAATTAGGGTTAGGGTTTCAAACTAGGGTTTAACATTAGGGTTAGGGTTGCAAACTAGGGTTTTACATTAGGGTTAGGGTTTCAAACTAGGGTTTTGCATTAGGGTTAGGGTTTCAAACTAGGGTTTCAAATTAGTGTTAGGGTTTCAAACTAGTGTTTTACATTAGGGTTAGGGTTTCAAACTAGGGTTTCAAATTAGGGTTATGTTTCAAACTAGTGTTTAAAATTAGGGTTAGGGTTTCAAACTAGGGTTTTTATATTAGGGTTAGGGTTACAAACTAGGGTTTAACATTAGGGTTAGGGTTTCAAACTAGGGTTTTACATTAGGGTTAGGGTTTCAAACTAGGGTTTTACATTAGGGTTAGGGTTACAAACTAGGGTTTTACATTAGGGTTAGGGTTTCAAACAAGGGTTTTGCATTAGGGTTAGGGTTTAAAACTAGGGTTTCAAATTAGGGTTAGGGTTTCAAACTAGGGTTTCAAATTAGCGTTACGGTTTCAAACTAGTGTTTTACATTAGGGTTAGTGTTTCAAACTAGGGTTTTACATTAGGGTTAGGGTTACAAACTAGGGTTTTACATTAGAGTTAGGGTTTCAAACTAGGGTTTTGCATTAGGGTTAGGGTTTCAAACTAGGGTTTTACGTTAGGGTTAGGGTTTCAAACTAGGGTTTTGCATTAGGGTTAGGGTTTCAAACTAGGGTTTCAAATTAGGGTTAGGGTTTCAAACTAGTGTTTTACATTAGGGTTAGGGTTTCAAACTAGGGTTTTACATTAGGGTTAATGCTTCAAACTAGGGTTTTACATTAGGGTTAGGGTTTCAAACTAGGGTTTACCATTAGGGTTAGGGTTTCAAACTAGGGTTTTACATTATGGTTAGGTTTTCAAACTACGGTTTCAAATTAGGGTTAGGGTTTCAAACTAGGGTTTAACATTAGGGTTAGGGTTTCAAACTAGGGTTTTACATTAGGGTTAGGGTTTCAAACTAGGGTTTTGCATTAGGGTTAGGGTTTCAAACTAGGGTTTCAAATTAGGGTTAGGGTTTCAAACTAGTGTTTTACATTAGGGTTAGGGTTTCAAACTAGGGTTTCAAATTAGGGTTACGGTTGCAAAATAGGGTTTTACATTAGAGTTAGTGTTTCAAACTAGGGTTTCAAATTAGGGTTACGGTTTCAAACAATCGTTTTACATTAGGGTTAGGGATTCAAACTAGGGTTTTACGTTAGGGTTAGGGTTTCAAACTCGGTTTTCAAATTAGGGTTAGGGTTACAAACTAGGGTTTTTACATTAGGGTTAGGGCTTCAAACTAGGGTTTTACGTTAGGGTTAGGGTTTCAAACTAGGGTTTAACATTAGGGTTAGGGTTTCAAACAAGGGTTTTACATTAGGGTTAATGCTTCAAACTAGGGTTTTACATTAGGGTTAGGGTTTTAAACTAGGGTTTTACATTAGGGTTAGGGTTACAAACTAGGGTTTTACATTAGGGTTAGGGTTTCAAACTAGGGTTTTGCATTAGGGTTAGGGTTACAAACTAGGGTTTACCATTAGGGTTAGGGTTTCAAACTAGGGTTTTACATTATGGTTAGGGTTTCAAACTAGGGTTTTACATTAGGGTTAGGGTTACAAACTAGGGTTTTAAATTAGGGTTAGGGATTCAAACTAGGGTTTTACGTTAGGGTTAGGGTTTCAAACTAGGGTTTTATATTAGGGTTAGGTTTTCAAACTACGGTTTCAAATTAGGGTTAGGGTTTCAAAGTAGGGTTTAACATTAGGGTTAGGGTTTCAAACTAGGGTTTCAAATTAGGGTTAGGGTTACAAACAAGGGGTTTTACGTTAGGGCTAGGGTTTCAAACTCGGTTTTTAAATTAGGGTTAGGGTTACAAACTAGGGTTTTACATTAGGGTTAGGGTTTCAAACTAGGGTTTTACGTTAGGGTTAGGGTTTCAAACTAGGGTTTAACATTAGGGTTAGGGTTTCAAACAAGGGTTTTACATTAGGGTTAATGCTTCAAACTAGGGTTTTACATTAGCGTTAGGGTTTCAAACTAGGGTTTTACATTAGGGTTAGGGTTACAAACTAGGGTTTTACATTAGGGTTAGGGTTTCAAACTAGGGTTTTGCATTAGGGTTAGGGTTTCAAACTAGGGTTTCAAATTAGGGTTAGGGTTTCAAACTAGTGTTTTACATTAGGGTTAGGGTTTCAAACTAGGGTTTCAAATTAGGGTTACAGTTTCAAACTAGGGTTTTACATTAGGGTTAGTGTTTCAAACTAGGGTTTCAAATTAGCGTTACGGTTTCAAACTAGTGTTTTACATTAGGGTTAGGGTTTCAAACTAGGGTTTTACATTAGGGTTAGGGTTACAAACTAGGGTTTTACATTAGGGTTAGAGTTTCAAACTAGGGTTTTGCATTAGGGTTAGGGATTCAAACTAGGGTTTTACGTTAGGGTTAGGGTTTCAAACTAGGGTTTTATATTAGGGTTAGATTTTCAAACTAGGGTTTCAAATTAGGGTTAGGGTTTCAAACTAGGGTTTAACATTAGGGTTAGGGTTTCAAACTAGGGTTTCAAATTAGGGTTAGGGTTACAAACAAGGGGTTTTAGATTAGGGTTAGGGTTTCAAACTAGGGTTTAACATTAGGGTTAGGGATTCAAACTAGAGTTTAACATTAGGGTTAGGGTTTCAAACTAGGGTTTTGCATTAGGGTTAGGGTTTCAAACTAGGGTTTCAAATTAGGGTTAGGGTTTCAAACTAGTGTTTTACATTAGGGTTAGGGTTAGGGTTTCAAACTAGGGTTTCAAATTAGGGTTATGTTTCAAACTAGGGTTTAAAATTAGGGTTAGGGTTTCAAACTAGGGTTTTTATATTAGGGTTAGGGTTTCAAACTAGGGTTTCAAATTAGGGTTAAGGTTTCAAACTAGGGTTTTACATTAGGGTAAGTGTTTCAAACTAGGGTTTCAAATTAGCGTTACGGTTTCAAACTAGTGTTTTACATTAGGGTTAGTGTTTCAAACTAGGGTTTTACATTAGGGTTAGGGTTACAAACTAGGGTTTTACATTAGAGTTAGGGTTTCAATCTAGGGTTTTGCATTAGGGTTAGGGATTCAAACTAGGGTTTTACGTTAGGGTTAGGGTTTCAAACTAAGGTTTTATATTAGGGTTAGGTTTTCAAACTACGGTTTCAAATTAGGGTTAGGGTTTTAAACTAGGGTTTAACATTAGGGTTAGGGTTTCAAATTAGGGTTTTACATTAGGGTTAGGGTTTCAAACTAGGGTTTTGCATTAGGGTTAGGGTTTCAAACTAGGGTTTCAAATTAGGGTTAGGGTTTCAAACTAGTGTTTTACATTAGGGTTAGGGTTTCAAACTAGGGTTTCAAATTAGGGTTACGGTTGCAAAATAGGGTTTTACATTAGAGTTAGTGTTTCAAACTAGGGTTTCAAATTAGGGTTACGGTTTCAAACAATCGTTTTACATTAGGGTTAGGGATTCAAACTAGGGTTTTACGTTAGGGTTAGGGTTTCAAACTCGGTTTTCAAATTAGGGTTAGGGTTACAAACTAGGGTTTTACATTAGGGTTAGGGCTTCAAACTAGGGTTTTACGTTAGGGTTAGGGTTTCAAACTAGGGTTTAACATTAGGGTTAGGGTTTCAAACAAGGGTTTTACATTAGGGTTAATGCTTCAAACTAGGGTTTTACATTAGCGTTAGGGTTTCAAACTAGGGTTTTACTTTAGGGTTAGGGTTACAAACTAGGGTTTTACATTAGGGTTAGGGTTTCAAACTAGGGTTTTGCATTAGGGTTAGGGTTTCAAACTAGGGTTTCAAATTAGGGTTAGGGTTTCAAACTAGTGTTTTACATTAGGGTTAGGGTTTCAAACTAGGGTTTCAAATTAGGGTTACGGTTTCAAACTAGGGTTTTACATTAGGGTTAGTGTTTCAAACTAGGGTTTCAAATTAGCGTTACGGTTTGAAACTAGTGTTTTACATTAGGGTTAGGGTTACAAACTAGGGTTTTACATTAGGGTTAGAGTTTCAAACTAGGGTTTTGCATTAGGGTTAGGGATTCAAACTAGGGTTTTACGTTAGGGTTAGGGTTTCAAACTAGGGTTTTATATTAGGGTTAGATTTTCAAACTAGGGTTTCAAATTAGGGTTAGGGTTTCAAACTAGGGTTTAACATTAGGGTTAGGGTTTCAAACTAGGGTTTCAAATTAGGGTTAGGGTTACAAACAAGGGGTTTTAGATTAGGGTTAGGGTTTCAAACTAGGGTTTAACATTAGGGTTAGGGATTCAAACTAGAGTTTAACATTAGGGTTAGGGTTTCAAACTAGGGTTTCAAATTAGGGTTAGGGTTTCAAACTAGTGTTTTACATTAGGGTTAGGGTTAGGGTTTCAAACTAGGGTTTCAAATTAGGGTTAGGGTTTCAAACTAGTGTTTTACATTAGGGTTAGGGTTTCAAACTAGGGTTTCAAATTAGGGTTACGGTTTCAAACTAGGGTTTTACATTAGGGTTAGTGTTTCAAACTAGGGTTTCAAATTAGGGTTACGGTTTCAAACTAGGGTTTTACATTAGGGTTAGGGATTCAAACTAGGGTTTTACATTAGGGTTAGGGTTACAATCTAGGGTTTTACATTAGGGTTAGGTTTTCAAACTACGGTTTCAAATTAGGGTTAGGGTTTCAAACTAGGGTTTAACATTAGGGTTAGGGTTGCAAACTAGGGTTTTACATTAGGGTTAGGGTTTCAAACTAGGGTTTTGCATTAGGGTTAGGGTTTCAAACTAGGGTTTCAAATTAGTGTTAGGGTTTCAAACTAGTGTTTTGCATTAGGGTTAGGGTTTCAAACTAGGGTTTCAAATTAGTGTTAGGGTTTCAAACTAGTGTTTTACATTAGGGTTAGGGTTTCAAACTAGGGTTTCAAATTAGGGTTATGTTTCAAACTAGTGTTTAAAATTAGGGTTAGGGTTTCAAACTAGGGTTTTTATATTAGGGTTAGGGTTACAAACTAGGGTTTAACATTAGGGTTAGGGTTTCAAACTAGGGTTTTACATTAGGGTTAGGGTTTCAAACTAGGGTTTTACATTAGGGTTAGGGTTACAAACTAGGGTTTTACATTACGGTTAGGGTTTCAAACAAGGGTTTTGCATTAGGGTTAGGGTTTCAAACTAGGGTTTCAAATTAGGGTTAGGGTTTCAAACTAGGGTTTCAAATTAGGGTTACGGTTTCAAACTAGGGTTTTACATTAGGGTAAGTGTTTCAAACTAGGGTTTCAAATTAGCGTTACGGTTTCAAACTAGTGTTTTACATTAGGGTTAGTGTTTCAAACTAGGGTTTTACATTAGGGTTAGGGTTACAAACTAGGGTTTTACATTAGAGTTAGGGTTTCAAACTAGGGTTTTGCATTAGGGTTAGGGATTCAAACTAGGGTTTTACGTTAGGGTTAGGGTTTCAAACTAGGGTTTTATATTAGGGTTAGGTTTTCAAACTACGGTTTCAAATTAGAGTTAGGGTTTCAAACTAGGGTTTAACATTAGGGTTAGGGTTTCAAACTAGGGTTTTACATTAGGGTTAGGGTTTCAAACTAGGGTTTTGCATTAGGGTTAGGGTTTCAAACTAGGGTTTCAAATTAGGGTTAGGGTTTCAAACTAGTGTTTTACATTAGGGTTAGGGTTTCAAACTAGGGTTTCAAATTAGGGTTACGGTTTCAAAATAGGGTTTTACATTAGAGTTAGTGTTTCAAACTAGGGTTTCAAATTAGGGTTACGGTTTCAAACTATCGTTTTACATTAGGGTTAGGGATTCAAACTAGGGTTTTACGTTAGGGTTAGGGTTTCAAACTCGGTTTTCAAATTAGGGTTAGGGTTACAAACTAGGGTTTTACATTAGGGTTAGGGCTTCAAACTAGGGTTTTACGTTAGGGTTAGGGTTTCAAACTAGGGTTTAACATTAGGGTTAGGGTTTCAAACAAGGGTTTTACATTAGGGTTAATGCTTCAAACTAGGGTTTTACATTAGGGTTAGGGTTTCAAACTAGGGTTTTACATTAGGGTTAGGGTTACAAACTAGGGTTTTACATTAGGGTTAGGGTTTCAAACTAGGGTTTTGCATTAGGGTTAGGGTTACAAACTAGGGTTTCCCATTAGGGTTAGGGTTTCAAACTAGGGTTTCAAATTAGGGTTAGGGTTACAAACAAGGGGTTTTACATTAGGGTTAGGGTTTCAAACTAGGGTTTAACATTAGGGTTAGGGTTTCAAACTAGGGTTTTTATATTAGGGTTAGGGTTACAAACTAGGGTTTAACATTAGGTTTAGGGTTTCAAACTAGGGTTTTACATTAGGGTTAGGGTTTCAAACTAGGGTTTTACATTAGGGTTAGGGTTACAAACTAGGGTTTTACATTAGGGTTAGGGTTTCAAACAAGGGTTTTGCATTAGGGTTAGGGTTTCAAACTAGGGTTTCAAATTAGGGTTAGGGTTTCAAACTAGGGTTTCAAATTAGGGTTACGGTTTCAAACTAGGGTTTTACATTAGGGCAAGTGTTTCAAACTAGGGTTTCAAATTAGCGTTACGGTTTCAAACTAGTGTTTTACATTAGGGTTAGTGTTTCAAAGTAGGGTTTTACATTAGGGTTAGAGTTACAAACTAGGGTTTTACATTAGGGTTAGGGTTTCAAACTAGGATTTAACATTAGGATTAGGGTTTCAAACTAGGGTTTTACATTAGGGTTAGGGTTTCAAACTAGGGTTTTGCATTAGGGTTAGGGTTTCAAACTAGGATTTCAAATTAGGGTTAGGGTTACAAACTAGCGTTTTACATTAGAGTTAGGGTTTCAATCTAGGGTTAGGGATTCAAACTAGGGTTTTACGTTAGGGTTAGGGTTTCAAACTAAGGTTTTATATTAGGGTTAGGTTTTCAAACTACGGTTTCAAATTAGGGTTAGGGTTTCAAACTAGGGTTTAACATTAGGGTTAGGGTTTCAAACTAGGGTTTTACATTAGGGTTAGGGTTTCAAACTAGGGTTTTGCATTAGGGTTAGGGTTTCAAACTAGGGTTTCAAATTAGGGTTAGGGTTTCAAACTAGTGTTTTACATTAGGGTTAGGGTTTCAAACTAGGGTTTCAAATTAGGGTTACGGTTGCAAAATAGGGTTTTACATTAGAGTTAGTGTTTCAAACTAGGGTTTCAAATTAGGGTTACGGTTTCAAACTATCGTTTTACATTAGGGTTAGGGATTCAAACTAGGGTTTTACGTTAGGGTTAGGGTTTTAAACTCGGTTTTCAAATTAGGGTTAGGGTTACAAACTAGGGTTTCACATTAGGGTTAGGGCTTCAAACTAGGGTTTTACGTTAGGGTTAGGGTTTCAAACTAGGGTTTAACATTAGGGTTAGGGTTTCAAACAAGGGTTTTACATTAGGGTTAATGCTTCAAACTAGGGTTTTGCATTAGGGTTAGGGTTTCAAACTAGGGTTTTACATTAGGGTTAGGGTTACAAACTAGGGTTTTACATTAGGGTTAGGGTTTCAAACTAGGGTTTTGCATTAGGGTTAGGGTTACAAACTAGGGTTTACCATTAGGGTTAGGGTTTCAAACTAGGGTTTTACATTATGGTTAGGGTTTCAAACTAGGGTTTTACATTAGGGTTAATGCTTCAAACTAGGGTTTTACATTAGGGTTAGGGTTTCAAACTAGGGTTTACCATTAGGGTTAGGGTTTCAAACTAGGGTTTTACATTATGGTTAGGGTTTCAAACTAGGGTTTTACATTAGAGTTAGGGTTTCAAACTAGGGTTTTGCATTAGGGTTAGGGATTCAAACTAGGGTTTTACGTTAGGGTTAGGGTTTCAAACTAGGGTTTTATATTAGGGTTAGGTTTTCAAACTACGGTTTCAAATTAGAGTTAGGGTTTCAAACTAGGGTTTAACATTAGGGTTAGGGTTTCAAACTAGGGTTTTACATTAGGGTTAGGGTTTCAAACTAGGGTTTTGCATTAGGGTTAGGGTTTCAAACTAGGGTTTCAAATTAGGGTTAGGGTTTCAAACTAGTGTTTTACATTAGGGTTAGGGTTTCAAACTAGGGTTTCAAATTAGGGTTACGGTTTCAAAATAGGGTTTTACATTAGAGTTAGTGTTTCAAACTAGGGTTTCAAATTAGGGTTACGGTTTCAAACTATCGTTTTACATTAGGGTTAGGGATTCAAACTAGGGTTTTACGTTAGGGTTAGGGTTTCAAACTCGGTTTTCAAATTAGGGTTAGGGTTACAAACTAGGGTTTTACATTAGGGTTAGGGCTTCAAACTAGGGTTTTACGTTAGGGTTAGGGTTTCAAACTAGGGTTTAACATTAGGGTTAGGGTTTCAAACAAGGGTTTTACATTAGGGTTAATGCTTCAAACTAGGGTTTTACATTAGGGTTAGGGTTTCAAACTAGGGTTTTACATTAGGGTTAGGGTTACAAACTAGGGTTTTACATTAGGGTTAGGGTTTCAAACTAGGGTTTTGCATTAGGGTTAGGGTTACAAACTAGGGTTTCCCATTAGGGTTAGGGTTTCAAACTAGGGTTTTACATTATGGTTAGGGTTTCAAACTAGGGTTTTTTATTAGGGTTAATGCTTCAAACTAGGGTTTTACATTATGGTTAGGGTTTCAAACTAGGGTTTTACGTTAGGGTTAGGGTTACAAACTAGGGTTTTAAATTAGGGTTAGGGATTCAAACTAGGGTTTTACGTTAGGGTTAGGGTTTCAAACTAGGGTTTTATATTAGGGTTAGGTTTTCAAACTACGGTTTCAAATTAGGGTTAGGGTTTCAAAGTAGGGTTTAACATTAGGGTTAGGGTTTCAAACTAGGGTTTCAAATTAGGGTTAGGGTTACAAACAAGGGGTTTTACATTAGGGTTAGGGTTTCAAACTAGGGTTTAACATTAGGGTTAGGGTTTCAAACTAGGGTTTTTATATTAGGGTTAGGGTTACAAACTAGGGTTTAACATTAGGTTTAGGGTTTCAAACTAGGGTTTTACATTAGGGTTAGGGTTTCAAACTAGGGTTTTACATTAGGGTTAGGGTTACAAACTAGGGTTTTACATTAGGGTTAGGGTTTCAAACAAGGGTTTTGCATTAGGGTTAGGGTTTCAAACTAGGGTTTCAAATTAGGGTTAGGGTTTCAAACTAGGGTTTCAAATTAGGGTTACGGTTTCAAACTAGGGTTTTACATTAGGGCAAGTGTTTCAAACTAGGGTTTCAAATTAGCGTTACGGTTTCAAACTAGTGTTTTACATTAGGGTTAGTGTTTCAAAGTAGGGTTTTACATTAGGGTTAGAGTTACAAACTAGGGTTTTACATTAGGGTTAGGGTTTCAAACTAGGGTTTTGCATTAGGGTTAGGGATTCAAACTAGGGTTTTACGTTAGGGTTAAGGTTTCAAACTAGGGTTTTATATTAGGGTTAGGTTTTCAAACTACGGTTTCAAATTAGGGTTAGGGTTTCAAACTAGGATTTAACATTAGGATTAGGGTTTCAAACTAGGGTTTTACATTAGGGTTAGGGTTTCAAACTAGGGTTTTGCATTAGGGTTAGGGTTTCAAACTAGGGTTTCAAATTAGGGTTAGGGTTACAAACTAGCGTTTTACATTAGAGTTAGGGTTTCAATCTAGGGTTTTGCATTAGGGTTAGGGTTTCAAACAAGGGTTTTACATTAGGGTTAATGCTTCAAACTAGGGTTTTGCATTAGGGTTAGGGTTTCAAACTAGGGTTTTACATTAGGGTTAGGGTTACAAACTAGGGTTTTACATTAGGGTTAGGGTTTCAAACTAGGGTTTTGCATTAGGGTTAGGGTTACAAACTAGGGTTTACCATTAGGGTTAGGGTTTCAAACTAGGGTTTTACATTATGGTTAGGGTTTCAAACTAGGGTTTTACATTAGGGTTAATGCTTCAAACTAGGGTTTTACATTAGGGTTAGGGTTTCAAACTAGGGTTTACCATTAGGGTTAGGGTTTCAAACTAGGGTTTTACATTATGGTTAGGGTTTCAAACTAGGGTTTTACATTAGAGTTAGGGTTTCAAACTAGGGTTTTGCATTAGGGTTAGGGATTCAAACTAGGGTTTTACGTTAGGGTTAGGGTTTCAAACTAGGGTTTTATATTAGGGTTAGGTTTTCAAACTACGGTTTCAAATTAGAGTTAGGGTTTCAAACTAGGGTTTAACATTAGGGTTAGGGTTTCAAACTAGGGTTTTACATTAGGGTTAGGGTTTCAAACTAGGGTTTTGCATTAGGGTTAGGGTTTCAAACTAGGGTTTCAAATTAGGGTTAGGGTTTCAAACTAGTGTTTTACATTAGGGTTAGGGTTTCAAACTAGGGTTTCAAATTAGGGTTACGGTTTCAAAATAGGGTTTTACATTAGAGTTAGTGTTTCAAACTAGGGTTTCAAATTAGGGTTACGGTTTCAAACTATCGTTTTACATTAGGGTTAGGGATTCAAACTAGGGTTTTACGTTAGGGTTAGGGTTTCAAACTCGGTTTTCAAATTAGGGTTAGGGTTACAAACTAGGGTTTTACATTAGGGTTAGGGCTTCAAACTAGGGTTTTACGTTAGGGTTAGGGTTTCAAACTAGGGTTTAACATTAGGGTTAGGGTTTCAAACAAGGGTTTTACATTAGGGTTAATGCTTCAAACTAGGGTTTTACATTAGGGTTAGGGTTTCAAACTAGGGTTTTACATTAGGGTTAGGGTTACAAACTAGGGTTTTACATTAGGGTTAGGGTTTCAAACTAGGGTTTTGCATTAGGGTTAGGGTTACAAACTAGGGTTTCCCATTAGGGTTAGGGTTTCAAACTAGGGTTTTACATTATGGTTAGGGTTTCAAACTAGGGTTTTACATTAGGGTTAATGCTTCAAACTAGGGTTTTACATTATGGTTAGGGTTTCAAACTAGGGTTTTACGTTAGGGTTAGGGTTACAAACTAGGGTTTTAAATTAGGGTTAGGGATTCAAACTAGGGTTTTACGTTAGGGTTAGGGTTTCAAACTAGGGTTTTATATTAGGGTTAGGGTTTCAAACAAGTGTTTTGCATTAGGGTTAGGGTTTCAAACTAGGGTTTCAAATTAGGGTTAGGGTTTCAAACTAGGGTTTCAAATTAGGGTTACGGTTTCAAACTAGGGTTTTACATTAGGGCAAGTGTTTCAAACTAGGGTTTCAAATTAGCGTTACGGTTTCAAACTAGTGTTTTACATTAGGGTTAGTGTTTCAAAGTAGGGTTTTACATTAGGGTTAGAGTTACAAACTAGGGTTTTACATTAGGGTTAGGGTTTCAAACTAGGATTTAACATTAGGATTAGGGTTTCAAACTAGGGTTTTACATTAGGGGTAGGGTTTCAAACTAGGGTTTTGCATTAGGGTTAGGGTTTCAAACTAGGGTTTCAAATTAGGGTTAGGGTTACAAACTAGCGTTTTACATTAGAGTTAGGGTTTCAATCTAGGGTTTTGCATTAGGGTTAGGGATTCAAACTAGGGTTTTACGTTAGGGTTAGGGTTTCAAACTAAGGTTTTATATTAGGGTTAGGGTTTCAAACAAGGGTTTTACATTAGGGTTAATGCTTCAAACTAGGGTTTTGCATTAGGGTTAGGGTTTCAAACTAGGGTTTTACATTAGGGTTAGGGTTACAAACTAGGGTTTTACATTAGGGTTAGGGTTTCAAACTAGGGTTTTGCATTAGGGTTAGGGTTACAAACTAGGGTTTACCATTAGGGTTAGGGTTTCAAACTAGGGTTTTACATTATGGTTAGGGTTTCAAACTAGGGTTTTACATTAGGGTTAATGCTTCAAACTAGGGTTTTACATTAGGGTTAGGGTTTCAAACTAGGGTTTACCATTAGGGTTAGGGTTTCAAACTAGGGTTTTACATTATGGTTAGGGTTTCAAACTAGGGTTTTACATTAGAGTTAGGGTTTCAAACTAGGGTTTTGCATTAGGGTTAGGGATTCAAACTAGGGTTTTACGTTAGGGTTAGGATTTCAAACTAGGGTTTTATATTAGGGTTAGGTTTTCAAACTACGGTTTCAAATTAGAGTTAGGGTTTCAAACTAGGGTTTAACATTAGGGTTAGGGTTTCAAACTAGGGTTTTACATTAGGGTTAGGGTTTCAAACTAGGGTTTTGCATTAGGGTTAGGGTTTCAAACTAGGGTTTCAAATTAGGGTTAGGGTTTCAAACTAGTGTTTTACATTAGGGTTAGGGTTTCAAACTAGGGTTTCAAATTAGGGTTACGGTTTCAAAATAGGGTTTTACATTAGAGTTAGTGTTTCAAACTAGGGTTTCAAATTAGGGTTACGGTTTCAAACTATCGTTTTACATTAGGGTTAGGGATTCAAACTAGGGTTTTACGTTAGGGTTAGGGTTTCAAACTCGGTTTTCAAATTAGGGTTAGGGTTACAAACTAGGGTTTTACATTAGGGTTAGGGTTTCAAACTAGGGTTTTACGTTAGGGTTAGGGTTTCAAACTAGGGTTTAACATTAGGGTTAGGGTTTCAAACAAGGGTTTTACATTAGGGTTAATGCTTCAAACTAGGGTTTTACATTAGGGTTAGGGTTTCAAACTAGGGTTTTACATTAGGGTTAGGGTTACAAACTAGGGTTTTACATTAGGGTTAGGGTTTCAAACTAGGGTTTTGCATTAGGGTTAGGGTTACAAACTAGGGTTTCCCATTAGGGTTAGGGTTTCAAACTAGGGTTTTACATTATGGTTAGGGTTTCAAACTAGGGTTTTACATTAGGGTTAATGCTTCAAACTAGGGTTTTACATTATGGTTAGGGTTTCAAACTAGGGTTTTACGTTAGGGTTAGGGTTACAAACTAGGGTTTTAAATTAGGGTTAGGGATTCAAACTAGGGTTTTACGTTAGGGTTAGGGTTTCAAACTAGGGTTTTATATTAGGGTTAGGTTTTCAAACTACGGTTTCAAATTAGGGTTAGGGTTTCAAAGTAGGGTTTAACATTAGGGTTAGGGTTTCAAACTAGGGTTTCAAATTAGGGTTAGGGTTACAAACAAGGGGTTTTACATTAGGGTTAGGGTTTCAAACTAGGGTTTAACATTAGGGTTAGGGTTTCAAACTAGGGTTTTTATATTAGGGTTAGGGTTACAAACTAGGGTTTAACATTAGGTTTAGGGTTTCAAACTAGGGTTTTACATTAGGGTTAGGGTTTCAAACTAGGGTTTTACATTAGGGTTAGGGTTACAAACTAGGGTTTTACATTAGGGTTAGGGTTTCAAACAAGGGTTTTGCATTAGGGTTAGGGTTTCAAACTAGGGTTTCAAATTAGGGTTAGGGTTTCAAACTAGGGTTTCAAATTAGGGTTACGATTTCAAACTAGGGTTTTACATTAGGGCAAGTGTTTCAAACTAGGGTTTCAAATTAGCGTTACGGTTTCAAACTAGTGTTTTACATTAGGGTTAGTGTTTCAAAGTAGGGTTTTACATTAGGGTTAGAGTTACAAACTAGGGTTTTACATTAGGGTTAGGGTTTCAAACTAGGGTTTTGCATTAGGGTTAGGGATTCAAACTAGGGTTTTACGTTAGGGTTAAGGTTTCAAACTAGGGTTTTATATTAGGGTTAGGTTTTCAAACTACGGTTTCAAATTAGGGTTAGGGTTTCAAACTAGGATTTAACATTAGGATTAGGGTTTCAAACTAGGGTTTTACATTAGGGTTAGGGTTTCAAACTAGGGTTTTGCATTAGGGTTAGGGTTTCAAACTAGGGTTTCAAATTAGGGTTAGGGTTACAAACTAGCGTTTTACATTAGAGTTAGGGTTTCAATCTAGGGTTTTGCATTAGGGTTAGGGTTTCAAACAAGGGTTTTACATTAGGGTTAATGCTTCAAACTAGGGTTTTGCATTAGGGTTAGGGTTTCAAACTAGGGTTTTACATTAGGGTTAGGGTTACAAACTAGGGTTTTACATTAGGGTTAGGGTTTCAAACTAGGGTTTTGCATTAGGGTTAGGGTTACAAACTAGGGTTTACCATTAGGGTTAGGGTTTCAAACTAGGGTTTTACATTATGGTTAGGGTTTCAAACTAGGGTTTTACATTAGGGTTAATGCTTCAAACTAGGGTTTTACATTAGGGTTAGGGTTTCAAACTAGGGTTTACCATTAGGGTTAGGGTTTCAAACTAGGGTTTTACATTATGGTTAGGGTTTCAAACTAGGGTTTTACATTAGAGTTAGGGTTTCAAACTAGGGTTTTGCATTAGGGTTAGGGATTCAAACTAGGGTTTTACGTTAGGGTTAGGGTTTCAAACTAGGGTTTTATATTAGGGTTAGGTTTTCAAACTACGGTTTCAAATTAGAGTTAGGGTTTCAAACTAGGGTTTAACATTAGGGTTAGGGTTTCAAACTAGGGTTTTACATTAGGGTTAGGGTTTCAAACTAGGGTTTTGCATTAGGGTTAGGGTTTCAAACTAGGGTTTCAAATTAGCGTTAGGGTTTCAAACTAGTGTTTTACATTAGGGTTAGGGTTTCAAACTAGGGTTTCAAATTAGGGTTACGGTTTCAAAATAGGGTTTTACATTAGAGTTAGTGTTTCAAACTAGGGTTTCAAATTAGGGTTACGGTTTCAAACTATCGTTTTACATTAGGGTTAGGGATTCAAACTAGGGTTTTACGTTAGGGTTAGGGTTTCAAACTCGGTTTTCAAATTAGGGTTAGGGTTACAAACTAGGGTTTTACATTAGGGTTAGGGCTTCAAACTAGGGTTTTACGTTAGGGTTAGGGTTTCAAACTAGGGTTTAACATTAGGGTTAGGGTTTCAAACAAGGGTTTTACATTAGGGTTAATGCTTCAAACTAGGGTTTTACATTAGGGTTAGGGTTTCAAACTAGGGTTTTACATTAGGGTTAGGGTTACAAACTAGGGTTTTACATTAGGGTTAGGGTTTCAAACTAGGGTTTTGCATTAGGGTTAGGGTTACAAACTAGGGTTTCCCATTAGGGTTAGGGTTTCAAACTAGGGTTTTACATTATGGTTAGGGTTTCAAACTAGGGTTTTACATTAGGGTTAATGCTTCAAACTAGGGTTTTACATTATGGTTAGGGTTTCAAACTAGGGTTTTACGTTAGGGTTAGGGTTACAAACTAGGGTTTTAAATTAGGGTTAGGGATTCAAACTAGGGTTTTACGTTAGGGTTAGGGTTTCAAACTAGGGTTTTATATTAGGGTTAGGTTTTCAAACTACGGTTTCAAATTAGGGTTAGGGTTTCAAAGTAGGGTTTAACATTAGGGTTAGGGTTTCAAACTAGGGTTTCAAATTAGGGTTAGGGTTACAAACTAGGGTTTTACATTAGGGTTAGGGTTTCAAACTAGGGTTTAACATTAGGGTTAGGGTTTCAAACTAGGGTTTTTATATTAGGGTTAGGGTTACAAACTAGGGTTTAACATTAGGTTTAGGGTTTCAAACTAGGGTTTTACATTAGGGTTAGGGTTTCAAACTAGGGTTTTACATTAGGGTTAGGGTTACAAACTAGGGTTTTACATTAGGGTTAGGGTTTCAAACTAGGGTTTCAAATTAGGGTTACGGTTTCAAACTAGGGTTTTACATTAGGGCAAGTGTTTCAAACTAGGGTTTCAAATTAGCGTTACGGTTTCAAACTAGTGTTTTACATTAGGGTTAGTGTTTCAAAGTAGGGTTTTACATTAGGGTTAGAGTTACAAACTAGGGTTTTACATTAGGGTTAGGGTTTCAAACTAGGGTTTTGCATTAGGGTTAGGGATTCAAACTAGGGTTTTACGTTAGGGTTAAGGTTTCAAACTAGGGTTTTATATTAGGGTTAGGTTTTCAAACTACGGTTTCAAATTAGGGTTAGGGTTTCAAACTAGGATTTAACATTAGGATTAGGGTTTCAAACTAGGGTTTTACATTAGGGTTAGGGTTTCAAACTAGGGTTTTGCATTAGGGTTAGGGTTTCAAACTAGGGTTTCAAATTAGGGTTAGGGTTACAAACTAGCGTTTTACATTAGAGTTAGGGTTTCAATCTAGGGTTTTGCATTAGGGTTAGGGATTCAAACTAGGGTTTTACGTTAGGGTTAGGGTTTCAAACTAAGGTTTTATATTAGGGTTAGGTTTTCAAACTACGGTTTCAAATTAGGGTTAGGGTTTCAAACTAGGGTTTAACATTAGGGTTAGGGTTTCAAACTAGGGTTTTACATTAGGGTTAGGGTTTCAAACTAGGGTTTTGCATTAGGGTTAGGGTTTCAAACTAGGGTTTCAAATTAGGGTTAGGGTTTCAAACTAGTGTTTTACATTAGGGTTAGGGTTTCAAACTAGGGTTTCAAATTAGGGTTACGGTTGCAAAATAGGGTTTTACATTAGAGTTAGTGTTTCAAACTAGGGTTTCAAATTAGGGTTACGGTTTCAAACTATCGTTTTACATTAGGGTTAGGGATTCAAACTAGGGTTTTACGTTAGGGTTAGGGTTTTAAACTCGGTTTTCAAATTAGGGTTAGGGTTACAAACTAGGGTTTTAAATTAGGGTTAGGGATTCAAACTAGGGTTTTACGTTAGGGTTAGGGTTTCAAACTAGGGTTTTATATTAGGGTTAGGTTTTCAAACTACGGTTTCAAATTAGGGTTAGGGTTTCAAAGTAGGGTTTAACATTAGGGTTAGGGTTTCAAACTAGGGTTTCAAATTAGGGTTAGGGTTACAAACAAGGGGTTTTACATTAGGGTTAGGGTTTCAAACTAGGGTTTAACATTAGGGTTAGGGTTTCAAACTAGGGTTTTTATATTAGGGTTAGGGTTACAAACTAGGGTTTAACATTAGGTTTAGGGTTTCAAACTAGGGTTTTACATTAGGGTTAGGGTTTCAAACTAGGGTTTTACATTAGGGTTAGGGTTACAAACTAGGGTTTTACATTAGGGTTAGGGTTTCAAACAAGGGTTTTGCATTAGGGTTAGGGTTTCAAACTAGGGTTTCAAATTAGGGTTAGGGTTTCAAACTAGGGTTTCAAATTAGGGTTACGATTTCAAACTAGGGTTTTACATTAGGGCAAGTGTTTCAAACTAGGGTTTCAAATTAGCGTTACGGTTTCAAACTAGTGTTTTACATTAGGGTTAGTGTTTCAAAGTAGGGTTTTACATTAGGGTTAGAGTTACAAACTAGGGTTTTACATTAGGGTTAGGGTTTCAAACTAGGGTTTTGCATTAGGGTTAGGGATTCAAACTAGGGTTTTACGTTAGGGTTAAGGTTTCAAACTAGGGTTTTATATTAGGGTTAGGTTTTCAAACTACGGTTTCAAATTAGGGTTAGGGTTTCAAACTAGGATTTAACATTAGGATTAGGGTTTCAAACTAGGGTTTTACATTAGGGTTAGGGTTTCAAACTAGGGTTTTGCATTAGGGTTAGGGTTTCAAACTAGGGTTTCAAATTAGGGTTAGGGTTACAAACTAGCGTTTTACATTAGAGTTAGGGTTTCAATCTAGGGTTTTGCATTAGGGTTAGGGTTTCAAACAAGGGTTTTACATTAGGGTTAATGCTTCAAACTAGGGTTTTGCATTAGGGTTAGGGTTTCAAACTAGGGTTTTACATTAGGGTTAGGGTTACAAACTAGGGTTTTACATTAGGGTTAGGGTTTCAAACTAGGGTTTTGCATTAGGGTTAGGGTTACAAACTAGGGTTTACCATTAGGGTTAGGGTTTCAAACTAGGGTTTTACATTATGGTTAGGGTTTCAAACTAGGGTTTTACATTAGGGTTAATGCTTCAAACTAGGGTTTTACATTAGGGTTAGGGTTTCAAACTAGGGTTTACCATTAGGGTTAGGGTTTCAAACTAGGGTTTTACATTATGGTTAGGGTTTCAAACTAGGGTTTTACATTAGAGTTAGGGTTTCAAACTAGGGTTTTGCATTAGGGTTAGGGATTCAAACTAGGGTTTTACGTTAGGGTTAGGGTTTCAAACTAGGGTTTTATATTAGGGTTAGGTTTTCAAACTACGGTTTCAAATTAGAGTTAGGGTTTCAAACTAGGGTTTAACATTAGGGTTAGGGTTTCAAACTAGGGTTTTACATTAGGGTTAGGGTTTCAAACTAGGGTTTTGCATTAGGGTTAGGGTTTCAAACTAGGGTTTCAAATTAGCGTTAGGGTTTCAAACTAGTGTTTTACATTAGGGTTAGGGTTTCAAACTAGGGTTTCAAATTAGGGTTACGGTTTCAAAATAGGGTTTTACATTAGAGTTAGTGTTTCAAACTAGGGTTTCAAATTAGGGTTACGGTTTCAAACTATCGTTTTACATTAGGGTTAGGGATTCAAACTAGGGTTTTACGTTAGGGTTAGGGTTTCAAACTCGGTTTTCAAATTAGGGTTAGGGTTACAAACTAGGGTTTTACATTAGGGTTAGGGCTTCAAACTAGGGTTTTACGTTAGGGTTAGGGTTTCAAACTAGGGTTTAACATTAGGGTTAGGGTTTCAAACAAGGGTTTTACATTAGGGTTAATGCTTCAAACTAGGGTTTTACATTAGGGTTAGGGTTTCAAACTAGGGTTTTACATTAGGGTTAGGGTTACAAACTAGGGTTTTACATTAGGGTTAGGGTTTCAAACTAGGGTTTTGCATTAGGGTTAGGGTTACAAACTAGGGTTTCCCATTAGGGTTAGGGTTTCAAACTAGGGTTTTACATTATGGTTAGGGTTTCAAACTAGGGTTTTACATTAGGGTTAATGCTTCAAACTAGGGTTTTACATTATGGTTAGGGTTTCAAACTAGGGTTTTACGTTAGGGTTAGGGTTACAAACTAGGGTTTTAAATTAGGGTTAGGGATTCAAACTAGGGTTTTACGTTAGGGTTAGGGTTTCAAACTAGGGTTTTATATTAGGGTTAGGTTTTCAAACTACGGTTTCAAATTAGGGTTAGGGTTTCAAAGTAGGGTTTAACATTAGGGTTAGGGTTTCAAACTAGGGTTTCAAATTAGGGTTAGGGTTACAAACTAGGGTTTTACATTAGGGTTAGGGTTTCAAACTAGGGTTTAACATTAGGGTTAGGGTTTCAAACTAGGGTTTTTATATTAGGGTTAGGGTTACAAACTAGGGTTTAACATTAGGTTTAGGGTTTCAAACTAGGGTTTTACATTAGGGTTAGGGTTTCAAACTAGGGTTTTACATTAGGGTTAGGGTTACAAACTAGGGTTTTACATTAGGGTTAGGGTTTCAAACTAGGGTTTCAAATTAGGGTTACGGTTTCAAACTAGGGTTTTACATTAGGGCAAGTGTTTCAAACTAGGGTTTCAAATTAGCGTTACGGTTTCAAACTAGTGTTTTACATTAGGGTTAGTGTTTCAAAGTAGGGTTTTACATTAGGGTTAGAGTTACAAACTAGGGTTTTACATTAGGGTTAGGGTTTCAAACTAGGGTTTTGCATTAGGGTTAGGGATTCAAACTAGGGTTTTACGTTAGGGTTAAGGTTTCAAACTAGGGTTTTATATTAGGGTTAGGTTTTCAAACTACGGTTTCAAATTAGGGTTAGGGTTTCAAACTAGGATTTAACATTAGGATTAGGGTTTCAAACTAGGGTTTTACATTAGGGTTAGGGTTTCAAACTAGGGTTTTGCATTAGGGTTAGGGTTTCAAACTAGGGTTTCAAATTAGGGTTAGGGTTACAAACTAGCGTTTTACATTAGAGTTAGGGTTTCAATCTAGGGTTTTGCATTAGGGTTAGGGATTCAAACTAGGGTTTTACGTTAGGGTTAGGGTTTCAAACTAAGGTTTTATATTAGGGTTAGGTTTTCAAACTACGGTTTCAAATTAGGGTTAGGGTTTCAAACTAGGGTTTAACATTAGGGTTAGGGTTTCAAACTAGGGTTTTACATTAGGGTTAGGGTTTCAAACTAGGGTTTTGCATTAGGGTTAGGGTTTCAAACTAGGGTTTCAAATTAGGGTTAGGGTTTCAAACTAGTGTTTTACATTAGGGTTAGGGTTTCAAACTAGGGTTTCAAATTAGGGTTACGGTTGCAAAATAGGGTTTTACATTAGAGTTAGTGTTTCAAACTAGGGTTTCAAATTAGGGTTACGGTTTCAAACTATCGTTTTACATTAGGGTTAGGGATTCAAACTAGGGTTTTACGTTAGGGTTAGGGTTTTAAACTCGGTTTTCAAATTAGGGTTAGGGTTACAAACTAGGGTTTCACATTAGGGTTAGGGCTTCAAACTAGGGTTTTACGTTAGGGTTAGGGTTTCAAACTAGGGTTTAACATTAGGGTTAGGGTTTCAAACAAGGGTTTTACATTAGGGTTAATGCTTCAAACTAGGGTTTTACATTAGGGTTAGGGTTTCAAACTAGGGTTTTACATTAGGGTTAGGGTTACAAACTAGGGTTTTACATTAGGGTTAGGGTTTCAAACTAGGGTTTTGCATTAGGGTTAGGGTTACAAACTAGGGTTTACCATTAGGGTTAGGGTTTCAAACTAGGGTTTTACATTATGGTTAGGGTTTCAAACTAGGGTTTTACATTAGGGTTAATGCTTCAAACTAGGGTTTTACATTAGGGTTAGGGTTTCAAACTAGGGTTTACCATTAGGGTTAGGGTTTCAAACTAGGGTTTTACATTAGGGTTAGGGTTTCAAACTAGGGTTTTACATTAGGGTTAGGGTTAGGGTTTCAAACTAGGGTTTAACATTAGGGTTAGGGATTCAAACTAGAGTTTAACATTAGGGTTAGGGTTTCAAACTAGGGTTTCAAATTAGGGTTAGGGTTTCAAACTAGTGTTTTACATTAGGGTTAGGGTTAGGGTTTCAAACTAGGGTTTCAAATTAGGGTTAGGGTTTCAAACTAGTGTTTTACATTAGGGTTAGGGTTTCAAACTAGGGTTTCAAATTAGGGTTACGGTTTCAAACTAGGGTTTTACATTAGGGTTAGTGTTTCAAACTAGGGTTTCAAATTAGGGTTACGGTTTCAAACTAGGGTTTTACATTAGGGTTAGGGATTCAAACTAGGGTTTTACATTAGGGTTAGGGTTACAATCTAGGGTTTTACATTAGGGTTAGGGTTTCAAACTAGGGTTTTGCATTAGGGTTAGGGTTTCAAACTAGGGTTTTGCATTAGGGTTAGGGATTCAAACTAGGGTTTTACGTTAGGGTTAGGGTTTCAAACTAGGGTTTTATATTAGGGTTAGGTTTTCAAACTACGGTTTCAAATTAGGGTTAGGGTTTCAAACTAGGGTTTAACATTAGGGTTAGGGTTGCAAACTAGGGTTTTACATTAGGGTTAGGGTTTCAAACTAGGGTTTTGCATTAGGGTTAGGGTTTCAAACTAGGGTTTCAAATTAGTGTTAGGGTTTCAAACTAGTGTTTTACATTAGGGTTAGGGTTTCAAACTAGGGTTTTACATTAGGGTTAGGGTTACAAACTAGGGTTTTACATTACGGTTAGGGTTTCAAACAAGGGTTTTGCATTAGGGTTAGGGTTTCAAACTAGGGTTTCAAATTAGGGTTAGGGTTTCAAACTAGGGTTTCAAATTAGGGTTACGGTTTCAAACTAGGGTTTTACATTAGGGTAAGTGTTTCAAACTAGGGTTTCAAATTAGCGTTACGGTTTCAAACTAGTGTTTTACATTAGGGTTAGTGTTTCAAACTAGGGTTTTACATTAGGGTTAGGGTTACAAACTAGGGTTTTACATTAGAGTTAGGGTTTCAAACTAGGGTTTTGCATTAGGGTTAGGGATTCAAACTAGGGTTTTACGTTAGGGTTAGGGTTTCAAACTAGGGTTTTATATTAGGGTTAGGTTTTCAAACTACGGTTTCAAATTAGAGTTAGGGTTTCAAACTAGGGTTTAACATTAGGGTTAGGGTTTCAAACTAGGGTTTTACATTAGGGTTAGGGTTTCAAACTAGGGTTTTGCATTAGGGTTAGGGTTTCAAACTAGGGTTTCAAATTAGGGTTAGGGTTTCAAACTAGTGTTTTACATTAGGGTTAGGGTTTCAAACTAGGGTTTCAAATTAGGGTTACGGTTTCAAAATAGGGTTTTACATTAGAGTTAGTGTTTCAAACTAGGGTTTCAAATTAGGGTTACGGTTTCAAACTATCGTTTTACATTAGGGTTAGGGATTCAAACTAGGCTTTTACGTTAGGGTTAGGGTTTCAAACTCGGTTTTCAAATTAGGGTTAGGGTTACAAACTAGGGTTTTACATTAGGGTTAGGGCTTCAAACTAGGGTTTTACGTTAGGGTTAGGGTTTCAAACTAGGGTTTAACATTAGGGTTAGGGTTTCAAACAAGGGTTTTACATTAGGGTTAATGCTTCAAACTAGGGTTTTACATTAGGGTTAGGGTTTCAAACTAGGGTTTTACATTAGGGTTAGGGTTACAAACTAGGGTTTTACATTAGGGTTAGGGTTTCAAACTAGGGTTTTGCATTAGGGTTAGGGTTACAAACTAGGGTTTCCCATTAGGGTTAGGGTTTCAAACTAGGGTTTCAAATTAGGGTTAGGGTTACAAACAAGGGGTTTTACATTAGGGTTAGGGTTTCAAACTAGGGTTTAACATTAGGGTTAGGGTTTCAAACTAGGGTTTTTATATTAGGGTTAGGGTTACAAACTAGGGTTTAACATTAGGTTTAGGGTTTCAAACTAGGGTTTTACATTAGGGTTAGGGTTTCAAACTAGGGTTTTACATTAGGGTTAGGGTTACAAACTAGGGTTTTACATTAGGGTTAGGGTTTCAAACAAGGGTTTTGCATTAGGGTTAGGGTTTCAAACTAGGGTTTCAAATTAGGGTTAGGGTTTCAAACTAGGGTTTCAAATTAGGGTTACGGTTTCAAACTAGGGTTTTACATTAGGGCAAGTGTTTCAAACTAGGGTTTCAAATTAGCGTTACGGTTTCAAACTAGTGTTTTACATTAGGGTTAGTGTTTCAAAGTAGGGTTTTACATTAGGGTTAGAGTTACAAACTAGGGTTTTACATTAGGGTTAGGGTTTCAAACTAGGATTTAACATTAGGATTAGGGTTTCAAACTAGGGTTTTATATTAGGGTTAGGGTTTCAAACTAGGGTTTTGCATTAGGGTTAGGGTTTCAAACTAGGGTTTCAAATTAGGGTTAGGGTTACAAACTAGCGTTTTACATTAGAGTTAGGGTTTCAATCTAGGGTTTTGCATTAGGGTTAGGGATTCAAACTAGGGTTTTACGTTAGGGTTAGGGTTTCAAACTAAGGTTTTATATTAGGGTTAGGTTTTCAAACTACGGTTTCAAATTAGGGTTAGGGTTTCAAACTAGGGTTTAACATTAGGGTTAGGGTTTCAAACTAGGGTTTTACATTAGGGTTAGGGTTTCAAACTAGGGTTTCAAATTAGGGTTAGGGTTTCAAACTAGTGTTTTACATTAGGGTTAGGGTTTCAAACTAGGGTTTCAAATTAGGGTTACGGTTGCAAAATAGGGTTTTACATTAGAGTTAGTGTTTCAAACTAGGGTTTCAAATTAGGGTTACGGTTTCAAACTATCGTTTTACATTAGGGTTAGGGATTCAAACTAGGGTTTTACGTTAGGGTTAGGGTTTTAAACTCGGTTTTCAAATTAGGGTTAGGGTTACAAACTAGGGTTTCACATTAGGGTTAGGGCTTCAAACTAGGGTTTTACGTTAGGGTTAGGGTTTCAAACTAGGGTTTAACATTAGGGTTAGGGTTTCAAACAAGGGTTTTACATTAGGGTTAATGCTTCAAACTAGGGTTTTGCATTAGGGTTAGGGTTTCAAACTAGGGTTTTACATTAGGGTTAGGGTTACAAACTAGGGTTTTACATTAGGGTTAGGGTTTCAAACTAGGGTTTTGCATTAGGGTTAGGGTTACAAACTAGGGTTTACCATTAGGGTTAGGGTTTCAAACTAGGGTTTTACATTATGGTTAGGGTTTCAAACTAGGGTTTTACATTAGGGTTAATGCTTCAAACTAGGGTTTTACATTAGGGTTAGGGTTTCAAACTAGGGTTTACCATTAGGGTTAGGGTTTCAAACTAGGGTTTTACATTATGGTTAGGGTTTCAAACTAGGGTTTTACATTAGAGTTAGGGTTTCAAAATAGGGTTTTGCATTAGGGTTAGGGATTCAAACTAGGGTTTTACGTTAGGGTTAGGGTTTCAAACTAGGGTTTTATATTAGGGTTAGGTTTTCAAACTACGGTTTCAAATTAGAGTTAGGGTTTCAAACTAGGGTTTAACATTAGGGTTAGGGTTTCAAACTAGGGTTTTACATTAGGGTTAGGGTTTCAAACTAGGGTTTTGCATTAGGGTTAGGGTTTCAAACTAGGGTTTCAAATTAGGGTTAGGGTTTCAAACTAGTGTTTTACATTAGGGTTAGGGTTTCAAACTAGGGTTTCAAATTAGGGTTACGGTTTCAAAATAGGGTTTTACATTAGAGTTAGTGTTTCAAACTAGGGTTTCAAATTAGGGTTACGGTTTCAAACTATCGTTTTACATTAGGGTTAGGGATTCAAACTAGGGTTTTACGTTAGGGTTAGGGTTTCAAACTCGGTTTTCAAATTAGGGTTAGGGTTACAAACTAGGGTTTTACATTAGGGTTAGGGCTTCAAACTAGGGTTTTACGTTAGGGTAAGGGTTTCAAACTAGGGTTTAACATTAGGGTTAGGGTTTCAAACAAGGGTTTTACATTAGGGTTAATGCTTCAAACTAGGGTTTTACATTAGGGTTAGGGTTTCAAACTAGGGTTTTACATTAGGGTTAGGGTTACAAACTAGGGTTTTACATTAGGGTTAGGGTTTCAAACTAGGGTTTTGCATTAGGGTTAGGGTTACAAACTAGGGTTTCCCATTAGGGTTAGGGTTTCAAACTAGGGTTTTACATTATGGTTAGGGTTTCAAACTAGGGTTTTACATTAGGGTTAATGCTTCAAACTAGGGTTTTACATTATGGTTAGGGTTTCAAACTAGGGTTTTACGTTAGGGTTAGGGTTACAAACTAGGGTTTTAAATTAGGGTTAGGGATTCAAACTAGGGTTTTACGTTAGGGTTAGGGTTTCAAACTAGGGTTTTATATTAGGGTTAGGTTTTCAAACTACGGTTTCAAATTAGGGTTAGGGTTTCAAAGTAGGGTTTAACATTAGGGTTAGGGTTTCAAACTAGGGTTTCAAATTAGGGTTAGGGTTACAAACAAGGGGTTTTACATTAGGGTTAGGGTTTCAAACTAGGGTTTAACATTAGGGTTAGGGTTTCAAACTAGGGTTTTTATATTAGGGTTAGGGTTACAAACTAGGGTTTAACATTAGGTTTAGGGTTTCAAACTAGGGTTTTACATTAGGGTTAGGGTTTCAAACTAGGGTTTTACATTAGGGTTAGGGTTACAAACTAGGGTTTTACATTAGGGTTAGGGTTTCAAACAAGGGTTTTGCATTAGGGTTAGGGTTTCAAACTAGGGTTTCAAATTAGGGTTAGGGTTTCAAACTAGGGTTTCAAATTAGGGTTACGGTTTCAAACTAGGGTTTTACATTAGGGCAAGTGTTTCAAACTAGGGTTTCAAATTAGCGTTACGGTTTCAAACTAGTGTTTTACATTAGGGTTAGTGTTTCAAAGTAGGGTTTTACATTAGGGTTAGAGTTACAAACTAGGGTTTTACATTAGGGTTAGGGTTTCAAACTAGGGTTTTGCATTAGGGTTAGGGATTCAAACTAGGGTTTTACGTTAGGGTTAAGGTTTCAAACTAGGGTTTTATATTAGGGTTAGGTTTTCAAACTACGGTTTCAAATTAGGGTTAGGGTTTCAAACTAGGATTTAACATTAGGATTAGGGTTTCAAACTAGGGTTTTACATTAGGGTTAGGGTTTCAAACTAGGGTTTTGCATTAGGGTTAGGGTTTCAAACTAGGGTTTCAAATTAGGGTTAGGGTTACAAACTAGCGTTTTACATTAGAGTTAGGGTTTCAATCTAGGGTTTTGCATTAGGGTTAGGGTTTCAAACAAGGGTTTTACATTAGGGTTAATGCTTCAAACTAGGGTTTTGCATTAGGGTTAGGGTTTCAAACTAGGGTTTTACATTAGGGTTAGGGTTACAAACTAGGGTTTTACATTAGGGTTAGGGTTTCAAACTAGGGTTTTGCATTAGGGTTAGGGTTACAAACTAGGGTTTACCATTAGGGTTAGGGTTTCAAACTAGGGTTTTACATTATGGTTAGGGTTTCAAACTAGGGTTTTACATTAGGGTTAATGCTTCAAACTAGGGTTTTACATTAGGGTTAGGGTTTCAAACTAGGGTTTACCATTAGGGTTAGGGTTTCAAACTAGGGTTTTACATTATGGTTAGGGTTTCAAACTAGGGTTTTACATTAGAGTTAGGGTTTCAAACTAGGGTTTTGCATTAGGGTTAGGGATTCAAACTAGGGTTTTACGTTAGGGTTAGGGTTTCAAACTAGGGTTTTATATTAGGGTTAGGTTTTCAAACTACGGTTTCAAATTAGAGTTAGGGTTTCAAACTAGGGTTTAACATTAGGGTTAGGGTTTCAAACTAGGGTTTTACATTAGGGTTAGGGTTTCAAACTAGGGTTTTGCATTAGGGTTAGGGTTTCAAACTAGGGTTTCAAATTAGGGTTAGGGTTTCAAACTAGTGTTTTACATTAGGGTTAGGGTTTCAAACTAGGGTTTCAAATTAGGGTTACGGTTTCAAAATAGGGTTTTACATTAGAGTTAGTGTTTCAAACTAGGGTTTCAAATTAGGGTTACGGTTTCAAACTATCGTTTTACATTAGGGTTAGGGATTCAAACTAGGGTTTTACGTTAGGGTTAGGGTTTCAAACTCGGTTTTCAAATTAGGGTTAGGGTTACAAACTAGGGTTTTACATTAGGGTTAGGGCTTCAAACTAGGGTTTTACGTTAGGGTTAGGGTTTCAAACTAGGGTTTAACATTAGGGTTAGGGTTTCAAACAAGGGTTTTACATTAGGGTTAATGCTTCAAACTAGGGTTTTACATTAGGGTTAGGGTTTCAAACTAGGGTTTTACATTAGGGTTAGGGTTACAAACTAGGGTTTTACATTAGGGTTAGGGTTTCAAACTAGGGTTTTGCATTAGGGTTAGGGTTACAAACTAGGGTTTCCCATTAGGGTTAGGGTTTCAAACTAGGGTTTTACATTATGGTTAGGGTTTCAAACTAGGGTTTTACATTAGGGTTAATGCTTCAAACTAGGGTTTTACATTATGGTTAGGGTTTCAAACTAGGGTTTTACGTTAGGGTTAGGGTTACAAACTAGGGTTTTAAATTAGGGTTAGGGATTCAAACTAGGGTTTTACGTTAGGGTTAGGGTTTCAAACTAGGGTTTTATATTAGGGTTAGGTTTTCAAACTACGGTTTCAAATTAGGGTTAGGGTTTCAAAGTAGGGTTTAACATTAGGGTTAGGGTTTCAAACTAGGGTTTCAAATTAGGGTTAGGGTTACAAACAAGGGGTTTTACATTAGGGTTAGGGTTTCAAACTAGGGTTTAACATTAGGGTTAGGGTTTCAAACTAGGGTTTTTATATTAGGGTTAGGGTTACAAACTAGGGTTTAACATTAGGTTTAGGGTTTCAAACTAGGGTTTTACATTAGGGTTAGGGTTTCAAACTAGGGTTTTACATTAGGGTTAGGGTTACAAACTAGGGTTTTACATTAGGGTTAGGGTTTCAAACTAGGGTTTCAAATTAGGGTTACGGTTTCAAACTAGGGTTTTACATTAGGGCAAGTGTTTCAAACTAGGGTTTCAAATTAGCGTTACGGTTTCAAACTAGTGTTTTACATTAGGGTTAGTGTTTCAAAGTAGGGTTTTACATTAGGGTTAGAGTTACAAACTAGGGTTTTACATTAGGGTTAGGGTTTCAAACTAGGGTTTTGCATTAGGGTTAGGGATTCAAACTAGGGTTTTACGTTAGGGTTAAGGTTTCAAACTAGGGTTTTATATTAGGGTTAGGTTTTCAAACTACGGTTTCAAATTAGGGTTAGGGTTTCAAACTAGGATTTAACATTAGGATTAGGGTTTCAAACTAGGGTTTTACATTAGGGTTAGGGTTTCAAACTAGGGTTTTGCATTAGGGTTAGGGTTTCAAACTAGGGTTTCAAATTAGGGTTAGGGTTACAAACTAGCGTTTTACATTAGAGTTAGGGTTTCAATCTAGGGTTTTGCATTAGGGTTAGGGATTCAAACTAGGGTTTTACGTTAGGGTTAGGGTTTCAAACTAAGGTTTTATATTAGGGTTAGGTTTTCAAACTACGGTTTCAAATTAGGGTTAGGGTTTCAAACTAGGGTTTAACATTAGGGTTAGGGTTTCAAACTAGGGTTTTACATTAGGGTTAGGGTTTCAAACTAGGGTTTTGCATTAGGGTTAGGGTTTCAAACTAGGGTTTCAAATTAGGGTTAGGGTTTCAAACTAGTGTTTTACATTAGGGTTAGGGTTTCAAACTAGGGTTTCAAATTAGGGTTACGGTTGCAAAATAGGGTTTTACATTAGAGTTAGTGTTTTAAACTAGGGTTTCAAATTAGGGTTACGGTTTCAAACTATCGTTTTACATTAGGGTTAGGGATTCAAACTAGGGTTTTACGTTAGGGTTAGGGTTTTAAACTCGGTTTTCAAATTAGGGTTAGGGTTACAAACTAGGGTTTCACATTAGGGTTAGGGCTTCAAACTAGGGTTTTACGTTAGGGTTAGGGTTTCAAACTAGGGTTTAACATTAGGGTTAGGGTTTCAAACAAGGGTTTTACATTAGGGTTAATGCTTCAAACTAGGGTTTTACATTAGGGTTAGGGTTTCAAACTAGGGTTTTACATTAGGGTTAGGGTTACAAACTAGGGTTTTACATTAGGGTTAGGGTTTCAAACTAGGGTTTTGCATTAGGGTTAGGGTTACAAACTAGGGTTTACCATTAGGGTTAGGGTTTCAAACTAGGGTTTTACATTATGGTTAGGGTTTCAAACTAGGGTTTTACATTAGGGTTAATGCTTCAAACTAGGGTTTTACATTAGAGTTAGGGTTTCAAACTAGGGTTTACCATTAGGGTTAGGGTTTCAAACTAGGGTTTTACATTAGGGTTAGGGTTTCAAACTAGGGTTTTACATTAGGGTTAGGGTTACAAACTAGGGTTTTAAATTAGGGTTAGGGATTCAAACTAGGGTTTTACGTTAGGGTTAGTGTTTCAAACTAGGGTTTTATATTAGGGTTAGGTTTTCAAACTACGGTTTCAAATTAGGGTTAGGGTTTCAAAGTAGGGTTTAACATTAGGGTTAGGGTTTCAAACTAGGGTTTCAAATTAGGGTTAGGGTTACAAACAAGGGGTTTTACATTAGGGCAAGTGTTTCAAACTAGGGTTTTACATTAGGGTTAGGGTTTCAAACTAGGGTTTTACGTTAGGGTTAGGGTTTCAAACTAGGGTTTAACATTAGGGTTAGGGTTTCAAACAAGGGTTTTACATTAGGGTTAATGCTTCAAACTAGGGTTTTACATTAGGGTTAGGGTTTCAAACTAGGGTTTAACATTAGGGTTAGGGTTTCAAACTAGGGTTTTTATATTAGGGTTAGGGTTACAAACTAGGGTTTTACATTAGGGTTAGGGTTACAAACTAGGGTTTTACATTAGGGTTAGGGTTTCAAACAAGGGTTTTGCATTAGGGTTAGGGTTTCAAACTAGGGTTTCAAATTAGGGTTAGGGTTTAAAACTAGGGTTTCAAATTAGGGTTACGGTTTCAAACTAGGGTTTTACATTAGGGCAAGTGTTTCAAACTAGGGTTTCAAATTAGCGTTACGGTTTCAAACTAGTGTTTTACATTAGGGTTAGTGTTTCAAACTAGGGTTTTACTTTAGGGTTAGGGTTACAAACTAGGGTTTTACATTAGGGTTAGGGTTTCAAACTAGGGTTTTGCATTAGGGTTAGGGATTCAAACTAGGGTTTTACATTATGGTTAGGGTTTCAAACTAGGGTTTTACGTTAGGGTTAGGGTTTCAAACTAGGGTTTAACATTAGGGTTAGGGTTTCAAACAAGGGTTTTACATTAGGGTTAATGCTTCAAACTAGGGTTTTACATTAGGGTTAGGGTTTCAAACTAGGGTTTTACATTAGGGTTAGGGTTACAAACTAGGGTTTTACATTAGGGTTAGGGTTTCAAACTAGGGTTTTGCATTAGGGTTAGGGTTTCAAACTAGGGTTTCAAATTAGGTTTAGGGTTTCAAACTAGTGTTTTACATTAGGGTTAGGGTTTCAAACTAGGGTTTCAAATTAGGGTTACGGTTTCAAACTAGGGTTTTACATTAGGGTTAGTGTTTCAAACTAGGGTTTCAAATTAGCGTTACGGTTTCAAACTAGTGTTTTACATTAGGGTTAGGGTTTCAAACTAGGGTTTTACATTAGGGTTAGGGTTACAAACTAGGGTTTTACATTAGGGTTAGAGTTTCAAACTAGGGTTTTGCATTAGGGTTAGGGATTCAAACTAGGGTTTTACGTTAGGGTTAGGGTTTCAAACTAGGGCTTTATATTAGGGTTAGGGTTTCAAACTAGGGTTTCAAATTAGGGTTAGGGTTACAAAGAAGGGGTTTTAGATTAGGGTTAGGGTTTCAAACTAGGGTTTAACATTAGGGTTAGGGATTCAAACTAGAGTTTAACATTAGGGTTAGGGTTTCAAACTAGGGTTTTACATTAGTGTTAGGGTTTCAAACTAGGGTTTTACATTAGGGTTAGGGTTACAAAGAAGGGGTTTTAGATTAGGGTTAGGGTTTCAAACTAGGGTTTCAAATTAGGGTTAGGGTTTCAAACTAGTGTTTTACATTAGGGTTAGGGTTTCAAACTAGGGTTTCAAATTAGGGTTACGGTTTCAAACTAGGGTTTTACATTAGGGTTAGGGTTACAAACTAGGGTTTTACATTAGAGTTAGGGTTTCAAACTAGGGTTTTGCATTAGGGTTAGGGATTCAAACTAGGGTTTTACGTTAGGGTTAGGGTTTCAAACTAGGGTTTTATATTAGGGTTAGGTTTTCAAATTACGGTTTCAAATTAGAGTTAGGGTTTCAAACTAGGGTTTAACATTAGGGTTAGGGTTTCAAACTAGGGTTTTACATTAGGGTTAGGGTTTCAAACTAGGGTTTCAAATTAGGGTTACGGTTTCAAAATAGGGTTTTACATTAGAGTTAGTGTTTCAAACTAGGGTTTCAAATTAGGGTTACGGTTTCAAACTATCGTTTTACATTAGGGTTAGGGATTCAAACTAGGGTTTTACGTTAGGGTTAGGGTTTCAAACTCGGTTTTCAAATTAGGGTTAGGGTTACAAACTAGGGTTTAACATTAGGGTTAGGGCTTCAAACTAGGGTTTTACGTTAGGGTTAGGGTTTCAAACTAGGGTTTAACATTAGGGTTAGGGTTTCAAACAAGGGTTTTACATTAGGGTTAATGCTTCAAACTAGGGTTTTACATTAGGGTTAGGGTTTCAAACTAGGGTTTTACATTAGGGTTAGGGTTACAAACTAGGGTTTTACATTAGGGTTAGGGTTTCAAACTAGGGTTTTGCATTAGGGTTAGGGTTACAAACTAGGGTTTACCATTAGGGTTAGGGTTTCAAACTAGGGTTTTACATTATGGTTAGGGTTTCAAACTAGGGTTTTACATTAGGGTTAATGCTTCAAACTAGGGTTTTACATTATGGTTAGGGTTTCAAACTAGGGTTTTACGTTAGGGTTAGGGTTACAAACTAGGGTTTTAAATTAGGGTTAGGGATTCAAACTAGGGTTTTACGTTAGGGTTAGGGTTTCAAACTAGGGTTTTATATTAGGGTTAGGTTTTCAAACTACGGTTTCAAATTAGGGTTAGGGTTTCAAAGTAGGGTTTAACATTAGGTTTAGGGTTTCAAACTAGGGTTTTACATTAGGGTTAGGGTTTCAAACTAGGGTTTTACATTAGGGTTAGGGTTACAAACTAGGGTTTTACATTAGGGTTAGGGTTTCAAACAAGGGTTTTGCATTAGGGTTAGGGTTTCAAACTAGGGTTTCAAATTAGGGTTAGGGTTTCAAACTAGGGTTTCAAATTAGGGTAACGGTTTCAAACTAGGGTTTTACATTAGGGCAAGTGTTTCAAACTAGGGTTTCAAATTAGCGTTACGGTTTCAAACTAGTGTTTTACATTAGGGTTAGTGTTTCAAACTAGGGTTTTACATTAGGATTAGGGTTACAAACTAGGGTTTTACATTAGGGTTAGGGTTTCAAACTAGGGTTTTGCATTAGGGTTAGGGATTCAAACTAGGGTTTTACGTTAGGGTTAAGGTTTCAAACTAGGGTTTTATATTTGGGTTAGGTTTTCAAACTACGGTTTCAAATTAGGGTTAGGGTTTCAAACTAGGATTTAACATTAGGATTAGGGTTTCAAACTAGGGTTTTACATTAGGGTTAGGGTTTCAAACTAGGGTTTTGCATTAGGGTTAGGGTTTCAAACTAGGGTTTCAAATTAGGGTTAGGGTTTCAAACTAGTGTTTTACATTAGGGTTAGGGTTTCAAACTAGGGTTTCAAATTAGGGTTACGGTTTCAAAATAGGGTTTTACATTAGAGTTAGTGTTTAAAACTAGGGTTTCAAATTAGGGTTACGGTTTCAAACTTTGGTTTTACATTAGGGTTAGGGATTCAAACTAGGTTTTTACGTTAGGGCTAGGGTTTCAAACTCGGTTTTCAAATTAGGGTTAGGGTTACAAACTAGGGTTTTACATTAGGGTTAGGGTTTCAAACTAGGGTTTTACGTTAGGGTTAGGGTTTCAAACTAGCGTTTAACATTAGGGTTAGGGTTTCAAACAAGGGTTTTACATTAGGGTTAATGCTTCAAACTAGGGTTTTACATTAGGGTTAGGGTTTCAAACTAGGGTTTTACATTAGGGTTAGGGTTACAAACTAGGGTTTTACATTAGGGTTAGGGTTTCAAAATAGGGTTTTACATTAGAGTTAGTGTTTCAAACTAGGGTTTCAAATTAGGGTTACGGTTTCAAACTATCGTTTTACATTAGGGTTAGGGATTCAAACTAGGGTTTTACGTTAGGGTTAGGGTTTCAAACTCGGTTTTCAAATTAGGGTTAGGGTTACAAACTAGGGTTTTACATTAGGGTTAGGGCTTCAAACTAGGGTTTTACGTTAAGGTTAGGGTTTCAAACTAGGGTTTAACATTAGGGTTAGGGTTTCAAACAAGGGTTTTACATTAGGGTTAATGCTTCAAACTAGGGTTTTACATTAGGGTTAGGGTTTCAAACTAGGGTTTTACATTAGGGTTAGGGTTACAAACTAGGGTTTTACATTAGGGTTAGGGTTTCAAACTAGGGTTTTGCATTAGGGTTAGGGTTACAAACTAGGGTTTACCATTAGGGTTAGGGTTTCAAACTAGGGTTTTACATTATGGTTAGGGTTTCAAACTAGGGTTTTACATTAGGGTTAATGCTTCAAACTAGGGTTTTACATTATGGTTAGGGTTTCAAACTAGGGTTTTACGTTAGGGTTAGGGTTACAAACTAGGGTTTTAAATTAGGGTTAGGGATTCAAACTAGGGTTTTACGTTAGGGTTAGGGTTTCAAACTAGGGTTTTATATTAGGGTTAGGTTTTCAAACTACGGTTTCAAATTAGGGTTAGGGTTTCAAAGTAGGGTTTAACATTAGGGTTAGGGTTTCAAACTAGGGTTTCAAATTAGGGTTAGGGTTACAAACAAGGGGTTTTACATTAGGGTTAGGGTTTCAAACTAGGGTTTAACATTAGGGTTAGGGTTTCAAACTAGGGTTTTTATATTAGGGTTAGGGTTACAAACTAGGGTTTAATATTAGGTTTAGGGTTTCAAACTAGGGTTTTACATTAGGGTTAGGGTTTCAAACTAGGGTTTTACATTAGGGTTAGGGTTACAAACTAGGGTTTTACATTAGGGTTAGGGTTTCAAACAAGGGTTTTGCATTAGGGTTAGGGTTTCAAACTAGGGTTTCAAATTAGGGTTAGGGTTTCAAACTAGGGTTTCAAATTAGGGTTACGGTTTCAAACTAGGGTTTTACATTAGGGCAAGTGTTTCAAACTAGGGTTTCAAATTAGCGTTACGGTTTCAAACTAGTGTTTTACATTAGGGTTAGTGTTTCAAAGTAGGGTTTTACATTAGGGTTAGAGTTACAAACTAGGGTTTTACATTAGGGTTAGGGTTTCAAACTAGGGTTTTGCATTAGGGTTAGGGATTCAAACTAGGGTTTTACGTTAGGGTTAAGGTTTCAAACTAGGGTTTTATATTAGGGTTAGGTTTTCAAACTACGGTTTCAAATTAGGGTTAGGGTTTCAAACTAGGATTTAACATTAGGAATAGGGTTTCAAACTAGGGTTTTACATTAGGGTTAGGGTTTCAAACTAGGGTTTCAAATTAGGGTTAGGGTTACAAACTAGGGTTTTACATTAGAGTTAGGGTTTCAATCTAGGGTTTTGCATTAGGGTTAGGGATTCAAACTAGGGTTTTACGTTAGGGTTAGGGTTTCAAACTAAGGTTTTATATTAGGGTTAGGTTTTCAAACTACGGTTTCAAATTAGGGTTAGGGTTTCAAACTAGGGTTTAACATTAGGGTTAGGGTTTCAAACTAGGGTTTTACATTAGGGTTAGGGTTTCAAACTAGGGTTTTGCATTAGGGTTAGGGTTTCAAACTAGGGTTTCAAATTAGGGTTAGGGTTTCAAACTAGTGTTTTACATTAGGGTTAGGGTTTCAAACTAGGGTTTCAAATTAGGGTTACGGTTGCAAAATAGGGTTTTACATTAGAGTTAGTGTTTCAAACTAGGGTTTCAAATTAGGGTTACGGTTTCAAACTATCGTTTTACATTAGGGTTAGGGATTCAAACTAGGGTTTTACGTTAGGGTTAGGGTTTTAAACTCGGTTTTCAAATTAGGGTTAGGGTTACAAACTAGGGTTTCACATTAGGGTTAGGGCTTCAAACTAGGGTTTTACGTTAGGGTTAGGGTTTCAAACTAGGGTTTAACATTAGGGTTAGGGTTTCAAACAAGGGTTTTACATTAGGGTTAATGCTTCAAACTAGGGTTTTACATTAGGGTTAGGGTTTCAAACTAGGGTTTTACATTAGGGTTAGGGTTACAAACTAGGGTTTTACATTAGGGTTAGGGTTTCAAACTAGGGTTTTGCATTAGGGTTAGGGTTACAAATTAGGGTTTACCATTAGGGTTAGGGTTTCAAACTAGGGTTTTACATTATGGTTAGGGTTTCAAACTAGGGTTTTACATTAGGGTTAATGCTTCAAACTAGGGTTTTACATTAGGGTTAGGGTTTCAAACTAGGGTTTACCATTAGGGTTACGGTTTCAAACTAGGGTTTTACATTATGGTTAGGGTTTCAAACTAGGGTTTTACATTAGGGTTAGGGTTACAAACTAGGGTTTTAAATTAGGGTTAGGGATTCAAACTAGGGTTTTACGTTAGGGTTAGTGTTTCAAACTAGGGTTTTATATTAGGGTTAGGTTTTCAAACTACGGTTTCAAATTAGGGTTAGGGTTTCAAAGTAGGGTTTAACATTAGGGTTAGGGTTTCAAACTAGGGTTTCAAATTAGGGTTAGGGTTACAAACAAGGGGTTTTACATTAGGGCAAGTGTTTCAAACTAGGGTTTTACATTAGGGTTAGGGTTTCAAACTAGGGTTTTACGTTAGGGTTAGGGTTTCAAACTAGGGTTTAACATTAGGGTTAGGGTTTCAAACAAGGGTTTTACATTAGGGTTAATGCTTCAAACTAGGGTTTTACATTAGGGTTAGGGTTTCAAACTAGGGTTTAACATTAGGGTTAGGGTTTCAAACTAGGGTTTTTATATTAGGGTTAGGGTTACAAACTAGTGTTTAACATTAGGGTTAGGGTTTCAAACTAGGGTTTTACATTAGGGTTAGGGTTTCAAACTAGGGTTTTACATTAGGGTTAGGGTTACAAACTAGGGTTTTACATTAGGGTTAGGGTTTCAAACAAGGGTTTTGCATTAGGGTTAGGGTTTCAAACTAGGGTTTCAAATTAGGGTTAGGGTTTAAAACTAGTGTTTCAAATTAGGGTTACGGTTTCAAACTAGGGTTTTACATTAGGGCAAGTGTTTCAAACTAGGGTTTCAAATTAGCGTTACGGTTTCAAACTAGTGTTTTACATTAGGGTTAGTGTTTCAAACTAGGGTTTTACTTTAGGGTTAGGGTTACAAACTAGGGTTTTACATTAGGGTTAGGGTTTCAAACTAGGGTTTTGCATTAGGGTTAGGGATTCAAACTAGGGTTTTACATTAGGGTTAGGGTTTCAAACTAGGGTTTTACGTTAGGGTTAGGGTTTCAAACTAGGGTTTAACATTAGGGTTAGGGTTTCAAACAAGGGTTTTACATTAGGGTTAATGCTTCAAACTAGGGTTTTACATTAGGGTTAGGGTTTCAAACTAGGGTTTTACATTAGGGTTAGGGTTACAAACTAGGGTTTTACATTAGGGTTAGGGTTTCAAACTAGGGTTTTGCATTAGGGTTAGGGTTTCAAACTAGGGTTTCAAATTAGGTTTAGGGTTTCAAACTAGTGTTTTACATTAGGGTTAGGGTTTCAAACTAGGGTTTCAAATTAGGGTTACGGTTTCAAACTAGGGTTTTACATTAGGGTTAGTGTTTCAAACTAGGGTTTCAAATTAGCGTTACGGTTTCAAACTAGTGTTTTACATTAGGGTTAGGGTTTCAAACTAGGGTTTTACATTAGGGTTAGGGTTACAAACTAGGGTTTTACATTAGGGTTAGAGTTTCAAACTAGGGTTTTGCATTAGGGTTAGGGATTCAAACTAGGGTTTTACGTTAGGGTTAGGGTTTCAAACTAGGGTTTTATATTAGGGTTAGGGTTTCAAACTAGGGTTTCAAATTAGGGTTAGGGTTACAAAGAAGGGGTTTTAGATTAGGGTTAGGGTTTCAAACTAGGGTTTAACATTAGGGTTAGGGATTCAAACTAGAGTTTAACATTAGGGTTAGGGTTTCAAACTAGGGTTTTACATTAGTGTTAGGGTTTCAAACTAGGGTTTTACATTAGGGTTAGGGTTACAAAGAAGGGGTTTTAGATTAGGGTTAGGGTTTCAAACTAGGGTTTCAAATTAGGGTTAGGGTTTCAAACTAGTGTTTTACATTAGGGTTAGGGTTTCAAACTAGGGTTTCAAATTAGGGTTACGGTTTCAAACTAGGGTTTTACATTAGGGTTAGTGTTTCAAACTAGGGTTTCAAATTAGGGTTACGGTTTCAAACTAGGGTTTTACATTAGGGTTAGGGATTCAAACTAGGGTTTTACATTAGGGTTAGGGTTACAATCTAGGGTTTTACATTAGGGTTAGGGTTTCAAACTAGGGTTTTGCATTAGGGTTAGGGATTCAAACTAGGGTTTTACGTTAGGGTTAGGGTTTCAAACTAGGGTTTTATATTAGGGTTAGGTTTTCAAACTACGGTTTCAAATTAGGGTTAGGGTTTCAAACTAGGGTTTAACATTAGGGTTAGGGTTGCAAACTAGGGTTTTACATTAGGGTTAGGGTTTCAAACTAGGGTTTTGCATTAGGGTTAGGGTTTCAAACTAGGGTTTCAAATTAGTGTTAGGGTTTCAAACTAGTGTTTTACATTAGGGTTAGGGTTTCAAACTAGGGTTTCAAATTAGGGTTATGTTTCAAACTAGTGTTTAAAATTAGGGTTAGGGTTTCAAACTAGGGTTTTTATATTAGGGTTAGGGTTACAAACTAGGGTTTAACATTAGGGTTAGGGTTTCAAACTAGGGTTTTACATTAGGGTTAGGGTTTCAAACTAGGGTTTTACATTAGGGTTAGGGTTACAAACTAGGGTTTTACATTAGGGTTAGGGTTTCAAACAAGGGTTTTGCATTAGGGTTAGGGTTTCAAACTAGGGTTTCAAATTAGGGTTAGGGTTTCAAACTAGGGTTTCAAATTAGCGTTACGGTTTCAAACTAGTGTTTTACATTAGGGTTAGTGTTTCAAACTAGGGTTTTACATTAGGGTTAGGGTTACAAACTAGGGTTTTACATTAGAGTTAGGGTTTCAAACTAGGGTTTTGCATTAGGGTTAGGGTTTCAAACTAGGGTTTTACGTTAGGGTTAGGGTTTCAAACTAGGGTTTTGCATTAGGGTTAGGGTTTCAAACTAGGGTTTCAAATTAGGGTTAGGGTTTCAAACTAGTGTTTTACATTAGGGTTAGGGTTTCAAACTAGGGTTTTACATTAGGGTTAATGCTTCAAACTAGGGCTTTACATTAGGGTTAGGGTTTCAAACTAGGGTTTACCATTAGGGTTAGGGTTTCAAACTAGGGTTTTACATTATGGTTAGGTTTTCAAACTACGGTTTCAAATTAGGGTTAGGGTTTCAAACTAGGGTTTAACATTAGGGTTAGGGTTTCAAACTAGGGTTTTACATTAGGGTTAGGGTTTCAAACTAGGGTTTTGCATTAGGGTTAGGGTTTCAAACTAGGGTTTCAAATTAGGGTTAGGGTTTCAAACTAGTGTTTTACATTAGGGTTAGGGTTTCAAACTAGGGTTTCAAATTAGGGTTACGGTTGCAAAATAGGGTTTTACATTAGAGTTAGTGTTTCAAACTAGGGTTTCAAATTAGGGTTACGGTTTCAAACAATCGTTTTACATTAGGGTTAGGGATTCAAACTAGGGTTTTACGTTAGGGTTAGGGTTTCAAACTCGGTTTTCAAATTAGGGTTAGGGTTACAAACTAGGGTTTTTACATTAGGGTTAGGGCTTCAAACTAGGGTTTTACGTTAGGGTTAGGGTTTCAAACTAGGGTTTAACATTAGGGTTAGGGTTTCAAACAAGGGTTTTACATTAGGGTTAATGCTTCAAACTAGGGTTTTACATTAGGGTTAGGGTTTCAAACTAGGGTTTTACATTAGGGTTAGGGTTACAAACTAGGGTTTTACATTAGGGTTAGGGTTTCAAACTAGGGTTTTGCATTAGGGTTAGGGTTACAAACTAGGGTTTACCATTAGGGTTAGGGTTTCAAACTAGGGTTTTACATTATGGTTAGGGTTTCAAACTAGGGTTTTACATTAGGGTTAGGGTTACAAACTAGGGTTTTAAATTAGGGTTAGGGATTCAAACTAGGGTTTTACGTTAGGGTTAGGGTTTCAAACTAGGGTTTTATATTAGGGTTAGGTTTTCAAACTACGGTTTCAAATTAGGGTTAGGGTTTCAAAGTAGGGTTTAACATTAGGGTTAGGGTTTCAAACTAGGGTTTCAAATTAGGGTTAGGGTTACAAACAAGGGGTTTTACGTTAGGGCTAGGGTTTCAAACTCGGTTTTTAAATTAGGGTTAGGGTTACAAACTAGGGTTTTACATTAGGGTTAGGGTTTCAAACTAGGGTTTTACGTTAGGGTTAGGGTTTCAAACTAGGGTTTAACATTAGGGTTAGGGTTTCAAACAAGGGTTTTACATTAGGGTTAATGCTTCAAACTAGGGTTTTACATTAGCGTTAGGGTTTCAAACTAGGGTTTTACATTAGGGTTAGGGTTACAAACTAGGGTTTTACATTAGGGTTAGGGTTTCAAACTAGGGTTTTGCATTAGGGTTAGGGTTTCAAACTAGGGTTTCAAATTAGGGTTAGGGTTTCAAACTAGTGTTTTACATTAGGGTTAGGGTTTCAAACTAGGGTTTCAAATTAGGGTTACGGTTTCAAACTAGGGTTTTACATTAGGGTTAGTGTTTCAAACTAGGGTTTCAAATTAGCGTTACGGTTTCAAACTAGTGTTTTACATTAGGGTTAGGGTTTCAAACTAGGGTTTTACATTAGGGTTAGGGTTACAAACTAGGGTTTTACATTAGGGTTAGAGTTTCAAACTAGGGTTTTGCATTAGGGTTAGGGATTCAAACTAGGGTTTTACGTTAGGGTTAGGGTTTCAAACTAGGGTTTTATATTAGGGTTAGATTTTCAAACTAGGGTTTCAAATTAGGGTTAGGGTTTCAAACTAGGGTTTAACATTAGGGTTAGGGTTTCAAACTAGGGTTTCAAATTAGGGTTAGAGTTACAAACAAGGGGTTTTAGATTAGGGTTAGGGTTTCAAACTAGGGTTTTACATTAGGGTAAGTGTTTCAAACTAGGGTTTCAAATTAGCGTTACGGTTTCAAACTAGTGTTTTACATTAGGGTTAGTGTTTCAAACTAGGGTTTTACATTAGGGTTAGGGTTACAAACTAGGGTTTTACATTAGAGTTAGGGTTTCAATCTAGGGTTTTGCATTAGGGTTAGGGATTCAAACTAGGGTTTTACGTTAGGGTTAGGGTTTCAAACTAAGGTTTTATATTAGGGTTAGGTTTTCAAACTACGGTTTCAAATTAGGGTTAGGGTTTCAAACTAGGGTTTAACATTAGGGTTAGGGTTTCAAACTAGGGTTTTACATTAGGGTTAGGGTTTCAAACTAGGGTTTTGCATTAGGGTTAGGGTTTCAAACTAGGGTTTCAAATTAGGGTTAGGGTTTCAAACTAGTGTTTTACATTAGGGTTAGGGTTTCAAACTAGGGTTTCAAATTAGGGTTACGGTTGCAAAATAGGGTTTTACATTAGAGTTAGTGTTTCAAACTAGGGTTTCAAATTAGGGTTACGGTTTCAAACAATCGTTTTACATTAGGGTTAGGGATTCAAACTAGGGTTTTACATTAGGGTTAGGGTTTCAAACTCGGTTTTCAAATTAGGGTTAGGGTTACAAACTAGGGTTTTACATTAGGGTTAGGGCTTCAAACTAGGGTTTTACGTTAGGGTTAGGGTTTCAAACTAGGGTTTAACATTAGGGTTAGGGTTTCAAACAAGGGTTTTACATTAGGGTTAATGCTTCAAACTAGGGTTTTACATTAGCGTTAGGGTTTCAAACTAGGGTTTTACTTTAGGGTTAGGGTTACAAACTAGGGTTTTACATTAGGGTTAGGGTTTCAAACTAGGGTTTTGCATTAGGGTTAGGGTTTCAAACTAGGGTTTCAAATTAGGGTTAGGGTTTCAAACTAGTGTTTTACATTAGGGTTAGGGTTTCAAACTAGGGTTTCAAATTAGGGTTACGGTTTCAAACTAGGGTTTTACATTAGGGTTAGTGTTTCAAACTAGGGTTTCAAATTAGCGTTACGGTTTCAAACTAGTGTTTTACATTAGGGTTAGGGTTTCAAACTAGGGTTTTACATTAGGGTTAGGGTTACAAACTAGGGTTTTACATTAGGGTTAGAGTTTCAAACTAGGGTTTTGCATTAGGGTTAGGGATTCAAACTAGGGTTTTACGTTAGGGTTAGGGTTTCAAACTAGGGTTTTATATTAGGGTTAGATTTTCAAACTAGGGTTTCAAATTAGGGTTAGGGTTTCAAACTAGGGTTTAACATTAGGGTTAGGGTTTCAAACTAGGGTTTCAAATTAGGGTTAGGGTTACAAACAAGGGGTTTTAGATTAGGGTTAGGGTTTCAAACTAGGGTTTAACATTAGGGTTAGGGATTCAAACTAGAGTTTAACATTAGGGTTAGGGTTTCAAACTAGGGTTTCAAATTAGGGTTAGGGTTTCAAACTAGTGTTTTACATTAGGGTTAGGGTTAGGGTTTCAAACTAGGGTTTCAAATTAGGGTTAGGGTTTCAAACTAGTGTTTTACATTAGGGTTAGGGTTTCAAACTAGGGTTTCAAATTAGGGTTACGGTTTCAAACTAGGGTTTTACATTAGGGTTAGTGTTTCAAACTAGGGTTTCAAATTAGGGTTACGGTTTCAAACTAGGGTTTTACATTAGGGTTAGGGATTCAAACTAGGGTTTTACATTAGGGTTAGGGTTACAATCTAGGGTTTTACATTAGGGTTAGGGTTTCAAACTAGGGTTTTGCATTAGGGTTAGGGTTTCAAACTAGGGTTTTGCATTAGGGTTAGGGATTCAAACTAGGGTTTTACGTTAGGGTTAGGGTTTCAAACTAGGGTTTTATATTAGGGTTAGGTTTTCAAACTACGGTTTCAAATTAGGGTTAGGGTTTCAAACTAGGGTTTAACATTAGGGTTAGGGTTGCAAACTAGGGTTTTACATTAGGGTTAGGGTTTCAAACTAGGGTTTTGCATTAGGGTTAGGGTTTCAAACTAGGGTTTCAAATTAGTGTTAGGGTTTCAAACTAGTGTTTTACATTAGGGTTAGGGTTTCAAACTAGAGTTTCAAATTAGGGTTATGTTTCAAACTAGTGTTTAAAATTAGGGTTAGGGTTTCAAACTAGGGTTTTTATATTAGGGTTAGGGTTACAAACTAGGGTTTAACATTAGGGTTAGGGTTTCAAACTAGGGTTTTACATTAGGGTTAGGGTTTCAAACTAGGGTTTTACATTAGGGTTAGGGTTACAAACTAGGGTTTTACATTACGGTTAGGGTTTCAAACAAGGGTTTTGCATTAGGGTTAGGGTTTCAAACTAGGGTTTCAAATTAGGGTTAGGGTTTCAAACTAGGGTTTCAAATTAGGGTTACGGTTTCAAACTAGGGTTTTACATTAGGGTAAGTGTTTCAAACTAGGGTTTCAAATTAGCGTTACGGTTTCAAACTAGTGTTTTACATTAGGGTTAGTGTTTCAAACTAGGGTTTTACATTAGGGTTAGGGTTACAAACTAGGGTTTTACATTAGAGTTAGGGTTTCAAACTAGGGTTTTGCATTAGGGTTAGGGATTCAAACTAGGGTTTTACGTTAGGGTTAGGGTTTCAAACTAGGGTTTTATATTAGGGTTAGGTTTTCAAACTACGGTTTCAAATTAGAGTTAGGGTTTCAAACTAGGGTTTAACATTAGGGTTAGGGTTTCAAACTAGGGTTTTACATTAGGGTTAGGGTTTCAAACTAGGGTTTTGCATTAGGGTTAGGGTTTCAAACTAGGGTTTCAAATTAGGGTTAGGGTTTCAAACTAGTGTTTTACATTAGGGTTAGGGTTTCAAACTAGGGTTTCAAATTAGGGTTACGGTTTCAAAATAGGGTTTTACATTAGAGTTAGTGTTTCAAACTAGGGTTTCAAATTAGGGTTACGGTTTCAAACTATCGTTTTACATTAGGGTTAGGGATTCAAACTAGGGTTTTACGTTAGGGTTAGGGTTTCAAACTCGGTTTTCAAATTAGGGTTAGGGTTACAAACTAGGGTTTTACATTAGGGTTAGGGCTTCAAACTAGGGTTTTACGTTAGGGTTAGGGTTTCAAACTAGGGTTTAACATTAGGGTTAGGGTTTCAAACAAGGGTTTTACATTAGGGTTAATGCTTCAAACTAGGGTTTTACATTAGGGTTAGGGTTTCAAACTAGGGTTTTACATTAGGGTTAGGGTTACAAACTAGGGTTTTACATTAGGGTTAGGGTTTCAAACTAGGGTTTTGCATTAGGGTTAGGGTTACAAACTAGGGTTTCCCATTAGGGTTAGGGTTTCAAACTAGGGTTTCAAATTAGGGTTAGGGTTACAAACAAGGGGTTTTACATTAGGGTTAGGGTTTCAAACTAGGGTTTAACATTAGGGTTAGGGTTTCAAACTAGGGTTTTTATATTAGGGTTAGGGTTACAAACTAGGGTTTAACATTAGGTTTAGGGTTTCAAACTAGGGTTTTACATTAGGGTTAGGGTTTCAAACTAGGGTTTTACATTAGGGTTAGGGTTACAAACTAGGGTTTTACATTAGGGTTAGGGTTTCAAACAAGGGTTTTGCATTAGGGTTAGGGTTTCAAACTAGGGTTTCAAATTAGGGTTAGGGTTTCAAACTAGGGTTTCAAATTAGGGTTACGGTTTCAAACTAGGGTTTTACATTAGGGCAAGTGTTTCAAACTAGGGTTTCAAATTAGCGTTACGGTTTCAAACTAGTGTTTTACATTAGGGTTAGTGTTTCAAAGTAGGGTTTTACATTAGGGTTAGAGTTACAAACTAGGGTTTTACATTAGGGTTAGGGTTTCAAACTAGGGTTTTGCATTAGGGTTAGGGATTCAAACTAGGGTTTTACGTTAGGGTTAAGGTTTCAAACTAGGGTTTTATATTAGGGTTAGGTTTTCAAACTACGGTTTCAAATTAGGGTTAGGGTTTCAAACTAGGATTTAACATTAGGATTAGGGTTTCAAACTAGGGTTTTACATTAGGGTTAGGGTTTCAAACTAGGGTTTTGCATTAGGGTTAGGGTTTCAAACTAGGGTTTCAAATTAGGGTTAGGGTTACAAACTAGCGTTTTATATTAGAGTTAGGGTTTCAATCTAGGGTTTTGCATTAGGGTTAGGGATTCAAACTAGGGTTTTACGTTAGGGTTAGGGTTTCAAACTAAGGTTTTATATTAGGGTTAGGTTTTCAAACTACGGTTTCAAATTAGGGTTAGGGTTTCAAACTAGGGTTTAACATTAGGGTTAGGGTTTCAAACTAGGGTTTTACATTAGGGTTAGGGTTTCAAACTAGGGTTTTGCATTAGGGTTAGGGTTTCAAACTAGGGTTTCAAATTAGGGTTAGGGTTTCAAACTAGTGTTTTACATTAGGGTTAGGGTTTCAAACTAGGGTTTCAAATTAGGGTTACGGTTGCAAAATAGGGTTTTACATTAGAGTTAGTGTTTCAAACTAGGGTTTCAAATTAGGGTTACGGTTTCAAACTATCGTTTTACATTAGGGTTAGGGATTCAAACTAGGGTTTTACGTTAGGGTTAGGGTTTTAAACTCGGTTTTCAAATTAGGGTTAGGGTTACAAACTAGGGTTTCACATTAGGGTTAGGGCTTCAAACTAGGGTTTTACGTTAGGGTTAGGGTTTCAAACTAGGGTTTAACATTAGGGTTAGGGTTTCAAACAAGGGTTTTACATTAGGGTTAATGCTTCAAACTAGGGTTTTGCATTAGGGTTAGGGTTTCAAACTAGGGTTTTACATTAGGGTTAGGGTTACAAACTAGGGTTTTACATTAGGGTTAGGGTTTCAAACTAGGGTTTTGCATTAGGGTTAGGGTTACAAACTAGGGTTTACCATTAGGGTTAGGGTTTCAAACTAGGGTTTTACATTATGGTTAGGGTTTCAAACTAGGGTTTTACATTAGGGTTAATGCTTCAAACTAGGGTTTTACATTAGGGTTAGGGTTTCAAACTAGGGTTTACCATTAGGGTTAGGGTTTCAAACTAGGGTTTTACATTATGGTTAGGGTTTCAAACTAGGGTTTTACATTAGAGTTAGGGTTTCAAACTAGGGTTTTGCATTAGGGTTAGGGATTCAAACTAGGGTTTTACGTTAGGGTTAGGGTTTCAAACTAGGGTTTTATATTAGGGTTAGGTTTTCAAACTACGGTTTCAAATTAGAGTTAGGGTTTCAAACTAGGGTTTAACATTAGGGTTAGGGTTTCAAACTAGGGTTTTACATTAGGGTTAGGGTTTCAAACTAGGGTTTTGCATTAGGGTTAGGGTTTCAAACTAGGGTTTCAAATTAGGGTTAGGGTTTCAAACTAGTGTTTTACATTAGGGTTAGGGTTTCAAACTAGGGTTTCAAATTAGGGTTACGGTTTCAAAATAGGGTTTTACATTAGAGTTAGTGTTTCAAACTAGGGTTTCAAATTAGGGTTACGGTTTCAAACTATCGTTTTACATTAGGGTTAGGGATTCAAACTAGGGTTTTACGTTAGGGTTAGGGTTTCAAACTCGGTTTTCAAATTAGGGTTAGGGTTACAAACTAGGGTTTTACATTAGGGTTAGGGCTTCAAACTAGGGTTTTACGTTAGGGTTAGGGTTTCAAACTAGGGTTTAACATTAGGGTTAGGGTTTCAAACAAGGGTTTTACATTAGGGTTAATGCTTCAAACTAGGGTTTTACATTAGGGTTAGGGTTTCAAACTAGGGTTTTACATTAGGGTTAGGGTTACAAACTAGGGTTTTACATTAGGGTTAGGGTTTCAAACTAGGGTTTTGCATTAGGGTTAGGGTTACAAACTAGGGTTTCCCATTAGGGTTAGGGTTTCAAACTAGGGTTTTACATTATGGTTAGGGTTTCAAACTAGGGTTTTACATTAGGGTTAATGCTTCAAACTAGGGTTTTACATTATGGTTAGGGTTTCAAACTAGGGTTTTACGTTAGGGTTAGGGTTACAAACTAGGGTTTTAAATTAGGGTTAGGGATTCAAACTAGGGTTTTACGTTAGGGTTAGGGTTTCAAACTAGGGTTTTATATTAGGGTTAGGTTTTCAAACTACGGTTTCAAATTAGGGTTAGGGTTTCAAAGTAGGGTTTAACATTAGGGTTAGGGTTTCAAACTAGGGTTTCAAATTAGGGTTAGGGTTACAAACAAGGGGTTTTACATTAGGGTTAGGGTTTCAAACTAGGGTTTAACATTAGGGTTAGGGTTTCAAACTAGGGTTTTTATATTAGGGTTAGGGTTACAAACTAGGGTTTAACATTAGGTTTAGGGTTTCAAACTAGGGTTTTACATTAGGGTTAGGGTTTCAAACTAGGGTTTTACATTAGGGTTAGGGTTACAAACTAGGGTTTTACATTAGGGTTAGGGTTTCAAACAAGGGTTTTGCATTAGGGTTAGGGTTTCAAACTAGGGTTTCAAATTAGGGTTAGGGTTTCAAACTAGGGTTTCAAATTAGGGTTACGGTTTCAAACTAGGGTTTTACATTAGGGCAAGTGTTTCAAACTAGGGTTTCAAATTAGCGTTACGGTTTCAAACTAGTGTTTTACATTAGGGTTAGTGTTTCAAAGTAGGGTTTTACATTAGGGTTAGAGTTACAAACTAGGGTTTTACATTAGGGTTAGGGTTTCAAACTAGGGTTTTGCATTAGGGTTAGGGATTCAAACTAGGGTTTTACGTTAGGGTTAAGGTTTCAAACTAGGGTTTTATATTAGGGTTAGGTTTTCAAACTACGGTTTCAAATTAGGGTTAGGGTTTCAAACTAGGATTTAACATTAGGATTAGGGTTTCAAACTAGGGTTTTACATTAGGGTTAGGGTTTCAAACTAGGGTTTTGCATTAGGGTTAGGGTTTCAAACTAGGGTTTCAAATTAGGGTTAGGGTTACAAACTAGCGTTTTACATTAGAGTTAGGGTTTCAATCTAGGGTTTTGCATTAGGGTTAGGGTTTCAAACAAGGGTTTTACATTAGGGTTAATGCTTCAAACTAGGGTTTTGCATTAGGGTTAGGGTTTCAAACTAGGGTTTTACATTAGGGTTAGGGTTACAAACTAGGGTTTTACATTAGGGTTAGGGTTTCAAACTAGGGTTTTGCATTAGGGTTAGGGTTACAAACTAGGGTTTACCATTAGGGTTAGGGTTTCAAACTAGGGTTTTACATTATGGTTAGGGTTTCAAACTAGGGTTTTACATTAGGGTTAATGCTTCAAACTAGGGTTTTACATTAGGGTTAGGGTTTCAAACTAGGGTTTACCATTAGGGTTAGGGTTTCAAACTAGGGTTTTACATTATGGTTAGGGTTTCAAACTAGGGTTTTACATTAGAGTTAGGGTTTCAAACTAGGGTTTTGCATTAGGGTTAGGGATTCAAACTAGGGTTTTACGTTAGGGTTAGGGTTTCAAACTAGGGTTTTATATTAGGGTTAGGTTTTCAAACTACGGTTTCAAATTAGAGTTAGGGTTTCAAACTAGGGTTTAACATTAGGGTTAGGGTTTCAAACTAGGGTTTTACATTAGGGTTAGGGTTTCAAACTAGGGTTTTGCATTAGGGTTAGGGTTTCAAACTAGGGTTTCAAATTAGGGTTAGGGTTTCAAACTAGTGTTTTACATTAGGGTTAGGGTTTCAAACTAGGGTTTCAAATTAGGGTTACGGTTTCAAAATAGGGTTTTACATTAGAGTTAGTGTTTCAAACTAGGGTTTCAAATTAGGGTTACGGTTTCAAACTATCGTTTTACATTAGGGTTAGGGATTCAAACTAGGGTTTTACGTTAGGGTTAGGGTTTCAAACTCGGTTTTCAAATTAGGGTTAGGGTTACAAACTAGGGTTTAACATTAGGGTTAGGGCTTCAAACTAGGGTTTTACGTTAGGGTTAGGGTTTCAAACTAGGGTTTAACATTAGGGTTAGGGTTTCAAACAAGGGTTTTACATTAGGGTTAATGCTTCAAACTAGGATTTTACATTAGGGTTAGGGTTTCAAACTAGGGTTTTACATTAGGGTTAGGGTTACAAACTAGGGTTTTACATTAGGGTTAGGGTTTCAAACTAGGGTTTTGCATTAGGGTTAGGGTTACAAACTAGGGTTTCCCATTAGGGTTAGGGTTTCAAACTAGGGTTTTACATTATGGTTAGGGTTTCAAACTAGGGTTTTACATTAGGGTTAATGCTTCAAACTAGGGTTTTACATTATGGTTAGGGTTTCAAACTAGGGTTTTACGTTAGGGTTAGGGTTACAAACTAGGGTTTTAAATTAGGGTTAGGGATTCAAACTAGGGTTTTACGTTAGGGTTAGGGTTTCAAACTAGGGTTTTATATTAGGGTTAGGTTTTCAAACTACGGTTTCAAATTAGGGTTAGGGTTTCAAAGTAGGGTTTAACATTAGGGTTAGGGTTTCAAACTAGGGTTTCAAATTAGGGTTAGGGTTACAAACAAGGGGTTTTACATTAGGGTTAGGGTTTCAAACTAGGGTTTAACATTAGGGTTAGGGTTTCAAACTAGGGTTTTTATATTAGGGTTAGGGTTACAAACTAGGGTTTAACATTAGGTTTAGGGTTTCAAACTAGGGTTTTACATTAGGGTTAGGGTTTCAAACTAGGGTTTTACATTAGGGTTAGGGTTACAAACTTGGGTTTTACATTAGGGTTAGGGTTTCAAACAAGGGTTTTGCATTAGGGTTAGGGTTTCAAACTAGGGTTTCAAATTAGGGTTAGGGTTTCAAACTAGGGTTTCAAATTAGGGTTACGGTTTCAAACTAGGGTTTTACATTAGGGCAAGTGTTTCAAACTAGGGTTTCAAATTAGCGTTACGGTTTCAAACTTGTGTTTTACATTAGGGTTAGTGTTTCAAAGTAGGGTTTTACATTAGGGTTAGAGTTACAAACTAGGGTTTTACATTAGGGTTAGGGTTTCAAACTAGGGTTTACCATTAGGGTTAGGGTTTCAAACTAGGGTTTTACATTATGGTTAGGGTTTCAAACTAGGGTTTTACATTAGGGTTAGGGTTACAAACTAGGGTTTTAAATTAGGGTTAGGGATTCAAACTAGGGTTTTACGTTAGGGTTAGTGTTTCAAACTAGGGTTTTATATTAGGGTTAGGTTTTCAAACTACGGTTTCAAATTAGGGTTAGGGTTTCAAAGTAGGGTTTAACATTAGGGTTAGGGTTTCAAACTAGGGTTTCAAATTAGGGTTAGGGTTACAAACAAGGGGTTTTACATTAGGGCAAGTGTTTCAAACTAGGGTTTTACATTAGGGTTAGGGTTTCAAACTAGGGTTTTACGTTAGGGTTAGGGTTTCAAACTAGGGTTTAACATTAGGGTTAGGGTTTCAAACAAGGGTTTTACATTAGGGTTAATGCTTCAAACTAGGGTTTTACATTAGGGTTAGGGTTTCAAACTAGGGTTTAACATTAGGGTTAGGGTTTCAAACTAGGGTTTTTATATTAGGGTTAGGGTTACAAACTAGGGTTTAACATTAGGGTTAGGGTTTCAAACTAGGGTTTTACATTAGGGTTAGGGTTTCAAACTAGGGTTTTACATTAGGGTTAGGGTTACAAACTAGGGTTTTACATTAGGGTTAGGGTTTCAAACAAGGGTTTTGCATTAGGGTTAGGGTTTCAAACTAGGGTTTCAAATTAGGGTTAGGGTTTAAAACTAGGGTTTCAAATTAGGGTTACGGTTTCAAACTAGGGTTTTACATTAGGGCAAGTGTTTCAAACTAGGGTTTCAAATTAGCGTTACGGTTTCAAACTAGTGTTTTACATTAGGGTTAGTGTTTCAAACTAGGGTTTTACTTTAGGGTTAGGGTTACAAACTAGGGTTTTACATTAGGGTTAGGGTTTCAAACTAGGGTTTTGCATTAGGGTTAGGGATTCAAACTAGGGTTTTACATTAGGGTTAGGGTTTCAAACTAGGGTTTTACGTTAGGGTTAGGGTTTCAAACTAGGGTTTAACATTAGGGTTAGGGTTTCAAACAAGGGTTTTACATTAGGGTTAATGCTTCAAACTAGGGTTTTACATTAGGGTTAGGGTTTCAAACTAGGGTTTTACATTAGGGTTAGGGTTACAAACTAGGGTTTTACATTAGGGTTAGGGTTTCAAACTAGGGATTTGCATTAGGGTTAGGGTTTCAAACTAGGGTTTCAAATTAGGTTTAGGGTTTCAAACTAGTGTTTTACATTAGGGTTAGGGTTTCAAACTAGGGTTTCAAATTAGGGTTACGGTTTCAAACTAGGGTTTTACATTAGGGTTAGTGTTTCAAACTAGGGTTTCAAATTAGCGTTACGGTTTCAAACTAGTGTTTTACATTAGGGTTAGGGTTTCAAACTAGGGTTTTACATTAGGGTTAGGGTTACAAACTAGGGTTTTACATTAGGGTTAGAGTTTCAAACTAGGGTTTTGCATTAGGGTTAGGGATTCAAACTAGGGTTTTACGTTAGGGTTAGGGTTTCAAACTAGGGTTTTATATTAGGGTTAGGGTTACAAAGAAGGGGTTTTAGATTAGGGTTAGGGTTTCAAACTAGGGTTTAACATTAGGGTTAGGGATTCAAACTAGAGTTTAACATTAGGGTTAGGGTTTCAAACTAGGGTTTTACATTAGTGTTAGGGTTTCAAACTAGGGTTTTACATTAGGGTTAGGGTTACAAAGAAGGGGTTTTAGATTAGGGTTAGGGTTTCAAACTAGGGTTTCAAATTAGGGTTAGGGTTTCAAACTAGTGTTTTACATTAGGGTTAGGGTTTCAAACTAGGGTTTCAAATTAGGGTTACGGTTTCAAACTAGGGTTTTACATTAGGGTTAGTGTTTCAAACTAGGGTTTCAAATTAGGGTTACGGTTTCAAACTAGGGTTTTACATTAGGGTTAGGGATTCAAACTAGGGTTTTACATTAGGGTTAGGGTTACAATCTAGGGTTTTACATTAGGGTTAGGGTTTCAAACTAGGGTTTTGCATTAGGGTTAGGGATTCAAACTAGGGTTTTACGTTAGGGTTAGGGTTTCAAACTAAGGTTTTATATTAGGGTTACGTTTTCAAACTACGGTTTCAAATTAGGGTTAGGGTTTCAAACTAGGGTTTAACATTAGGGTTAGGGTTGCAAATTAGGGTTTTACATTAGGGTTAGGGTTTCAAACTAGGGTTTTGCATTAGGGTTAGGGTTTCAAACTAGGGTTTCAAATTAGTGTTAGGGTTTCAAACTAGTGTTTTACATTAGGGTTAGGGTTTCAAACTAGGGTTTCAAATTAGGGTTATGTTTCAAACTAGTGTTTAAAATTAGGGTTAGGGTTTCAAACTAGGGTTTTTATATTAGGGTTAGGGTTACAAACTAGGGTTTAACATTAGGGTTAGGGTTTCAAACTAGGGTTTTACATTAGGGTTAGGGTTTCAAACTAGGGTTTTACATTAGGGTTAGGGTTACAAACTAGGGTTTTACATTAGGGTTAGGGTTTCAAACAAGGGTTTTGCATTAGGGTTAGGGTTTCAAACTAGGGTTTCAAATTAGGGTTAGGGTTTCAAACTAGGGTTTCAAATTAGGGTTACGGTTTCAAACTAGGGTTTTACATTAGGGTAAGTGTTTCAAACTAGGGTTTCAAATTAGCGTTACGGTTTCAAACTAGTGTTTTACATTAGGGTTAGTGTTTCAAACTAGGGTTTTACATTAGGGTTAGGGTTACAAACTAGGGTTTTACATTAGAGTTAGGGTTTCAAACTAGGGTTTTGCATTAGGGTTAGGGTTTCAAACTAGGGTTTTACGTTAGGGTTAGGGTTTCAAACTAGGGTTTTGCATTAGGGTTAGGGTTTCAAACTAGGGTTTCAAATTAGGGTTAGGGTTTCAAACTAGTGTTTTACATTAGGGTTAGGGTTTCAAACTAGGGTTTTACATTAGGGTTAATGCTTCAAACTAGGGTTTTACATTAGGGTTAGGGTTTCAAACTAGGGTTTACCATTAGGGTTAGGGTTTCAAACTAGGGTTTTACATTATGGTTAGGTTTTCAAACTACGGTTTCAAATTAGGGTTAGGGTTTCAAACTAGGGTTTAACATTAGGGTTAGGGTTTCAAACTAGGGTTTTACATTAGGGTTAGGGTTTCAAACTAGGGTTTTGCATTAGGGTTAGGGTTTCAAACTAGGGTTTCAAATTAGGGTTAGGGTTTCAAACTAGCGTTTTACATTAGGGTTAGGGTTTCAAACTAAGGTTTCAAATTAGGGTTACGGTTGCAAAATAGGGTTTTACATTAGTGTTAGTGTTTCAAACTAGGGTTTCAAATTAGGGTTACGGTTTCAAACAATCGTTTTACATTAGGGTTAGGGATTCAAACTAGGGTTTTACGTTAGGGTTAGGGTTTCAAACTCGGTTTTCAAATTAGGGTTAGGGTTACAAACTAGGGTTTTACATTAGGGTTAGGGCTTCAAACTAGGGTTTTACGTTAGGGTTAGGGTTTCAAACTAGGGTTTAACATTAGGGTTAGGGTTTCAAACAAGGGTTTTACATTAGGGTTAATGCTTCAAACTAGGGTTTTACATTAGGGTTAGGGTTTCAAACTAGGGTTTTACATTAGGGTTAGGGTTACAAACTAGGGTTTTACATTAGGGTTAGGGTTTCAAACTAGGGTTTTGCATTAGGGTTAGGGTTACAAACTAGGGTTTACCATTAGGGTTAGGGTTTCAAACTAGGGTTTTACATTATGGTTAGGGTTTCAAACTAGGGTTTTACATTAGGGTTAATGCTTCAAACTAGGGTTTTACATTAGGGTTAGGGTTTCAAACTAGGGTTTACCATTAGGGTTAGGGTTTCAAACTAGGGTTTTACATTATGGTTAGGGTTTCAAACTAGGGTTTTACATTAGGGTTAGGGTTACAAACTAGGGTTTTAAATTAGGGTTAGGGATTCAAACTAGGGTTTTACGTTAGGGTTAGGGTTTCAAACTAGGGTTTTATATTAGGGTTAGGTTTTCAAACTACGGTTTCAAATTAGGGTTAGGGTTTCAAAGTAGGGTTTAACATTAGGGTTAGGGTTTCAAACTAGGGTTTCAAATTAGGGTTAGGGTTACAAACAAGGGGTTTTACGTTAGGGCTAGGGTTTCAAACTCGGTTTTTAAATTAGGGTTAGGGTTACAAACTAGGGTTTTACATTAGGGTTAGGGTTTCAAACTAGGGTTTTACGTTAGGGTTAGGGTTTCAAACTAGGGTTTAACATTAGGGTTAGGGTTTCAAACAAGGGTTTTACATTAGGGTTAATGCTTCAAACTAGGGTTTTACATTAGCGTTAGGGTTTCAAACTAGGGTTTTACATTAGGGTTAGGGTTACAAACTAGGGTTTTACATTAGGGTTAGGGTTTCAAACTATGGTTTTGCATTAGGGTTAGGGATTCAAACTAGGGTTTTACGTTAGGGTTAGGGTTTCAAACTAGGGTTTTATATTAGGGTTAGGGTTTCAAACTAGGGTTTCAAATTAGGGTTAGGGTTACAAAGAAGGGGTTTTAGATTAGGGTTAGGGTTTCAAACTAGGGTTTAACATTAGGGTTAGGGATTCAAACTAGAGTTTAACATTAGGGTTAGGGTTTCAAACTAGGGTTTTACATTAGTGTTAGGGTTTCAAACTAGGGTTTTACATTAGGGTTAGGGTTACAAAGAAGGGGTTTTAGATTAGGGTTAGGGTTTCAAACTAGGGTTTCAAATTAGGGTTAGGGTTTCAAACTAGTGTTTTACATTAGGGTTAGGGTTTCAAACTAGGGTTTCAAATTAGGGTTACGGTTTCAAACTAGGGTTTTACATTAGGGTTAGTGTTTCAAACTAGGGTTTCAAATTAGGGTTACGGTTTCAAACTAGGGTTTTACATTAGGGTTAGGGATTCAAACTAGGGTTTTACATTAGGGTTAGGGTTACAATCTAGGGTTTTACATTAGGGTTAGGGTTTCAAACTAGGGTTTTGCATTAGGGTTAGGGATTCAAACTAGGGTTTTACGTTAGGGTTAGGGTTTCAAACTAAGGTTTTATATTAGGGTTACGTTTTCAAACTACGGTTTCAAATTAGGGTTAGGGTTTCAAACTAGGGTTTAACATTAGGGTTAGGGTTGCAAATTAGGGTTTTACATTAGGGTTAGGGTTTCAAACTAGGGTTTTGCATTAGGGTTAGGGTTTCAAACTAGGGTTTCAAATTAGTGTTAGGGTTTCAAACTAGTGTTTTACATTAGGGTTAGGGTTTCAAACTAGGGTTTCAAATTAGGGTTATGTTTCAAACTAGTGTTTAAAATTAGGGTTAGGGTTTCAAACTAGGGTTTTTATATTAGGGTTAGGGTTACAAACTAGGGTTTAACATTAGGGTTAGGGTTTCAAACTAGGGTTTTACATTAGGGTTAGGGTTTCAAACTAGGGTTTTACATTAGGGTTAGGGTTACAAACTAGGGTTTTACATTAGGGTTAGGGTTTCAAACAAGGGTTTTGCATTAGGGTTAGGGTTTCAAACTAGGGTTTCAAATTAGGGTTAGGGTTTCAAACTAGGGTTTCAAATTAGGGTTACGGTTTCAAACTAGGGTTTTACATTAGGGTAAGTGTTTCAAACTAGGGTTTCAAATTAGCGTTACGGTTTCAAACTAGTGTTTTACATTAGGGTTAGTGTTTCAAACTAGGGTTTTACATTAGGGTTAGGGTTACAAACTAGGGTTTTACATTAGAGTTAGGGTTTCAAACTAGGGTTTTGCATTAGGGTTAGGGTTTCAAACTAGGGTTTTACGTTAGGGTTAGGGTTTCAAACTAGGGTTTTGCATTAGGGTTAGGGTTTCAAACTAGGGTTTCAAATTAGGGTTAGGGTTTCAAACTAGTGTTTTACATTAGGGTTAGGGTTTCAAACTAGGGTTTTACATTAGGGTTAATGCTTCAAACTAGGGTTTTACATTAGGGTTAGGGTTTCAAACTAGGGTTTACCATTAGGGTTAGGGTTTCAAACTAGGGTTTTACATTATGGTTAGGTTTTCAAACTACGGTTTCAAATTAGGGTTAGGGTTTCAAACTAGGGTTTAACATTAGGGTTAGGGTTTCAAACTAGGGTTTTACATTAGGGTTAGGGTTTCAAACTAGGGTTTTGCATTAGGGTTAGGGTTTCAAACTAGGGTTTCAAATTAGGGTTAGGGTTTCAAACTAGGGTTTTGCATTAGGGTTAGGGTTACAAACTAGGGTTTACCATTAGGGTTAGGGTTTCAAACTAGGGTTTTACATTATGGTTAGGGTTTCAAACTATGGTTTTGCATTAGGGTTAGGGTTTCAAACTAGGGTTTCAAATTAGGGTTACGGTTTCAAACTAGGGTTTTACATTAGGGTAAGTGTTTCAAACTAGGGTTTCAAATTAGCGTTACGGTTTCAAACTAGTGTTTTACATTAGGGTTAGTGTTTCAAACTAGGGTTTTACATTAGGGTTAGGGTTACAAACTAGGGTTTTACATTAGAGTTAGGGTTTCAAACTAGGGTTTTGCATTAGGGTTAGGGTTTCAAACTAGGGTTTTACGTTAGGGTTAGGGTTTCAAACTAGGGTTTTGCATTAGGGTTAGGGTTTCAAACTAGGGTTTCAAATTAGGGTTAGGGTTTCAAACTAGTGTTTTACATTAGGGTTAGGGTTTCAAACTAGGGTTTTACATTAGGGTTAATGCTTCAAACTAGGGTTTTACATTAGGGTTTGGGTTTCAAACTAGGGTTTACCATTAGGGTTAGGGTTTCAAACTAGGGTTTTACATTATGGTTAGGTTTTCAAACTACGGTTTCAAATTAGGGTTAGGGTTTCAAACTAGGGTTTAACATTAGGGTTAGGGTTTCAAACTAGGGTTTTACATTAGGGTTAGGGTTTCAAACTAGGGTTTTGCATTAGGGTTAGGGTTTCAAACTAGGGTTTCAAATTAGGGTTAGGGTTTCAAACTAGCGTTTTACATTAGGGTTAGGGTTTCAAACTAAGGTTTCAAATTAGGGTTACGGTTGCAAAATAGGGTTTTACATTAGTGTTAGTGTTTCAAACTAGGGTTTCAAATTAGGGTTACGGTTTCAAACAATCGTTTTACATTAGGGTTAGGGATTCAAACTAGGGTTTTACGTTAGGGTTAGGGTTTCAAACTCGGTTTTCAAATTAGGGTTAGGGTTACAAACTAGGGTTTTACATTAGGGTTAGGGCTTCAAACTAGGGTTTTACGTTAGGGTTAGGGTTTCAAACTAGGGTTTAACATTAGGGTTAGGGTTTCAAACAAGGGTTTTACATTAGGGTTAATGCTTCAAACTAGGGTTTTACATTAGGGTTAGGGTTTCAAACTAGGGTTTTACATTAGGGTTAGGGTTACAAACTAGGGTTTTACATTAGGGTTAGGGTTTCAAACTAGGGTTTTGCATTAGGGTTAGGGTTACAAACTAGGGTTTACCATTAGGGTTAGGGTTTCAAACTAGGGTTTTACATTATGGTTAGGGTTTCAAACTAGGGTTTTACATTAGGGTTAATGCTTCAAACTAGGGTTTTACATTAGGGTTAGGGTTTCAAACTAGGGTTTACCATTAGGGTTAGGGTTTCAAACTAGGGTTTTACATTATGGTTAGGGTTTCAAACTAGGGTTTTACATTAGGGTTAGGGTTACAAACTAGGGTTTTAAATTAGGGTTAGGGATTCAAACTAGGGTTTTACGTTAGGGTTAGGGTTTCAAACTAGGGTTTTATATTAGGGTTAGGTTTTCAAACTACGGTTTCAAATTAGGGTTAGGGTTTCAAAGTAGGGTTTAACATTAGGGTTAGGGTTTCAAACTAGGGTTTCAAATTAGGGTTAGGGTTACAAACAACGGGTTTTACGTTAGGGCTAGGGTTTCAAACTCGGTTTTTAAATTAGGGTTAGGGTTACAAACTAGGGTTTTACATTAGGGTTAGGGTTTCAAACTAGGGTTTTACGTTAGGGTTAGGGTTTCAAACTAGGGTTTAACATTAGGGTTAGGGTTTCAAACAAGGGTTTTACATTAGGGTTAATGCTTCAAACTAGGGTTTTACATTAGCGTTAGGGTTTCAAACTAGGGTTTTACATTAGGGTTAGGGTTACAAACTAGGGTTTTACATTAGGGTTAGGGTTTCAAACTATGGTTTTGCATTAGGGTTAGGGTTTCAAACTAGGGTTTCAAATTAGGGTTAGTGTTTCAAACTAGTGTTTTACATTAGGGTTAGGGTTTCAAACTAGGGTTTCAAATTAGGGTTACGGTTTCAAACTAGGGTTTTACATTAGGGTTAGTGTTTCAAACTAGGGTTTCAAATTAGCGTTACGGTTTCAAACTAGTGTTTTACATTAGGGTTAGGGTTTCAAACTAGGGTTTTACATTAGGGTTAGGGTTACAAACTAGGGTTTTACATTAGGGTTAGAGTTTCAAACTAGGGTTTTGCATTAGGGTTAGGGATTCAAACTAGGGTTTTACGTTAGGGTTAGGGTTTCAAACTAGGGTTTTATATTAGGGTTAGATTTTCAAACTAGGGTTTCAAATTAGGGTTAGGGTTTCAAACTAGGGTTTAACATTAGGGTTAGGGTTTCAAACTAGGGTTTCAAATTAGGGTTAGGGTTACAAACAAGGGGTTTTAGATTAGGGTTAGGGTTTCAAACTAGGGTTTAACATTAGGGTTAGGGATTCAAACTAGAGTTTAACATTAGGGTTAGGGTTTCAAACTAGGGTTTTGCATTAGGGTTAGGGTTTCAAACTAGGGTTTCAAATTAGGGTTAGGGTTTCAAACTAGTGTTTTACATTAGGGTTAGGGTTAGGGTTTCAAACTAGGGTTTCAAATTAGGGTTATGTTTCAAACTAGGGTTTAAAATTAGGGTTAGGGTTTCAAACTAGGGTTTTTATATTAGGGTTAGGGTTACAAACTAGGGTTTAACATTAGGGTTAGGGTTTCAAACTAGGGTTTTACATTAGGGTTAGGGTTTCAAACTAGGGTTTTACATTAGGGTTAGGGTTACAAACTAGGGTTTTACATTAGGGTTAGGGTTTCAAACAAGGGTTTTGCATTAGGGTTAGGGTTTCAAACTAGGGTTTCAAATTAGGGTTAGGGTTTCAAACTAGGGTTTCAAATTAGGGTTACGGTTTCAAACTAGGGTTTTACATTAGGGTAAGTGTTTCAAACTAGGGTTTCAAATTAGCGTTACGGTTTCAAACTAGTGTTTTACATTAGGGTTAGTGTTTCAAACTAGGGTTTTACATTAGGGTTAGGGTTACAAACTAGGGTTTTACATTAGAGTTAGGGTTTCAATCTAGGGTTTTGCATTAGGGTTAGGGATTCAAACTAGGGTTTTACGTTAGGGTTAGGGTTTCAAACTAAGGTTTTATATTAGGGTTAGGTTTTCAAACTACGGTTTCAAATTAGGGTTAGGGTTTCAAACTAGGGTTTAACATTAGGGTTAGGGTTTCAAACTAGGGTTTTACATTAGGGTTAGGGTTTCATACTAGGGTTTTGCATTAGGGTTAGGGTTTCAAACTAGGGTTTCAAATTAGGGTTAGGGTTTCAAACTAGTGTTTTACATTAGGGTTAGGGTTTCAAACTAGGGTTTCAAATTAGGGTTACGGTTGCAAAATAGGGTTTTACATTAGAGTTAGTGTTTCAAACTAGGGTTTCAAATTAGGGTTACGGTTTCAAACAATCGTTTTACATTAGGGTTAGGGATTCAAACTAGGGTTTTACGTTAGGGTTAGGGTTTCAAACTCGGTTTTCAAATTAGGGTTAGGGTTACAAACTAGGGTTTTACATTAGGGTTAGGGCTTCAAACTAGGGTTTTACGTTAGGGTTAGGGTTTCAAACTAGGGTTTAACATTAGGGTTAGGGTTTCAAACAAGGGTTTTACATTAGGGTTAATGCTTCAAACTAGGGTTTTACATTAGCGTTAGGGTTTCAAACTAGGGTTTTACATTAGGGTTAGGGTTACAAACTAGGGTTTTACATTAGGGTTAGGGTTTCAAACTAGGGTTTTGCATTAGGGTTAGGGTTTCAAACTAGGGTTTCAAATTAGGGTTAGGGTTTCAAACTAGTGTTTTACATTAGGGTTAGGGTTTCAAACTAGGGTTTCAAATTAGGGTTACGGTTTCAAACTAGGGTTTTACATTAGGGTTAGTGTTTCAAACTAGGGTTTCAAATTAGCGTTACGGTTTCAAACTAGTGTTTTACATTAGGGTTAGGGTTTCAAACTAGGGTTTTACATTAGGGTTAGGGTTACAAACTAGGGTTTTACATTAGGGTTAGAGTTTCAAACTAGGGTTTTGCATTAGGGTTAGGGATTCAAACTAGGGTTTTACGTTAGGGTTAGGGTTTCAAACTAGGGTTTTATATTAGGGTTAGATTTTCAAACTAGGGTTTCAAATTAGGGTTAGGGTTTCAAACTAGGGTTTAACATTAGGGTTAGGGTTTCAAACTAGGGTTTCAAATTAGGGTTAGGGTTACAAACAAGGGGTTTTAGATTAGGGTTAGGGTTTCAAACTAGGGTTTAACATTAGGGTTAGGGATTCAAACTAGAGTTTAACATTAGGGTTAGGGTTTCAATTTAGGGTTTTGCATTAGGGTTAGGGTTTCAAACTAGGGATTCAAATTAGGGTTAGGGTTTCAAACTAGTGTTTTACATTAGGGTTAGGGTTAGGGTTTCAAACTAGGGTTTCAAATTAGGGTTATGTTTCAAACTAGGGTTTAAAATTAGGGTTAGGGTTTCAAACTAGGGTTTTTATATTAGGGTTAGGGTTACAAACTAGGGTTTAACATTAGGGTTAGGGTTTCAAACTATGGTTTTACATTAGGGTTAGGGTTTCAAACTAGGGTTTTACTTTAGGGTTAGGGTTACAAACTAGGGTTTTACATTAGGGTTAGGGTTTCAAACAAGGGTTTTGCATTAGGGTTAGGGTTTCAAACTAGGGTTTCAAATTAGGGTTAGGGTTTCAAACTAGGGTTTCAAATTAGGGTTACGGTTTCAAACTAGGGTTTTACATTAGGGTAAGTGTTTCAAACTAGGGTTTCAAATTAGCGTTACGGTTTCAAACTAGTGTTTTACATTAGGGTTAGTGTTTCAAACTAGGGTTTTACATTAGGGTTAGGGTTACAAACTAGGGTTTTACATTAGAGTTAGGGTTTCAATCTAGGGTTTTGCATTAGGGTTAGGGATTCAAACTAGGGTTTTACGTTAGGGTTAGGGTTTCAAACTAAGGTTTTATATTAGGGTTAGGTTTTCAAACTACGGTTTCAAATTAGGGTTAGGGTTTCAAACTAGGGTTTAACATTAGGGTTAGGGTTTCAAACTAGGGTTTTACATTAGGGTTAGGGTTTCAAACTAGGGTTTTGCATTAGGGTTAGGGTTTCAAACTAGGGTTTCAAATTAGGGTTAGGGTTTCAAACTAGTGTTTTACATTAGGGTTAGGGGTTCAAACTAGGGTTTCAAATTAGGGTTACGGTTGCAAAATAGGGTTTTACATTAGAGTTAGTGTTTCAAACTAGGGTTTCAAATTAGGGTTACGGTTTCAAACAATCGTTTTACATTAGGGTTAGGGATTCAAACTAGGGTTTTACGTTAGGGTTAGGGTTTCAAACTCGGTTTTCAAATTAGGGTTAGGGTTACAAACTAGGGTTTTACATTAGGGTTAGGGCTTCAAACTAGGGTTTTACGTTAGGGTTAGGGTTTCAAACTAGGGTTTAACATTAGGGTTAGGGTTTCAAACAAGGGTTTTACATTAGGGTTAATGCTTCAAACTAGGGTTTTACATTAGGGTTAGGGTTTCAAACTAGGGTTTTACATTAGGGTTAGGGTTACAAACTAGGGTTTTACATTAGGGTTAGGGTTTCAAACTAGGGTTTTGCATTAGGGTTAGGGTTACAAACTAGGGTTTACCATTAAGGTTAGGGTTTCAAACTAGGGTTTTACATTAGGGTTAATGCTTCAAACTAGGGTTTTACATTAGGGTTAGGGTTTCAAACTAGGGTTTACCATTAGGGTTAGGGTTTCGAACTAGGGTTTTACATTATGGTTAGGGTTTCAAACTAGGGTTTTACATTAGGGTTAGGGTTACAAACTAGGGTTTTAAATTAGGGTTAGGGATTCAAACTAGGGTTTTACGTTAGGGTTAGGGTTTCAAACTAGGGTTTTATATTAGGGTTAGGTTTTCAAACTACGGTTTCAAATTAGGGTTAGGGTTTCAAAGTAGGGTTTAACATTAGGGTTAGGGTTTCAAACTAGGGTTTCAAATTAGGGTTAGGGTTACAAACAAGGGGTTTTACATTAGGGTTAGGGTTTCAAACTAGGGTTTAACATTAGGGTTAGGGTTTCAAACTAGGGTTTTTATATTAGGGTTAGGGTTACAAACTAGGGTTTAACATTAGGGTTAGGGTTTCAAACTAGGGTTTTACATTAGGGTTAGGGTTTCAAACTAGGGTTTTACATTAGGGTTAGGGTTACAAACTAGGGTTTTACATTAGGGTTAGGGTTTCAAACAAGGGTTTTGCATTAGGGTTAGGGTTTCAAACTAGGGTTTCAAATTAGGGTCAGGGTTTCAAACAAGGGTTTCAAATTAGGGTTACGGTTTCAAACTAGGGTTTTACATTAGGGCAAGTGTTTCAAACTAGGGTTTTACATTAGGGTTAGGGTTTCAAACTAGGGTTTTACGTTAGGGTTAGGGTTTCAAACTAGGGTTTAACATTAGGGTTAGGGTTTCAAACAAGGGTTTTACATTAGGGTTAATGCTTCAAACTAGGGTTTTACATTAGGGTTAGGGTTTCAAACTAGGGTTTAACATTAGGGTTAGGGTTTCAAACTAGGGTTTTTATATTAGGGTTAGGGTTACAAACTAGGGTTTAACATTAGGGTTAGGGTTTCAAACTAGGGTTTTACATTAGGGTTAGGGTTTCAAACTAGGGTTTTACATTAGGGTTAGGGTTACAAACTAGGGTTTTACATTAGGGTTAGGGTTTCAAACAAGGGTTTTGCATTAGGGTTAGGGTTTCAAACTAGGGTTTCAAATTAGGGTTAGGGTTTCAAACTAGGGTTTCAAATTAGGGTTACGGTTTCAAACTAGGGTTTTACATTATGGCAAGTGTTTCAAACTAGGGTTTGAAATTAGCGTTACGGTTTCAAACTAGTGTTTTACATTAGGGTTAGTGTTTCAAACTAGGGTTTTACTTTAGGGTTAGGGTTACAAACTAGGGTTTTACATTAGGGTTAGGGTTTCAAACTAGGGTTTTGCATTAGGGTTAGGGATTCAAACTAGGGTTTTACATTAGGGTTAGGGTTTCAAACTAGGGTTTTACGTTAGGGTTAGGGTTTCAAACTAGGGTTTAACATTAGGGTTAGGGTTTCAAACAAGGGTTTTACATTAGGGTTAATGCTTCAAACTAGGGTTTTACATTAGGGTTAGGGTTTCAAACTAGGGTTTTACATTAGGGTTAGGGTTACAAACTAGGGTTTTACATTAGGGTTAGGGTTTCAAACTAGGGTTTTGCATTAGGCTTAGGGTTTCAAACTAGGGTTTCAAATTAGGGTTAGGGTTTCAAACTAGTGTTTTACATTAGGGTTAGGGTTTCAAACTAGGGTTTCAAATTAGGGTTACGGTTTCAAACTAGGGTTTTACATTAGGGTTAGTGTTTCAAACTAGGGTTTCAAATTAGCGTTACGGTTTCAAACTAGTGTTTTACATTAGGGTTAGGGTTTCAAACTAGGGTTTTACATTAGGGTTAGGGTTACAAACTAGGGTTTTACATTAGTGTTAGAGTTTCAAACTAGGGTTTTGCATTAGGGTTAGGGATTCAAACTAGGGTTTTACGTTAGGGTTAGGGTTTCAAACTAGGGTTTTATATTAGGGTTAGATTTTCAAACTAGGGTTTCAAATTAGGGTTAGGGTTTCAAACTAGGGTTTAACATTAGGGTTAGGGTTTCAAACTAGGGTTTCAAATTAGGGTTAGGGTTACAAAGAAGGGGTTTTAGATTAGGGTTAGGGTTTCAAACTAGGGTTTAACATTAGGGTTAGGGATTCAAACTAGAGTTTAACATTAGGGTTAGGGTTTCAAACTAGGGTTTTACATTAGTGTTAGGGTTTCAAACTAGGGTTTTACATTAGGGTTAGGGTTACAAAGAAGGGGTTTTAGATTAGGGTTAGGGTTTCAAACTAGGGTTTCAAATTAGGGTTAGGGTTTCAAACTAGTGTTTTACATTAGGGTTAGGGTTTCAAACTAGGGTTTCAAATTAGGGTTACGGTTTCAAACTAGGGTTTTACATTAGGGTTAGTGTTTCAAACTAGGGTTTCAAATTAGGGTTACGGTTTCAAACTAGGGTTTTACATTAGGGTTAGGGATTCAAACTAGGGTTTTACATTAGGGTTAGGGTTACAATCTAGGGTTTTACATTAGGGTTAGGGTTTCAAACTAGGGTTTTGCATTAGGGTTAGGGTTTCAAACTAGGGTTTTGCATTAGGGTTAGGGATTCAAACTAGGGTTTTACGTTAGGGTTAGGGTTTCAAACTAGGGTTTTATATTAGGGTTAGGTTTTCAAACTACGGTTTCAAATTAGGGTTAGGGTTTCAAACTAGGGTTTAACATTAGGGTTAGGGTTGCAAACTAGGGTTTTACATTAGGGTTAGGGTTTCAAACTAGGGTTTTGCATTAGGGTTAGGGTTTCAAACTAGGGTTTCAAATTAGTGTTAGGGTTTCAAACTAGTGTTTTACATTAGGGTTAGGGTTTCAAACTAGGGTTTCAAATTAGGGTTATGTTTCAAACTAGTGTTTAAAATTAGGGTTAGGGTTTCAAACTAGGGTTTTTATATTAGGGTTAGGGTTACAAACTAGGGTTTAACATTAGGGTTAGGGTTTCAAACTAGGGTTTTACATTAGGGTTAGGGTTTCAAACTAGGGTTTTACATTAGGGTTAGGGTTACAAACTAGGGTTTTACATTACGGTTAGGGTTTCAAACAAGGGTTTTGCATTAGGGTTAGGGTTTCAAACTAGGGTTTCAAATTAGGCTTAGGGTTTCAAACTAGGGTTTCAAATTAGGGTTATGGTTTCAAACTAGGGTTTTACATTAGGGTAAGTGTTTCAAACTAGGGTTTCAAATTAGCGTTACGGTTTCAAACTAGTGTTTTACATTAGGGTTAGTGTTTCAAACTAGGGTTTTACATTAGGGTTAGGGTTACAAACTAGGGTTTTACATTAGAGTTAGGGTTTCAAACTAGGGTTTTGCATTAGGGTTAGGGATTCAAACTAGGGTTTTATGTTAGGGTTAGGGTTTCAAACTAGGGTTTTATATTAGGGTTAGGTTTTCAAACTACGGTTTCAAATTAGAGTTAGGGTTTCAAACTAGGGTTTAACATTAGGGTTAGGGTTTCAAACTAGGGTTTTACATTAGGGTTAGGGTTTCAAACTAGGGTTTCAAATTAGGGTTAGGGTTTCAAACTAGTGTTTTACATTAGGGTTAGGGTTTCAAACTAGGGTTTCAAATTAGGGTTACGGTTTCAAAATAGGGTTTTACATTAGAGTTAGTGTTTCAAACTAGGGTTTCAAATTAGGGTTACGGTTTCAAACTATCGTTTTACATTAGGGTTAGGGATTCAAACTAGGGTTTTACGTTAGGGTTAGGGTTTCAAACTCGGTTTTCAAATTAGGGTTAGGGTTACAAACTAGGGTTTTACATTAGGGTTAGGGCTTCAAACTAGGGTTTTACGTTAGGGTTAGGGTTTCAAACTAGGGTTTAACATTAGGGTTAGGGTTTCAAACAAGGGTTTTACATTAGGGTTAATGCTTCAAACTAGGGTTTTACATTAGGATTAGGGTTTCAAACTAGGGTTTTGCATTAGGGTTAGGGTTACAAACTAGGGTTTACAATTAGGGTTAGGGTTTCAAACTAGGGTTTTACATTATGGTTAGGGTTTCAAACTAGGGTTTTACATTAGGGTTAATGCTTCAAACTAGGGTTTTACATTATGGTTAGGGTTTCAAACTAGGGTTTTACGTTAGGGTTAGGGTTACAAACTAGGGTTTTAAATTAGGGTTAGGGATTCAAACTAGGGTTTTACGTTAGGGTTAGGGTTTCAAACTAGGGTTTTATATTAGGGTTAGGTTTTCAAACTACGGTTTCAAATTAGGGTTAGGGTTTCAAAGTAGGGTTTAACATTAGGGTTAGGGTTTCAAACTAGGGTTTCAAATTAGGGTTAGGGTTACAAACAAGGGGTTTTACATTAGGGTTAGGGTTTCAAACTAGGGTTTAACATTAGGGTTAGGGTTTCAAACTAGGGTTTTTATATTAAGGTTAGGGTTACAAACTAGGGTTTAACATTAGGTTTAGGGTTTCAAACTAGGGTTTTACATTAGGGTTAGGGTTTCAAACTAGGGTTTTACATTAGGGTTAGGGTTACAAACTAGGGTTTTACATTAGGGTTAGGGTTTCAAACAAGGGTTTTGCATTAGGGTTAGGGTTTCAAACTAGGGTTTCAAATTAGGGTTAGGGTTTCAAACTAGGGTTTCAAATTAGGGTTACGGTTTCAAACTAGGGTTTTACATTAGGGCAAGTGTTTCAAACTAGGGTTTCAAATTAGCGTTACGGTTTCAAACTAGTGTTTTACATTAGGGTTAGTGTTTCAAAGTAGGGTTTTACATTAGGGTTAGAGTTACAAACTAGGGTTTTACATTAGGGTTAGGGTTTCAAACTAGGGTTTTGCATTAGGGTTAGGGATTCAAACTAGGGTTTTACGTTAGGGTTAAGGTTTCAAACTAGGGTTTTATATTAGGGTTAGGTTTTCAAACTACGGTTTCAAATTAGGGTTAGGGTTTCAAACTAGGATTTAACATTAGGGTTAGGGTTTCAAACTAGGGTTTTACATTAGGGTTAGGGTTTCAAACTAGGGTTTTGCATTAGGGTTAGGGTTTCAAACTAGGGTTTCAAATTAGGGTTAGGGTTTCAAACTAGTGTTTTACATTAGGGTTAGGGTTTCAAACTAGGGTTTCAAATTAGGGTTACGGTTGCAAAATAGGGTTTTACATTAGAGTTAGTGTTTCAAACTAGGGTTTCAAATTAGGGTTACGGTTTCAAACTATCGTTTTACATTAGGGTTAGGGATTCAAACTAGGGTTTTACGTTAGGGTTAGGGTTTTAAACTCGGTTTTCAAATTAGGGTTAGGGTTACAAACTAGGGTTTCACATTAGGGTTAGGGCTTCAAACTAGGGTTTTACGTTAGGGTTAGGGTTTCAAACTAGGGTTTAACATTAGGGTTAGGGTTTCAAACAAGGGTTTTACATTAGGGTTAATGCTTCAAACTAGGGTTTTACATTAGGGTTAGGGTTTCAAACTAGGGTTTTACATTAGGGTTAGGGTTACAAACTAGGGTTTTACATTAGGGTTAGGGTTTCAAACTAGGGTTTTGCATTAGGGTTAGGGTTACAAACTAGGGTTTACCATTAGGGTTAGGGTTTCAAACTAGGGTTTTACATTATGGTTAGGGTTTCAAACTAGGGTTTTACATTAGGGTTAATGCTTCAAACTAGGGTTTTACATTAGGGTTAGGGTTTCAAACTAGGGTTTACCATTAGGGTTAGGGTTTCAAACTAGGGTTTTACATTATGGTTAGGGTTTCAAACTAGGGTTTTACATTAGGGTTAGGGTTACAAACTAGGGTTTTAAATTAGGGTTAGGGATTCAAACTAGGGTTTTACGTTAGGGTTAGTGTTTCAAACTAGGGTTTTATATTAGGGTTAGGTTTTCAAACTACGGTTTCAAATTAGGGTTAGGGTTTCAAAGTAGGGTTTAACATTAGGGTTAGGGTTTCAAACTAGGGTTTCAAATTAGGGTTAGGGTTACAAACAAGGGGTTTTACATTAGGGCAAGTGTTTCAAACTAGGGTTTTACATTAGGGTTAGGGTTTCAAACTAGGGTTTTACGTTAGGGTTAGGGTTTCAAACTAGGGTTTAACATTAGGGTTAGGGTTTCAAACAAGGGTTTTACATTAGGAATAATGCTTCAAACTAGGGTTTTACATTAGGGTTTGGGTTTCAAACTAGGGTTTAACATTAGGGTTAGGGTTTCAAACTAGGGTTTTTATATTAGGGTTAGGGTTACAAACTAGGGTTTAACATTAGGGTTAGGGTTTCAAACTAGGGTTTTACATTAGGGTTAGGGTTTCAAACTAGGGTTTTACATTAGGGTTAGGGTTACAAACTAGGGTTTTACATTAGGGTTAGGGTTTCAAACAAGGGTTTTGCATTAGGGTTAGGGTTTCAAACTAGGGTTTCAAATTAGGGTCAGGGTTTCAAACAAGGGTTTCAAATTAGGGTTACGGTTTCAAACTAGGGTTTTACATTAGGGTTAGGGTTTCAAACTAGGGTTTAACATTAGGGTTAGGGTTTCAAATTAGGGTTTTTATATTAGGGTTAGGGTTACAAACTAGGGTTTAACATTAGGGTTAGGGTTTCAAACTAGGGTTTTACATTAGGGTTAGGGTTTCAAACTAGGGTTTTACATTAGGGTTAGGGTTACAAACTAGGGTTTTACATTAGGGTTAATGCTTCAAACTAGGGTTTTACATTAGGGTTAGGGTTTCAAACTAGGGTTTAACATTAGGGTTAGGGTTTCAAACTAGGGTTTTTATATTAGGGTTAGGGTTACAAACTAGGGTTTAACATTAGGGTTAGGGTTTCAAACTAGGGTTTAACATTAGGGTTAGGGTTTCAAACAAGGGTTTTACATTAGGGTTAATGCTTCAAACTAGGGTTTTACATTAGGGTTAGGGTTTCAAACTAGGGTTTAACATTAGGGTTAGGGTTTCAAACTAGGGTTTTTATATTAGGGTTAGGGTTACAAACTAGGGTTTAACATTAGGGTTAGGGTTTCAAACTAGGGTTTTACATTAGGGTTAGGGTTTCAAACTAGGGTTTTACATTAGGGTTAGGGTTACAAACTAGGGTTTTACATTAGGGTTAGGGTTTCAAACAAGGGTTTTGCATTAGGGTTAGGGTTTCAAACTAGGGTTTCAAATTAGGGTTAGGGTTTCAAACTAGGGTTTCAAATTAGGGTTACGGTTTCAAACTAGGGTTTTACATTATGGCAAGTGTTTCAAACTAGGGTTTCAAATTAGCGTTACGGTTTCAAACTAGTGTTTTACATTAGGGTTAGTGTTTCAAACTAGGGTTTTACTTTAGGGTTAGGGTTACAAACTAGGGTTTTACATTAGGGTTAGGGTTTCAAACTAGGGTTTTGCATTAGGGTTAGGGATTCAAACTAGGGTTTTACATTAGGGTTAGGGTTTCAAACTAGGGTTTTACGTTAGGGTTAGGGTTTCAAACTAGGGTTTAACATTAGGGTTAGGGTTTCAAACAAGGGTTTTACATTAGGGTTAATGCTTCAAACTAGGGTTTTACATTAGGGTTTGGGTTTCAAACTAGGGTTTTACATTAGGGTTAGGGTTTCAAACTAGTGTTTTACATTAGGGTTAGGGTTTCAAACTAGGGTTTCAAATTAGGGTTACGGTTTCAAACTAGGGTTTTACATTAGGGTTAGTGTTTCAAACTAGGGTTTCAAATTAGCGTTACGGTTTCAAACTAGTGTTTTACATTAGGGTTAGGGTTTCAAACTAGGGTTTTACATTAGGGTTAGGGTTACAAACTAGGGTTTTACATTAGTGTTAGAGTTTCAAACTAGGGTTTTGCATTAGGGTTAGGGATTCAAACTAGGGTTTTACGTTAGGGTTAGGGTTTCAAACTAGGGTTTTATATTAGGGTTAGATTTTCAAACTAGGGTTTCAAATTAGGGTTAGGGTTTCAAACTAGGGTTTAACATTAGGGTTAGGGTTTCAAACTAGGGTTTCAAATTAGGGTTAGGGTTACAAAGAAGGGGTTTTAGATTAGGGTTAGGGTTTCAAACTAGGGTTTAACATTAGGGTTAGGGATTCAAACTAGAGTTTAACATTAGGGTTAGGGTTTCAAACTAGGGTTTTACATTAGTGTTAGGGTTTCAAACTAGGGTTTTACATTAGGGTTAGGGTTACAAAGAAGGGGTTTTAGATTAGGGTTAGGGTTTCAAACTAGGGTTTCAAATTAGGGTTAGGATTTCAAACTAGTGTTTTACATTAGGGTTAGGGTTTCAAACTAGGGTTTCAAATTAGGGTTACGGTTTCAAACTAGGGTTTTACATTAGGGTTAGTGTTTCAAACTAGGGTTTCAAATTAGGGTTACGGTTTCAAACTAGGGTTTTACATTAGGGTTAGGGATTCAAACTAGGGTTTTACATTAGGGTTAGGGTTACAATCTAGGGTTTTACATTAGGGTTAGGGTTTCAAACTAGGGTTTTGCATTAGGGTTAGGGTTTCAAACTAGGGTTTTGCATTAGGGTTAGGGATTCAAACTAGGGTTTTACGTTAGGGTTAGGGTTTCAAACTAGGGTTTTATATTAGGGTTAGGTTTTCAAACTACGGTTTCAAATTAGGGTTAGGGTTTCAAACTAGGGTTTAACATTAGGGTTAGGGTTGCAAACTAGGGTTTTACATTAGGGTTAGGGTTTCAAACTAGGGTTTTGCATTAGGGTTAGGGTTTCAAACTAGGGTTTCAAATTAGTGTTAGGGTTTCAAACTAGTGTTTTACATTAGGGTTAGGGTTTCAAACTAGGGTTTCAAATTAGGGTTATGTTTCAAACTAGTGTTTAAAATTAGGGTTAGGGTTTCAAACTAGGGTTTTTATATTAGGGTTAGGGTTACAAACTAGGGTTTAACATTAGGGTTAGGGTTTCAAACTAGGGTTTTACATTAGGGTTAGGGTTTCAAACTAGGGTTTTACATTAGGGTTAGGGTTACAAACTAGGGTTTTACATTACGGTTAGGGTTTCAAACAAGGGTTTTGCATTAGGGTTAGGGTTTCAAACTAGGGTTTCAAATTAGGGTTAGGGTTTCAAACTAGGGTTTCAAATTAGGGTTATGGTTTCAAACTAGGGTTTTACATTAGGGTAAGTGTTTCAAACTAGGGTTTCAAATTAGCGTTACGGTTTCAAACTAGTGTTTTACATTAGGGTTAGTGTTTCAAACTAGGGTTTTACATTAGGGTTAGGGTTACAAACTAGGGTTTTACATTAGAGTTAGGGTTTCAAACTAGGGTTTTGCATTAGGGTTAGGGATTCAAACTAGGGTTTTATGTTAGGGTTAGGGTTTCAAACTAGGGTTTTATATTAGGGTTAGGTTTTCAAACTACGGTTTCAAATTAGAGTTAGGGTTTCAAACTAGGGTTTAACATTAGGGTTAGGGTTTCAAACTATTGTTTTACATTAGGGTTAGGGTTTCAAACTAGGGTTTCAAATTAGGGTTAGGGTTTCAAACTAGTGTTTTACATTAGGGTTAGGGTTTCAAACTAGGGTTTCAAATTAGGGTTACGGTTTCAAAATAGGGTTTTACATTAGAGTTAGTGTTTCAAACTAGGGTTTCAAATTAGGGTTACGGTTTCAAACTATCGTTTTACATTAGGGTTAGGGATTCAAACTAGGGTTTTACGTTAGGGTTAGGGTTTCAAACTCGGTTTTCAAATTAGGGTTAGGGTTACAAACTAGGGTTTTACATTAGGGTTAGGGCTTCAAACTAGGGTTTTACGTTAGGGTTAGGGTTTCAAACTAGGGTTTAACATTAGGGTTAGGGTTTCAAACAAGGGTTTTACATTAGGGTTAATGCTTCAAACTAGGGTTTTACATTAGGATTAGGGTTTCAAACTAGGGTTTTGCATTAGGGTTAGGGTTACAAACTAGGGTTTACCATTAGGGTTAGGGTTTCAAACTAGGGTTTTACATTATGGTTAGGGTTTCAAACTAGGGTTTTACATTAGGGTTAATGCTTCAAACTAGGGTTTTACATTATGGTTAGGGTTTCAAACTAGGGTTTTACGTTAGGGTTAGGGTTACAAACTAGGGTTTTAAATTAGGGTTAGGGATTCAAACTAGGGTTTTACGTTAGGGTTAGGGTTTCAAACTAGGGTTTTATATTAGGGTTAGGTTTTCAAACTACGGTTTCAAATTAGGGTTAGGGTTTCAAAGTAGGGTTTAACATTAGGGTTAGGGTTTCAAACTAGGGTTTCAAATTAGGGTTAGGGTTACAAACAAGGGGTTTTACATTAGGGTTAGGGTTTCAAACTAGGGTTTAACATTAGGGTTAGGGTTTCAAACTAGGGTTTTTATATTAAGGTTAGGGTTACAAACTAGGGTTTAACATTAGGTTTAGGGTTTCAAACTAGGGTTTTACATTAGGGTTAGGGTTTCAAACTAGGGTTTTACATTAGGGTTAGGGTTACAAACTAGGGTTTTACATTAGGGTTAGGGTTTCAAACAAGGGTTTTGCATTAGGGTTAGGGTTTCAAACTAGGGTTTCAAATTAGGGTTAGGGTTTCAAACTAGGGTTTCAAATTAGCGTTACGGTTTCAAACTAGTGTTTTACATTAGGGTTAGTGTTTCAAAGTAGGGTTTTACATTAGGGTTAGAGTTACAAACTAGGGTTTTACATTAGGGTTAGGGTTTCAAACTAGGGTTTTGCATTAGGGTTAGGGATTCAAACTAGGGTTTTACGTTAGGGTTAAGGTTTCAAACTAGGGTTTTATATTAGGGTTAGGTTTTCAAACTACGGTTTCAAATTAGGGTTAGGGTTTCAAACTAGGATTTAACATTAGGGTTAGGGTTTCAAACTAGGGTTTTACATTAGGGTTAGGGTTTCAAACTAGGGTTTTGCATTAGGGTTAGGGTTTCAAACTAGGGTTTCAAATTAGGGTTAGGGTTTCAAACTAGTGTTTTACATTAGGGTTAGGGTTTCAAACTAGGGTTTCAAATTAGGGTTACGGTTGCAAAATAGGGTTTTACATTAGAGTTAGTGTTTCAAACTAGGGTTTCAAATTAGGGTTACGGTTTCAAACTATCGTTTTACATTAGGGTTAGGGATTCAAACTAGGGTTTTACGTTAGGGTTAGGGTTTTAAACTCGGTTTTCAAATTAGGGTTAGGGTTACAAACTAGGGTTTCACATTAGGGTTAGGGCTTCAAACTAGGGTTTTATGTTAGGGTTAGGGTTTCAAACTAGGGTTTAACATTAGGGTTAGGGTTTCAAACAAGGGTTTTACATTAGGGTTAATGCTTCAAACTAGGGTTTTACATTAGGGTTAGGGTTTCAAACTAGGGTTTTACATTAGGGTTAGGGTTACAAACTAGGGTTTTACATTAGGGTTAGGGTTTCAAACTAGGGTTTTGCATTAGGGTTAGGGTTACAAACTAGGGTTTACCATTAGGGTTAGGGTTTCAAACTAGGGTTTTACATTATGGTTAGGGTTTCAAACTAGGGTTTTACATTAGGGTTAATGCTTCAAACTAGGGTTTTACATTAGGGTTAGGGTTTCAAACTAGGGTTTACCATTAGGGTTAGGGTTTCAAACTAGGGTTTTACATTATGGTTAGGGTTTCAAACTAGGGTTTTACATTAGGGTTAGGGTTACAAACTAGGGTTTTAAATTAGGGTTAGGGATTCAAACTAGGGTTTTACGTTAGGGTTAGTGTTTCAAACTAGGGTTTTATATTAGGGTTAGGTTTTCAAACTACGGTTTCAAATTAGGGTTAGGGTTTCAAAGTAGGGTTTAACATTAGGGTTAGGGTTTCAAACTAGGGTTTCAAATTAGGGTTAGGGTTACAAACAAGGGGTTTTACATTAGGGCAAGTGTTTCAAACTAGGGTTTTACATTAGGGTTAGGGTTTCAAACTAGGGTTTTACGTTAGGGTTAGGGTTTCAAACTAGGGTTTAACATTAGGGTTAGGGTTTCAAACAAGGGTTTTACATTAGGAATAATGCTTCAAACTAGGGTTTTACATTAGGGTTTGGGTTTCAAACTAGGGTTTAACATTAGGGTTAGGGTTTCAAACTAGGGTTTTTATATTAGGGTTAGGGTTACAAACTAGGGTTTAACATTAGGGTTAGGGTTTCAAACTAGGGTTTTACATTAGGGTTAGGGTTTCAAACTAGGGTTTTACATTAGGGTTAGGGTTACAAACTAGGGTTTTACATTAGGGTTAGGGTTTCAAACAAGGGTTTTGCATTAGGGTTAGGGTTTCAAACTAGGGTTTCAAATTAGGGTTAGGGTTTAAAACTAGGGTTTCAAATTAGGGTTACGGTTTCAAACTAGGGTTTTACATTAGGACAAGTGTTTCAAACTAGGGTTTCAAATTAGCGTTACGGTTTCAAACTAGTGTTTTACATTAGGGTTAGTGTTTCAAACTAGGGTTTTACTTTAGGGTTAGGGTTACAAACTAGGGTTTTACATTAGGGTTAGGGTTTCAAACTAGGGTTTTGCATTAGGGTTAGGGATTCAAACTAGGGTTTTACATTAGGGTTAGGGTTTCAAACTAGGGTTTTACGTTAGGGTTAGGGTTTCAAACTAGGGTTTAACATTAGGGTTAGGGTTTCAAACAAGGGTTTTACATTAGGGTTAATGCTTCAAACTAGGGTTTTACATTAGGGTTAGGGTTTCAAACTAGGGTTTTACATTAGGGTTAGGGTTACAAACTAGGGTTTTACATTAGGGTTAGGGTTTCAAACTAGGGTTTTGCATTAGGGTTAGGGTTTCAAACTAGGGTTTTACATTAGGGTTAGGGTTTCAAACTAGGGTTTTACATTAGGGTTAGGGTTTCAAACTAGGGTTTACCATTAGGGTTAGGGTTTCAAACTAGGGTTTTACATTATGGTTAGGTTTTCAAACTACGGTTTCAAATTAGGGTTAGGGTTTCAAACTAGGGTTTAACATTAGGGTTAGGGTTTCAAACTAGGGTTTTACATTAGGGTTAGGGTTTCAAACTAGGGTTTTGCATTAGGGTTAGGGTTTCAAACTAGGGTTTCAAATTAGGGTTAGGGTTTCAAACTAGTGTTTTACATTAGGGTTAGGGTTTCAAACTAGGGTTTCAAATTAGGGTTACGGTTGCAAAATAGGGTTTTACATTAGTGTTAGTGTTTCAAACTAGGGTTTCAAATTAGGGTTACGGTTTTAAACAATCGTTTTACATTAGGGTTAGGGATTCAAACTAGGGTTTTACGTTAGGGTTAGGGTTTCAAACTCGGTTTTCAAATTAGGGTTAGGGTTACAAACTAGGGTTTTACATTAGGGTTAGGGCTTCAAACTAGGGTTTTACGTTAGGGTTAGGGTTTCAAACTAGGGTTTAACATTAGGGTTAGGGTTTCAAACAAGGGTTTTACATTAGGGTTAATGCTTCAAACTAGGGTTTTACATTAGGGTTAGGGTTTCAAACTAGGGTTTTACATTAGGGTTAGGGTTACAAACTAGGGTTTTACATTAGGGTTAGGGTTTCAAACTAGGGTTTTGCATTAGGGTTAGGGTTACAAACTAGGGTTTACCATTAGGGTTAGGGTTTCAAACTAGGGTTTTACATTATGGTTAGGGTTTCAAACTAGGGTTTTACATTAGGGTTAATGCTTCAAACTAGGGTTTTACATTAGGGTTAGGGTTTCAAACTAGGGTTTACCATTAGGGTTAGGGTTTCAAACTAGGGTTTTACATTATGGTTAGGGTTTCAAACTAGGGTTTTACATTAGGGTTAGGGTTACAAACTAGGGTTTTAAATTAGGGTTAGGGATTCAAACTAGGGTTTTACGTTAGGGTTAGGGTTTCAAACTAGGGTTTTATATTAGGGTTAGGTTTTCAAACTACGGTTTCAAATTAGGGTTAGGGTTTCAAAGTAGGGTTTAACATTAGGGTTAGGGTTTCAAACTAGGGTTTCAAATTAGGGTTAGGGTTACAAACAAGGGGTTTTACGTTAGGGCTAGGGTTTCAAACACGGTTTTTAAATTAGGGTTAGGGTTACAAACTAGGGTTTTACATTAGGGTTAGGGTTTCAAACTAGGGTTTTACGTTAGGGTTAGGGTTTCAAACTAGGGTTTAACATTAGGGTTAGGGTTTCAAACAAGGGTTTTACATTAGGGTTAATGCTTCAAACTAGGGTTTTACATTAGCGTTAGGGTTTCAAACTAGGGTTTTACATTAGGGTTAGGGTTACAAACTAGGGTTTTACATTAGGGTTAGGGTTTCAAACTATGGTTTTGCATTAGGGTTAGGGTTTCAAACTAGGGTTTCAAATTAGGGTTAGGGTTTCAAACTAGTGTTTTACATTAGGGTTAGGGTTTCAAACTAGGGTTTCAAATTAGGGTTACGGTTTCAAACTAGGGTTTTACATTAGGGTTAGTGTTTCAAACTAGGGTTTCAAATTAGCGTTACGGTTTCAAACTAGTGTTTTACATTAGGGTTAGGGTTTCAAACTAGGGTTTTACATTAGGGTTAGGGTTACAAACTAGGGTTTTACATTAGGGTTAGAGTTTCAAACTAGGGTTTTGCATTAGGGTTAGGGATTCAAACTAGGGTTTTACGTTAGGGTTAGGGTTTCAAACTAGGGTTTTATATTAGGGTTAGATTTTCAAACTAGGGTTTCAAATTAGGGTTAGGGTTTCAAACTAGGGTTTAACATTAGGGTTAGGGTTTCAAACTAGGGTTTCAAATTAGGGTTAGGGTTACAAACAAGGGGTTTTAGATTAGGGTTAGGGTTTCAAACTAGGGTTTAACATTAGGGTTAGGGATTCAAACTAGAGTTTAACATTAGGGTTAGGGTTTCAAACTAGGGTTTTGCATTAGGGTTAGGGTTTCAAACTAGGGTTTCAAATTAGGGTTAGGGTTTCAAACTAGTGTTTTACATTAGGGTTAGGGTTAGGGTTTCAAACTAGGGTTTCAAATTAGGGTTATGTTTCAAACTAGGGTTTAAAATTAGGGTTAGGGTTTCAAACTAGGGTTTTTATATTAGGGTTAGGGTTACAAACTAGGGTTTAACATTAGGGTTAGGGTTTCAAACTAGGGTTTTACATTAGGGTTAGGGTTTCAAACTAGGGTTTTACATTAGGGTTAGGGTTACAAACTAGGGTTTTACATTAGGGTTAGGGTTTCAAACAAGGGTTTTGCATTAGGGTTAGGGTTTCAAACTAGGGTTTCAAATTAGGGTTAGGGTTTCAAACTAGGGTTTCAAATTAGGGTTACGGTTTCAAACTAGGGTTTTACATTAGGGTAAGTGTTTCAAACTAGGGTTTCAAATTAGCGTTACGGTTTCAAACTAGTGTTTTACATTAGGGTTAGTGTTTCAAACTAGGGTTTTACATTAGGGTTAGGGTTACAAACTAGGGTTTTACATTAGAGTTAGGGTTTCAATCTAGGGTTTTGCATTAGGGTTAGGGATTCAAACTAGGGTTTTACGTTAGGGTTAGGGTTTCAAACTAAGGTTTTATATTAGGGTTAGGTTTTCAAACTACGGTTTCAAATTAGGGTTAGGGTTTCAAACTAGGGTTTAACATTAGGGTTAGGGTTTCAAACTAGGGTTTTACATTAGGGTTAGGGTTTCATACTAGGGTTTTGCATTAGGGTTAGGGTTTCAAACTAGGGTTTCAAATTAGGGTTAGGGTTTCAAACTAGTGTTTTACATTAGGGTTAGGGTTTCAAACTAGGGTTTCAAATTAGGGTTACGGTTGCAAAATAGGGTTTTACATTAGAGTTAGTGTTTCAAACTAGGGTTTCAAATTAGGGTTACGGTTTCAAACAATCGTTTTACATTAGGGTTAGGGATTCAAACTAGGGTTTTACGTTAGGGTTAGGGTTTCAAACTCGGTTTTCAAATTAGGGTTAGGGTTACAAACTAGGGTTTTACATTAGGGTTAGGGCTTCAAACTAGGGTTTTACGTTAGGGTTAGGGTTTCAAACTAGGGTTTAACATTAGGGTTAGGGTTTCAAACAAGGGTTTTACATTAGGGTTAATGCTTCAAACTAGGGTTTTACATTAGCGTTAGGGTTTCAAACTAGGGTTTTACATTAGGGTTAGGGTTACAAACTAGGGTTTTACATTAGGGTTAGGGTTTCAAACTAGGGTTTTGCATTAGGGTTAGGGTTTCAAACTAGGGTTTCAAATTAGGGTTAGGGTTTCAAACTAGTGTTTTACATTAGGGTTAGGGTTTCAAACTAGGGTTTCAAATTAGGGTTACGGTTTCAAACTAGGGTTTTACATTAGGGTTAGTGTTTCAAACTAGGGTTTCAAATTAGCGTTACGGTTTCAAACTAGTGTTTTACATTAGGGTTAGGGTTTCAAACTAGGGTTTTACATTAGGGTTAGGGTTACAAACTAGGGTTTTACATTAGGGTTAGAGTTTCAAACTAGGGTTTTGCATTAGGGTTAGGGATTCAAACTAGGGTTTTACGTTAGGGTTAGGGTTTCAAACTAGGGTTTTATATTAGGGTTAGATTTTCAAACTAGGGTTTCAAATTAGGGTTAGGGTTTCAAACTAGGGTTTAACATTAGGGTTAGGGTTTCAAACTAGGGTTTCAAATTAGGGTTAGGGTTACAAACAAGGGGTTTTAGATTAGGGTTAGGGTTTCAAACTAGGGTTTAACATTAGGGTTAGGGATTCAAACTAGAGTTTAACATTAGGGTTAGGGTTTCAATTTAGGGTTTTGCATTAGGGTTAGGGTTTCAAACTAGGGATTCAAATTAGGGTTAGGGTTTCAAACTAGTGTTTTACATTAGGGTTAGGGTTAGGGTTTCAAACTAGGGTTTCAAATTAGGGTTATGTTTCAAACTAGGGTTTAAAATTAGGGTTAGGGTTTCAAACTAGGGTTTTTATATTAGGGTTAGGGTTACAAACTAGGGTTTAACATTAGGGTTAGGGTTTCAAACTATGGTTTTACATTAGGGTTAGGGTTTCAAACTAGGGTTTTACTTTAGGGTTAGGGTTACAAACTAGGGTTTTACATTAGGGTTAGGGTTTCAAACAAGGGTTTTGCATTAGGGTTAGGGTTTCAAACTAGGGTTTCAAATTAGGGTTAGGGTTTCAAACTAGGGTTTCAAATTAGGGTTACGGTTTCAAACTAGGGTTTTACATTAGGGTAAGTGTTTCAAACTAGGGTTTCAAATTAGCGTTACGGTTTCAAACTAGTGTTTTACATTAGGGTTAGTGTTTCAAACTAGGGTTTTACATTAGGGTTAGGGTTACAAACTAGGGTTTTACATTAGAGTTAGGGTTTCAATCTAGGGTTTTGCATTAGGGTTAGGGATTCAAACTAGGGTTTTACGTTAGGGTTAGGGTTTCAAACTAAGGTTTTATATTAGGGTTAGGTTTTCAAACTACGGTTTCAAATTAGGGTTAGGGTTTCAAACTAGGGTTTAACATTAGGGTTAGGGTTTCAAACTAGGGTTTTACATTAGGGTTAGGGTTTCAAACTAGGGTTTTGCATTAGGGTTAGGGTTTCAAACTAGGGTTTCAAATTAGGGTTAGGGTTTCAAACTAGTGTTTTACATTAGGGTTAGGGGTTCAAACTAGGGTTTCAAATTAGGGTTACGGTTGCAAAATAGGGTTTTACATTAGAGTTAGTGTTTCAAACTAGGGTTTCAAATTAGGGTTACGGTTTCAAACAATCGTTTTACATTAGGGTTAGGGATTCAAACTAGGGTTTTACGTTAGGGTTAGGGTTTCAAACTAGGGTTTTACATTAGGGTTAGGGTTACAAACTAGGGTTTTACATTAGGGTTAGGGTTTCAAACAAGGGTTTTGCATTAGGGTTAGGGTTTCAAACTAGGGTTTCAAATTAGGGTCAGGGTTTCAAACAAGGGTTTCAAATTAGGGTTACGGTTTCAAACTAGGGTTTTACATTAGGGCAAGTGTTTCAAACTAGGGTTTTACATTAGGGTTAGGGTTTCAAACTAGGGTTTTACGTTAGGGTTAGGGTTTCAAACTAGGGTTTAACATTAGGGTTAGGGTTTCAAACAAGGGTTTTACATTAGGGTTAATGCTTCAAACTAGGGTTTTACATTAGGGTTAGGGTTTCAAACTAGGGTTTAACATTAGGGTTAGGGTTTCAAACTAGGGTTTTTATATTAGGGTTAGGGTTACAAACTAGGGTTTAACATTAGGGTTAGGGTTTCAAACTAGGGTTTTACATTAGGGTTAGGGTTTCAAACTAGGGTTTTACATTAGGGTTAGGGTTACAAACTAGGGTTTTACATTAGGGTTAGGGTTTCAAACAAGGGTTTTGCATTAGGGTTAGGGTTTCAAACTAGGGTTTCAAATTAGGGTTAGGGTTTCAAACTAGGGTTTCAAATTAGGGTTACGGTTTCAAACTAGGGTTTTACATTATGGCAAGTGTTTCAAACTAGGGTTTCAAATTAGCGTTACGGTTTCAAACTAGTGTTTTACATTAGGGTTAGTGTTTCAAACTAGGGTTTTACTTTAGGGTTAGGGTTACAAACTAGGGTTTTACATTAGGGTTAGGGTTTCAAACTAGGGTTTTGCATTAGGGTTAGGGATTCAAACTAGGGTTTTACATTAGGGTTAGGGTTTCAAACTAGGGTTTTACGTTAGGGTTAGGGTTTCAAACTAGGGTTTAACATTAGGGTTAGGGTTTCAAACAAGGGTTTTACATTAGGGTTAATGCTTCAAACTAGGGTTTTACATTAGGGTTAGGGTTTCAAACTAGGGTTTTACATTAGGGTTAGGGTTACAAACTAGGGTTTTACATTAGGGTTAGGGTTTCAAACTAGGGTTTTGCATTAGGTTTAGGGTTTCAAACTAGGGTTTCAAATTAGGGTTAGGGTTTCAAACTAGTGTTTTACATTAGGGTTAGGGTTTCAAACTAGGGTTTCAAATTAGGGTTACGGTTTCAAACTAGGGTTTTACATTAGGGTTAGTGTTTCAAACTAGGGTTTCAAATTAGCGTTACGGTTTCAAACTAGTGTTTTACATTAGGGTTAGGGTTTCAAACTAGGGTTTTACATTAGGGTTAGGGTTACAAACTAGGGTTTTACATTAGTGTTAGAGTTTCAAACTAGGGTTTTGCATTAGGGTTAGGGATTCAAACTAGGGTTTTACGTTAGGGTTAGGGTTTCAAACTAGGGTTTTATATTAGGGTTAGATTTTCAAACTAGGGTTTCAAATTAGGGTTAGGGTTTCAAACTAGGGTTTAACATTAGGGTTAGGGTTTCAAACTAGGGTTTCAAATTAGGGTTAGGGTTACAAAGAAGGGGTTTTAGATTAGGGTTAGGGTTTCAAACTAGGGTTTAACATTAGGGTTAGGGATTCAAACTAGAGTTTAACATTAGGGTTAGGGTTTCAAACTAGGGTTTTACATTAGTGTTAGGGTTTCAAACTAGGGTTTTACATTAGGGTTAGGGTTACAAAGAAGGGGTTTTAGATTAGGGTTAGGGTTTCAAACTAGGGTTTCAAATTAGGGTTAGGGTTTCAAACTAGTGTTTTACATTAGGGTTAGGGTTTCAAACTAGGGTTTCAAATTAGGGTTACGGTTTCAAACTAGGGTTTTACATTAGGGTTAGTGTTTCAAACTAGGGTTTCAAATTAGGGTTACGGTTTCAAACTAGGGTTTTACATTAGGGTTAGGGATTCAAACTAGGGTTTTACATTAGGGTTAGGGTTACAATCTAGGGTTTTACATTAGGGTTAGGGTTTCAAACTAGGGTTTTGCATTAGGGTTAGGGTTTCAAACTAGGGTTTTGCATTAGGGTTAGGGATTCAAACTAGGGTTTTACGTTAGGGTTAGGGTTTCAAACTAGGGTTTTATATTAGGGTTAGGTTTTCAAACTACGGTTTCAAATTAGGGTTAGGGTTTCAAACTAGGGTTTAACATTAGGGTTAGGGTTGCAAACTAGGGTTTTACATTAGGGTTAGGGTTTCAAACTAGGGTTTTGCATTAGGGTTAGGGTTTCAAACTAGGGTTTCAAATTAGTGTTAGGGTTTCAAACTAGTGTTTTACATTAGGGTTAGGGTTTCAAACTAGGGTTTCAAATTAGGGTTATGTTTCAAACTAGTGTTTAAAATTAGGGTTAGGGTTTCAAACTAGGGTTTTTATATTAGGGTTAGGGTTACAAACTAGGGTTTAACATTAGGGTTAGGGTTTCAAACTATGGTTTTACATTAGGGTTAGGGTTTCAAACTAGGGTTTTACTTTAGGGTTAGGGTTACAAACTAGGGTTTTACATTAGGGTTAGGGTTTCAAACAAGGGTTTTGCATTAGGGTTAGGGTTTCAAACTAGGGTTTCAAATTAGGGTTAGGGTTTCAAACTAGGGTTTCAAATTAGGGTTACGGTTTCAAACTAGGGTTTTACATTAGGGTAAGTGTTTCAAACTAGGGTTTCAAATTAGCGTTACGGTTTCAAACTAGTGTTTTACATTAGGGTTAGTGTTTCAAACTAGGGTTTTACATTAGGGTTAGGGTTACAAACTAGGGTTTTACATTAGAGTTAGGGTTTCAATCTAGGGTTTTGCATTAGGGTTAGGGATTCAAACTAGGGTTTTACGTTAGGGTTAGGGTTTCAAACTAAGGTTTTATATTAGGGTTAGGTTTTCAAACTACGGTTTCAAATTAGGGTTAGGGTTTCAAACTAGGGTTTAACATTAGGGTTAGGGTTTCAAACTAGGGTTTTACATTAGGGTTATGGTTTCAAACTAGGGTTTTGCATTAGGGTTAGGGTTTCAAACTAGGGTTTCAAATTAGGGTTAGGGTTTCAAACTAGTGTTTTACATTAGGGTTAGGGGTTCAAACTAGGGTTTCAAATTAGGGTTACGGTTGCAAAATAGGGTTTTACATTAGAGTTAGTGTTTCAAACTAGGGTTTCAAATTAGGGTTACGGTTTCAAACAATCGTTTTACATTAGGGTTAGGGATTCAAACTAGGGTTTTACGTTAGGGTTAGGGTTTCAAACTCGGTTTTCAAATTAGGGTTAGGGTTACAAACTAGGGTTTTACATTAGGGTTAGGGCTTCAAACTAGGGTTTTACGTTAGGGTTAGGGTTTCAAACTAGGGTTTAACATTAGGGTTAGGGTTTCAAACAAGGGTTTTACATTAGGGTTAATGCTTCAAACTAGGGTTTTACATTAGCGTTAGGGTTTCAAACTAGGGTTTTACATTAGGGTTAGGGTTACAAACTAGGGTTTTACATTAGGGTTAGGGTTTCAAACTAGGGTTTTGCATTAGGGTTAGGGTTTCAAACTAGGGTTTCAAATTAGGGTTAGGGTTTCAAACTAGTGTTTTACATTAGGGTTAGGGTTTCAAACTAGGGTTTCAAATTAGGGTTACGGTTTCAAACTAGGGTTTTACATTAGGGTTAGTGTTTCAAACTAGGGTTTCAAATTAGCGTTACGGTTTCAAACTAGTGTTTTACATTAGGGTTAGGGTTTCAAACTAGGGTTTTACATTAGGGTTAGGGTTACAAACTAGGGTTTTACATTAGGGTTAGAGTTTCAAACTAGGGTTTTGCATTAGGGTTAGGGATTCAAACTAGGGTTTTACGTTAGGGTTAGGGTTTCAAACTAGGGTTTTATATTAGGGTTAGATTTTCAAACTAGGGTTTCAAATTAGGGTTAGGGTTTCAAACTAGGGTTTAACATTAGGGTTAGGGTTTCAAACTAGGGTTTCAAATTAGGGTTAGGGTTACAAACAAGGGGTTTTAGATTAGGGTTAGGGTTTCAAACTAGGGTTTAACATTAGGGTTAGGGATTCAAACTAGAGTTTAACATTAGGGTTAGGGTTTCAATTTAGGGTTTTGCATTAGGGTTAGGGTTTCAAACTAGGGATTCAAATTAGGGTTAGGGTTTCAAACTAGTGTTTTACATTAGGGTTAGGGTTAGGGTTTCAAACTAGGGTTTCAAATTAGGGTTATGTTTCAAACTAGGGTTTAAAATTAGGGTTAGGGTTTCAAACTAGGGTTTTTATATTAGGGTTAGGGTTACAAACTAGGGTTTAACATTAGGGTTAGGGTTTCAAACTATGGTTTTACATTAGGGTTAGGGTTTCAAACTAGGGTTTTACTTTAGGGTTAGGGTTACAAACTAGGGTTTTACATTAGGGTTAGGGTTTCAAACAAGGGTTTTGCATTAGGGTTAGGGTTTCAAACTAGGGTTTCAAATTAGGGTTAGGGTTTCAAACTAGGGTTTCAAATTAGGGTTACGGTTTCAAACTAGGGTTTTACATTAGGGTAAGTGTTTCAAACTAGGGTTTCAAATTAGCGTTACGGTTTCAAACTAGTGTTTTACATTAGGGTTAGTGTTTCAAACTAGGGTTTTACATTAGGGTTAGGGTTACAAACTAGGGTTTTACATTAGAGTTAGGGTTTCAATCTAGGGTTTTGCATTAGGGTTAGGGATTCAAACTAGGGTTTTACGTTAGGGTTAGGGTTTCAAACTAAGGTTTTATATTAGGGTTAGGTTTTCAAACTACGGTTTCAAATTAGGGTTAGGGTTTCAAACTAGGGTTTAACATTAGGGTTAGGGTTTCAAACTAGGGTTTTACATTAGGGTTAGGGTTTCAAACTAGGGTTTTGCATTAGGGTTAGGGTTTCAAACTAGGGTTTCAAATTAGGGTTAGGGTTTCAAACTAGTGTTTTACATTAGGGTTAGGGGTTCAAACTAGGGTTTCAAATTAGGGTTACGGTTGCAAAATAGGGTTTTACATTAGAGTTAGTGTTTCAAACTAGGGTTTCAAATTAGGGTTACGGTTTCAAACAATCGTTTTACATTAGGGTTAGGGATTCAAACTAGGGTTTTACGTTAGGGTTAGGGTTTCAAACTCGGTTTTCAAATTAGGGTTAGGGTTACAAACTAGGGTTTTACATTAGGGTTAGGGCTTCAAACTAGGGTTTTACGTTAGGGTTAGGGTTTCAAACTAGGGTTTAACATTAGGGTTAGGGTTTCAAACAAGGGTTTTACATTAGGGTTAATGCTTCAAACTAGGGTTTTACATTAGGGTTAGGGTTTCAAACTAGGGTTTTACATTAGGGTTAGGGTTACAAACTAGGGTTTTACATTAGGGTTAGGGTTTCAAACTAGGGTTTTGCATTAGGGTTAGGGTTACAAACTAGGGTTTACCATTAAGGTTAGGGTTTCAAACTAGGGTTTTACATTAGGGTTAATGCTTCAAACTAGGGTTTTACATTAGGGTTAGGGTTTCAAACTAGGGTTTACCATTAGGGTTAGGGTTTCGAACTAGGGTTTTACATTATGGTTAGGGTTTCAAACTAGGGTTTTACATTAGGGTTAGGGTTACAAACTAGGGTTTTAAATTAGGGTTAGGGATTCAAACTAGGGTTTTACGTTAGGGTTAGGGTTTCAAACTAGGGTTTTATATTAGGGTTAGGTTTTCAAACTACGGTTTCAAATTAGGGTTAGGGTTTCAAAGTAGGGTTTAACATTAGGGTTAGGGTTTCAAACTAGGGTTTCAAATTAGGGTTAGGGTTACAAACAAGGGGTTTTACATTAGGGTTAGGGTTTCAAACTAGGGTTTAACATTAGGGTTAGGGTTTCAAACTAGGGTTTTTATATTAGGGTTAGGGTTACAAACTAGGGTTTAACATTAGGGTTAGGGTTTCAAACTAGGGTTTTACATTAGGGTTAGGGTTTCAAACTAGGGTTTTACATTAGGGTTAGGGTTACAAACTAGGGTTTTACATTAGGGTTAGGGTTTCAAACAAGGGTTTTGCATTAGGGTTAGGGTTTCAAACTAGGGTTTCAAATTAGGGTCAGGGTTTCAAACAAGGGTTTCAAATTAGGGTTACGGTTTCAAACTAGGGTTTTACATTAGGGCAAGTGTTTCAAACTAGGGTTTTACATTAGGGTTAGGGTTTCAAACTAGGGTTTTACGTTAGGGTTAGGGTTTCAAACTAGGGTTTAACATTAGGGTTAGGGTTTCAAACAAGGGTTTTACATTAGGGTTAATGCTTCAAACTAGGGTTTTACATTAGGGTTAGGTTTTCAAACTAGGGTTTAACATTAGGGTTAGGGTTTCAAACTAGGGTTTTTATATTAGGGTTAGGGTTACAAACTAGGGTTTAACATTAGGGTTAGGGTTTCAAACTAGGGTTTTACATTAGGGTTAGGGTTTCAAACTAGGGTTTTACATTAGGGTTAGGGTTACAAACTAGGGTTTTACATTAGGGTTAGGGTTTCAAACAAGGGTTTTGCATTAGGGTTAGGGTTTCAAACTAGGGTTTCAAATTAGGGTTAGGGTTTCAAACTAGGGTTTCAAATTAGGGTTACGGTTTCAAACTAGGGTTTTACATTATGGCAAGTGTTTCAAACTAGGGTTTCAAATTAGCGTTACGGTTTCAAACTAGTGTTTTACATTAGGGTTAGTGTTTCAAACTAGGGTTTTACTTTAGGGTTAGGGTTACAAACTAGGGTTTTACATTAGGGTTAGGGTTTCAAACTAGGGTTTTGCATTAGGGTTAGGGATTCAAACTAGGGTTTTACATTAGGGTTAGGGTTTCAAACTAGGGTTTTACGTTAGGGTTAGGGTTTCAAACTAGGGTTTAACATTAGGGTTAGGGTTTCAAACAAGGGTTTTACATTAGGGTTAATGCTTCAAACTAGGGTTTTACATTAGGGTTAGGGTTTCAAACTAGGGTTTTACATTAGGGTTAGGGTTACAAACTAGGGTTTTACATTAGGGTTAGGGTTTCAAACTAGGGTTTTGCATTAGGTTTAGGGTTTCAAACTAGGGTTTCAAATTAGGGTTAGGGTTTCAAACTAGTGTTTTACATTAGGGTTAGGGTTTCAAACTAGGGTTTCAAATTAGGGTTACGGTTTCAAACTAGGGTTTTACATTAGGGTTAGTGTTTCAAACTAGGGTTTCAAATTAGCGTTACGGTTTCAAACTAGTGTTTTACATTAGGGTTAGGGTTTCAAACTAGGGTTTTACATTAGGGTTAGGGTTACAAACTAGGGTTTTACATTAGTGTTAGAGTTTCAAACTAGGGTTTTGCATTAGGGTTAGGGATTCAAACTAGGGTTTTACGTTAGGGTTAGGGTTTCAAACTAGGGTTTTATATTAGGGTTAGATTTTCAAACTAGGGTTTCAAATTAGGGTTAGGGTTTCAAACTAGGGTTTAACATTAGGGTTAGGGTTTCAAACTAGGGTTTCAAATTAGGGTTAGGGTTACAAAGAAGGGGTTTTAGATTAGGGTTAGGGTTTCAAACTAGGGTTTAACATTAGGGTTAGGGATTCAAACTAGAGTTTAACATTAGGGTTAGGGTTTCAAACTAGGGTTTTACATTAGTGTTAGGGTTTCAAACTAGGGTTTTACATTAGGGTTAGGGTTACAAAGAAGGGGTTTTAGATTAGGGTTAGGGTTTCAAACTAGGGTTTCAAATTAGGGTTAGGGTTTCAAACTAGTGTTTTACATTAGGGTTAGGGTTTCAAACTAGGGTTTCAAATTAGGGTTACGGTTTCAAACTAGGGTTTTACATTAGGGTTAGTGTTTCAAACTAGGGTTTCAAATTAGGGTTACGGTTTCAAACTAGGGTTTTACATTAGGGTTAGGGATTCAAACTAGGGTTTTACATTAGGGTTAGGGTTACAATCTAGGGTTTTACATTAGGGTTAGGGTTTCAAACTAGGGTTTTGCATTAGGGTTAGGGTTTCAAACTAGGGTTTTGCATTAGGGTTAGGGATTCAAACTAGGGTTTTACGTTAGGGTTAGGGTTTCAAACTAGGGTTTTATATTAGGGTTAGGTTTTCAAACTACGGTTTCAAATTAGGGTTAGGGTTTCAAACTAGGGTTTAACATTAGGGTTAAAGTTGCAAACTAGGGTTTTACATTAGGGTTAGGGTTTCAAACTAGGGTTTTGCATTAGGGTTAGGGTTTCAAACTAGGGTTTCAAATTAGTGTTAGGGTTTCAAACTAGTGTTTTACATTAGGGTTAGGGTTTCAAACTAGGGTTTCAAATTAGGGTTATGTTTCAAACTAGTGTTTAAAATTAGGGTTAGGGTTTCAAACTAGGGTTTTTATATTAGGGTTAGGGTTACAAACTAGGGTTTAACATTAGGGTTAGGGTTTCAAACTATGGTTTTACATTAGGGTTAGGGTTTCAAACTAGGGTTTTACTTTAGGGTTAGGGTTACAAACTAGGGTTTTACATTAGGGTTAGGGTTTCAAACAAGGGTTTTGCATTAGGGTTAGGGTTTCAAACTAGGGTTTCAAATTAGGGTTAGGGTTTCAAACTAGGGTTTCAAATTAGGGTTACGGTTTCAAACTAGGGTTTTACATTAGGGTAAGTGTTTCAAACTAGGGTTTCAAATTAGCGTTACGGTTTCAAACTAGTGTTTTACATTAGGGTTAGTGTTTCAAACTAGGGTTTTACATTAGGGTTAGGGTTACAAACTAGGGTTTTACATTAGAGTTAGGGTTTCAATCTAGGGTTTTGCATTAGGGTTAGGGATTCAAACTAGGGTTTTACGTTAGGGTTAGGGTTTCAAACTAAGGTTTTATATTAGGGTTAGGTTTTCAAACTACGGTTTCAAATTAGGGTTAGGGTTTCAAACTAGGGTTTAACATTAGGGTTAGGGTTTCAAACTAGGGTTTTACATTAGGGTTAGGGTTTCAAACTAGGGTTTTGCATTAGGGTTAGGGTTTCAAACTAGGGTTTCAAATTAGGGTTAGGGTTTCAAACTAGTGTTTTACATTAGGGTTAGGGGTTCAAACTAGGGTTTCAAATTAGGGTTACGGTTGCAAAATAGGGTTTTACATTAGAGTTAGTGTTTCAAACTAGGGTTTCAAATTAGGGTTACGGTTTCAAACAATCGTTTTACATTAGGGTTAGGGATTCAAACTAGGGTTTTACGTTAGGGTTAGGGTTTCAAACTCGGTTTTCAAATTAGGGTTAGGGTTACAAACTAGGGTTTTACATTAGGGTTAGGGCTTCAAACTAGGGTTTTACGTTAGGGTTAGGGTTTCAAACTAGGGTTTAACATTAGGGTTAGGGTTTCAAACAAGGGTTTTACATTAGGGTTAATGCTTCAAACTAGGGTTTTACATTAGGGTTAGGGTTTCAAACTAGGGTTTTACATTAGGGTTAGGGTTACAAACTAGGGTTTTACATTAGGGTTAGGGTTTCAAACTAGGGTTTTGCATTAGGGTTAGGGTTACAAACTAGGGTTTACCATTAAGGTTAGGGTTTCAAACTAGGGTTTTACATTAGGGTTAATGCTTCAAACTAGGGTTTTACATTAGGGTTAGGGTTTCAAACTAGGGTTTACCATTAGGGTTAGGGTTTCGAACTAGGGTTTTACATTATGGTTAGGGTTTCAAACTAGGGTTTTACATTAGGGTTAGGGTTACAAACTAGGGTTTTAAATTAGGGTTAGGGATTCAAACTAGGGTTTTACGTTAGGGTTAGGGTTTCAAACTAGGGTTTTATATTAGGGTTAGGTTTTCAAACTACGGTTTCAAATTAGGGTTAGGGTTTCAAAGTAGGGTTTAACATTAGGGTTAGGGTTTCAAACTAGGGTTTCAAATTAGGGTTAGGGTTACAAACAAGGGGTTTTACATTAGGGTTAGGGTTTCAAACTAGGGTTTAACATTAGGGTTAGGGTTTCAAACTAGGGTTTTTATATTAGGGTTAGGGTTACAAACTAGGGTTTAACATTAGGGTTAGGGTTTCAAACTAGGGTTTTACATTAGGGTTAGGGTTTCAAACTAGGGTTTTACATTAGGGTTAGGGTTACAAACTAGGGTTTTACATTAGGGTTAGGGTTTCAAACAAGGGTTTTGCATTAGGGTTAGGGTTTCAAACTAGGGTTTCAAATTAGGGTCAGGGTTTCAAACAAGGGTTTCAAATTAGGGTTACGGTTTCAAACTAGGGTTTTACATTAGGGCAAGTGTTTCAAACTAGGGTTTTACATTAGGGTTAGGGTTTCAAACTAGGGTTTTACGTTAGGGTTAGGGTTTCAAACTAGGGTTTAACATTAGGGTTAGGGTTTCAAACAAGGGTTTTACATTAGGGTTAATGCTTCAAACTAGGGTTTTACATTAGGGTTAGGGTTTCAAACTAGGGTTTAACATTAGGGTTAGGGTTTCAAACTAGGGTTTTTATATTAGGGTTAGGGTTACAAACTAGGGTTTAACATTAGGGTTAGGGTTTCAAACTAGGGTTTTACATTAGGGTTAGGGTTTCAAACTAGGGTTTTACATTAGGGTTAGGGTTACAAACTAGGGTTTTACATTAGGGTTAGGGTTTCAAACAAGGGTTTTGCATTAGGGTTAGGGTTTCAAACTAGGGTTTCAAATTAGGGTTAGGGTTTCAAACTAGGGTTTCAAATTAGGGTTACGGTTTCAAACTAGGGTTTTACATTATGGCAAGTGTTTCAAACTAGGGTTTCAAATTAGCGTTACGGTTTCAAACTAGTGTTTTACATTAGGGTTAGTGTTTCAAACTAGGGTTTTACTTTAGGGTTAGGGTTACAAACTAGGGTTTTACATTAGGGTTAGGGTTTCAAACTAGGGTTTTGCATTAGGGTTAGGGATTCAAACTAGGGTTTTACATTAGGGTTAGGGTTTCAAACTAGGGTTTTACGTTAGGGTTAGGGTTTCAAACTAGGGTTTAACATTAGGGTTAGGGTTTCAAACAAGGGTTTTACATTAGGGTTAATGCTTCAAACTAGGGTTTTACATTAGGGTTAGGGTTTCAAACTAGGGTTTTACATTAGGGTTAGGGTTACAAACTAGGGTTTTACATTAGGGTTAGGGTTTCAAACTAGGGTTTTGCATTAGGTTTAGGGTTTCAAACTAGGGTTTCAAATTAGGGTTAGGGTTTCAAACTAGTGTTTTACATTAGGGTTAGGGTTTCAAACTAGGGTTTCAAATTAGGGTTACGGTTTCAAACTAGGGTTTTACATTAGGGTTAGTGTTTCAAACTAGGGTTTCAAATTAGCGTTACGGTTTCAAACTAGTGTTTTACATTAGGGTTAGGGTTTCAAACTAGGGTTTTACATTAGGGTTAGGGTTACAAACTAGGGTTTTACATTAGTGTTAGAGTTTCAAACTAGGGTTTTGCATTAGGGTTAGGGATTCAAACTAGGGTTTTACGTTAGGGTTAGGGTTTCAAACTAGGGTTTTATATTAGGGTTAGATTTTCAAACTAGGGTTTCAAATTAGGGTTAGGGTTTCAAACTAGGGTTTAACATTAGGGTTAGGGTTTCAAACTAGGGTTTCAAATTAGGGTTAGGGTTACAAAGAAGGGGTTTTAGATTAGGGTTAGGGTTTCAAACTAGGGTTTAACATTAGGGTTAGGGATTCAAACTAGAGTTTAACATTAGGGTTAGGGTTTCAAACTAGGGTTTTACATTAGTGTTAGGGTTTTAAACTAGGGTTTTACATTAGGGTTAGGGTTACAAAGAAGGGGTTTTAGATTAGGGTTAGGGTTTCAAACTAGGGTTTCAAATTAGGGTTAGGGTTTCAAACTAGTGTTTTACATTAGGGTTAGGGTTTCAAACTAGGGTTTCAAATTAGGGTTACGGTTTCAAACTAGGGTTTTACATTTGGGTTAGTGTTTCAAACTAGGGTTTCAAATTAGGGTTACGGTTTCAAACTAGGGTTTTACATTAGGGTTAGGGATTCAAACTAGGGTTTTACATTAGGGTTAGGGTTACAATCTAGGGTTTTACATTAGGGTTAGGGTTTCAAACTAGGGTTTTGCATTAGGGTTAGGGTTTCAAACTAGGGTTTTGCATTAGGGTTAGGGATTCAAACTAGGGTTTTACGTTAGGGTTAGGGTTTCAAACTAGGGTTTTATATTAGGGTTAGGTTTTCAAACTACGGTTTCAAATTAGGGTTAGGGTTTCAAACTAGGGTTTAACATTAGGGTTAGGGTTGCAAACTAGGGTTTTACATTAGGGTTAGGGTTTCAAACTAGGGTTTTGCATTAGGGTTAGGGTTTCAAACTAGGGTTTCAAATTAGTGTTAGGGTTTCAAACTAGTGTTTTACATTAGGGTTAGGGTTTCAAACTAGGGTTTCAAATTAGGGTTATGTTTCAAACTAGTGTTTAAAATTAGGGTTAGGGTTTCAAACTAGGGTTTTTATATTAGGGTTAGGGTTACAAACTAGGGTTTAACATTAGGGTTAGGGTTTCAAACTAGGGTTTTACATTAGGGTTAGGGTTTCAAACTAGGGTTTTACATTAGGGTTAGGGTTACAAACTAGGGTTTTACATTACGGTTAGGGTTTCAAACAAGGGTTTTGCATTAGGGTTAGGGTTTCAAACTAGGGTTTCAAATTAGGGTTAGGGTTTCAAACTAGGGTTTCAAATTAGGGTTATGGTTTCAAACTAGGGTTTTACATTAGGGTAAGTGTTTCAAACTAGGGTTTCAAATTAGCGTTACGGTTTCAAACTAGTGTTTTACATTAGGGTTAGTGTTTCAAACTAGGGTTTTACATTAGGGTTAGGGTTACAAACTAGGGTTTTACATTAGAGTTAGGGTTTCAAACTAGGGTTTTGCATTAGGGTTAGGGATTCAAACTAGGGTTTTATGTTAGGGTTAGGGTTTCAAACTAGGGTTTTATATTAGGGTTAGGTTTTCAAACTACGGTTTCAAATTAGAGTTAGGGTTTCAAACTAGGGTTTAACATTAGGGTTAGGGTTTCAAACTAGGGTTTTACATTAGGGTTAGGGTTTCAAACTAGGGTTTCAAATTAGGGTTAGGGTTTCAAACTAGTGTTTTACATTAGGGTTAGGGTTTCAAACTAGGGTTTCAAATTAGGGTTACGGTTTCAAAATAGGGTTTTACATTAGAGTTAGTGTTTCAAACTAGGGTTTCAAATTAGGGTTACGGTTTCAAACTATCGTTTTACATTAGGGTTAGGGATTCAAACTAGGGTTTTACGTTAGGGTTAGGGTTTCAAACTCGGTTTTCAAATTAGGGTTAGGGTTACAAACTAGGGTTTTACATTAGGGTTAGGGCTTCAAACTAGGGTTTTACGTTAGGGTTAGGGTTTCAAACTAGGGTTTAACATTAGGGTTAGGGTTTCAAACAAGGGTTTTACATTAGGGTTAATGCTTCAAACTAGGGTTTTACATTAGGATTAGGGTTTCAAAATAGGGTTTTGCATTAGGGTTAGGGTTACAAACTAGGGTTTACCATTAGGGTTAGGGTTTCAAACTAGGGTTTTACATTATGGTTAGGGTTTCAAACTAGGGTTTTACATTAGGGTTAATGCTTCAAACTAGGGTTTTACATTATGGTTAGGGTTTCAAACTAGGGTTTTACGTTAGGGTTAGGGTTACAAACTAGGGTTTTAAATTAGGGTTAGGGATTCAAACTAGGGTTTTACGTTAGGGTTAGGGTTTCAAACTAGGGTTTTGAATTAGGGTTAGGTTTTCAAACTACGGTTTCAAATTAGGGTTAGGGTTTCAAAGTAGGGTTTAACATTAGGGTTAGGGTTTCAAACTAGGGTTTCAAATTAGGGTTAGGGTTACAAACAAGGGGTTTTACATTAGGGTTAGGGTTTCAAACTAGGGTTTAACATTAGGGTTAGGGTTTCAAACTAGGGTTTTTATATTAAGGTTAGGGTTACAAACTAGGGTTTAACATTAGGTTTAGGGTTTCAAACTAGGGTTTTACATTAGGGTTAGGGTTTCAAACTAGGGTTTTACATTAGGGTTAGGGTTACAAACTAGGGTTTTACATTAGGGTTAGGGTTTCAAACAAGGGTTTTGCATTAGGGTTAGGGTTTCAAACTAGGGTTTCAAATTAGGGTTAGGGTTTCAAACTAGGGTTTCAAATTAGGGTTACGGTTTCAAACTAGGGTTTTACATTAGGGCAAGTGTTTCAAACTAGGGTTTCAAATTAGCGTTACGGTTTCAAACTAGTGTTTTACATTAGGGTTAGTGTTTCAAAGTAGGGTTTTACATTAGGGTTAGAGTTACAAACTAGGGTTTTACATTAGGGTTAGGGTTTCAAACTAGGGTTTTGCATTAGGGTTAGGGATTCAAACTAGGGTTTTACGTTAGGGTTAAGGTTTCAAACTAGGGTTTTATATTAGGGTTAGGTTTTCAAACTACGGTTTCAAATTAGGGTTAGGGTTTCAAACTAGGATTTAACATTAGGGTTAGGGTTTCAAACTAGGGTTTTACATTAGGGTTAGGGTTTCAAACTAGGGTTTTGCATTAGGGTTAGGGTTTCAAACTAGGGTTTCAAATTAGGGTTAGGGTTTCAAACTAGTGTTTTACATTAGGGTTAGGGTTTCAAACTAGGGTTTCAAATTAGGGTTACGGTTGCAAAATAGGGTTTTACATTAGAGTTAGTGTTTCAAACTAGGGTTTCAAATTAGGGTTACGGTTTCAAACTATCGTTTTACATTAGGGTTAGGGATTCAAACTAGGGTTTTACGTTAGGGTTAGGGTTTTAAACTCGGTTTTCAAATTAGGGTTAGGGTTACAAACTAGGGTTTCACATTAGGGTTAGGGCTTCAAACTAGGGTTTTACGTTAGGGTTAGGGTTTCAAACTAGGGTTTAACATTAGGGTTAGGGTTTCAAACAAGGGTTTTACATTAGGGTTAATGCTTCAAACTAGGGTTTTACATTAGGGTTAGGGTTTCAAACTAGGGTTTTACATTAGGGTTAGGGTTACAAACTAGGGTTTTACATTAGGGTTAGGGTTTCAAACTAGGGTTTTGCATTAGGGTTAGGGTTACAAACTAGGGTTTACCATTAGGGTTAGGGTTTCAAACTAGGGTTTTACATTATGGTTAGGGTTTCAAACTAGGGTTTTACATTAGGGTTAATGCTTCAAACTAGGGTTTTACATTAGGGTTAGGGTTTCAAACTAGGGTTTACCATTAGGGTTAGGGTTTCAAACTAGGGTTTTACATTATGGTTAGGGTTTCAAACTAGGGTTTTACATTAGGGTTAGGGTTACAAACTAGGGTTTTAAATTAGGGTTAGGGATTCAAACTAGGGTTTTACGTTAGGGTTAGTGTTTCAAACTAGGGTTTTATATTAGGGTTAGGTTTTCAAACTACGGTTTCAAATTAGGGTTAGGGTTTCAAAGTAGGGTTTAACATTAGGGTTAGGGTTTCAAACTAGGGTTTCAAATTAGGGTTAGGGTTACAAACAAGGGGTTTTACATTAGGGCAAGTGTTTCAAACTAGGGTTTTACATTAGGGTTAGGGTTTCAAACTAGGGTTTTACGTTAGGGTTAGGGTTTCAAACTAGGGTTTAACATTAGGGTTAGGGTTTCAAACAAGGGTTTTACATTAGGAATAATGCTTCAAACTAGGGTTTTACATTAGGGTTTGGGTTTCAAACTAGGGTTTAACATTAGGGTTAGGGTTTCAAACTAGGGTTTTTATATTAGGGTTAGGGTTACAAACTAGGGTTTAACATTAGGGTTAGGGTTTCAAACTAGGGTTTTACATTAGGGTTAGGGTTTCAAACTAGGGTTTTACATTAGGGTTAGGGTTACAAACTAGGGTTTTACATTAGGGTTAGGGTTTCAAACAAGGGTTTTGCATTAGGGTTAGGGTTTCAAACTAGGGTTTCAAATTAGGGTTAGGGTTTAAAACTAGGGTTTCAAATTAGGGTTACGGTTTCAAACTAGGGTTTTACATTAGGACAAGTGTTTCAAACTAGGGTTTCAAATTAGCGTTACGGTTTCAAACTAGTGTTTTACATTAGGGTTAGTGTTTCAAACTAGGGTTTTACTTTAGGGTTAGGGTTACAAACTAGGGTTTTACATTAGGGTTAGGGTTTCAAACTAGGGTTTTGCATTAGGGTTAGGGATTCAAACTAGGGTTTTACATTAGGGTTAGGGTTTCAAACTAGGGTTTTACGTTAGGGTTAGGGTTTCAAACTAGGGTTTAACATTAGGGTTAGGGTTTCAAACAAGGGTTTTACATTAGGGTTAATGCTTCAAACTAGGGTTTTACATTAGGGTTAGGGTTTCAAACTAGGGTTTTACATTAGGGTTAGGGTTACAAACTAGGGTTTTACATTAGGGTTAGGGTTTCAAACTAGGGTTTTGCATTAGGGTTAGGGTTTCAAACTAGGGTTTTACATTAGGGTTAGGGTTTCAAACTAGGGTTTTACATTAGGGTTAGGGTTTCAAACTAGGGTTTACCATTAGGGTTAGGGTTTCAAACTAGGGTTTTACATTATGGTTAGGTTTTCAAACTACGGTTTCAAATTAGGGTTAGGGTTTCAAACTAGGGTTTAACATTAGGGTTAGGGTTTCAAACTAGGGTTTTACATTAGGGTTAGGGTTTCAAACTAGGGTTTTGCATTAGGGTTAGGGTTTCAAACTAGGGTTTCAAATTAGGGTTAGGGTTTCAAACTAGTGTTTTACATTAGGGTTAGGGTTTCAAACTAGGGTTTCAAATTAGGGTTACGGTTGCAAAATAGGGTTTTACATTAGTGTTAGTGTTTCAAACTAGGGTTTCAAATTAGGGTTACGGTTTCAAACAATCGTTTTACATTAGGGTTAGGGATTCAAACTAGGGTTTTACGTTAGGGTTAGGGTTTCAAACTCGGTTTTCAAATTAGGGTTAGGGTTACAAACTAGGGTTTTACATTAGGGTTAGGGCTTCAAACTAGGGTTTTACGTTAGGGTTAGGGTTTCAAACTAGGGTTTAACATTAGGGTTAGGGTTTCAAACAAGGGTTTTACATTAGGGTTAATGCTTCAAACTAGGGTTTTACATTAGGGTTAGGGTTTCAAACTAGGGTTTTACATTAGGGTTAGGGTTACAAACTAGGGTTTTACATTAGGGTTAGGGTTTCAAACTAGGGTTTTGCATTAGGGTTAGGGTTACAAACTAGGGTTTACCATTAGGGTTAGGGTTTCAAACTAGGGTTTTACATTATGGTTAGGGTTTCAAACTAGGGTTTTACATTAGGGTTAATGCTTCAAACTAGGGTTTTACATTAGGGTTAGGGTTTCAAATTAGGGTTTACCATTAGGGTTAGGGTTTCAAACTAGGGTTTTACATTATGGTTAGGGTTTCAAACTAGGGTTTTACATTAGGGTTAGGGTTACAAACTAGGGTTTTAAATTAGGGTTAGGGATTCAAACTAGGGTTTTACGTTAGGGTTAGGGTTTCAAACTAGGGTTTTATATTAGGGTTAGGTTTTCAAACTACGGTTTCAAATTAGGGTTAGGGTTTCAAAGTAGGGTTTAACATTAGGGTTAGGGTTTCAAACTAGGGTTTCAAATTAGGGTTAGGGTTACAAACAAGGGGTTTTACGTTAGGGCTAGGGTTTCAAACTCGGTTTTTAAATTAGGGTTAGGGTTACAAACTAGGGTTTTACATTAGGGTTAGGGTTTCAAACTAGGGTTTTACGTTAGGGTTAGGGTTTCAAACTAGGGTTTAACATTAGGGTTAGGGTTTCAAACAAGGGTTTTACATTAGGGTTAATGCTTCAAACTAGGGTTTTACATTAGCGTTAGGGTTTCAAACTAGGGTTTTACATTAGGGTTAGGGTTACAAACTAGGGTTTTACATTAGGGTTAGGGTTTCAAACTATGGTTTTGCATTAGGGTTAGGTTTTCAAACTAGGGTTTCAAATTAGGGTTAGGGTTTCAAACTAGTGTTTTACATTAGGGTTAGGGTTTCAAACTAGGGTTTCAAATTAGGGTTACGGTTTCAAACTAGGGTTTTACATTAGGGTTAGTGTTTCAAACTAGGGTTTCAAATTAGCGTTACGGTTTCAAACTAGTGTTTTACATTAGGGTTAGGGTTTCAAACTAGGGTTTTACATTAGGGTTAGGGTTACAAACTAGGGTTTTACATTAGGGTTAGAGTTTCAAACTAGGGTTTTGCATTAGGGTTAGGGATTCAAACTAGGGTTTTACGTTAGGGTTAGGGTTTCAAACTAGGGTTTTATATTAGGGTTAGATTTTCAAACTAGGGTTTCAAATTAGGGTTAGGGTTTCAAACTAGGGTTTAACATTAGGGTTAGGGTTTCAAACTAGGGTTTCAAATTAGGGTTAGGGTTACAAACAAGGGGTTTTAGATTAGGGTTAGGGTTTCAAACTAGGGTTTAACATTAGGGTTAGGGATTCAAACTAGAGTTTAACATTAGGGTTAGGGTTTCAAACTAGGGTTTTGCATTAGGGTTAGGGTTTCAAACTAGGGTTTCAAATTAGGGTTAGGGTTTCAAACTAGTGTTTTACATTAGGGTTAGGGTTAGGGTTTCAAACTAGGGTTTCAAATTAGGGTTATGTTTCAAACTAGGGTTTAAAATTAGGGTTAGGGTTTCAAACTAGGGTTTTTATATTAGGGTTAGGGTTACAAACTAGGGTTTAACATTAGGGTTAGGGTTTCAAACTAGGGTTTTACATTAGGGTTAGGGTTTCAAACTAGGGTTTTACATTAGGGTTAGGGTTACAAACTAGGGTTTTACATTAGGGTTAGGGTTTCAAACAAGGGTTTTGCATTAGGGTTAGGGTTTCAAACTAGGGTTTCAAATTAGGGTTAGGGTTTCAAACTAGGGTTTCAAATTAGGGTTACGGTTTCAAACTAGGGTTTTACATTAGGGTAAGTGTTTCAAACTAGGGTTTCAAATTAGCGTTACGGTTTCAAACTAGTGTTTTACATTAGGGTTAGTGTTTCAAACTAGGGTTTTACATTAGGGTTAGGGTTACAAACTAGGGTTTTACATTAGAGTTAGGGTTTCAATCTAGGGTTTTGCATTAGGGTTAGGGATTCAAACTAGGGTTTTACGTTAGGGTTAGGGTTTCAAACTAAGGTTTTATATTAGGGTTAGGTTTTCAAACTACGGTTTCAAATTAGGGTTAGGGTTTCAAACTAGGGTTTAACATTAGGGTTAGGGTTTCAAACTAGGGTTTTACATTAGGGTTAGGGTTTCATACTAGGGTTTTGCATTAGGGTTAGGGTTTCAAACTAGGGTTTCAAATTAGGGTTAGGGTTTCAAACTAGTGTTTTACATTAGGGTTAGGGTTTCAAACTAGGGTTTCAAATTAGGGTTACGGTTGCAAAATAGGGTTTTACATTAGAGTTAGTGTTTCAAACTAGGGTTTCAAATTAGGGTTACGGTTTCAAACAATCGTTTTACATTAGGGTTAGGGATTCAAACTAGGGTTTTACGTTAGGGTTAGGGTTTCAAACTCGGTTTTCAAATTAGGGTTAGGGTTACAAACTAGGGTTTTACATTAGGGTTAGGGCTTCAAACTAGGGTTTTACGTTAGGGTTAGGGTTTCAAACTAGGGTTTAACATTAGGGTTAGGGTTTCAAACAAGGGTTTTACATTAGGGTTAATGCTTCAAACTAGGGTTTTACATTAGCGTTAGGGTTTCAAACTAGGGTTTTACATTAGGGTTAGGGTTACAAACTAGGGTTTTACATTAGGGTTAGGGTTTCAAACTAGGGTTTTGCATTAGGGTTAGGGTTTCAAACTAGGGTTTCAAATTAGGGTTAGGGTTTCAAACTAGTGTTTTACATTAGGGTTAGGGTTTCAAACTAGGGTTTCAAATTAGGGTTACGGTTTCAAACTAGGGTTTTACATTAGGGTTAGTGTTTCAAACTAGGGTTTCAAATTAGCGTTACGGTTTCAAACTAGTGTTTTACATTAGGGTTAGGGTTTCAAACTAGGGTTTTACATTAGGGTTAGGGTTACAAACTAGGGTTTTACATTAGGGTTAGAGTTTCAAACTAGGGTTTTGCATTAGGGTTAGGGATTCAAACTAGGGTTTTACGTTAGGGTTAGGGTTTCAAACTAGGGTTTTATATTAGGGTTAGATTTTCAAACTAGGGTTTCAAATTAGGGTTAGGGTTTCAAACTAGGGTTTAACATTAGGGTTAGGGTTTCAAACTAGGGTTTCAAATTAGGGTTAGGGTTACAAACAAGGGGTTTTAGATTAGGGTTAGGGTTTCAAACTAGGGTTTAACATTAGGGTTAGGGATTCAAACTAGAGTTTAACATTAGGGTTAGGGATTCAATTTAGGGTTTTGCATTAGGGTTAGGGTTTCAAACTAGGGATTCAAATTAGGGTTAGGGTTTCAAACTAGTGTTTTACATTAGGGTTAGGGTTAGGGTTTCAAACTAGGGTTTCAAATTAGGGTTATGTTTCAAACTAGGGTTTAAAATTAGGGTTAGGGTTTCAAACTAGGGTTTTTATATTAGGGTTAGGGTTACAAACTAGGGTTTAACATTAGGGTTAGGGTTTCAAACTATGGTTTTACATTAGGGTTAGGGTTTCAAACTAGGGTTTTACTTTAGGGTTAGGGTTACAAACTAGGGTTTTACATTAGGGTTAGGGTTTCAAACAAGGGTTTTGCATTAGGGTTAGGGTTTCAAACTAGGGTTTCAAATTAGGGTTAGGGTTTCAAACTAGGGTTTCAAATTAGGGTTACGGTTTCAAACTAGGGTTTTACATTAGGGTAAGTGTTTCAAACTAGGGTTTCAAATTAGCGTTACGGTTTCAAACTAGTGTTTTACATTAGGGTTAGTGTTTCAAACTAGGGTTTTACATTAGGGTTAGGGTTACAAACTAGGGTTTTACATTAGAGTTAGGGTTTCAATCTAGGGTTTTGCATTAGGGTTAGGGATTCAAACTAGGGTTTTACGTTAGGGTTAGGGTTTCAAACTAAGGTTTTATATTAGGGTTAGGTTTTCAAACTACGGTTTCAAATTAGGGTTAGGGTTTCAAACTAGGGTTTAACATTAGGGTTAGGGTTTCAAACTAGGGTTTTACATTAGGGTTAGGGTTTCAAACTAGGGTTTTGCATTAGGGTTAGGGTTTCAAACTAGGGTTTCAAATTAGGGTTAGGGTTTCAAACTAGTGTTTTACATTAGGGTTAGGGGTTCAAACTAGGGTTTCAAATTAGGGTTACGGTTGCAAAATAGGGTTTTACATTAGAGTTAGTGTTTCAAACTAGGGTTTCAAATTAGGGTTACGGTTTCAAACAATCGTTTTACATTAGGGTTAGGGATTCAAACTAGGGTTTTACGTTAGGGTTAGGGTTTCAAACTCGGTTTTCAAATTAGGGTTAGGGTTACAAACTAGGGTTTTACATTAGGGTTAGGGCTTCAAACTAGGGTTTTACGTTAGGGTTAGGGTTTCAAACTAGGGTTTAACATTAGGGTTAGGGTTTCAAACAAGGGTTTTACATTAGGGTTAATGCTTCAAACTAGGGTTTTACATTAGGGTTAGGGTTTCAAACTAGGGTTTTACATTAGGGTTAGGGTTACAAACTAGGGTTTTACATTAGGGTTAGGGTTTCAAACTAGGGTTTTGCATTAGGGTTAGGGTTACAAACTAGGGTTTACCATTAAGGTTAGGGTTTCAAACTAGGGTTTTACATTAGGGTTAATGCTTCAAACTAGGGTTTTACATTAGGGTTAGGGTTTCAAACTAGGGTTTACCATTAGGGTTAGGGTTTCGAACTAGGGTTTTACATTATGGTTAGGGTTTCAAACTAGGGTTTTACATTAGGGTTAGGGTTACAAACTAGGGTTTTAAATTAGGGTTAGGGATTCAAACTAGGGTTTTACGTTAGGGTTAGGGTTTCAAACTAGGGTTTTATATTAGGGTTAGGTTTTCAAACTACGGTTTCAAATTAGGGTTAGGGTTTCAAAGTAGGGTTTAACATTAGGGTTAGGGTTTCAAACTAGGGTTTCAAATTAGGGTTAGGGTTACAAACAAGGGGTTTTACATTAGGGTTAGGGTTTCAAACTAGGGTTTAACATTAGGGTTAGGGTTTCAAACTAGGGTTTTTATATTAGGGTTAGGGTTACAAACTAGGGTTTAACATTAGGGTTAGGGTTTCAAACTAGGGTTTTACATTAGGGTTAGGGTTTCAAACTAGGGTTTTACATTAGGGTTAGGGTTACAAACTAGGGTTTTACATTAGGGTTAGGGTTTCAAACAAGGGTTTTGCATTAGGGTTAGGGTTTCAAACTAGGGTTTCAAATTAGGGTCAGGGTTTCAAACAAGGGTTTCAAATTAGGGTTACGGTTTCAAACTAGGGTTTTACATTAGGGCAAGTGTTTCAAACTAGGGTTTTACATTAGGGTTAGGGTTTCAAACTAGGGTTTTACGTTAGGGTTAGGGTTTCAAACTAGGGTTTAACATTAGGGTTAGGGTTTCAAACAAGGGTTTTACATTAGGGTTAATGCTTCAAACTAGGGTTTTACATTAGGGTTAGGGTTTCAAACTAGGGTTTAACATTAGGGTTAGGGTTTCAAACTAGGGTTTTTATATTAGGGTTAGGGTTACAAACTAGGGTTTAACATTAGGGTTAGGGTTTCAAACTAGGGTTTTACATTAGGGTTAGGGTTTCAAACTAGGGTTTTACATTAGGGTTAGGGTTACAAACTAGGGTTTTACATTAGGGTTAGGGTTTCAAACAAGGGTTTTGCATTAGGGTTAGGGTTTCAAACTAGGGTTTCAAATTAGGGTTAGGGTTTCAAACTAGGGTTTCAAATTAGGGTTACGGTTTCAAACTAGGGTTTTACATTATGGCAAGTGTTTCAAACTAGGGTTTCAAATTAGCGTTACGGTTTCAAACTAGTGTTTTACATTAGGGTTAGTGTTTCAAACTGGGGTTTTACTTTAGGGTTAGGGTTACAAACTAGGGTTTTACATTAGGGTTAGGGTTTCAAACTAGGGTTTTGCATTAGGGTTAGGGATTCAAACTAGGGTTTTACATTAGGGTTAGGGTTTCAAACTAGGGTTTTACGTTAGGGTTAGGGTTTCAAACTAGGGTTTAACATTAGGGTAAGGGTTTCAAACAAGGGTTTTACATTAGGGTTAATGCTTCAAACTAGGGTTTTACATTAGGGTTAGGGTTTCAAACTAGGGTTTTACATTAGGGTTAGGGTTACAAACTAGGGTTTTACATTAGGGTTAGGGTTTCAAACTAGGGTTTTGCATTAGGTTTAGGGTTTCAAACTAGGGTTTCAAATTAGGGTTAGGGTTTCAAACTAGTGTTTTACATTAGGGTTAGGGTTTCAAACTAGGGTTTCAAATTAGGGTTACGGTTTCAAACTAGGGTTTTACATTAGGGTTAGTGTTTCAAACTAGGGTTTCAAATTAGCGTTACGGTTTCAAACTAGTGTTTTACATTAGGGTTAGGGTTTCAAACTAGGGTTTTACATTAGGGTTAGGGTTACAAACTAGGGTTTTACATTAGTGTTAGAGTTTCAAACTAGGGTTTTGCATTAGGGTTAGGGATTCAAACTAGGGTTTTACGTTAGGGTTAGGGTTTCAAACTAGGGTTTTATATTAGGGTTAGATTTTCAAACTAGGGTTTCAAATTAGGGTTAGGGTTTCAAACTAGGGTTTAACATTAGGGTTAGGGTTTCAAACTAGGGTTTCAAATTAGGGTTAGGGTTACAAAGAAGGGGTTTTAGATTAGGGTTAGGGTTTCAAACTAGGGTTTAACATTAGGGTTAGGGATTCAAACTAGAGTTTAACATTAGGGTTAGGGTTTCAAACTAGGGTTTTACATTAGTGTTAGGGTTTCAAACTAGGGTTTTACATTAGGGTTAGGGTTACAAAGAAGGGGTTTTAGATTAGGGTTAGGGTTTCAAACTAGGGTTTCAAATTAGGGTTAGGGTTTCAAACTAGTGTTTTACATTAGGGTTAGGGTTTCAAACTAGGGTTTCAAATTAGGGTTACGGTTTCAAACTAGGGTTTTACATTAGGGTTAGTGTTTCAAACTAGGGTTTCAAATTAGGGTTACGGTTTCAAACTAGGGTTTTACATTAGGGTTAGGGATTCAAACTAGGGTTTTACATTAGGGTTAGGGTTACAATCTAGGGTTTTACATTAGGGTTAGGGTTTCAAACTAGGGTTTTGCATTAGGGTTAGGGTTTCAAACTAGGGTTTTGCATTAGGGTTAGGGATTCAAACTAGGGTTTTACGTTAGGGTTAGGGTTTCAAACTAGGGTTTTATATTAGGGTTAGGTTTTCAAACTACGGTTTCAAATTAGGGTTAGGGTTTCAAACTAGGGTTTAACATTAGGGTTAGGGTTGCAAACTAGGGTTTTACATTAGGGTTAGGGTTTCAAACTAGGGTTTTGCATTAGGGTTAGGGTTTCAAACTAGGGTTTCAAATTAGTGTTAGGGTTTCAAACTAGTGTTTTACATTAGGGTTAGGGTTTCAAACTAGGGTTTCAAATTAGGGTTATGTTTCAAACTAGTGTTTAAAATTAGGGTTAGGGTTTCAAACTAGGGTTTTTATATTAGGGTTAGGGTTACAAACTAGGGTTTAACATTAGGGTTAGGGTTTCAAACTAGGGTTTTACATTAGGGTTAGGGTTTCAAACTAGGGTTTTACATTAGGGTTAGGGTTACAAACTAGGGTTTTACATTACGGTTAGGGTTTCAAACAAGGGTTTTGCATTAGGGTTAGGGTTTCAAACTAGGGTTTCAAATTAGGGTTAGGGTTTCAAACTAGGGTTTCAAATTAGGGTTATGGTTTCAAACTAGGGTTTTACATTAGGGTAAGTGTTTCAAACTAGGGTTTCAAATTAGCGTTACGGTTTCAAACTAGTGTTTTACATTAGGGTTAGTGTTTCAAACTAGGGTTTTACATTAGGGTTAGGGTTACAAACTAGGGTTTTACATTAGAGTTAGGGTTTCAAACTAGGGTTTTGCATTAGGGTTAGGGATTCAAACTAGGGTTTTATGTTAGGGTTAGGGTTTCAAACTAGGGTTTTATATTAGGGTTAGGTTTTCAAACTACGGTTTCAAATTAGAGTTAGGGTTTCAAACTAGGGTTTAACATTAGGGTTAGGGTTTCAAACTAGGGTTTTACATTAGGGTTAGGGTTTCAAACTAGGGTTTCAAATTAGGGTTAGGGTTTCAAACTAGTGTTTTACATTAGGGTTAGGGTTTCAAACTAGGGTTTCAAATTAGGGTTACGGTTTCAAACTAGGGTTTTACATTAGGGTTAGGGTTTCAAACTAGGGTTTCAAATTAGGGTTAGGGTTACAAACTAGGGTTTTACATTAGGGTTAGGGCTTCAAACTAGGGTTTTACGTTAGGGTTAGGGTTTCAAACTAGGGTTTAACATTAGGGTTAGGGTTTCAAACAAGGGTTTTACATTAGGGTTAATGCTTCAAACTAGGGTTTTACATTAGGATTAGGGTTTCAAACTAGGGTTTTGCATTAGGGTTAGGGTTACAAACTAGGGTTTACCATTAGGGTTAGGGTTTCAAACTAGGGTTTTACATTATGGTTAGGGTTTCAAACTAGGGTTTTACATTAGGGTTAATGCTTCAAACTAGGGTTTTACATTATGGTTAGGGTTTCAAACTAGGGTTTTACGTTAGGGTTAGGGTTACAAACTAGGGTTTTAAATTAGGGTTAGGGATTCAAACTAGGGTTTTACGTTAGGGTTAGGGTTTCAAACTAGGGTTTTATATTAGGGTTAGGTTTTCAAACTACGGTTTCAAATTAGGGTTAGGGTTTCAAAGTAGGGTTTAACATTAGGGTTAGGGTTTCAAACTAGGGTTTCAAATTAGGGTTAGGGTTACAAACAAGGGGTTTTACATTAGGGTTAGGGTTTCAAACTAGGGTTTAACATTAGGGTTAGGGTTTCAAACTAGGGTTTTTATATTAAGGTTAGGGTTACAAACTAGGGTTTAACATTAGGTTTAGGGTTTCAAACTAGGGTTTTACATTAGGGTTAGGGTTTCAAACTAGGGTTTTACATTAGGGTTAGGGTTACAAACTAGGGTTTTACATTAGGGTTAGGGTTTCAAACAAGGGTTTTGCATTAGGGTTAGGGTTTCAAACTAGGGTTTCAAATTAGGGTTAGGGTTTCAAACTAGGGTTTCAAATTAGGGTTACGGTTTCAAACTAGGGTTTTACATTAGGGCAAGTGTTTCAAACTAGGGTTTCAAATTAGCGTTACGGTTTCAAACTAGTGTTTTACATTAGGGTTAGTGTTTCAAAGTAGGGTTTTACATTAGGGTTAGAGTTACAAACTAGGGTTTTACATTAGGGTTAGGGTTTCAAACTAGGGTTTTGCATTAGGGTTAGGGATTCAAACTAGGGTTTTACGTTCGGGTTAAGGTTTCAAACTAGGGTTTTATATTAGGGTTAGGTTTTCAAACTACGGTTTCAAATTAGGGTTAGGGTTTCAAACTAGGATTTAACATTAGGGTTAGGGTTTCAAACTAGGGTTTTACATTAGGGTTAGGGTTTCAAACTAGGGTTTTGCATTAGGGTTAGGGTTTCAAACTAGGGTTTCAAATTAGGGTTAGGGTTTCAAACTAGTGTTTTACATTAGGGTTAGGGTTTCAAACTAGGGTTTCAAATTAGGGTTACGGTTGCAAAATAGGGTTTTACATTAGAGTTAGTGTTTCAAACTAGGGTTTCAAATTAGGGTTACGGTTTCAAACTATCGTTTTACATTAGGGTTAGGGATTCAAACTAGGGTTTTACGTTAGGGTTAGGGTTTTAAACTCGGTTTTCAAATTAGGGTTAGGGTTACAAACTAGGGTTTCACATTAGGGTTAGGGCTTCAAACTAGGGTTTTACGTTAGGGTTAGGGTTTCAAACTAGGGTTTAACATTAGGGTTAGGGTTTCAAACAAGGGTTTTACATTAGGGTTAATGCTTCAAACTAGGGTTTTACATTAGGGTTAGGGTTTCAAACTAGGGTTTTACATTAGGGTTAGGGTTACAAACTAGGGTTTTACATTAGGGTTAGGGTTTCAAACTAGGGTTTTGCATTAGGGTTAGGGTTACAAACTAGGGTTTACCATTAGGGTTAGGGTTTCAAACTAGGGTTTTACATTATGGTTAGGGTTTCAAACTAGGGTTTTACATTAGGGTTAATGCTTCAAACTAGGGTTTTACATTAGGGTTAGGGTTTCAAACTAGGGTTTACCATTAGGGTTAGGGTTTCAAACTAGGGTTTTACATTATGGTTAGGGTTTCAAACTAGGGTTTTACATTAGGGTTAGGGTTACAAACTAGGGTTTTAAATTAGGGTTAGGGATTCAAACTAGGGTTTTACGTTAGGGTTAGTGTTTCAAACTAGGGTTTTATATTAGGGTTAGGTTTTCAAACTACGGTTTCAAATTAGGGTTAGGGTTTCAAAGTAGGGTTTAACATTAGGGTTAGGGTTTCAAACTAGGGTTTCAAATTAGGGTTAGGGTTACAAACAAGGGGTTTTACATTAGGGCAAGTGTTTCAAACTAGGGTTTTACATTAGGGTTAGGGTTTCAAACTAGGGTTTTACGTTAGGGTTAGGGTTTCAAACTAGGGTTTAACATTAGGGTTAGGGTTTCAAACAAGGGTTTTACATTAGGAATAATGCTTCAAACTAGGGTTTTACATTAGGGTTTGGGTTTCAAACTAGGGTTTAACATTAGGGTTAGGGTTTCAAACTAGGGTTTTTATATTAGGGTTAGGGTTACAAACTAGGGTTTAACATTAGGGTTAGGGTTTCAAACTAGGGTTTTACATTAGGGTTAGGGTTTCAAACTAGGGTTTTACATTAGGGTTAGGGTTACAAACTAGGGTTTTACATTAGGGTTAGGGTTTCAAACAAGGGTTTTGCATTAGGGTTAGGGTTTCAAACTAGGGTTTCAAATTAGGGTTAGGGTTTAAAACTAGGGTTTCAAATTAGGGTTACGGTTTCAAACTAGGGTTTTACATTAGGACAAGTGTTTCAAACTAGGGTTTCAAATTAGCGTTACGGTTTCAAACTAGTGTTTTACATTAGGGTTAGTGTTTCAAACTAGGGTTTTACTTTAGGGTTAGGGTTACAAACTAGGGTTTTACATTAGGGTTAGGGTTTCAAACTAGGGTTTTGCATTAGGGTTAGGGATTCAAACTAGGGTTTTACATTAGGGTTAGGGTTTCAAACTAGGGTTTTACGTTAGGGTTAGGGTTTCAAACTAGGGTTTAACATTAGGGTTAGGGTTTCAAACAAGGGTTTTACATTAGGGTTAATGCTTCAAACTAGGGTTTTACATTAGGGTTAGGGTTTCAAACTAGGGTTTTACATTAGGGTTAGGGTTACAAACTAGGGTTTTACATTAGGGTTAGGGTTTCAAACTAGGGTTTTGCATTAGGGTTAGGGTTTCAAACTAGGGTTTCAAATTAGGTTTAGGGTTTCAAACTAGTGTTTTACATTAGGGTTAGGGTTTCAAACTAGGGTTTCAAATTAGGGTTACGGTTTCAAACTAGGGTTTTACATTAGGGTTAGTGTTTCAAACTAGGGTTTCAAATTAGCGTTACGGTTTCAAACTAGTGTTTTACATTAGGGTTAGGGTTTCAAACTAGGGTTTTACATTAGGGTTAGGGTTACAAACTAGGGTTTTACATTAGGGTTAGAGTTTCAAACTAGGGTTTTGCATTAGGGTTAGGGATTCAAACTAGGGTTTTACGTTAGGGTTAGGGTTTCAAATTAGGGTTTTATATTAGGGTTAGGGTTTCAAACTAGGGTTTCAAATTAGGGTTAGGGTTACAAAGAAGGGGTTTTAGATTAGGGTTAGGGTTTCAAACTAGGGTTTAACATTAGGGTTAGGGATTCAAACTAGAGTTTAACATTAGGGTTAGGGTTTCAAACTAGGGTTTTACATTAGTGTTAGGGTTTCAAACTAGGGTTTTACATTAGGGTTAGGGTTACAAAGAAGGGGTTTTAGATTAGGGTTAGGGTTTCAAACTAGGGTTTCAAATTAGGGTTAGGGTTTCAAACTAGTGTTTTACATTAGGGTTAGGGTTTCAAACTAGGGTTTCAAATTAGGGTTACGGTTTCAAACTAGGGTTTTACATTAGGGTTAGTGTTTCAAACTAGGGTTTCAAATTAGGGTTACGGTTTCAAACTAGGGTTTTACATTAGGGTTAGGGATTCAAACTAGGGTTTTACATTAGGGTTAGGGTTACAATCTAGGGTTTTACATTAGGGTTAGGGTTTCAAACTAGGGTTTTGCATTAGGGTTAGGGATTCAAACTAGGGTTTTACGTTAGGGTTAGGGTTTCAAACTAGGGTTTTATATTAGGGTTAGGTTTTCAAACTACGGTTTCAAATTAGGGTTAGGGTTTCAAACTAGGGTTTAACATTAGGGTTAGGGTTGCAAACTAGGGTTTTACATTAGGGTTAGGGTTTCAAACTAGGGTTTTGCATTAGGGTTAGGGTTTCAAACTAGGGTTTCAAATTAGTGTTAGGGTTTCAAACTAGTGTTTTACATTAGGGTTAGGGTTTCAAACTAGGGTTTCAAATTAGGGTTATGTTTCAAACTAGTGTTTAAAATTAGGGTTAGGGTTTCAAACTAGGGTTTTTATATTAGGGTTAGGGTTACAAACTAGGGTTTAACATTAGGGTTAGGGTTTCAAACTAGGGTTTTACATTAGGGTTAGGGTTTCAAACTAGGGTTTTACATTAGGGTTAGGGTTACAAACTAGGGTTTTACATTAGGGTTAGGGTTTCAAACAAGGGTTTTGCATTAGGGTTAGGGTTTCAAACTAGGGTTTCAAATTAGGGTTAGGGTTTCAAACTAGGGTTTCAAATTAGGGTTACGGTTTCAAACTAGGGTTTTACATTAGGGTAAGTGTTTCAAACTAGGGTTTCAAATTAGCGTTACGGTTTCAAACTAGTGTTTTACATTAGGGTTAGTGTTTCAAACTAGGGTTTTACATTAGGGTTAGGGTTACAAACTAGGGTTTTACATTAGAGTTAGGGTTTCAAACTAGGGTTTTGCATTAGGGTTAGGGTTTCAAACTAGGGTTTTACGTTAGGGTTAGGGTTTCAAACTAGGGTTTTGCATTAGGGTTAGGGTTTCAAACTAGGGTTTCAAATTAGGGTTAGGGTTTCAAACTAGTGTTTTACATTAGGGTTAGGGTTTCAAACTAGGGTTTTACATTAGGGTTAATGCTTCAAACTAGGGTTTTACATTAGGGTTAGGGTTTCAAACTAGGGTTTACCATTAGGGTTAGGGTTTCAAACTAGGGTTTTACATTATGGTTAGGGTTTCAAACTAGGGTTTTACCTTAGGGTTAGGGTTACAAACTAGGGTTTTACATTAGGGTTAGGGATTCAAACTAGGGTTTTACGTTAGGGTTAGGGTTTCAAACTAGGGTTTTATATTAGGGTTAGGTTTTCAAACTACGGTTTCAAATTAGGGTTAGGGTTTCAAAGTAGGGTTTAACATTAGGGTTAGGGTTTCAAACTAGGGTTTCAAATTAGGGTTAGGGTTACAAACAAGGGGTTTTACATTAGGGCAAGTGTTTCAAACTAGGGTTTTACATTAGGGTTAGGGTTTCAAACTAGGGTTTTACGTTAGGGTTAGGGTTTCAAACTAGGGTTTAACATTAGGGTTAGGGTTTCAAACAAGGGTTTTACATTAGGGTTAATGCTTCAAACTAGGGTTTTACATTAGGGTTAGGGTTTCAAACTAGGGTTTAACATTAGGGTTAGGGTTTCAAACTAGGGTTTTTATATTAGGGTTAGGGTTACAAACTAGGGTTTAACATTAGGGTTAGGGTTTCAAACTAGGGTTTTACATTAGGGTTAGGGTTTCAAACTAGGGTTTTACATTAGGGTTAGGGTTACAAACTAGGGTTTTACATTAGGGTTAGGGTTTCAAACAAGGGTTTTGCATTAGGGTTAGGGTTTCAAACTAGGGTTTCAAATTAGGGTTAGGGTTTCAAACTAGGGTTTCAAATTAGGGTTACGGTTTCAAACTAGGGTTTTACATTAGGGCAAGTGTTTCAAACTAGGGTTTCAAATTAGCGTTACGGTTTCAAACTAGTGTTTTACATTAGGGTTAGTGTTTCAAACTAGGGTTTTACTTTAGGGTTAGGGTTACAAACTAGGGTTTTACATTAGGGTTAGGGTTTCAAACTAGGGTTTTGCATTAGGGTTAGGGATTCAAACTAGGGTTTTACATTATGGTTAGGGTTTCAAACTAGGGTTTTACGTTAGGGTTAGGGTTTCAAACTAGGGTTTAACATTAGGGTTAGGGTTTCAAACAAGGGTTTTACATTAGGGTTAATGCTTCAAACTAGGGTTTTACATTAGGGTTAGGGTTTCAAACTAGGGTTTTACATTAGGGTTAGGGTTACAAACTAGGGTTTTACATTAGGGTTAGGGTTTCAAACAAGGGTTTTGCATTAGGGTTAGGGTTTCAAACTAGGGTTTCAAATTAGGGTTAGGGTTTCAAACTAGTGTTTTACATTAGGGTTAGGGTTTCAAACTAGGGTTTCAAATTAGGGTTACGGTTTCAAACTAGGGTTTTACATTAGGGTTAGTGTTTCAAACTAGGGTTTCAAATTAGCGTTACGGTTTCAAACTAGTGTTTTACATTAGGGTTAGGGTTTCAAACTAGGGTTTTACATTAGGGTTAGGGTTACAAACTAGGGTTTTACATTAGGGTTAGCGTTTCAAACTAGGGTTTTGCATTAGGGTTAGGGATTCAAACTAGGGTTTTACGTTAGGGTTAGGGTTTCAAACTAGGGTTTTATATTAGGGTTAGATTTTCAAACTAGGGTTTCAAATTAGGGTTAGGGTTTCAAACTAGGGTTTAACATTAGGGTTAGGGTTTCAAACTAGGGTTTCAAATTAGGGTTAGGGTTACAAAGAAGGGGTTTTAGATTAGGGTTAGGGTTTCAAACTAGGGTTTAACATTAGGGTTAGGGATTCAAACTAGAGTTTAACATTAGGGTTAGGGTTTCAAACTAGGGTTTTACATTAGTGTTAGGGTTTCAAACTAGGGTTTTACATTAGGGTTAGGGTTACAAAGAAGGGGTTTTAGATTAGGGTTAGGGTTTCAAACTAGGGTTTCAAATTAGGGTTAGGGTTTCAAACTAGTGTTTTACATTAGGGTTAGGGTTTCAAACTAGGGTTTCAAATTAGGGTTACGGTTTCAAACTAGGGTTTTACATTAGGGTTAGTGTTTCAAACTAGGGTTTCAAATTAGGGTTACGGTTTCAAACTAGGGTTTTACATTAGGGTTAGGGATTCAAACTAGGGTTTTACATTAGGGTTAGGGTTACAATCTAGGGTTTTACATTAGGGTTAGGGTTTCAAACTAGGGTTTTGCATTAGGGTTAGGGATTCAAACTAGGGTTTTACGTTAGGGTTAGGGTTTCAAACTAGGGTTTTATATTAGGGTTAGGTTTTCAAACTACGGTTTCAAATTAGGGTTAGGGTTTCAAACTAGGGTTTAACATTAGGGTTAGGGTTGCAAACTAGGGTTTTACATTAGGGTTAGGGTTTCAAACTAGGGTTTTGCATTAGGGTTAGGGTTTCAAACTAGGGTTTCAAATTAGTGTTAGGGTTTCAAACTAGTGTTTTACATTAGGGTTAGGGTTTCAAACTAGGGTTTCAAATTAGGGTTATGTTTCAAACTAGTGTTTAAAATTAGGGTTAGGGTTTCAAACTAGGGTTTTTATATTAGGGTTAGGGTTACAAACTAGGGTTTAACATTAGGGTTAGGGTTTCAAACTAGGGTTTTACATTAGGGTTAGGGTTTCAAACTAGGGTTTTACATTAGGGTTAGGGTTACAAACTAGGGTTTTACATTAGGGTTAGGGTTTCAAACAAGGGTTTTGCATTAGGGTTAGGGTTTCAAACTAGGGTTTCAAATTAGGGTTAGGGTTTCAAACTAGGGTTTCAAATTAGGGTTACGGTTTCAAACTAGGGTTTTACATTAGGGTAAGTGTTTCAAACTAGGGTTTCAAATTAGCGTTACGGTTTCAAACTAGTGTTTTACATTAGGGTTAGTGTTTCAAACTAGGGTTTTACATTAGGGTTAGGGTTACAAACTAGGGTTTTACATTAGAGTTAGGGTTTCAAACTAGGGTTTTGCATTAGGGTTAGGGATTCAAACTAGGGTTTTACGTTAGGGTTAGGGTTTCAAACTAGGATTTTATATTAGGGTTAGGTTTTCAAACTACGGTTTCAAATTAGGGTTAGGGTTTCAAAGTAGGGTTTAACATTAGGGTTAGGGTTTCAAACTAGGGTTTCAAATTAGGGTTAGGGTTACAAACAAGGGGTTTTACATTAGGGTTAGGGTTTCAAACTAGGGTTTAACATTAGGGTTAGGGTTTCAAACTAGGGTTTTTATATTAGGGTTAGGGTTACAAACTAGGGTTTAACATTAGGGTTAGGGTTTCAAACTAGGGTTTTACATTAGGGTTAGGGTTTCAAACTAGGGTTTTACATTAGGGTTAGGGTTACAAACTAGGGTTTTACATTAGGGTTAGGGTTTCAAACAAGGGTTTTGCATTAGGGTTAGGGTTTCAAACTAGGGTTTCAAATTAGGGTTAGGGTTTCAAACTAGGGTTTCAAATTAGGGTTACGGTTTCAAACTAGGGTTTTACATTAGGGCAAGTGTTTCAAACTAGGGTTTCAAATTAGCGTTACGGTTTCAAAGTAGTGTTTTACATTAGGGTTAGTGTTTCAAACTAGGGTTTTACATTAGGGTTAGGGTTACAAACTAGGGTTTTACATTAGGGTTAGGGTTTCAAACTAGGGTTTTGCATTAGGGTTAGGGATTCAAACTAGGATTTTACGTTAGGGTTAAGGTTTCAAACTAGGGTTTTATATTAGGGTTAGGTTTTCAAACTACGGTTTAAAATTAGGGTTAGGGTTTCAAACTAGGGTTTAACATTAGGATTAGGGTTTCAAACTAGGGTTTTACATTAGGGTTAGGGTTTCAAACTAGGATTTTGCATTAGGGTTAGGGTTTAAAACTAGGGTTTCAAATTAGGGTTAGGGTTTCAAACTAGTGTTTTACATTAGGGTTAGGGTTTCAAACTAGGGTTTCAAATTAGGGTTACGGTTTCAAAATAGGGTTTTACATTAGAGTTAGTGTTTCAAACTAGGGTTTCAAATTAGGGTTACGGTTTCAAACTTTGGTTTTACATTAGGGTTAGGGATTCAAACTAGGTTTTTACGTTAGGGCTAGGGTTTCAAACTCGGTTTTCAAATTAGGGTTAGGGTTACAAACTAGGGTTTTACATTAGGGTTAGGGTTTCAAACTAGGGTTTTACGTTAGGGTTAGGGTTTCAAACTAGCGTTTAACATTAGGGTTAGGGTTTCAAACAAGGGTTTTACATTAGGGTTAATGCTTCAAACTAGGGTTTTACATTAGGGTTAGGGTTTCAAACTAGGGTTTTACATTAGGGTTAGGGTTACAAACTAGGGTTTTACATTAGGGTTAGGGTTTCAAACTAGGGTTTTGCATTAGGGTTAGGGTTTCAAACTAGGGTTTCAAATTAGGGTTAGGGTTTCAAACTAGTGTTTTACATTAGGGTTAGGGTTTCAAACTAGGGTTTCAAATTAGGGTTACGGTTTCAAACTAGGGTTTTACATTAGGGTTAGTATTTCAAACTAGGGTTTCAAATTAGCGTTACGGTTTCAAACTAGTGTTTTACATTAGGGTTAGGGTTTCAAACTAGGGTTTTACATTAGGGTTAGGGTTACAAACTAGGGTTTTACATTAGGGTTAGAGTTTCAAACTAGGGTTTTGCATTAGGGTTAGGGATTCAAACTAGGGTTTTACGTTAGGGTTAGGGTTTCAAACTAGGGTTTTATATTAGGGTTTGATTTTCCAACTAGGGTTTCAAATTAGGGTTAGGGTTTCAAACTAGGGTTTAACATTAGGGTTAGGGTTTCAAACTAGGATTTCAAATTAGGGTTAGGGTTACAAAGAAGGGGTTTTAGATTAGCGTTAGGGTTTCAAACTAGGGTTAAACATTAGGGTTAGGGATTCAAACTAGGGTTTAATATTAGGGTTAGGGTTTCAAACTAGGGTTTTACATTAGGGTTAGGAATTCAAACTAGGGTTTTACGTTAGGGTTAGGGTTTCAAACTAGGGTTTTACATTAGGGTTAGGGTTACAAACTAGGGTTTTACATTAGGGTTAGGGTTTCAAACAAGGGTTTTGCATTAGGGTTAGGGTTTCAAACTAGGGTTTCAAATTAGGGTTAGGGTTTCAAACTAGGGTTTCAAATTAGGTTTACGGTTTCAAACTAGGGTTTTACATTAGGGCAAGTGTTTCAAACTAGGGTTTCAAATTAGCGTTACGGTTTCAAACTAGTGTTTTACATTAGGGTTAGTGTTTCAAACTAGGGTTTTACATTAGGGTTAGGGTTACAAACTAGGGTTTTACATTAGGGTTAGGGTTTCAAACTAGGGTTTTGCATTAGGGTTAGGGATTCAAACTAGGGTTTTACGTTAGGGTTAAGGTTTCAAACTAGGTTTTTATATTAGGGTTAGGTTTTCAAACTACGGTTTCAAATTAGGGTTAGGGTTTCAAACTAGGGTTTAACATTAGGATTAGGGTTTCAAACTAGGGTTTTACATTAGGGTTAGGGTTTCAAACTAGGATTTTGCATTAGGGTTAGGGTTTCAAACTAGGGTTTCAAATTAGGGTTAGGGTTTCAAACTAGTGTTTTACATTAGGGTTAGGGTTTCAAACTAGGGTTTCAAATTAGGGTTACGGTTTCAAAATAGGGTTTTACATTAGAGTTAGTGTTTCAAACTAGGGTTTCAAATTAGGGTTACGGTTTCAAACTTTGGTTTTACATTAGGGTTAGGGATTCAAACTAGGTTTTTACGTTAGGGCTAGGGTTTCAAACTCGGTTTTCAAATTAGGGTTAGGGTTACAAACTAGGGTTTTACATTAGGGTTAGGGTTTCAAACTAGGGTTTTACGTTAGGGTTAGGGTTTCAAACTAGCGTTTAACATTAGGGTTAGGGTTTCAAACAAGGGTTTTACATTAGGGTTAATGCTTCAAACTAGGGTTTTACATTAGGGTTAGGGTTTCAAACTAGGGTTTTACATTAGGGTTAGGGTTACAAACTAGGGTTTTACATTAGGGTTAGGGTTTCAAACTAGGGTTTTGCATTAGGGTTAGTGTTTCAAACTAGGGTTTCAAATTAGGGTTAGGGTTTCAAACTAGTGTTTTACATTAGGGTTAGGGTTTCAAACTAGGGTTTCAAATTAGGGTTACGGTTTCAAACTAGGGTTTTACATTAGGGTTAGTATTTCAAACTAGGGTTTCAAATTAGCGTTACGGTTTCAAACTAGTGTTTTACATTAGGGTTAGGGTTTCAAACTAGGGTTTTACATTAGGGTTAGGGTTACAAACTAGGGTTTTACATTAGGGTTAGAGTTTCAAACTAGGGTTTTGCATTAGGGTTAGGGATTCAAACTAGGGTTTTACGTTAGGGTTAGGGTTTCAAACTAGGGTTTTATATTAGGGTTAGATTTTCAAACTAGGGTTTCAAATTAGGGTTAGGGTTTCAAACTAGGGTTTAACATTAGGGTTAGGGTTTCAAACTAGGATTTCAAATTAGGGTTAGGGTTACAAAGAAGGGGTTTTAGATTAGCGTTAGGGTTTCAAACTAGGGTTAAACATTAGGGTTAGGGATTCAAACTAGGGTTTAACATTAGGGTTAGGGTTTCAAACTAGGGTTTTACATTAGGGTTAGGAATTCAAACTAGGGTTTTACGTTAGGGTTAGGGTTTCAAACTAGGGTTTTATATTAGGGTTAGGTTTTCAAACTACGGTTTCAAATTAGGGTTAGGGTTTCAAACTAGGGTTTAACATTAGGGTTAGGGTTTCAAACTAGGGTTTTACATTAGGGTTAGGGTTTCAAACTAGGGTTTTGCATTAGGGTTAGGGTTTCAAACTAGGGTTTCAAATTAGGGTTAGGGTTACAAACTAGTGTTTTACATTAGGGTTAGGGTTTCAAACTAGGGTTTTGCATTAGGGTTAGGGTTTCAAACTAGGGTTTCAAATTAGGGTTAGGGTTACAAACTAGTGTTTTACATTAGGGTTAGGGTTTCAAACTAGGGTTTCAAATTAGGGTTACGGTTTCAAAATAGGGTTTTACATTAGGGTTAGGGATTCAAACTAGGGTTTTACGTTAGGGTTAGCGTTTCAAACTCGGTTTTCAAATTAGGGTTAGGGTTACAAACTAGGGTTTTACATTAGGGTTAGGGTTTCAAACTAGGGTTTTACGTTAGGGTTAATGCTTCAAACTAGGGTTTTACATTAGGGTTAGGGTTTCAAACTAGGGTTTTACATTAGGGTTAGGGTTACAAACTAGGGTTTTACATTAGGGTTAGGGTTTCAAACTAGGGTTTTGCATTAGGGTTAGGGTTACAAACTAGGGTTTACCATTAGGGTTAGGGTTTCAAACTAGGGTTTTACATTATGGTTAGGGTTTCAAACTAGGGTTTTACATTAGGGTTAATGCTTCAAACTAGGGTTTTACATTAGGTTTAGGGATTCAAACTAGGGTTTACCATTAGTGTTAGGGTTTCAAACTAGGGTTTTACATTATGGTTAGGGTTTCAAACTAGGGTTTTACATTAGGGTTAGGGTTTCAAACTAGGGTTTCAAATTAGGGTTACGGTTGCAAAATAGGGTTTTACATTAGAGTTAGTGTTTCAAACTAGGGTTTCAAATTAGGGTTACGGTTTCAAACTATCGTTTTACATTAGGGTTAGGGATTCAAACTAGGGTTTTACGTTAGGGTTAGGGTTTCAAACTCGGTTTTCAAATTAGGGTTAGGGTTACAAACTAGGGTTTTACATTAGGGTTAGGGCTTCAAACTAGGGTTTTACGTTAGGGTTAGGGTTTCAAACTAGGGTTTAACATTAGGGTTAGGGTTTCAAACAAGGGTTTTACATTAGGGTTAATGCTTCAAACTAGGGTTTTACATTAGGGTTAGGGTTTCAAACTAGGGTTTTACATTAGGGTTAGGGTTACAAACTAGGGTTTTACATTAGGGTTAGGGTTTCAAACTAGGGTTTTGCATTAGGGTTAGGGTTACAAACTAGGGTTTACCATTAGGGTTAGGGTTTCAAACTAGGGTTTTACATTATGGTTAGGGTTTCAAACTAGGGTTTTACATTAGGGTTAATGCTTCAAACTAGGGTTTTACATTAGGGTTAGGGTTTCAAACTAGGGTTTACCATTAGGGTTAGGGTTTCAAACTAGGGTTTTACATTATGGTTAGGGTTTCAAACTAGGGTTTTACATTAGGGTTAGGGTTACAAACTAGGGTTTTAAATTAGGGTTAGGGATTCAAACTAGGGTTTTACGTTAGGGTTAGGGTTTCAAACTAGGGTTTTATATTAGGGTTAGGTTTTCAAACTACGGTTTCAAATTAGGGTTAGGGTTTCAAAGTAGGGTTTAACATTAGGGTTAGGGTTTCAAACTAGGGTTTCAAATTAGGGTTAGGGTTACAAACAAGGGGTTTTACATTAGGGTTAGGGTTTCAAACTAGGGTTTAACATTAGGGTTAGGGTTTCAAACTAGGGTTTTTATATTAGGGTTAGGGATTCAAACTAGGGTTTTACGTTAGGGTTAGGGTTTCAAACTCGGTTTTCAAATTAGGGTTAGGGTTACAAACTAGGGTTTTACATTAGGGTTAGGGCTTCAAACTAGGGTTTTACGTTAGGGTTAGGGTTTCAAACTAGGGTTTAACATTAGGGTTAGGGTTTCAAACAAGGGTTTTACATTAGGGTTAATGCTTCAAACTAGGGTTTTACATTAGGGTTAGGGTTTCAAACTAGGGTTTTACATTAGGGTTAGGGTTACAAACTAGGGTTTTACATTAGGGTTAGGGTTTCAAACTAGGGTTTTGCATTAGGGTTAGGGTTACAAACTAGGGTTTACCATTAGGGTTAGGGTTTCAAACTAGGGTTTTACATTATGGTTAGGGTTTCAAACTAGGGTTTTACATTAGGGTTAATGCTTCAAACTAGGGTTTTACATTAGGGTTAGGGTTTCAAACTAGGGTTTACCATTAGGGTTAGGGTTTCAAACTAGGGTTTTACATTATGGTTAGGGTTTCAAACTAGGGTTTTACATTAGGGTTAGGGTTACAAACTAGGGTTTTAAATTAGGGTTAGGGATTCAAACTAGGGTTTTACGTTAGGGTTAGGGTTTCAAACTAGGGTTTTATATTAGGGTTAGGTTTTCAAACTACGGTTTCAAATTAGGGTTAGGGTTTCAAAGTAGGGTTTAACATTAGGGTTAGGGTTTCAAACTAGGGTTTCAAATTAGGGTTAGGGTTACAAACAAGGGGTTTTACATTAGGGTTAGGGTTTCAAACTAGGGTTTAACATTAGGGTTAGGGTTTCAAACTAGGGTTTTTATATTAGGGTTAGGGTTACAAACTAGGGTTTAACATTAGGGTTAGGGTTTCAAACTAGGGTTTTACATTAGGGTTAGGGTTTCAAACTAGGGTTTTACATTAGGGTTAGGGTTACAAACTAGGGTTTTACATTAGGGTTAGGGTTTCAAACAAGGGTTTTGCATTAGGGTTAGGGTTTCAAACTAGGGTTTCAAATTAGGGTCAGGGTTTCAAACAAGGGTTTCAAATTAGGGTTACGGTTTCAAACTAGGGTTTTACATTAGGGCAAGTGTTTCAAACTAGGGTTTCAAATTAGCGTTACGGTTTCAAACTAGTGTTTTACATTAGGGTTAGTGTTTCAAACTAGGGTTTTACTTTAGGGTTAGGGTTACAAACTAGGGTTTTACATTAGGGTTAGGGTTTCAAACTAGGGTTTTGCATTAGGGTTAGGGATTCAAACTAGGGTTTTACATTAGGGTTAGGGTTTCAAACTAGGGTTTTACGTTAGGGTTAGGGTTTCAAACTAGGGTTTAACATTAGGGTTAGGGTTTCAAACAAGGGTTTTACATTAGGGTTAATGCTTCAAACTAGGGTTTTACATTAGGGTTAGGGTTTCAAACTAGGGTTTTACATTAGGGTTAGGGTTACAAACTAGGGTTTTACATTAGGGTTAGGGTTTCAAACTAGGGTTTCAAATTAGGGTTAGGGTTTCAAACTAGTGTTTTACATTAGGGTTAGGGTTTCAAACTAGGGTTTCAAATTAGGGTTACGGTTTCAAACTAGGGTTTTACATTAGGGTTAGTGTTTCAAACTAGGGTTTCAAATTAGCGTTACGGTTTCAAACTAGTGTTTTACATTAGGGTTAGGGTTTCAAACTAGGGTTTTACATTAGGGTTAGGGTTACAAACTAGGGTTTTACATTAGGGTTAGAGTTTCAAACTAGGGTTTTGCATTAGGGTTAGGGATTCAAACTAGGGTTTTACGTTAGGGTTAGGGTTTCAAACTAGGGTTTTATATTAGGGTTAGATTTTCAAACTAGGGTTTCAAATTAGGGTTAGGGTTTCAAACTAGGGTTTAACATTAGGGTTAGGGTTTCAAACTAGGGTTTCAAATTAGGGTTAGGGTTACAAAGAAGGGGTTTTAGATTAGGGTTAGGGTTTCAAACTAGGGTTTAACATTAGGGTTAGGGATTCAAACTAGAGTTTAACATTAGGGTTAGGGTTTCAAAGTAGGGTTTTACATTAGTGTTAGGGTTTCAAACTAGGGTTTTACATTAGGGTTAGGGTTACAAAGAAGGGGTTTTAGATTAGGGTTAGGGTTTCAAACTAGGGTTTCAAATTAGGGTTAGGGTTTCAAACTAGTGTTTTACATTAGGGTTAGGGTTTCAAACTAGGGTTTCAAATTAGGGTTACGGTTTCAAACTAGGGTTTTACATTAGGGTTAGTGTTTCAAACTAGGGTTTCAAATTAGGGTTACGGTTTCAAACTAGGGTTTTACATTAGGGTTAGGGATTCAAACTAGGGTTTTACATTAGGGTTAGGGTTACAATCTAGGGTTTTACATTAGGGTTAGGGTTTCAAACTAGGGTTTTGCATTAGGGTTAGGGATTCAAACTAGGGTTTTACGTTAGGGTTAGGGTTTCAAACTAGGGTTTTATATTAGGGTTAGGTTTTCAAACTACGGTTTCAAATTAGGGTTAGGGTTTCAAACTAGGGTTTAACATTAGGGTTAGGGTTGCAAACTAGGGTTTTACATTAGGGTTAGGGTTTCAAACTAGGGTTTTGCATTAGGGTTAGGGTTTCAAACTAGGGTTTCAAATTAGTGTTAGGGTTTCAAACTAGTGTTTTAAATTAGGGTTAGGGATTCAAACTAGGGTTTTACGTTAGGGTTAGGGTTTCAAACTAGGGTTTTATATTAGGGTTAGGTTTTCAAACTACGGTTTCAAATTAGGGTTAGGGTTTCAAAGTAGGGTTTAACATTAGGGTTAGGGTTTCAAACTAGGGTTTCAAATTAGGGTTAGGGTTACAAACAAGGGGTTTTACATTAGGGTTAGGGTTTCAAACTAGGGTTTAACATTAGGGTTAGGGTTTCAAACTAGGGTTTTTATATTAGGGTTAGGGTTACAAACTAGGGTTTAACATTAGGGTTAGGGTTTCAAACTAGGGTTTTACATTAGGGTTAGGGTTTCAAACTAGGGTTTTACATTAGGGTTAGGGTTACAAACTAGGGTTTTACATTAGGGTTAGGGTTTCAAACAAGGGTTTTGCATTAGGGTTAGGGTTTCAAACTAGGGTTTCAAATTAGGGTCAGGGTTTCAAACAAGGGTTTCAAATTAGGGTTACGGTTTCAAACTAGGGTTTTACATTAGGGCAAGTGTTTCAAACTAGGGTTTCAAATTAGCGTTACGGTTTCAAACTAGTGTTTTACATTAGGGTTAGTGTTTCAAACTAGGGTTTTACTTTAGGGTTAGGGTTACAAACTAGGGTTTTACATTAGGGTTAGGGTTTCAAACTAGGGTTTTGCATTAGGGTTAGGGATTCAAACTAGGGTTTTACATTAGGGTTAGGGTTTCAAACTAGGGTTTTACGTTAGGGTTAGGGTTTCAAACTAGGGTTTAACATTAGGGTTAGGGTTTCAAACAAGGGTTTTACATTAGGGTTAATGCTTCAAACTAGGGTTTTACATTAGGGTTAGGGTTTCAAACTAGGGTTTTACATTAGGGTTAGGGTTACAAACTAGGGTTTTACATTAGGGTTAGGGTTTCAAACTAGGGTTTCAAATTAGGGTTAGGGTTTCAAACTAGTGTTTTACATTAGGGTTAGGGTTTCAAACTAGGGTTTCAAATTAGGGTTACGGTTTCAAACTAGGGTTTTACATTAGGGTTAGTGTTTCAAACTAGGGTTTCAAATTAGCGTTACGGTTTCAAACTAGTGTTTTACATTAGGGTTAGGGTTTCAAACTAGGGTTTTACATTAGGGTTAGGGTTACAAACTAGGGTTTTACATTAGGGTTAGAGTTTCAAACTAGGGTTTTGCATTAGGGTTAGGGATTCAAACTAGGGTTTTACGTTAGGGTTAGGGTTTCAAACTAGGGTTTTATATTAGGGTTAGATTTTCAAACTAGGGTTTCAAATTAGGGTTAGGGTTTCAAACTAGGGTTTAACATTAGGGTTAGGGTTTCAAACTAGGGTTTCAAATTAGGGTTAGGGTTACAAAGAAGGGGTTTTAGATTAGGGTTAGGGTTTCAAACTAGGGTTTAACATTAGGGTTAGGGATTCAAACTAGAGTTTAACATTAGGGTTAGGGTTTCAAAGTAGGGTTTTACATTAGTGTTAGGGTTTCAAACTAGGGTTTTACATTAGGGTTAGGGTTACAAAGAAGGGGTTTTAGATTAGGGTTAGGGTTTCAAACTAGGGTTTCAAATTAGGGTTAGGGTTTCAAACTAGTGTTTTACATTAGGGTTAGGGTTTCAAACTAGGGTTTCAAATTAGGGTTACGGTTTCAAACTAGGGTTTTACATTAGGGTTAGTGTTTCAAACTAGGGTTTCAAATTAGGGTTACGGTTTCAAACTAGGGTTTTACATTAGGGTTAGGGATTCAAACTAGGGTTTTACATTAGGGTTAGGGTTACAATCTAGGGTTTTACATTAGGGTTAGGGTTTCAAACTAGGGTTTTGCATTAGGGTTAGGGATTCAAACTAGGGTTTTACGTTAGGGTTAGGGTTTCAAACTAGGGTTTTATATTAGGGTTAGGTTTTCAAACTACGGTTTCAAATTAGGGTTAGGGTTTCAAACTAGGGTTTAACATTAGGGTTAGGGTTGCAAACTAGGGTTTTACATTAGGGTTAGGGTTTCAAACTAGGGTTTTGCATTAGGGTTAGGGTTTCAAACTAGGGTTTCAAATTAGTGTTAGGGTTTCAAACTAGTGTTTTACATTAGGGTTAGGGTTTCAAACTAGGGTTTCAAATTAGGGTTATGTTTCAAACTAGTGTTTAAAATTAGGGTTAGGGTTTCAAACTAGGGTTTTTATATTAGGGTTAGGGTTACAAACTAGGGTTTAACATTAGGGTTAGGGTTTCAAACTAGGGTTTTACATTAGGGTTAGGGTTTCAAACTAGGGTTTTACATTAGGGTTAGGGTTACAAACTAGGGTTTTACATTAGGGTTAGGGTTTCAAACAAGGGTTTTGCATTAGGGTTAGGGTTTCAAACTAGGGTTTCGAATTAGGGTTAGGGTTTCAAACTAGGGTTTCAAATTAGGGTTACGGTTTCAAACTAGGGTTTTACATTAGGGTAAGTGTTTCAAACTAGGGTTTCACATTAGCGTTACGGTTTCAAACTAGGGTTTTACATTAGGGTTAGTGTTTCAAACTAGGGTTTTACATTAGGGTTAGGGTTACAAACTAGGGTTTTACATTAGAGTTAGGGTTTCAAACTAGGGTTTTGCATTAGGGTTAGGGATTCAAACTAGGGTTTTACGTTAGGGTTAGGGTTTCAAACTAGGGTTTTATATTAGGGTTAGGTTTTCAAACTACGGTTTCAAATTAGAGTTAGGGTTTCAAACTAGGGTTTAACATTAGGGTTAGGGTTTCAAACTAGGGTTTTACATTAGGGTTAGGGTTTCAAACTAGGGTTTTGCATTAGGGTTAGGGTTTCAAACTAGGGTTTCAAATTAGGGTTAGGGCTTCAAACTAGTGTTTTACATTAGGGTTAGGGTTTCAAACTAGGGTTTCACGTTAGGGTTAGGGTTTCAAACTAGGGTTTAACATTAGGGTTAGGGTTTCAAACAAGGGTTTTACATTAGGGTTAATGCTTCAAACTAGGGTTTTACATTAGGGTTAGGGTTTCAAACTAGGGTTTTACATTAGGGTTAGAGTTACAAACTAGGGTTTTACATTAGGGTTAGGGTTTCAAACTAGGGTTTTGCATTAGGGTTAGGGTTACAAACTAGGGTTTACCATTAGGGTTAGGGTTTCAAACTAGGGTTTTACATTATGGTTAGGGTTTCAAACTAGGGTTTTACATTAGGGTTAATGCTTCAAACTAGGGTTTTACATTATGGTTAGGGTTTCAAACTAGGGTTTTACGTTAGGGTTAGGGTTACAAACTAGGGTTTTAAATTAGGGTTAGGGATTCAAACTAGGGTTTTACGTTAGGGTTAGGGTTTCAAACTAGGGTTTTATATTAAGGTTAGGTTTTCAAACTACGGTTTCAAATTAGGGTTAGGGTTTCAAAGTAGGGTTTAACATTAGGGTTAGGGTTTCAAACTAGGGTTTCAAATTAGAGTTAGGGTTACAAACAAGGGGTTTTACATTAGGGTTAGGGTTTCAAACTAGGGTTTAACATTAGGGTTAGGGTTTCAAACTAGGGTTTTTATATTAGGGTTAGGGTTACAAACTAGGGTTTAACATTAGGTTTAGGGTTTCAAACTAGGGTTTTACATTAGGGCAAGTGTTTCAAACTAGGGTTTCAAATTAGCGTTACGGTTTCAAACCAGTGTTTTACATTAGGGTTAGTGTTTCAAACTAGGGTTTTACATTAGGGTTAGGGTTACAAACTAGGGTTTTACATTAGGGTTAGGGTTTCAAACTAGGGTTTTGCATTAGGGTTAGGGATTCAAACTAGGGTTTTACGTTAGGGTTAAGGTTTCAAACTAGGGTTTTATATTAGGGTTAGGTTTTCAAACTACGGTTTCAAATTAGGGTTAGGGTTTCAAACTAGGATTTAACATTAGGATTAGGGTTTCAAACTAGGGTTTTACATTAGGGTTAGGGTTTCAAACTAGGGTTTTGCATTAGGGTTAGGGTTTCAAACTAGGGTTTCAAATTAGGGTTAGGGTTTCAAACTAGTGTTTTACATTAGGGTTAGGGTTTCAAACTAGGGTTTCAAATTAGGGTTACGGTTTCAAAATAGGGTTTTACATTAGAGTTAGTGTTTAAAACTAGGGTTTCAAATTAGGGTTACGGTTTCAAACTTTGGTTTTACATTAGGGTTAGGGATTCAAACTAGGTTTTTACGTTAGGGCTAGGGTTTCAAACTCGGTTTTCAAATTAGGGTTAGGGTTACAAACTAGGGTTTTACATTAGGGTTAGGGTTTCAAACTAGGGTTTTACGTTAGGGTTAGGGTTTCAAACTAGCGTTTAACATTAGGGTTAGGGTTTCAAACAAGGGTTTTACATTAGGGTTAATGCTTCAAACTAGGGTTTTACATTAGGGTTAGGGTTTCAAACTAGGGATTTACATTAGGGTTAGGGTTACAAACTAGGGTTTTACATTAGGGTTAGGGTTTCAAACTAGGGTTTTGCATTAGGGTTAGGGTTTCAAACTAGGGTTTCAAATTAGGGTTAGGGTTTCAAACTAGTGTTTTACATTAGGGTTAGGGTTTCAAACTAGGGTTTCAAATTAGGGTTACGGTTTCAAACTAGGGTTTTACATTAGGGTTAGTATTTCAAACTAGGGTTTCAAATTAGCGTTACGGTTTCAAACTAGTGTTTTACATTAGGGTTAGGGTTTCAAACTAGGGTTTTACATTAGGGTTAGGGTTACAAACTAGGGTTTTACATTAGGGTTAGAGTTTCAAACTAGGGTTTTGCATTAGGGTTAGGGATTCAAACTAGGGTTTTACGTTAGGGTTAGCGTTTCAAACTAGGGTTTTATATTAGGGTTAGGTTTTCAAACTAGGGTTTCAAATTAGGGTTAGGGTTTCAAACTAGGGTTTAACATTAGGGTTAGGGTTTCAAACTAGGGTTTCAAATTAGGGTTAGGGTTACAAAGAAGGGGTTTTAGATTAGGGTTAGGGTTTCAAACTACGGTTAAACATTAGGGTTAGGGATTCAAACTAGGGTTTAACATTAGGGTTAGGGTTTCAAACTAGGGTTTTACATTAGGGTTAGGGATTCAAACTAGGGTTTTACGTTAGGGTTAGGGTTTCAAACTAGGGTTTTATATTAGGGTTAGGTTTTCAAACTACGGTTTCAAATTAGGGTTAGGGTTTCAAACTAGGGTTTAACATTAGGGTTAGGGTTTCAAACTAGGGTTTTACATTAGGGTTAGGGTTTCAAACTAGGGTTTTGCATTAGGGTTAGGGTTTCAAACTAGGGTTTCAAATTAGGGTTAGGGTTACAAACTAGTGTTTTACATTAGGGTTAGGGTTTCAAACTAGGGATTCAAATTAGGGTTACGGTTTCAAAATAGGGTTTTACATTAGGGTTAGGGATTCAAACTAGGGTTTTACGTTAGGGTTAGCGTTTCAAACTCGGTTTTCAAATTAGGGTTAGGGTTACAAACTAGGGTTTTACATTAGGGTTAGGGTTTCAAACTAGGGTTTTACGTTAGGGTTAGGGTTTCAAACTAGGGTTTAACATTAGGGTTAGGGTTTCAAACAAGGGTTTTACATTAGGGTTAATGCTTCAAACTAGGGTTTACCATTAGGGTTAGGGTTTCAAACTAGGGTTTTACATTATGGTTAGGGTTTCAAACTAGGGTTTTACATTAGGGTTAATGCTTCAAACTAGGGTTTTACATTAGGGTTAGGGTTTCAAACTAGGGTTTACCATTAGGGTTAGGGTTTCAAACTAGGGTTTTTATATTAGGGTTAGGGTTACAAACTAGGGTTTAACATTAGGGTTAGGGTTTCAAACTAGGGTTTTACATTAGGGTTAGGGTTTCAAACTAGGGTTTTACATTAGGGTTAGGGTTACAAACTAGGGTTTTACATTAGGGTTAGGGTTTCAAACAAGGGTTTTGCATTAGGGTTAGGGTTTCAAACTAGGGTTTCAAATTAGGGTTAGGGTTTCAAACTAGGGTTTCAAATTAGGGTTACGGTTTCAAACTAGGGTTTTACATTAGGGTAAGTGTTTCAAACTAGGGTTTCAAATTAGCGTTACGGTTTCAAACTAGTGTTTTACATTAGGGTTAGTGTTTCAAACTAGGGTTTTACATTAGGGTTAGGGTTACAAACTAGGGTTTTACATTAGAGTTAGGGTTTCAAACTAGGGTTTTGCATTACGGTTAGGGATTCAAACTAGGGTTTTACGTTAGGGTTAGGGTTTCAAACTAGGGTTTTATATTAGGGTTAGGTTTTCAAACTACGGTTTCAAATTAGAGTTAGGGTTTCAAACTAGGGTTTAACATTAGGGTTAGGGTTTCAAACTAGGGTTTTACATTAGGGTTAGGGTTTCAAACTAGGGTTTTGCATTAGGGTTAGGGTTTCAAACTAGGGTTTCAAATTAGGGTTAGGGTTTCAAACTAGTGTTTTACATTAGGGTTAGGGTTTCAAACTAGGGTTTCAAATTAGGGTTACGGTTTCAAAATAGGGTTTTACATTAGAGTTAGTGTTTCAAACTAGGGTTTCAAATTAGGGTTACGGTTTCAAACTATCGTTTTACATTAGGGTTAATGCTTCAAACTAGGGTTTTACATTAGGGTTAGGGTTTCAAACTAGGGTTTTACATTAGGGTTAGGGTTACAAACTAGGGTTTTACATTAGGGTTAGGGTTTCAAACTAGGGTTTTGCATTAGGGTTAGGGTTACAAACTAGGGTTTACCATTAGGGTTAGGGTTTCAAACTAGGGTTTTACATTATGGTTAGGGTTTCAAACTAGGGTTTTACATTAGGGTTAATGCTTCAAACTAGGGTTTTACATTAGGGTTAGGGTTTCAAACTAGGGTTTACCATTAGGGTTAGGGTTTCAAACTAGGGTTTTACTTTATGGTTAGGGTTTCAAACTAGGGTTTTACGTTAGGGTTAGGGTTACAAACTAGGGTTTTAAATTAGGGTTAGGGATTCAAACTAGGGTTTTACGTTAGGGTTAGGGTTTCAAACTAGGATTTTATATTAGGGTTAGGTTTTCAAACTACGGTTTCAAATTAGGGTTAGGGTTTCAAAGTAGGGTTTAACATTAGGGTTAGGGTTTCAAACTAGGGTTTAACATTAGGGTTAGGGTTTCAAACTAGGGTTTTTATATTAGGGTTAGGGTTACAAACTAGGGTTTAACATTAGGGTTAGGGTTTCAAACTAGGGTTTTACATTAGGGTTAGGGTTACAAACTAGGGTTTTACATTAGGGTTAGGGTTTCAAACAAGGGTTTTGCATTAGGGTTAGGGTTTCAAACTAGGGTTTCAAATTAGGGTTAGGGTTTCAAACTAGGGTTTCAAATTAGGGTTACGGTTTCAAACTAGGGTTTTACATTAGGGCAAGTGTTTCAAACTAGGGTTTCAAATTAGCGTTACGGTTTCAAAGTAGTGTTTTACATTAGGGTTAGTGTTTCAAACTAGGGTTTTACATTAGGGTTAGGGTTACAAACTAGGGTTTTACATTAGGGTTAGGGTTTCAAACTAGGGTTTTGCATTAGGGTTAGGGATTCAAACTAGGGTTTTACGTTAGGGTTAAGGTTTCAAACTAGGGTTTTATATTAGGGTTAGGTTTTCAAACTACGGTTTCAAATTAGGGTTAGGGTTTCAAACTAGGGTTTAACATTAGGATTAGGGTTTCAAACTAGGGTTTTACATTAGGGTTAGGGTTTCAAACTAGGATTTTGCATTAGGGTTAGGGTTTCAAACTAGGGTTTCAAATTAGGGTTAGGGTTTCAAACTAGTGTTTTACATTAGGGTTAGGGTTTCAAACTAGGGTTTCAAATTAGGGTTACGGTTTCAAAATAGGGTTTTACATTAGAGTTAGTGTTTCAAACTAGGGTTTCAAATTAGGGTTACGGTTTCAAACTTTGGTTTTACATTAGGGTTAGGGATTCAAACTAGGTTTTTACGTTAGGGCTAGGGTTTCAAACTCGGTTTTCAAATTAGGGTTAGGGTTACAAACTAGGGTTTTACATTAGGGTTAGGGTTTCAAACTAGGGTTTTACGTTAGGGTTAGGGTTTCAAACTAGCGTTTAACATTAGGGTTAGGGTTTCAAACAAGGGTTTTACATTAGGGTTAATGCTTCAAACTAGGGTTTTACATTAGGGTTAGGGTTTCAAACTAGGGTTTTACATTAGGGTTAGGGTTACAAACTAGGGTTTTACATTAGGGTTAGGGTTTCAAACTAGGGTTTTGCATTAGGGTTAGGGTTTCAAACTAGGGTTTCAAATTAGGGTTAGGGTTTCAAACTAGTGTTTTACATTAGGGTTAGGGTTTCAAACTAGGGTTTCAAATTAGGGTTACGGTTTCAAACTAGGGTTTTACATTAGGGTTAGTATTTCAAACTAGGGTTTCAAATTAGCGTTACGGTTTCAAACTAGTGTTTTACATTAGGGTTAGGGTTTCAAACTAGGGTTTTACATTAGGGTTAGGATTACAAACTAGGGTTTTACATTAGGGTTAGAGTTTCAAACTAGGGTTTTGCATTAGGGTTAGGGATTCAAACTAGGGTTTTACGTTAGGGTTAGGGTTTCAAACTAGGGTTTTATATTAGGGTTAGATTTTCAAACTAGGGTTTCAAATTAGGGTTAGGGTTTCAAACTAGGGTTTAACATTAGGGTTAGGGTTTCAAACTAGGATTTCAAATTAGGGTTAGGGTTACAAAGAAGGGGTTTTAGATTAGCGTTAGGGTTTCAAACTAGGGTTAAACATTAGGGTTAGGGATTCAAACTAGGGTTTAACATTAGGGTTAGGGTTTCAAACTAGGGTTTTACATTAGGGTTAGGAATTCAAACTAGGGTTTTACGTTAGGGTTAGGGTTTCAAACTAGGGTTTTACATTAGGGTTAGGGTTACAAACTAGGGTTTTACATTAGGGTTAGGGTTTCAAACAAGGGTTTTGCATTAGGGTTAGGGTTTCAAACTAGGGTTTCAAATTAGGGTTAGGGTTTCAAACTAGGGTTTCAAATTAGGGTTACGGTTTCAAACTAGGGTTTTACATTAGGGCAAGTGTTTCAAACTAGGGTTTCAAATTAGCGTTACGGTTTCAAACTAGTGTTTTACATTAGAGTTAGTGTTTCAAACTAGGGTTTTACATTAGGGTTAGGGTTACAAACTAGGGTTTTACATTAGGGTTAGGGTTTCAAACTAGGGTTTTGCATTAGGGTTAGGGATTCAAACTAGGGTTTTACGTTAGGGTTAAGGTTTCAAACTAGGGTTTTATATTAGGGTTAGGTTTTCAAACTACGGTTTCAAATTAGGGTTAGGGTTTCAAACTAGGGTTTAACATTAGGATTAGGGTTTCAAACTAGGGTTTTACATTAGGGTTAGGGTTTCAAACTAGGATTTTGCATTAGGGTTAGGGTTTCAAACTAGGGTTTCAAATTAGGGTTAGGGTTTCAAACTAGTGTTTTACATTAGGGTTAGGGTTTCAAACTAGGGTTTCAAATTAGGGTTACGGTTTCAAAATAGGGTTTTACATTAGAGTTAGTGTTTCAAACTAGGGTTTCAAATTAGGGTTACGGTTTCAAACTTTGGTTTTACATTAGGGTTAGGGATTCAAACTAGGTTTTTACGTTAGGGCTAGGGTTTCAAACTCGGTTTTCAAATTAGGGTTAGGGTTACAAACTAGGGTTTTACATTAGGGTTAGGGTTTCAAACTAGGGTTTTACGTTAGGGTTAGGGTTTCAAACTAGCGTTTAACATTAGGGTTAGGGTTTCAAACTAGTGTTTTACATTAGGGTTAGGGTTTCAAACTAGGGTTTCAAATTAGGGTTACGGTTTCAAACTAGGGTTTTACATTAGGGTTAGTATTTCAAACTAGGGTTTCAAATTAGCGTTACGGTTTCAAACTAGTGTTTTACATTAGGGTTAGGGTTTCAAACTAGGGTTTTACATTAGGGTTAGGGTTACAAACTAGGGTTTTACATTAGGGTTAGAGTTTCAAACTAGGGTTTTGCATTAGGGTTAGGGATTCAAACTAGGGTTTTACGTTAGAGTTAGGGTTTCAAACTAGGGTTTTATATTAGGGTTAGATTTTCAAACTAGGGTTTCAAATTAGGGTTAGGGTTTCAAACTAGGGTTTAACATTAGGGTTAGGGTTTCAAACTAGGATTTCAAATTAGGGTTAGGGTTACAAAGAAGGGGTTTTAGATTAGCGTTAGGGTTTCAAACTAGGGTTAAACATTAGGGTTAGGGATTCAAACTAGGGTTTAACATTAGGGTTAGGGTTTCAAACTAGGGTTTTACATTAGGGTTAGGAATTCAAACTAGGGTTTTACGTTAGGGTTAGGGTTTCAAACTAGGGTTTTATATTAGGGTTAGGTTTTCAAACTACGGTTTCAAATTAGGGTTAGGGTTTCAAACTAGGGTTTAACATTAGGGTTAGGGTTTCAAACTAGGGTTTTACATTAGGGTTAGGGTTTCAAACTAGGGTTTTGCATTAGGGTTAGGGTTTCAAACTAGGGTTTCAAATTAGGGTTAGGGTTACAAACTAGTGTTTTACATTAGGGTTAGGGTTTCAAACTAGGGTTTCAAATTAGGGTTACGGTTTCAAAATAGGGTTTTACATTAGGGTTAGGGATTCAAACTAGGGTTTTACGTTAGGGTTAGCGTTTCAAACTCGGTTTTCAAATTAGGGTTAGGGTTACAAACTAGGGTTTTACATTAGGGTTAGGGTTTCAAACTAGGGTTTTACGTTAGGGTTAGGGTTTCAAACTAGGGTTTAACATTAGGGTTAGGGTTTTAAACAAGGGTTTTACATTAGGGTTAATGCTTCAAACTAGGGTTTTACATTAGGGTTATGGTTTCAAACTAGTGTTTTACATTATTGTTAGGGTTTCAAACTAGGGTTTAACATTAGGGTTAGGGTTTCAAACAAGGGTTTTACATTAGGGTTAGGGATTCAAACTAGGGTTTACCATTAGTGTTAGGGTTTCAAACTAGGGTTTTACATTATGGTTAGGGTTTCAAACTAGGGTTTTACATTAGGGTTAGGGTTTCAAACTAGGGTTTTACATTAGGGTTAGGGTTACAAACAAGGGGTTTTACATTAGGGTTAGGGTTTCAAACTAGGGTTTAACATTAGAGTTAGGGTTTCAAACTAGGGTTTTTATATTAGGGTTAGGGTTTCAAACTAGGGTTTCAAATTAGGGTTACGGTTTCAAACTAGGGTTTTACATTAGGGCAAGTGTTTCAAACTAGGGTTTCAAATTAGTGTTACGTTTTCAAACTAGTGTTTTACATTAGGGTTAGTGTTTCAAACTAGGGTTTCACATTAGGGTTAGGGTTACAAACTAGGGTTTTACATTAGGGTTAGGGTTTCAAACTAGGGTTTTGCATTAGGGTTAGGGATTCAAACTAGGGTTTTACGTTAGGGTTAGGGTTTCAAACTAGAGTTTTATATTAGGGTTAGGTTTTCAAACTACGGTTTCAAATTAGGGTTAGGGTTTCAAACTAGGGTTTAACATTAGGATTAGGGTTTCAAACTAGGGTTTTACATTAGGGTTAGGGTTTCAAACTAGGGTTTTGCATTAGGGTTAGGGTTTCAAACTAGGGTTTCAAATTAGGGTTAGGGTTTCAAACTAGTGTTTTACATTAGGGTTAGGGTTTCAAACTAGGGTTTCAAATTAGGGTTACGGTTTCAAAATAGGGTTTTACATTAGAGTTAGTGTTTCAAACTAGGGTTTCAAATTAGGGTTACGGTTTCAAACTAGGGTTTTACATTAGGGTTAGGGATTCAAACTAGGGTTTTACGTTAGGGCTAGGGTTTCAAACTCGGTTTTTAAATTAGGGTTAGGGTTACAAACTAGGGTTTTACATTAGGGTTAGGGTTTCAAACTAGGGTTTTACGTTAGGGTTAGGGTTTCAAACTAGGGTTTAACATTAGGGTTAGGGTTTCAAACAAGGGTTTTACATTAGGGTTAATGCTTCAAACTAGGGTTTTACATTAGGGTTAGGGTTTCAAACTAGGGTTTTACATTAGGGTTAGGGTTACAAACTAGGGTTTTACATTAGGGTTAGGGTTTCAAACTAGGGTTTTGCATTAGGGTTAGGGTTTCAAACTAGGGTTTCAAATTAGGGTTAGGGTTTCAAACTAGTGTTTTACATTAGGGTTAGGGTTTCAAACTAGGGTTTCAAATTAGGGTTACGGTTTCAAACTAGGGTTTTACATTAGGGTTAGGGTTTCAAACTAGGGTTTCAAATTAGGGTTACGGTTTCAAACTAGGGTTTTACATTAGGGTTAGTGTTTCAAACTAGGGTTTCAAATTAGCGTTACGGTTTCAAACTAGTGTTTTACATTAGGGTTAGGGTTTCAAACTAGGGTTTTACATTAGGGTTAGGGTTACAAACTAGGGTTTTACATTAGGGTTAGGGTTTCAAACTAGGGTTTAACATTAGGGTTAGGGATTCAAACTAGAGTTTAACATTAGGGTTAGGGTTTCAAACTAGGGTTTTACATTAGTGTTAGGGTTTCAAACTAGTGTTTTAAATTAGGGTTAGGGTTACAAAGAAGGGGTTTTAGATTAGGGTTAGGGTTTCAAACTAGGGTTTCAAATTAGGGTTAGGGTTTCAAACTAGTGTTTTACATTAGGGTTAGGGTTTCAAACTAGGGTTTCAAATTAGGGTTAGGGTTACAAACTAGGGTTTTACATTAGGGTTAGGGTTTCAAACTAGGGTTTTGCATTAGGGTTAGGGATTCAAACTAGGGTTTTACGTTAGGGTTAGGGTTTCAAACTAGGGTTTTATATTAGGGTTAGGTTTTCAAACTACGGTTTCAAATTAGGGTTAGGGTTTCAAACTAGGGTTTAACATTAGGATTAGGGTTTCAAACTAGGGTTTTACATTAGGGTTAGGGTTTCAAACTAGGGTTTTGCATTAGGGTTAGGGTTTCAAACTAGGGTTTCAAATTAGGGTTAGGGTTTCAAACTAGTGTTTTACATTAGGGTTAGGGTTTCAAACTAGGGTTTCAAATTAGGGTTACGGTTTCAAACTAGGGTTTTACATTAGGGTTAGGGATTCAAACTAGGGTTTTACGTTAGGGCTAGGGTTTCAAACTCGGTTTTTAAATTAGGGTTAGGGTTACAAACTAGGGTTTTACATTAGGGTTAGGGTTTCAAACTAGGGTTTTACGTTAGGGTTAGGGTTTCAAACTAGGGTTTAACATTAGGGTTAGGGTTTCAAACAAGGGTTTTACATTAGGGTTATTGCTTCAAACTAGGGTTTTACATTAGGGTTAGGGTTTCAAACTAGGGTTTTACATTAGGGTTAGGGTTACAAACTAGGGTTTTACATTAGGGTTAGGGTTTCAAACTAGGGTTTTGCATTAGGGTTAGGGTTTCAAACTAGGGTTTCAAATTAGGGTTAGGGTTTCAAACTAGTGTTTTACATTAGGGTTAGGGTTTCAAACTAGGGTTTCAAATTAGGGTTACGGTTTCAAACTAGGGTTTTACATTAGGGTTAGGGTTTCAAACTAGGGTTTCAAATTAGGGTTACGGTTTCAAACTAGGGTTTTACATTAGGGTTAGGGTTTCAAACTAGTGTTTTACATTAGGGTTAGGGTTTCAAACTAGGGTTTTACATTAGGGTTAGGGTTACAAACTAGGGTTTTACATTAGGGTTAGAGTTTCAAACTAGGGTTTTGCATTAGGGTTAGGGATTCAAACTAGGGTTTTACGTTAGGGTTAGGGTTTCAAACTAGGGTTTTATATTAGGGTTAGATTTTCAAATTAGGGTTTAACATTAGGGTTAGGGTTTCAAACTAGGGTTTCAAATTAGGGTTAGGGTTACAAACAAGGGGTTTTAGATTAGGGTTAGGGTTTCAAACTAGGGTTTAACATTAGGGTTAGGGATTCAAACTAGAGTTTAACATTAGGGTTAGGGTTTCAAACTAGGGTTTTACATTAGTGTTAGGGTTTCAAACTAGGGTTTTACATTAGGGTTAGGGTTACAAAGAAGGGGTTTTAGATTAGGGTTAGGGTTTCAAACTAGGGTTTCAAATTAGGGTTAGGGTTTCAAACTAGTGTTTTACATTAGGGTTAGGGTTTCAAACTAGGGTTTCAAATTAGGGTTACGGTTTCAAACTAGGGTTTTACATTAGGGTTAGTGTTTCAAACTAGGGTTTCAAATTAGGGTTACGGTTTCAAACTAGGGTTTTACATTAGGGTTAGGGATTCAAACTAGGGTTTTACATTAGGGTTAGGGTTACAAACTAGGGTTTTACATTAGGGTTAGGGTTTCAAACTAGGGTTTTGCATTAGGGTTAGGGATTCAAACTAGGGTTTTACGTTAGGGTTAGGGTTTCAAACTAGGGTTTTATATTAGGGTTAGGTTTTCAAACTACGGTTTCAAATTAGGGTTAGGGTTTCAAACTAGGGTTTAACATTAGGGTTAGGGTTTCAAACTAGTGTTTTACATTAGGGTTAGGGTTTCAAACTAGGGTTTCAAATTAGGGTTATGTTTCAAACTAGGGTTTAAAATTAGGGTTAGGGTTTCAAACTAGGGTTTTTATATTAGGGTTAGGGTTACAAACTAGGGTTTAACATTAGGGTTAGGGTTTCAAACTAGGGTTTAACATTAGGGTTAGGGTTACAAACTAGGGTTTTACATTAGGGTTAGGGTTTCAAACTAGGGTTTTGCATTAGGGTTAGGGTTTCAAACTAGGGTTTCAAATTAGGGTTACGGTTTCAAAATAGGGTTTTACATTAGAGTTAGTGTTTCAAACTAGGGTTTCAAATTAGGGTTACGGTTTCAAACTATCGTTTTACATTAGGGTTAGGGATTCAAACTAGGGTTTTACGTTAGGGTTAGGGTTTCAAACTCGGTTTTCAAATTAGGGTTAGGGTTACAAACTAGGGTTTTACATTAGGGTTAGGGCTTCAAACTAGGGTTTTACGTTAGGGTTAGGGTTTCAAACTAGGGTTTAACATTAGGGTTAGGGTTTCAAACAAGGGTTTTACATTAGGGTTAATGCTTCAAACTAGGGTTTTACATTAGGGTTAGGGTTTCAAACTAGGGTTTTACATTAGGGTTAGGGTTACAAACTAGGGTTTTACATTAGGGTTAGGGTTTCAAACTAGGGTTTTGCATTAGGGTTAGGGTTACAAACTAGGGTTTACCATTAGGGTTAGGGTTTCAAACTAGGGTTTTACATTATGGTTAGGGTTTCAAACTAGGGTTTTACATTAGGGTTAATGCTTCAAACTAGGGTTTTACATTAGGGTTAGGGTTTCAAACTAGGGTTTACCATTAGGGTAAGGGTTTCAAACTAGGGTTTTACATTATGGTTAGGGTTTCAAACTAGGGTTTTACATTAGGGTTAGGGTTACAAACTAGGGTTTTAAATTAGGGTTAGGGATTCAAACTAGGGTTTTACGTTAGGGTTAGGGTTTCAAACTAGGGTTTTATATTAGGGTTAGGTTTTCAAACTACGGTTTCAAATTAGGGTTAGGGTTTCAAAGTAGGGTTTAACATTAGGGTTAGGGTTTCAAACTAGGGTTTCAAATTAGGGTTAGGGTTACAAACAAGGGGTTTTACATTAGGGTTAGGGTTTCAAACTAGGGTTTAACATTAGGGTTAGGGTTTCAAACTAGGGTTTTTATATTAGGGTTAGGGTTACAAACTAGGGTTTAACATTAGGGTTAGGGTTTCAAACTAGGGTTTTACATTAGGGTTAGGGTTTCAAACTAGGGTTTTACAATAGGGTTAGGGTTACAAACTAGGGTTTTACATTAGGGTTAGGGTTTCAAACAAGGGTTTTGCATTAGGGTTAGGGTTTCAAACTAGGGTTTCAAATTAGGGTTAGGGTTTCAAACTAGGGTTTCAAATTAGGGTTACGGTTTAAAACTAGGGTTTTACATTAGGGTTAGTGTTTCAAACTAGGGTTTTACATTAGGGTTAGGGTTACAAACTAGGGTTTTACATTAGGGTTAGGGTTTCAAACTAGGGTTTTGCATTAGGGTTAGGGATTCAAACTAGGGTTTTACGTTAGGGTTAAGGTTTCAAACTAGGGTTTTATATTAGGGTTAGGTTTTCAAACTACGGTTTCAAATTAGGGTTAGGGTTTCAAACTAGGGTTTAACATTAGGATTAGGGTTTCAAACTAGGGTTTTACATTAGGGTTAGGGTTTCAAACTAGGGTTTTGCATTAGGGTTAGGGTTTCAAACTAGGGTTTCAAATTAGGGTTAGGGTTTCAAATTAGTGTTTTACATTAGGGTTAGGGTTTCAAACTAGGGTTTCAAATTAGGGTTACGGTTTCAAAATAGGGTTTTACATTAGAGTTAGTGTTTCAAACTAGGGTTTCAAATTAGGGTTACGGTTTCAAACTTTGGTTTTACATTAGGGTTAGGGATTCAAACTAGGTTTTTACGTTAGGGCTAGGGTTTCAAACTCGGTTTTCAAATTAGGGTTAGGGTTACAAACTAGGGTTTTACATTAGGGTTAGGGTTTCAAACTAGGGTTTTACGTTAGGGTTAGGGTTTCAAACTAGCGTTTAACATTAGGGTTAGGGTTTCAAACAAGGGTTTTACATTAGGGTTAATGCTTCAAACTAGGGTTTTACATTAGGGTTAGGGTTTCAAACTAGGGTTTTACATTAGGGTTAGGGTTACAAACTAGGGTTTTACATTAGGGTTAGGGTTTCAAACTAGGGTTTTGCATTAGGGTTAGGGTTTCAAACTAGTGTTTCAAATTAGGGTTAGGGTTTCAAACTAGTGTTTTACATTAGGGTTAGGGTTTCAAACTAGGGTTTCAAATTAGGGTTACGGTTTCAAACTAGGGTTTTACATTAGGGTTAGTATTTCAAACTTGGGTTTCAAATTAGCGTTACGGTTTCAAACTAGTGTTTTACATTAGGGTTAGGGTTTCAAACTAGGGTTTTACATTAGGGTTAGGGTTACAAACTAGGGTTTTACATTAGGGTTAGAGTTTCAAACTAGGGTTTTGCATTAGGGTTAGGGATTCAAACTAGGGTTTTACGTTAGGGTTTCAAACTAGGGTTTTATATTAGGGTTAGGTTTTCAAACTAGGGTTTCAAATTAGGGTTAGGGTTTCAAACTAGGGTTTAACATTAGGGTTAGGGTTTCAAACTTGGGTTTCAAATTAGGGTTAGGGTTTCAAACTAGGGTTTAACATTAGGGTTAGGGTTTCAAACTAGGGTTTCAAATTAGAGTTAGGGTTACAAAGAAGGGGTTTTAGATTAGGGTTAGGGTTTCAAACTAGGGTTAAACATTAGGGTTAGGGATTCAAACTAGGGTTTAACATTAGGGTTAGGGTTTCAAACTAGGGTTTTACATTAGGGTTAGGGTTTCAAACAAGGGTTTTGCATTAGGGTTAGGGTTTCAAACTAGGGTTTCAAATTAGGGTTAGGGTTTCAAACTAGGGTAATAAATTAGCGTTACGGTTTCAAACTAGTGTTTTACATTAGGGTTAGTGTTTCAAACTAGGGTTTCACATTAGGGTTAGGGTTACAAACTAGGGTTTTACATTAGGGTTAGCGTTTCAAACTAGGGTTTTGCATTAGGGTTAGGGATTCAAACTAGGGTTTTACGTTAGGGTTAGGGTTTCAAACTAGGGTTTTATATTAGGGTTAGGTTTTCAAACTACTGTTTCAAATTAGGGTTAGGGTTTCAAACTAGGGTTTAACATTAGGATTAGGGTTTCAAACTAGGGTTTTACATTAGGGTTAGGGTTTCAAACTAGGGTTTTGCATTAGGGTTAGGGTTTCAAACTAGGGTTTCAAATTAGGGTTAGGGTTTCAAACTAGTGTTTTACATTAGGGTTAGGGTTTCAAACTAGGGTTTCAAATTAGGGTTACGGTTTCAAAATAGGGTTTTACATTAGAGTTAGTGTTTCAAACTAGGGTTTCAAATTAGGGTTACGGTTTCAAACTAGGGTTTTACATTAGGGTTAGGGATTCAAACTAGGGTTTTACGTTAGGGCTAGGGTTTCAAACTCGGTTTTTAAATTAGGGTTAGGGTTACAAACTAGGGTTTTACATTAGGGTTAGGGTTTCAAACTAGGGTTTTACGTTAGGGTTAGGGTTTCAAACTAGGGTTTAACATTAGGGTTAGGGTTTCAAACAAGGGTTTTACATTAGGGTTAATGTTTCAAACTAGGTTTTTACATTAGGGTTAGGGTTTCAAACTAGGGTTTTACATTAGGGTTAATGCTTCAAACTAGGGTTTTACATTAGGGTTAGGGTTTCAAACTAGGGTTTTACATTAGGGTTAGGGTTACAAACTAGAGTTTTACATTAGGGTTAGGGTTTCAAACTAGGGTTTCAAATTAGGGTTAGGGTTTCAAACTAGGGTTTCAAATTAGGGTTAGGGTTTCAAACTAGTGTTTTACATTAGGGTTAGGGTTTCAAACTAGGGTTTCAAATTAGGGTTACGGTTTCAAACAAGGGTTTTACATTAGGGTTAGTGTTTCAAACTAGGGTTTCAAATTAGCGTTACGGTTTCAAACTAGTGTTTTACATTAGGTTTAGGGTTTCAAACTAGGGTTTTACATTAGGGTTAGGGTTACAAACTAGGGTTTTACATTAGGGTTAGAGTTTCAAACTAGGGTTTTGCATTAGGGTTAGGGATTCAAACTAGGGTTTTACGTTAGGGTTAGGGTTTCAAACTAGGGTTTTATATTAGGGTTAGATTTTCAAACTAGGGTTTCAAATTAGGGTTAGGGTTTCAAACTAGGGTTTAACATTAGGGTTAGGGTTTCAAACTAGGGTTTCAAATTAGGGTTAGGGTTACAAACAAGGGGTTTTAGATTAGGGTTAGGGTTTCAAACTAGGGTTTAACATTATGGTTAGTGATTCAAACTAGAGTTTAACATTAGGGTTAGGGTTTCAAACTAGGGTTTTACATTAGGGTTAGGGTTTCAAACTAGGGTTTTACATTAGGGTTAGGGTTACAAAGAAGGGGTTTTAGATTAGGGTTAGGGTTTCAAACTAGGGTTTCAAATTAGGGTTAGGGTTTCAAACTAGTGTTTTACATTAGGGTTAGGGTTTCAAACTAGGGTTTCAAATTAGGGTTACGGTTTCAAACTAGGGTTTTACATTAGGGTTAGTGTTTCAAACTAGGGTTTCAAATTAGGGTTACGGTTTCAAACTAGGGTTTTACATTAGGGTTAGGGATTCAAACTAGGGTTTTGCATTCCAGCATTAATTTCATCGTGCTTATGCTCATTTTGAAGATTTTGACATTTTCACCTAAAGTGCACAATCAGGCTGAAAACGCATTTAAAGCAATAAAAAGTTCATTTTGGCTCACACACCTAAAATAAACTTTGTAGACTAAAAATGTTTGCTGTATTTAGTGTATTCTAGCATCCTGAAGATGATTCCAGCATTAATTTCATTGTGCTTATGCTCATTTTGAAGATTTTGACATTTTCACCTAAAGTGCACAATCAGGCTGAAAACGCATTTAAATAAATAAAAAGTTCATTTTGGCTCACACACCTAAAATAAACGTTGTAGACTCAAAATTTTTGCTGTATTTAGTGTATTCTAGCATCCTGAAGATGATTCCAGCATTAATTTCATTGTGCTTATGCTCGTTTTTAAGATTTTGACATTTTCACCTTAAGTGTACAATCAGGGGCTGAAAACGCGTTTAAAGCAATAAAAAGTTCATTTTGCCTCTCACACCTAAACTAAACGTTGTAGACTCAAAATTTTTGCTGTATTTAGTGTATTTTAGCATCCTGAAGATGATTCCAGCATTAATTTCATTGTGCTTATGCTCATTTTTAAGATTTTGACATTTTCACCTTAAGTGTACAATCGGGCTGAAAACGCGTTTAAAGCAATAAAAAGTTCATTTTGGCTCTCACACCTAAACTAAACGTTGTAGACTCAAAATTTTTGCTGTATTCAGTGTATTCTAGCATCCTGAAGATGATTCCAGCATTAATTTCATCGTGCTTATGCTCATTTTGAAGATTTTGACATTTTCACCTAAAGTGCACAATCAGGCTGAAAACGCATTTAAAGCAATAAAAAGTTCATTTTGGCTCACACACCTAAAATAAACGTTGTAGACTCAAAATTTTTGCTGTATTTAGTGTATTCTAGCATCCTGAAGATGATTCCAGCATTAATTTCATTGTGCTTATGCTCATTTTGAAGATTTTGACATTTTCACCTTAAGTGTACAATCAGGGGCTGAAAACGCGTTTAAAGCAATAAAAAGTTCATTTTGGCTCTCACACCTAAACTAAACGTTGTAGACTCAAATTTTTTGCTGTATTCAGTGTATTCTAGCATCCTGAAGATGATTCCAGCATTAATTTAATTGTGCTTATGCTCATTTTGAAGATTTTGACATTTTCACCTTAAGTGTACAATCAGGGGCTGAAAACGCGTTTAAAGCAATAAAAAGTTCATTTTGGCTCTCACACCTAAACTAAACGTTGTAGACTCAAAATTTTTGCTGTATTCAGTGTATTCTAGCATCCTGAAGATGATTACAGCATTAATTTCATCGTGCTTATGCTCATTTTGAAGATTTTGACATTTTCACCTAAAGTGCACAATCAGGCTGAAAACGCATTTAAAGCAATAAAAAGTTCATTTTGGCTCTCACACCTAAACTAAACGTTGTAGACTCAAAATTTTTGCTGTATTCAGTGTATTCTAGCATCCTGAAGATGATTCCAGCATTAATTTCATCGTGCTTAGGCTCATTTTGAAGATTTTGACATTTTCACCTTAAGTGCACAATCAGGCTGAAAACGCATTTAAAGCAATAAAAAGTTCATTTTGGCTCACACACCTAAAATAAACGTTGTATACTCAAAATTTTTGCTGTATTTAGTGTATTCTAGCATCCTGAAGATGATTCCAGCATTAATTTCATTGTGCTTATGCTCATTTTGAAGATTTTGACATTTTCACCTTAAGTGTACAATCAGGGGCTGAAAACGCGTTTAAAGCAATAAAAAGTTCATTTTGGCTCTCAGACCTAAACTAAACGTTGTAGACTCAAAATTTTTGCTGTATTCAGTGTATTCTAGCATCCTGAAGATGATTCCAGCATTAATTTCATCGTGCTTATGCTCATTTTGAAGATTTTGACATTTTCACCTAAAGTGCACAATCAAGCTGAAAACGCATTTAAAGCAATAAAAAGTTCATTTTGGCTCACACACCTAAAATAAACTTTGTAGACTCAAAATTTTTGCTGTATTTAGTGTATTCTAGCATCCTGAAGATGATTCCAGCATTAATTTCATTGTGCTTATGCTCATTTTGAAGATTTTGACATTTTCACCTTAAGTGTACAATCAGGGGCTGAAAACGCGTTTAAAGCAATAAAAAGTTCATTTTGGCTCTCACACCTAAACTAAACGTTGTAGACTCAAAATTTTTGCTGTATTCAGTGTATTCTAGCATCCTGAAGATGATTCCAGCATTAATTTCATCGTGCTTATGCTCATTTTGAAGATTTTGACATTTTCACCTTAAGTGCACAATCAGGCTGAAAACGCATTTAAAGCAATAAAAAGTTCATTTTGGCTCACACACCTAAAATAAACGTTGTATACTCAAAATTTTTGCTGTATTTAGTGTATTCTAGCATCCTGAAGATGATTCCAGCATTAATTTCATTGTGCTTATGCTCATTTTGAAGATTTTGACATTTTCACCTTAAGTGTACAATCAGGGGCTAAAAACGCGTTTAAAGCAATAAAAAGTTCATTTTGGCTCTCACACCTAAACTAAACGTTGCAGACTCAAAATTTTTGCTGTATTTAGTGTATTCTAGCATCCTGAAGATGATTCCAGCATTAATTTCATTGTGCTTATGCTCATTTTGAAGATTTTGACATTTTCACCTTAAGTGTACAATCAGGGGCTGAAAACGCGTTTAAAGCAATAAAAAGTTCATTTTGGCTCTCACACCTAAAATAAACTTTGTAGACTCAAAATTTTTGCTGTATTTAGTGTATTTTAGCATCCTGAAGATGATTCCAGCATTAATTTCATTGTGCTTATGCTCATTTTTAAGATTTTGACATTTTCACCTTAAGTGTGCAATCAGGGGCTGAAAACGCGTTTAAAGCAATAAAAAGTTCATTTTGGCTCTCACACCTAAACTAAACGTTGTAGACTCAAAATTTTTGCTGTATTCAGTGTATTCTAGCATCCTGAAGATGATTCCAGCATTAATTTCATCGTGCTTATGCTCATTTTTAAGATTTTGACATTTTCACCTAAAGTGCACAATCAGGCTGAAAACGTATTTAAAGCCATAAAAAGTTCATTTTGGCTCTCACACCTAAACTAAACGATGTAGACTCAAAATTTTTGATGTATTTAGTGTATTCTAGCATCCTGAAGATGATTCCAGCATTAATTTCATTGTGTTTATGCTCATTTTTAAGATTTTGACATTTTCACCTAAAGTGCACAATCAGGCTGAAAACACATTTAAAGCAATAAAAAGTTCATTTTGGCTCTCACACCTAAACTAAACGTTGTAGACTCAAAATTGTTGCTGTATTTAGTGTATTTTAGCATCCTGAAGATGATTCCAGCATTAATTTCATTGTGCTTATGCTCATTTTTAAGATTTTGACATTTTCACCTTAAGTGTACAATCAGGGGCTGAAAACGCGTTTAAAGCAATAAAAAGTTCATTTTGGCTCTCACACCTAAACTAAACGTTGTAGACTCAAAATTTTTGCTGTATTCAGTGTATTCTATAATCCTCAAGATGATTCCAGCATTAATTTCATCGTGCTTATGCTCATTTTGAAGATTTTGACATTTTCACCTAAAGTGCACAATCAGGCTGAAAACGCGTTTAAAGCAATAAAAAGTTCATTTTGGCTCTCACACCTAAACTAAACGTTGTAGACTCAAAATTTTTGCTGTATTTAGTGTATTCTAGCATCCTGAAGATTATTCCAGCATTAATTTCATTGTGCTTATGCTCATTTTTAAGATTTTGACATTTTCACCTTAAGTGTACAATCAGGGGCTGAAAATGCGTTTAAAGCAATAAAAAGTTCATTTTGGCTCTCACACCTAAACTAAACGTTGTAGACTCAAAATTTTTGCTGTATTCAGTGTATTCTAGCATCCTGAAGATGATTCCAGCATTAATTTCATCGTGCTTATGCTCATTTTGAAGATTTTGACATTTTCACCTAAAGTGCACAATCAGGCTGAAAACGCATTTAAAGCAATAAAAAGTTCATTTTGGCTCACACACCTAAAATAAACGTTGTAGACTCAAAATTTTTGCTGTATTTAGTGTATTCTAGCATCCTGAAGATGATTCCAGCATTAATTTCATTGTGCTTATGCTCATTTTTAAGATTTTGACATTTTCACCTTAAGTGTACAATCGGGCTGAAAACGCGTTTAAAGCAATAAAAAGTTCATTTTGGCTCTCACACCTAAACTAAACGTTGTAGACTCAAATTTTTTGCTGTATTCAGTGTATTCTAGCATCCTGAAGACGATTCCAGCATTAATTTCATCGTGCTTATGCTCATTTTGAAGATTTTGACATTTTCACCTATAGTGCACAATCAGGCTGAAAACGCATTTAAAGCAATAAAAAGTTCATTTTGGCTCACACACCTAAAATAAACGTTGTAGACTCAAAATTTTTGCTGTATTAAGTGTAATCTAGCATCCTGAAGATGATTCCAGCATTAATTTCATTGTGCTTATGCTCATTTTGAAGATTTTGACATTTTCACCTTAAGTGTACAATCAGGGGCTGAAAACGCGTTTAAAGCAATAAAAAGTTCATTTTGGCTCTCACACCTAAACTAAACGTTGTAGACTCAAAATTTTTGCTGTATTCAGTGTATTCTAGCATCCTGAAGATGATTCCAGCGTTAATTTCATCGTGCTTATGCTCATTTTGAAGATTTTGACATTTTCACCTAAAGTGCACAATCAGGCTGAAAACGCATTTAAAGCAATAAAAAGTTCATTTTGGCTCACACACCTAAAATAAACGTTGTAGACTCAAAATTTTTGCTGTATTTAGTGTATTCTAGCATCCTGAAGATGATTCCAGCATTAATTTCATTGTGCTTATGCTCATTTTGAAGATTTTGACATTTTCACCTTAAGTGTACAATCAGGGGCTGAAAACGCGTTTAAAGCAATAAAAAGTTCATTTTGGCTCTCACACCTAAACTAAACGTTGTAGACTCAAAATTTTTGCTGTATTCAGTGTATTCTAGCATCCTGAAGATGATTCCAGCATTAATTTCATCGTGCTTATGCTCATTTTGAAGATTTTGACATTTTCACCTAAAGTGCACAATCAGGCTGAAAACGCATTTAAAGCAATAAAAAGTTCATTTTGGCTCACACACCTAAAATAAACTTTGTAGACTCAAAATTTTTGCTGTATTTAGTGTATTCTAGCATCCTGAAGATGATTCAAGCATTAATTTCATTGTGCTTATGCTCATTTTGAAGATTTTGACATTTTCACCTTAAGTGTACAATCAGGGGCTGAAAACGCGTTTAAAGCAATAAAAAGTTCATTTTGGCTCTCACACCTAAACTAAACGTTGTAGACTCAAAATTTTTGCTGTATTTAGTGTATTCTAGCATCCTGAAGATGATTCCAGCATTAATTTCATCGTGCTTATGCTCATTTTGAAGATTTTGACATTTTCACCTAAAGTGCACAATCAGGCTGAAAACGCATTTAAAGCAATAAAAAGTTCATTTTGGCTCACACACCTAAAATAAACGTTGTATACTCAAAATTTTTGCTGTATTTAGTGTATTCTAGCATCCTGAAGATGATTCCAGCATTAATTTCATTGTGCTTATGCTCATTTTGAAGATTTTGACATTTTCACCTTAAGTGTACAATCAGGGGCTGAAAACGCGTTTAAAGCAATAAAAAGTTCATTTTGGCTCTCACACCTAAACTAAACGTTGTAGACTCAAAATTTTTGCTGTATTCAGTGTATTCTAGCATCCTGAAGATGATTCCAGCATTAATTTCATTGTGCTTATGCTCATTTTGAAGATTTTGACATTTTCACCTAAAGTGCACAATCAGGCTGAAAACGCATTTAAAGCAATAAAAAGTTCATTTTGGCTCACACACCTAAAATAAACGTTGTAGACTCAAAATTTTTGCTGTATTTAGTGTATTCTAGCATCCTGAAGATGATTCCAGCATTAATTTCATTGTGCTTATGCTCATTTTGAAGATTTTGACATTTTCACCTTAAGTGTACAATCAGGGGCTGAAAACGCGTTTAAAGCAATAAAAAGTTCATTTTGGCTCTCACACCTAAACTAAACGTTGTAGACTCAAAATTTTTGCTGTATTCAGTGTATTCTAGCATCCTGAAGATGATTCCAGCATTAATTTCATCGTGCTTATGCTCATTTTGAAGATTTTGACATTTTCATCTAAAGTGCACAATCAGGCTGAAAACGCATTTAAAGCAATAAAAAGTTCATTTTGGCTGACACACCTAAAATAAACGTTGTATACTCAAAATTTTTGCTGTATTTAGTGTATTCTAGCATCCTGAAAATGATTCCAGCATTAATTTCATTGTGCTTATGCTCATTTTGAAGATTTTGACATTTTCACCTTAAGTGTACAATCAGGGGCTGAAAACGCGTTTAAAGCAATAAAAAGTTCATTTTGGCTCTCACACCTAAACTAAACGTTGTAGACTCAAAATTTTTGCTGTATTCAGTGTATTCTAGCATCCTGAAGATGATTCCAGCATTAATTTCATCATGCTTTTGCTCATTTTGAAGATTTTGACATTTTCACCTAAAGTGCACAATCAGGCTGAAAACGCATTTAAAGCAATAAAAAGTTCATTTTGGCTCACACACCTAAAATAAACGTTGTATACTCAAAATTTTTGCTGTATTTAGTGTATTCTAGCATCCTGAAAATGATTCCAGCATTTATTTCATTGTGCTTATGCTCATTTTGAAGATTTTGACATTTTCACCTTAAGTGTACAATCAGGGGCTGAAAACGCGTTTAAAGCAATAAAAAGTTCATTTTGGCTCTCACACCTAAACTAAACGTTGTAGACTCAAAATTTTTGCTGTATTCAGTGTATTCTAGCATCCTGAAGATGATTCCAGCATTAATTTCATCATGCTTTTGCTCATTTTGAAGATTTTGACATTTTCACCTAAAGTGCACAATCAGGCTGAAAACGCATTTAAAGCAATAAAAAGTTCATTTTGGCTCACACACCTAAAATAAACTTTGTAGACTAAAAATGTTTGCTGTATTTAGTGTATTCTAGCATCCTGAAGATGATTCCAGCATTAATTTCATTGTGCTTATGCTCATTTTGAAGATTTTGACATTTTCACCTTAAGTGTACAATCAGGGGCTGAAAACGCGTTTAAAGCAATAAAAAGTTCATTTTGGCTCTCACACCTAAACTAAACGTTGTAGACTCAAAATTTTTGCTGTATTTAGTGTATTCTAGCATCCTGAAGATGATTCCAGCATTAATTTCATTGTGCTTATGCTCATTTTTAAGATTTTGACATTTTCACCTTAAGTGTACAATCAGGGGCTGAAAACGCGTTTAAAGCAATAAAAAGTTCATTTTGGCTCTCACACCTAAACTAAACGTTGTAGACTCAAAATTTTTGCTGTATTCAGTGTATTCTAGCATCCTGAAGATGATTCCAGCATTAATTTCATTGTGCTTATGCTCATTTTGAAGATTTTGACATTTTCACCTAAAGTGCACAATCAGGCTGAAAACGCATTTAAAGCAATAAAAAGTTCATTTTGGCTCACACACCTAAAATAAACGTTGTAGACTCAAAATTTTTGCTGTATTTAGTGTATTCTAGCATCCTGAAGATGATTCCAGCATTAATTTCATTGTGCTTATGCTCATTTTGAAGATTTTGACATTTTCACCTTAAGTGTACAATCAGGGGCTGAAAACGCGTTTAAAGCAATAAAAAGTTCATTTTGGCTCTCACACCTAAACTAAACGTTGTAGACTCAAAATTTTTGCTGTATTCAGTGTATTCTAGCATCCTGAAGATGATTCCAGCATTAATTTCATCATGCTTATGCTCATTTTGAAGATTTTGACATTTTCACCTAAAGTGCACAATCAGGCTGAAAACGCATTTAAAGCAATAAAAAGTTCATTTTGGCTGACACACCTAAAATAAACGTTGTATACTCAAAATTTTTGCTGTATTTAGTGTATTCTAGCATCCTGAAAATGATTCCAGCATTAATTTCATTGTGCTTATGCTCATTTTGAAGATTTTGACATTTTCACCTTAAGTGTACAATCAGGGGCTGAAAACGCGTTTAAAGCAATAAAAAGTTCATTTTGGCTCTCACACCTAAACTAAACGTTGTAGACTCAAATTTTTTGCTGTATTCAGTGTATTCTAGCATCCTGAAGATGATTCCAGCATTAATTTCATCATGCTTTTGCTCATTTTGAAGATTTTGACATTTTCACCTAAAGTGCACAATCAGGCTGAAAACGCATTTAAAGCAATAAAAAGTTCATTTTGGCTCACACACCTAAAATAAACGTTGTATACTCAAAATTTTTGCTGTATTTAGTGTATTCTAGCATCCTGAAAATGATTCCAGCATTAATTTCATTGTGCTTATGCTCATTTTGAAGATTTTGACATTTTCACCTTAAGTGTACAATCAGGGGCTGAAAACGCGTTTAAAGCAATAAAAAGTTCATTTTGGCTCTCACACCTAAACTAAACGTTGTAGACTCAAAATTTTTGCTGTATTCAGTGTATTCTAGCATCCTGAAGATGATTCCAGCATTAATTTCATCATGCTTTTGCTCATTTTGAAGATTTTGACATTTTCACCTAAAGTGCACAATCAGGCTGAAAACGCATTTAAAGCAATAAAAAGTTCATTTTGGCTCACACACCTAAAATAAACTTTGTAGACTAAAAATGTTTGCTGTATTTAGTGTATTCTAGCATCCTGAAGATGATTCCAGCATTAATTTCATTGTGCTTATGCTCATTTTGAAGATTTTGACATTTTCACCTTAAGTGTACAATCAGGGGCTGAAAACGCGTTTAAAGCAATAAAAAGTTCATTTTGGCTCTCACACCTAAACTAAACGTTGTAGACTCAAAATTTTTGCTGTATTTAGTGTATTCTAGCATCCTGAAGATGATTCCAGCATTAATTTCATTGTGCTTATGCTCATTTTTAAGATTTTGACATTTTCACCTTAAGTGTACAATCAGGGGCTGAAAACGCGTTTAAAGCAATAAAAAGTTCATTTTGGCTCTCACACCTAAACTAAACGTTGTAGACTCAAAATTTTTGCTGTATTCAGTGTATTCTAGCATCCTGAAGATGATTCCAGCATTAATTTCATCGGGCTTATGCTCATTTTGAAGATTTTGACATTTTCACCTAAAGTGCACAATCAGGCTGAAAACGCATTCAAAGCAATAAAAAGTTCATTTTGGCTCACACACCTAAAATAAACGTTGTATACTCAAAATTTTTGCTGTATTTAGTGTATTCTAGCATCCTGAAAATGATTCCAGCATTAATTTCATTGTGCTTATGCTCATTTTGAAGATTTTGACATTTTCACCTTAAGTGTACAATCAGGGGCTGAAAACGCGTTTAAAGCAATAAAAAGTTCATTTTGGCTCTCACACCTAAACTAAACGTTGTAGACTCAAAATTTTTGCTGTATTCAGTGTATTCTAGCATCCTGAAGATGATTCCAGCATTAATTTCATCATGCTTTTGCTCATTTTGAAGATTTTGACATTTTCACCTAAAGTGCACAATCAGGCTGAAAACGCATTTAAAGCAATAAAAAGTTCATTTTGGCTCACACACCTAAAATAAACTTTGTAGACTAAAAATGTTTGCTGTATTTAGTGTATTCTAGCATCCTGAAGATGATTCCAGCATTAATTTCATTGTGCTTATGCTCATTTTGAAGATTTTGACATTTTCACCTTAAGTGTACAATCAGGGGCTGAAAACGCGTTTAAAGCAATAAAAAGTTCATTTTGGCTCTCACACCTAAACTAAACGTTGTAGACTCAAAATTTTTGCTGTATTTAGTGTATTCTAGCATCCTGAAGATGATTCCAGCATTAATTTCATTGTGCTTATGCTCATTTTTAAGATTTTGACATTTTCACCTTAAGTGTACAATCAGGGGCTGAAAATGCGTTTAAAGCAATAAAAAGTTCATTTTGGCTCTCACACCTAAACTAAACGTTGTAGACTCAAAATTTTTGCTGTATTCAGTGTATTCTAGCATCCTGAAGATGATTCCAGCATTAATTTCATCGTGCTTATGCTCATTTTGAAGATTTTGACATTTTCACCTAAAGTGCACAATCAGGCTGAAAACGCATTTAAAGCAATAAAAAGTTCATTTTGGCTCACACACCTAAAATAAACGTTGTAGACTCAAAATTTTTGCTGTATTTAGTGTATTCTAGCATCCTGAAGATGATTCCAGCATTAATTTCATTGTGCTTATGCTCATTTTTAAGATTTTGACATTTTCACCTTAAGTGTACAATCAGGGGCTGAAAATGCGTTTAAAGCAATAAAAAGTTCATTTTGGCTCTCACACCTAAACTAAACGTTGTAGACTCAAAATTTTTGCTGTATTCAGTGTATTCTAGCATCCTGAAGATGATTCCAGCATTAATTTCATCGTGCTTATGCTCATTTTGAAGATTTTGACATTTTCACCTAAAGTGCACAATCAGGCTGAAAACGCATTTAAAGCAATAAAAAGTTCATTTTGGCTCACACACCTAAAATAAACTTTGTAGACTAAAAATGTTTGCTGTATTTAGTGTATTCTAGCATCCTGAAGATGATTCCAGCATTAATTTCATTGTGCTTATGCTCATTTTGAAGATTTTGACATTTTCACCTTAAGTGTACAATCAGGGGCTGAAAACGCGTTTAAAGCAATAAAAAGTTCATTTTGGCTCTCACACCTAAACTAAACGTTGTAGACTCAAAATTTTTGCTGTATTTAGTGTATTCTAGCATCCTGAAGATGATTCCAGCATTAATTTCATTGTGCTTATGCTCATTTTTAAGATTTTGACATTTTCACCTTAAGTGTACAATCAGGGGCTGAAAATGCGTTTAAAGCAATAAAAAGTTCATTTTGGCTCTCACACCTAAACTAAACGTTGTAGACTCAAAATTTTTGCTGTATTCAGTGTATTCTAGCATCCTGAAGATGATTCCAGCATTAATTTCATCGTGCTTATGCTCATTTTGAAGATTTTGACATTTTCACCTAAAGTGCACAATCAGGCTGAAAACGCATTTAAAGCAATAAAAAGTTCATTTTGGCTCACACACCTAAAATAAACGTTGTAGACTCAAAATTGTTGCTGTATTTAGTGTATTCTAGCATCCTGAAGATGATTCCAGCATTAATTTCATTGTGCTTATGCTCATTTTTAAGATTTTGACATTTTCACCTTAAGTGTACAATCAGGGGCTGAAAACGCGTTTAAAGCAATAAAAAGTTCATTTTGGCTCTCACACCTAAACTAAACGTTGTAGACTCAAAATTTTTGCTGTATTTAGTGTATTTTAGCATCCTGAAGATGATTCCAGCATTAATTTCATTGTGCTTATGCTCATTTTTAAGATTTTGACATTTTCACCTTAAGTGTACAATCGGGCTGAAAACGCGTTTAAAGCAATAAAAAGTTCATTTTGGCTCTCACACCTAAACTAAACGTTGTAGACTCAAAATTTTTGCTGTATTCAGTGTATTCTAGCATCCTGAAGATGATTCCAGCATTAATTTCATCGTGCTTATGCTCATTTTGAAGATTTTGACATTTTCACCTAAAGTGCACAATCAGGCTGAAAACGCATTTAAAGCAATAAAAAGTTCATTTTGGCTCACACACCTTAAAATAAACGTTGTAGACTCAAAATTTTTGCTGTATTTAGTGTATTCTAGCATCCTGAAGTTGATTCCAGCATTAATTTCATTGTGCTTATGCTCATTTTTAAGATTTTGACATTTTCACCTTAAGTGTACAATCAGGGGCTGAAAACGCGTTTAAAGCAATAAAAAGTTCATTTTGGCTCTCACACCTAAACTAAACGTTGTAGACTCAAAATGTTTGCTGTATTCAGTGTATTCTAGCATCCTGAAGATGATTCCAGCATTAATTTCATCGTGCTTATGCTCATTTTGAAGATTTTGACATTTTCACCTAAAGTGCACAATCAGGCTGAAAACGCATTTAAAGCAATAAAAAGTTCATTTTGGCTCACACACCTAAAATAAACTTTGTAGACTCAAAATTTTTGCTGTATTTAGTGTATTCTAGCATCCTGAAGATGATTCAAGCATTAATTTCATTGTGCTTATGCTCATTTTGAAGATTTTGACATTTTCACCTTAAGTGTACAATCAGGGGCTGAAAACGCGTTTAAAGCAATAAAAAGTTCATTTTGGCTCTCACACCTAAACTAAACGTTGTAGACTCAAAATTTTTGCTGTATTTAGTGTATTCTAGCATCCTGAAGATGATTCCAGCATTAATTTCATCGTGCTTATGCTCATTTTGAAGATTTTGACATTTTCACCTAAAGTGCACAATCAGGCTGAAAACGCATTTAAAGCAATAAAAAGTTCATTTTGGCTCACACACCTAAAATAAACGTTGTATACTCAAAATTTTTGCTGTATTTAGTGTATTCTAGCATCCTGAAGATGATTCCAGCATTAATTTCATTGTGCTTATGCTCATTTTGAAGATTTTGACATTTTCACCTTAAGTGTACAATCAGGGGCTGAAAACGCGTTTAAAGCAATAAAAAGTTCATTTTGGCTCTCACACCTAAACTAAACGTTGTAGACTCAAAATTTTTGCTGTATTCAGTGTATTCTAGCATCCTGAAGATGATTCCAGCATTAATTTCATCGTGCTTATGCTCATTTTAAAGATTTTGACATTTTCACCTAAAGTGCACAATCAGGCTGAAAACGCATTTAAAGCAATAAAAAGTTCATTTTGGCTCACACACCTAAAATAAACGTTGTAGACTAAAAATGTTTGCTGTATTTAGTGTATTCTAGCATCCTGAAGATGATTCCAGCATTAATTTCACTGTGCTTATGCTCATTTTGAAGATTTTGACATTTTCACCTTAAGTGTACAATCAGGGGCTGAAAACGCGTTTAAAGCAATAAAAAGTTCATTTTGGCTCTCACACCTAAACTAAACGTTGTAGACTCAAAATTTTTGCTGTATTTAGTGTATTCTAGCATCCTGAAGATGATTCCAGCATTAATTTCATTGTGCTTATGCTCATTTTTAAGATTTTGACATTTTCACCTTAAGTGTACAATCAGGGGCTGAAAACGCGTTTAAAGCAATAAAAAGTTCATTTTGGCTCTCACACCTAAACTAAACGTTGTAGACTCAAAATTTTTGCTGTATTCAGTGTATTCTAGCATCCTGAAGATGATTCCAGCATTAATTTCATCGTGCTTATGCTCATTTTGAAGATTTTGACATTTTAACCTAAAGTGCACAATCAGGCTGAAAACGCATTTAAAGCAATAAAAAGTTCATTTTGGCTCTCACACCTAAACTAAACGTTGTAGACTCAAAATTTTTGCTGTATTTAGTGTATTTTAGCATCCTGAAGATGATTCCAGCATTAATTTCATTGTGCTTATGCTCATTTTTAAGATTTTGACATTTTCACCTTAAGTGTACAATCGGGCTGAAAACGCGTTTAAAGCAATAAAAAGTTCATTTTGGCTCTCACACCTAAACTAAACGTTGTAGACTCAAAATTTTTGCTGTATTCAGTGTATTCTAGCATCCTGAAGATGATTCCAGCATTAATTTCATCGTGCTTATGCTCATTTTGAAGATTTTGACATTTTCACCTAAAGTGCACAATCAGGCTGAAAACGCATTTAAAGCAATAAAAAGTTCATTTTGGCTCACACACCTAAAATAAACGTTGTAGACTCAAAATTTTTGCTGTATTTAGTGTATTCTAGCATCCTGAAGTTGATTCCAGCATTAATTTCATTGTGCTTATGCTCATTTTTAAGATTTTGACATTTTCACCTTAAGTGTACAATCAGGGGCTGAAAACGCGTTTAAAGCAATAAAAAGTTCATTTTGGCTCTCACACCTAAACTAAACGTTGTAGACTCAAAATTTTTGCTGTATTCAGTGTATTCTAGCATCCTGAAGATGATTCCAGCATTAATTTCATCGGGCTTATGCTCATTTTGAAGATTTTGACATTTTCACCTAAAGTGCACAATCAGGCTGAAAACGCATTCAAAGCAATAAAAAGTTCATTTTGGCTCACACACCTAAAATAAACTTTGTAGACTCAAAATTTTTGCTGTATTTAGTGTATTCTAGCATCCTGAAGATGATTCAAGCATTAATTTCATTGTGCTTATGCTCATTTTGAAGATTTTGACATTTTCACCTTAAGTGTACAATCAGGGGCTGAAAACGCGTTTAAAGCAATAAAAAGTTCATTTTGGCTCTCACACCTAAACTAAACGTTGTAGACTCAAAATTTTTGCTGTATTTAGTGTATTCTAGCATCCTGAAGATGATTCCAGCATTAATTTCATCGTGCTTATGCTCATTTTGAAGATTTTGACATTTTCACCTAAAGTGCACAATCAGGCTGAAAACGCATTTAAAGCAATAAAAAGTTCATTTTGGCTCACACACCTAAAATAAACGTTGTATACTCAAAATTTTTGCTGTATTTAGTGTATTCTAGCATCCTGAAGATGATTCCAGCATTAATTTCATTGTGCTTATGCTCATTTTGAAGATTTTGACATTTTCACCTTAAGTGTACAATCAGGGGCTGAAAACGCGTTTAAAGCAATAAAAAGTTCATTTTGGCTCTCACACCTAAACTAAACGTTGTAGACTCAAAATTTTTGCTGTATTCAGTGTATTCTAGCATCCTGAAGATGATTCCAGCATTAATTTCATCGTGCTTATGCTCATTTTAAAGATTTTGACATTTTCACCTAAAGTGCACAATCAGGCTGAAAACGCATTTAAAGCAATAAAAAGTTCATTTTGGCTCACACACCTAAAATAAACTTTGTAGACTAAAAATGTTTGCTGTATTTAGTGTATTCTAGCATCCTGAAGATGATTCCAGCATTAATTTCACTGTGCTTATGCTCATTTTGAAGATTTTGACATTTTCACCTTAAGTGTACAATCAGGGGCTGAAAACGCGTTTAAAGCAATAAAAAGTTCATTTTGGCTCTCACACCTAAACTAAACGTTGTAGACTCAAAATTTTTGCTGTATTTAGTGTATTCTAGCATCCTGAAGATGATTCCAGCATTAATTTCATTGTGCTTATGCTCATTTTTAAGATTTTGACATTTTCACCTTAAGTGTACAATCAGGGGCTGAAAACGCGTTTAAAGCAATAAAAAGTTCATTTTGGCTCTCACACCTAAACTAAACGTTGTAGACTCAAAATTTTTGCTGTATTCAGTGTATTCTAGCATCCTGAAGATGATTCCAGCATTAATTTCATCGTGCTTATGCTCATTTTGAAGATTTTGACATTTTAACCTAAAGTGCACAATCAGGCTGAAAACGCATTTAAAGCAATAAAAAGTTCATTTTGGCTCACACACCTAAAATAAACTTTGTAGACTCAAAATTTTTGCTGTATTTAGTGTATTCTAGCATCCTGAAGATGATTCAAGCATTAATTTCATTGTGCTTATGATCATTTTGAAGATTTTGACATTTTCACCTTAAGTGTACAATCAGGGGCTGAAAACGCGTTTAAAGCAATAAAAAGTTCATTTTGGCTCTCACACCTAAACTAAACGTTGTAGACTCAAAATTTTTGCTGTATTTAGTGTATTCTAGCATCCTGAAGATGATTCCAGCATTAATTTCATCGTGCTTATGCTCATTTTGAAGATTTTGACATTTTCACCTAAAGTGCACAATCAGGCTGAAAACGCATTTAAAGCAATAAAAAGTTCATTTTGGCTCTCACACCTAAACTAAACGTTGTAGACTCAAAATTTTTGCTGTATTTAGTGTATTTTAGCATCCTGAAGATGATTCCAGCATTAATTTCATTGTGCTTATGCTCATTTTTAAGATTTTGACATTTTCACCTTAAGTGTACAATCGGGCTGAAAACGCGTTTAAAGCAATAAAAAGTTCATTTTGGCTCTCACACCTAAACTAAACGTTGTAGACTCAAAATTTTTGCTGTATTCAGTGTATTCTAGCATCCTGAAGATGATTCCAGCATTAATTTCATCGTGCTTATGCTCATTTTGAAGATTTTGACATTTTCACCTAAAGTGCACAATCAGGCTGAAAACGCATTTAAAGCAATAAAAAGTTCATTTTGGCTCACACACCTAAAATAAACGTTGTAGACTCAAAATTTTTGCTGTATTTAGTGTATTCTAGCATCCTGAAGTTGATTCCAGCATTAATTTCATTGTGCTTATGCTCATTTTTAAGATTTTGACATTTTCACCTTAAGTGTACAATCAGGGGCTGAAAACGCGTTTAAAGCAATAAAAAGTTCATTTTGGCTCTCACACCTAAACTAAACGTTGTAGACTCAAAATTTTTGCTGTATTCAGTGTATTCTAGCATCCTGAAGATGATTCCAGCATTAATTTCATCGGGCTTATGCTCATTTTGAAGATTTTGACATTTTCACCTAAAGTGCACAATCAGGCTGAAAACGCATTCAAAGCAATAAAAAGTTCATTTTGGCTCACACACCTAAAATAAACTTTGTAGACTCAAAATTTTTGCTGTATTTAGTGTATTCTAGCATCCTGAAGATGATTCAAGCATTAATTTCATTGTGCTTATGCTCATTTTAAAGATTTTGACATTTTCACCTTAAGTGTACAATCAGGGGCTGAAAACGCGTTTAAAGCAATAAAAAGTTCATTTTGGCTCTCACACCTAAACTAAACGTTGTAGACTCAAAATTTTTGCTGTATTTAGTGTATTCTAGCATCCTGAAGATGATTCCAGCATTAATTTCATCGTGCTTATGCTCATTTTGAAGATTTTGACATTTTCACCTAAAGTGCACAATCAGGCTGAAAACGCATTTAAAGCAATAAAAAGTTCATTTGGGCTCACACACCTAAAATAAACGTTGTATACTCAAAATTTTTGCTGTATTTAGTGTATTCTAGCATCCTGAAGATGATTCCAGCATTAATTTCATTGTGCTTATGCTCATTTTGAAGATTTTGACATTTTCACCTTAAGTGTACAATCAGGGGCTGAAAACGCGTTTAAAGCAATAAAAAGTTCATTTTGGCTCTCACACCTAAACTAAACGTTGTAGACTCAAAATTTTTGCTGTATTCAGTGTATTCTAGCATCCTGAAGATGATTCCAGCATTAATTTCATCGTGCTTATGCTCATTTTGAAGATTTTGACATTTTCACCTAAAGTGCACAATCAGGCTGAAAACGCATTTAAAGCAATAAAAAGTTCATTTTGGCTCACACACCTAAAATAAACGTTGTATACTCAAAATTTTTGCTGTATTTAGTGTATTCTAGCATCCTGAAGATGATTCCAGCATTAATTTCATTGTGCTTATGCTCATTTTGAAGATTTTGACATTTTCACCTTAAGTGTACAATCAGGGGCTGAAAACGCGTTTAAAGCAATAAAAAGTTCATTTTGGCTCTCACACCTAAACTAAACGTTGTAGACTCAAAATTTTTGCTGTATTCAGTGTATTCTAGCATCCTGAAGATGATTCCAGCATTAATTTCATCGTGCTTATGCTCATTTTGAAGATTTTGACATTTTCACCTAAAGTGCACAATCAGGCTGAAAACGCATTTAAAGCAATAAAAAGTTCATTTTGGCTCACACACCTAAAATAAACTTTGTAGACTAAAAATGTTTGCTGTATTTAGTGTATTCTAGCATCCTGAAGATGATTCCAGCATTAATTTCACTGTGCTTATGCTCATTTTGAAGATTTTGACATTTTCACCTTAAGTGTACAATCAGGGGCTGAAAACGCGTTTAAAGCAATAAAAAGTTCATTTTGGCTCTCACACCTAAACTAAACGTTGTAGACTCAAAATTTTTGCTGTATTTAGTGTATTCTAGCATCCTGAAGATGATTCCAGCATTAATTTCATTGTGCTTATGCTCATTTTTAAGATTTTGACATTTTCACCTTAAGTGTACAATCAGGGGCTGAAAACGCGTTTAAAGCAATAAAAAGTTCATTTTGGCTCTCACACCTAAACTAAACGTTGTAGACTCAAAATTTTTACTGTATTCAGTGTATTCTAGCATCCTGAAGATGATTCCAGCATTAATTTCATCGTGCTTATGCTCATTTTGAAGATTTTGACATTTTAACCTAAAGTGCACAATCAGGCTGAAAACGCATTTAAAGCAATAAAAAGTTCATTTTGGCTCACACACCTAAAATAAACGTTGTAGACTCAAAATTTTTGCTGTATTTAGTGTATTCTAGCATCCTGAAGATGATTCAAGCATTAATTTCATTGTGCTTATGATCATTTTGAAGATTTTGACATTTTCACCTTAAGTGTACAATCAGGGGCTGAAAACGCGTTTAAAGCAATAAAAAGTTCATTTTGGCTCTCACACCTAAACTAAACGTTGTAGACTCAAAATTTTTGCTGTATTTAGTGTATTCTAGCATCCTGAAGATGATTCCAGCATTAATTTCATCGTGCTTATGCTCATTTTGAAGATTTTGAAATTTTCACCTAAAGTGCACAATCAGGCTGAAAACGCATTTAAAGCAATAAAAAGTTCATTTTGGCTCTCACACCTAAACTAAACGTTGTAGACTCAAAATTTTTGCTGTATTTAGTGTATTTTAGCATCCTGAAGATGATTCCAGCATTAATTTCATTGTGCTTATGCTCATTTTTAAGATTTTGACATTTTCACCTTAAGTGTACAATCGGGCTGAAAACGCGTTTAAAGCAATAAAAAGTTCATTTTGGCTCTCACACCTAAACTAAACGTTGTAGACTCAAAATTTTTGCTGTATTCAGTGTATTCTAGCATCCTGAAGATGATTCCAGCATTAATTTCATCGTGCTTATGCTCATTTTGAAGATTTTGACATTTTCACCTAAAGTGCACAATCAGGCTGAAAACGCATTGAAAGCAATAAAAAGTTCATTTTGGCTCACACACCTAAAATAAACGTTGTAGACTCAAAATTTTTGCTGTATTTAGTGTATTCTAGCATCCTGAAGTTGATTCCAGCATTAATTTCATTGTGCTTATGCTCATTTTTAAGATTTTGACATTTTCACCTTAAGTGTACAATCAGGGGCTGAAAACGCGTTTAAAGCAATAAAAAGTTCATTTTGGCTCTCACACCTAAACTAAACGTTGTAGACTCAAAATTTTTGCTGTATTCAGTGTATTCTAGCATCCTGAAGATGATTCCAGCATTAGTTTCATCGTGCTTATGCTCATTTTGAAGATTTTGACATTTTCACCTAAAGTGCACAATCAGGCTGAAAACGCATTTAAAGCAATAAAAAGTTCATTTTGGCTCACACACCTAAAATAAACGTTGTATACTCAAAATTTTTGCTGTATTTAGTGTATTCTAGCATCCTGAAGATGATTCCAGCATTAATTTCATTGTGCTTATGTTCATTTTGAAGATTTTGACATTTTCACCTTAAGTGTACAATCAGGGGCTGAAAACGCGTTTAAAGCAATAAAAAGTTCATTTTGGCTCTCACACCTAAACTAAACGTTGTAGACTCAAAATTTTTGCTGTATTCAGTGTATTCTAGCATCCTGAAGATGATTCCAGCATTAATTTCATCGTGCTTATGCTCATTTTGAAGATTTTGACATTTTCACCTAAAGTGCACAATCAGGCTGAAAACGCATTTAAAGCAATAAAAAGTTAATTTTGGCTCACACACCTAAAATAAACGTTGTATACTCAAAATTTTTGCTGTATTTAGTGTATTCTAGCATCCTGAAAATGATTCCAGCATTAATTTCATTGTGCTTATGCTCATTTTGAAGATTTTGACATTTTCACCTTCAGTGTACAATCAGGGGCTGAAAACGCGTTTAAAGCAATAAAAAGTTCATTTTGGCTCTCACACCTAAACTAAACGTTGTAGACTCAAAATTTTGGCTGTATTCAGTGTATTCTAGCATCCTGAAGATGATTCCAGCATTAATTTCATCATGCTTTTGCTCATTTTGAAGATTTTGACATTTTCACCTAAAGTGCACAATCAGGCTGAAAACGCATTTAAAGCAATAAAAAGTTCATTTTGGCTCACACACCTAAAATAAACAATGTATACTCAAAATTTTTGCTGTATTTAGTGTATTCTAGCATCCTGAAGATGATTCCAGCATTAATTTCATCGTGCTTATGCTCATTTTGAAGATTTTGACATTTTCACCTTAAGTGCACAATCAGGCTGAAAACGCATTTAAAGCAATAAAAAGTTCATTTTGGCTCACACAGCTAAAATAAACGTTGTAGACTCAAAATTGTTGCTGTATTTAGTGTATTTTAGCATCCTGAAGATGATTCCAGCATTAATTTCATTGTGCTTATGCTCATTTTTAAGATGTTGACATTTTCACCTTAAGTGTACAATCAGGGGCTGAAAACGCGTTTAAAGCAATAAAAAGTTCATTTTGGCTCTCACACCTAAACTAAACGTTGTAGACTCAAAATTTTTGCTGTATTCAGTGTATTCTAGCATCCTGAAGATGATTCCAGCATTAATTTCATCGTGCTTATGTTCATTTTGAAGATTTTGACATTTTCACCTAAAGTGCACAATCAGGCTGAAAACGCATTTAAAGCAATAAAAAGTTCATTTTGGCTCACACACCTAAAATAAATGTTGTAGACTCAAAATTTTTGCTGTATTTAGTGTATTTTAGCATCCTGAAGATGATTCCAGCATTAATTTCATTGTGCTTATGCTCATTTTTAAGATTTTGACATTTTCACCTTAAGTGTACAATCAGGGGCTGAAAACGCGTTTAAAGCAATAAAAAGTTCATTTTGGCTCTCACACCTAAACTAAACGTTGTAGACTCAAAATTTTTGCTGTATTCAGTGTATTCTAGCATCCTGAAGATGATTCCAGCATTAATTTCATCGTGCTTATGCTCATTTTGAAGATTTTGACATTTTAACCTAAAGTGCACAATCAGGCTGAAAACGCATTTAAAGCAATAAAAAGTTCATTTTGGCTCACACACCTAAAATAAACTTTGTAGACTCAAAATTTTTGCTGTATTTAGTGTATTCTAGCATCCTGAAGATGATTCAAGCATTAATTTCATTGTGCTTATGATCATTTTGAAGATTTTGACATTTTCACCTTAAGTGTACAATCAGGGGCTGAAAACGCGTTTAAAGCAATAAAAAGTTCATTTTGGCTCTCACACCTAAACTAAACGTTGTAGACTCAAAATTTTTGCTGTATTTAGTGTATTCTAGCATCCTGAAGATGATTCCAGCATTAATTTCATCGTGCTTATGCTCATTTTGAAGATTTTGACATTTTCACCTAAAGTGCACAATCAGGCTGAAAACGCATTTAAAGCAATAAAAAGTTCATTTTGGCTCTCACACCTAAACTAAACGTTGTAGACTCAAAATTTTTGCTGTATTTAGTGTATTTTAGCATCCTGAAGATGATTCCAGCATTAATTTCATTGTGCTTATGCTCATTTTTAAGATTTTGACATTTTCACCTTAAGTGTACAATCGGGCTGAAAACGCGTTTAAAGCAATAAAAAGTTCATTTTGGCTCTCACACCTAAACTAAACGTTGTAGACTCAAAATTTTTGCTGTATTCAGTGTATTCTAGCATCCTGAAGATGATTCCAGCATTAATTTCATCGTGCTTATGCTCATTTTGAAGATTTTGACATTTTCACCTAAAGTGCACAATCAGGCTGAAAACGCATTGAAAGCAATAAAAAGTTCATTTTGGCTCACACACCTAAAATAAACGTTGTAGACTCAAAATTTTTGCTGTATTTAGTGTATTCTAGCATCCTGAAGTTGATTCCAGCATTAATTTCATTGTGCTTATGCTCATTTTTAAGATTTTGACATTTTCACCTTAAGTGCACAATCAGGCTGAAAACGCATTTAAAGCAATAAAAAGTTCATTTTGGCTCACACACCTAAAATAAACTTTGTAGACTCAAAATTTTTGCTGTATTTAGTGTATTTTAGCATCCTGAAGATGATTCAAGCATTAATTTCATTGTGCTTATGATCATTTTGAAGATTTTGACATTTTCACCTTAAGTGCACAATCAGGCTGAAAACGCGTTTAAAGCAATAAAAAGTTCATTTTGGCTCTCACACCTAAACTAAACGTTGTAGACTCAAAATTTTTGCTGTATTCAGTGTATTCTAGCATCCTGAAGATGATTCCAGCATTAATTTCATCGTGCTTATGCTCATTTTGAAGATTTTGACATTTTCACCTAAAGTGCACAATCAGGCTGAAAACGCATTTAAAGCAATAAAAAGTTCATTTTGGCTCACACACCTAAAATAAACGTTGTATACTCAAAATTTTTGCTGTATTTAGTGTATTCTAGCATCCTGAAGATGATTCCAGCATTAATTTCATTGTGCTTATGTTCATTTTGAAGATTTTGACATTTTCACCTTAAGTGTACAATCAGGGGCTGAAAACGCGTTTAAAGCAATAAAAAGTTCATTTTGGCTCTCACACCTAAACTAAACGTTGTAGACTCAAAATTTTTGCTGTATTCAGTGTATTCTAGCATCCTGAAGATGATTCCAGCATTAATTTCATCGTGCTTATGCTCATTTTGAAGATTTTGACATTTTCACCTAAAGTGCACAATCAGGCTGAAAACGCATTTAAAGCAATAAAAAGTTAATTTTGGCTCACACACCTAAAATAAACGTTGTATACTCAAAATTTTTGCTGTATTTAGTGTATTCTAGCATCCTGAAAATGATTCCAGCATTAATTTCATTGTGCTTATGCTCATTTTGAAGATTTTGACATTTTCACCTTCAGTGTACAATCAGGGGCTGAAAACGCGTTTAAAGCAATAAAAAGTTCATTTTGGCTCTCACACCTAAACTAAACGTTGTAGACTCAAAATTTTTGCTGTATTCAGTGTATTCTAGCATCCTGAAGATGATTCCAGCATTAATTTCATCATGCTTTTGCTCATTTTGAAGATTTTGACATTTTCACCTAAAGTGCACAATCAGGCTGAAAACGCATTTAAAGCAATAAAAAGTTCATTTTGGCTCACACACCTAAAATAAACAATGTATACTCAAAATTTTTGCTGTATTTAGTGTATTCTAGCATCCTGAAGATGATTCCAGCATTAATTTCATCGTGCTTATGCTCATTTTGAAGATTTTGACATTTTCACCTTAAGTGCACAATCAGGCTGAAAACGCATTTAAAGCAATAAAAAGTTCATTTTGGCTCACACAGCTAAAATAAACGTTGTAGACTCAAAATTGTTGCTGTATTTAGTGTATTTTAGCATCCTGAAGATGATTCCAGCATTAATTTCATCGTGCTTATGTTCATTTTGAAGATTTTGACATTTTCACCTAAAGTGCACAATCAGGCTGAAAACGCATTTAAAGCAATAAAAAGTTCATTTTGGCTCACACACCTAAAATAAATGTTGTAGACTCAAAATTTTTGCTGTATTTAGTGTATTTTAGCATCCTGAAGATGATTCCAGCATTAATTTCATTGTGCTTATGCTCATTTTTAAGATTTTGACATTTTCACCTTAAGTGTACAATCAGGGGCTGAAAACGCGTTTAAAGCAATAAAAAGTTTATTTTGGCTCTCACACCTAAACAAAACGTTGTAGACTCAAAATTTTTGCTGTATTCAGTGTATTCTAGCATCCTGAAGATGATTCCAGCATTAATTTCATTGTACTTATGCTCATTTTGAAGATTTGGACATTTTCACCTAAAGTGCACAATCAGGCTGAAAACGCATTTAAAGCAATAAAAAGTTCATTTTGGCTCACACACCTAAATTAAACTTTGTAGACTCAAAATTTTTGCTGTATTTAGTGTATTCTAGCATCCTGAAGATGATTCCAGCATTAATTTCACTGTGCTTATGCTCATTTTGAAGATTTTGACATTTTCACCTTAAGTGTACAATCAGGGGCTGAAAACGCGTTTAAAGCAATAAAAAGTTCATTTTGGCTCTCACACCTAAACTAAACGTTGTAGACTCAAAATTTTTGCTGTATTTAGTGTATTCTAGCATCCTGAAGATGATTCCAGCATTAATTTCATTGTGCTTATGCTCATTTTTAAGATTTTGACATTTTCACCTTAAGTGTACAATCAGGGGCTGAAAACGCGTTTAAAGCAATAAAAAGTTCATTTTGGCTCTCACACCTAAACTAAACGTTGTAGACTCAAAATTTTTGCTGTATTCAGTGTATTCTAGCATCCTGAAGATGATTCCAGCATTAATTTCATCGTGCTTATGCTCATTTTGAAGATTTTGACATTTTAACCTAAAGTGCACAATCAGGCTGAAAACGCATTTAAAGCAATAAAAAGTTCATTTTGGCTCACACACCTAAAATAAACTTTGTAGACTCAAAATTTTTGCTGTATTTAGTGTATTCTAGCATCCTGAAGATGATTCAAGCATTAATTTCATTGTGCTTATGATCATTTTGAAGATTTTGACATTTTCACCTTAAGTGTACAATCAGGGGCTGAAAACGCGTTTAAAGCAATAAAAAGTTCATTTTGGCTCTCACACCTAAACTAAACGTTGTAGACTCAAAATTTTTGCTGTATTTAGTGTATTCTAGCATCCTGAAGATGATTCCAACATTAATTTCATCGTGCTTATGCTCATTTTGAAGATTTTGACATTTTCACCTAAAGTGCACAATCAGGCTGAAAACGCATTTAAAGCAATAAAAAGTTCATTTTGGCTCTCACACCTAAACTAAACGTTGTAGACTCAAAATTTTTGCTGTATTTAGTGTATTTTAGCATCCTGAAGATGATTCCAGCATTAATTTCATTGTGCTTATGCTCATTTTTAAGATTTTGACATTTTCACCTTAAGTGTACAATCGGGCTGAAAACGCGTTTAAAGCAATAAAAAGTTCATTTTGGCTCTCACACCTAAACTAAACGTTGTAGACTCAAAATTTTTGCTGTATTCAGTGTATTCTAGCATCCTGAAGATGATTCCAGCATTAATTTCATCGTGCTTATGCTCATTTTGAAGATTTTGACATTTTCACCTAAAGTGCACAATCAGGCTGAAAACGCATTTAAAGCAATAAAAAGTTCATTTTGGCTCACACACCTAAAATAAACGTTGTAGAGTCAAAATTTTTGCTGTATTTAGTGTATTCTAGCATCCTGAAGTTGATTCCAGCATTAATTTCATTGTGCTTATGCTCATTTTTAAGATTTTGACATTTTCACCTTAAGTGTACAATCAGGGGCTGAAAACGCGTTTAAAGCAATAAAAAGTTTATTTTGGCTCTCACACCTAAACTAAACGTTGTAGACTCAAAATTTTTGCTGTATTCAGTGTATTCTAGCATCCTGAAGATGATTCCAGCATTAATTTCATCGTGCTTATGCTCATTTTGAAGATTTTGACATTTTCACCTAAAGTGCACAATCAGGCTGAAAACGCATTTAAAGCAATAAAAAGTTCATTTTGGCTCACACACCTAAAATAAACTTTGTAGACTCAAAATTTTTGCTGTATTTAGTGTATTCTAGCATCCTGAAGATGATTCAAGCATTAATTTCATTGTGCTTATGCTCATTTTGAAGATTTTGACATTTTCACCTTAAGTGTACAATCAGGGGCTGAAAACGCGTTTAAAGCAATAAAAAGTTCATTTTGGCTCTCACACCTAAACTAAACGTTGTAGACTCAAAATTTTTGCTGTATTTAGTGTATTCTAGCATCCTGAAGATGATTCCAGCATTAATTTCATCGTGCTTATGCTCATTTTGAAGATTTTGACATTTTCACCTAAAGTGCACAATCAGGCTGAAAACGCATTTAAAGCAATAAAAAGTTCATTTTGGCTCACACACCTAAAATAAACGTTGTATACTCAAAATTTTTGCTGTATTTAGTGTATTCTAGCATCCTGAAGATGATTCCAGCATTAATTTCATTGTGCTTATGCTCATTTTGAAGATTTTGACATTTTCACCTTAAGTGTACAATCAGGGGCTGAAAACGAGTTTAAAGCAATAAAAAGTTCATTTTGGCTCTCACACCTAAACTAAACGTTGTAGACTCAAAATTTTTGCTGTATTCAGTGTATTCTAGCATCCTGAAGATGATTCCAGCATTAATTTCATCGTGCTTATGCTCATTTTGAAGATTTTGACATTTTCACCTAAAGTGCACAATCAGGCTGAAAACGCATTTAAAGCAATAAAAAGTTAATTTTGGCTCACACACCTAAAATAAACGTTGTATACTCAAAATTTTTGCTGTATTTAGTGTATTCTAGCATCCTGAAAATGATTCCAGCATTAATTTCATTGTGCTTATGCTCATTTTGAAGATTTTGACATTTTCACCTTCAGTGTACAATCAGGGGCTGAAAACGCGTTTAAAGCAATAAAAAGTTCATTTTGGCTCTCACACCTAAACTAAACGTTGTAGACTCAAAATTTTTGCTGTATTCAGTGTATTCTAGCATCCTGAAGATGATTCCAGCATTAATTTCATCATGCTTTTGCTCATTTTGAAGATTTTGACATTTTCACCTAAAGTGCACAATCAGGCTGAAAACGCATTTAAAGCAATAAAAAGTTCATTTTGGCTCACACACCTAAAATAAACGTTGTATACTCAAAATTTTTGCTGTATTTAGTGTATTCTAGCATCCTGAAGATGATTCCAGCATTAATTTCATCGTGCTTATGCTCATTTTGAAGATTTTGACATTTTCACCTTAAGTGCACAATCAGGCTGAAAACGCATTTAAAGCAATAAAAAGTTCATTTTGGCTCACACAGCTAAAATAAACGTTGTAGACTCAAAATTGTTGCTGTATTTAGTGTATTTTAGCATCCTGAAGATGATTCCAGCATTAATTTCATTGTGCTTATGCTCATTTTTAAGATGTTGACATTTTCACCTTAAGTGTACAATCAGGGGCTGAAAACGCGTTTAAAGCAATAAAAAGTTCATTTTGGCTCTCACACCTAAACTAAACGTTGTAGACTCAAAATTCTTGCTGTATTCAGTGTATTCTAGCATCCTGAAGATGATTCCAGCATTAATTTCATCGTGCTTATGTTCATTTTGAAGATTTTGACATTTTCACCTAAAGTGCACAATCAGGCTGAAAACGCATTTAAAGCAATAAAAAGTTCATTTTGGCTCACACACCTAAAATAAATGTTGTAGACTCAAAATTTTTGCTGTATTTAGTGTATTTTAGCATCCTGAAGATGATTCCAGCATTAATTTCATTGTGCTTATGCTCATTTTTAAGATTTTGACATTTTCACCTTAAGTGTACAATCAGGGGCTGAAAACGCGTTTAAAGCAATAAAAAGTTCATTTTGGCTCTCACACCTAAACTAAACGTTGTAGACTCAAAATTTTTGCTGTATTCAGTGTATTCTAGCATCCTGAAGATGATTCCAGCATTAATTTCATTGTACTTATGCTCATTTTGAAGATTTGGACATTTTCACCTAAAGTGCACAATCAGGCTGAAAACGCATTTAAAGCAATAAAAAGTTCATTTTGGCTCACACACCTAAAATAAACTTTGTAGACTCAAAATTTTTGCTGTATTTAGTGTATTCTAGCATCCTGAAGATGATTCCAGCATTAATTTCATTGTGCTTATGCTCATTTTTAAGATTTTGACATTTTCACCTAAAGTGCACAATCAGGCTGAAAACGCATTTAAAGCCATAAAAAGTTCATTTTGGCTCTCACACCTAAACTAAATTTTTGCTGGATGTATTTTAGCATCCTGAAGATGATTCCAGCATTAATTTCATTGTGCTTATGCTCATTTTTAAGATTTTGACATTTTCACCTTAAGTGTACAATCAGGGGCTGAAAACGCGGTTAAAGCAATAAAAAGTTCATTTTGGCTCTCACACCTAAACTAAACGTTGTAGACTCAAAATTTTTGCTGTATTCATTGTATTCTAGCATCCTGAAGATGATTCCAGCATTAATTTCATCGTGCTTATGCTCATTTTGAAGATTTTGACATTTTCACATAAAGTGCACAATCAGGCTAAAAACGCATTTAAAGCAATAAAAAGTTCATTTTGGCTCACACACCTAAAATAAACGTTGTAGACTCAAAATTTTTGCTGTATTTAGTGTATTCTAGCATCCTGAAGATGATTCCAGCATTAATTTCATTGTGCTTAAGCTCATTTTGAAGATTTTGACATTTTCACCTTAAGTGTACAATCAGGGGCTGAAAACGCGTTTAAAGCAATAAAAAGTTCATTTTGGCTCTCACACCTAAACTAAACGTTGTAGACACAAAATGTTTGCTGTATTCAGTGTATTCTAGCATCCTGAAGATGATTCCAGCATTAATTTCATCGTGCTTATGTTCATTTTGAAGATTTTGACATTTTCATCTAAAGTGCACAATCAGGCTGAAAACGCATTTAAAGCAATAAAAAGTTCATTTTGGCTCACACACCTAAAATAAATGTTGTAGACTCAAAATTTTTGCTGTATTTAGTGTATTTTAGCATCCTGAAGATGATTCCAGCATTAATTTCATTGTGCTTATGCTCATTTTTAAGATTTTGACATTTTCACCTTAAGTGTACAATCAGGGGCTGAAAACGCGTTTAAAGCAATAAAAAGTTCATTTTGGCTCTCACACCTAAACTAAACGTTGTAGACTCAAAATTTTTGCTGTATTCAGTGTATTCTAGTATCCTGAAGATGATTCCAGCATTAATTTCATTGTACTTATGCTCATTTTGAAGATTTGGACATTTTCACCTAAAGTGCACAATCAGGCTGAAAACGCATTTAAAGCAATAAAAAGTTCATTTTGGCTCACACACCTAAAATAAACTTTGTAGACTCAAAATTTTTGCTGTATTTAGTGTATTCTAGCATCCTGAAGATGATTCCAGCATTAATTTCATTGTGCTTATGCTCATTTTTAAGATTTTGACATTTTCACCTAAAGTGCACAATCAGGCTGAAAACGCATTTAAAGAAATAAAAAGTTCATTTTGGCTCTCACACCTAAACTAAACGTTGTAGACTCAAAATTTTTGCTGTATTTAGTGTATTCTAGCATCCTGAAGATGATTCCAGCATTAGTTTCATTGTGCTTATGCTCATTTTTAAGATTTTGACATTTTCACCTAAAGTGCACAATCAGGCTGAAAACGCATTTAAAGCCATAAAAAGTTCATTTTGGCTCTCACACCTAAACTAAATTTTTGCTGGATGTATTTTAGCATCCTGAAGATGATTCCAGCATTAATTTCATTGTGCTTATGCTCATTTTTAAGATTTTGACATTTTCACCTTAAGTGTACAATCAGGGGCTGAAAACGCGGTTAAAGCAATAAAAAGTTCATTTTGGCTCTCACACCTAAACTAAACGTTGTAGACTCAAAATTTTTGCTGTATTCATTGTATTCTAGCATCCTGAAGATGATTCCAGCATTAATTTCATCGTGCTTATGCTCATTTTGAAGATTTTGACATTTTCACCTAAAGTGCACAATCAGGCTAAAAACGCATTTAAAGCAATAAAAAAGTTCATTTTGGCTCACACACCTAAAATAAACGTTGTAGACTCAAAATTTTTGCTGTATTTAGTGTATTCTAGCATCCTGAAGATGATTCCAGCATTAATTTCATTGTGCTTAAGGTCATTTTGAAGATTTTGACATTTTCACCTTAAGTGTACAATCAGGGGCTGAAAACACGTTTAAAGCAATAAAAAGTTCATTTTGGCTCACACACCTAAAATAAACGTTGTAGACTCAAAATGTTTGCTGTATTCAGTGTATTCTAGCATCCTGAAGATGATTCCAGCATTAATTTCATCGTGCTTATGCTCATTTTGAAGATTTTGACATTTTCACCTAAAGTGCACAATCAGGCTGAAAACGCATTTAAAGCAATAAAAAGTTCATTTTGGCTCACACAGCTAAAATAAACGTTGTAGACTCAAAATTGTTGCTGTATTTAGTGTATTTTAGCATCCTGAAGATGATTCCAGCATTAATTTCATTGTGCTTATGCTCATTTTTAAGATGTTGACATTTTCACCTTAAGTGTACAATCAGGGGCTGAAAACGCGTTTAAAGCAATAAAAAGTTCATTTTGGCTCTCACACCTAAACTAAACGTTGTAGACTCAAAATTTTTGCTGTATTCAGTGTATTCTAGCATCCTGAAGATGATTCCAGCATTAATTTCATCGTGCTTATGTTCATTTTGAAGATTTTGACATTTTCACCTAAAGTGCACAATCAGGCTGAAAACGCATTTAAAGCAATAAAAAGTTCATTTTGGCTCACACACCTAAAATAAATGTTGTAGACTCAAAATTTTTGCTGTATTTAGTGTATTTTAGCATCCTGAAGATGATTCCAGCATTAATTTCATTGTGCTTATGCTCATTTTTAAGATTTTGACATTTTCACCTTAAGTGTACAATCAGGGGCTGAAAACGCGTTTAAAGCAATAAAAAGTTCATTTTGGCTCTCACACCTAAACTAAACGTTGTAGACTCAAAATTTTTGCTGTATTCAGTGTATTCTAGCATCCTGAAGATGATTCCAGCATTAATTTCATTGTACTTATGCTCATTTTGAAGATTTGGACATTTTCACCTAAAGTGCACAATCAGGCTGAAAACGCATTTAAAGCAATAAAAAGTTCATTTTGGCTCACACACCTAAAATAAACTTTGTACACTCAAAATTTTTGCTGTATTTAGTGTATTCTAGCATCCTGAAGATGATTCCAGCATTAATTTCATTGTGCTTATGCTCATTTTTAAGATTTTGACATTTTCACCTAAAGTGCACAATCAGGCTGAAAACGCGTTTAAAGAAATAAAAAGTTCATTTTGGCTCTCACACCTAATCTAAACGTTGTAGACTCAAAATTTTTGCTGTATTTAGTGTATTCTAGCATCCTGAAGATGATTCCAGCATTAGTTTCATTGTGCTTATGCTCATTTTTAAGATTTTGACATTTTCACCTAAAGTGCACAATCAGGCTGAAAACGCATTTAAAGCCATAAAAAGTTCATTTTGGCTCTCACACCTAAACTAAATTTTTGCTGGATGTATTTTAGCATCCTGAAGATGATTCCAGCATTAATTTCATTGTGCTTATGCTCATTTTTAAGATTTTGACATTTTCACCTTAAGTGTACAATCAGGGGCTGAAAACGCGGTTAAAGCAATAAAAAGTTCATTTTGGCTCTCACACCTAAACTAAACGTTGTAGACTCAAAATTTTTGCTGTATTCATTGTATTCTAGCATCCTGAAGATGATTCCAGCATTAATTTCATCGTGCTTATGCTCATTTTGAAGATTTTGACATTTTCACCTAAAGTGCACAATCAGGCTAAAAACGCATTTAAAGCAATAAAAAGTTCATTTTGGCTCACACACCTAAAATAAACGTTGTAGACTCAAAATTTTTGCTGTATTTAGTGTATTCTAGCATCCTGAAGATGATTCCAGCATTAATTTCATTGTGCTTAAGCTCATTTTGAAGATTTTGACATTTTCACCTTAAGTGTACAATCAGGGGCTGAAAACGCGTTTAAAGCAATAAAAAGTTCATTTTGGCTCTCACACCTAAACTAAACGTTGTAGACTCAAAATGTTTGCTGTATTCAGTGTATTCTAGCATCCTGAAGATGATTCCAGCATTAATTTCATCGTGCTTATGCTCATTTGGAAGATTTTGACATTTTCACCTAAAGTGCACAATCAGGCTGAAAACGCATTTAAAGCAATAAAAAGTTCATTTTGGCTCACACACCTAAAATAAACTTTGTAGACTCAAAATTTTTGCTGTATTTAGTGTATTCTAGCATCCTGAAGATGATTCCAGCATTAATTTCATTGTGCTTATGCTCATTTTTAAGATTTTGACATTTTCACCTTAAGTGTACAATCAGGGGCTGAAAACGCGTTTAAAGCAATAAAAAGTTCATTTTGGCTCTCACACCTGAACTAAACGTTGTAGACTCAAAATTTTTGCTGTATTTAGTGTATTTTAGCATCCTGAAGATGATTCCAGCATTAATTTCATCGTGCTTATGCTCATTTTTAAGATTTTGACATTTTCACCTTAAGTGTACAATCAGGGGCTGAAAACGCGTTTAAAGCAATAAAAAGTTCATTTTGGCTCTCACACCTAAACTAAACGTTGTAGACTCAAAATTTTTGCTGTATTTAGTGTATTCTAGCATCCTGAAGATGATTCCAGCATTAATTTCATTGTGCTTATGCTCATTTTTAAGATTTTGACATTTTCACCTTAAGTGTACAATCAGGGGCTGAAAACGCGTTTAAAGCAATAAAAAGTTCATTTTGGCTCTCACACCTAAACTAAACGTTGTAGACTCAAAATTTTTGCTGTATTTAGTGTATTTTAGCATCCTGAAGATGATTCCAGCATTAATTTCATTGTGCTTATGCTCATTTTTAAGATTTTGACATTTTCACCTTAAGTGTACAATCAGGGGCTGAAAACGCGTTTAAAGCAATAAAAAGTTCATTTTGGCTCTCACACCTAAACTAAACGTTGTAGACTCAAAAAAATTTCTGTATTCAGTGTATTCTAGCATCCTGAAGATGATTCCAGCATTAATTTCATTGTACTTATGCTCATTTTGAAGATTTTGACATTTTCACCTAAAGTGCACAATCAGGCTGAAAACGCATTTAAAGCAATAAAAAGTTTGTCAGGTTCAGATGTAGACATTTATCAAATAAAGAGAGAAGAAGCATCTGGTTCCAAATTTATTACTCATGAGGACTCATGAGGAAGAGAAAACTGCAGCCTTAGTTTGATCGGTACAGAGTCTCTCTTGGTTCATCACTCAAATAGTCCCCTTATATGTACTAATCGGGGCATCTGATTACATGACAGAAAGAGAAAAACAACTCCTATCTCACTTCACACTCTCTAATGCGGCATGCAAGTCCAGGGACCCTGGCGTTGACGTGCGTCACGTCTTCTTATCAGTTGTCCCCACTCGGCAGCTGAGTCGTCCACTTGCAACTTCACCAAATACAATAACACTCCTTTAAAATACATAGCAATCATAAACAGAAATTACTACACTATTACGTTGACTTGTGTTTCCCAAGAGGCAATTTACTTCAACACGGCAAATGTATAATAATCCTCCAAAATAATTCTTACATTTCCCTCCTGTTTATTCTACATTTGCCTCCAAAAATTTTGTCATCAAAAGAACTTTGATTTAAAGGTTTTATTTAGTTGAATCATTTACTGGATGACAAACTTAAACATTCCATCATGTCCCCTTTCTATGTTTTAAGTTTTAAGGTGTGTAAAATAGGACGGCAGGAGAAATTATCTCATCATTGGTTTGGTCATTAGTGTCCCCTCCATCACCACAATTTGCAGAAATAAGCAAAGGGTACCTCTCTTGTAATTTAGAATTTGTGGGAGCGACGACGGTTGAGATAAGTCGGACGAGTAATGCGCGAATGCAGGGAATACGACAACATCCACACAGCACAAGAATTGAGGTGAACAGAGTCATAGAAATCATGACAGAAAATACCAAACTTTTATATTTTCCAAACGTTTTTTCCCACCACTCGTCCCATGCTGAGGTGGACACACCTGAGTGTTCTTTCATCTTTCGATTCAGGGTGCGCAGGCCTTCAATGGCTCTCGTGAGGGACCCATCCGGAGATGTGTTGTTTGGTATAAATGTACAACACTGGTCCCCAAACATAGCGCAAACGCCACCTCACTCTGCCAGTAGCATGTCGACCGCAATGCGGTTCTGGAACGCCATGAGTGATGTTGCAGCCAATTGTTCTCTGACAGCTATAAATCTTTCTTCAGTATAATTCCCCAATTTTTGTACATTGTAATGGATGTAGTTGATTTGGTCTACATTTTTATTGGGTGTGACCCATATGAAAATCCTCTATTCTTGTTTATCAGTGCGTGATTTGGTGAATGAATAGCCTTCACGGTCACAAAGACCACACAACATAGTACCGCAAATCTTATCCACTCAATAGCCATGTCGACCGAGAACCCCTAATTAGGTTAGGCGTCTTGGAAAACTTCACTGACCGCAGGTATTTTCAGATTCTATATATCTGCTCCCACCTTTGAATCAGACTTTCGCTCACCCTCCCTGTTGGGTTTGTCGGTTGAGATGACCTTTTTACAATGCGTAAGATGCATCCAAGTGCTCCTTGCTTCAATCTCTATGGCCGTCGGCGTGGTCAGCAGCACTTGATGATGGCCTTCCCACTTTGGAGAATTCCAGTGCTTCTTTTTGAGGCTTTGGATCAGTACCCAGTCTCCTGGAGCTACTAGTTCTTCCTGTTGGAGAGAAGCACAATCGCCTTCTGGTAGTTTCAATTCATCTCTTTTCTCTAATGTTTTTCGCATGTAATCGGCCAAACTGGCTTCGTTGCCACTGTTAATGATAATAAATAATAATAATAATAAAATTTTTTGAGAATAAATTAAAGCCATATGTCGTATACATTCTGTGTATCCGTCCTACCATTCCCCCTGTTGACACATGGGTCACACCATGTGTCAATATAGCGGCCCACTTATAAAGATTTTTATTTAATTTAATGTCACATTTTCTTCGATGGCTTTTTGTTTGTCATCCTGTTGGGAAGCTGATTTTTCTAGTCGTGTATTTTTTCTATTGTGGGGACAGTGCCTCAAAAAATGCCCTGTCTCCCCACAACACCAACAGGTGACTTCTTTTGGGCCTGTGGCGTAGCCGCGCCCCTTGCCGGTGAGTCCTATTTTAAATTGAGGTCTACCCCTTCCTCGGCCCCTGTTTTGGTAAAAACCTTTTACTCGTCTTTGAAAGTAGAATTCGTTCCCCTCGTTCTCAATAATAAATGTGTCTGTCTTTATTTTATCTTGCAAGTTAAATATTTTTTGTATATTAAGCTGGCCAGCAAATTCATATTTCGTTATCCACAAATTTAAATGTTTTGTTTTAGAAGGACATTGGTTTTCTACAAACTTGCAGTCCTTACATGTTAACTGTTGTTTCGGGTCTTTCTTGTTGGCTTTTTTGCTATTTGTTTTCTCCATGTTGGAGTCAGCGATTCTCTTAAGGAGATTAAACTGACTTTAAATCCCCGAACAAACAATAATGAGGTAGCGAACCTCCACTCACACCCCCTCTTTATTTACGCGCGTAGGACACCGTCGCCCTCTTTTATAGACTCTCTCTGTCTCTTTACGCAACATTGACTAGTATTCTTACGGTTTTGATTCCTCTGTCTTTTCCCCTCCCTCAGTTTTATAGACTCCTCTGTCTTTTCCCCTCCCTCAGTTTTATAGACTCCTCTGTCTTTTCCCCTCCCCTCTGTTTTCTAGACTCCTCTGTCTTTTCCCTTCCCCTCAGTTCTTTTTTCTTTTTTTTCTCTGGTTTAAATACGTACAGGACACCGTCGCCCTTAACTTTAAACGGACACTTATTTACCAAAAATCCGCCAATGAAAATATAAGTGTCCTACCAGTGTTGCCTTCTCTCTTCCTGGATTGCTTCAACTTTCAGTCCCCAGAAACAGGGCCGAGGTCCAGTCCCCTAAAAAGGGACAGCTGCCGTGGCCACGGTCTTTCTTGGTCGTCGGCTCTGCCTCTGGGCACCTCCGGTATGTTGCAATCCGGCTACGAAGGACCAATTTAATGTCAGGTTCAGATGTAGACATTTATCAAATAAAGAGAGAAGAAGCATCTGGTTCCAAATTTATTACTCATGAGGACTCATGAGGAAGAGAAAACTGCAGCCTAGTTTGATCGGTACAGAGTCTCTCTTGGTTCATCACTCAAATAGTCCCCTTATATGTACTAATCGGGGCATCTGATTACATGACAGAAAGAGAAAAACAACTCCTATCTCACTTCACACTCTCTAATGCGGCATGCAAGTCCAGGGACCCTGGCGTTGACGTGCGTCACGTCTTCTTATCAGTTGTCCCCACTCGGCAGCTGAGTCGTCCACTTGCAACTTCACCAAATACAATAACACTCCTTTAAAATACATAGCAATCATAAACAGAAATTACTACACTATTACGTTGACTTGTGTTTCCCAAGAGGCAATTTACTTCAACACGGCAAATGTATAATAATCCTCCAAAATAATTCTTACAAAGTTCATTTTGGCTCACACACCTAAAATAAACTTTGTAGACTCAAAATTTCTGCTATATTTAGTGTATTCTATTATCCTGAAGATGATTCCAGCATTAATTTCATTGTGCTTATGCTCATTTTTAAGATTTTGACATTTTCACCTAAAGTGCACAATCAGGCTGAAAACGCATTTAAAGAAATAAAAAGTTCATTTTGGCTCTCACACCTAAACTAAACGTTGTAGACTCAAAATTTTTGCTGTATTCAGTGTATTCTAGCATCCTGAAGATGATTCCAGCATTAATTTCATCGTGCTTATGCTCATTTTGAAGATTTTGACATTTTCACCTTAAGTGTACAATCAGGGGCTGAAAATGCGTTTAAAGCAATAAAAAGTTCATTTTGGCTCACACACCTAAAATAAACTTTGTAGACTCAAAATTTTTGCTGTATTTAGTGTATTCTAGAATCCTGAAGATGATTCCAGCATTAATTTCATTGTGCTTATGCTTATTTTGAAGATTTTGACATTTTCACCTTAAGTGTACAATCAGGGGCTGAAAACGCGTTTAAAGCAATAAAAAGTTCATTTTGGCTCTCACACCTAAACTAAACGTTGTAGACTCAAAATTTTTGCTGTATTTAGTGTATTCCAGCATCCTGAAGATGATTCCAGCATTAATTTCATTGTGCTTATGCTCATTTTTAAGATTTTGACATTTTCCCCTTAAGTGTACAATCAGGGGCTGAAAACGCGTTTAAAGCAATAAAAAGTTCATTTTGGCTCTCACACCTAAACTAAACGTTGTAGACTCAAAATTTTTGCTGTATTCAGTGTATTCTAGCATCCTGAAGATGATTCCAGCATTAATTTCATCGTGCTTATGCTCATTTTGAAGATTTTGACATTTTCACCTAAAGTGCACAATCAGGCTGAAAACGCATTGAAAGCAATAAAAAGTTCATTTTGGCTCACACACCTAAAATAAACGTTGTAGACTCAAAATTTTTGCTGTATTTAGTGTATTCTAGCATCCTGAAGTTGATTCCAGCATTAATTTCATTGTGCTTATGCTCATTTTTAAGATTTTGACATTTTCACCTTAAGTGCACAATCAGGCTGAAAACGCATTTAAAGCAATAAAAAGTTCATTTTGGCTCACACACCTAAAATAAACTTTGTAGACTCAAAATTTTTGCTGTATTTAGTGTATTCTAGCATCCTGAAGATGATTCCAGCATTAATTTCATTGTGCTTAAGCTCATTTTGAAGATTTTGACATTTTCACCTTAAGTGTACAATCAGGGGCTGAAAACGCGTTTAAAGCAATAAAAAGTTCATTTTGGCTCTCACACCTAAACTAAACGTTGTAGACTCAAAATGTTTGCTGTATTCAGTGTATTCTAGCATCCTGAAGATGATTCCAGCATTAATTTCATCGTGCTTATGCTCATTTGGAAGATTTTGACATTTTCACCTAAAGTGCACAATCAGGCTGAAAACGCATTTAAAGCAATAAAAAGTTCATTTTGGCTCACACACCTAAAATAAACTTTGTAGACTCAAAATTTTTGCTGTATTTAGTGTATTCTAGCATCCTGAAGATGATTCCAGCATTAATTTCATTGTGCTTATGCTCATTTTTAAGATTTTGACATTTTCACCTTAAGTGTACAATCAGGGGCTGAAAACGCGTTTAAAGCAATAAAAAGTTCATTTTGGCTCTCACACCTGAACTAAACGTTGTAGACTCAAAATTTTTGCTGTATTTAGTGTATTTTAGCATCCTGAAGATGATTCCAGCATTAATTTCATCGTGCTTATGCTCATTTTTAAGATTTTGACATTTTCACCTTAAGTGTACAATCAGGGGCTGAAAACGCGTTTAAAGCAATAAAAAGTTCATTTTGGCTCTCACACCTAAACTAAACGTTGTAGACTCAAAATTTTTGCTGTATTTAGTGTATTCTAGCATCCTGAAGATGATTCCAGCATTAATTTCATTGTGCTTATGCTCATTTTTAAGATTTTGACATTTTCACCTTAAGTGTACAATCAGGGGCTGAAAACGCGTTTAAAGCAATAAAAAGTTCATTTTGGCTCTCACACCTAAACTAAACGTTGTAGACTCAAAATTTTTGCTGTATTTAGTGTATTTTAGCATCCTGAAGATGATTCCAGCATTAATTTCATTGTGCTTATGCTCATTTTTAAGATTTTGACATTTTCACCTTAAGTGTACAATCAGGGGCTGAAAACGCGTTTAAAGCAATAAAAAGTTCATTTTGGCTCTCACACCTAAACTAAACGTTGTAGACTCAAAAAAATTTCTGTATTCAGTGTATTCTAGCATCCTGAAGATGATTCCAGCATTAATTTCATTGTACTTATGCTCATTTTGAAGATTTTGACATTTTCACCTAAAGTGCACAATCAGGCTGAAAACGCATTTAAAGCAATAAAAAGTTCATTTTGGCTCACACACCTAAAATAAACTTTGTAGACTCAAAATTTCTGCTATATTTAGTGTATTCTATTATCCTGAAGATGATTCCAGCATTAATTTCATTGTGCTTATGCTCATTTTTAAGATTTTGACATTTTCACCTAAAGTGCACAATCAGGCTGAAAACGCATTTAAAGAAATAAAAAGTTCATTTTGGCTCTCACACCTAAACTAAACGTTGTAGACTCAAAATTTTTGCTGTATTCAGTGTATTCTAGCATCCTGAAGATGATTCCAGCATTAATTTCATCGTGCTTATGCTCATTTTGAAGATTTTGACATTTTCACCTTAAGTGTACAATCAGGGGCTGAAAATGCGTTTAAAGCAATAAAAAGTTCATTTTGGCTCACACACCTAAAATAAACTTTGTAGACTCAAAATTTTTGCTGTATTTAGTGTATTCTAGAATCCTGAAGATGATTCCAGCATTAATTTCATTGTGCTTATGCTTATTTTGAAGATTTTGACATTTTCACCTTAAGTGTACAATCAGGGGCTGAAAACGCGTTTAAAGCAATAAAAAGTTCATTTTGGCTCTCACACCTAAACTAAACGTTGTAGACTCAAAATTTTTGCTGTATTTAGTGTATTCCAGCATCCTGAAGATGATTCCAGCATTAATTTCATTGTGCTTATGCTCATTTTTAAGATTTTGACATTTTCCCCTTAAGTGTACAATCAGGGGCTGAAAACGCGTTTAAAGCAATAAAAAGTTCATTTTGGCTCTCACACCTAAACTAAACGTTGTAGACTCAAAATTTTTGCTGTATTCAGTGTATTCTAGCATCCTGAAGATGATTCCAGCATTAATTTCATCGTGCTTATGCTCATTTTGAAGATTTTGACATTTTCACCTTAAGTGTACAATCAGGGGCTGAAAACGCGTTTAAAGCAATAAAAAGTTCATTTTGGCTCTCACACCTAAACTAAACGTTGTAGACTCAAAATGTTTGCTGTATTCAGTGTATTCTAGCATCCTGAAGATGATTCCAGCATTAATTTCATCGTGCTTATGCTCATTTTTAAGATTTTGACATTTTCACCTAAAGTGCACAATCAGGCTGAAAAGGCATTTAAAGCAATAAAAAGTTCATTTTGGCTCACACACCTAAAATAAACGTTGTAGACTCAAAATTTTTGCTGTATTTAGTGTATTCTAGCATCCTGAAGATGATTCCAGCATTAATTTCATCGTGCTTATGTTCATTTTGAAGATTTTGACATTTTCACCTAAAGTGCACAATCAGGCTGAAAACGCATTTAAAGCAATAAAAAGTTCATTTTGGCTCACACACCTAAAATAAATGTTGTAGACTCAAAATTTTTGCTGTATTTAGTGTATTTTAGCATCCTGAAGATGATTCCAGCATTAATTTCATTGTGCTTATGCTCATTTTTAAGATTTTGACATTTTCACCTTAAGTGTACAATCAGGGGCTGAAAACGCGTTTAAAGCAATAAAAAGTTCATTTTGGCTCTCACACCTAAACTAAACGTTGTAGACTCAAAATTTTTGCTGTATTCAGTGTATTCTAGCATCCTGAAGATGATTCCAGCATTAATTTCATTGTACTTATGCTCATTTTGAAGATTTGGACATTTTCACCTAAAGTGCACAATCAGGCTGAAAACGCATTTAAAGCAATAAAAAGTTCATTTTGGCTCACACACCTAAAATAAACTTTGTAGACTCAAAATTTTTGCTGTATTTAGTGTATTCTAGCATCCTGAAGATGATTCCAGCATTAATTTCATTGTGCTTATGCTCATTTTTAAGATTTTGACATTTTCACCTAAAGTGCACAACCAGGCTGAAAACGCATTTAAAGCCATAAAAAGTTCATTTTGGCTCTCACACCTAAACTAAATTTTTGCTGGATGTATTTTAGCATCCTGAAGATGATTCCAGCATTAATTTCATTGTGCTTATGCTCATTTTTAAGATTTTGACATTTTCACCTTAAGTGTACAATCAGGGGCTGAAAACGCGGTTAAAGCAATAAAAAGTTCATTTTGGCTCTCACACCTAAACTAAACGTTGTAGACTCAAAATTTTTGCTGTATTCATTGTATTCTAGCATCCTGAAGATGATTCCAGCATTAATTTCATCGTGCTTATGCTCATTTTGAAGATTTTGACATTTTCACCTAAAGTGCACAATCAGGCTAAAAACGCATTTAAAGCAATAAAAAGTTCATTTTGGCTCACAAACCTAAACTAAACGTTGTAGACTCAAAATTTTTGCTGTATTTAGTGTATTCTAGCATCCTGGAGATGATTCCAGCATTAATTTCATTGTGCTTATGCTTATTTTGAAGATTTTGACATTTTCACCTTAAGTGTACAATCAGGGGCTGAAAACGCGTTTAAAGCAATAAAAAGTTCATTTTGGCTCTCACACCTAAACTAAACGTTGTAGACTCAAAATTTTTGCTGTATTTAGTGTATTTTAGCATCCTGAAGATGATTCCAGCATTAATTTCATTGTGCTTATGCTCATTTTTAAGATTTTGACATTTTCACCTTAAGTGTACAATCGGGCTGAAAACGCGTTTAAAGCAATAAAAAGTTCATTTTGGCTCTCACACCTAAACTAAACGTTGTAGACTCAAAATTTTTGCTGTATTCAGTGTATTCTAGCATCCTGAAGATGATTCCAGCATTAATTTCATCGTGCTTATGCTCATTTTGAAGATTTTGACATTTTCACCTAAAGTGCACAATCAGGCTGAAAACGCATTTAAAGCAATAAAAAGTTCATTTTGGCTCACACACCTAAAATAAACGTTGTAGAGTCAAAATTTTTGCTGTATTTAGTGTATTCTAGCATCCTGAAGTTGATTCCAGCATTAATTTCATTGTGCTTATGCTCATTTTTAAGATTTTGACATTTTCACCTTAAGTGTACAATCAGGGGCTGAAAACGCGTTTAAAGCAATAAAAAGTTTATTTTGGCTCTCACACCTAAACTAAACGTTGTAGACTCAAAATTTTTGCTGTATTCAGTGTATTCTAGCATCCTGAAGATGATTCCAGCATTAATTTCATCGTGCTTATGCTCATTTTGAAGATTTTGACATTTTCACCTAAAGTGCACAATCAGGCTGAAAACGCATTTAAAGCAATAAAAAGTTCATTTTGGCTCACACACCTAAAATAAACTTTGTAGACTCAAAATTTTTGCTGTATTTAGTGTATTCTAGCATCCTGAAGATGATTCAAGCATTAATTTCATTGTGCTTATGCTCATTTTGAAGATTTTGACATTTTCACCTTAAGTGTACAATCAGGGGCTGAAAACGCGTTTAAAGCAATAAAAAGTTCATTTTGGCTCTCACACCTAAACTAAACGTTGTAGACTCAAAATTTTTGCTGTATTTAGTGTATTCTAGCATCCTGAAGATGATTCCAGCATTAATTTCATCGTGCTTATGCTCATTTTGAAGATTTTGACATTTTCACCTAAAGTGCACAATCAGGCTGAAAACGCATTTAAAGCAATAAAAAGTTCATTTTGGCTCACACACCTAAAATAAACGTTGTATACTCAAAATTTTTGCTGTATTTAGTGTATTCTAGCATCCTGAAGATGATTCCAGCATTAATTTCATTGTGCTTATGCTCATTTTGAAGATTTTGACATTTTCACCTTAAGTGTACAATCAGGGGCTGAAAACGAGTTTAAAGCAATAAAAAGTTCATTTTGGCTCTCACACCTAAACTAAACGTTGTAGACTCAAAATTTTTGCTGTATTCAGTGTATTCTAGCATCCTGAAGATGATTCCAGCATTAATTTCATCGTGCTTATGCTCATTTTGAAGATTTTGACATTTTCACCTAAAGTGCACAATCAGGCTGAAAACGCATTTAAAGCAATAAAAAGTTAATTTTGGCTCACACACCTAAAATAAACGTTGTATACTCAAAATTTTTGCTGTATTTAGTGTATTCTAGCATCCTGAAAATGATTCCAGCATTAATTTCATTGTGCTTATGCTCATTTTGAAGATTTTGACATTTTCACCTTCAGTGTACAATCAGGGGCTGAAAACGCGTTTAAAGCAATAAAAAGTTCATTTTGGCTCTCACACCTAAACTAAACGTTGTAGACTCAAAATTTTTGCTGTATTCAGTGTATTCTAGCATCCTGAAGATGATTCCAGCATTAATTTCATCATGCTTTTGCTCATTTTGAAGATTTTGACATTTTCACCTAAAGTGCACAATCAGGCTGAAAACGCATTTAAAGCAATAAAAAGTTCATTTTGGCTCACACACCTAAAATAAACGTTGTATACTCAAAATTTTTGCTGTATTTAGTGTATTCTAGCATCCTGAAGATGATTCCAGCATTAATTTCATCGTGCTTATGCTCATTTTGAAGATTTTGACATTTTCACCTTAAGTGCACAATCAGGCTGAAAACGCATTTAAAGCAATAAAAAGTTCATTTTGGCTCACACAGCTAAAATAAACGTTGTAGACTCAAAATTGTTGCTGTATTTAGTGTATTTTAGCATCCTGAAGATGATTCCAGCATTAATTTCATTGTGCTTATGCTCATTTTTAAGATGTTGACATTTTCACCTTAAGTGTACAATCAGGGGCTGAAAACGCGTTTAAAGCAATAAAAAGTTCATTTTGGCTCTCACACCTAAACTAAACGTTGTAGACTCAAAATTCTTGCTGTATTCAGTGTATTCTAGCATCCTGAAGATGATTCCAGCATTAATTTCATCGTGCTTATGTTCATTTTGAAGATTTTGACATTTTCACCTAAAGTGCACAATCAGGCTGAAAACGCATTTAAAGCAATAAAAAGTTCATTTTGGCTCACACACCTAAAATAAATGTTGTAGACTCAAAATTTTTGCTGTATTTAGTGTATTTTAGCATCCTGAAGATGATTCCAGCATTAATTTCATTGTGCTTATGCTCATTTTGAAGATTTTGACATTTTCACCTTAAGTGTACAATCAGGGGCTGAAAACGCGTTTAAAGCAATAAAAAGTTCATTTTGGCTCTCACACCTAAACTAAACGTTGTAGACTCAAAATTTTTGCTGTATTCAGTGTATTCTAGCATCCTGAAGATGATTCCAGCATTAATTTCATTGTACTTATGCTCATTTTGAAGATTTGGACATTTTCACCTAAAGTGCACAATCAGGCTGAAAACGCATTTAAAGCAATAAAAAGTTCATTTTGGCTCACACACCTAAAATAAACTTTGTAGACTCAAAATTTTTGCTGTATTTAGTGTATTCTAGCATCCTGAAGATGATTCCAGCATTAATTTCATTGTGCTTATGCTCATTTTTAAGATTTTGACATTTTCACCTAAAGTGCACAATCAGGCTGAAAACGCATTTAAAGCCATAAAAAGTTCATTTTGGCTCTCACACCTAAACTAAATTTTTGCTGGATGTATTTTAGCATCCTGAAGATGATTCCAGCATTAATTTCATTGTGCTTATGCTCATTTTTAAGATTTTGACATTTTCACCTTAAGTGTACAATCAGGGGCTGAAAACGCGGTTAAAGCAATAAAAAGTTCATTTTGGCTCTCACACCTAAACTAAACGTTGTAGACTCAAAATTTTTGCTGTATTCATTGTATTCTAGCATCCTGAAGATGATTCCAGCATTAATTTCATCGTGCTTATGCTCATTTTGAAGATTTTGACATTTTCACATAAAGTGCACAATCAGGCTAAAAACGCATTTAAAGCAATAAAAAGTTCATTTTGGCTCACACACCTAAAATAAACGTTGTAGACTCAAAATTTTTGCTGTATTTAGTGTATTCTAGCATCCTGAAGATGATTCCAGCATTAATTTCATTGTGCTTAAGCTCATTTTGAAGATTTTGACATTTTCACCTTAAGTGTACAATCAGGGGCTGAAAACGCGTTTAAAGCAATAAAAAGTTCATTTTGGCTCTCACACCTAAACTAAACGTTGTAGACACAAAATGTTTGCTGTATTCAGTGTATTCTAGCATCCTGAAGATGATTCCAGCATTAATTTCATCGTGCTTATGTTCATTTTGAAGATTTTGACATTTTCATCTAAAGTGCACAATCAGGCTGAAAACGCATTTAAAGCAATAAAAAGTTCATTTTGGCTCACACACCTAAAATAAATGTTGTAGACTCAAAATTTTTGCTGTATTTAGTGTATTTTAGCATCCTGAAGATGATTCCAGCATTAATTTCATTGTGCTTATGCTCATTTTTAAGATTTTGACATTTTCACCTTAAGTGTACAATCAGGGGCTGAAAACGCGTTTAAAGCAATAAAAAGTTCATTTTGGCTCTCACACCTAAACTAAACGTTGTAGACTCAAAATTTTTGCTGTATTCAGTGTATTCTAGTATCCTGAAGATGATTCCAGCATTAATTTCATTGTACTTATGCTCATTTTGAAGATTTGGACATTTTCACCTAAAGTGCACAATCAGGCTGAAAACGCATTTAAAGCAATAAAAAGTTCATTTTGGCTCACACACCTAAAATAAACTTTGTAGACTCAAAATTTTTGCTGTATTTAGTGTATTCTAGCATCCTGAAGATGATTCCAGCATTAATTTCATTGTGCTTATGCTCATTTTTAAGATTTTGACATTTTCACCTAAAGTGCACAATCAGGCTGAAAACGCATTTAAAGAAATAAAAAGTTCATTTTGGCTCTCACACCTAAACTAAACGTTGTAGACTCAAAATTTTTGCTGTATTTAGTGTATTCTAGCATCCTGAAGATGATTCCAGCATTAGTTTCATTGTGCTTATGCTCATTTTTAAGATTTTGACATTTTCACCTAAAGTGCACAATCAGGCTGAAAACGCATTTAAAGCCATAAAAAGTTCATTTTGGCTCTCACACCTAAACTAAATTTTTGCTGGATGTATTTTAGCATCCTGAAGATGATTCCAGCATTAATTTCATTGTGCTTATGCTCATTTTTAAGATTTTGACATTTTCACCTTAAGTGTACAATCAGGGGCTGAAAACGCGGTTAAAGCAATAAAAAGTTCATTTTGGCTCTCACACCTAAACTAAACGTTGTAGACTCAAAATTTTTGCTGTATTCATTGTATTCTAGCATCCTGAAGATGATTCCAGCATTAATTTCATCGTGCTTATGCTCATTTTGAAGATTTTGACATTTTCACCTAAAGTGCACAATCAGGCTAAAAACGCATTTAAAGCAATAAAAAAGTTCATTTTGGCTCACACACCTAAAATAAACGTTGTAGACTCAAAATTTTTGCTGTATTTAGTGTATTCTAGCATCCTGAAGATGATTCCAGCATTAATTTCATTGTGCTTAAGGTCATTTTGAAGATTTTGACATTTTCACCTTAAGTGTACAATCAGGGGCTGAAAACACGTTTAAAGCAATAAAAAGTTCATTTTGGCTCACACACCTAAAATAAACGTTGTAGACTCAAAATGTTTGCTGTATTCAGTGTATTCTAGCATCCTGAAGATGATTCCAGCATTAATTTCATCGTGCTTATGCTCATTTTGAAGATTTTGACATTTTCACCTAAAGTGCACAATCAGGCTGAAAACGCATTTAAAGCAATAAAAAGTTCATTTTGGCTCACACAGCTAAAATAAACGTTGTAGACTCAAAATTGTTGCTGTATTTAGTGTATTTTAGCATCCTGAAGATGATTCCAGCATTAATTTCATTGTGCTTATGCTCATTTTTAAGATGTTGACATTTTCACCTTAAGTGTACAATCAGGGGCTGAAAACGCGTTTAAAGCAATAAAAAGTTCATTTTGGCTCTCACACCTAAACTAAACGTTGTAGACTCAAAATTTTTGCTGTATTCAGTGTATTCTAGCATCCTGAAGATGATTCCAGCATTAATTTCATCGTGCTTATGTTCATTTTGAAGATTTTGACATTTTCACCTAAAGTGCACAATCAGGCTGAAAACGCATTTAAAGCAATAAAAAGTTCATTTTGGCTCACACACCTAAAATAAATGTTGTAGACTCAAAATTTTTGCTGTATTTAGTGTATTTTAGCATCCTGAAGATGATTCCAGCATTAATTTCATTGTGCTTATGCTCATTTTTAAGATTTTGACATTTTCACCTTAAGTGTACAATCAGGGGCTGAAAACGCGTTTAAAGCAATAAAAAGTTCATTTTGGCTCTCACACCTAAACTAAACGTTGTAGACTCAAAATTTTTGCTGTATTCAGTGTATTCTAGCATCCTGAAGATGATTCCAGCATTAATTTCATTGTACTTATGCTCATTTTGAAGATTTGGACATTTTCACCTAAAGTGCACAATCAGGCTGAAAACGCATTTAAAGCAATAAAAAGTTCATTTTGGCTCACACACCTAAAATAAACTTTGTACACTCAAAATTTTTGCTGTATTTAGTGTATTCTAGCATCCTGAAGATGATTCCAGCATTAATTTCATTGTGCTTATGCTCATTTTTAAGATTTTGACATTTTCACCTAAAGTGCACAATCAGGCTGAAAACGCGTTTAAAGAAATAAAAAGTTCATTTTGGCTCTCACACCTAATCTAAACGTTGTAGACTCAAAATTTTTGCTGTATTTAGTGTATTCTAGCATCCTGAAGATGATTCCAGCATTAGTTTCATTGTGCTTATGCTCATTTTTAAGATTTTGACATTTTCACCTAAAGTGCACAATCAGGCTGAAAACGCATTTAAAGCCATAAAAAGTTCATTTTGGCTCTCACACCTAAACTAAATTTTTGCTGGATGTATTTTAGCATCCTGAAGATGATTCCAGCATTAATTTCATTGTGCTTATGCTCATTTTTAAGATTTTGACATTTTCACCTTAAGTGTACAATCAGGGGCTGAAAACGCGGTTAAAGCAATAAAAAGTTCATTTTGGCTCTCACACCTAAACTAAACGTTGTAGACTCAAAATTTTTGCTGTATTCATTGTATTCTAGCATCCTGAAGATGATTCCAGCATTAATTTCATCGTGCTTATGCTCATTTTGAAGATTTTGACATTTTCACCTAAAGTGCACAATCAGGCTAAAAACGCATTTAAAGCAATAAAAAGTTCATTTTGGCTCACACACCTAAAATAAACGTTGTAGACTCAAAATTTTTGCTGTATTTAGTGTATTCTAGCATCCTGAAGATGATTCCAGCATTAATTTCATTGTGCTTAAGCTCATTTTGAAGATTTTGACATTTTCACCTTAAGTGTACAATCAGGGGCTGAAAACGCGTTTAAAGCAATAAAAAGTTCATTTTGGCTCTCACACCTAAACTAAACGTTGTAGACTCAAAATGTTTGCTGTATTCAGTGTATTCTAGCATCCTGAAGATGATTCCAGCATTAATTTCATCGTGCTTATGCTCATTTGGAAGATTTTGACATTTTCACCTAAAGTGCACAATCAGGCTGAAAACGCATTTAAAGCAATAAAAAGTTCATTTTGGCTCACACACCTAAAATAAACTTTGTAGACTCAAAATTTTTGCTGTATTTAGTGTATTCTAGCATCCTGAAGATGATTCCAGCATTAATTTCATTGTGCTTATGCTCATTTTTAAGATTTTGACATTTTCACCTTAAGTGTACAATCAGGGGCTGAAAACGCGTTTAAAGCAATAAAAAGTTCATTTTGGCTCTCACACCTGAACTAAACGTTGTAGACTCAAAATTTTTGCTGTATTTAGTGTATTTTAGCATCCTGAAGATGATTCCAGCATTAATTTCATCGTGCTTATGCTCATTTTTAAGATTTTGACATTTTCACCTTAAGTGTACAATCAGGGGCTGAAAACGCGTTTAAAGCAATAAAAAGTTCATTTTGGCTCTCACACCTAAACTAAACGTTGTAGACTCAAAATTTTTGCTGTATTTAGTGTATTCTAGCATCCTGAAGATGATTCCAGCATTAATTTCATTGTGCTTATGCTCATTTTTAAGATTTTGACATTTTCACCTTAAGTGTACAATCAGGGGCTGAAAACGCGTTTAAAGCAATAAAAAGTTCATTTTGGCTCTCACACCTAAACTAAACGTTGTAGACTCAAAATTTTTGCTGTATTTAGTGTATTTTAGCATCCTGAAGATGATTCCAGCATTAATTTCATTGTGCTTATGCTCATTTTTAAGATTTTGACATTTTCACCTTAAGTGTACAATCAGGGGCTGAAAACGCGTTTAAAGCAATAAAAAGTTCATTTTGGCTCTCACACCTAAACTAAACGTTGTAGACTCAAAAAAATTTCTGTATTCAGTGTATTCTAGCATCCTGAAGATGATTCCAGCATTAATTTCATTGTACTTATGCTCATTTTGAAGATTTTGACATTTTCACCTAAAGTGCACAATCAGGCTGAAAACGCATTTAAAGCAATAAAAAGTTCATTTTGGCTCACACACCTAAAATAAACTTTGTAGACTCAAAATTTCTGCTATATTTAGTGTATTCTATTATCCTGAAGATGATTCCAGCATTAATTTCATTGTGCTTATGCTCATTTTTAAGATTTTGACATTTTCACCTAAAGTGCACAATCAGGCTGAAAACGCATTTAAAGAAATAAAAAGTTCATTTTGGCTCTCACACCTAAACTAAACGTTGTAGACTCAAAATTTTTGCTGTATTCAGTGTATTCTAGCATCCTGAAGATGATTCCAGCATTAATTTCATCGTGCTTATGCTCATTTTGAAGATTTTGACATTTTCACCTTAAGTGTACAATCAGGGGCTGAAAATGCGTTTAAAGCAATAAAAAGTTCATTTTGGCTCACACACCTAAAATAAACTTTGTAGACTCAAAATTTTTGCTGTATTTAGTGTATTCTAGAATCCTGAAGATGATTCCAGCATTAATTTCATTGTGCTTATGCTTATTTTGAAGATTTTGACATTTTCACCTTAAGTGTACAATCAGGGGCTGAAAACGCGTTTAAAGCAATAAAAAGTTCATTTTGGCTCTCACACCTAAACTAAACGTTGTAGACTCAAAATTTTTGCTGTATTTAGTGTATTCCAGCATCCTGAAGATGATTCCAGCATTAATTTCATTGTGCTTATGCTCATTTTTAAGATTTTGACATTTTCCCCTTAAGTGTACAATCAGGGGCTGAAAACGCGTTTAAAGCAATAAAAAGTTCATTTTGGCTCTCACACCTAAACTAAACGTTGTAGACTCAAAATTTTTGCTGTATTCAGTGTATTCTAGCATCCTGAAGATGATTCCAGCATTAATTTCATCGTGCTTATGCTCATTTTGAAGATTTTGACATTTTCACCTAAAGTGCACAATCAGGCTGAAAACGCATTGAAAGCAATAAAAAGTTCATTTTGGCTCACACACCTAAAATAAACGTTGTAGACTCAAAATTTTTGCTGTATTTAGTGTATTCTAGCATCCTGAAGTTGATTCCAGCATTAATTTCATTGTGCTTATGCTCATTTTTAAGATTTTGACATTTTCACCTTAAGTGCACAATCAGGCTGAAAACGCATTTAAAGCAATAAAAAGTTCATTTTGGCTCACACACCTAAAATAAACTTTGTAGACTCAAAATTTTTGCTGTATTTAGTGTATTCTAGCATCCTGAAGATGATTCCAGCATTAATTTCATTGTGCTTAAGCTCATTTTGAAGATTTTGACATTTTCACCTTAAGTGTACAATCAGGGGCTGAAAACGCGTTTAAAGCAATAAAAAGTTCATTTTGGCTCTCACACCTAAACTAAACGTTGTAGACTCAAAATGTTTGCTGTATTCAGTGTATTCTAGCATCCTGAAGATGATTCCAGCATTAATTTCATCGTGCTTATGCTCATTTGGAAGATTTTGACATTTTCACCTAAAGTGCACAATCAGGCTGAAAACGCATTTAAAGCAATAAAAAGTTCATTTTGGCTCACACACCTAAAATAAACTTTGTAGACTCAAAATTTTTGCTGTATTTAGTGTATTCTAGCATCCTGAAGATGATTCCAGCATTAATTTCATTGTGCTTATGCTCATTTTTAAGATTTTGACATTTTCACCTTAAGTGTACAATCAGGGGCTGAAAACGCGTTTAAAGCAATAAAAAGTTCATTTTGGCTCTCACACCTGAACTAAACGTTGTAGACTCAAAATTTTTGCTGTATTTAGTGTATTTTAGCATCCTGAAGATGATTCCAGCATTAATTTCATCGTGCTTATGCTCATTTTTAAGATTTTGACATTTTCACCTTAAGTGTACAATCAGGGGCTGAAAACGCGTTTAAAGCAATAAAAAGTTCATTTTGGCTCTCACACCTAAACTAAACGTTGTAGACTCAAAATTTTTGCTGTATTTAGTGTATTCTAGCATCCTGAAGATGATTCCAGCATTAATTTCATTGTGCTTATGCTCATTTTTAAGATTTTGACATTTTCACCTTAAGTGTACAATCAGGGGCTGAAAACGCGTTTAAAGCAATAAAAAGTTCATTTTGGCTCTCACACCTAAACTAAACGTTGTAGACTCAAAATTTTTGCTGTATTTAGTGTATTTTAGCATCCTGAAGATGATTCCAGCATTAATTTCATTGTGCTTATGCTCATTTTTAAGATTTTGACATTTTCACCTTAAGTGTACAATCAGGGGCTGAAAACGCGTTTAAAGCAATAAAAAGTTCATTTTGGCTCTCACACCTAAACTAAACGTTGTAGACTCAAAAAAATTTCTGTATTCAGTGTATTCTAGCATCCTGAAGATGATTCCAGCATTAATTTCATTGTACTTATGCTCATTTTGAAGATTTTGACATTTTCACCTAAAGTGCACAATCAGGCTGAAAACGCATTTAAAGCAATAAAAAGTTCATTTTGGCTCACACACCTAAAATAAACTTTGTAGACTCAAAATTTCTGCTATATTTAGTGTATTCTATTATCCTGAAGATGATTCCAGCATTAATTTCATTGTGCTTATGCTCATTTTTAAGATTTTGACATTTTCACCTAAAGTGCACAATCAGGCTGAAAACGCATTTAAAGAAATAAAAAGTTCATTTTGGCTCTCACACCTAAACTAAACGTTGTAGACTCAAAATTTTTGCTGTATTCAGTGTATTCTAGCATCCTGAAGATGATTCCAGCATTAATTTCATCGTGCTTATGCTCATTTTGAAGATTTTGACATTTTCACCTTAAGTGTACAATCAGGGGCTGAAAATGCGTTTAAAGCAATAAAAAGTTCATTTTGGCTCACACACCTAAAATAAACTTTGTAGACTCAAAATTTTTGCTGTATTTAGTGTATTCTAGAATCCTGAAGATGATTCCAGCATTAATTTCATTGTGCTTATGCTTATTTTGAAGATTTTGACATTTTCACCTTAAGTGTACAATCAGGGGCTGAAAACGCGTTTAAAGCAATAAAAAGTTCATTTTGGCTCTCACACCTAAACTAAACGTTGTAGACTCAAAATTTTTGCTGTATTTAGTGTATTCCAGCATCCTGAAGATGATTCCAGCATTAATTTCATTGTGCTTATGCTCATTTTTAAGATTTTGACATTTTCCCCTTAAGTGTACAATCAGGGGCTGAAAACGCGTTTAAAGCAATAAAAAGTTCATTTTGGCTCTCACACCTAAACTAAACGTTGTAGACTCAAAATTTTTGCTGTATTCAGTGTATTCTAGCATCCTGAAGATGATTCCAGCATTAATTTCATCGTGCTTATGCTCATTTTGAAGATTTTGACATTTTCACCTTAAGTGTACAATCAGGGGCTGAAAACGCGTTTAAAGCAATAAAAAGTTCATTTTGGCTCTCACACCTAAACTAAACGTTGTAGACTCAAAATGTTTGCTGTATTCAGTGTATTCTAGCATCCTGAAGATGATTCCAGCATTAATTTCATCGTGCTTATGCTCATTTTTAAGATTTTGACATTTTCACCTAAAGTGCACAATCAGGCTGAAAAGGCATTTAAAGCAATAAAAAGTTCATTTTGGCTCACACACCTAAAATAAACGTTGTAGACTCAAAATTTTTGCTGTATTTAGTGTATTCTAGCATCCTGAAGATGATTCCAGCATTAATTTCATCGTGCTTATGTTCATTTTGAAGATTTTGACATTTTCACCTAAAGTGCACAATCAGGCTGAAAACGCATTTAAAGCAATAAAAAGTTCATTTTGGCTCACACACCTAAAATAAATGTTGTAGACTCAAAATTTTTGCTGTATTTAGTGTATTTTAGCATCCTGAAGATGATTCCAGCATTAATTTCATTGTGCTTATGCTCATTTTTAAGATTTTGACATTTTCACCTTAAGTGTACAATCAGGGGCTGAAAACGCGTTTAAAGCAATAAAAAGTTCATTTTGGCTCTCACACCTAAACTAAACGTTGTAGACTCAAAATTTTTGCTGTATTCAGTGTATTCTAGCATCCTGAAGATGATTCCAGCATTAATTTCATTGTACTTATGCTCATTTTGAAGATTTGGACATTTTCACCTAAAGTGCACAATCAGGCTGAAAACGCATTTAAAGCAATAAAAAGTTCATTTTGGCTCACACACCTAAAATAAACTTTGTAGACTCAAAATTTTTGCTGTATTTAGTGTATTCTAGCATCCTGAAGATGATTCCAGCATTAATTTCATTGTGCTTATGCTCATTTTTAAGATTTTGACATTTTCACCTAAAGTGCACAACCAGGCTGAAAACGCATTTAAAGCCATAAAAAGTTCATTTTGGCTCTCACACCTAAACTAAATTTTTGCTGGATGTATTTTAGCATCCTGAAGATGATTCCAGCATTAATTTCATTGTGCTTATGCTCATTTTTAAGATTTTGACATTTTCACCTTAAGTGTACAATCAGGGGCTGAAAACGCGGTTAAAGCAATAAAAAGTTCATTTTGGCTCTCACACCTAAACTAAACGTTGTAGACTCAAAATTTTTGCTGTATTCATTGTATTCTAGCATCCTGAAGATGATTCCAGCATTAATTTCATCGTGCTTATGCTCATTTTGAAGATTTTGACATTTTCACCTAAAGTGCACAATCAGGCTAAAAACGCATTTAAAGCAATAAAAAGTTCATTTTGGCTCACAAACCTAAACTAAACGTTGTAGACTCAAAATTTTTGCTGTATTTAGTGTATTCTAGCATCCTGGAGATGATTCCAGCATTAATTTCATTGTGCTTATGCTTATTTTGAAGATTTTGACATTTTCACCTTAAGTGTACAATCAGGGGCTGAAAACGCGTTTAAAGCAATAAAAAGTTCATTTTGGCTCTCACACCTAAACTAAACGTTGTAGACTCAAAATTTTTGCTGTATTTAGTGTATTCCAGCATCCTGAAGATGATTCCAGCATTAATTTCATTGTGCTTATGCTCATTTTTAAGATTTTGACATTTTCCCCTTAAGTGTACAATCAGGGGCTGAAAACGCGTTTAAAGCAATAAAAAGTTCATTTTGGCTCTCACACCTAAACTAAACGTTGTAGACTCAAAATTTTTGCTGTATTCAGTGTATTCTAGCATCCTGAAGATGATTCCAGCATTAATTTCATCGTGCTTATGCTCATTTTGAAGATTTTGACATTTTCACCTTAAGTGTACAATCAGGGGCTGAAAACGCGTTTAAAGCAATAAAAAGTTCATTTTGGCTCTCACACCTAAACTAAACGTTGTAGACTCAAAATGTTTGCTGTATTCAGTGTATTCTAGCATCCTGAAGATGATTCCAGCATTAATTTCATCGTGCTTATGCTCATTTTGAAGATTTTGACATTTTCACCTAAAGTGCACAATCAGGCTGAAAAGGCATTTAAAGCAATAAAAAGTTCATTTTGGCTCACACACCTAAAATAAACGTTGTAGACTCAAAATTTTTGCTGTATTTAGTGTATTCTAGCATCCTGAAGATGATTCCAGCATTAATTTCATCGTGCTTATGTTCATTTTGAAGATTTTGACATTTTCACCTAAAGTGCACAATCAGGCTGAAAACGCATTTAAAGCAATAAAAAGTTCATTTTGGCTCACACACCTAAAATAAATGTTGTAGACTCAAAATTTTTGCTGTATTTAGTGTATTTTAGCATCCTGAAGATGATTCCAGCATTAATTTCATTGTGCTTATGCTCATTTTTAAGATTTTGACATTTTCACCTTAAGTGTACAATCAGGGGCTGAAAACGCGTTTAAAGCAATAAAAAGTTCATTTTGGCTCTCACACCTAAACTAAACGTTGTAGACTCAAAATTTTTGCTGTATTCAGTGTATTCTAGCATCCTGAAGATGATTCCAGCATTAATTTCATTGTACTTATGCTCATTTTGAAGATTTGGACATTTTCACCTAAAGTGCACAATCAGGCTGAAAACGCATTTAAAGCAATAAAAAGTTCATTTTGGCTCACACACCTAAAATAAACTTTGTAGACTCAAAATTTTTGCTGTATTTAGTGTATTCTAGCATCCTGAAGATGATTCCAGCATTAATTTCATTGTGCTTATGCTCATTTTTAAGATTTTGACATTTTCACCTAAAGTGCACAACCAGGCTGAAAACGCATTTAAAGCCATAAAAAGTTCATTTTGGCTCTCACACCTAAACTAAATTTTTGCTGGATGTATTTTAGCATCCTGAAGATGATTCCAGCATTAATTTCATTGTGCTTATGCTCATTTTTAAGATTTTGACATTTTCACCTTAAGTGTACAATCAGGGGCTGAAAACGCGGTTAAAGCAATAAAAAGTTCATTTTGGCTCTCACACCTAAACTAAACGTTGTAGACTCAAAATTTTTGCTGTATTCATTGTATTCTAGCATCCTGAAGATGATTCCAGCATTAATTTCATCGTGCTTATGCTCATTTTGAAGATTTTGACATTTTCACCTAAAGTGCACAATCAGGCTAAAAACGCATTTAAAGCAATAAAAAGTTCATTTTGGCTCACACACCTAAAATAAACGTTGTAGACTCAAAATTTTTGCTGTATTTAGTGTATTCTAGCATCCTGAAGATGATTCCAGCATTAATTTCATTGTGCTTAAGCTCATTTTGAAGATTTTGACATTTTCACCTTAAGTGTACAATCAGGGGCTGAAAACGCGTTTAAAGCAATAAAAAGTTCATTTTGGCTCACACACCTAAAATAAATGTTGTAGACTCAAAATTTTTGCTGTATTTAGTGTATTTTAGCATCCTGAAGATGATTCCAGCATTAATTTCATTGTGCTTATGCTCATTTTTAAGATTTTGACATTTTCACCTTAAGTGTACAATCAGGGGCTGAAAACGCGTTTAAAGCAATAAAAAGTTCATTTTGGCTCTCACACCTAAACTAAACGTTGTAGACTCAAAATTTTTGCTGTATTCAGTGTATTCTAGCATCCTGAAGATGATTCCAGCATTAATTTCATTGTACTTATGCTCATTTTGAAGATTTGGACATTTTCACCTAAAGTGCACAATCAGGCTGAAAACGCATTTAAAGCAATAAAAAGTTCATTTTGGCTCACACACCTAAAATAAACTTTGTAGACTCAAAATTTTTGCTGTATTTAGTGTATTCTAGCATCCTGAAGATGATTCCAGCATTAATTTCATTGTGCTTATGCTCATTTTTAAGATTTTGACATTTTCACCTAAAGTGCACAACCAGGCTGAAAACGCATTTAAAGCCATAAAAAGTTCATTTTGGCTCTCACACCTAAACTAAATTTTTGCTGGATGTATTTTAGCATCCTGAAGATGATTCCAGCATTAATTTCATTGTGCTTATGCTCATTTTTAAGATTTTGACATTTTCACCTTAAGTGTACAATCAGGGGCTGAAAACGCGGTTAAAGCAATAAAAAGTTCATTTTGGCTCTCACACCTAAACTAAACGTTGTAGACTCAAAATTTTTGCTGTATTCATTGTATTCTAGCATCCTGAAGATGATTCCAGCATTAATTTCATCGTGCTTATGCTCATTTTGAAGATTTTGACATTTTCACCTAAAGTGAACAATCAGGCTAAAAACGCATTTAAAGCAATAAAAAGTTCATTTTGGCTCACAAACCTAAACTAAACGTTGTAGACTCAAAATTTTTGCTGTATTTAGTGTATTCTAGCATCCTGGAGATGATTCCAGCATTAATTTCATTGTGCTTATGCTCATTTTTAAGATTTTGACATTTTCACCTTAAGTGTACAATCAGGGGCTGAAAACGCGTTTAAAGCAATAAAAAGTTCATTTTGGCTCTCACACCTAAACTAAACGTTGTAGACTCAAAAAAATTTCTGTATTCAGTGTATTCTAGCATCCTGAAGATGATTCCAGCATTAATTTCATTGTACTTATGCTCATTTTGAAGATTTTGACATTTTCACCTAAAGTGCACAATCAGGCTGAAAACGCATTTAAAGCAATAAAAAGTTCATTTTGGCTCACACACCTAAAATAAACTTTGTAGACTCAAAATTTCTGCTGTATTTAGTGTATTCTATTATCCTGAAGATGATTCCAGCATTAATTTCATTGTGCTTATGCTCATTTTTAAGATTTTGACATTTTCACCTAAAGTGCACAATCAGGCTGAAAACGCATTTAAAGAAATAAAAAGTTCATTTTGGCTCTCACACCTAAACTAAACGTTGTAGACTCAAAATTTTTGCTGTATTCAGTGTATTCTAGCATCCTGAAGATGATTCCAGCATTAATTTCATCGTGCTTATGCTCATTTTGAAGATTTTGACATTTTCACCTAAAGTGCACAATCAGGCTGAAAACGCATTTAAAGCAATAAAAAGTTCATTTTGGCTCACACACCTAAAATAAACTTTTGCTGGATGTATTTTAGCATCCTGAAGATGATTCCAGCATTAATTTCATTGTGCTTATGCTCATTTTTAAGATTTTGACATTTTCACCTTAAGTGTACAATCAGGGGCTGAAAACGCGGTTAAAGCAATAAAAAGTTCATTTTGGCTCTCACACCTAAACTAAACGTTGTAGACTCAAAATTTTTGCTGTATTCATTGTATTCTAGCATCCTGAAGATGATTCCAGCATTAATTTCATCGTGCTTATGCTCATTTTGAAGATTTTGACATTTTCACCTAAAGTGCACAATCAGGCTAAAAACGCATTTAAAGCAATAAAAAGTTCATTTTGGCTCACACACCTAAAATAAACGTTGTAGACTCAAAATTTTTGCTGTATTTAGTGTATTCTAGCATCCTGAAGATGATTCCAGCATTAATTTCATTGTGCTTAAGCTCATTTTGAAGATTTTGACATTTTCACCTTAAGTGTACAATCAGGGGCTGAAAACACGTTTAAAGCAATAAAAAGTTCATTTTGGCTCTCACACCTAAACTAAACGTTGTAGACTCAAAATGTTTGCTGTATTCAGTGTATTCTAGCATCCTGAAGATGATTCCAGCATTAATTTCATCGTGCTTATGCTCATTTTGAAGATTTTGACATTTTCACCTAAAGTGCACAATCAGGCTGAAAACGCATTTAAAGCAATAAAAAGTTCATTTTGGCTCACACAGCTAAAATAAACGTTGTAGACTCAAAATTGTTGCTGTATTTAGTGTATTTTAGCATCCTGAAGATGATTCCAGCATTAATTTCATTGTACTTATGCTCATTTTGAAGATTTTGACATTTTCACCTAAAGTGCACAATCAGGCTGAAAACGCATTTAAAGCAATAAAAAGTTCATTTTGGCTCACACACCTAAAATAAACTTTGTAGACTCAAAATTTCTGCTGTATTTAGTGTATTCTATTATCCTGAAGATGATTCCAGCATTAATTTCATTGTGCTTATGCTCATTTTTAAGATTTTGACATTTTCACCTAAAGTGCACAATCAGGCTGAAAACGCATTTAAAGAAATAAAAAGTTCATTTTGGCTCTCACACCTAAACTAAACGTTGTAGACTCAAAATTTTTGCTGTATTCAGTGTATTCTAGCATCCTGAAGATGATTCCAGCATTAATTTCATCGTGCTTATGCTCATTTTGAAGATTTTGACATTTTCACCTAAAGTGCACAATCAGGCTGAAAACGCATTTAAAGCAATAAAAAGTTCATTTTGGCTCACACACCTAAAATAAACTTTGTAGACTCAAAATTTTTGCTGTATTTAGTGTATTCTAGAATCCTGAAGATGATTCCAGCATTAATTTCATTGTGCTTATGCTTATTTTGAAGATTTTGACATTTTCACCTTAAGTGTACAATCAGGGGCTGAAAACGCGTTTAAAGCAATAAAAATTTCATTTTGGCTCTCACACCTAAACTAAACGTTGTAGACTCAAAATTTTTGCTGTATTCAGTGTATTCTAGCATCCTGAAGATGATTCCAGCATTAATTTCATCGTGCTTATGCTCATTTTGAAGATTTTGACATTTTCACCTAAAGTGCACAATCAGGCTGAAAACGCATTTAAAGCAATAAAAAGTTCATTTTGGCTCACACACCTAAAATAAACTTTTGCTGGATGTATTTTAGCATCCTGAAGATGATTCCAGCATTAATTTCATTGTGCTTATGCTCATTTTTAAGATTTTGACATTTTCACCTTAAGTGTACAATCAGGGGCTGAAAACGCGGTTAAAGCAATAAAAAGTTCATTTTGGCTCTCACACCTAAACTAAACGTTGTAGACTCAAAATTTTTGCTGTATTCATTGTATTCTAGCATCCTGAAGATGATTCCAGCATTAATTTCATCGTGCTTATGCTCATTTTGAAGATTTTGACATTTTCACCTAAAGTGCACAATCAGGCTAAAAACGCATTTAAAGCAATAAAAAGTTCATTTTGGCTCACACACCTAAAATAAACGTTGTAGACTCAAAATTTTTGCTGTATTTAGTGTATTCTAGCATCCTGAAGATGATTCCAGCATTAATTTCATTGTGCTTAAGCTCATTTTGAAGATTTTGACATTTTCACCTTAAGTGTACAATCAGGGGCTGAAAACACGTTTAAAGCAATAAAAAGTTCATTTTGGCTCTCACACCTAAACTAAACGTTGTAGACTCAAAATGTTTGCTGTATTCAGTGTATTCTAGCATCCTGAAGATGATTCCAGCATTAATTTCATCGTGCTTATGCTCATTTTGAAGATTTTGACATTTTCACCTAAAGTGCACAATCAGGCTGAAAACGCATTTAAAGCAATAAAAAGTTCATTTTGGCTCACACAGCTAAAATAAACGTTGTAGACTCAAAATTGTTGCTGTATTTAGTGTATTTTAGCATCCTGAAGATGATTCCAGCATTAATTTCATTGTACTTATGCTCATTTTGAAGATTTTGACATTTTCACCTAAAGTGCACAATCAGGCTGAAAACGCATTTAAAGCAATAAAAAGTTCATTTTGGCTCACACACCTAAAATAAACTTTGTAGACTCAAAATTTCTGCTGTATTTAGTGTATTCTATTATCCTGAAGATGATTCCAGCATTAATTTCATTGTGCTTATGCTCATTTTTAAGATTTTGACATTTTCACCTAAAGTGCACAATCAGGCTGAAAACGCATTTAAAGAAATAAAAAGTTCATTTTGGCTCTCACACCTAAACTAAACGTTGTAGACTCAAAATTTTTGCTGTATTCAGTGTATTCTAGCATCCTGAAGATGATTCCAGCATTAATTTCATCGTGCTTATGCTCATTTTGAAGATTTTGACATTTTCACCTAAAGTGCACAATCAGGCTGAAAACGCATTTAAAGCAATAAAAAGTTCATTTTGGCTCACACACCTAAAATAAACTTTGTAGACTCAAAATTTTTGCTGTATTTAGTGTATTCTAGAATCCTGAAGATGATTCCAGCATTAATTTCATTGTGCTTATGCTTATTTTGAAGATTTTGACATTTTCACCTTAAGTGTACAATCAGGGGCTGAAAACGCGTTTAAAGCAATAAAAATTTCATTTTGGCTCTCACACCTAAACTAAACGTTGTAGACTCAAAATTTTTGCTGTATTTAGTGTATTCCAGCATCCTGAAGATGATTCCAGCATTAATTTCATTGTGCTTATGCTCATTTTTAAGATTTTGACATTTTCCCCTTAAGTGTACAATCAGGGGCTGAAAACGTGTTTAAAGCAATAAAAAGTTCATTTTGGCTCTCACACCTAAACTAAACGTTGTAGACTCAAAATTTTTGCTGTATTCAGTGTATTCTAGCATCCTGAAGATGATTCCAGCATTAATTTCATCGTGCTTATGCTCATTTTGAAGATTTTGACATTTTCACCTTAAGTGTACAATCAGGGGCTGAAAACGCGTTTAAAGCAATAAAAAGTTCATTTTGGCTCTCACACCTAAACTAAACGTTGTAGACTCAAAATGTTTGCTGTATTCAGTGTATTCTAGCATCCTGAAGATGATTCCAGCATTAATTTCATCGTGCTTATGCTCATTTTGAAGATTTTGACATTTTCACCTAAAGTGCACAATCAGGCTGAAAAGGCATTTAAAGCAATAAAAAGTTCATTTTGGCTCACACACCTAAAATAAACGTTGTAGACTCAAAATTTTTGCTGTATTTAGTGTATTCTAGCATCCTGAAGATGATTCCAGCATTAATTTCATCGTGCTTATGTTCATTTTGAAGATTTTGACATTTTCACCTAAAGTGCACAATCAGGCTGAAAACGCATTTAAAGCAATAAAAAGTTCATTTTGGCTCACACACCTAAAATAAATGTTGTAGACTCAAAATTTTTGCTGTATTTAGTGTATTTTAGCATCCTGAAGATGATTCCAGCATTAATTTCATTGTGCTTATGCTCATTTTTAAGATTTTGACATTTTCACCTTAAGTGTACAATCAGGGGCTGAAAACGCGTTTAAAGCAATAAAAAGTTCATTTTGGCTCTCACACCTAAACTAAACGTTGTAGACTCAAAATTTTTGCTGTATTCAGTGTATTCTAGCATCCTGAAGATGATTCCAGCATTAATTTCATTGTACTTATGCTCATTTTGAAGATTTGGACATTTTCACCTAAAGTGCACAATCAGGCTGAAAACGCATTTAAAGCAATAAAAAGTTCATTTTGGCTCACACACCTAAAATAAACTTTGTAGACTCAAAATTTTTGCTGTATTTAGTGTATTCTAGCATCCTGAAGATGATTCCAGCATTAATTTCATTGTGCTTATGCTCATTTTTAAGATTTTGACATTTTCACCTAAAGTGCACAACCAGGCTGAAAACGCATTTAAAGCCATAAAAAGTTCATTTTGGCTCTCACACCTAAACTAAACGTTGTAGACTCAAAATTTTTGCTGTATTTAGTGTATTCTAGCATCCTGAAGATGATTCCAGCATTAATTTCATTGTGCTTATGCTCATTTTGAAGATTTTGACATTTTCACCTAAAGTGTACAATCAGGCTGAAAACGCATTTAAAGCAATAAAAAGTTCATTTTGGCTCTCACACCTAAACTAAACGTTGTAGACTCAAAATTTTTGCTGTATTTAGTGTATTCTAGCATCCTGAAGATGATTCCAGCATTAATTTCATTGTGCTTATGCTCATTTTTAAGATTTTGACATTTTCACCTTAAGTGTACAATCAGGGGCTGAAAATGCGTTTAAAGCAATAAAAAGTTCATTTTGGCTCTCACACCTAAACTAAACGTTGTAGACTCAAAATTTTTGCTGTATTCAGTGTATTCTAGCATCCTGAAGATGATTCCAGCATTAATTTCATCGTGCTTATGCTCATTTTGAAGATTTTGACATTTTCACCTAAAGTGCACGATCAGGCTGAAAACGCATTTAAAGCAATAAAAAGTTCATTTTTGCTCACAAACCTAAACTAAACGTTGTAGACTCAAAATTTTTGCTGTATTTAGTGTATTCTAGCATCCTGGAGATGATTCCAGCATTAATTTCATTGTGCTTATGCTCATTTTTAAGATTTTGACATTTTCACCTTAAGTGTACAATCAGGGGCTGAAAACGCGTTTAAAGCAATAAAAAGTTCATTTTGGCTCTCACACCTTGTCACGGCTTGAGAAAGGAGGACCCAGATGCAGAGAGGAAGGCGAGCCAGGGCAGGGATGCGGATAACTTAGATTTAATAATAGTAATAAATGAAAACACAAAATCACGCACACAGGCGGACAAAAGGAAACACAAACTCACGCACACAGGCGGATAGCAAACAAACACAAAAGCATGCACAGTGGCAGCAAAAAGGTAAGTCATGGAGATCAGCAGCTGGTTCTCGGATAAGCGTTTACCAGTCGGGTCAAGTGAGTAGTGTCACAGAGGAATATCCCGACACTCCTTGCTGTTTCTCTCAGGCTTTTAACTTGGCCTGATGAGCTAACGGGTTACAGGTGAGTGTGGTGGGCTCCGCCCACCAGCTGTCTCCCCAGCAACTGCAACTGAAACAGCACAGCTGATACTAATCATGACAGTACCCCCCCATCAACGAACGCCCCTAGGCGGACCACCTGGCAGAGAAGGATGTGACGAATGGAAGTCGCGAACCAGTGACTGGTCCAGAATCCAGGAGCGGGGGATCCACTGGCGGTCCTCGGGGCCGTACCCCTCCCAGTCGACCAGATACTGCATCCCCCTGCCGCGCTTACGAGAGTCCAGTATGGCCCTAACCGTGTAGATAGGCTGCCCGCTGACGACCCGGGGAGGTGGTGGGGGCGCGGCCGGCGGGCACAATGGGCTGGCCGAGACCGGCTTGAGCAAGGACGTGTGAAAAACTGGGTGTACCTTGAGCGTGGGTGGCAGGTTGAGCCGAACTGCCACCGGGTTGATCACGGAGTCGACCTCAAACGGGCCGACAAACCGAGGCCCCAGTTTCTTGGAGCTCCCTGCCAACTGCAGGTCCCGGGTGGAGAGCCAAACTCTCTGACCCGGTCGGTAGGATGGTGCCGGAAGCCGGTGCCTGTCCGCGAGCCGCTTGTTGCGGTCCGAGGTGCGGCACAGGGCCTTCCTGGTGTCCTGCCAAACCCTGCGAGCCCGGCGGAGGTGAGTATGGACCGAGGGGATGGCCACCACGCCCTCCTGGCAAGGAAACAAGGGGGGCTGATAACCACAGGCCGCGTGGAACGGGGACAACCCTGTGGCAGAACATACAAGAGTGTTGTGGGCGTATTCGACCCACGGGAGGTGGGACGACCACGAGGAAGGGTGCTGATGGCATACGCATCGGAGCGCCGACTCCAAGTCCTGGTTGGCCCGCTCCGTCTGCCCATTAGATTGGGGATGGTGGCCTGAAGACAGGCTAGCCGTAGCCCCCAAGGACTTGCAGAAGGCCTTCCACACCCGGGACACGAATTGAGGCCCCCTGTCGGAGACGAGGTCCACTGGTATCCCGTGGATCCTAAAAACGTCCTTTATCAGGACATCAGCTGTTTGCAGCGAGGTGGGCAATTTAGGCAGGGCGATAAAGTGGGCCATTTTTGAAAACCGGTCCACCACTGTCAAGATTACCGACTGCCCGTTGGAAGGAGGTAGCCCGGTGACAAAATCCAACGCCACATGTGACCAAGGACGGTGGGGAATGGGCAGGGGACGGAGCTGGCCGGATGGTTTCAGGCGAGAGGACTTATTACGGGCACACGCCGCGCAAGACGCGACATAGTCCTCAACGTCCTTGCGCAGCCCGGGCCACCAAAATCTCTGCGCCACCAGGGACAGCGTGCGACCCACCCCTGGGTGACATGCCACCCTCGATGCGTGCCCCCACTGCAGCACCTCTGGCCGGAGGTGAGTGGGCACGAACAACTTATCGCCAGGGCACGCTACCGGGGTCTGCCTGCCGTCAGCTGCCTCCACCACCCTCCGCTCAACCTCCCACTGGAGAGCTCCCAATACTCTGGACTCCGGCACAATCGGTCCGGGTAGAGACCCCTCGGCGGCCGGACCGTGCAAGCGGGACAGGGCATCCGGCTTGGTATTCCGGGATCCAGGTCGGTAGGTAATGAAGTAATTAAAACGCGTCAAGAACAGGGCCCAGCGTGCTTGGCGGGGATTCAGTCTCCGAGCGGACCGTAAGTATGACAAGTTTTTATGGTCCGTGAAAATTTGGAAGGGTTCCGCCGCGCCCTCCAGCCAGTGCCGCCACTCCTGCAAGGCAAAAATTATGGCCAGCAGCTCACGGTTGCCCACATCGTAATTGCGTTCTGCCTGGTTGAGCCGACGAGAGAAGAAAGCGCAGGGATGCAGCCTCTGGTCAACCGGGGATCGTTGGGACAACACCGCCCCCACTCCTGTCTCTGAAGCGTCAACCTCGACGACAAATGGAAGAGTTTCGTTAGGGTGTGTCAAGACCGGTGAACGTGAAAACAATGACTTCAATTTAACAAAGGCGGCCTCAGCCTGCTGAGTCCAAATAAACTGAGTTTTTGTAGATGTAAGCCTTGTCAGAGGTTCCGCTTTTAAGCTATAATCGCGGATGAACCGACGATAGAAGTTAGCGAACCCCAGGAATCTCTGCAAGTGTTTTCTAGACGTGGGTGTTGGCCACTCGACCACGGCCTGGATCTTGGCCGGGTCAGCCCTCAATTGACCTCTTTCCACAATATACCCGAGGAACTGGACCGAACGGGTGTGAAATGCACACTTCTCTGCTTTCACGTACAGCCGGTTTTCCAGCAGTCGCTCCAGAACCAGCCGAACGTGTTGCTGATGTTCTGCTAGGTCTCTGGAGAAAATCAAAATGTCGTCCAGATAAACAAAACAAAAATGATTAAGCATGTCACGCAAGACGTCATTGATAAAACACTGAAATACTGCGGGGGCGTTTGAGAGGCCAAAAGGCATAACTAAATACTCAAAGTGCCCAATGGGTGTTTTAAAAGCTGTTTTCCATTCGTCACCCTCCCTTATCCTAACCAGGTAGTAGGCACTACGAAGGTCCAATTTAGTAAACACCGTAGCAGAGTGTAAGGGAGCAAAGGCTGAATCCATCAGTGGCAATGGGTATTTGTTTTTAATTGTAATATCGTTCAAACCACGGAAATCGATGCAGGGGCGAAGGGTCTTGTCTTTTTTTTCCACAAAGAAAAATCCTGCCCCTAGCGGTGACTTAGAAGGCCGAATAAGACCGGCAGCCAGCGATGTTGTGACATACTCCTTAAGGGCTTGGAGTTCCGGCTTAGCTATTTGGTATAGGCGTGTACTAGGCAGCGGTGCGCCGGTAAGCAATTCTATCGCGCAATCATAAGGCCGATGTGGAGGGAGAGATAAGGCCCGGTCTTTACTAAATACCTCCTGTAAATCGTGATATTCCGCTGGCACATTTTCCAGGTTAATTGATTCCCCAGTTGCCTTCGCTGGGCCACAGTGGTAGTCCACCGCTGACCGCAGGCAATGGGAGTGACAAAACAAGCTCCACCTCTCTAACCTAGGCCTGCCCCAGTTTATGTCTGGGTTGTGCCTGGCCAGCCAAGTCAGACCCAGGACCACTGGGGCTGACCGGGAGGGCATAATAAAAAACTGTCTAGTCTCCACGTGATTTCCTGATAAGCGCAGGTGTAGACCCTCTGTTCTATGGGTAATCACCCCCAAGAGGCGCCCATTAAGGTCATACATCTCCTTTGTTTTCTCGAGTCTAATCATCGGACATTTTAGGATGTTGACAATTTTCGGGTCGATAATACAATCATCCGCCCCCGAGTCCACCAACGCCGTCATTTTTACATTCACCCCACCCCAAGTCATTTCTCCCGACAGTTGTAGTCTTTTAGTGTCCAATGGACTGTTAGGGTCACATGCTCCTGGAGACTGAGAGTACTCACACTGGTTGTTGCGTTGGGGTTGAGTGGTTGCAGCTGGAACGGGTGCGATGTCCCGACGTCTATCCGGCCGCCTCCAACACGTGGCCGATTGGTGTCCGAGCCGACCACAATATTGGCACGCCTGATTTCTCCATCGGTTCCTGTGTTCCGCCGCAGGGAGCCGTCCTCCCCCCAGCTGCATTGGATCGATACCATCTCCCGTCGGAGGGCGTCGCCACGAGGCGTCGGGAGGCGAGGCGCCGAAGAAGCGCCCCGCGGACGTGGTCGAAAACGGTGAAGCAGCCGTGTCTGCCTCCTTTGGTCGTCGGTCCTCCTCCCGCTCCCGCCGTCTCTCCCGCAATCTATTGTCCAAGCGGATGGCCAGGTTGAGGAGTTCTTCCAGACCGGACGTCTCATCCCGTGCTGCCAGCTCATCCTTGATTCGCGGGCTGAGTCCCCGCCGGAAGATACCACACAGCGCCGCCTCGTTGAAATGGCTCTCGGTGGCCAAAACCCGGAAGGAGATGGAGTACTCTGCCACGGACAAGTCGGCCTGTCGGAGGTCCAGCAGGCGGCTGCCCGCCTCCTTCCCTTTTACGGGGTGGTTGAAAACGTTCCTAAATTCCTGCAGGAAGGCAGTAAATGAAGCTCGGAGTTCGGGATTGGCTTTACTCACCGCCATCGCCCATAGCGCCGCCTGGCCGGAAAGTAGGCTCATTACGAAAGCGACCTTGGCGCCATCAGTCGGGAAGGTGTGCGGCTGTTGATCTAGAACCAGGCTGCACTGATGAAGGAATTGGTCGCAACCCCCAATTTGGCCAGCGTAGCGGGGAGGATGGGGAATATTGGGTTCCCGAGCTACAGCATTGCCAGCTGATTGGAACGCGGAGACGACAGGTGACGCCACGGCTGCACGTAAGTCCTCTGCTGCCGTGGATTCCGGCCTCTGCTCCACCTTCAAGGTGAGCGACCCGATCTGGGCGGTCAGCGTCGACAGTGCCTCCTTCAGCTCGCGGAAATATAGTTCGTGCTGTCCCAGTAAGCGCCCATGGCTGGCCATGGCCTGGCACAGGCTGTTGGGATCTGCGGGGTCCATAACTGGTCGGGATATTCTGTCACGGCTTGAGAAAGGAGGACCCAGATGCAGAGAGGAAGGCGAGCCAGGGCAGGGATGCGGATAACTTAGATTTAATAATAGTAATAAATGAAAACACAAAATCACGCACACAGGCGGACAAAAGGAAACACAAACTCACGCACACAGGCGGATAGCAAACAAACACAAAAGCATGCACAGTGGCAGCAAAAAGGTAAGTCATGGAGATCAGCAGCTGGTTCTCGGATAAGCGTTTACCAGTCGGGTCAAGTGAGTAGTGTCACAGAGGAATATCCCGACACTCCTTGCTGTTTCTCTCAGGCTTTTAACTTGGCCTGATGAGCTAACGGGTTACAGGTGAGTGTGGTGGGCTCCGCCCACCAGCTGTCTCCCCAGCAACTGCAACTGAAACAGCACAGCTGATACTAATCATGACACACCTAAACTAAACGTTGTAGACTCAAACTTTTTGCTGTATTCAGTGTATTCTAGCATCCTGAAGATGATTCCAGCATTAATTTCATCGTGCTTATGCTCATTTTGAAGATTTTGACATTTTCACCTAAACTGCACAATCAGGCTGAAAACGCATTTAAAGCAATAAAAAGTTCATTTTGGCACACAAACCTAAACTAAACGTTGTAGACTCAAAATTTTTGCTGTATTTAGTGTATTCTAGCATCCTGAAGATGATTCCAGCATTAATTTCATTGTGCTTATGCTCATTTTGAAGATTTTGACATTTTCACCTTAAGTGTACAATCAGGGGCTGAAAACGCGTTTAAAGCAATAAAAAGTTCATTTTGGCTCTCACACCTAAACTAAACGTTGTAGACTCAAAATTTTTGCTGTATTCAGTGTATTCTAGCATCCTGAAGATGATTCCAGCATTAATTTCATCGTGCTTATGCTCATTTTGAAGATTTTGACATTTTCACCTAAAGTGCACAATCAGGCTGAAAACGCATTTAAAGCAATAAAAAGTTCATTTTGGCTCTCACACCTAAACTAAACGATGTAGACTCAAAATTTTTACTGTATTTAGTGTATTCTAGCATCCTGAAGATGATTCCAGCATTAATTTCATTGTGCTTATGCTCATTTTTAAGATTTTGACATTTTCACCTTAAGTGTACAATCAGGGGCTGAAAACGCGTTTAAAGCAATAAAAAGTTCATTTTGGCTCTCACACCTAAACTAAACGTTGTAGACTCAAAATTTTTGCTGTATTCAGTGTATTCTAGCATCCTGAAGATGATTCCAGCATTAATTTCATCGTGCTTATGCTCATTTTGAAGATTTTGACATTTTCACCTAAAGTGCACAATAAGGCTGAAAACGCATTTAAAGCAATAAAAAGTTCATTTTGGCTCTCACACCTAAACAAAACGTTGTAGACTCAAAATTTTTGCTGTATTCAGTGTATTCTAGCATCCTGAAGATGATTCCAGCATTAATTTCATCGTGCTTATGCTCATTTTGAAGATTTTGACATTTTCACCTAAAGTGCACAATCAGGCTGAAAACGCATTTAAAGCAATAAAAAGTTCATTTTGGCACACAAACCTAAACTAAACGTTGTAGACTCAAAATTTTTGCTGTATTTAGTGTATTCTAGCATCCTGAAGATGATTCCAGCATTAATTTCATTGTGCTTATGCTCATTTTGAAGATTTTGACATTTTCACCTTAATTGTACAATCAGGGGCTGAAAACGCGTTTAAAGCAATAAAAAGTTCATTTTGGCTCTCACACCTAAACTAAACGTTGTAGACTCAAAATTTTTGCTGTATTCAGTGTATTCTAGCATCCTGAAGATGATTCCAGCATTAATTTCATCGTGCTTATGCTCATTTTGAAGATTTTGACATTTTCACCTAAAGTGCACAATAAGGCTGAAAACGCGTTTAAAGCAATAAAAAGTTCATTTTGGCTCTCACACCTAAACTAAACGTTGTAGACTCAAAATTTTTGCTGTATTCAGTGTATTCTAGCATCCTGAAGATGATTCCAGCATTAATTTCATCGTGCTTATGCTCATTTTGAAGATTTTGACATTTTCACCTAAAGTGCACAATCAGGCTGAAAACGCATTTAAAGCAATAAAAAGTTCATTTTGGCACACAAACCTAAACTAAACGTTGTAGACTCAAAATTTTTGCTGTATTTAGTGTATTCTAGCATCCTGAAGATGATTCCAGCATTAATTTCATTGTGCTTATGCTCATTTTGAAGATTTTGACATTTTCACCTTAATTGTACAATCAGGGGCTGAAAACGCGTTTAAAGCAATAAAAAGTTCATTTTGGCTCTCACACCTAAACTAAACGTTGTAGACTCAAAATTTTTGCTGTATTTAGTGTATTCTAGCATCCTGAAGATGATTCCAGCATTAATTTCATCGTGCTTATGCTCATTTTGAAGATTTTGACATTTTCACCTAAAGTGCACAATAAGGCTGAAAACGCATTTAAAGCAATAAAAAGTTCATTTTGGCTCTCACACCTAAACAAAACGTTGTAGACTCAACATTTTTGCTGTATTTAGTGTATTCTAGCATCCTGAAGATGATTCCAGCATTAATTTCATTGTGCTTATGCTCATTTTTAAGATTTTGACATTTTCACCTTAAGTGTACAATCAGGGGCTGAAAACGCGTTTAAAGCAATAAAAAGTTCATTTTGGCTCTCACACCTAAACTAAACGTTGTAGACTCAAAATTTTTGCTGTATTCAGTGTATTCTAGCATCCTGAAGATGATTCCAGCATTAATTTCATCGTGCTTATGCTCATTTTGAAGATTTTGACATTTTCACCTAAAGTGCACAATCAGGGTGAAAACGCATTTAAAGCAATAAAAAGTTCATTTTCGCTCACAAACCTAAACTAAACGTTGTAGACTCAAAATTTTTGCTGTATTTAGTGTATTCTAGCATCCTGAAGATTATTCCAGCATTAATTTCATTGTGCTTATGCTCATTTTTAAGATTTTGACATTTTCACCTTAAGTGTACAATCAGGGGCTGAAAACGCGTTTAAAGCAATAAAAAGTTCATTTTGGCTCTCACACCTAAACTAAACGTTGTAGACTCAAAATTTTTGCTGTATTCAGTGTATTCTAGCATCCTGAAGATGATTCCAGCATTAATTTCATCGTGCTTATGCTCATTTTGAAGATTTTGACATTTTCACCTAAAGTGCACAATCAGGCTGAAAACGCATTTAAAGCAATAAAAAGTTCATTTTTGCTCACAAACCTAAACTAAACGTTGTAGACTCAAAATTTTTGCTGTATTTAGTGTATTCTAGCATCCTGAAGATGATTCCAGCATTAATTTCATTGTGCTTATGCTCATTTTTAAGATTTTGACATTTTCACCTTAAGTGTACAATCAGGGGCTGAAAACGCGTTTAAAGCAATAAAAAGTTCATTTTGGCTCTCACACCTAAACTAAACGTTGTAGACTCAAAATTTTTGCTGTATTCAGTGTATTCTAGCATCCTGAAGATGATTCCAGCATTAATTTCATCGTGCTTATGCTCATTTTGAAGATTTTGACATTTTCACCTAAAGTGCACAATCAGGCTGAAAACGCATTTAAAGCAATAAAAAGTTCATTTTGGCACACAAACCTAAACTAAACGTTGTAGACTCAAAATTTTTGCTGTATTTAGTGTATTCTAGCATCCTGAAGATGATTCCAGCATTAATTTCATTGTGCTTATGCTCATTTTGAAGATTTTGACATTTTCACCTTAAGTGTACAATCAGGGGCTGAAAATGCGTTTAAAGCAATAAAAAGTTCATTTTGGCTCTCACACCTAAACTAAACGTTGTAGACTCAAAATTTTTGCTGTATTTAGTGTATTCTAGCATCCTGAAGATGATTCCAGCATTAATTTCATTGTGCTTATGCTCATTTTGAAGATTTTGACATTTTCACCTAAAGTGTACAATCAGGGGCTGAAAACACGTTTAAAGCAATAAAAAGTTCATTTTGGCTCTCACACCTAAACTAAACGTTGTAGACTCAAAATTTTTGCTGTATTTAGTGTATTCTAGCATCCTGAAGATGATTCCAGCATTAATTTCATTGTGCTTATGCTCATTTGTAAGATTTTGACATTTTCACCTTAAGTGTACAATCAGGGGCTGAAAACGCGTTTAAAGCAATAAAAAGTTCATTTTGGCTCTCACACCTAAACTAAACGTTGTAGACTCAAAATTTTTGCTGTATTCAGTGTATTCTAGCATCCTGAAGATGATTCCAGCATTAATTTCATCGTGCTTATGCTCATTTTGAAGATTTTGACATTTTCACCTAAAGTGCACAATCAGGCTGAAAACGCATTTAAAGCAATAAAAACTTAATTTTGGCTCTCACACCTAAACTAAACGATGTAGACTCAAAATTTTTACTGTATTTAGTGTATTCTAGCATCCTGAAGATGATTCCAGCATTAATTTCATTGTGCTTATGCTCATTTTTAAGATTTTGACATTTTCACCTTAAGTGTACAATCAGGGGCTGAAAACGCGTTTAAAGCAATAAAAAGTTCATTTTGGCTCTCACACCTAAACTAAACGTTGTAGAATCAAAATTTTTGCTGTATTTAGTGTATTCTAGCATCCTGAAGATGATTCCAGCATTAATTTCATTGTGCTTATGCTCATTTTGAAGATTTTGACATTTTCACCTTAAGTGTACAATCAGGGGCTGAAAACGCGTTTAAAGCAATAAAAAGTTCATTTTGGCTCTCACACCTAAACTAAACGTTGTAGACTCAAAATTTTTGCTGTATTTAGTGTATTCTAGCATCCTGAAGATGATTCCAGCATTAATTTCATTGTGCTTATGCTCATTTTGAAGATTTTGACATTTTCACCTTAAGTGTACAATCAGGGGCTGAAAACGCGTTTAAAGCAATAAAAAGTTCATTTTGGCTCTCACACCTAAACTAAACGTTGTAGACTCAAAATTTTTGCTGTATTTAGTGTATTCTAGCATCCTGAAGATGATTCCAGCATTAATTTCATTGTGCTTATGCTCATTTTGAAGATTTTGACATTTTCACCTAAAGTGTACAATCAGGCTGAAAACGCATTTAAAGCAATAAAAAGTTCATTTTGGCTCTCACACCTAAACTAAACGTTGTAGACTCAAAATTTTTGCTGTATTCAGTGTATTCTAGCATCCTGAAGATGATTCCAGCATTAATTTCATCGTGCTTATGCTCATTTTGAAGATTTTGACATTTTCACCTAAAGTGCACAATCAGGCTGAAAACGCATTTAAAGCAATAAAAAGTTCATTTTGGCTCACAAACCTAAACTAAACGTTGTAGACTCAAAATTTTTGCTGTATTTAGTGTATTCTAGCATCCTGAAGATGATTCCAGCATTAATTTCATTGTGATTATGCTCATTTTTAAGATTTTGACATTTTCACCTTAAGTGTACAATCAGGGGCTGAAAACGCGTTTAAAGCAATAAAAAGTTCATTTTGGCTCTCACACCTAAACTAAACGTTGTAGACTCAAAATTTTTGCTGTATTCAGTGTATTCTAGCATCCTGAAGATGATTCCAGCATTAATTTCATCGTGCTTATGCTCATTTTGAAGATTTTGACATTTTCACCTAAAGTGCACAATCAGGCTGAAAACGCATTTAAAGCAATAAAAAGTTCATTTTGGCACACAAACCTAAACTAAACGTTGTAGACTCAAAATTTTTGCTGTATTTAGTGTATTCTAGCATCCTGAAGATGATTCCAGCATTAATTTCATTGTGCTTATGCTCATTTTGAAGATTTTGACATTTTCACCTTAAGTGTACAATCAGGGGCTGAAAACGCGTTTAAAGCAATAAAAAGTTCATTTTGGCTCTCACACCTAAACTAAACGTTGTAGACTCAAAATTTTTGCTGTATTTAGTGTATTCTAGCATCCTGAAGATGATTCCAGCATTAATTTCATTGTGCTTATGCTCAGTTTGAAGATTTTGACATTTTCACCTAAAGTGTACAATCAGGGGCTGAAAACACGTTTAAAGCAATAAAAAGTTCATTTTGGCTCTCACACCTAAACTAAACGTTGTAGACTCAAAATTTTTGCTGTATTTAGTGTATTCTAGCATCCTGAAGATGATTCCAGCATTAATTTCATTGTGCTTATGCTCATTTTTAAGATTTTGACATTTTCACCTAAAGTGCACAATCAGGCTGAAAACGCATTTAAAGCAATAAAAAGTTCATTTTGGCTCTCACACCTAAACAAAACGTTGTAGACTCAACATTTTTGCTGTATTTAGTGTATTCTAGCATCCTGAAGATGATTCCAGCATAAATTTCATTGTGCTTATGCTCATTTTTAAGATTTTGACATTTTCACCTTAAGTGTACAATCAGGGGCTGAAAACGCGTTTAAAGCAATAAAAAGTTCATTTTGGCTCTCACACCTAAACTAAACGTTGTAGACTCAAAATTTTTGCTGTATTCAGTGTATTCTAGCATCCTGAAGATGATTCCAGCATTAATTTCATCGTGCTTATGCTCATTTTGAAGATTTTGACATTTTCACCTAAAGTGCACAATCAGGCTGAAAACGCATTTAAAGCAATAAAAAGTTCATTTTGGCACACAAACCTAAACTAAACGTTGTAGACTCAAAATTTTTGCTGTATTTAGTGTATTCTAGCATCCTGAAGATGATTCCAGCATTAATTTCATTGTGCTTATGCTCATTTTTAAGATTTTGACATTTTCACCTTAAGTGTACAATCAGGGGCTGAAAACGCGTTTAAAGCAATAAAAAGTTCATTTTGGCTCTCACACCTAAACTAAACGTTGTAGACTCAAAATTTTTGCTGTATTCAGTGTATTCTAGCATCCTGAAGATGATTCCAGCATTAATTTCATCGTGCTTATGCTCATTTTGAAGATTTTGACATTTTCACCTAAAGTGCACAATAAGGCTGAAAACGCATTTAAAGCAATAAAAAGTTCATTTTGGCTCTCACACCTAAACAAAACGTTGTAGACTCAACATTTTTGCTGTATTTAGTGTATTCTAGCATCCTGAAGATGATTCCAGCATTAATTTCATTGTGCTTATGCTCATTTTTAAGATTTTGACATTTTCACCTTAAGTGTACAATCAGGGGCTGAAAACGCGTTTAAAGCAATAAAAAGTTCATTTTGGCTCTCACACCTAAACTAAACGTTGTAGACTCAAAATTTTTGCTGTATTCAGTGTATTCTAGCATCCTGAAGATGATTCCAGCATTAATTTCATCGTGCTTATGCTCATTTTGAAGATTTTGACATTTTCACCTAAAGTGCACAATCAGGCTGAAAACGCATTTAAAGCAATAAAAAGTTCATTTTGGCACACAAACCTAAACTAAACGTTGTAGACTCAAAATTTTTGCTGTATTTAGTGTATTCTAGCATCCTGAAGATGATTCCAGCATTAATTTCATTGTGCTAATGCTCATTTTGAAGATTTTGACATTTTCACCTTAATTGTACAATCAGGGGCTGAAAACACGTTTAAAGCAAGAAAAAGTTCATTTTGGCTCTCACACCTAAACTAAACGTTGTAGACTCAAAATTTTTGCTGTATTTAGTGTATTCTAGCATCCTAAAGATGATTCCAGCATTAATTTCATCGTGCTTATGCTCATTTTGAAGATTTTGACATTTTCACCTAAAGTGCACAATAAGGCTGAAAACGCATTTAAAGCAATAAAAAGTTCATTTTGGCTCTCACACCTAAACAAAACGTTGTAGAATCAACATTTTTGCTGTATTTAGTGTATTCTAGCATCCTGAAGATGATTCCAGCATTAATTTCATTGTGCTTATGCTCATTTTTAAGATTTTGACATTTTCACCTTAAGTGTACAATCAGGGGCTGAAAACGCGTTTAAAGCAATAAAAAGTTCATTTTGGCTCTCACACCTAAACTAAACGTTGTAGACTCAAAATTTTTGCTGTATTCAGTGTATTCTAGCATCCTGAAGATGATTCCAGCATTAATTTCATCGTGCTTATGCTCATTTTGAAGATTTTGACATTTTCACCTTAAGTGTACAATCAGGGGCTGAAAACGCGTTTAAAGCAATAAAAAGTTCATTTTGGCTCTCACACCTAAACTAAACGTTGTAGACTCAAAATTTTTGCTGTATTCAGTGTATTCTAGCATCCTGAAGATGATTCCAGCATTAATTTCATCGTGCTTATGCTCATTTTGAAGATTTTGACATTTTCACCTAAAGTGCACAATCAGGCTGAAAACGCATTTAAAGCAATAAAAAGTTCATTTTTAATCACAAACCTAAACTAAACGTTGTAGACTCAAAATTGTTGCTGTATTTAGTGTATTCTAGCATCCTGAAGATGATTCCAGCATTAATTTCATTGTGCTTATGCTCATTTTGAAGATTTTGACATTTTCACCTTAAGTGTACAATCAGGGGCTGAAAACGCGTTTAAAGCAATAAAAAGTTCATTTTGGCTCTCACACCTAAACTAAACGTTGTAGACTCAAAATTTTTGCTGTATTCAGTGTATTCTAGCATCCTGAAGATGATTCCAGCATTAATTTCATCGTGCTTATGCTCATTTTGAAGATTTTGACATTTTCACCTAAAGTGCACAATCAGGCTGAAAACGCATTTAAAGCAATAAAAAGTTCATTTTGGCTCTCACACCTAAACTAAACGATGTAGACTCAAAATTTTTACTGTATTTAGTGTATTCTAGCATCCTGAAGATGATTCCAGCATTAATTTCATTGTGCTAATGCTCATTTTTAAGATTTTGACATTTTCACCTTAAGTGTACAATCAGGGGCTGAAAACGCGTTTAAAGCAATAAAAAGTTCATTTTGGATCTCACACCTAAACTAAACTTTGTAGACTCAAAATTTTTGCTGTATTTAGTGTATTCTAGCATCCTGAAGATGATTCCAGCATTAATTTCATTGTGCTTATGCTCATTTTGAAGATTTTGACATTTTCACCTTAAGTGTACAATCAGGGGCTGAAAACGCGTTTAAAGCAATAAAAAGTACATTTTGGCTCTCACACCTAAACTAAACGTTGTAGACTCAAAATTTTTGCTGTATTCAGTGTATTCTAACATCCTGAAGATGATTCCAGCATTAATTTCATTGTGCTTATGCTCATTTTTAAGATTTTGACATTTTCACCTAAAGTGCACAATCAGGCTGAAAACGCATTTAAAGCAATAAAAAGTTCATTTTTGCTCACAAACCTAAACTAAACGTTGTAGACTCAAAATTTTTGCTGTATTTAGTGTATTCTAGCATCCTGAAGATGATTCCAGCATTAATTTCATTGTGCTTATGCTCATTTTTAAGATTTTGACATTTTCACCTTAAGTGTACAATCAGGGGCTGAAAACGCGTTTAAAGCAATAAAAAGTTCATTTTGGCTCTCACACCTAAACTAAACGTTGTAGACTCAAAATTTTTGCTGTATTCAGTGTATTCTAGCATCCTGAAGATGATTCCAGCATTAATTTCATCGTGCTTATGCTCATTTTGAAGATTTTGACATTTTCACCTAAAGTGCACAATCAGGCTGAAAACGCATTTAAAGCAATAAAAAGTTCATTTTGGCACACAAACCTAAACTAAACGTTGTAGACTCAAAATTTTTGCTGTATTTAGTGTATTCTAGCATCCTGAAGATGATTCCAGCATTAATTTCATTGTGCTTATGCTCATTTTGAAGATTTTGACATTTTCACCTTAAGTGTACAATCAGGGGCTGAAAACGCGTTTAAAGCAATAAAAAGTTCATTTTGGCTCTCACACCTAAACTAAACGTTGTAGACTCAAAATTTTTGCTGTATTTAGTGTATTCTAGCATCCTGAAGATGATTCCAGCATTAATTTCATTGTGCTTATGCTCATTTTGAAGATTTTGACATTTTCACCTAAAGTGTACAATCAGGGGCTGAAAACACGTTTAAAGCAATAAAAAGTTCATTTTGGCTCTCACACCTAAACTAAACGTTGTAGACTCAAAATTTTTGCTGTATTTAGTGTATTCTAGCATCCTGAAGATGATTCCAGCATTAATTTTATTGTGCTTATGCTCATTTTTAAGATTTTGACATTTTCACCTAAAGTGCACAATCAGGCTGAAAACGCGTTTAAAGCAATAAAAAGTTCATTTTGGCTCTCACACCTAAACTAAACGTTGTAGACTCAAAATTTTTGCTGTATTTAGTGTATTCTAGCATCCTGAAGATGATTCCAGCATTAATTTCATTGTGCTTATGCTCATTTTGAAGATTTTGACATTTTCACCTTAAGTGTACAATCAGGGGCAGAAAACGCGTTTAAAGCAATAAAAAGTTCATTTTGGCTCTCACACCTAAACTAAACGTTGTAGACTCAAAATTTTTGCTGTATTTAGTGTATTCTAGCATCCTGAAGATGATTCAAGCATTAATTTCATTGTGATTATGCTCATTTTTAAGATTTTGACATTTTCACCTAAAGTGCACAATCAGGCTGAAAACGCATTTAAAGCAATAAAAAGTTCATTTTGGCTCTCACACCTAAACAAAACGTTGTAGACTCAACATTTTTGCTGTATTTAGTGTATTCTAGCATCCTGAAGATGATTCCAGCATTAATTTCATTGTGCTTATGCTCATTTTCAAGATTTTGACATTTTCACCTTAAGTGTACAATCAGGGGCTGAAAATGCGTTTAAAGCAATAAAAAGTTCATTTTGGCTCTCACACCTAAACTAAACGTTGTAGACTCAAAATTTTTGCTGTATTCAGTGTATTCTAGCATCCTGAAGATGATTCCAGCATTAATTTCATCGGGCTTATGCTCATTTTGAAGATTTTGACATTTTCACCTAAAGTGCACAATCAGGCTGAAAACGCATTTAAAGCAATAAAAAGTTCATTTTCGCTCACAAACCTAAACTAAACGTTGTAGACTCAAAATTTTTGCTGTATTTAGTGTATTCTAGCATCCTGAAGATGATTCCAGCATTAATTTCATTGTGCTTATGCTCATTTTTAAGATTTTGACATTTTCACCTTAAGTGTACAATCAGGGGCTGAAAACGCGTTTAAAGCAATAAAAAGTTCATTTTGGCTCTCACACCTAAACTAAACGTTGTAGACTCAACATTTTTGCTGTATTTAGTGTATTTTAGCATCCTGAAGATGATTCCAGCATTAATTTCATTGTGCTTATGCTCATTTTTAAGATTTTGACATTTTCACCTAAAGTGCACAATCAGGCTGAAAACGCATTTAAAGCAATAAAAAGTTCATTTTTGCTCACAAACCTAAACTAAACGTTGTAGACTCAAAATTTTTGCTGTATTTAGTGTATTCTAGCATCCTGAAGATGATTCCAGCATTAATTTCATTGTGCTTATGCTCATTTTTAAGATTTTGACATTTTCACCTTAAGTGTACAATCAGGGGCTGAAAACGCGTTTAAAGCAATAAAAACTTCATTTTGGCTCTCACACCTAAACTAAACGTTGTAGACTCAAAATTTTTGCTGTATTCAGTGTATTCTAGCATCCTGAAGATGATTCCAGCATTAATTTCATCGTGCTTATGCTCATTTTGAAGATTTTGACATTTTCACCTAAAGTGCACAATCAGGCTGAAAACGCATTTAAAGCAATAAAAAGTTCATTTTGGCACACAAACCTAAACTAAACGTTGTAGACTCAAAATTTTTGCTGTATTTAGTGTATTCTAGCATCCTGAAGATGATTCCAGCATTAATTTCATTGTGCTTATGCTCATTTTGAAGATTTTGACATTTTCACCTTAAGTGTACAATCAGGGGCTGAAAACGCGTTTAAAGCAATAAAAAGTTCATTTTGGCTCTCACACCTAAACTAAACGTTGTAGACTCAAAATTTTTGCTGTATTTAGTGTATTCTAGCATCCTGAAGATGATTCCAGCATTAATTTCATTGTGCTTATGCTCATTTTGAAGATTTTGACATTTTCACCTTAAGTGTACAATCAGGGGCTGAAAACACGTTTAAAGCAATAAAAAGTTCATTTTGGCTCTCACACCTAAACTAAATGTTGTAGACTCAAAATTTTTGCTGTATTTAGTGTATTCTAGCATCCTGAAGATGATTCCAGCATTAATTTTATTGTGCTTATGCTCATTTTTAAGATTTTGACATTTTCACCTAAAGTGCACAATCAGGCTGAAAACGCGTTTAAAGCAATAAAAAGTTCATTTTGGCTCTCACACCTAAACTAAACGTTGTAGACTCAAAATTTTTGCTGTATTTAGTGTATTCTAGCATCCTGAAGATGATTCCAGCATTAATTTCATTGTGCTTATGCTCATTTTTAAGATTTTGACATTTTCACCTTAAGTGTACAATCAGGGGCTGAAAACGCGTTTAAAGCAATAAAAAGTTCATTTTGGCTCTCACACCTAAACTAAACGTTGTAGACTCAAAATTTTTGCTGTATTCAGTGTATTCTAGCATCCTGAAGATGATTCCAGCATTAATTTCATCGTGCTTATGCTCATTTTGAAGATTTTGACATTTTCACCTAAAGTGCACAATCAGGCTGAAAACGCATTTAAAGCAATAAAAAGTTCATTTTGGCACACAAACCTAAACTAAACGTTGTAGACTCAAAATTTTTGCTGTATTTAGTGTATTCTAGCATCCTGAAGATGATTCCAGCATTAATTTCATTGTGCTTATGCTCATTTTTAAGATTTTGACATTTTCACCTTAAGTGTACAATCAGGGGCTGAAAACGCGTTTAAAGCAATAAAAAGTTCATTTTGGCTCTCACACCTAAACTAAACGTTGTAGACTCAAAATTTTTGCTGTATTCAGTGTATTCTAGCATCCTGAAGATGATTCCAGCATTAATTTCATCGTGCTTATGCTCATTTTGAAGATTTTGACATTTTCACCTAAAGTGCACAATAAGGCTGAAAACGCATTTAAAGCAATAAAAAGTTCATTTTGGCTCTCACACCTAAACAAAACGTTGTAGACTCAACATTTTTGCTGTATTTAGTGTATTCTAGCATCCTGAAGATGATTCCAGCATTAATTTCATTGTGCTTATGCTCATTTTTAAGATTTTGACATTTTCACCTTAAGTGTACAATCAGGGGCTGAAAACGCGTTTAAAGCAATAAAAAGTTCATTTTGGCTCTCACACCTAAACTAAACGTTGTAGACTCAAAATTTTTGCTGTATTCAGTGTATTCTAGCATCCTGAAGATGATTCCAGCATTAATTTCATCGTGCTTATGCTCATTTTGAAGATTTTGACATTTTCACCTAAAGTGCACAATCAGGCTGAAAACGCATTTAAAGCAATAAAAAGTTCATTTTGGCACACAAACCTAAACTAAACGTTGTAGACTCAAAATTTTTGCTGTATTTAGTGTATTCTAGCATCCTGAAGATGATTCCAGCATTAATTTCATTGTGCTAATGCTCATTTTGAAGATTTTGACATTTTCACCTTAATTGTACAATCAGGGGCTGAAAACACGTTTAAAGCAAGAAAAAGTTCATTTTGGCTCTCACACCTAAACTAAACGTTGTAGACTCAAAATTTTTGCTGTATTTAGTGTATTCTAGCATCCTGAAGATGATTCCAGCATTAATTTCATCGTGCTTATGCTCATTTTGAAGATTTTGACATTTTCACCTAAAGTGCACAATAAGGCTGAAAACGCATTTAAAGCAATAAAAAGTTCATTTTGGCTCTCACACCTAAACAAAACGTTGTAGACTCAACATTTTTGCTGTATTTAGTGTATTCTAGCATCCTGAAGATGATTCCAGCATTAATTTCATTGTGCTTATGCTCATTTTTAAGATTTTGACATTTTCACCTTAAGTGTACAATCAGGGGCTGAAAACGCGTTTAAAGCAATAAAAAGTTCATTTTGGCTCTCACACCTAAACTAAACGTTGTAGACTCAAAATTTTTGCTGTATTCAGTGTATTCTAGCATCCTGAAGATGATTCCAGCATTAATTTCATCGTGCTTATGCTCATTTTGAAGATTTTGACATTTTCACCTTAAGTGTACAATCAGGGGCTGAAAACGCGTTTAAAGCAATAAAAAGTTCATTTTGGCTCTCACACCTAAACTAAACGTTGTAGACTCAAAATTTTTGCTGTATTCAGTGTATTCTAGCATCCTGAAGATGATTCCAGCATTAATTTCATCGTGCTTATGCTCATTTTGAAGATTTTGACATTTTCACCTAAAGTGCACAATCAGGCTGAAAACGCATTTAAAGCAATAAAAAGTTCATTTTTAATCACAAACCTAAACTAAACGTTGTAGACTCAAAATTGTTGCTGTATTTAGTGTATTCTAGCATCCTGAAGATGATTCCAGCATTAATTTCATTGTGCTTATGCTCATTTTGAAGATTTTGACATTTTCACCTTAAGTGTACAATCAGGGGCTGAAAACGCGTTTAAAGCAATAAAAAGTTCATTTTGGCTCTCACACCTAAACTAAACGTTGTAGACTCAAAATTTTTGCTGTATTCAGTGTATTCTAGCATCCTGAAGATGATTCCAGCATTAATTTCATCGTGCTTATGCTCATTTTGAAGATTTTGACATTTTCACCTAAAGTGCACAATCAGGCTGAAAACGCATTTAAAGCAATAAAAAGTTCATTTTGGCTCTCACACCTAAACTAAACGATGTAGACTCAAAATTTTTACTGTATTTAGTGTATTCTAGCATCCTGAAGATGATTCCAGCATTAATTTCATTGTGCTAATGCTCATTTTTAAGATTTTGACATTTTCACCTTAAGTGTACAATCAGGGGCTGAAAACGCGTTTAAAGCAATAAAAAGTTCATTTTGGCTCTCACACCTAAACTAAACGTTGTAGACTCAAAATTTTTGCTGTATTTAGTGTATTCTAGCATCCTGAAGATGATTCCAGCATTAATTTCATTGTGCTTATGCTCATTTTGAAGATTTTGACATTTTCACCTTAAGTGTACAATCAGGGGCTGAAAACGCATTTAAAGCAATAAAAAGTACATTTTGGCTCTCACACCTAAACTAAACGTTGTAGACTCAAAATTTTTGCTGTATTCAGTGTATTCTAACATCCTGAAGATGATTCCAGCATTAATTTCATTGTGCTTATGCTCATTTTTAAGATTTTGACATTTTCACCTAAAGTGCACAATCAGGCTGAAAACGCATTTAAAGCAATAAAAAGTTCATTTTTGCTCACAAACCTAAACTAAACGTTGTAGACTCAAAATTTTTGCTGTATTTAGTGTATTCTAGCATCCTGAAGATGATTCCAGCATTAATTTCATTGTGCTTATGCTCATTTTTAAGATTTTGACATTTTCACCTTAAGTGTACAATCAGGGGCTGAAAACGCGTTTAAAGCAATAAAAAGTTCATTTTGGCTCTCACACCTAAACTAAACGTTGTAGACTCAAAATTTTTGCTGTATTCAGTGTATTCTAGCATCCTGAAGATGATTCCAGCATTAATTTCATCGTGCTTATGCTCATTTTGAAGATTTTGACATTTTCACCTAAAGTGCACAATCAGGCTGAAAACGCATTTAAAGCAATAAAAAGTTCATTTTGGCACACAAACCTAAACTAAACGTTGTAGACTCAAAATTTTTGCTGTATTTAGTGTATTCTAGCATCCTGAAGATGATTCCAGCATTAATTTCATTGTGCTTATGCTCATTTTGAAGATTTTGACATTTTCACCTTAAGTGTACAATCAGGGGCTGAAAACGCGTTTAAAGCAATAAAAAGTTCATTTTGGCTCTCACACCTAAACTAAACGTTGTAGACTCAAAATTTTTGCTGTATTTAGTGTATTCTAGCATCCTGAAGATGATTCCAGCATTAATTTCATTGTGCTTATGCTCATTTTGAAGATTTTGACATTTTCACCTAAAGTGTACAATCAGGGGCTGAAAACACGTTTAAAGCAATAAAAAGTTCATTTTGGCTCTCACACCTAAACTAAACGTTGTAGACTCAAAATTTTTGCTGTATTTAGTGTATTCTAGCATCCTGAAGATGATTCCAGCATTAATTTTATTGTGCTTATGCTCATTTTGAAGATTTTGACATTTTCACCTAAAGTGCACAATCAGGCTGAAAACGCATTTAAAGCAATAAAAAGTTCATTTTCGCTCACAAACCTAAACTAAACGTTGTAGACTCAAAATTTTTGCTGTATTTAGTGTATTCTAGCATCCTGAAGATGATTCCAGCATTAATTTCATTGTGCTTATGCTCATTTTTAAGATTTTGACATTTTCACCTTAAGTGTACAATCAGGGGCTGAAAACGCGTTTAAAGCAATAAAAAGTTCATTTTGGCTCTCACACCTAAACTAAACGTTGTAGACTCAAAATTTTTGCTGTATTCAGTGTATTCTAGCATCCTGAAGATGATTCCAGCATTAATTTCATCGTGCTTATGCTCATTTTGAAGATTTTGACATTTTCACCTAAAGTGCACAATCAGGCTGAAAACGCATTTAAAGCAATAAAAAGTTCATTTTGGCACACAAACCTAAACTAAACGTTGTAGACTCAAAATTTTTGCTGTATTTAGTGTATTCTAGCATCCTGAAGATGATTCCAGCATTAATTTCATTGTGCTTATGCTCATTTTGAAGATTTTGACATTTTCACCTTAAGTGTACAATCAGGGGCTGAAAACGCGTTTAAAGCAATAAAAAGTTCATTTTGGCTCTCACACCTAAACTAAACGTTGTAGACTCAAAATTTTTGCTGTATTTAGTGTATTCTAGCATCCTGAAGATGATTCCAGCATTAATTTCATTGTGCTTATGCTCATTTTGAAGATTTTGACATTTTCACCTAAAGTGTACAATCAGGGGCTGAAAACACGTTTAAAGCAATAAAAAGTTCATTTTGGCTCTCACACCTAAACTAAACGTTGTAGACTCAAAATTTTTGCTGTATTTAGTGTATTCTAGCATCCTGAAGATGATTCCAGCATTAATTTTATTGTGCTTATGCTCATTTTTAAGATTTTGACATTTTCACCTAAAGTGCACAATCAGGCTGAAAACGCGTTTAAAGCAATAAAAAGTTCATTTTGGCTCTCACACCTAAACTAAACGTTGTAGACTCAAAATTTTTGCTGTATTTAGTGTATTCTAGCATCCTGAAGATGATTCCAGCATTAATTTCATTGTGCTTATGCTCATTTTGAAGATTTTGACATTTTCACCTTAAGTGTACAATCAGGGGCAGAAAACGCGTTTAAAGCAATAAAAAGTTCATTTTGGCTCTCACACCTAAACTAAACGTTGTAGACTCAAAATTTTTGCTGTATTTAGTGTATTCTAGCATCCTGAAGATGATTCAAGCATTAATTTCATTGTGATTATGCTCATTTTTAAGATTTTGACATTTTCACCTAAAGTGCACAATCAGGCTGAAAACGCATTTAAAGCAATAAAAAGTTCATTTTGGCTCTCACACCTAAACAAAACGTTGTAGACTCAACATTTTTGCTGTATTTAGTGTATTCTAGCATCCTGAAGATGATTCCAGCATTAATTTCATTGTGCTTATGCTCATTTTCAAGATTTTGACATTTTCACCTTAAGTGTACAATCAGGGGCTGAAAACGCGTTTAAAGCAATAAAAAGTTCATTTTGGCTCTCACACCTAAACTAAACGTTGTAGACTCAAAATTTTTGCTGTATTCAGTGTATTCTAGCATCCTGAAGATGATTCCAGCATTAATTTCATCGGGCTTATGCTCATTTTGAAGATTTTGACATTTTCACCTAAAGTGCACAATCAGGCTGAAAACGCATTTAAAGCAATAAAAAGTTCATTTTCGCTCACAAACCTAAACTAAACGTTGTAGACTCAAAATTTTTGCTGTATTTAGTGTATTCTAGCATCCTGAAGATGATTCCAGCATTAATTTCATTGTGCTTATGCTCATTTTTAAGATTTTGGCATTTTCACCTTAAGTGTACAATCAGGGGCTGAAAACGCGTTTAAAGCAATAAAAAGTTCATTTTGGCTCTCACACCTAAACTAAACGTTGTAGACTCAACATTTTTGCTGTATTTAGTGTATTTTAGCATCCTGAAGATGATTCCAGCATTAATTTCATTGTGCTTATGCTCATTTTTAAGATTTTGACATTTTCACCTAAAGTGCACAATCAGGCTGAAAACGCATTTAAAGCAATAAAAAGTTCATTTTTGCTCACAAACCTAAACTAAACGTTGTAGACTCAAAAATTTTGCTGTATTTAGTGTATTCTAGCATCCTGAAGATGATTCCAGCATTAATTTCATTGTGCTTATGCTCATTTTTAAGATTTTGACATTTTCACCTTAAGTGTACAATCAGGGGCTGAAAACGCGTTTAAAGCAATAAAAAGTTCATTTTGGCTCTCACACCTAAACTAAACGTTGTAGACTCAAAATTTTTGCTGTATTCAGTGTATTCTAGCATCCTGAAGATGATTCCAGCATTAATTTCATCGTGCTTATGCTCATTTTGAAGATTTTGACATTTTCACCTAAAGTGCACAATCAGGCTGAAAACGCATTTAAAGCAATAAAAAGTTCATTTTGGCACACAAACCTAAACTAAACGTTGTAGACTCAAAATTTTTGCTGTATTTAGTGTATTCTAGCATCCTGAAGATGATTCCAGCATTAATTTCATTGTGCTTATGCTCATTTTGAAGATTTTGACATTTTCACCTTAAGTGTACAATCAGGGGCTGAAAACGCGTTTAAAGCAATAAAAAGTTCATTTTGGCTCTCACACCTAAACTAAACGTTGTAGACTCAAAATTTTTGCTGTATTTAGTGTATACTAGCATCCTGAAGATGATTCCAGCATTAATTTCATTTTGCTTATGCTCATTTTGAAGATTTTGACATTTTCACCTAAAGTGTACAATCAGGGGCTGAAAACACGTTTAAAGCAATAAAAAGTTCATTTTGGCTCTCACACCTAAACTAAACGTTGTAGACTCAAAATTTTTGCTGTATTTAGTGTATTCTAGCATCCTGAAGATGATTCCAGCATTAATTTCATTGTGCTTATGCTCATTTTTAAGATTTTGACATTTTCACCTAAAGTGCACAATCAGGCTGAAAACGCGTTTAAAGCAATAAAAAGTTCATTTTGGCTCTCACACCTAAACTAAACGTTGTAGACTCAAAATTTTTGCTGTATTTAGTGTATTCTAGCATCCTGAAGATGATTCAAGCATTAATTTCATTGTGATTATGCTCATTTTTAAGATTTTGACATTTTCACCTAAAGTGCACAATCAGGCTGAAAACGCATTTAAAGCAATAAAAAGTTCATTTTGGCTCTCACACCTAAACAAAACGTTGTAGACTCAACATTTTTGCTGTATTTAGTGTATTTTAGCATCCTGAAGATGATTCCAGCATTAATTTCATTGTGCTTATGCTCATTTTCAAGATTTTGACATTTTCACCTTAAGTGTACAATCAGGGGCTGAAAACGCGTTTAAAGCAATAAAAAGTTCATTTTGGCTCTCACACCTAAACTAAACGTTGTAGACTCAAAATTTTTGCTGTATTCAGTGTATTCTAGCATCCTGAAGATGATTCCAGCATTAATTTCATCGGGCTTATGCTCATTTTGAAGATTTTGACATTTTCACCTAAAGTGCACAATCAGGCTGAAAACGCATTTAAAGCAATAAAAAGTTCATTTTCGCTCACAAACCTAAACTAAACGTTGTAGACTCAAAATTTTTGCTGTATTTAGTGTATTCTAGCATCCTGAAGATGATTCCAGCATTAATTTCATTGTGCTTATGCTCATTTTTAAGATTTTGACATTTTCACCTTAAGTGTACAATCAGGGGCTGAAAACGCGTTTAAAGCAATAAAAAGTTCATTTTGGCTCTCACACCTAAACTAAACGTTGTAGACTCAAAATTTTTGCTGTATTCAGTGTATTCTAGCATCCTGAAGATGATTCCAGCATTAATTTCATCGTGCTTATGCTCATTTTGAAGATTTTGACATTTTCACCTAAAGTGCACAATCAGGCTGAAAACGCATTTAAAGCAATAAAAAGTTCATTTTGGCTCTCACACCTAAACAAAACGTTGTAGACTCAACATTTTTGCTGTATTCAGTGTATTCTAGCATCCTGAAGATGATTCCAGCATTAATTTCATCGTGCTTATGCTCATTTTGAAGATTTTGACATTTTCACCTAAAGTGCACAATCAGGCTGAAAACGCATTTAAAGCAATAAAAAGTTCATTTTGGCACACAAACCTAAACTAAACGTTGTAGACTCAAATTTTTTGCTGTATTTAGTGTATTCTAGCATCCTGAAGATGATTCCAGCATTAATTTCATTGTGCTTATGCTCATTTTGAAGATTTTGACATTTTCACCTTAAGTGTACAATCAGGGGCTGAAAACGCGTTTAAAGCAATAAAAAGTTCATTTTGGCTCTCACACCTAAACTAAATGTTGTAGACTCAAAATTTTTGCTGTATTTAGTGTATTCTAGCATCCTGAAGATGATTCCAGCATTAATTTCATCGTGCTTATGCTCATTTTGAAGATTTTGACATTTTCACCTAAAGTGCACAATCAGGCTGAAAACGCTTTTAAAGCAATAAAAAGTTCATTTTGGCACACAAACCTAAACTCAACGTTGTAGACTCAAAATTTTTGCTGTATTTAGTGTATTCTAGCATCCTGAAGATGATTCCAGCATTAATTTCATTGTGCTTATGCTCATTTTGAAGATTTTGACATTTTCACCTTAAGTGTACAATCAGGGGCTGAAAACGCGTTTAAAGCAATAAAAAGTTCATTTTGGCTCTCACACCTAAACTAAACGTTGTAGACTCAAAATTTTTGCTGTATTCAGTGTATTCTAGCATCCTGAAGATGATTCCAGCATTAATTTCATCGTGCTTATGCTCATTTTGAAGATTTTTGACATTTTCACCTAAAGTGCACAATCAGGCTGAAAACGCGTTTAAAGCAATAAAAAGTTCATTTTGGCTCTCACACCTAAACTAAACGTTGTAGACTCAAAATTTTTGCTGTATTCAGTGTATTCTAGCATCCTGAAGATGATTCCAGCATTAATTTCATCGTGCTTATGCTCATTTTGAAGATGTTGACATTTTCACCTAAAGTGCACAATAAGGCTGAAAACGCATTTAAAGCAATAAAAAGTTCATTTTGGCTCTCACACCTAAACAAAACGTTGTAGACTCAACATTTTTGCTGTATTTAGTGTATTCTAGCATCCTGAAGATGATTCCAGCATTAATTTCATTGTGCTTATGCTCATTTTTAAGATTTTGACATTTTCACCTTAAGTGTACAATCAGGGGCTGAAAACGCGTTTAAAGCAATAAAAAGTTCATTTTGGCTCTCACACCTAAACTAAACGTTGTAGACTCAAAATTTTTGCTGTATTCAGTGTATTCTAGTATCCTGAAGATGATTCCAGCATTAATTTCATCGTGCTTAAGCTCATTTTGAAGATTTTGACATTTTCACCTAAAGTGCACAATCAGGCTGAAAACGCGTTTAAAGCAATAAAAAGTTCATTTTGGCTCTCACACCTAAACTAAACGTTGTAGACTCAAAATTTTTGCTGTATTTAGTGTATTCTAGCATCCTGAAGATGATTCAAGCATTAATTTCATTGTGATTATGCTCATTTTGAAGATTTTGACATTTTCACCTTAATTGTACAATCAGGGGCTGAAAACGCGTTTAAAGCAATAAAAAGTTCATTTTGGCTCTCACACCTAAACTAAACGTTGTAGACTCAAAATTTGTGCTGTATTCAGTGTATTCTAGCATCCTGAAGATGATTCCAGCATTAATTTCATCGTGCTTATGCTCATTTTGAAGATTTTGACATTTTCACCTAAAGTGCACAATAAGGCTGAAAACGCATTTAAAGCAATAAAAAGTTCATTTTGGCTCTCACACCTAAACAAAACGTTGTAGACTCAACATTTTTGCTGTATTTAGTGTATTCTAGCATCCTGAAGATGATTCCAGCATTAATTTCATTGTGCTTATGCTCATTTTTAAGATTTTGACATTTTCACCTTAAGTGTACAATCAGGGGCTGAAAACGCGTTTAAAGCAATAAAAAGTTCATTTTGGCTCTCACACCTAAACTAAACGTTGTAGACTCAAAATTTTTGCTGTATTCAGTGTATTCTAGCATCCTGAAGATGATTCCAGCATTAATTTCATCGTGCTTATGCTCATTTTGAAGATTTTGACATTTTCACCTAAAGTGCACAATCAGGCTGAAAACGCGTTTAAAGCAATAAAAAGTTCATTTTGGCTCTCACACCTAAACTAAACGTTGTAGACTCAAAATTTTTGCTGTATTTAGTGTATTCTAGCATCCTGAAGATGATTCAAGCATTAATTTCATTGTGATTATGCTCATTTTGAAGATTTTGACATTTTCACCTTAATTGTACAATCAGGGGCTGAAAACGCGTTTAAAGCAATAAAAAGTTCATTTTGGCTCTCACACCTAAACTAAACGTTGTAGACTCAAAATTTTTGCTGTATTTAGTGTATTCTAGCATCCTGAAGATGATTCCATTATTAATTTCATCGTGCTTATGCTCATTTTGAAGATTTTGACATTTTCACCTAAAGTGCACAATCAGGCTGAAAACGCTTTTAAAGCAATAAAAAGTTCATTTTGGCACACAAACCTAAACTCAACGTTGTAGACTCAAAATTTTTGCTGTATTTAGTGTATTCTAGCATCCTGAAGATGATTCCAGCATTAATTTCATTGTGCTTATGCTCATTTTGAAGATTTTGACATTTTCACCTTAAGTGTACAATCAGGGGCTGAAAACGCGTTTAAAGCAATAAAAAGTTCATTTTGGCTCTCACACCTAAACTAAACGTTGTAGACTCAAAATTTTTGCTGTATTCAGTGTATTCTAGCATCCTGAAGATGATTCCAGCATTAATTTCATCGTGCTTATGCTCATTTTGAAGATTTTGACATTTTCACCTAAAGTGTACAATCAGGGGCTGAAAACACGTTTAAAGCAATAAAAAGTTCATTTTGGCTCTCACACCTAAACTAAACGTTGTAGACTCAAAATTTTTGCTGTATTTAGTGTATTCTAGCATCCTGAAGATGATTCCAGCATTAATTTCATTGTGCTTATGCTCATTTTTAAGATTTTGACATTTTCACCTAAAGTGCACAATCAGGCTGAAAACGCATTTAAAGCAATAAAAAGTTCATTTTGGCTCTCACACCTAAACAAAACGTTGTAGACTCAACATTTTTGCTGTATTTAGTGTATTCTAACATCCTGAAGATGATTCCAGCATTAATTTCATTGTGCTTATGCTCATTTTTAAGATTTTGACATTTTCACCTTAAGTGTACAATCAGGGGCTGAAAACGCGTTTAAAGCAATAAAAAGTTCATTTTGTCTCTCACACCTAAACTAAACGTTGTAGACTCAAAATTTTTGCTGTATTCAGTGTATTCTAGCATCCTGAAGATGATTCCAGCATTAATTTCATCGTGCTTATGCTCATTTTGAAGATTTTGACATTTTCACCTAAAGTGCACAATCAGGCTGAAAACGCATTTAAAGCAATAAAAACTTAATTTTGGCTCTCACACCTAAACTAAACGATGTAGACTCAAAATTTTTACTGTATTTAGTGTATTCTAGCATCCTGAAGATGATTCCAGCATTAATTTCATTGTGCTTATGCTCATTTTTAAGATTTTGACATTTTCACCTTAAGTGTACAATCAGGGGCTGAAAACGCGTTTAAAGCAATAAAAAGTTCATTTTGGCTCTCACACCTAAACTAAACGTTGTAGAATCAAAATTTTTGCTGTATTTAGTGTATTCTAGCATCCTGAAGATGATTCCAGCATTAATTTCATTGTGCTTATGCTCATTTTGAAGATTTTGACATTTTCACCTTAAGTGTACAATCAGGGGCTGAAAACGCGTTTAAAGCAATAAAAAGTTCATTTTGGCTCTCACACCTAAACTAAACGTTGTAGACTCAAAATTTTTGCTGTATTTAGTGTATTCTAGCATCCTGAAGATGATTCCAGCATAAATTTCATTGTGCTTATGCTCATTTTGAAGATTTTGACATTTTCACCTTAAGTGTACAATCAGGGGCTGAAAACGCGTTTAAAGCAATAAAAAGTTCATTTTGGCTCTCACACCTAAACTAAACGTTGTAGACTCAAAATTTTTGCTGTATTTAGTGTATTCTAGCATCCTGAAGATGATTCCAGCATTAATTTCATTGTGCTTATGCTCATTTTGAAGATTTTGACATTTTCACCTAAAGTGTACAATCAGGCTGAAAACGCATTTAAAGCAATAAAAAGTTCATTTTGGCTCTCACACCTAAACTAAACGTTGTAGACTCAAAATTGTTGCTGTATTCAGTGTATTCTAGCATCCTGAAGATGATTCCAGCATTAATTTCATCGTGCTTATGCTCATTTTGAAGATTTTGACATTTTCACCTAAAGTGCACAATCAGGCTGAAAACGCATTTAAAGCAATAAAAAGTTCATTTTGGCTCACAAACCTAAACTAAACGTTGTAGACTCAAAATTTTTGCTGTATTTAGTGTATTCTAGCATCCTGAAGATGATTCCAGCATTAATTTCATTGTGATTATGCTCATTTTTAAGATTTTGACATTTTCACCTTAAGTGTACAATCAGGGGCTGAAAACGCGTTTAAAGCAATAAAAAGTTCATTTTGGCTCTCACACCTAAACTAAACGTTGTAGACTCAAAATTTTTGCTGTATTCAGTGTATTCTAGCATCCTGAAGATGATTCCAGCATTAATTTCATCGTGCTTATGCTCATTTTGAAGATTTTGACATTTTCACCTAAAGTGCACAATCAGGCTGAAAACGCATTTAAAGCAATAAAAAGTTCATTTTGGCACACAAACCTAAACTAAACGTTGTAGACTCAAAATTTTTGCTGTATTTAGTGTATTCTAGCATCCTGAAGATGATTCCAGCATTAATTTCATTGTGCTTATGCTCATTTTGAAGATTTTGACATTTTCACCTTAAGTGTACAATCAGGGGCTGAAAACGCGTTTAAAGCAATAAAAAGTTCATTTTGGCTCTCACACCTAAACTAAACGTTGTAGACTCAAAATTTTTGCTGTATTTAGTGTATTCTAGCATCCTGAAGATGATTCCAGCATTAATTTCATTGTGCTTATGCTCAGTTTGAAGATTTTGACATTTTCACCTAAAGTGTACAATCAGGGGCTGAAAACACGTTTAAAGCAATAAAAAGTTCATTTTGGCTCTCACACCTAAACTAAACGTTGTAGACTCAAAATTTTTGCTGTATTTAGTGTATTCTAGCATCCTGAAGATGATTCCAGCATTAATTTCATTGTGCTTATGCTCATTTTTAAGATTTTGACATTTTCACCTAAAGTGCACAATCAGGCTGAAAACGCATTTAAAGCAATAAAAAGTTCATTTTGGCTCTCACACCTAAACAAAACGTTGTAGACTCAACATTTTTGCTGTATTTAGTGTATTCTAGCATCCTGAAGATGATTCCAGCATAAATTTCATTGTGCTTATGCTCATTTTTAAGATTTTGACATTTTCACCTTAAGTGTACAATCAGGGGCTGAAAACGCGTTTAAAGCAATAAAAAGTTCATTTTGGCTCTCACACCTAAACTAAACGTTGTAGACTCAAAATTTTTGCTGTATTCAGTGTATTCTAGCATCCTGAAGATGATTCCAGCATTAATTTCATCGTGCTTATGCTCATTTTGAAGATTTTGACATTTTCACCTAAAGTGCACAATCAGGCTGAAAACGCATTTAAAGCAATAAAAAGTTCATTTTGGCACACAAACCTAAACTAAACGTTGTAGACTCAAAATTTTTGCTGTATTTAGTGTATTCTAGCATCCTGAAGATGATTCCAGCATTAATTTCATTGTGCTTATGCTCATTTTTAAGATTTTGACATTTTCACCTTAAGTGTACAATCAGGGGCTGAAAACGCGTTTAAAGCAATAAAAAGTTCATTTTGGCTCTCACACCTAAACTAAACGTTGTAGACTCAAAATTTTTGCTGTATTCAGTGTATTCTAGCATCCTGAAGATGATTCCAGCATTAATTTCATCGTGCTTATGCTCATTTTGAAGATTTTGACATTTTCACCTAAAGTGCACAATAAGGCTGAAAACGCATTTAAAGCAATAAAAAGTTCATTTTGGCTCTCACACCTAAACAAAACGTTGTAGACTCAACATTTTTGCTGTATTTAGTGTATTCTAGCATCCTGAAGATGATTCCAGCATTAATTTCATTGTGCTTATGCTCATTTTTAAGATTTTGACATTTTCACCTTAAGTGTACAATCAGGGGCTGAAAACGCGTTTAAAGCAATAAAAAGTTCATTTTGGCTCTCACACCTAAACTAAACGTTGTAGACTCAAAATTTTTGCTGTATTCAGTGTATTCTAGCATCCTGAAGATGATTCCAGCATTAATTTCATCGTGCTTATGCTCATTTTGAAGATTTTGACATTTTCACCTAAAGTGCACAATCAGGCTGAAAACGCATTTAAAGCAATAAAAAGTTCATTTTGGCACACAAACCTAAACTAAACGTTGTAGACTCAAAATTTTTGCTGTATTTAGTGTATTCTAGCATCCTGAAGATGATTCCAGCATTAATTTCATTGTGCTAATGCTCATTTTGAAGATTTTGACATTTTCACCTTAATTGTACAATCAGGGGCTGAAAACACGTTTAAAGCAAGAAAAAGTTCATTTTGGCTCTCACACCTAAACTAAACGTTGTAGACTCAAAATTTTTGCTGTATTTAGTGTATTCTAGCATCCTAAAGATGATTCCAGCATTAATTTCATCGTGCTTATGCTCATTTTGAAGATTTTGACATTTTCACCTAAAGTGCACAATAAGGCTGAAAACGCATTTAAAGCAATAAAAAGTTCATTTTGGCTCTCACACCTAAACAAAACGTTGTAGAATCAACATTTTTGCTGTATTTAGTGTATTCTAGCATCCTGAAGATGATTCCAGCATTAATTTCATTGTGCTTATGCTCATTTTTAAGATTTTGACATTTTCACCTTAAGTGTACAATCAGGGGCTGAAAACGCGTTTAAAGCAATAAAAAGTTCATTTTGGCTCTCACACCTAAACTAAACGTTGTAGACTCAAAATTTTTGCTGTATTCAGTGTATTCTAGCATCCTGAAGATGATTCCAGCATTAATTTCATCGTGCTTATGCTCATTTTGAAGATTTTGACATTTTCACCTTAAGTGTACAATCAGGGGCTGAAAACGCGTTTAAAGCAATAAAAAGTTCATTTTGGCTCTCACACCTAAACTAAACGTTGTAGACTCAAAATTTTTGCTGTATTCAGTGTATTCTAGCATCCTGAAGATGATTCCAGCATTAATTTCATCGTGCTTATGCTCATTTTGAAGATTTTGACATTTTCACCTAAAGTGCACAATCAGGCTGAAAACGCATTTAAAGCAATAAAAAGTTCATTTTTAATCACAAACCTAAACTAAACGTTGTAGACTCAAAATTGTTGCTGTATTTAGTGTATTCTAGCATCCTGAAGATGATTCCAGCATTAATTTCATTGTGCTTATGCTCATTTTGAAGATTTTGACATTTTCACCTTAAGTGTACAATCAGGGGCTGAAAACGCGTTTAAAGCAATAAAAAGTTCATTTTGGCTCTCACACCTAAACTAAACGTTGTAGACTCAAAATTTTTGCTGTATTCAGTGTATTCTAGCATCCTGAAGATGATTCCAGCATTAATTTCATCGTGCTTATGCTCATTTTGAAGATTTTGACATTTTCACCTAAAGTGCACAATCAGGCTGAAAACGCATTTAAAGCAATAAAAAGTTCATTTTGGCTCTCACACCTAAACTAAACGATGTAGACTCAAAATTTTTACTGTATTTAGTGTATTCTAGCATCCTGAAGATGATTCCAGCATTAATTTCATTGTGCTAATGCTCATTTTTAAGATTTTGACATTTTCACCTTAAGTGTACAATCAGGGGCTGAAAACGCGTTTAAAGCAATAAAAAGTTCATTTTGGCTCTCACACCTAAACTAAACGTTGTAGACTCAAAATTTTTGCTGTATTTAGTGTATTCTAGCATCCTGAAGATGATTCCAGCATTAATTTCATTGTGCTTATGCTCATTTTGAAGATTTTGACATTTTCACCTTAAGTGTACAATCAGGGGCTGAAAACGCGTTTAAAGCAATAAAAAGTACATTTTGGCTCTCACACCTAAACTAAACGTTGTAGACTCAAAATTTTTGCTGTATTCAGTGTATTCTAACATCCTGAAGATGATTCCAGCATTAATTTCATTGTGCTTATGCTCATTTTTAAGATTTTGACATTTTCACCTAAAGTGCACAATCAGGCTGAAAACGCATTTAAAGCAATAAAAAGTTCATTTTTGCTCACAAACCTAAACTAAACGTTGTAGACTCAAAATTTTTGCTGTATTTAGTGTATTCTAGCATCCTGAAGATGATTCCAGCATTAATTTCATTGTGCTTATGCTCATTTTTAAGATTTTGACATTTTCACCTTAAGTGTACAATCAGGGGCTGAAAACGCGTTTAAAGCAATAAAAAGTTCATTTTGGCTCTCACACCTAAACTAAACGTTGTAGACTCAAAATTTTTGCTGTATTCAGTGTATTCTAGCATCCTGAAGATGATTCCAGCATTAATTTCATCGTGCTTATGCTCATTTTGAAGATTTTGACATTTTCACCTAAAGTGCACAATCAGGCTGAAAACGCATTTAAAGCAATAAAAAGTTCATTTTGGCACACAAACCTAAACTAAACGTTGTAGACTCAAAATTTTTGCTGTATTTAGTGTATTCTAGCATCCTGAAGATGATTCCAGCATTAATTTCATTGTGCTTATGCTCATTTTGAAGATTTTGACATTTTCACCTTAAGTGTACAATCAGGGGCTGAAAACGCGTTTAAAGCAATAAAAAGTTCATTTTGGCTCTCACACCTAAACTAAACGTTGTAGACTCAAAATTTTTGCTGTATTTAGTGTATTCTAGCATCCTGAAGATGATTCCAGCATTAATTTCATTGTGCTTATGCTCATTTTGAAGATTTTGACATTTTCACCTAAAGTGTACAATCAGGGGCTGAAAACACGTTTAAAGCAATAAAAAGTTCATTTTGGCTCTCACACCTAAACTAAACGTTGTAGACTCAAAATTTTTGCTGTATTTAGTGTATTCTAGCATCCTGAAGATGATTCCAGCATTAATTTTATTGTGCTTATGCTCATTTTTAAGATTTTGACATTTTCACCTAAAGTGCACAATCAGGCTGAAAACGCGTTTAAAGCAATAAAAAGTTCATTTTGGCTCTCACACCTAAACTAAACGTTGTAGACTCAAAATTTTTGCTGTATTTAGTGTATTCTAGCATCCTGAAGATGATTCCAGCATTAATTTCATTGTGCTTATGCTCATTTTGAAGATTTTGACATTTTCACCTTAAGTGTACAATCAGGGGCAGAAAACGCGTTTAAAGCAATAAAAAGTTCATTTTGGCTCTCACACCTAAACTAAACGTTGTAGACTCAAAATTTTTGCTGTATTTAGTGTATTCTAGCATCCTGAAGATGATTCAAGCATTAATTTCATTGTGATTATGCTCATTTTTAAGATTTTGACATTTTCACCTAAAGTGCACAATCAGGCTGAAAACGCATTTAAAGCAATAAAAAGTTCATTTTGGCTCTCACACCTAAACAAAACGTTGTAGACTCAACATTTTTGCTGTATTTAGTGTATTCTAGCATCCTGAAGATGATTCCAGCATTAATTTCATTGTGCTTATGCTCATTTTCAAGATTTTGACATTTTCACCTTAAGTGTACAATCAGGGGCTGAAAATGCGTTTAAAGCAATAAAAAGTTCATTTTGGCTCTCACACCTAAACTAAACGTTGTAGACTCAAAATTTTTGCTGTATTCAGTGTATTCTAGCATCCTGAAGATGATTCCAGCATTAATTTCATCGGGCTTATGCTCATTTTGAAGATTTTGACATTTTCACCTAAAGTGCACAATCAGGCTGAAAACGCATTTAAAGCAATAAAAAGTTCATTTTCGCTCACAAACCTAAACTAAACGTTGTAGACTCAAAATTTTTGCTGTATTTAGTGTATTCTAGCATCCTGAAGATGATTCCAGCATTAATTTCATTGTGCTTATGCTCATTTTTAAGATTTTGACATTTTCACCTTAAGTGTACAATCAGGGGCTGAAAACGCGTTTAAAGCAATAAAAAGTTCATTTTGGCTCTCACACCTAAACTAAACGTTGTAGACTCAACATTTTTGCTGTATTTAGTGTATTTTAGCATCCTGAAGATGATTCCAGCATTAATTTCATTGTGCTTATGCTCATTTTTAAGATTTTGACATTTTCACCTAAAGTGCACAATCAGGCTGAAAACGCATTTAAAGCAATAAAAAGTTCATTTTTGCTCACAAACCTAAACTAAACGTTGTAGACTCAAAATTTTTGCTGTATTTAGTGTATTCTAGCATCCTGAAGATGATTCCAGCATTAATTTCATTGTGCTTATGCTCATTTTTAAGATTTTGACATTTTCACCTTAAGTGTACAATCAGGGGCTGAAAACGCGTTTAAAGCAATAAAAACTTCATTTTGGCTCTCACACCTAAACTAAACGTTGTAGACTCAAAATTTTTGCTGTATTCAGTGTATTCTAGCATCCTGAAGATGATTCCAGCATTAATTTCATCGTGCTTATGCTCATTTTGAAGATTTTGACATTTTCACCTAAAGTGCACAATCAGGCTGAAAACGCATTTAAAGCAATAAAAAGTTCATTTTGGCACACAAACCTAAACTAAACGTTGTAGACTCAAAATTTTTGCTGTATTTAGTGTATTCTAGCATCCTGAAGATGATTCCAGCATTAATTTCATTGTGCTTATGCTCATTTTGAAGATTTTGACATTTTCACCTTAAGTGTACAATCAGGGGCTGAAAACGCGTTTAAAGCAATAAAAAGTTCATTTTGGCTCTCACACCTAAACTAAACGTTGTAGACTCAAAATTTTTGCTGTATTTAGTGTATTCTAGCATCCTGAAGATGATTCCAGCATTAATTTCATTGTGCTTATGCTCATTTTGAAGATTTTGACATTTTCACCTTAAGTGTACAATCAGGGGCTGAAAACACGTTTAAAGCAATAAAAAGTTCATTTTGGCTCTCACACCTAAACTAAATGTTGTAGACTCAAAATTTTTGCTGTATTTAGTGTATTCTAGCATCCTGAAGATGATTCCAGCATTAATTTTATTGTGCTTATGCTCATTTTTAAGATTTTGACATTTTCACCTAAAGTGCACAATCAGGCTGAAAACGCGTTTAAAGCAATAAAAAGTTCATTTTGGCTCTCACACCTAAACTAAACGTTGTAGACTCAAAATTTTTGCTGTATTTAGTGTATTCTAGCATCCTGAAGATGATTCCAGCATTAATTTCATTGTGCTTATGCTCATTTTTAAGATTTTGACATTTTCACCTTAAGTGTACAATCAGGGGCTGAAAACGCGTTTAAAGCAATAAAAAGTTCATTTTGGCTCTCACACCTAAACTAAACGTTGTAGACTCAAAATTTTTGCTGTATTCAGTGTATTCTAGCATCCTGAAGATGATTCCAGCATTAATTTCATCGTGCTTATGCTCATTTTGAAGATTTTGACATTTTCACCTAAAGTGCACAATCAGGCTGAAAACGCATTTAAAGCAATAAAAAGTTCATTTTGGCACACAAACCTAAACTAAACGTTGTAGACTCAAAATTTTTGCTGTATTTAGTGTATTCTAGCATCCTGAAGATGATTCCAGCATTAATTTCATTGTGCTTATGCTCATTTTTAAGATTTTGACATTTTCACCTTAAGTGTACAATCAGGGGCTGAAAACGCGTTTAAAGCAATAAAAAGTTCATTTTGGCTCTCACACCTAAACTAAACGTTGTAGACTCAAAATTTTTGCTGTATTCAGTGTATTCTAGCATCCTGAAGATGATTCCAGCATTAATTTCATCGTGCTTATGCTCATTTTGAAGATTTTGACATTTTCACCTAAAGTGCACAATAAGGCTGAAAACGCATTTAAAGCAATAAAAAGTTCATTTTGGCTCTCACACCTAAACAAAACGTTGTAGACTCAACATTTTTGCTGTATTTAGTGTATTCTAGCATCCTGAAGATGATTCCAGCATTAATTTCATTGTGCTTATGCTCATTTTTAAGATTTTGACATTTTCACCTTAAGTGTACAATCAGGGGCTGAAAACGCGTTTAAAGCAATAAAAAGTTCATTTTGGCTCTCACACCTAAACTAAACGTTGTAGACTCAAAATTTTTGCTGTATTCAGTGTATTCTAGCATCCTGAAGATGATTCCAGCATTAATTTCATCGTGCTTATGCTCATTTTGAAGATTTTGACATTTTCACCTAAAGTGCACAATCAGGCTGAAAACGCATTTAAAGCAATAAAAAGTTCATTTTGGCACACAAACCTAAACTAAACGTTGTAGACTCAAAATTTTTGCTGTATTTAGTGTATTCTAGCATCCTGAAGATGATTCCAGCATTAATTTCATTGTGCTAATGCTCATTTTGAAGATTTTGACATTTTCACCTTAATTGTACAATCAGGGGCTGAAAACACGTTTAAAGCAAGAAAAAGTTCATTTTGGCTCTCACACCTAAACTAAACGTTGTAGACTCAAAATTTTTGCTGTATTTAGTGTATTCTAGCATCCTGAAGATGATTCCAGCATTAATTTCATCGTGCTTATGCTCATTTTGAAGATTTTGACATTTTCACCTAAAGTGCACAATAAGGCTGAAAACGCATTTAAAGCAATAAAAAGTTCATTTTGGCTCTCACACCTAAACAAAACGTTGTAGACTCAACATTTTTGCTGTATTTAGTGTATTCTAGCATCCTGAAGATGATTCCAGCATTAATTTCATTGTGCTTATGCTCATTTTTAAGATTTTGACATTTTCACCTTAAGTGTACAATCAGGGGCTGAAAACGCGTTTAAAGCAATAAAAAGTTCATTTTGGCTCTCACACCTAAACTAAACGTTGTAGACTCAAAATTTTTGCTGTATTCAGTGTATTCTAGCATCCTGAAGATGATTCCAGCATTAATTTCATCGTGCTTATGCTCATTTTGAAGATTTTGACATTTTCACCTTAAGTGTACAATCAGGGGCTGAAAACGCGTTTAAAGCAATAAAAAGTTCATTTTGGCTCTCACACCTAAACTAAACGTTGTAGACTCAAAATTTTTGCTGTATTCAGTGTATTCTAGCATCCTGAAGATGATTCCAGCATTAATTTCATCGTGCTTATGCTCATTTTGAAGATTTTGACATTTTCACCTAAAGTGCACAATCAGGCTGAAAACGCATTTAAAGCAATAAAAAGTTCATTTTTAATCACAAACCTAAACTAAACGTTGTAGACTCAAAATTGTTGCTGTATTTAGTGTATTCTAGCATCCTGAAGATGATTCCAGCATTAATTTCATTGTGCTTATGCTCATTTTGAAGATTTTGACATTTTCACCTTAAGTGTACAATCAGGGGCTGAAAACGCGTTTAAAGCAATAAAAAGTTCATTTTGGCTCTCACACCTAAACTAAACGTTGTAGACTCAAAATTTTTGCTGTATTCAGTGTATTCTAGCATCCTGAAGATGATTCCAGCATTAATTTCATCGTGCTTATGCTCATTTTGAAGATTTTGACATTTTCACCTAAAGTGCACAATCAGGCTGAAAACGCATTTAAAGCAATAAAAAGTTCATTTTGGCTCTCACACCTAAACTAAACGATGTAGACTCAAAATTTTTACTGTATTTAGTGTATTCTAGCATCCTGAAGATGATTCCAGCATTAATTTCATTGTGCTAATGCTCATTTTTAAGATTTTGACATTTTCACCTTAAGTGTACAATCAGGGGCTGAAAACGCGTTTAAAGCAATAAAAAGTTCATTTTGGCTCTCACACCTAAACTAAACGTTGTAGACTCAAAATTTTTGCTGTATTTAGTGTATTCTAGCATCCTGAAGATGATTCCAGCATTAATTTCATTGTGCTTATGCTCATTTTGAAGATTTTGACATTTTCACCTTAAGTGTACAATCAGGGGCTGAAAACGCGTTTAAAGCAATAAAAAGTACATTTTGGCTCTCACACCTAAACTAAACGTTGTAGACTCAAAATTTTTGCTGTATTCAGTGTATTCTAACATCCTGAAGATGATTCCAGCATTAATTTCATTGTGCTTATGCTCATTTTTAAGATTTTGACATTTTCACCTAAAGTGCACAATCAGGCTGAAAACGCATTTAAAGCAATAAAAAGTTCATTTTTGCTCACAAACCTAAACTAAACGTTGTAGACTCAAAATTTTTGCTGTATTTAGTGTATTCTAGCATCCTGAAGATGATTCCAGCATTAATTTCATTGTGCTTATGCTCATTTTTAAGATTTTGACATTTTCACCTTAAGTGTACAATCAGGGGCTGAAAACGCGTTTAAAGCAATAAAAAGTTCATTTTGGCTCTCACACCTAAACTAAACGTTGTAGACTCAAAATTTTTGCTGTATTCAGTGTATTCTAGCATCCTGAAGATGATTCCAGCATTAATTTCATCGTGCTTATGCTCATTTTGAAGATTTTGACATTTTCACCTAAAGTGCACAATCAGGCTGAAAACGCATTTAAAGCAATAAAAAGTTCATTTTGGCACACAAACCTAAACTAAACGTTGTAGACTCAAAATTTTTGCTGTATTTAGTGTATTCTAGCATCCTGAAGATGATTCCAGCATTAATTTCATTGTGCTTATGCTCATTTTGAAGATTTTGACATTTTCACCTTAAGTGTACAATCAGGGGCTGAAAACGCGTTTAAAGCAATAAAAAGTTCATTTTGGCTCTCACACCTAAACTAAACGTTGTAGACTCAAAATTTTTGCTGTATTTAGTGTATTCTAGCATCCTGAAGATGATTCCAGCATTAATTTCATTGTGCTTATGCTCATTTTGAAGATTTTGACATTTTCACCTAAAGTGTACAATCAGGGGCTGAAAACACGTTTAAAGCAATAAAAAGTTCATTTTGGCTCTCACACCTAAACTAAACGTTGTAGACTCAAAATTTTTGCTGTATTTAGTGTATTCTAGCATCCTGAAGATGATTCCAGCATTAATTTTATTGTGCTTATGCTCATTTTGAAGATTTTGACATTTTCACCTAAAGTGCACAATCAGGCTGAAAACGCATTTAAAGCAATAAAAAGTTCATTTTCGCTCACAAACCTAAACTAAACGTTGTAGACTCAAAATTTTTGCTGTATTTAGTGTATTCTAGCATCCTGAAGATGATTCCAGCATTAATTTCATTGTGCTTATGCTCATTTTTAAGATTTTGACATTTTCACCTTAAGTGTACAATCAGGGGCTGAAAACGCGTTTAAAGCAATAAAAAGTTCATTTTGGCTCTCACACCTAAACTAAACGTTGTAGACTCAAAATTTTTGCTGTATTCAGTGTATTCTAGCATCCTGAAGATGATTCCAGCATTAATTTCATCGTGCTTATGCTCATTTTGAAGATTTTGACATTTTCACCTAAAGTGCACAATCAGGCTGAAAACGCATTTAAAGCAATAAAAAGTTCATTTTGGCACACAAACCTAAACTAAACGTTGTAGACTCAAAATTTTTGCTGTATTTAGTGTATTCTAGCATCCTGAAGATGATTCCAGCATTAATTTCATTGTGCTTATGCTCATTTTGAAGATTTTGACATTTTCACCTTAAGTGTACAATCAGGGGCTGAAAACGCGTTTAAAGCAATAAAAAGTTCATTTTGGCTCTCACACCTAAACTAAACGTTGTAGACTCAAAATTTTTGCTGTATTTAGTGTATTCTAGCATCCTGAAGATGATTCCAGCATTAATTTCATTGTGCTTATGCTCATTTTGAAGATTTTGACATTTTCACCTAAAGTGTACAATCAGGGGCTGAAAACACGTTTAAAGCAATAAAAAGTTCATTTTGGCTCTCACACCTAAACTAAACGTTGTAGACTCAAAATTTTTGCTGTATTTAGTGTATTCTAGCATCCTGAAGATGATTCCAGCATTAATTTTATTGTGCTTATGCTCATTTTTAAGATTTTGACATTTTCACCTAAAGTGCACAATCAGGCTGAAAACGCGTTTAAAGCAATAAAAAGTTCATTTTGGCTCTCACACCTAAACTAAACGTTGTAGACTCAAAATTTTTGCTGTATTTAGTGTATTCTAGCATCCTGAAGATGATTCCAGCATTAATTTCATTGTGCTTATGCTCATTTTGAAGATTTTGACATTTTCACCTTAAGTGTACAATCAGGGGCAGAAAACGCGTTTAAAGCAATAAAAAGTTCATTTTGGCTCTCACACCTAAACTAAACGTTGTAGACTCAAAATTTTTGCTGTATTTAGTGTATTCTAGCATCCTGAAGATGATTCAAGCATTAATTTCATTGTGATTATGCTCATTTTTAAGATTTTGACATTTTCACCTAAAGTGCACAATCAGGCTGAAAACGCATTTAAAGCAATAAAAAGTTCATTTTGGCTCTCACACCTAAACAAAACGTTGTAGACTCAACATTTTTGCTGTATTTAGTGTATTCTAGCATCCTGAAGATGATTCCAGCATTAATTTCATTGTGCTTATGCTCATTTTCAAGATTTTGACATTTTCACCTTAAGTGTACAATCAGGGGCTGAAAACGCGTTTAAAGCAATAAAAAGTTCATTTTGGCTCTCACACCTAAACTAAACGTTGTAGACTCAAAATTTTTGCTGTATTCAGTGTATTCTAGCATCCTGAAGATGATTCCAGCATTAATTTCATCGGGCTTATGCTCATTTTGAAGATTTTGACATTTTCACCTAAAGTGCACAATCAGGCTGAAAACGCATTTAAAGCAATAAAAAGTTCATTTTCGCTCACAAACCTAAACTAAACGTTGTAGACTCAAAATTTTTGCTGTATTTAGTGTATTCTAGCATCCTGAAGATGATTCCAGCATTAATTTCATTGTGCTTATGCTCATTTTTAAGATTTTGGCATTTTCACCTTAAGTGTACAATCAGGGGCTGAAAACGCGTTTAAAGCAATAAAAAGTTCATTTTGGCTCTCACACCTAAACTAAACGTTGTAGACTCAACATTTTTGCTGTATTTAGTGTATTTTAGCATCCTGAAGATGATTCCAGCATTAATTTCATTGTGCTTATGCTCATTTTTAAGATTTTGACATTTTCACCTAAAGTGCACAATCAGGCTGAAAACGCATTTAAAGCAATAAAAAGTTCATTTTTGCTCACAAACCTAAACTAAACGTTGTAGACTCAAAAATTTTGCTGTATTTAGTGTATTCTAGCATCCTGAAGATGATTCCAGCATTAATTTCATTGTGCTTATGCTCATTTTTAAGATTTTGACATTTTCACCTTAAGTGTACAATCAGGGGCTGAAAACGCGTTTAAAGCAATAAAAAGTTCATTTTGGCTCTCACACCTAAACTAAACGTTGTAGACTCAAAATTTTTGCTGTATTCAGTGTATTCTAGCATCCTGAAGATGATTCCAGCATTAATTTCATCGTGCTTATGCTCATTTTGAAGATTTTGACATTTTCACCTAAAGTGCACAATCAGGCTGAAAACGCATTTAAAGCAATAAAAAGTTCATTTTGGCACACAAACCTAAACTAAACGTTGTAGACTCAAAATTTTTGCTGTATTTAGTGTATTCTAGCATCCTGAAGATGATTCCAGCATTAATTTCATTGTGCTTATGCTCATTTTGAAGATTTTGACATTTTCACCTTAAGTGTACAATCAGGGGCTGAAAACGCGTTTAAAGCAATAAAAAGTTCATTTTGGCTCTCACACCTAAACTAAACGTTGTAGACTCAAAATTTTTGCTGTATTTAGTGTATACTAGCATCCTGAAGATGATTCCAGCATTAATTTCATTTTGCTTATGCTCATTTTGAAGATTTTGACATTTTCACCTAAAGTGTACAATCAGGGGCTGAAAACACGTTTAAAGCAATAAAAAGTTCATTTTGGCTCTCACACCTAAACTAAACGTTGTAGACTCAAAATTTTTGCTGTATTTAGTGTATTCTAGCATCCTGAAGATGATTCCAGCATTAATTTCATTGTGCTTATGCTCATTTTTAAGATTTTGACATTTTCACCTAAAGTGCACAATCAGGCTGAAAACGCGTTTAAAGCAATAAAAAGTTCATTTTGGCTCTCACACCTAAACTAAACGTTGTAGACTCAAAATTTTTGCTGTATTTAGTGTATTCTAGCATCCTGAAGATGATTCAAGCATTAATTTCATTGTGATTATGCTCATTTTTAAGATTTTGACATTTTCACCTAAAGTGCACAATCAGGCTGAAAACGCATTTAAAGCAATAAAAAGTTCATTTTGGCTCTCACACCTAAACAAAACGTTGTAGACTCAACATTTTTGCTGTATTTAGTGTATTTTAGCATCCTGAAGATGATTCCAGCATTAATTTCATTGTGCTTATGCTCATTTTCAAGATTTTGACATTTTCACCTTAAGTGTACAATCAGGGGCTGAAAACGCGTTTAAAGCAATAAAAAGTTCATTTTGGCTCTCACACCTAAACTAAACGTTGTAGACTCAAAATTTTTGCTGTATTCAGTGTATTCTAGCATCCTGAAGATGATTCCAGCATTAATTTCATCGGGCTTATGCTCATTTTGAAGATTTTGACATTTTCACCTAAAGTGCACAATCAGGCTGAAAACGCATTTAAAGCAATAAAAAGTTCATTTTCGCTCACAAACCTAAACTAAACGTTGTAGACTCAAAATTTTTGCTGTATTTAGTGTATTCTAGCATCCTGAAGATGATTCCAGCATTAATTTCATTGTGCTTATGCTCATTTTTAAGATTTTGACATTTTCACCTTAAGTGTACAATCAGGGGCTGAAAACGCGTTTAAAGCAATAAAAAGTTCATTTTGGCTCTCACACCTAAACTAAACGTTGTAGACTCAAAATTTTTGCTGTATTCAGTGTATTCTAGCATCCTGAAGATGATTCCAGCATTAATTTCATCGTGCTTATGCTCATTTTGAAGATTTTGACATTTTCACCTAAAGTGCACAATCAGGCTGAAAACGCATTTAAAGCAATAAAAAGTTCATTTTGGCTCTCACACCTAAACAAAACGTTGTAGACTCAACATTTTTGCTGTATTCAGTGTATTCTAGCATCCTGAAGATGATTCCAGCATTAATTTCATCGTGCTTATGCTCATTTTGAAGATTTTGACATTTTCACCTAAAGTGCACAATCAGGCTGAAAACGCATTTAAAGCAATAAAAAGTTCATTTTGGCACACAAACCTAAACTAAACGTTGTAGACTCAAATTTTTTGCTGTATTTAGTGTATTCTAGCATCCTGAAGATGATTCCAGCATTAATTTCATTGTGCTTATGCTCATTTTGAAGATTTTGACATTTTCACCTTAAGTGTACAATCAGGGGCTGAAAACGCGTTTAAAGCAATAAAAAGTTCATTTTGGCTCTCACACCTAAACTAAATGTTGTAGACTCAAAATTTTTGCTGTATTTAGTGTATTCTAGCATCCTGAAGATGATTCCAGCATTAATTTCATCGTGCTTATGCTCATTTTGAAGATTTTGACATTTTCACCTAAAGTGCACAATCAGGCTGAAAACGCTTTTAAAGCAATAAAAAGTTCATTTTGGCACACAAACCTAAACTCAACGTTGTAGACTCAAAATTTTTGCTGTATTTAGTGTATTCTAGCATCCTGAAGATGATTCCAGCATTAATTTCATTGTGCTTATGCTCATTTTGAAGATTTTGACATTTTCACCTTAAGTGTACAATCAGGGGCTGAAAACGCGTTTAAAGCAATAAAAAGTTCATTTTGGCTCTCACACCTAAACTAAACGTTGTAGACTCAAAATTTTTGCTGTATTCAGTGTATTCTAGCATCCTGAAGATGATTCCAGCATTAATTTCATCGTGCTTATGCTCATTTTGAAGATTTTTGACATTTTCACCTAAAGTGCACAATCAGGCTGAAAACGCGTTTAAAGCAATAAAAAGTTCATTTTGGCTCTCACACCTAAACTAAACGTTGTAGACTCAAAATTTTTGCTGTATTCAGTGTATTCTAGCATCCTGAAGATGATTCCAGCATTAATTTCATCGTGCTTATGCTCATTTTGAAGATGTTGACATTTTCACCTAAAGTGCACAATAAGGCTGAAAACGCATTTAAAGCAATAAAAAGTTCATTTTGGCTCTCACACCTAAACAAAACGTTGTAGACTCAACATTTTTGCTGTATTTAGTGTATTCTAGCATCCTGAAGATGATTCCAGCATTAATTTCATTGTGCTTATGCTCATTTTTAAGATTTTGACATTTTCACCTTAAGTGTACAATCAGGGGCTGAAAACGCGTTTAAAGCAATAAAAAGTTCATTTTGGCTCTCACACCTAAACTAAACGTTGTAGACTCAAAATTTTTGCTGTATTCAGTGTATTCTAGTATCCTGAAGATGATTCCAGCATTAATTTCATCGTGCTTATGCTCATTTTGAAGATTTTGACATTTTCACCTAAAGTGCACAATCAGGCTGAAAACGCGTTTAAAGCAATAAAAAGTTCATTTTGGCTCTCACACCTAAACTAAACGTTGTAGACTCAAAATTTTTGCTGTATTTAGTGTATTCTAGCATCCTGAAGATGATTCAAGCATTAATTTCATTGTGATTATGCTCATTTTGAAGATTTTGACATTTTCACCTTAATTGTACAATCAGGGGCTGAAAACGCGTTTAAAGCAATAAAAAGTTCATTTTGGCTCTCACACCTAAACTAAACGTTGTAGACTCAAAATTTGTGCTGTATTCAGTGTATTCTAGCATCCTGAAGATGATTCCAGCATTAATTTCATCGTGCTTATGCTCATTTTGAAGATTTTGACATTTTCACCTAAAGTGCACAATAAGGCTGAAAACGCATTTAAAGCAATAAAAAGTTCATTTTGGCTCTCACACCTAAACAAAACGTTGTAGACTCAACATTTTTGCTGTATTTAGTGTATTCTAGCATCCTGAAGATGATTCCAGCATTAATTTCATTGTGCTTATGCTCATTTTTAAGATTTTGACATTTTCACCTTAAGTGTACAATCAGGGGCTGAAAACGCGTTTAAAGCAATAAAAAGTTCATTTTGGCTCTCACACCTAAACTAAACGTTGTAGACTCAAAATTTTTGCTGTATTCAGTGTATTCTAGCATCCTGAAGATGATTCCAGCATTAATTTCATCGTGCTTATGCTCATTTTGAAGATTTTGACATTTTCACCTAAAGTGCACAATCAGGCTGAAAACGCGTTTAAAGCAATAAAAAGTTCATTTTGGCTCTCACACCTAAACTAAACGTTGTAGACTCAAAATTTTTGCTGTATTTAGTGTATTCTAGCATCCTGAAGATGATTCAAGCATTAATTTCATTGTGATTATGCTCATTTTGAAGATTTTGACATTTTCACCTTAATTGTACAATCAGGGGCTGAAAACGCGTTTAAAGCAATAAAAAGTTCATTTTGGCTCTCACACCTAAACTAAACGTTGTAGACTCAAAATTTTTGCTGTATTTAGTGTATTCTAGCATCCTGAAGATGATTCCATTATTAATTTCATCGTGCTTATGCTCATTTTGAAGATTTTGACATTTTCACCTAAAGTGCACAATCAGGCTGAAAACGCTTTTAAAGCAATAAAAAGTTCATTTTGGCACACAAACCTAAACTCAACGTTGTAGACTCAAAATTTTTGCTGTATTTAGTGTATTCTAGCATCCTGAAGATGATTCCAGCATTAATTTCATTGTGCTTATGCTCATTTTGAAGATTTTGACATTTTCACCTTAAGTGTACAATCAGGGGCTGAAAACGCGTTTAAAGCAATAAAAAGTTCATTTTGGCTCTCACACCTAAACTAAACGTTGTAGACTCAAAATTTTTGCTGTATTCAGTGTATTCTAGCATCCTGAAGATGATTCCAGCATTAATTTCATCGTGCTTATGCTCATTTTGAAGATTTTGACATTTTCACCTAAAGTGTACAATCAGGGGCTGAAAACACGTTTAAAGCAATAAAAAGTTCATTTTGGCTCTCACACCTAAACTAAACGTTGTAGACTCAAAATTTTTGCTGTATTTAGTGTATTCTAGCATCCTGAAGATGATTCCAGCATTAATTTCATTGTGCTTATGCTCATTTTTAAGATTTTGACATTTTCACCTAAAGTGCACAATCAGGCTGAAAACGCATTTAAAGCAATAAAAAGTTCATTTTGGCTCTCACACCTAAACAAAACGTTGTAGACTCAACATTTTTGCTGTATTTAGTGTATTCTAACATCCTGAAGATGATTCCAGCATTAATTTCATTGTGCTTATGCTCATTTTTAAGATTTTGACATTTTCACCTTAAGTGTACAATCAGGGGCTGAAAACGCGTTTAAAGCAATAAAAAGTTCATTTTGTCTCTCACACCTAAACTAAACGTTGTAGACTCAAAATTTTTGCTGTATTCAGTGTATTCTAGCATCCTGAAGATGATTCCAGCATTAATTTCATCGTGCTTATGCTCATTTTGAAGATTTTGACATTTTCACCTAAAGTGCACAATCAGGCTGAAAACGCTTTTAAAGCAATAAAAAGTTCATTTTGGCACACAAACCTAAACTCAACGTTGTAGACTCAAAATTTTTGCTGTATTTAGTGTATTCTAGCATCCTGAAGATGATTCCAGCATTAATTTCATTGTGCTTATGCTCATTTTTAAGATTTTGACATTTTCACCTTAAGTGTACAATCAGGGGCTGAAAACGCGTTTAAAGCAATAAAAAGTTCATTTTGGCTCTCACACCTAAACTAAACGTTGTAGACTCAAAATTTTTGCTGTATTCAGTGTATTCTAGCATCCTGAAGATGATTCCAGCATTAATTTCATCGTGCTTATGCTCATTTTGAAGATTTTGACATTTTCACCTAAAGTGCACAATCAGGCTGAAAACGCATTTAAAGCAATAAAAAGTTCATTTTGGCACACAAACCTAAACTAAACGTTGTAGACTCAAAATTTTTGCTGTATTTAGTGTATTCTAGCATCCTGAAGATGATTCCAGCATTAATTTCATTGTGCTTATGCTCATTTTGAAGATTTTGACATTTTCACCTTAAGTGTACAATCAGGGGCTGAAAACGCGTTTAAAGCAATAAAAAGTTCATTTTGGCTCTCACACCTAAACTAAACGTTGTAGACTCAAAATTTTTGCTGTATTTAGTGTATTCTAGCATCCTGAAGATGATTCCAGCATTAATTTCATTGTGCTTATGCTCATTTTGAAGATTTTGACATTTTCACCTAAAGTGTACAATCAGGGGCTGAAAACACGTTTAAAGCAATAAAAAGTTCATTTTGGCTCTCACACCTAAACTAAACGTTGTAGACTCAAAATTTTTGCTGTATTTAGTGTATTCTAGCATCCTGAAGATGATTCCAGCATTAATTTTATTGTGCTTATGCTCATTTTGAAGATTTTGACATTTTCACCTAAAGTGCACAATCAGGCTGAAAACGCATTTAAAGCAATAAAAAGTTCATTTTCGCTCACAAACCTAAACTAAACGTTGTAGACTCAAAATTTTTGCTGTATTTAGTGTATTCTAGCATCCTGAAGATGATTCCAGCATTAATTTCATTGTGCTTATGCTCATTTTTAAGATTTTGACATTTTCACCTTAAGTGTACAATCAGGGGCTGAAAACGCGTTTAAAGCAATAAAAAGTTCATTTTGGCTCTCACACCTAAACTAAACGTTGTAGACTCAAAATTTTTGCTGTATTCAGTGTATTCTAGCATCCTGAAGATGATTCCAGCATTAATTTCATCGTGCTTATGCTCATTTTGAAGATTTTGACATTTTCACCTAAAGTGCACAATCAGGCTGAAAACGCATTTAAAGCAATAAAAAGTTCATTTTGGCACACAAACCTAAACTAAACGTTGTAGACTCAAAATTTTTGCTGTATTTAGTGTATTCTAGCATCCTGAAGATGATTCCAGCATTAATTTCATTGTGCTTATGCTCATTTTGAAGATTTTGACATTTTCACCTTAAGTGTACAATCAGGGGCTGAAAACGCGTTTAAAGCAATAAAAAGTTCATTTTGGCTCTCACACCTAAACTAAACGTTGTAGACTCAAAATTTTTGCTGTATTTAGTGTATTCTAGCATCCTGAAGATGATTCCAGCATTAATTTCATTGTGCTTATGCTCATTTTGAAGATTTTGACATTTTCACCTAAAGTGTACAATCAGGGGCTGAAAACACGTTTAAAGCAATAAAAAGTTCATTTTGGCTCTCACACCTAAACTAAACGTTGTAGACTCAAAATTTTTGCTGTATTTAGTGTATTCTAGCATCCTGAAGATGATTCCAGCATTAATTTTATTGTGCTTATGCTCATTTTTAAGATTTTGACATTTTCACCTAAAGTGCACAATCAGGCTGAAAACGCGTTTAAAGCAATAAAAAGTTCATTTTGGCTCTCACACCTAAACTAAACGTTGTAGACTCAAAATTTTTGCTGTATTTAGTGTATTCTAGCATCCTGAAGATGATTCCAGCATTAATTTCATTGTGCTTATGCTCATTTTGAAGATTTTGACATTTTCACCTTAAGTGTACAATCAGGGGCAGAAAACGCGTTTAAAGCAATAAAAAGTTCATTTTGGCTCTCACACCTAAACTAAACGTTGTAGACTCAAAATTTTTGCTGTATTTAGTGTATTCTAGCATCCTGAAGATGATTCAAGCATTAATTTCATTGTGATTATGCTCATTTTTAAGATTTTGACATTTTCACCTAAAGTGCACAATCAGGCTGAAAACGCATTTAAAGCAATAAAAAGTTCATTTTGGCTCTCACACCTAAACAAAACGTTGTAGACTCAACATTTTTGCTGTATTTAGTGTATTCTAGCATCCTGAAGATGATTCCAGCATTAATTTCATTGTGCTTATGCTCATTTTCAAGATTTTGACATTTTCACCTTAAGTGTACAATCAGGGGCTGAAAACGCGTTTAAAGCAATAAAAAGTTCATTTTGGCTCTCACACCTAAACTAAACGTTGTAGACTCAAAATTTTTGCTGTATTCAGTGTATTCTAGCATCCTGAAGATGATTCCAGCATTAATTTCATCGGGCTTATGCTCATTTTGAAGATTTTGACATTTTCACCTAAAGTGCACAATCAGGCTGAAAACGCATTTAAAGCAATAAAAAGTTCATTTTCGCTCACAAACCTAAACTAAACGTTGTAGACTCAAAATTTTTGCTGTATTTAGTGTATTCTAGCATCCTGAAGATGATTCCAGCATTAATTTCATTGTGCTTATGCTCATTTTTAAGATTTTGACATTTTCACCTTAAGTGTACAATCAGGGGCTGAAAACGCGTTTAAAGCAATAAAAAGTTCATTTTGGCTCTCACACCTAAACTAAACGTTGTAGACTCAACATTTTTGCTGTATTTAGTGTATTTTAGCATCCTGAAGATGATTCCAGCATTAATTTCATTGTGCTTATGCTCATTTTTAAGATTTTGACATTTTCACCTAAAGTGCACAATCAGGCTGAAAACGCATTTAAAGCAATAAAAAGTTCATTTTTGCTCACAAACCTAAACTAAACGTTGTAGACTCAAAAATTTTGCTGTATTTAGTGTATTCTAGCATCCTGAAGATGATTCCAGCATTAATTTCATTGTGCTTATGCTCATTTTTAAGATTTTGACATTTTCACCTTAAGTGTACAATCAGGGGCTGAAAACGCGTTTAAAGCAATAAAAAGTTCATTTTGGCTCTCACACCTAAACTAAACGTTGTAGACTCAAAATTTTTGCTGTATTCAGTGTATTCTAGCATCCTGAAGATGATTCCAGCATTAATTTCATCGTGCTTATGCTCATTTTGAAGATTTTGACATTTTCACCTAAAGTGCACAATCAGGCTGAAAACGCATTTAAAGCAATAAAAAGTTCATTTTGGCACACAAACCTAAACTAAACGTTGTAGACTCAAAATTTTTGCTGTATTTAGTGTATTCTAGCATCCTGAAGATGATTCCAGCATTAATTTCATTGTGCTTATGCTCATTTTGAAGATTTTGACATTTTCACCTTAAGTGTACAATCAGGGGCTGAAAATGCGTTTAAAGCAATAAAAAGTTCATTTTGGCTCTCACACCTAAACTAAACGTTGTAGACTCAAAATTTTTGCTGTATTTAGTGTATACTAGCATCCTGAAGATGATTCCAGCATTAATTTCATTTTGCTTATGCTCATTTTGAAGATTTTGACATTTTCACCTAAAGTGTACAATCAGGGGCTGAAAACACGTTTAAAGCAATAAAAAGTTCATTTTGGCTCTCACACCTAAACTAAACGTTGTAGACTCAAAATTTTTGCTGTATTTAGTGTATTCTAGCATCCTGAAGATGATTCCAGCATTAATTTCATTGTGCTTATGCTCATTTTTAAGATTTTGACATTTTCACCTAAAGTGCACAATCAGGCTGAAAACGCGTTTAAAGCAATAAAAAGTTCATTTTGGCTCTCACACCTAAACTAAACGTTGTAGACTCAAAATTTTTGCTGTATTTAGTGTATTCTAGCATCCTGAAGATGATTCAAGCATTAATTTCATTGTGATTATGCTCATTTTTAAGATTTTGACATTTTCACCTAAAGTGCACAATCAGGCTGAAAACGCATTTAAAGCAATAAAAAGTTCATTTTGGCTCTCACACCTAAACAAAACGTTGTAGACTCAACATTTTTGCTGTATTTAGTGTATTTTAGCATCCTGAAGATGATTCCAGCATTAATTTCATTGTGCTTATGCTCATTTTCAAGATTTTGACATTTTCACCTTAAGTGTACAATCAGGGGCTGAAAACGCGTTTAAAGCAATAAAAAGTTCATTTTGGCTCTCACACCTAAACTAAACGTTGTAGACTCAAAATTTTTGCTGTATTCAGTGTATTCTAGCATCCTGAAGATGATTCCAGCATTAATTTCATCGGGCTTATGCTCATTTTGAAGATTTTGACATTTTCACCTAAAGTGCACAATCAGGCTGAAAACGCATTTAAAGCAATAAAAAGTTCATTTTCGCTCACAAACCTAAACTAAACGTTGTAGACTCAAAATTTTTGCTGTATTTAGTGTATTCTAGCATCCTGAAGATGATTCCAGCATTAATTTCATTGTGCTTATGCTCATTTTTAAGATTTTGACATTTTCACCTTAAGTGTACAATCAGGGGCTGAAAACGCGTTTAAAGCAATAAAAAGTTCATTTTGGCTCTCACACCTAAACTAAACGTTGTAGACTCAAAATTTTTGCTGTATTCAGTGTATTCTAGCATCCTGAAGATGATTCCAGCATTAATTTCATCGTGCTTATGCTCATTTTGAAGATTTTGACATTTTCACCTAAAGTGCACAATCAGGCTGAAAACGCATTTAAAGCAATAAAAAGTTCATTTTGGCTCTCACACCTAAACAAAACGTTGTAGACTCAACATTTTTGCTGTATTCAGTGTATTCTAGCATCCTGAAGATGATTCCAGCATTAATTTCATCGTGCTTATGCTCATTTTGAAGATTTTGACATTTTCACCTAAAGTGCACAATCAGGCTGAAAACGCATTTAAAGCAATAAAAAGTTCATTTTGGCACACAAACCTAAACTAAACGTTGTAGACTCAAATTTTTTGCTGTATTTAGTGTATTCTAGCATCCTGAAGATGATTCCAGCATTAATTTCATTGTGCTTATGCTCATTTTGAAGATTTTGACATTTTCACCTTAAGTGTACAATCAGGGGCTGAAAACGCGTTTAAAGCAATAAAAAGTTCATTTTGGCTCTCACACCTAAACTAAATGTTGTAGACTCAAAATTTTTGCTGTATTTAGTGTATTCTAGCATCCTGAAGATGATTCCAGCATTAATTTCATCGTGCTTATGCTCATTTTGAAGATTTTGACATTTTCACCTAAAGTGCACAATCAGGCTGAAAACGCTTTTAAAGCAATAAAAAGTTCATTTTGGCACACAAACCTAAACTCAACGTTGTAGACTCAAAATTTTTGCTGTATTTAGTGTATTCTAGCATCCTGAAGATGATTCCAGCATTAATTTCATTGTGCTTATGCTCATTTTGAAGATTTTGACATTTTCACCTTAAGTGTACAATCAGGGGCTGAAAACGCGTTTAAAGCAATAAAAAGTTCATTTTGGCTCTCACACCTAAACTAAACGTTGTAGACTCAAAATTTTTGCTGTATTCAGTGTATTCTAGCATCCTGAAGATGATTCCAGCATTAATTTCATCGTGCTTATGCTCATTTTGAAGATTTTTGACATTTTCACCTAAAGTGCACAATCAGGCTGAAAACGCGTTTAAAGCAATAAAAAGTTCATTTTGGCTCTCACACCTAAACTAAACGTTGTAGACTCAAAATTTTTGCTGTATTCAGTGTATTCTAGCATCCTGAAGATGATTCCAGCATTAATTTCATCGTGCTTATGCTCATTTTGAAGATGTTGACATTTTCACCTAAAGTGCACAATAAGGCTGAAAACGCATTTAAAGCAATAAAAAGTTCATTTTGGCTCTCACACCTAAACAAAACGTTGTAGACTCAACATTTTTGCTGTATTTAGTGTATTCTAGCATCCTGAAGATGATTCCAGCATTAATTTCATTGTGCTTATGCTCATTTTTAAGATTTTGACATTTTCACCTTAAGTGTACAATCAGGGGCTGAAAACGCGTTTAAAGCAATAAAAAGTTCATTTTGGCTCTCACACCTAAACTAAACGTTGTAGACTCAAAATTTTTGCTGTATTCAGTGTATTCTAGTATCCTGAAGATGATTCCAGCATTAATTTCATCGTGCTTATGCTCATTTTGAAGATTTTGACATTTTCACCAAAAGTGCACAATCAGGCTGAAAACGCGTTTAAAGCAATAAAAAGTTCATTTTGGCTCTCACACCTAAACTAAACGTTGTAGACTCAAAATTTTTGCTGTATTTAGTGTATTCTAGCATCCTGAAGATGATTCAAGCATTAATTTCATTGTGATTATGCTCATTTTGAAGATTTTGACATTTTCACCTTAATTGTACAATCAGGGGCTGAAAACGCGTTTAAAGCAATAAAAAGTTCATTTTGGCTCTCACACCTAAACTAAACGTTGTAGACTCAAAATTTGTGCTGTATTCAGTGTATTCTAGCATCCTGAAGATGATTCCAGCATTAATTTCATCGTGCTTATGCTCATTTTGAAGATTTTGACATTTTCACCTAAAGTGCACAATAAGGCTGAAAACGCATTTAAAGCAATAAAAAGTTCATTTTGGCTCTCACACCTAAACAAAACGTTGTAGACTCAACATTTTTGCTGTATTTAGTGTATTCTAGCATCCTGAAGATGATTCCAGCATTAATTTCATTGTGCTTATGCTCATTTTTAAGATTTTGACATTTTCACCTTAAGTGTACAATCAGGGGCTGAAAACGCGTTTAAAGCAATAAAAAGTTCATTTTGGCTCTCACACCTAAACTAAACGTTGTAGACTCAAAATTTTTGCTGTATTCAGTGTATTCTAGCATCCTGAAGATGATTCCAGCATTAATTTCATCGTGCTTATGCTCATTTTGAAGATTTTGACATTTTCACCTAAAGTGCACAATCAGGCTGAAAACGCGTTTAAAGCAATAAAAAGTTCATTTTGGCTCTCACACCTAAACTAAACGTTGTAGACTCAAAATTTTTGCTGTATTTAGTGTATTCTAGCATCCTGAAGATGATTCAAGCATTAATTTCATTGTGATTATGCTCATTTTGAAGATTTTGACATTTTCACCTTAATTGTACAATCAGGGGCTGAAAACGCGTTTAAAGCAATAAAAAGTTCATTTTGGCTCTCACACCTAAACTAAACGTTGTAGACTCAAAATTTTTGCTGTATTTAGTGTATTCTAGCATCCTGAAGATGATTCCATTATTAATTTCATCGTGCTTATGCTCATTTTGAAGATTTTGACATTTTCACCTAAAGTGCACAATCAGGCTGAAAACGCTTTTAAAGCAATAAAAAGTTCATTTTGGCACACAAACCTAAACTCAACGTTGTAGACTCAAAATTTTTGCTGTATTTAGTGTATTCTAGCATCCTGAAGATGATTCCAGCATTAATTTCATTGTGCTTATGCTCATTTTGAAGATTTTGACATTTTCACCTTAAGTGTACAATCAGGGGCTGAAAACGCGTTTAAAGCAATAAAAAGTTCATTTTGGCTCTCACACCTAAACTAAACGTTGTAGACTCAAAATTTTTGCTGTATTCAGTGTATTCTAGCATCCTGAAGATGATTCCAGCATTAATTTCATCGTGCTTATGCTCATTTTGAAGATTTTGACATTTTCACCTAAAGTGTACAATCAGGGGCTGAAAACACGTTTAAAGCAATAAAAAGTTCATTTTGGCTCTCACACCTAAACTAAACGTTGTAGACTCAAAATTTTTGCTGTATTTAGTGTATTCTAGCATCCTGAAGATGATTCCAGCATTAATTTCATTGTGCTTATGCTCATTTTTAAGATTTTGACATTTTCACCTAAAGTGCACAATCAGGCTGAAAACGCATTTAAAGCAATAAAAAGTTCATTTTGGCTCTCACACCTAAACAAAACGTTGTAGACTCAACATTTTTGCTGTATTTAGTGTATTCTAACATCCTGAAGATGATTCCAGCATTAATTTCATTGTGCTTATGCTCATTTTTAAGATTTTGACATTTTCACCTTAAGTGTACAATCAGGGGCTGAAAACGCGTTTAAAGCAATAAAAAGTTCATTTTGTCTCTCACACCTAAACTAAACGTTGTAGACTCAAAATTTTTGCTGTATTCAGTGTATTCTAGCATCCTGAAGATGATTCCAGCATTAATTTCATCGTGCTTATGCTCATTTTGAAGATTTTGACATTTTCACCTAAAGTGCACAATCAGGCTGAAAACGCTTTTAAAGCAATAAAAAGTTCATTTTGGCACACAAACCTAAACTCAACGTTGTAGACTCAAAATTTTTGCTGTATTTAGTGTATTCTAGCATCCTGAAGATGATTCCAGCATTAATTTCATTGTGCTTATGCTCATTTTGAAGATTTTGACATTTTCACCTTAAGTGTACAATCAGGGGCTGAAAACGCGTTTAAAGCAATAAAAAGTTCATTTTGGCTCTCACACCTAAACTAAACGTTGTAGACTCAAAATTTTTGCTGTATTCAGTGTATTCTAGCATCCTGAAGATGATTCCAGCATTAATTTCATCGTGCTTATGCTCATTTTGAAGATTTTGACATTTTCACCTAAAGTGCACAATCAGGCTGAAAACGCGTTTAAAGCAATAAAAAGTTCATTTTGGCTCTCACACCTAAACTAAACGTTGTAGACTCAAAATTTTTGCTGTATTCAGTGTATTCTAGCATCCTGAAGATGATTCCAGCATTAATTTCATCGTGCTTATGCTCATTTTGAAGATTTTGACATTTTCACCTAAAGTGCACAATAAGGCTGAAAACGCATTTAAAGCAATAAAAAGTTCATTTTGGCTCTCACACCTAAACAAAACGTTGTAGACTCAACATTTTTGCTGTATTTAGTGTATTCTAGCATCCTGAAGATCATTCCAGCATTAATTTCATTGTGCTTATGCTCATTTTTAAGATTTTGACATTTTCACCTTAAGTGTACAATCAGGGGCTGAAAACGCGTTTAAAGCAATAAAAAGTTCATTTTGGCTCTCACACCTAAACTAAACGTTGTAGACTCAAAATTTTTGCTGTATTCAGTGTATTCTAGCATCCTGAAGATGATTCCAGCATTAATTTCATCGTGCTTATGCTCATTTTGAAGATTTTGACATTTTCACCTTAAGTGTACAATCAGGGGCTGAAAACGCGTTTAAAGCAATAAAAAGTTCATTTTGGCTCTCACACCTAAACTAAACGTTGTAGACTCAAAATTTTTGCTGTATTCAGTGTATTCTAGCATCCTGAAGATGATTCCAGCATTAATTTCATCGTGCTTATGCTCATTTTGAAGATTTTGACATTTTCACCTAAAGTGCACAATCAGGCTGAAAACGCGTTTAAAGCAATAAAAAGTTCATTTTGGCTCTCACACCTAAACTAAACGTTGTAGACTCAAAATTTTTGCTGTATTCAGTGTATTCTAGCATCCTGAAGATGATTCCAGCATTAATTTCATCGTGCTTATGCTCATTTTGAAGATTTTGACATTTTCACCTAAAGTGCACAATAAGGCTGAAAACGCATTTAAAGCAATAAAAAGTTCATTTTGGCTCTCACACCTAAACAAAACGTTGTAGACTCAACATTTTTGCTGTATTTAGTGTATTCTAGCATCCTGAAGATCATTCCAGCATTAATTTCATTGTGCTTATGCTCATTTTTAAGATTTTGACATTTTCACCTTAAGTGTACAATCAGGGGCTGAAAACGCGTTTAAAGCAATAAAAAGTTCATTTTGGCTCTCACACCTAAACTAAACGTTGTAGACTCAAAATTTTTGCTGTATTCAGTGTATTCTAGCATCCTGAAGATGATTCCAGCATTAATTTCATCGTGCTTATGCTCATTTTGAAGAGTTTGACATTTTCACCTAAAGTGCACAATCAGGCTGAAAACGCGTTTAAAGCAATAAAAAGTTCATTTTGGCTCTCACACCTAAACTAAACGTTGTAGACTCAAAATTTTTGCTGTATTTAGTGTATTCTAGCATCCTGAAGATGATTCAAGCATTAATTTCATTGTGATTATGCTCATTTTGAAGATTTTGACATTTTCACCTTAATTGTACAATCAGGGGCTGAAAACGCGTTTAAAGCAATAAAAAGTTCATTTTGGCTCTCACACCTAAACTAAACGTTGTAGACTCAAAATTTTTGCTGTATTCAGTGTATTCTAGCATCCTGAAGATGATTCCAGCATTAATTTCATCGTGCTTATGCTCATTTTGAAGATTTTGACATTTTCACCTAAAGTGCACAATAAGGCTGAAAACGCATTTAAAGCAATAAAAAGTTCATTTTGGCTCTCACACCTAAACAAAACGTTGTAGACTCAACATTTTTGCTGTATTTAGTGTATTCTAGCATCCTGAAGATGATTCCAGCATTAATTTCATTGTGCTTATGCTCATTTTGAAGATTTTGACATTTTCACCTTAAGTGTACAATCAGGGGCTGAAAACGCGTTTAAAGCAATAAAAAGTTCATTTTGGCTCTCACACCTAAACTAAACGTTGTAGACTCAAAATTTTTGCTGTATTCAGTGTATTCTAGCATCCTGAAGATGATTCCAGCATTAATTTCATCGTGCTTATGCTCATTTTGAAGATTTTGACATTTTCACCTAAAGTGTACAATCAGGGGCTGAAAACACGTTTAAAGCAATAAAAAGTTCATTTTGGCTCTCACACCTAAACTAAACGTTGTAGACTCAAAATTTTTGCTGTATTTAGTGTATTCTAGCATCCTGAAGATGATTCCAGCATTAATTTCATTGTGCTTATGCTCATTTTTAAGATTTTGACATTTTCACCTAAAGTGCACAATCAGGCTGAAAACGCATTTAAAGCAATAAAAAGTTCATTTTGGCTCTCACACCTAAACAAAACGTTGTAGACTCAACATTTTTGCTGTATTTAGTGTATTCTAACATCCTGAAGATGATTCCAGCATTAATTTCATTGTGCTTATGCTCATTTTTAAGATTTTGACATTTTCACCTTAAGTGTACAATCAGGGGCTGAAAACGCGTTTAAAGCAATAAAAAGTTCATTTTGTCTCTCACACCTAAACTAAACGTTGTAGACTCAAAATTTTTGCTGTATTCAGTGTATTCTAGCATCCTGAAGATGATTCCAGCATTAATTTCATCGTGCTTATGCTCATTTTGAAGATTTTGACATTTTCACCTAAAGTGCACAATCAGGCTGAAAACGCTTTTAAAGCAATAAAAAGTTCATTTTGGCACACAAACCTAAACTCAACGTTGTAGACTCAAAATTTTTGCTGTATTTAGTGTATTCTAGCATCCTGAAGATGATTCCAGCATTAATTTCATTGTGCTTATGCTCATTTTGAAGATTTTGACATTTTCACCTTAAGTGTACAATCAGGGGCTGAAAACGCGTTTAAAGCAATAAAAAGTTCATTTTGGCTCTCACACCTAAACTAAACGTTGTAGACTCAAAATTTTTGCTGTATTCAGTGTATTCTAGCATCCTGAAGATGATTCCAGCATTAATTTCATCGTGCTTATGCTCATTTTGAAGATTTTGACATTTTCACCTAAAGTGCACAATCAGGCTGAAAACGCGTTTAAAGCAATAAAAAGTTCATTTTGGCTCTCACACCTAAACTAAACGTTGTAGACTCAAAATTTTTGCTGTATTCAGTGTATTCTAGCATCCTGAAGATGATTCCAGCATTAATTTCATCGTGCTTATGCTCATTTTGAAGATTTTGACATTTTCACCTAAAGTGCACAATAAGGCTGAAAACGCATTTAAAGCAATAAAAAGTTCATTTTGGCTCTCACACCTAAACAAAACGTTGTAGACTCAACATTTTTGCTGTATTTAGTGTATTCTAGCATCCTGAAGATCATTCCAGCATTAATTTCATTGTGCTTATGCTCATTTTTAAGATTTTGACATTTTCACCTTAAGTGTACAATCAGGGGCTGAAAACGCGTTTAAAGCAATAAAAAGTTCATTTTGGCTCTCACACCTAAACTAAACGTTGTAGACTCAAAATTTTTGCTGTATTCAGTGTATTCTAGCATCCTGAAGATGATTCCAGCATTAATTTCATCGTGCTTATGCTCATTTTGAAGATTTTGACATTTTCACCTTAAGTGTACAATCAGGGGCTGAAAACGCGTTTAAAGCAATAAAAAGTTCATTTTGGCTCTCACACCTAAACTAAACGTTGTAGACTCAAAATTTTTGCTGTATTCAGTGTATTCTAGCATCCTGAAGATGATTCCAGCATTAATTTCATCGTGCTTATGCTCATTTTGAAGATTTTGACATTTTCACCTAAAGTGCACAATCAGGCTGAAAACGCGTTTAAAGCAATAAAAAGTTCATTTTGGCTCTCACACCTAAACTAAACGTTGTAGACTCAAAATTTTTGCTGTATTCAGTGTATTCTAGCATCCTGAAGATGATTCCAGCATTAATTTCATCGTGCTTATGCTCATTTTGAAGATTTTGACATTTTCACCTAAAGTGCACAATAAGGCTGAAAACGCATTTAAAGCAATAAAAAGTTCATTTTGGCTCTCACACCTAAACAAAACGTTGTAGACTCAACATTTTTGCTGTATTTAGTGTATTCTAGCATCCTGAAGATCATTCCAGCATTAATTTCATTGTGCTTATGCTCATTTTTAAGATTTTGACATTTTCACCTTAAGTGTACAATCAGGGGCTGAAAACGCGTTTAAAGCAATAAAAAGTTCATTTTGGCTCTCACACCTAAACTAAACGTTGTAGACTCAAAATTTTTGCTGTATTCAGTGTATTCTAGCATCCTGAAGATGATTCCAGCATTAATTTCATCGTGCTTATGCTCATTTTGAAGAGTTTGACATTTTCACCTAAAGTGCACAATCAGGCTGAAAACGCGTTTAAAGCAATAAAAAGTTCATTTTGGCTCTCACACCTAAACTAAACGTTGTAGACTCAAAATTTTTGCTGTATTTAGTGTATTCTAGCATCCTGAAGATGATTCAAGCATTAATTTCATTGTGATTATGCTCATTTTGAAGATTTTGACATTTTCACCTTAATTGTACAATCAGGGGCTGAAAACGCGTTTAAAGCAATAAAAAGTTCATTTTGGCTCTCACACCTAAACTAAACGTTGTAGACTCAAAATTTTTGCTGTATTCAGTGTATTCTAGCATCCTGAAGATGATTCCAGCATTAATTTCATCGTGCTTATGCTCATTTTGAAGATTTTGACATTTTCACCTAAAGTGCACAATAAGGCTGAAAACGCATTTAAAGCAATAAAAAGTTCATTTTGGCTCTCACACCTAAACAAAACGTTGTAGACTCAACATTTTTGCTGTATTTAGTGTATTCTAGCATCCTGAAGATGATTCCAGCATTAATTTCATTGTGCTTATGCTCATTTTTAAGATTTTGACATTTTCACCTTAAGTGTACAATCAGGGGCTGAAAACGCGTTTAAAGCAATAAAAAGTTCATTTTGGCTCTCACACCTAAACTAAACGTTGTAGACTCAAAATTTTTGCTGTATTCAGTGTATTCTAGCATCCTGAAGATGATTCCAGCATTAATTTCATCGTGCTTATGCTCATTTTGAAGATTTTGACATTTTCACCTAAAGTGCACAATCAGGCTGAAAACGCGTTTAAAGCAATAAAAAGTTCATTTTGGCTCTCACACCTAAACTAAACGTTGTAGACTCAAAATTTTTGCTGTATTTAGTGTATTCTAGCATCCTGAAGATGATTCAAGCATTAATTTCATTGTGATTATGCTCATTTTGAAGATTTTGACATTTTCACCTTAATTGTACAATCAGGGGCTGAAAACGCGTTTAAAGCAATAAAAAGTTCATTTTGGCTCTCACACCTAAACTAAACGTTGTAGACTCAAAATTTTTGCTGTATTTAGTGTATTCTAGCATCCTGAAGATGATTCCATTGTTAATTTCATCGTGCTTATGCTCATTTTGAAGATTTTGACATTTTCACCTAAAGTGCACAATCAGGCTGAAAACGCTTTTAAAGCAATAAAAAGTTCATTTTGGCACACAAACCTAAACTCAACGTTGTAGACTCAAAATTTTTGCTGTATTTAGTGTATTCGAGCATCCTGAAGATGATTCCAGCATTAATTTCATTGTGCTTATGCTCATTTTGAAGATTTTGACATTTTCACCTTAAGTGTACAATCAGGGGCTGAAAACGCGTTTAAAGCAATAAAAAGTTCATTTTGGCTCTCACACCTAAACTAAACGTTGTAGACTCAAAATTTTTGCTGTATTCAGTGTATTCTAGCATCCTGAAGATGATTCCAGCATTAATTTCATCGTGCTTATGCTCATTTTGAAGATTTTGACATTTTCACCTAAAGTGCACAATCAGGCTGAAAACGCATTTAAAGCAATAAAAAGTTCATTTTTGCTCACAAACCTAAACTAAACGTTGTAGACTCAAAATTTTTGCTGTATTTAGTGTATTCTAGCATCCTGAAGATGATTCCAGCATTAATTTCATTGTGCTTATGCTCATTTTTAAGATTTTGACATTTTCACCTTAAGTGTACAATCAGGGGCTGAAAACGCGTTTAAAGCAATAAAAAGTTCATTTTGGCTCTCACACCTAAACTAAACGTTGTAGACTCAAAATTTTTGCTGTATTTAGTGTATTCTAGCATCCTGAAGATGATTCCAGCATTAATTTCATTGTGCTTATGCTCATTTTGAAGATTTTGACATTTTCACCTAAAGTGTACAATCAGGGGCTGAAAACGCGTTTAAAGCAATAAAAAGTTCATTTTGGCTCTCACACCTAAACTAAACGTTGTAGACTCAAAATTTTTGCTGTATTTAGTGTATTCTAGCATCCTGAAGATGATTCAAGCATTAATTTCATTGTGATTATGCTCATTTTTAAGATTGTGACATTTTCACCTAAAGTGCACAATCAGGCTGAAAACGCATTTAAAGCAATAAAAAGTTCATTTTGGCTCTCACACCAAAACAAAACGTTGTAGACTCAACATTTTTGCTGTATTTAGTGTATTCTAGCATCCTGAAGATGATTCCAGCATTAATTTCATTGTGCTTATGCTCATTTTGAAGATTTTGACATTTTCACCTAAAGTGTACAATCAGGGGCTGAAATCACGTTTAAAGCAATAAAAAGTTCATTTTGGCTCTCACACCTAAACTAAACGTTGTAGACTCAAAATTTTTGCTGTATTTAGTGTATTCTAGCATCCTGAAGATGATTCCAGCATTAATTTCATTGTGCTTATGCTCATTTTTAAGATTTTGACATTTTCACCTTAAGTGTACAATCAGGGGCTGAAAACGCGTTTAAAGCAATAAAAAGTTCATTTTGGCTCTCACACCTAAACTAAACGTTGTAGACTCAAAATTTTTGCTGTATTCAGTGTATTCTAGCATCCTGAAGATGATTCCAGCATTAATTTCATCGTGCTTATGCTCATTTTGAAGATTTTGACATTTTCACCTAAAGTGCACAATCAGGCTGAAAACGCATTTAAAGCAATAAAAAGTTCATTTTGGCTCTCACACCTAAACAAAACGTTGTAGACTCAACATTTTTGCTGTATTTAGTGTATTTTAGCATCCTGAAGATGATTCCAGCATTAATTTCATTGTGCTTATGCTCATTTTTAAGATTTTGACATTTTCACCTTAAGTGTACAATCAGGGGCTGAAAACGCGTTTAAAGCAATAAAAAGTTCATTTTGGCTCTCACACCTAAACTAAACGTTGTAGACTCAAAATTTTTGCTGTATTCAGTGTATTCTAGCATCCTGAAGATGATTCCAGCATTAATTTCATCGTGCTTATGCTCATTTTGAAGATTTTGACATTTTCACCTAAAGTGCACAATCAGGCTGAAAACGCATTTAAAGCAATAAAAAGTTCATTTTCGCTCACAAACCTAAACTAAACGTTGTAGACTCAAAATTTTTGCTGTATTTAGTGTATTCTAGCATCCTGAAGATGATTCCAGCATTAATTTCATTGTGCTTATGCTCATTTTTAAGATTTTGACATTTTCACCTTAAGTGTACAATCAGGGGCTGAAAACGCATTTAAAGCAATAAAAAGTTCATTTTGGCTCTCACACCTAAACTAAACGTTGTAGATTCAAATTTTTTGCTGTATTCAGTGTATTCTAGCATCCTGAAGATGATTCCAGCATTAATTTCATCGTGCTTATGCTCATTTTGAAGATTTTGACATTTTCACCTAAAGTGCACAATCAGGCTGAAAACGCATTTAAAGCAATAAAAAGTTCATTTTTGCTCACAAACCTAAACTAAACGTTGTAGACTCAAAATTTTTGCTGTATTTAGTGTATTCTAGCATCCTGAAGATGATTCCAGCATTAATTTCATTGTGTCACGGCTTGAGAAGGGCGGACCCAGATGCAGTGAGGAAGGCGAGCCACGGCAGGGATGCGGATAACTTTGATTTAATGTGGCGATAAACGCAAACACAAAATCACGCACACAGGCGGACAAAAATAAACACAAACTCACGCACACAGGCGGATAGCAAACAAACTCAAAATCACGCACACAGGCGGACGAAAACAAACACAAACTCACGCGCACAGGCGGATAGCAAACAAACTCAAAATCACGCACAGTGACGGCAAAAAAGTAAGTCATGGGCAGCAGGAGAAAACTTGTAAGACGAGTACAGTCGGGTCAAGAGAGCGGCGTCTCGGGGTAATCACCCGACACTCCTTGCTGTGTCCATCAGGCCTTTATTGAGATCTGATTGCATGATGGGCAGCAGGTGTGTATGGTGGGCGGAGCCCACCAGCTGACCCAAATCATGACAGTACCCCCCCCTTAACGACGCCCCTAGGCGGACCACCCGGCGCCGATGGGTGTGCTAAATGGAAATCCCGAACGAGGGACTGGTCCAATATCCAGGAGCGGGGAACCCACTGGCGGTCCTCGGGTCCGTACCCCTCCCAATCGACCAGATACTGAAACCCTCTGCCCCGCTTTCGAGAGTCCAGAATGTCCCTTACTGTGTACACCGGCTGCCCCCCCACGACCCGGGGAGGCGGCGGGGGCGCGGTCGGCGGGCACAAGGGGCTGGCAGAGACAGGCTTAAGCAGGGACGTGTGGAACACTGGGTGTACCTTGAGAGTAGGGGGCAGGTTGAGCCGGACCGCTACCGGGTTGACCATAGCGTTGACCTCAAACGGGCCGATGAACCGCGGCCCCAGCTTCCTTGAACTCCCCGCCAACTGTAGGTCCCTAGTTGAGAGCCACACCTTCTGACCCGGTCGGTAGAGCGGTGCCGGAACCCGGTGCCTGTCCGCGAGCCGCTTGTTGCGGTCCGAGGTGCGGCACAGGGCCTTCCTAGTGTCTTGCCAAACCCTGCGAGCCTGGCGGAGGTGGGTCTGGACTGAGGGAATGGCAACACCGCCCTCCTGGGAAGGAAACAAGGGGGGTTGATAGCCACAGGCCGCGTTGAACGGGGACAGGCCTGTGGCCGAGCACTCGAGAGTGTTGTGGGCGTATTCGACCCAAGGGAGGTGGGACGCCCACGAGGAAGGGTGCTGATGGCACACACATCGAAGCACTGCCTCCAAATCCTGGTTGGCACGCTCCGTCTGCCCATTGGATTGGGGGTGGTAGCCCGACGACAGGCTAGCCGTAGCCCCCAAGGACTTGCAAAAGGCCTTCCAAACCCGGGACACGAACTGGGGCCCCCTGTCGGAGACGAGGTCCACTGGAATCCCGTGGATCCTGAAAACGTCTTTTATCAGGATATCCGCCGTTTGTAGCGAGGTGGGCAATTTGGGCAGGGCGATAAAGTGGGCCATCTTTGAAAACCGGTCCACCACCGTCAGGATTACCGCCCGCCCGTTGGAAGTAGGTAATCCGGTAATGAAATCCAGGGCCACATGCGACCAGGGACGGTGGGGAATGGGCAGGGGTCGGAGCTGGCCAGATGGCTTCAGGCGGGAGGACTTATTACGGGCACACACCGTGCAGGACGTGACATAGTCCTGGACGTCCTTGCGCAGCCCAGGCCACCAAAATCTCTGTGCTACCAAGGACAGCGTGCGACCCACCCCAGGGTGACATGCTACCTTCGACGCATGCCCCCACTGCAGCACTTCCTGCCGAAGGTGTGTGGGCACGAACAACTTGTCTTCAGGGCACGCGACCGGGGTCTGCGTGTCGTCCGCTGCATCCGCCACCTTCCGCTCCACTTCCCACCGGAGGGCTCCCAATACTCTGTCCTCCGGGACAATGGTTTCGGGTGGAGACCCCTCGGCGGCTGGACTGTGTATTCTGGACAAGGCGTCCGGCTTGGTGTTCCGGGCTCCTGGTCGGTAGGTGATGGTGTAATTAAATCTGGTTAGGAACAGGGCCCAGCGTGCCTGGCGGGGATTCAGCCTTCGGGCGGACCGGAGGTACGCCAAGTTTTTGTGGTCAGAAAAGATCTGGAAAGGTTCCGCCGCGCCCTCCAGCCAGTGCCGCCACTCCTGCAACGCAAGGATAACGGCCAGCAGCTCCCGGTTGCCCACGTCGTAGTTGCGCTCAGCCTGGTTGAGCCGGCGCGAGAAGAAGGCGCATGGGTGTAGCCTCTGGTCCTCCGGTGACCGTTGGGATAACACTGCCCCCACTCCTGTCTCTGAAGCGTCGACCTCGACGATAAAGGGAAGAGTCTCATCGGGGTGTGTCAACACCGGGGAACGCGAAAATAATACTTTTAAATTGACGAATGCGGCCTCTGCCTGTTGGGTCCAAACAAACGGAATTTTGGTGGATGTCAGTCTTGTTAGTGGTTCCGCTTTTAAGCTGTAGTTGCGAATGAATCGACGGTAGAAGTTTGCGAATCCAAGGAACCTCTGTAGGTGTTTCCTGGATGTGGGAGTGGGCCACTCGACCACGGCCTGGATCTTCGCTGGGTCGGCTCTCAATCGACCCTTCTCCACAATGTAGCCGAGGAATTGGACTGAACTGGCGTGAAACTCACATTTTTCGGCTTTTACATACAGCCGGTTTTCCAGCAGTCGTTCCAGGACCAGCCGAACATGTTGTCGATGTTCGGTTTGATTTCTTGAAAAAATCAAAATGTCGTCCAGGTAAACAAAACAAAAATGATTGAGCATGTCGCGCAGGACGTCATTAATGAATCCCTGGAACACGGCGGGAGCGTTTGAGAGGCCAAACGGCATCACCAAGTACTCAAAATGCCCAATAGGTGTTTTAAATGCTGTCTTCCACTCATCGCCCTCCCTTATCCTCACTAGATGGTAGGCACTGCGAAGGTCCAGTTTGGTGAATACCGTGGCTGAATGTAAGGGAGCAAACGCTGAGTCCATTAGCGGCAACGGATATTTGTTTTTGATAGTTATGTCGTTCAGACCATGGAAATCGATGCACGGGCGTAGGGTCTTGTCTTTCTTTTCCACGAAGAAGAACCCCGCCCCTAGCGGTGACTTGGAAGGCCGAATCAGTCCGGCCGCCAGGGACGTGGTGAGGTACTCCGTGAGGGCTTGACGTTCCGGCTTGGCGATCTGATATAGGCGTGTACCAGGCAGCGGTGCCCCAGGAACCAGTTCTATTGCGCAGTCGTAAGGTCGATGTGGAGGGAGAGACATGGCCCGGTCCTTGCTAAACACCTCCCGCAAGTCGTGGTATTCTGCCGGTACCTTATCCAGGTTAATCTCCTCTAACGTGGCTTTGGCTGGGCCACGGTGATCATCCACTGCTGACTGCAGGCAATGCGAGTGACAGAAAACACTCCATCTCTCCACCCTGGGAATGCCCCAGTTAATGTCCGTTTTATGCCTGGCCAGCCAAGTCAGGCCCAGGACCACTGGGGCCGACCGGGACGGCATAATGAGGAACTGAACTGTTTCCACGTGGTTCCCCGATAGACGCATCTGTAGGCTCTCCGTTCGGTGTGAAATCACACCCAGGGTGCGCCCGTCGAGGTCGCGCATCTCCTTGGCTCTCTTGAGTTCAACTACCGGGCATTTCAGGATGTCCACCATCCTCGGGTCAATAATGCATTCATCCGACCCTGAATCCACCAGAGCCGTCATCCTAGCGTTTACCCCCCCCCCATGTCATCTCTCCTGAGACTAGTAGTCTCCTTGGGTTACGTTGGAATGGGATGGCTGGGGCTGGAACAGGTGCGACGTGCCTGTGTCTCTCAGGCCGCCTCCCACACTTGGCCGCTAGGTGTCTCCACCGGTCCGTGTGCTCCGTTGCCGAGAGCCGCTCTCCTCCCAGCTGCAAAGGCTCCGCGCCATCTCTGGCAGGCGCGCATCGCCATGAAGCGTTGGGAGGCGGGGCGTCGACGAAGCGCCCCGCGGACGTGGCCGACACCGGCTGAGCAGACGTCTCCGCTGCCTCCGGTCGTCGCTCCTCCTCCTCCCGTTCCCGCCGTCGCTCCCGCAACCGGTTATCCAACCGGATGGCCAAGCCGATGAGCTCCTCCAGCGTGGACGTCTCGTCCCGTGCCGCCAGCTCATCCTTAATCCGCGGGTTTAGTCCCTGCCGGAAAATTCCGCACAGCGCCGCGTCGCAGTAACCACTCTCGGCGGCCAAAACCCGGAAAGAGATGGAGAATTCCGCCACGGAGGAGCCGGCTTGCTGGAGGTCCAGTAAGCGGCTGCCTGCTTCTTTCCCTCTTACTGGGTGGTCGAAGACCTTACGGAATTCAGTCAGGAAGGCAGGAACTGAGGCTCGGAGCTCCGGGTTGGTTTTGCTGGCCGCCATCGCCCATAATGCTGCCTGGCCGGAAAGCAAGCTCATAATAAAAGCAACTCTGGAGCCGGCGTCCGGGAAGGTGTACGGCTGTTGGTCGAGGACCAGGCTACACTGATGAAGGAACTGGTCACACCCACCAATCTCGCCAGCGTAGCGGGGGGGATGCGGAATATTGGGTTCCCGGAAGACAAGATTGCCTGCTGATCGGGAAGTGGGGAAAACAGGAGACGCTCTGGCAGGTCGTGAGTCTTCCGCGGCCGTGGATTCCGGTCTCCGCTCCATCTTTAAGGTGAGCGATCCAATCTGTGCAGTTAGTGCCGACATGACCTCCTTTAGATTCTGGAAGTATTGCTCGTGCCGGTCGAGCAAGTGTCCATGGCTGGCCAGGACCTGGCGCAGGCTGCTGGGATCTGCGGGGTCCATAGTTGGTCGGGTGATTCTGTCACGGCTTGAGAAGGGCGGACCCAGATGCAGTGAGGAAGGCGAGCCACGGCAGGGATGCGGATAACTTTGATTTAATGTGGCGATAAACGCAAACACAAAATCACGCACACAGGCGGACAAAAATAAACACAAACTCACGCACACAGGCGGATAGCAAACAAACTCAAAATCACGCACACAGGCGGACGAAAACAAACACAAACTCACGCGCACAGGCGGATAGCAAACAAACTCAAAATCACGCACAGTGACGGCAAAAAAGTAAGTCATGGGCAGCAGGAGAAAACTTGTAAGACGAGTACAGTCGGGTCAAGAGAGCGGCGTCTCGGGGTAATCACCCGACACTCCTTGCTGTGTCCATCAGGCCTTTATTGAGGTCTGATTGCATGATGGGCAGCAGGTGTGTATGGTGGGCGGAGCCCACCAGCTGACCCAAATCATGACACATTGTGCTTATGCTCATTTTTAAGATTTTGACATTTTCACCTTAAGTGTACAATCAGGGGCTGAAAACGCGTTTAAAGCAATAAAAAGTTCATTTTGGCTCTCACACCTAAACTAAACGTTGTAGACTCAAAATTTTTGCTGTATTCAGTGTATTCTAGCATCCTGAAGATGATTCCAGCATTAATTTCATCGTGCTTATGCTCATTTTGAAGATTTTGACATTTTCACCTAAAGTGCACAATCAGGCTGAAAACGCATTTAAAGCAATAAAAAGTTCATTTTGGCACACAAACCTAAACTAAACGTTGTAGACTCAACATTTTTGCTGTATTTAGTGTATTCTAGCATCCTGAAGATGATTCCAGCATTAATTTCATTGTGCTTATGCTCATTTTTAAGATTTTGACATTTTCACCTAAAGTGCACAATCAGGCTGAAAACGCATTTAAAGCAATAAAAAGTTCATTTTGGCTATCACACCTAAACAAAACGTTGTAGACTCAAAATTTTTGCTGTATTTAGTGTATTCTAGCATCCTGAAGATGATTCAAGCATTAATTTCATTGTGATTATGCTCATTTTTAAGATTTTGACATTTTCACCTAAAGTGCACAATCAGGCTGAAAACGCATTTAAAGCAATAAAAAGTTCATTTTGGCTATCACACCTAAACAAAACGTTGTAGACTCAACATTTTTGCTGTATTTAGTGTATTCTAGAATCCTGAAGATGATTCCAGCATTAATTTCATTGTGATTATGCTCATTTTTAAGATTTTGACATTTTCACCTAAAGTGCACAATCAGGCTGAAAACGCATTTAAAGCAATAAAAAGTTCATTTTGGCTATCACACCAAAACAAAACGTTGTAGACTCAACATTTTTGCTTTATTTAGTGTATTCTAGCATCCTGAAGATGATTCCAGCATTAATTTCATTGTGCTTATGCTCATTTTTAAGATTTTGACATTTTCACCTTAAGTGTACAATCAGGGGCTGAAAACGCGTTTAAAGCAATAAAAAGTTCATTTTGGCTCTCACACCTAAACTAAACGTTGTAGACTCAAAATTTTTGCTGTATTCAGTGTATTCTAGCATCCTGAAGATGATTCCAGCATTAATTTCATCGTGCTTATGCTCATTTTGAAGATTTTGACATTTTCACCTAAAGTGCACAATCAGGCTGAAAACGCGTTTAAAGCAATAAAAAGTTCATTTTGGCTCTCACACCTAAACTAAACGTTGTAGACTAAAAATGTTTGCTGTATTTAGTGTATTCTAGCATCCTGAAGATGATTCCAGCATTAATTTCATTGTGCTTATGCTCATTTTGAAGATTTTGACATTTTCACCTAAAGTGCACAATCAGGCTGAAAACGCATTTAAAGCCATAAAAAGTTCATTTTGGCTCTCACACCTAAACTAAACGTTGTAGACTCAAAATTTTTGCTGTATTCAGTGTATTCTAGCATCCTGAAGATGATTCCAGCATTAATTTCATTGTGCTTATGCTCATTTTGAAGATTTTGACATTTTCACCTTAAGTGTACAATCAGGGGCTGAAAACGCGTTTAAAGCAATAAAAAGTTCATTTTGGCTCTCACACCTAAACTAAACGTTGTAGACTCAAAATTTTTGCTGTATTTAGTGTATTCTAGCATCCTGAAGATGATTCCAGCATTAATTTCATTGTGCTTATGCTCAATTTGAAGATTTTGACATTTTCACCTTAAGTGTACAATCAGGCTGAAAACGCGTTTAAAGCAATAAAAAGTTCATTTTGGCTCTCACACCTAAACTAAACGTTGTAGACTCAAAATTTTTGCTGTATTTTGTGTATTCTAGCATCCTGAAGATGATTCCAGCATTAATTTCATTGTGCTTATGCTCATTTTTAAGATTTTGACATTTTCACCTTAAGTGTACAATCAGGGGCTGAAAACGCGTTTAAAGCAATAAAAAGTTCATTTTGGCTCTCACACCTAAACTAAACGTTGTAGACTCAAAATTTTTGCTGTATTTAGTGTATTCTAGCATCCTGAAGATGATTCCAGCATTAATTTCATTGTGCTTATGCTCATTTTGAAGATTTTGACATTTTCACCTAAAGTGCACAATCAGGCTGAAAACGCATTTAAAGCCATAAAAAGTTCATTTTGGCTCTCACACCTAAACTAAACGTTGTAGACTCAAATTTTTTGCTGTATTTAGTGTATTCTAGCATCCTGAAGATGATTCCAGCATTAATTTCACTGTGCTTACGCTCAATTTGAAGATTTTGACATTTTCACCTTAAGTGTACAATCAGGGGCTGAAAACGCGTTTAAAGCAATAAAAAGTTCATTTTGGCTATCACACCAAAACAAAACGTTGTAGACTCAACATTTTTGCTTTATTTAGTGTATTCTAGCATCCTGAAGATGATTCCAGCATTAATTTCATTGTGCTTATGCTCATTTTTAAGATTTTGACATTTTCACCTTAAGTGTACAATCAGGGGCTGAAAACGCGTTTAAAGCAATAAAAAGTTCATTTTGGCTCTCACACCTAAACAAAACGTTGTAGACTCAACATTTTTGCTGTATTTAGTGTATTCTAGCATCCTGAAGATGATTCCAGCATTAATTTCATTGTGATTATGCTCATTTTTAAGATTTTGACATTTTCACCTAAAGTGCACAATCAGGCTGAAAACGCATTTAAAGCAATAAAAAGTTCATTTTGGCTATCACACCAAAACAAAACGTTGTAGACTCAACATTTTTGCTTTATTTAGTGTATTCTAGCATCCTGAAGATGATTCCAGCATTAATTTCACTGTGCTTATGCTCATTTTTAAGATTTTGACATTTTCACCTTAAGTGTACAATCAGGGGCTGAAAACGCGTTTAAAGCAATAAAAAGTTCATTTTGGCTCTCACACCTAAACTAAACGTTGTAGACTCAAAATTTTTGCTGTATTCAGTGTATTCTAGCATCCTGAAGATGATTCCAGCATTAATTTCATCGTGCTTATGCTCATTTTGAAGATTTTGACATTTTCACCTAAAGTGCACAATCAGGCTGAAAACGCGTTTAAAGCAATAAAAAGTTCATTTTGGCTCTCACACCTAAACTAAACGTTGTAGACTCAAAATTTTTGCTGTATTTAGTGTATTCTAGCATCCTGAAGATGATTCCAGCATTAATTTCATTGTGCTTATGCTCATTTTGAAGATTTTGACATTTTCACCTAAAGTGCACAATCAGGCTGAAAACGCATTTAAAGCCATAAAAAGTTCATTTTGGCTCTCACACCTAAACTAAACGTTGTAGACTCAAAATTTTTGCTGTATTCAGTGTATTCTAGCATCCTGAAGATGATTCCAGCATTAATTTCATTGTGCTTATGCTCATTTTGAAGATTTTGACATTTTCACCTTAAGTGTACAATCAGGGGCTGAAAACGCGTTTAAAGCAATAAAAAGTTCATTTTGGCTCTCACACCTAAACTAAACGTTGTAGACTCAAAATTTTTGCTGTATTTAGTGTATTCTAGCATCCTGAAGATGATTCCAGCATTAATTTCATTGTGCTTATGCTCAATTTGAAGATTTTGACATTTTCACCTTAAGTGTACAATCAGGCTGAAAACGCGTTTAAAGCAATAAAAAGTTCATTTTGGCTCTCACACCTAAACTAAACGTTGTAGACTCAAAATTTTTGCTGTATTTTGTGTATTCTAGCATCCTGAAGATGATTCCAGCATTAATTTCATTGTGCTTATGCTCATTTTTAAGATTTTGACATTTTCACCTTAAGTGTACAATCAGGGGCTGAAAACGCGTTTAAAGCAATAAAAAGTTCATTTTGGCTCTCACACCTAAACTAAACGTTGTAGACTCAAAATTTTTGCTGTATTTAGTGTATTCTAGCATCCTGAAGATGATTCCAGCATTAATTTCATTGTGCTTATGCTCATTTTGAAGATTTTGACATTTTCACCTAAAGTGCACAATCAGGCTGAAAACGCATTTAAAGCCATAAAAAGTTCATTTTGGCTCTCACACCTAAACTAAACGTTGTAGACTCAAATTTTTTGCTGTATTTAGTGTATTCTAGCATCCTGAAGATGATTCCAGCATTAATTTCACTGTGCTTACGCTCAATTTGAAGATTTTGACATTTTCACCTTAAGTGTACAATCAGGGGCTGAAAACGCGTTTAAAGCAATAAAAAGTTCATTTTGGCTCTCACACCTAAACTAAACGTTGTAGACTCAAAATTTTTGCTGTATTTAGTGTATTCTAGCATCCTGAAGATGATTCCAGCATTAATTTCATTGTGCTTATGCTCATTTTTAAGATTTTGACATTTTCACCTAAAGTGCACAATCAGGCTGAAAACGCGTTTAAAGCAATAAAAAGTTCATTTTGGCTCTCACACCTAAACTAAACGTTGTAGACTCAAAATTTTTGCTGTATTTAGTGTATTCTAGCATCCTGAAGATGATTCCAGCATTAATTTCATCGTGCTTATGCTCATTTTGAAGATTTTGACATTTTCACCTTAAGTGTACAATCAGGGGCTGAAAACGCGTTTAAAGCAATAAAAAGTTCATTTTGGCTCTCACACCTAAACTAAACGTTGTAGACTCAAAATTTTTGCTGTATTTAGTGTATTCTAGCATCCTGAAGATGATTCCAGCATTAATTTCATTGTGCTTATGCTCATTTTGAAGATTTTGACATTTTCACCTAAAGTGCACAATCAGGCTGAAAACGCATTTAAAGCCATAAAAAGTTCATTTTGGCTCTCACACCTAAACTAAACGTTGTAGACTCAAATTTTTTGCTGTATTTAGTGTATTCTAGCATCCTGAAGATGATTCCAGCATTAATTTCACTGTGCTTACGCTCAATTTGAAGATTTTGACATTTTCACCTTAAGTGTACAATCAGGGGCTGAAAACGCGTTTAAAGCAATAAAAAGTTCATTTTGGCTCTCACACCTAAACTAAACGTTGTAGACTCAAAATTTTTATTGTATTTAGTGTATTCTAGCATCCTGAAGATGATTCCAGCATTAATTTCATTGTGCTTATGCTCATTTTTAAGATTTTGACATTTTCACCTAAAGTGCACAATCAGGCTGAAAACGCGTTTAAAGCAATAAAAAGTTCATTTTGGCTCTCACACCTAAACTAAACGTTGTAGACTCAAAATTTTTGCTGTATTTAGTGTATTCTAGCATCCTGAAGATGATTCCAGCATTAATTTCATCGTGCTTATGCTCATTTTGAAGATTTTGACATTTTCACCTAAAGTGCACAATCAGGCTGAAAACGCATTTAAAGAAATAAAAAGTTCATTTTGGCTCTCACACCTAAACTAAACGTTGTAGACTCAAAATTTTTGCTGTATTTAGTGTATTCTAGCATCCTGAAGATGATTCCAGCATTAATTTCATTGTGCTTATGCTCATTTTTAAGATTTTGACATTTTCACCTTAAGTGTACAATCAGGGGCTGAAAACGCGTTTAAAGCAATAAAAAGTTCATTTTGGCTCTCACACCTAAACTAAACGTTGTAGACTCAAAATTTTTGCTGTATTTAGTGTATTCTAGCATCCTGAAGATGATTCCAGCATTAATTTCATTGTGCTTATGCTCATTTTGAAGATTTTGACATTTTCACCTAAAGTGTACAATCAGGGGCTGAAAACACGTTTAAAGCAATAAAAAGTTCATTTTGGCTCTCACACCTAAACTAAACGTTGTAGACTCAAAATTTTTGCTGTATTTAGTGTATTCTAGCATCCTGAAGATGATTCCAGCATTAATTTCATTGTGCTTATGCTCATTTTGAAGATTTTGACATTTTCACCTTAAGTGTACAATCAGGGGCTGAAAACGCGTTTAAAGCAATAAAAAGTTCATTTTGGCTCTCACACCTAAACTAAACGTTGTAGACTCAAAATTTTTGCTGTATTTAGTGTATTCTAGCATCCTGAAGATGATTCCAGCATTAATTTCATTGTGCTTATGCTCATTTTTAAGATTTTGACATTTTCACCTAAAGTGCACAATCAGGCTGAAAACGCATTTAAAGCAATAAAAAGTTCATTTTGGCTCTCACACCTAAACTAAACGTTGTAGACTCAAAATTTTTGCTGTATTCAGTGTATTCTAGCATCCTGAAGATGATTCCAGCATTAATTTCATTGTGCTTATGCTCATTTTGAAGATTTTGACATTTTCACCTTAAGTGTACAATCAGGGGCTGAAAACGCGTTTAAAGCAATAAAAAGTTCATTTTGGCTCTCACACCTAAACTAAACGTTGTAGACTCAAAATTTTTGCTGTATTTAGTGTATTCTAGCATCCTGAAGATGATTCCAGCATTAATTTCATTGTGCTTATGCTCATTTTGAAGATTTTGACATTTTAAGCTAAAGTGCACAATCAGGCTGAAAACGCATTTAAAGCAATAAAAAGTTCATTTTGGCTCTCACACCTAAACTAAACGTTGTAGACTCAAAATTTTTGCTGTATTTAGTGTATTCTAGCATCCTGAAGATGATTCCAGCATTAATTTCATTGTGCTTATGCTCATTTTTAAGATTTTGACATTTTCACCTAAAGTGTACAATCAGGGGCTGAAAACGCGTTTAAAGCAATAAAAAGTTCATTTTGGCTCTCACACCTAAACAAAACGTTGTAGACTCAACATTTTTGCTGTATTTAGTGTATTCTAGCATCCTGAAGATGATTCCAGCATTAATTTCATTGTGATTATGCTCATTTTTAAGATTTTGACATTTTCACCTAAAGTGCACAATCAGGCTGAAAACGCATTTAAAGCAATAAAAAGTTCATTTTGGCTATCACACCAAAACAAAACGTTGTAGACTCAACATTTTTGCTTTATTTAGTGTATTCTAGCATCCTGAAGATGATTCCAGCATTAATTTCATTGTGCTTATGCTCATTTTTAAGATTTTGACATTTTCACCTTAAGTGTACAATCAGGGGCTGAAAACGCGTTTAAAGCAATAAAAAGTTCATTTTGGCTCTCACACCTAAACAAAACGTTGTAGACTCAACATTTTTGCTGTATTTAGTGTATTCTAGCATCCTGAAGATGATTCCAGCATTAATTTCATTGTGATTATGCTCATTTTTAAGATTTTGACATTTTCACCTAAAGTGCACAATCAGGCTGAAAACGCATTTAAAGCAATAAAAAGTTCATTTTGGCTATCACACCAAAACAAAACGTTGTAGACTCAACATTTTTGCTTTATTTAGTGTATTCTAGCATCCTGAAGATGATTCCAGCATTAATTTCATTGTGCTTATGCTCATTTTTAAGATTTTGACATTTTCACCTTAAGTGTACAATCAGGGGCTGAAAACGCGTTTAAAGCAATAAAAAGTTCATTTTGGCTCTCACACCTAAACAAAACGTTGTAGACTCAACATTTTTGCTGTATTTAGTGTATTCTAGCATCCTGAAGATGATTCCAGCATTAATTTCATTGTGATTATGCTCATTTTTAAGATTTTGACATTTTCACCTAAAGTGCACAATCAGGCTGAAAACGCATTTAAAGCAATAAAAAGTTCATTTTGGCTATCACACCAAAACAAAACGTTGTAGACTCAACATTTTTGCTTTATTTAGTGTATTCTAGCATCCTGAAGATGATTCCAGCATTAATTTCATTGTGCTTATGCTCATTTTTAAGATTTTGACATTTTCACCTTAAGTGTACAATCAGGGGCTGAAAACGCGTTTAAAGCAATAAAAAGTTCATTTTGGCTCTCACACCTAAACTAAACGTTGTAGACTCAAAATTTTTGCTGTATTCAGTGTATTCTAGCATCCTGAAGATGATTCCAGCATTAATTTCATCGTGCTTATGCTCATTTTGAAGATTTTGACATTTTCACCTAAAGTGCACAATCAGGCTGAAAACGCGTTTAAAGCAATAAAAAGTTCATTTTGGCTCTCACACCTAAACTAAACGTTGTAGACTCAAAATTTTTGCTGTATTTAGTGTATTCTAGCATCCTGAAGATGATTCCAGCATTAATTTCATTGTGCTTATGCTCATTTTGAAGATTTTGACATTTTCACCTAAAGTGCACAATCAGGCTGAAAACGCATTTAAAGCCATAAAAAGTTCATTTTGGCTCTCACACCTAAACTAAACGTTGTAGACTCAAAATTTTTGCTGTATTCAGTGTATTCTAGCATCCTGAAGATGATTCCAGCATTAATTTCATTGTGCTTATGCTCATTTTGAAGATTTTGACATTTTCACCTTAAGTGTACAATCAGGGGCTGAAAACGCGTTTAAAGCAATAAAAAGTTCATTTTGGCTCTCACACCTAAACTAAACGTTGTAGACTCAAAATTTTTGCTGTATTTAGTGTATTCTAGCATCCTGAAGATGATTCCAGCATTAATTTCATTGTGCTTATGCTCAATTTGAAGATTTTGACATTTTCACCTTAAGTGTACAATCAGGCTGAAAACGCGTTTAAAGCAATAAAAAGTTCATTTTGGCTCTCACACCTAAACTAAACGTTGTAGACTCAAAATTTTTGCTGTATTTTGTGTATTCTAGCATCCTGAAGATGATTCCAGCATTAATTTCATTGTGCTTATGCTCATTTTTAAGATTTTGACATTTTCACCTTAAGTGTACAATCAGGGGCTGAAAACGCGTTTAAAGCAATAAAAAGTTCATTTTGGCTCTCACACCTAAACTAAACGTTGTAGACTCAAAATTTTTGCTGTATTTAGTGTATTCTAGCATCCTGAAGATGATTCCAGCATTAATTTCATTGTGCTTATGCTCATTTTGAAGATTTTGACATTTTCACCTAAAGTGCACAATCAGGCTGAAAACGCATTTAAAGCCATAAAAAGTTCATTTTGGCTCTCACACCTAAACTAAACGTTGTAGACTCAAAATTTTTGCTGTATTTAGTGTATTCTAGCATCCTGAAGATGATTCCAGCATTAATTTCACTGTGCTTACGCTCAATTTGAAGATTTTGACATTTTCACCTTAAGTGTACAATCAGGGGCTGAAAACGCGTTTAAAGCAATAAAAAGTTCATTTTGGCTCTCACACCTAAACTAAACGTTGTAGACTCAAAATTTTTGCTGTATTTAGTGTATTCTAGCATCCTGAAGATGATTCCAGCATTAATTTCATTGTGCTTATGCTCATTTTTAAGATTTTGACATTTTCACCTAAAGTGCACAATCAGGCTGAAAACGCGTTTAAAGCAATAAAAAGTTCATTTTGGCTCTCACACCTAAACTAAACGTTGTAGACTCAAAATTTTTGCTGTATTTAGTGTATTCTAGCATCCTGAAGATGATTCCAGCATTAATTTCATCGTGCTTATGCTCATTTTGAAGATTTTGACATTTTCACCTTAAGTGTACAATCAGGGGCTGAAAACGCGTTTAAAGCAATAAAAAGTTCATTTTGGCTCTCACACCTAAACTAAACGTTGTAGACTCAAAATTTTTGCTGTATTTAGTGTATTCTAGCATCCTGAAGATGATTCCAGCATTAATTTCATTGTGCTTATGCTCATTTTGAAGATTTTGACATTTTCACCTAAAGTGCACAATCAGGCTGAAAACGCATTTAAAGCCATAAAAAGTTCATTTTGGCTCTCACACCTAAACTAAACGTTGTAGACTCAAATTTTTTGCTGTATTTAGTGTATTCTAGCATCCTGAAGATGATTCCAGCATTAATTTCACTGTGCTTACGCTCAATTTGAAGATTTTGACATTTTCACCTTAAGTGTACAATCAGGGGCTGAAAACGCGTTTAAAGCAATAAAAAGTTCATTTTGGCTCTCACACCTAAACTAAACGTTGTAGACTCAAAATTTTTGCTGTATTTAGTGTATTCTAGCATCCTGAAGATGATTCCAGCATTAATTTCATTGTGCTTATGCTCATTTTTAAGATTTTGACATTTTCACCTAAAGTGCACAATCAGGCTGAAAACGCGTTTAAAGCAATAAAAAGTTCATTTTGGCTCTCACACCTAAACTAAACGTTGTAGACTCAAAATTTTTGCTGTATTTAGTGTATTCTAGCATCCTGAAGATGATTCCAGCATTAATTTCATCGTGCTTATGCTCATTTTGAAGATTTTGACATTTTCACCTAAAGTGCACAATCAGGCTGAAAACGCATTTAAAGCAATAAAAAGTTCATTTTGGCTCTCACACCTAAACTAAACGTTGTAGACTCAAAATTTTTGCTGTATTTAGTGTATTCTAGCATCCTGAAGATGATTCCAGCATTAATTTCATTGTGCTTATGCTCATTTTTAAGATTTTGACATTTTCACCTTAAGTGTACAATCAGGGGCTGAAAACGCGTTTAAAGCAATAAAAAGTTCATTTTGGCTCTCACACCTAAACTAAACGTTGTAGACTCGAAATTTTTGCTGTATTTATCGTATTCTAGCATCCTGAAGATGATTCAAGCATTAATTTCATTGTGATTATGCTCATTTTTAAGATTTTGACATTTTCACCTAAAGTGCACAATCAGGCTGAAAACGCATTTAAAGCCATAAAAAGTTCATTTTGGCTCTCACACCTAAACAAAACGTTGTAGACTCAACATTTTTGCTGTATTTAGTGTATTCTAGCATCCTGAAGATGATTCCAGCATTAATTTCATTGTGCTTATGCTCATTTTTAAGATTTTGACATTTTCACCTAAAGTGCACAATCAGGCTGATAACGCGTTTAAAGCAATAAAAAGTTCATTTTGGCTCTCACACCTAAACTAAACGTTGTAGACTCAAAATTTTTGCTGTATTTAGTGTATTCTAGCATCCTGAAGATGATTCCAGCATTAATTTCATTGTGCTTATGCTCATTTTTAAGATTTTGACATTTTCACCTTAAGTGTACAATCAGGGGCTGAAAACGCGTTTAAAGCAATAAAAAGTTCATTTTGGCTCTCACACCTAAACTAAACGTTGTAAACTCAAAATTTTTGCTGTATTTAGTGTATTCTAGCATCCTGAAGATGATTCAAGCATTAATTTCATTGTGATTATGCTCATTTTTAAGATTTTGACATTTTCACCTAAAGTGCACAATCAGGCTGAAAACGCATTTAAAGCAATAAAAAGTTCATTTTGGCTTTCACACCTAAACAAAACGTTGTAGACTCAACATTTTTGCTGTATTTAGTGTATTCTAGCATCCTGAAGATGATTCCAGCATTAATTTCATTGTGCTTATGCTCATTTTGAAGATTTTGACATTTTCACCTTAAGTGTACAATCAGGGGCTGAAAACGCGTTTAAAGCAATAAAAAGTTCATTTTGGCTCTCACACCTAAACTAAACGTTGTAGACTCAAAATTTTTGCTGTATTCAGTGTATTCTAGCATCCTGAAGATGATTCCAGCATTAATTTCATCGTGCTTATGCTCATTTTGAAGATTTTGACATTTTCACCTAAAGTGCACAATCAGGCTGAAAACGCGTTTAAAGCAATAAAAAGTTCATTTTGGCTCTCACACCTAAACTAAACGTTGTAGACTCAAAATTTTTGCTGTATTTAGTGTATTCTAGCATCCTGAAGATGATTCCAGCATTAATTTCATTGTGCTTATGCTCATTTTGAAGATTTTGACATTTTCACCTAAAGTGCACAATCAGGCTGAAAACGCATTTAAAGCCATAAAAAGTTCATTTTGGCTCTCACACCTAAACTAAACGTTGTAGACTCAAAATTTTTGCTGTATTTAGTGTATTCTAGCATCCTGAAGATGATTCCAGCATTAATTTCATTGTGCTTATGCTCATTTTGAAGATTTTGACATTTTCACCTTAAGTGTACAATCAGGGGCTGAAAACGCGTTTAAAGCAATAAAAAGTTCATTTTGGCTCTCACACCTAAACTAAACGTTGTAGACTCAAAATTTTTGCTGTATTTAGTGTATTCTAGCATCCTGAAGATGATTCCAGCATTAATTTCATTGTGCTTATGCTCATTTTTAAGATTTTGACATTTTCACCTAAAGTGCACAATCAGGCTGAAAACGCGTTTAAAGCAATAAAAAGTTCATTTTGGCTCTCACACCTAAACTAAACGTTGTAGACTCAAAATTTTTGCTGTATTTAGTGTATTCTAGCATCCTGAAGATGATTCCAGCATTAATTTCATTGTGCTTATGCTCATTTTGAAGATTTTGACATTTTCACCTTAAGTGTACAATCAGGGGCTGAAAACGCGTTTAAAGCAATAAAAAGTTCATTTTGGCTCTCACACCTAAACTAAACGTTGTAGACTCAAAATTTTTGCTGTATTTAGTGTATTCTAGCATCCTGAAGATGATTCCAGCATTAATTTCATTGTGCTTATGCTCATTTTTAAGATTTTGACATTTTCACCTAAAGTGCACAATCAGGCTGAAAACGCGTTTAAAGCAATAAAAAGTTCATTTTGGCTCTCACACCTAAACTAAACGTTGTAGACTCAAAATTTTTGCTGTATTTAGTGTATTCTAGCATCCTGAAGATGATTCCAGCATTAATTTCATTGTGCTTATGCTCATTTTGAAGATTTTGACATTTTCACCTAAAGTGCACAATCAGGCTGAAAACGCATTTAAAGCCATAAAAAGTTCATTTTGGCTCTCACACCTAAACAAAACGTTGTAGACTCAACATTTTTGCTGTATTTAGTGTATTCTAGCATCCTGAAGATGATTCCAGCATTAATTTCATTGTGCTTATGCTCATTTTTAAGATTTTGACATTTTCACCTTAAGTGTACAATCAGGGGCTGAAAACGCGTTTAAAGCAATAAAAAGTTCATTTTGGCTCTCACACCTAAACTAAACGTTGTAGACTCAAAATTTTTGCTGTATTTAGTGTATTCTAGCATCCTGAAGATGATTCCAGCATTAATTTCATTGTGCTTATGCTCATTTTTAAGATTTTGACATTTTCACCTAAAGTGCACAATCAGGCTGAAAACGCATTTAAAGCAATAAAAAGTTCATTTTGGCACACAAACCTAAACTAAACGTTGTAGACTCAAAATTGTTGCTGTATTTAGTGTATTCTAGCATCCTGAAGATGATTCCAGCATTTATTTCATTGTGCTTATGCTCATTTTGAAGATTTTGACATTTTCACCTTAAGTGTACAATCAGGGGCTGAAAACGCGTTTAAAGCAATAAAAAGTTCATTTTGGCTCTCACACCTAAACTAAACGTTGTAGACTCAAATTTTTTGCTGTATTTAGTGTATTCTAGCATCCTGAAGATGATTCCAGCATTAATTTCATCGTGCTTATGCTCATTTTGAAGATTTTGACATTTTCACCTAAAGTGCACAATCAGGCTGAAAACGCGTTTAAAGCAATAAAAAGTTCATTTTGGCTCTCACACCTAAACTAAACGTTGTAGACTCAAAATTTTTGCTGTATTTAGTGTATTCTAGCATCCTGAAGATGATTCCAGCATTAATTTCATTGTGCTTATGCTCATTTTGAAGATTTTGACATTTTCACCTAAAGTGCACAATCAGGCTGAAAACGCATTTAAAGCCATAAAAAGTTCATTTTGGCTCTCACACCTAAACAAAACGTTGTAGACTCAACATTTTTGCTGTATTTAGTGTATTCTAGCATCCTGAAGATGATTCCAGCATTAATTTCATTGTGCTTATGCTCATTTTTAAGATTTTGACATTTTCACCTTAAGTGTACAATCAGGGGCTGAAAACACGTTTAAAGCAATAAAAAGTTCATTTTGGCTCTCACACCTAAACTAAACGTTGTAGACTCAAAATTTTTGCTGTATTTAGTGTATTCTAGCATCCTGAAGATGATTCCAGCATTAATTTCATTGTGCTTATGCTCATTTTTAAGATTTTGACATTTTCACCTAAAGTGCACAATCAGGGGCTGAAAACGCGTTTAAAGCAATAAAAAGTTCATTTTGGCTCTCACACCTAAACTAAACGTTGTAGACTCAAATTTTTTGCTGTATTTAGTGTATTCTAGCATCCTGAAGATGATTCCAGCATTAATTTCATCGTGCTTATGCTCATTTTGAAGATTTTGACATTTTCACCTAAAGTGCACAATCAGGCTGAAAACGCATTTAAAGCAATAAAAAGTTCATTTTTGCTCACAAACCTAAACTAAACGTTGTAGACTCAAAATTTTTGCTGTATTTAGTGTATTCTAGCATCCTGAAGATGATTCCAGCATTAATTTCATTGTGCTTATGCTCATTTTGAAGATTTTGACATTTTCACCTAAAGTGTACAATCAGGCTGAAAACGCATTTAAAGCAATAAAAAGTTCATTTTGGCTCTCACACCTAAACTAAACGTTGTAGACTCAAAATTTTTGCTGTATTTAGTGTATTCTAGCATCCTGAAGATGATTCCAGCATTAATTTCATTGTGCTTATGCTCATTTTTAAGATTTTGACATTTTCACCTAAAGTGCACAATCATGCTGAAAACGCATTTAAAGCAATAAAAAGTTCATTTTGGCACACAAACCTAAACTAAACGTTGTAGACTCAAAATTTTTGCTGTATTTAGTGTATTCTAGCATCCTGAAGATGATTCCAGCATTAATTTCATTGTGCTTATGCTCATTTTGAAGATTTTGACATTTTCACCTTAAGTGTACAATCAGGGGCTGAAAACGCGTTTAAAGCAATAAAAAGTTCATTTTGGCTCTCACACCTAAACTAAACGTTGTAGACTCAAAATGTTTGCTGTATTCAGTGTATTCTAGCATCCTGAAGATGATTCCAGCATTAATTTCATCGTGCTTATGCTCATTTTGAAGATTTTGACATTTTCACCTAAAGTGCACAATCAGGCTGAAAACGCATTTAAAGCAATAAAAAGTTCATTTTGGCACACAAACCTAAACTAAACGTTGTAGACTCAAAATTTTTGCTGTATTTAGTGTATTCTAGCATCCTGAAGATGATTCCAGCATTAATTTCATTGTGCTTATGCTCATTTTTAAGATTTTGACATTTTCACCTAAAGTGCACAATCAGGCTGAAAACGCGTTTAAAGCAATAAAAAGTTCATTTTGGCTCTCACACCTAAACTAAACGTTGTAGACTCAAAATTTTTGCTGTATTTAGTGTATTCTAGCATCCTGAAGATGATTCCAGCATTAATTTCATTGTGCTTATGCTCATTTTGAAGATTTTGACATTTTCACCTAAAGTGCACAATCAGGCTGAAAACGCATTTAAAGCCATAAAAAGTTCATTTTGGCTCTCACACCTAAACTAAACGTTGTAGACTCAAAATTTTTGCTGTATTTAGTGTATTCTAGCATCCTGAAGATGATTCCAGCATTAATTTCATTGTGCTTATGCTCATTTTGAAGATTTTGACATTTTCACCTTAAGTGTACAATCAGGGGCTGAAAACGCGTTTAAAGCAATAAAAAGTTCATTTTGGCTCTCACACCTAAACTAAACGTTGTAGACTCAAAATTTTTGCTGTATTTAGTGTATTCTAGCATCCTGAAGATGATTCCAGCATTAATTTCATTGTGCTTATGCTCATTTTTAAGATTTTGACATTTTCACCTAAAGTGCACAATCAGGCTGAAAACGCGTTTAAAGCAATAAAAAGTTCATTTTGGCTCTCACACCTAAACTAAACGTTGTAGACTCAAAATTTTTGCTGTATTTAGTGTATTCTAGCATCCTGAAGATGATTCCAGCATTAATTTCATTGTGCTTATGCTCATTTTGAAGATTTTGACATTTTCACCTAAAGTGCACAATCAGGCTGAAAACGCATTTAAAGCCATAAAAAGTTCATTTTGGCTCTCACACCTAAACAAAACGTTGTAGACTCAACATTGTTGCTGTATTTAGTGTATTCTAGCATCCTGAAGATGATTCCAGCATTAATTTCATTGTGCTTATGCTCATTTTGAAGATTTTGACATTTTCACCTTAAGTGTACAATCAGGGGCTGAAAACGCGTTTAAAGCAATAAAAAGTTCATTTTGGCTCTCAAACCTAAACTAAACGTTGTAGACTCAAAATTTTTGCTGTATTTAGTGTATTCTAGCATCCTGAAGATGATTCCAGCATTAATTTCATTGTGCTTATGCTCATTTTTAAGATTTTGACATTTTCACCTAAAGTGCACAATCAGGCTGAAAACGCGTTTAAAGCAATAAAAAGTTCATTTTGGCTCTCACACCTAAACTAAAGGTTGTAGACTCAAAATTTTTGCTGTATTTAGTGTATTCTAGCATCCTGAAGATGATTCCAGCATTAATTTCATTGTGCTTATGCTCATTTTGAAGATTTTGACATTTTCACCTTAAGTGTACAATCAGGGGCTGAAAACGCGTTTAAAGCAATAAAAAGTTCATTTTGGCTCTCACACCTAAACTAAACGTTGTAGACTCAAAATTTTTGCTGTATTTAGTGTATTCTAGCATCCTGAAGATGATTCCAGCATTAATTTCATTGTGCTTATGCTCATTTTGAAGATTTTGACATTTTCACCTTAAGTGTACAATCAGGGGCTGAAAACGCGTTTAAAGCAATAAAAAGTTCATTTTGGCTCTCACACCTAAACTAAACGTTGTAGACTCAAAATTTTTGCTGTATTTAGTGTATTCTAGCATCCTGAAGATGATTCCAGCATTAATTTCATTGTGCTTATGCTCATTTTTAAGATTTTGACATTTTCACCTAAAGTGCACAATCAGGCTGAAAACGCGTTTAAAGCAATAAAAAGTTCATTTTGGCTCTCACACCTAAACTAAACGTTGTAGACTCGAAATTTTTGCTGTATTTAGTGTATTCTAGCATCCTGAAGATGATTCCAGCATTAATTTCATTGTGCTTATGCTCATTTTGAAGATTTTGACATTTTCATCTTAAGTGTACAATCAGGGGCTGAAAACGCGTTTAAAGCAATAAAAAGTTCATTTTGGCTCTCACACCTAAACTAAACGTTGTAGACTCAAAATTTTTGCTGTATTTAGTGTATTCTAGCATCCTGAAGATGATTCCAGCATTAATTTCATTGTGCTTATGCTCATTTTTAAGATTTTGACATTTTCACCTAAAGTGCACAATCAGGCTGAAAACGCATTTAAAGCCATAAAAAGTTCATTTTGGCTCTCACACCTAAACAAAACGTTGTAGACTCAACATTTTTGCTGTATTTAGTGTATTCTAGCATCCTGAAGATGATTCCAGCATTAATTTCATTGTGCTTATGCTCATTTTGAAGATTTTGACATTTTCACCTTAAGTGTACAATCAGGGGCTGAAAACGCGTTTAAAGCAATAAAAAGTTCATTTTGGCTCTCACACCTAAACTAAACGTTGTAGACTCAAAATTTTTGCTGTATTTAGTGTATTCTAGCATCCTGAAGATGATTCCAGCATTAATTTCATTGTGCTTATGCTCATTTTTAAGATTTTGACATTTTCACCTAAAGTGCACAATCAGGCTGAAAACGCGTTTAAAGCAATAAAAAGTTCATTTTGGCTCTCACACCTAAACTAAAGGTTGTAGACTCAAAATTTTTGCTGTATTTAGTGTATTCTAGCATCCTGAAGATGATTCCAGCATTAATTTCATTGTGCTTATGCTCATTTTGAAGATTTTGACATTTTCACCTTAAGTGTACAATCAGGGGCTGAAAACGCGTTTAAAGCAATAAAAAGTTCATTTTGGCTCTCACACCTAAACTAAACGTTGTAGACTCAAAATTTTTGCTGTATTTAGTGTATTCTAGCATCCTGAAGATGATTCCAGCATTAATTTCATTGTGCTTATGCTCATTTTGAAGATTTTGACATTTTCACCTTAAGTGTACAATCAGGGGCTGAAAACGCGTTTAAAGCAATAAAAAGTTCATTTTGGCTCTCACACCTAAACTAAACGTTGTAGACTCAAAATTTTTGCTGTATTTAGTGTATTCTAGCATCCTGAAGATGATTCCAGCATTAATTTCATTGTGCTTATGCTCATTTTTAAGATTTTGACATTTTCACCTAAAGTGCACAATCAGGCTGAAAACGCGTTTAAAGCAATAAAAAGTTCATTTGGGCTCTCACACCTAAACTAAACGTTGTAGACTCAAAATTTTTGCTGTATTTAGTGTATTCTAGCATCCTGAAGATGATTCCAGCATTAATTTCATTGTGCTTATGCTCATTTTGAAGATTTTGACATTTTCACCTAAAGTGCACAATCAGGCTGAAAACGCATTTAAAGCCATAAAAAGTTCATTTTGGCTCTCACACCTAAACAAAACGTTGTAGACTCAACATTTTTGCTGTATTTAGTGTATTCTAGCATCCTGAAGATGATTCCAGCATTAATTTCATTGTGCTTATGCTCATTTTGAAGATTTTGACATTTTCACCTTAAGTGTACAATCAGGGGCTGAAAACGCGTTTAAAGCAATAAAAAGTTAATTTTGGCTCTCACACCTAAACTAAACCTTGTAGACTCAAAATTTTTGCTGTATTTAGTGTATTCTAGCATCCTGAAGATGATTCCAGCATTAATTTCATTGTGCTTATGCTCATTTTTAAGATTTTGACATTTTCACCTAAAGTGCACAATCAGGCTGAAAACGCGTTTAAAGCAATAAAAAGTTCATTTTGGCTCTCACACCTAAACTAAACGTTGTAGACTCAAAATTTTTGCTGTATTTAGTGTATTCTAGCATCCTGAAGATGATTCCAGCATTAATTTCATTGTGCTTATGCTCATTTTGAAGATTTTGACATTTTCACCTAAAGTGCACAATCAGGCTGAAAACGCATTTAAAGCCTTAAAAAGTTCATTTTGGCTCTCACACCTAAACAAAACGTTGTAGACTCAACATTTTTGCTGTATTTAGTGTATTCTAGCATCCTGAAGATGATTCCAGCATTAATTTCATTGTGCTTATGCTCATTTTGAAGATTTTGACATTTTCACCTTAAGTGTACAATCAGGGGCTGAAAACGCGTTTAAAGCAATAAAAAGTTCATTTTGGCTCTCACACCTAAACTAAACGTTGTAGACTCAAAATTTTTGCTGTATTTAGTGTATTCTAGCATCCTGAAGATGATTCCAGCATTAATTTCATTGTGCTTATGCTCATTTTTAAGATTTTGACATTTTCACCTAAAGTGCACAATCAGGCTGAAAACGCGTTTAAAGCAATAAAAAGTTCATTTTGGCTCTCACACCTAAACTAAACGTTGTAGACTCAAAATTTTTGCTGTATTTAGTGTATTCTAGCATCCTGAAGATGATTCCAGCATTAATTTCATTGTGCTTATGCTCATTTTGAAGATTTTGACATTTTCACCTAAAGTGCACAATCAGGCTGAAAACGCATTTAAAGCCATAAAAAGTTCATTTTGGCTCTCACACCTAAACTAAACGTTGTAGACTCAAAATTGTTGCTGTATTTAGTGTATTCTAGCATCCTGAAGATGATTCCAGCATTAATTTCATTGTGCTTATGCTCATTTTTAAGATTTTGACATTTTCACCTAAAGTGCACAATCAGGCTGAAAACGCGTTTAAAGCAATAAAAAGTTCATTTTGGCTCTCACACCTAAACTAAACGTTGTAGACTCAAAATTTTTGCTGTATTTAGTGTATTCTAGCATCCTGAAGATGATTCCAGCATTAATTTCATTGTGCTTATGCTCATTTTGAAGATTTTGACATTTTCACCTAAAGTGCACAATCAGGCTGAAAACGCATTTAAAGCCATAAAAAGTTCATATTGGCTCTCACACCTAAACAAAACGTTGTAGACTCAACATTTTTGCTGTATTTAGTGTATTCTAGCATCCTGAAGATGATTCCAGCATTAATTTCATTGTGCTTATGCTCATTTTGAAGATTTTGACATTTTCACCTTAAGTGTACAATCAGGGGCTGAAAACGCGTTTAAAGCAATAAAAAGTTCATTTTGGCTCTCACACCTAAACTAAACCTTGTAGACTCAAAATTTTTGCTGTATTTAGTGTATTCTAGCATCCTGAAGATGATTCCAGCATTAAATTCATTGTGCTTATGCTCATTTTGAAGATTTTGACATTTTCACCTAAAGTGCACAATCAGGCTGAAAACGCGTTTAAAGCAATAAAAAGTTCATTTTGGCTCTCACACCTAAACTAAACGTTGTAGACTCAAAATTTTTGCTGTATTTAGTGTATTCTAGCATCCTGAAGATGATTCCAGCATTAATTTCATTGTGCTTATGCTCATTTTGAAGATTTTGACATTTTCACCTAAAGTGCACAATCAGGCTGAAAACGCATTTAAAGCCTTAAAAAGTTCATTTTGGCTCTCACACCTAAACAAAACGTTGTAGACTCAACATTTTTGCTGTATTTAGTGTATTCTAGCATCCTGAAGATGATTCCAGCATTAATTTCATTGTGCTTATGCTCATTTTGAAGATTTTGACATTTTCACCTTAAGTGTACAATCAGGGGCTGAAAACGCGTTTAAAGCAATAAAAAGTTCATTTTGGCTCTCACACCTAAACTAAACGTTGTAGACTCAAAATTTTTGCTGTATTTAGTGTATTCTAGCATCCTGAAGATGATTCCAGCATTAATTTCATTGTGCTTATGCTCATTTTTAAGATTTTGACATTTTCACCTAAAGTGCACAATCAGGCTGAAAACGCGTTTAAAGCAATAAAAAGTTCATTTTGGCTCTCACACCTAAACTAAACGTTGTAGACTCAAAATTTTTGCTGTATTTAGTGTATTCTAGCATCCTGAAGATGATTCCAGCATTATTTTCATTGTGCTTATGCTCATTTTGAAGATTTTGACATTTTCACCTTAAGTGTACAATCAGGGGCTGAAAACGCGTTTAAAGCAATAAAAAGTTCATTTTGAATCTCACACCTAAACTAAACGTTGTAGACTCAAAATTTTTGCTGTATTTAGTGTATTCTAGCATCCTGAAGATGATTCCAGCATTAATTTCATTGTGCTTATGTTCATTTTGAAGATTTTGACATTTTCACCTTAAGTGTACAATCAGGGGCTGAAAACGCGTTTAAAGCAATAAAAAGTTCATTTTGGCTCTCACACCTAAACTAAACGTTGTAGACTCAAAATTTTTGCTGTATTTAGTGTATTCTAGCATCCTGAAGATGATTCCAGCATTAATTTCATTGTGCTTATGCTCATTTTTAAGATTTTGACATTTTCACCTAAAGTGCACAATCAGGCTGAAAACGCGTTTAAAGCAATAAAAAGTTCATTTTGGCTCTCACACCTAAACTAAACGTTGTAGACTCAAAATTTTTGCTGTATTTAGTGTATTCTAGCATCCTGAAGATGATTCCAGCATTAATTTCATTGTGCTTATGCTCATTTTGAAGATTTTGACATTTTCACCTAAAGTGCACAATCAGGCTGAAAACGCATTTAAAGCCATAAAAAGTTCATTTTGGCTCTCACACCTAAACTAAACGTTGTAGACTCAAAATTGTTGCTGTATTTAGTGTATTCTAGCATCCTGAAGATGATTCCAGCATTAATTTCATTGTGCTTATGCTCATTTTTAAGATTTTGACATTTTCACCTAAAGTGCACAATCAGGCTGAAAACGCGTTTAAAGCAATAAAAAGTTCATTTTGGCTCTCACACCTAAACTAAACGTTGTAGACTCAAAATTTTTGCTGTATTTAGTGTATTCTAGCATCCTGAAGATGATTCCAGCATTAATTTCATTGTGCTTATGCTCATTTTGAAGATTTTGACATTTTCACCTAAAGTGCACAATCAGGCTGAAAACGCATTTAAAGCCATAAAAAGTTCATATTGGCTCTCACACCTAAACAAAACGTTGTAGACTCAACATTTTTGCTGTATTTAGTGTATTCTAGCATCCTGAAGATGATTCCAGCATTAATTTCATTGTGCTTATGCTCATTTTTAAGATTTTGACATGTTCACCTTAAGTGTACAATCAGGGGCTGAAAACGCGTTTAAAGCAATAAAAAGTTCATTTTGGCTCTCACACCTAAACTAAACGTTGTAGACTCAAAATTTTTGCTGTATTTAGTGTATTCTAGCATCCTGAAGATGATTCCAGCATTAATTTCATTGTGCTTATGCTCATTTTGAAGATTTTGACATTTTCACCTAAAGTGCACAATCAGGCTGAAAACGCATTTAAAGCCATAAAAAGTTCATTTTGGCTCTCACACCTAAACAAAACGTTGTAGACTCAACATTTTTGCTGTATTTAGTGTATTCTAGCATCCTGAAGATGATTCCAGCATTAATTTCATTGTGCTTATGCTCATTTTGAAGATTTTGACATTTTCACCTTAAGTGTACAATCAGGGGCTGAAAACGCGTTTAAAGCAATAAAAAGTTCATTTTGGCTCTCACACCTAAACTAAACGTTGTAGACTCAAAATTGTTGCTGTATTTAGTGTATTCTAGCATCCTGAAGATGATTCCAGCAATAATTTCATTGTGCTTATGCTCATTTTTAAGATTTTGACATTTTCACCTAAAGTGCACAATCAGGCTGAAAACGCGTTTAAAGCAATAAAAAGTTCATTTTGGCTCTCACACCTAAACTAAACGTTGTAGACTCAAAATTTTTGCTGTATTTAGTGTATTCTAGCATCCTGAAGATGATTCCAGCATTAATTTCATTGTGCTTATGGTCATTTTGAAGATTTTGACATTTTCACCTTAAGTGTACAATCAGGGGCTGAAAACGCGTTTAAAGCAATAAAAAGTTCATTTTGGCTCTCACACCTAAACTAAACGTTGTAGACTCAAAATTTTTGCTGTATTTAGTGTATTCTAGCATCCTGAAGATGATTCCAGCATTAATTTAATTGTGCTTATGCTCATTTTTAAGATTTTGACATTTTCACCTAAAGTGCACAATCAGGCTGAAAACGCATTTAAAGCCTTAAAAAGTTCATTTTGGCTCTCACACCTAAACAAAACGTTGTAGACTCAACATTTTTGCTGTATTTAGTGTATTCTAGCATCCTGAAGATGATTCCAGCATTAATTTCATTGTGCTTATGCTCATTTTGAAGATTTTGACATTTTCACCTTAAGTGTACAATCAGGGGCTGAAAACGCGTTTAAAGCAATAAAAAGTTCATTTTGGCTCTCACACCTAAACTAAACGTTGTAGACTCAAAATTTTTGCTGTATTTAGTGTATTCTAGCATCCTGAAGATGATTCCAGCATTAATTTCATTGTGCTTATGCTCATTTTTAAGATTTTGACATTTTCACCTAAAGTGCACAATCAGGCTGAAAACGCGTTTAAAGCAATAAAAAGTTCATTTTGGCTCTCACACCTAAACTAAACGTTGTAGACTCAAAATTTTTGCTGTATTTAGTGTATTCTAGCATCCTGAAGATGATTCCAGCATTAATTTCATTGTGCTTATGCTCATTTTGAAGATTTTGACATTTTCACCTAAAGTGCACAATCAGGCTGAAAACGCATTTAAAGCCATAAAAAGTTCATTTTGGCTCTCACACCTAAACTAAACGTTGTAGACTCAAAATTTTTGCTGTATTTAGTGTATTCTAGCATCCTGAAGATGATTCCAGCATTAATTTCATTGTGCTTATGCTCATTTTGAAGATTTTGACATTTTCACCTTAAGTGTACAATCAGGGGCTGAAAACGCGTTTAAAGCAATAAAAAGTTCATTTTGGCTCTCACACCTAAACTAAACGTTGTAGACTCAAAATTTTTGCTGTATTTAGTGTATTCTAGCATCCTGAAGATGATTCCAGCATTAATTTCATTGTGCTTATGCTCATTTTTAAGATTTTGACATTTTCACCTAAAGTGCACAATCAAGCTGAAAACGCGTTTAAAGCAATAAAAAGTTCATTTTGGCTCTCACACCTAAACTAAACGTTGTAGACTCAAAATTTTTGCTGTATTTAGTGTATTCTAGCATCCTGAAGATGATTCCAGCATTAATTTCATTGTGCTTATGCTCATTTTGAAGATTTTGACATTTTCACCTTAAGTGTACAATCAGGGGCTGAAAACGCGTTTAAAGCAATAAAAAGTTCATTTTGGCTCTCACACCTAAACTAAACGTTGTAGACTCAAAATTTTTGCTGTATTTAGTGTATTCTAGCATCCTGAAGATGATTCCAGCATTAATTTCATTGTGCTTATGCTCATTTTTAAGATTTTGACATTTTCACCTTAAGTGTACAATCAGGGGCTGAAAACGCGTTTAAAGCAATAAAAAGTTCATTTTGGCTCTCACACCTAAACTAAACGTTGTAGACTCAAAATTTTTGCTGTATTTAGTGTATTCTAGCATCCTGAAGATGATTCCAGCATTAATTTCATTGTGCTTATGCTCATTTTGAAGATTTTGACATTTTCACCTAAAGTGCACAATCAGGCTGAAAACGCATTTAAAGCCATAAAAAGTTCATTTTGGCTCTCACACCTAAACTAAACGTTGTAGACTCAAAATTTTTGCTGTATTTAGTGTATTCTAGCATCCTGAAGATGATTCCAGCATTAATTTCATTGTGCTTATGCTCATTTTGAAGATTTTGACATTTTCACCTAAAGTGCACAATCAGGCTGAAAACGCATTTAAAGCCATAAAAAGTTCATTATGGCTCTCACACCTAAACTAAACGTTGTAGACTCAAAATTTTTGCTGTATTTAGTGTATTCTAGCATCCTGAAGATAATTCCAGCATTAATTTCATTGTGCTTATTCTCATTTTGAAGATTTTGACATTTTCACCTTAAGTGTACAATCAGGGGCTGAAAACGCGTTTAAAGCAATAAAAAGTTCATTTTGGCTCTCACACCTAAACTAAACGTTGTAGACTCAAAATTTTTGCTGTATTTAGTGTATTCTAGCATCCTGAAGATGATTCCAGCATTAATTTCATTGTGCTTATGCTCATTTTTAAGATTTTGACATTTTCACCTAAAGTGCACAATCAAGCTGAAAACGCGTTTAAAGCAATAAAAAGTTCATTTTGGCTCTCACACCTAAACTAAACGTTGTAGACTCAAAATTTTTGCTGTATTTAGTGTATTCTAGCATCCTGAAGATGATTCCAGCATTAATTTCATTGTGCTTATGCTCATTTTGAAGATTTTGACATTTTCACCTTAAGTGTACAATCAGGGGCTGAAAACGCGTTTAAAGCAATAAAAAGTTCATTTTGGCTCTCACACCTAAACTAAACGTTGTAGACTCAAAATTTTTGCTGTATTTAGTGTATTCTAGCATCCTGAAGATGATTCCAGCATTAATTTCATTGTGCTTATGCTCATTTTTAAGATTTTGACATTTTCACCTTAAGTGTACAATCAGGGGCTGAAAACGCGTTTAAAGCAATAAAAAGTTCATTTTGGCTCTCACACCTAAACTAAACGTTGTAGACTCAAAATTTTTGCTGTATTTAGTGTATTCTAGCATCCTGAAGATGATTCCAGCATTAATTTCATTGTGCTTATGCTCATTTTGAAGATTTTGACATTTTCACCTAAAGTGCACAATCAGGCTGAAAACGCATTTAAAGCCATAAAAAGTTCATTTTGGCTCTCACACCTAAACAAAACGTTGTAGACTCAACATTTTTGCTGTATTTAGTGTATTCTAGCATCCTGAAGATGATTCCAGCATTAATTTAATTGTGCTTATGCTCATTTTGAAGATTTTGACATTTTCACCTTAAGTGTACAATCAGGGGCTGAAAACGCGTTTAAAGCAATAAAAAGTTCATTTTGGCTCTCACACCTAAACTAAACCTTGTAGACTCAAAATTTTTGCTGTATTTAGTGTATTCTAGCATCCTGAAGATGATTCCAGCATTAATTTCATTGTGGTTATGCTCATTTTTAAGATTTTGACATTTTCACCTAAAGTGCACAATCAGGCTGAAAACGCGTTTAAAGCAATAAAAAGTTCATTTTGGCTCTCACACCTAAACTAAACGTTGTAGACTCAAAATTTTTGCTGTATTTAGTGTATTCTAGCATCCTGAAGATGATTCCAGCATTAATTTCATTGTGCTTATGCTCATTTTGAAGATTTTGACATTTTCACCTTAAGTGTACAATCAGGGGCTGAAAACGCGTTTAAAGCAATAAAAAGTTCATTTTGGCTCTCACACCTAAACTAAACGTTGTAGACTCAAAATTTTTGCTGTATTTAGTGTATTCTAGCATCCTGAAGATGATTCCAGCATTAATTTCATTGTGCTTATGCTCATTTTGAAGATTTTGACATTTTCACCTTAAGTGTACAATCAGGGGCTGAAAACGCGTTTAAAGCAATAAAAAGTTCATTTTGGCTCTCACACCTAAACTAAACGTTGTAGACTCAAAATTTTTGCTGTATTTAGTGTATTCTAGCATCCTGAAGATGATTCCAGCATTAATTTCATTGTGCTTATGCTCATTTTTAAGATTTTGACATTTTCACCTAAAGTGCACAATCAGGCTGAAAACGCGTTTAAAGCAATAAAAAGTTCATTTTGGCTCTCACACCTAAACTAAACGTTGTAGACTCAAAATTTTTGCTGTATTTAGTGTATTCTAGCATCCTGAAGATGATTCCAGCATTAATTTCATTGTGCTTATTCTAATTTTGAAGATTTTGACATTTTCACCTAAAGTGCACAATCAGGCTGAAAACGCATTTAAAGCCATAAAAAGTTCATTTTGGCTCTCACACCTAAACAAAACGTTGTAGACTCAACATTTTTGCTGTATTTAGTGTATTCTAGCATCCTGAAGATGATTCCAGCATTAATTTCATTGTGCTTATGCTCATTTTTAAGATTTTGACATTTTCACCTTAAGTGTACAATCAGGGGCTGAAAACGCGTTTAAAGCAATAAAAAGTTCATTTTGGCTCTCACACCTAAACTAAACGTTGTAGACTCAAAATTTTTGCTGTATTTAGTGTATTCTAGCATCCTGAAGATGATTCCAGCATTAATTTCATTGTGCTTATGCTCATTTTGAAGATTTTGACATTTTCACCTAAAGTGCACAATCAGGCTGAAAACGCATTTAAAGCCATAAAAAGTTCATTTTGGCTCTCACACCTAAACAAAACGTTGTAGACTCAACATTTTTGCTGTATTTAGTGTATTCTAGCATCCTGAAGATGATTCCAGCATTAATTTCATTGTGCTTATGCTCATTTTGAAGATTTTGACATTTTCACCTTAAGTGTACAATCAGGGGCTGAAAACGCGTTTAAAGCAATAAAAAGTTCATTTTGGCTCTCACACCTAAACTAAACGTTGTAGACTCAAAATTTTTGCTGTATTTAGTGTATTCTAGCATCCTGAAGATGATTCCAGCATTAATTTCATTGTGCTTATGCTCATTTTTAAGATTTTGACATTTTCACCTAAAGTGCACAATCAGGCTGAAAACGCGTTTAAAGCAATAAAAAGTTCATTTTGGCTCTCACACCTAAACTAAACGTTGTAGACTCAAAATTTTTGCTGTATTTAGTGTATTCTAGCATCCTGAAGATGATTCCAGCATTAATTTCATTGTGCTTATGCTCATTTTGAAGATTTTGACATTTTCACCTAAAGTGCACAATCAGGCTGAAAACGCATTTAAAGCCATAAAAAGTTCATTTTGGCTCTCACACCTAAACAAAACGTTGTAGACTCAACATTTTTGCTGTATTTAGTGTATTCTAGCATCCTGAAGATGATTCCAGCATTAATTTCATTGTGCTTATGCTCATTTTGAAGATTTTGACATTTTCACCTTAAGTGTACAATCAGGGGCTGAAAACGCGTTTAAAGCAATAAAAAGTTCATTTTGGCTCTCAAACCTAAACTAAACGTTGTAGACTCAAAATTTTTGCTGTATTTAGTGTATTCTAGCATCCTGAAGATGATTCCAGCATTAATTTCATTGTGCTTATGCTCATTTTTAAGATTTTGACATTTTCACCTAAAGTGCACAATCAGGCTGAAAACGCGTTTAAAGCAATAAAAAGTTCATTTTGGCTCTCACACCTAAACTAAAGGTTGTAGACTCAAAATTTTTGCTGTATTTAGTGTATTCTAGCATCCTGAAGATGATTCCAGCATTAATTTCATTGTGCTTATGCTCATTTTGAAGATTTTGACATTTTCACCTTAAGTGTACAATCAGGGGCTGAAAACGCGTTTAAAGCAATAAAAAGTTCATTTTGGCTCTCACACCTAAACTAAACGTTGTAGACTCAAAATTTTTGCTGTATTTAGTGTATTCTAGCATCCTGAAGATGATTCCAGCATTAATTTCATTGTGCTTATGCTCATTTTGAAGATTTTGACATTTTCACCTTAAGTGTACAATCAGGGGCTGAAAACGCGTTTAAAGCAATAAAAAGTTCATTTTGGCTCTCACACCTAAACTAAACGTTGTAGACTCAAAATTTTTGCTGTATTTAGTGTATTCTAGCATCCTGAAGATGATTCCAGCATTAATTTCATTGTGCTTATGCTCATTTTTAAGATTTTGACATTTTCACCTAAAGTGCACAATCAGGCTGAAAACGCGTTTAAAGCAATAAAAAGTTCATATTGGCTCTCACACCTAAACTAAACGTTGTAGACTCAAAATTTTTGCTGTATTTAGTGTATTCTAGCATCCTGAAGATGATTCCAGCATTAATTTCATTGTGCTTATGCTCATTTTGAAGATTTTGACATTTTCACCTAAAGTGCACAATCAGGCTGAAAACGCATTTAAAGCCATAAAAAGTTCATTTTGGCTCTCACACCTAAACAAAACGTTGTAGACTCAACATTTTTGCTGTATTTAGTGTATTCTAGCATCCTGAAGATGATTCCAGCATTAATTTCATTGTGCTTATGCTCATTTTGAAGATTTTGACATTTTCACCTTAAGTGTACAATCAGGGGCTGAAAACGCGTTTAAAGCAATAAAAAGTTCATTTTGGCTCTCACACCTAAACTAAACCTTGTAGACTCAAAATTTTTGCTGTATTTAGTGTATTCTAGCATCCTGAAGATGATTCCAGCATTAATTTCATTGTGCTTATGCTCATTTTTAAGATTTTGACATTTTCACCTAAAGTGCACAATCAGGCTGAAAACGCGTTTAAAGCAATAAAAAGTTCATTTTGGCTCTCACACCTAAACTAAACGTTGTAGACTCAAAATTTTTGCTGTATTTAGTGTATTCTAGCATCCTGAAGATGATTCCAGCATTAATTTCATTGTGCTTATGCTCATTTTGAAGATTTTGACATTTTCACCTAAAGTGCACAATCAGGCTGAAAACGCATTTAAAGCCATAAAAAGTTCATTTTGGCTCTCACACCTAAACAAAACGTTGTAGACTCAACATTTTTGCTGTATTTAGTGTATTCTAGCATCCTGAAGATGATTCCAGCATTAATTTCATTGTGCTTATGCTCATTTTGAAGATTTTGACATTTTCACCTTAAGTGTACAATCAGGGGCTGAAAACGCGTTTAAAGCAATAAAAAGTTCATTTTGGCTCTCACACCTAAACTAAACGTTGTAGACTCAAAATTTTTGCTGTATTTAGTGTATTCTAGCATCCTGAAGATGATTCCAGCATTAATTTCATTGTGCTTATGCTCATTTTTAAGATTTTGACATTTTCACCTAAAGTGCACAATCAGGCTGAAAACGCGTTTAAAGCAATAAAAAGTTCATTTTGGCTCTCACACCTAAACTAAAGGTTGTAGACTCAAAATTTTTGCTGTATTTAGTGTATTCTAGCATCCTGAAGATGATTCCAGCATTAATTTCATTGTGCTTATGCTCATTTTGAAGATTTTGACATTTTCACCTTAAGTGTACAATCAGGGGCTGAAAACGCGTTTAAAGCAATAAAAAGTTCATTTTGGCTCTCACACCTAAACTAAACGTTGTAGACTCAAAATTTTTGCTGTATTTAGTGTATTCTAGCATCCTGAAGATGATTCCAGCATTAATTTCATTGTGCTTATGCTCATTTTGAAGATTTTGACATTTTCACCTTAAGTGTACAATCAGGGGCTGAAAACGCGTTTAAAGCAATAAAAAGTTCATTTTGGCTCTCACACCTAAACTAAACGTTGTAGACTCAAAATTTTTGCTGTATTTAGTGTATTCTAGCATCCTGAAGATGATTCCAGCATTAATTTCATTGTGCTTATGCTCATTTTTAAGATTTTGACATTTTCACCTAAAGTGCACAATCAGGCTGAAAACGCGTTTAAAGCAATAAAAAGTTCATTTGGGCTCTCACACCTAAACTAAACGTTGTAGACTCAAAATTTTTGCTGTATTTAGTGTATTCTAGCATCCTGAAGATGATTCCAGCATTAATTTCATTGTGCTTATGCTCATTTTGAAGATTTTGACATTTTCACCTAAAGTGCACAATCAGGCTGAAAACGCATTTAAAGCCATAAAAAGTTCATTTTGGCTCTCACACCTAAACAAAACGTTGTAGACTCAACATTTTTGCTGTATTTAGTGTATTCTAGCATCCTGAAGATGATTCCAGCATTAATTTCATTGTGCTTATGCTCATTTTGAAGATTTTGACATTTTCACCTTAAGTGTACAATCAGGGGCTGAAAACGCGTTTAAAGCAATAAAAAGTTCATTTTGGCTCTCACACCTAAACTAAACGTTGTAGACTCAAAATTTTTGCTGTATTTAGTGTATTCTAGCATCCTGAAGATGATTCCAGCATTAATTTCATTGTGCTTATGCTCATTTTTAAGATTTTGACATTTTCACCTAAAGTGCACAATCAGGCTGAAAACGCGTTTAAAGCAATAAAAAGTTCATTTTGGCTCTCACACCTAAACTAAACGTTGTAGACTCAAATTTTTTGCTGTATTTAGTGTATTCTAGCATCCTGAAGATGATTCCAGCATTAATTTCATTGTGCTTATGCTCATTTTGAAGATTTTGACATTTTCACCTAAAGTGCACAATCAGGCTGAAAACGCATTTAAAGCCATAAAAAGTTCATTTTGGCTCTCACACCTAAACAAAACGTTGTAGACTCAACATTTTTGCTGTATTTAGTGTATTCTAGCATCCTGAAGATGATTCCAGCATTAATTTCATTGTGCTTATGCTCATTTTGAAGATTTTGACATTTTCACCTTAAGTGTACAATCAGGGGCTGAAAACGCGTTTAAAGCAATAAAAAGTTCATTTTGGCTCTCACACCTAAACTAAACGTTGTAGACTCAAAATTTTTGCTGTATTTAGTGTATTCTAGCATCCTGAATATGATTCCAGCATTAATTTCATTGTGCTTATGCTCATTTTTAAGATTTTGACATTTTCACCTAAAGTGCACAATCAGGCTGAAAACGCGTTTAAAGCAATAAAAAGTTCATTTTGGCTCTCACACCTAAACTAAAGGTTGTAGACTCAAAATTTTTGCTGTATTTAGTGTATTCTAGCATCCTGAAGATGATTCCAGCATTAATTTCATTGTGCTTATGCTCATTTTGAAGATTTTGACATTTTCACCTTAAGTGTACAATCAGGGGCTGAAAACGCGTTTAAAGCAATAAAAAGTTCATTTTGGCTCTCACACCTAAACTAAACGTTGTAGACTCAAAATTTTTGCTGTATTTAGTGTATTCTAGCATCCTGAAGATGATTCCAGCATTAATTTCATTGTGCTTATGCTCATTTTGAAGATTTTGACATTTTCACCTTAAGTGTACAATCAGGGGCTGAAAACGCGTTTAAAGCAATAAAAAGTTCATTTTGGCTCTCACACCTAAACTAAACGTTGTAGACTCAAAATTTTTGCTGTATTTAGTGTATTCTAGCATCCTGAAGATGATTCCAGCATTAATTTCATTGTGCTTATGCTCATTTTTAAGATTTTGACATTTTCACCTAAAGTGCACAATCAGGCTGAAAACGCGTTTAAAGCAATAAAAAGTTCATTTGGGCTCTCACACCTAAACTAAACGTTGTAGACTCAAAATTTTTGCTGTATTTAGTGTATTCTAGCATCCTGAAGATGATTCCAGCATTAATTTCATTGTGCTTATGCTCATTTTGAAGATTTTGACATTTTCACCTAAAGTGCACAATCAGGCTGAAAACGCATTTAAAGCCATAAAAAGTTCATTTTGGCTCTCACACCTAAACAAAACGTTGTAGACTCAACATTTTTGCTGTATTTAGTGTATTCTAGCATCCTGAAGATGATTCCAGCATTAATTTCATTGTGCTTATGCTCATTTTGAAGATTTTGACATTTTCACCTTAAGTGTACAATCAGGGGCTGAAAACGCGTTTAAAGCAATAAAAAGTTCATTTTGGCTCTCACACCTAAACTAAACCTTGTAGACTCAAAATTTTTGCTGTATTTAGTGTATTCTAGCATCCTGAAGATGATTCCAGCATTAATTTCATTGTGCTTATGCTCATTTTTAAGATTTTGACATTTTCACCTAAAGTGCACAATCAGGCTGAAAACGCGTTTAAAGCAATAAAAAGTTCATTTTGGCTCTCACACCTAAACTAAACGTTGTAGACTCAAAATTTTTGCTGTATTTAGTGTATTCTAGCATCCTGAAGATGATTCCAGCATTAATTTCATTGTGCTTATGCTCATTTTGAAGATTTTGACATTTTCACCTTAAGTTTACAATCAGGGGCTGAAAACGCGTTTAAAGCAATAAAAAGTTCATTTTGGCTCTCACACCTAAACTAAACGTTGTAGACTCAAAATTTTTGCTGTATTTAGTGTATTCTAGCATCCTGAAGATGATTCCAGCATTAATTTCATTGTGCTTATGCTCATTTTTAAGATTTTGACATTTTCACCTAAAGTGCACAATCAGGCTGAAAACGCGTTTAAAGCAATAAAAAGTTCATTTTGGCTCTCACACCTAAACTAAACGTTGTAGACTCAAAATTTTTGCTGTATTTAGTGTATTCTAGCATCCTGAAGATGATTCCAGCATTAATTTCATTGTGCTTATGCTCATTTTGAAGATTTTGACATTTTCACCTAAAGTGCACAATCAGGCTGAAAACGCATTTAAAGCCATAAAAAGTTCATTTTGGCTCTCACACCTAAACAAAACGTTGTAGACTCAACATTTTTGCTGTATTTAGTGTATTCTAGCATCCTGAAGATGATTCCAGCATTAATTTCATTGTGCTTATGCTCATTTTGAAGATTTTGACATTTTCACCTTAAGTGTACAATCAGGGGCTGAAAACGCGTTTAAAGCAATAAAAAGTTCATTTTGGCTCTCACACCTAAACTAAACGTTGTAGACTCAAAATTTTTGCTGTATTTAGTGTATTCTAGCATCCTGAAGATGATTCCAGCATTAATTTCATTGTGCTTATGCTCATTTTTAAGATTTTGACATTTTCACCTAAAGTGCACAATCAGGCTGAAAACGCGTTTAAAGCAATAAAAAGTTCATTTTGGCTCTCACACCTAAACTAAAGGTTGTAGACTCAAAATTTTTGCTGTATTTAGTGTATTCTAGCATCCTGAAGATGATTCCAGCATTAATTTCATTGTGCTTATGCTCATTTTGAAGATTTTGACATTTTCACCTTAAGTGTACAATCAGGGGCTGAAAACGCGTTTAAAGCAATAAAAAGTTCATTTTGGCTCTCACACCTAAACTAAACGTTGTAGACTCAAAATTTTTGCTGTATTTAGTGTATTCTAGCATCCTGAAGATGATTCCAGCATTATTTTCATTGTGCTTATGCTCATTTTGAAGATTTTGACATTTTCACCTTAAGTGTACAATCAGGGGCTGAAAACGCGTTTAAAGCAATAAAAAGTTCATTTTGGCTCTCACACCTAAACTAAACGTTGTAGACTCAAAATTTTTGCTGTATTTAGTGTATTCTAGCATCCTGAAGATGATTCCAGCATTAATTTCATTGTGCTTATGCTCATTTTTAAGATTTTGACATTTTCACCTAAAGTGCACAATCAGGCTGAAAACGCGTTTAAAGCAATAAAAAGTTCATTTTGGCTCTCACACCTAAACTAAACGTTGTAGACTCAAAATTTTTGCTGTATTTAGTGTATTCTAGCATCCTGAAGATGATTCCAGCATTATTTTCATTGTGCTTATGCTCATTTTGAAGATTTTGACATTTTCACCTTAAGTGTACAATCAGGGGCTGAAAACGCGTTTAAAGCAATAAAAAGTTCATTTTGGCTCTCACACCTAAACTAAACGTTGTAGACTCAAAATTTTTGCTGTATTTAGTGTATTCTAGCATCCTGAAGATGATTCCAGCATTAATTTCATTGTGCTTATGCTCATTTTTAAGATTTTGACATTTTCACCTAAAGTGCACAATCAGGCTGAAAACGCGTTTAAAGCAATAAAAAGTTCATTTTGGCTCTCACACCTAAACTAAACGTTGTAGACTCAAAATTTTTGCTGTATTTAGTGTATTCTAGCATCCTGAAGATGATTCCAGCATTAATTTCATTGTGCTTATGCTCATTTTGAAGATTTTGACATTTTGACCTAAAGTGCACAATCAGGCTGAAAACGCATTTAAAGCCATAAAAAGTTCATTTTGGCTCTCACACCTAAACTAAACGTTGTAGACTCAAAATTTTTGCTGTATTTAGTGTATTCTAGCATCCTGAAGATGATTCCAGCATTAATTTCATTGTGCTTATGCTCATTTTGAAGATTTTGACATTTTCACCTTAAGTGTACAATCAGGGGCTGAAAACGCGTTTAAAGCAATAAAAAGTTCATTTTGGCTCTCACACCTAAACTAAACGTTGTAGACTCAAAATTTTTGCTGTATTTAGTGTATTCTAGCATCCTGAAGATGATTCCAGCATTAATTTCATTGTGCTTATGCTCATTTTTAAGATTTTGACATTTTCACCTAAAGTGCACAATCAAGCTGAAAACGCGTTTAAAGCAATAAAAAGTTCATTTTGGCTCTCACACCTAAACTAAACGTTGTAGACTCAAAATTTTTGCTGTATTTAGTGTATTCTAGCATCCTGAAGATGATTCCAGCATTAATTTCATTGTGCTTATGCTCATTTTGAAGATTTTGACATTTTCACCTTAAGTGTACAATCAGGGGCTGAAAACGCGTTTAAAGCAATAAAAAGTTCATTTTGGCTCTCACACCTAAACTAAACGTTGTAGACTCAAAATTTTTGCTGTATTTAGTGTATTCTAGCATCCTGAAGATGATTCCAGCATTAATTTCATTGTGCTTATGCTCATTTTTAAGATTTTGACATTTTCACCTTAAGTGTACAATCAGGGGCTGAAAACGCGTTTAAAGCAATAAAAAGTTCATTTTGGCTCTCACACCTAAACTAAACGTTGTAGACTCAAAATTTTTGCTGTATTTAGTGTATTCTAGCATCCTGAAGATGATTCCAGCATTAATTTCATTGTGCTTATGCTCATTTTGAAGATTTTGACATTTTCACCTAAAGTGCACAATCAGGCTGAAAACGCATTTAAAGCCATAAAAAGTTCATTTTGGCTCTCACACCTAAACTAAACGTTGTAGACTCAAAATTTTTGCTGTATTTAGTGTATTCTAGCATCCTGAAGATGATTCCAGCATTAATTTCATTGTGCTTATGCTCATTTTGAAGATTTTGACATTTTCACCTAAAGTGCACAATCAGGCTGAAACGCATTTAAAGCCATAAAAAGTTCATTTTGGCTCTCACACCTAAACTAAACGTTGTAGACTCAAAATTTTTGCTGTATTTAGTGTATTCTAGCATCCTGAAGATGATTCCAGCATTAATTTCATTGTGCTTATTCTCATTTTGAAGATTTTGACATTTTCACCTTAAGTGTACAATCAGGGGCTGAAAACGCGTTTAAAGCAATAAAAAGTTCATTTTGGCTCTCACACCTAAACTAAACGTTGTAGACTCAAAATTTTTGCTGTATTTAGTGTATTCTAGCATCCTGAAGATGATTCCAGCATTAATTTCATTGTGCTTATGCTCATTTTGAAGATTTTGACATTTTCACCTTAAGTGTACAATCAGGGGCTGAAAACGCGTTTAAAGCAATAAAAAGTTCATTTTGGCTCTCACACCTAAACTAAACGTTGTAGACTCAAAATTTTTGCTGTATTTAGTGTATTCTAGCATCCTGAAGATGATTCCAGCATTAATTTCATTGTGCTTATGCTCATTTTTAAGATTTTGACATTTTCACCTTAAGTGTACAATCAGGGGCTGAAAACGCGTTTAAAGCAATAAAAAGTTCATTTTGGCTCTCACACCTAAACTAAACGTTGTAGACTCAAAATTTTTGCTGTATTTAGTGTATTCTAGCATCCTGAAGATGATTCCAGCATTAATTTCATTGTGCTTATGCTCATTTTGAAGATTTTGACATTTTCACCTAAAGTGCACAATCAGGCTGAAAACGCATTTAAAGCCATAAAAAGTTCATTTTGGCTCTCACACCTAAACAAAACGTTGTAGACTCAACATTTTTGCTGTATTTAGTGTATTCTAGCATCCTGAAGATGATTCCAGCATTAATTTCATTGTGCTTATGCTCATTTTGAAGATTTTGACATTTTCACCTTAAGTGTACAATCAGGGGCTGAAAACGCGTTTAAAGCAATAAAAAGTTCATTTTGGCTCTCACACCTAAACTAAACCTTGTAGACTCAAAATTTTTGCTGTATTTAGTGTATTCTAGCATCCTGAAGATGATTCCAGCATTAATTTCATTGTGGTTATGCTCATTTTTAAGATTTTGACATTTTCACCTTAAGTGCACAATCAGGCTGAAAACGCGTTTAAAGCAATAAAAAGTTCATTTTGGCTCTCACACCTAAACTAAACGTTGTAGACTCAAAATTTTTGCTGTATTTAGTGTATTCTAGCATCCTGAAGATGATTCCAGCATTAATTTCATTGTGCTTATGCTCATTTTGAAGATTTTGACATTTTCACCTTAAGTGTACAATCAGGGGCTGAAAACGCGTTTAAAGCAATAAAAAGTTCATTTTGGCTCTCACACCTAAACTAAACGTTGTAGACTCAAAATTTTTGCTGTATTTAGTGTATTCTAGCATCCTGAAGATGATTCCAGCATTAATTTCATTGTGCTTATGCTCATTTTTAAGATTTTGACATTTTCACCTAAAGTGCACAATCAGGCTGAAAACGCGTTTAAAGCAATAAAAAGTTCATTTTGGCTCTCACACCTAAACTAAACGTTGTAGACTCAAAATTTTTGCTGTATTTAGTGTATTCTAGCATCCTGAAGATGATTCCAGCATTAATTTCATTGTGCTTATGCTCATTTTGAAGATTTTGACATTTTCACCTAAAGTGCACAATCAGGCTGAAAACGCATTTAAAGCCATAAAAAGTTCATTTTGGCTCTCACACCTAAACAAAACGTTGTAGACTCAACATTTTTGCTGTATTTAGTGTATTCTAGCATCCTGAAGATGATTCCAGCATTAATTTCATTGTGCTTATGCTCATTTTGAAGATTTTGACATTTTCACCTTAAGTGTACAATCAGGGGCTGAAAACGCGTTTAAAGCAATAAAAAGTTCATTTTGGCTCTCACACCTAAACTAAACGTTGTAGACTCAAAATTTTTGCTGTATTTAGTGTATTCTAGCATCCTGAAGATGATTCCAGCATTAATTTCATTGTGCTTATGCTCATTTTGAAGATTTTGACATTTTCACCTTAAGTGTACAATCAGGGGCTGAAAACGCGTTTAAAGCAATAAAAAGTTCATTTTGGCTCTCACACCTAAACTAAACGTTGTAGACTCAAAATTTTTGCTGTATTTAGTGTATTCTAGCATCCTGAAGATGATTCCAGCATTAATTTCATTGTGCTTATGCTCATTTTGAAGATTTTGACATTTTCACCTAAAGTGCACAATCAGGCTGAAAACGCATTTAAAGCCATAAAAAGTTCATTTTGGCTCTCACACCTAAACAAAACGTTGTAGACTCAACATTTTTGCTGTATTTAGTGTATTCTAGCATCCTGAAGATGATTCCAGCATTAATTTCATTGTGCTTATGCTCATTTTGAAGATTTTGACATTTTCACCTTAAGTGTACAATCAGGGGCTGAAAACGCGTTTAAAGCAATAAAAAGTTCATTTTGGCTCTCACACCTAAACTAAACCTTGTAGACTCAAAATTTTTGCTGTATTTAGTGTATTCTAGCATCCTGAAGATGATTCCAGCATTAATTTCATTGTGCTTATGCTCATTTTTAAGATTTTGACATTTTCACCTAAAGTGCACAATCAGGCTGAAAACGCGTTTAAAGCAATAAAAAGTTCATTTTGGCTCTCACACCTAAACTAAACGTTGTAGACTCAAAATTTTTGCTGTATTTAGTGTATTCTAGCATCCTGAAGATGATTCCAGCATTAATTTCATTGTGCTTATGCTCATTTTGAAGATTTTGACATTTTCACCTTAAGTGTACAATCAGGGGCTGAAAACGCGTTTAAAGCAATAAAAAGTTCATTTTGGCTCTCACACCTAAACTAAACGTTGTAGACTCAAAATTTTTGCTGTATTTAGTGTATTCTAGCATCCTGAAGATGATTCCAGCATTAATTTCATTGTGCTTATGCTCATTTTTAAGATTTTGACATTTTCACCTAAAGTGCACAATCAGGCTGAAAACGCGTTTAAAGCAATAAAAAGTTCATTTTGGCTCTCACACCTAAACTAAACGTTGTAGACTCAAATTTTTTGCTGTATTTAGTGTATTCTAGCATCCTGAAGATGATTCCAGCATTAATTTCATTGTGCTTATGCTCATTTTGAAGATTTTGACATTTTCACCTAAAGTGCACAATCAGGCTGAAAACGCATTTAAAGCCATAAAAAGTTCATTTTGGCTCTCACACCTAAACAAAACGTTGTAGACTCAACATTTTTGCTGTATTTAGTGTATTCTAGCATCCTGAAGATGATTCCAGCATTAATTTCATTGTGCTTATGCTCATTTTGAAGATTTTGACATTTTCACCTTAAGTGTACAATCAGGGGCTGAAAACGCGTTTAAAGCAATAAAAAGTTCATTTTGGCTCTCACACCTAAACTAAACGTTGTAGACTCAAAATTTTTGCTGTATTTAGTGTATTCTAGCATCCTGAAGATGATTCCAGCATTAATTTCATTGTGCTTATGCTCATTTTTAAGATTTTGACATTTTCACCTAAAGTGCACAATCAGGCTGAAAACGCGTTTAAAGCAATAAAAAGTTCATTTTGGCTCTCACACCTAAACTAAAGGTTGTAGACTCAAAATTTTTGCTGTATTTAGTGTATTCTAGCATCCTGAAGATGATTCCAGCATTAATTTCATTGTGCTTATGCTCATTTTGAAGATTTTGACATTTTCACCTTAAGTGTACAATCAGGGGCTGAAAACGCGTTTAAAGCAATAAAAAGTTCATTTTGGCTCTCACACCTAAACTAAACGTTGTAGACTCAAAATTTTTGCTGTATTTAGTGTATTCTAGCATCCTGAAGATGATTCCAGCATTAATTTCATTGTGCTTATGCTCATTTTGAAGATTTTGACATTTTCACCTTAAGTGTACAATCAGGGGCTGAAAACGCGTTTAAAGCAATAAAAAGTTCATTTTGGCTCTCACACCTAAACTAAACGTTGTAGACTCAAAATTTTTGCTGTATTTAGTGTATTCTAGCATCCTGAAGATGATTCCAGCATTAATTTCATTGTGCTTATGCTCATTTTTAAGATTTTGACATTTTCACCTAAAGTGCACAATCAGGCTGAAAACGCGTTTAAAGCAATAAAAAGTTCATTTGGGCTCTCACACCTAAACTAAACGTTGTAGACTCAAAATTTTTGCTGTATTTAGTGTATTCTAGCATCCTGAAGATGATTCCAGCATTAATTTCATTGTGCTTATGCTCATTTTGAAGATTTTGACATTTTCACCTAAAGTGCACAATCAGGCTGAAAACGCATTTAAAGCCATAAAAAGTTCATTTTGGCTCTCACACCTAAACAAAACGTTGTAGACTCAACATTTTTGCTGTATTTAGTGTATTCTAGCATCCTGAAGATGATTCCAGCATTAATTTCATTGTGCTTATGCTCATTTTGAAGATTTTGACATTTTCACCTTAAGTGTACAATCAGGGGCTGAAAACGCGTTTAAAGCAATAAAAAGTTCATTTTGGCTCTCACACCTAAACTAAACCTTGTAGACTCAAAATTTTTGCTGTATTTAGTGTATTCTAGCATCCTGAAGATGATTCCAGCATTAATTTCATTGTGCTTATGCTCATTTTTAAGATTTTGACATTTTCACCTAAAGTGCACAATCAGGCTGAAAACGCGTTTAAAGCAATAAAAAGTTCATTTTGGCTCTCACACCTAAACTAAACGTTGTAGACTCAAAATTTTTGCTGTATTTAGTGTATTCTAGCATCCTGAAGATGATTCCAGCATTAATTTCATTGTGCTTATGCTCATTTTGAAGATTTTGACATTTTCACCTTAAGTTTACAATCAGGGGCTGAAAACGCGTTTAAAGCAATAAAAAGTTCATTTTGGCTCTCACACCTAAACTAAACGTTGTAGACTCAAAATTTTTGCTGTATTTAGTGTATTCTAGCATCCTGAAGATGATTCCAGCATTAATTTCATTGTGCTTATGCTCATTTTTAAGATTTTGACATTTTCACCTAAAGTGCACAATCAGGCTGAAAACGCGTTTAAAGCAATAAAAAGTTCATTTTGGCTCTCACACCTAAACTAAACGTTGTAGACTCAAAATTTTTGCTGTATTTAGTGTATTCTAGCATCCTGAAGATGATTCCAGCATTAATTTCATTGTGCTTATGCTCATTTTGAAGATTTTGACATTTTCACCTAAAGTGCACAATCAGGCTGAAAACGCATTTAAAGCCATAAAAAGTTCATTTTGGCTCTCACACCTAAACAAAACGTTGTAGACTCAACATTTTTGCTGTATTTAGTGTATTCTAGCATCCTGAAGATGATTCCAGCATTAATTTCATTGTGCTTATGCTCATTTTGAAGATTTTGACATTTTCACCTTAAGTGTACAATCAGGGGCTGAAAACGCGTTTAAAGCAATAAAAAGTTCATTTTGGCTCTCACACCTAAACTAAACGTTGTAGACTCAAAATTTTTGCTGTATTTAGTGTATTCTAGCATCCTGAAGATGATTCCAGCATTAATTTCATTGTGCTTATGCTCATTTTTAAGATTTTGACATTTTCACCTAAAGTGCACAATCAGGCTGAAAACGCGTTTAAAGCAATAAAAAGTTCATTTTGGCTCTCACACCTAAACTAAAGGTTGTAGACTCAAAATTTTTGCTGTATTTAGTGTATTCTAGCATCCTGAAGATGATTCCAGCATTAATTTCATTGTGCTTATGCTCATTTTGAAGATTTTGACATTTTCACCTTAAGTGTACAATCAGGGGCTGAAAACGCGTTTAAAGCAATAAAAAGTTCATTTTGGCTCTCACACCTAAACTAAACGTTGTAGACTCAAAATTTTTGCTGTATTTAGTGTATTCTAGCATCCTGAAGATGATTCCAGCATTATTTTCATTGTGCTTATGCTCATTTTGAAGATTTTGACATTTTCACCTTAAGTGTACAATCAGGGGCTGAAAACGCGTTTAAAGCAATAAAAAGTTCATTTTGGCTCTCACACCTAAACTAAACGTTGTAGACTCAAAATTTTTGCTGTATTTAGTGTAATCTAGCATCCTGAAGATGATTCCAGCATTAATTTCATTGTGCTTATGCTCATTTTTAAGATTTTGACATTTTCACCTAAAGTGCACAATCAGGCTGAAAACGCGTTTAAAGCAATAAAAAGTTCATTTTGGCTCTCACACCTAAACTAAACGTTGTAGACTCAAAATTTTTGCTGTATTTAGTGTATTCTAGCATCCTGAAGATGATTCCAGCATTAATTTCATTGTGCTTATGCTCATTTTGAAGATTTTGACATTTTCACCTAAAGTGCACAATCAGGCTGAAAACGCATTTAAAGCCATAAAAAGTTCATTTTGGCTCTCACACCTAAACAAAACGTTGTAGACTCAACATTTTTGCTGTATTTAGTGTATTCTAGCATCCTGAAGATGATTCCAGCATTAATTTCATTGTGCTTATGCTCATTTTTAAGATTTTGACATTTTCACCTTAAGTGTACAATCAGGGGCTGAAAACGCGTTTAAAGCAATAAAAAGTTCATTTTGGCTCTCACACCTAAACTAAACCTTGTAGACTCAAAATTTTTGCTGTATTTAGTGTATTCTAGCATCCTGAAGATGATTCCAGCATTAATTTCATTGTGCTTATGCTCATTTTTAAGATTTTGACATTTTCACCTAAAGTGCACAATCAGGCTGAAAACGCGTTTAAAGCAATAAAAAGTTCATTTTGGCTCTCACACCTAAACTAAACGTTGTAGACTCAAAATTTTTGCTGTATTTAGTGTATTCTAGCATCCTGAAGATGATTCCAGCATTAATTTCATTGTGCTTATGCTCATTTTGAAGATTTTGACATTTTCACCTTAAGTGTACAATCAGGGGCTGAAAACGCGTTTAAAGCAATAAAAAGTTCATTTTGGCTCTCACACCTAAACTAAACGTTGTAGACTCAAAATTTTTGCTGTATTTAGTGTATTCTAGCATCCTGAAGATGATTCCAGCATTAATTTCATTGTGCTTATGCTCATTTTTAAGATTTTGACATTTTCACCTAAAGTGCACAATCAGGCTGAAAACGCGTTTAAAGCAATAAAAAGTTCATTTTGGCTCTCACACCTAAACTAAACGTTGTAGACTCAAAATTTTTGCTGTATTTAGTGTATTCTAGCATCCTGAAGATGATTCCAGCATTAATTTCATTGTGCTTATGCTCATTTTGAAGATTTTGACATTTTCACCTAAAGTGCACAATCAGGCTGAAAACGCATTTAAAGCCATAAAAAGTTCATTTTGGCTCTCACACCTAAACAAAACGTTGTAGACTCAACATTTTTGCTGTATTTAGTGTATTCTAGCATCCTGAAGATGATTCCAGCATTAATTTCATTGTGCTTATGCTCATTTTGAAGATTTTGACATTTTCACCTTAAGTGTACAATCAGGGGCTGAAAACGCGTTTAAAGCAATAAAAAGTTCATTTTGGCTCTCACACCTAAACTAAACGTTGTAGACTCAAAATTTTTGCTGTATTTAGTGTATTCTAGCATCCTGAAGATGATTCCAGCATTAATTTCATTGTGCTTATGCTCATTTTTAAGATTTTGACATTTTCACCTAAAGTGCACAATCAGGCTGAAAACGCGTTTAAAGCAATAAAAAGTTCATTTTGGCTCTCACACCTAAACTAAACGTTGTAGACTCAAAATTTTTGCTGTATTTAGTGTATTCTAGCATCCTGAAGATGATTCTAGCATTAATTTCATTGTGCTTATGCTCATTTTGAAGATTTTGACATTTTCACCTAAAGTGCACAATCAGGCTGAAAACGCATTTAAAGCCATAAAAAGTTCATTTTGGCTCTCACACCTAAACAAAACGTTGTAGACTCAACATTTTTGCTGTATTTAGTGTATTCTAGCATCCTGAAGATGATTCCAGCATTAATTTCATTGTGCTTATGCTCATTTTTAAGATTTTGACATTTTCACCTTAAGTGTACAATCAGGGGCTGAAAACGCGTTTAAAGCAATAAAAAGTTCATTTTGGCTCTCACACCTAAACTAAACGTTGTAGACTCAAAATTTTTGCTGTATTTAGTGTATTCTAGCATCCTGAAGATGATTCCAGCATTAATTTCATTGTGCTTATGCTCATTTTTAAGATTTTGACATTTTCACCTAAAGTGCACAATCAGGCTGAAAACGCGTTTAAAGCAATAAAAAGTTCATTTTGGCTCTCACACCTAAACTAAACGTTGTAGACTCAAAATTTTTGCTGTATTTAGTGTATTCTAGCATCCTGAAGATGATTCCAGCATTAATTTCATTGTGCTTATGCTCATTTTGAAGATTTTGACATTTTTACCTTAAGTGTACAATCAGGGGCTGAAAACGCGTTTAAAGCAATAAAAAGTTCATTTTGGCTCTCACACCTAAACTAAACGTTGTAGACTCAAAATTTTTGCTGTATTTAGTGTATTCTAGCATCCTGAAGATGATTCCAGCATTAATTTCATTGTGCTTATGCTCATTTTTAAGATTTTGACATTTTCACCTAAAGTGCACAATCAGGCTGAAAACGCGTTTAAAGCAATAAAAAGTTCATTTTGGCTCTCACACCTAAACTAAACGTTGTAGACTCAAAATTTTTGCTGTATTTAGTGTATTCTAGCATCCTGAAGATGATTCCAGCATTAATTTCATTGTGCTTATGCTCATTTTGAAGATTTTGACATTTTCACCTAAAGTGCACAATCAGGCTGAAAACGCATTTAAAGCCATAAAAAGTTCATTTTGGCTCTCACACCTAAACAAAACGTTGTAGACTCAACATTTTTGCTGTATTTAGTGTATTCTAGCATCCTGAAGATGATTCCAGCATTAATTTCATTGTGCTTATGCTCATTTTGAAGATTTTGACATTTTCACCTAAAGTGCACAATCAGGCTGAAAACGCATTTAAAGCCATAAAAAGTTCATTTTGGCTCTCACACCTAAACAAAACGTTGTAGACTCAACATTTTTGCTGTATTTAGTGTATTCTAGCATCCTGAAGATGATTCCAGCATTAATTTCATTGTGCTTATGCTCATTTTGAAGATTTTGACATTTTCACCTTAAGTGTACAATCAGGGGCTGAAAACGCGTTTAAAGCAATAAAAAGTTCATTTTGGCTCTCACACCTAAACTAAACCTTGTAGACTCAAAATTTTTGCTGTATTTAGTGTATTCTAGCATCCTGAAGATGATTCCAGCATTAATTTCATTGTGCTTATGCTCATTTTTAAGATTTTGACATTTTCACCTAAAGTGCACAATCAGGCTGAAAACGCGTTTAAAGCAATAAAAAGTTCATTTTGGCTCTCACACCTAAACTAAACGTTGTAGACTCAAAATTTTTGCTGTATTTAGTGTATTCTAGCATACTGAAGATGATTCCAGCATTAATTTCATTGTGCTTATGCTCATTTTGAAGATTTTGACATTTTCACCTTAAGTGCACAATCAGGCTGAAAACGCATTTAAAGCCATAAAAAGTTCATTTTGGCTCTCACACCTAAACAAAACGTTGTAGACTCAACATTTTTGCTGTATTTAGTGTATTCTAGCATCCTGAAGATGATTCCAGCATTAATTTCATTGTGCTTATGCTCATTTTGAAGATTTTGACATTTTCACCTTAAGTGTACAATCAGGGGCTGAAAACGCGTTTAAAGCAATAAAAAGTTCATTTTGGCTCTCACACCTAAACAAAACGTTGTAGACTCAACATTTTTGCTGTATTTAGTGTATTCTAGCATCCTGAAGATGATTCCAGCATTAATTTCATTGTGCTTATGCTCATTTTTAAGATTTTGACATTTTCACCTTAAGTGTACAATCAGGGGCTGAAAACGCGTTTAAAGCAATAAAAAGTTCATTTTGGCTCTCACACCTAAACTAAACGTTGTAGACTCAAAATTTTTGCTGTATTTAGTGTATTCTAGCATCCTGAAGATGATTCCAGCATTAATTTCATTGTGCTTATGCTCATTTTTAAGATTTTGACATTTTCACCTAAAGTGCACAATCAGGCTGAAAACGCGTTTAAAGCAATAAAAAGTTCATTTTGGCTCTCACACCTAAACTAAACGTTGTAGACTCAAAATTTTTGCTGTATTTAGTGTATTCTAGCATCCTGAAGATGATTCCAGCATTAATTTCATTGTGCTTATGCTCATTTTGAAGATTTTGACATTTTTACCTTAAGTGTACAATCAGGGGCTGAAAACGCGTTTAAAGCAATAAAAAGTTCATTTTGGCTCTCACACCTAAACTAAACGTTGTAGACTCAAAATTTTTGCTGTATTTAGTGTATTCTAGCATCCTGAAGATGATTCCAGCATTAATTTCATTGTGCTTATGCTCATTTTTAAGATTTTGACATTTTCACCTAAAGTGCACAATCAGGCTGAAAACGCGTTTAAAGCAATAAAAAGTTCATTTTGGCTCTCACACCTAAACTAAACGTTGTAGACTCAAAATTTTTGCTGTATTTAGTGTATTCTAGCATCCTGAAGATGATTCCAGCATTAATTTCATTGTGCTTATGCTCATTTTGAAGATTTTGACATTTTCACCTAAAGTGCACAATCAGGCTGAAAACGCATTTAAAGCCATAAAAAGTTCATTTTGGCTCTCACACCTAAACAAAACGTTGTAGACTCAACATTTTTGCTGTATTTAGTGTATTCTAGCATCCTGAAGATGATTCCAGCATTAATTTCATTGTGCTTATGCTCATTTTGAAGATTTTGACATTTTCACCTAAAGTGCACAATCAGGCTGAAAACGCATTTAAAGCCATAAAAAGTTCATTTTGGCTCTCACACCTAAACAAAACGTTGTAGACTCAACATTTTTGCTGTATTTAGTGTATTCTAGCATCCTGAAGATGATTCCAGCATTAATTTCATTGTGCTTATGCTCATTTTGAAGATTTTGACATTTTCACCTTAAGTGTACAATCAGGGGCTGAAAACGCGTTTAAAGCAATAAAAAGTTCATTTTGGCTCTCACACCTAAACTAAACCTTGTAGACTCAAAATTTTTGCTGTATTTAGTGTATTCTAGCATCCTGAAGATGATTCCAGCATTAATTTCATTGTGCTTATGCTCATTTTTAAGATTTTGACATTTTCACCTAAAGTGCACAATCAGGCTGAAAACGCGTTTAAAGCAATAAAAAGTTCATTTTGGCTCTCACACCTAAACTAAACGTTGTAGACTCAAAATTTTTGCTGTATTTAGTGTATTCTAGCATACTGAAGATGATTCCAGCATTAATTTCATTGTGCTTATGCTCATTTTGAAGATTTTGACATTTTCACCTTAAGTGTACAATCAGGGGCTGAAAACGCGTTTAAAGCAATAAAAAGTTCATTTTGGCTCTCACACCTAAACTAAACGTTGTAGACTCGAAATTTTTGCTGTATTTAGTGTATTCTAGCATCCTGAAGATGATTCCAGCATTAATTTCATTGTGCTTATGCTCATTTTTAAGATTTTGACATTTTCACCTAAAGTGCACAATCAGGCTGAAAACGCGTTTAAAGCAATAAAAAGTTCATTTTGGCTCTCACACCTAAACTAAACGTTGTAGACTCAAAATTTTTGCTGTATTTAGTGTATTCTAGCATCCTGAAGATGATTCCAGCATTAATTTCATTGTGCTTATGCTCATTTTGAAGATTTTGACATTTTCACCTAAAGTGCACAATCAGGCTGAAAACGCATTTAAAGCCATAAAAAGTTCATTTTGGCTCTCACACCTAAACAAAACGTTGTAGACTCAACATTTTTGCTGTATTTAGTGTATTCTAGCATCCTGAAGATGATTCCAGCATTAATTTCATTGTGCTTATGCTCATTTTGAAGATTTTGACATTTTCACCTTAAGTGTACAATCAGGGGCTGAAAACGCGTTTAAAGCAATAAAAAGTTCATTTTGGCTCTCACACCTAAACTAAACGTTGTAGACTCAAAATTTTTGCTGTATTTAGTGTATTCTAGCATCCTGAAGATGATTCCAGCATTAATTTCATTGTGCTTATGCTCATTTTTAAGATTTTGACATTTTCACCTAAAGTGCACAATCAGGCTGAAAACGCGTTTAAAGCAATAAAAAGTTCATTTTGGCTCTCACACCTAAACTAAACGTTGTAGACTCAAAATGTTTGCTGTATTTAGTGTATTCTAACATCCTGAAGATGATTCCAGCATTAATTTCATTGTGCTTATGCTCATTTTTAAGATTTTGACATTTTCACCTAAAGTGCACAATCAGGGGCTGAAAACGCGTTTAAAGCAATAAAAAGTTCATTTTGGCTCTCACACCTAAACTAAACGTTGTAGACTCAAAATTTTTGCTGTATTTAGTGTATTCTAGCATCCTGAAGATGATTCCAGCATTAATTTCATTGTGCTTATGCTCATTTTGAAGATTTTGACATTTTCACCTTAAGTGTACAATCAGGGGCTGAAAACGCGTTTAAAGCAATAAAAAGTTCATTTTGGCTCTCACACCTAAACTAAACGTTGTAGACTCAAAATTTTTGCTGTATTTAGTGTATTATAGCATCCTGAAGATGATTCCAGCATTAATTTCATTGTGCTTATGCTCATTTTTAAGATTTTGACATTTTCACCTAAAGTGCACAATCAGGCTGAAAACGCGTTTAAAGCAATAAAAAGTTCATTTTGGCTCTCACACCTAAACTAAACGTTGTAGACTCAAAATTTTTGCTGTATTTAGTGTATTCTAGCATCCTGAAGATGATTCCAGCATTAATTTCATTGTGCTTATGCTCATTTTGAAGATTTTGACATTTTCACCTAAAGTGCACAATCAGGCTGAAAACGCATTTAAAGCCATAAAAAGTTCATTTTGGCTCTCACACCTAAACAAAACGTTGTAGACTCAACATTTTTGCTGTATTTAGTGTATTCTAGCATCCTGAAGATGATTCCAGCATTAATTTCATTGTGCTTATGCTCATTTTTAAGATTTTGACATTTTCACCTTAAGTGTACAATCAGGGGCTGAAAACGCGTTTAAAGCAATAAAAAGTTCATTTTGGCTCTCACACCTAAACTAAACGTTGTAGACTCAAAATTTTTGCTGTATTTAGTGTATTCTAGCATCCTGAAGATGATTCCAGCATTAATTTCATTGTGCTTATGCTCATTTTTAAGATTTTGACATTTTCACCTAAAGTGCACAATCAGGCTGAAAACGCGTTTAAAGCAATAAAAAGTTCATTTTGGCTCTCACACCTAAACTAAACGTTGTAGACTCAAAATTTTTGCTGTATTTAGTGTATTCTAGCATCCTGAAGATGATTCCAGCATTAATTTCATTGTGCTTATGCTCATTTTGAAGATTTTGACATTTTTACCTTAAGTGTACAATCAGGGGCTGAAAACGCGTTTAAAGCAATAAAAAGTTCATTTTGGCTCTCACACCTAAACTAAACGTTGTAGACTCAAAATTTTTGCTGTATTTAGTGTATTCTAGCATCCTGAAGATGATTCCAGCATTAATTTCATTGTGCTTATGCTCATTTTTAAGATTTTGACATTTTCACCTAAAGTGCACAATCAGGCTGAAAACGCGTTTAAAGCAATAAAAAGTTCATTTTGGCTCTCACACCTAAACTAAACGTTGTAGACTCAAAATTTTTGCTGTATTTAGTGTATTCTAGCATCCTGAAGATGATTCCAGCATTAATTTCATTGTGCTTATGCTCATTTTGAAGATTTTGACATTTTCACCTAAAGTGCACAATCAGGCTGAAAACGCATTTAAAGCCATAAAAAGTTCATTTTGGCTCTCACACCTAAACAAAACGTTGTAGACTCAACATTTTTGCTGTATTTAGTGTATTCTAGCATCCTGAAGATGATTCCAGCATTAATTTCATTGTGCTTATGCTCATTTTGAAGATTTTGACATTTTCACCTAAAGTGCACAATCAGGCTGAAAACGCATTTAAAGCCATAAAAAGTTCATTTTGGCTCTCACACCTAAACAAAACGTTGTAGACTCAACATTTTTGCTGTATTTAGTGTATTCTAGCATCCTGAAGATGATTCCAGCATTAATTTCATTGTGCTTATGCTCATTTTGAAGATTTTGACATTTTCACCTTAAGTGTACAATCAGGGGCTGAAAACGCGTTTAAAGCAATAAAAAGTTCATTTTGGCTCTCACACCTAAACTAAACCTTGTAGACTCAAAATTTTTGCTGTATTTAGTGTATTCTAGCATCCTGAAGATGATTCCAGCATTAATTTCATTGTGCTTATGCTCATTTTTAAGATTTTGACATTTTCACCTAAAGTGCACAATCAGGCTGAAAACGCGTTTAAAGCAATAAAAAGTTCATTTTGGCTCTCACACCTAAACTAAACGTTGTAGACTCAAAATTTTTGCTGTATTTAGTGTATTCTAGCATACTGAAGATGATTCCAGCATTAATTTCATTGTGCTTATGCTCATTTTGAAGATTTTGACATTTTCACCTTAAGTGCACAATCAGGCTGAAAACGCATTTAAAGCCATAAAAAGTTCATTTTGGCTCTCACACCTAAACAAAACGTTGTAGACTCAACATTTTTGCTGTATTTAGTGTATTCTAGCATCCTGAAGATGATTCCAGCATTAATTTCATTGTGCTTATGCTCATTTTGAAGATTTTGACATTTTCACCTTAAGTGTACAATCAGGGGCTGAAAACGCGTTTAAAGCAATAAAAAGTTCATTTTGGCTCTCACACCTAAACTAAACGTTGTAGACTCAAAATTTTTGCTGTATTTAGTGTATTCTAGCATCCTGAAGATGATTCCAGCATTAATTTCATTGTGCTTATGCTCATTTTTAAGATTTTGACATTTTCACCTAAAGTGCACAATCAGGCTGAAAACGCGTTTAAAGCAATAAAAAGTTCATTTTGGCTCTCACACCTAAACTAAACGTTGTAGACTCAAAATTTTTGCTGTATTTAGTGTATTCTAGCATCCTGAAGATGATTCTAGCATTAATTTCATTGTGCTTATGCTCATTTTGAAGATTTTGACATTTTCACCTAAAGTGCACAATCAGGCTGAAAACGCATTTAAAGCCATAAAAAGTTCATTTTGGCTCTCACACCTAAACAAAACGTTGTAGACTCAACATTTTTGCTGTATTTAGTGTATTCTAGCATCCTGAAGATGATTCCAGCATTAATTTCATTGTGCTTATGCTCATTTTTAAGATTTTGACATTTTCACCTTAAGTGTACAATCAGGGGCTGAAAACGCGTTTAAAGCAATAAAAAGTTCATTTTGGCTCTCACACCTAAACTAAACGTTGTAGACTCAAAATTTTTGCTGTATTTAGTGTATTCTAGCATCCTGAAGATGATTCCAGCATTAATTTCATTGTGCTTATGCTCATTTTTAAGATTTTGACATTTTCACCTAAAGTGCACAATCAGGCTGAAAACGCGTTTAAAGCAATAAAAAGTTCATTTTGGCTCTCACACCTAAACTAAACGTTGTAGACTCAAAATTTTTGCTGTATTTAGTGTATTCTAGCATCCTGAAGATGATTCCAGCATTAATTTCATTGTGCTTATGCTCATTTTGAAGATTTTGACATTTTTACCTTAAGTGTACAATCAGGGGCTGAAAACGCGTTTAAAGCAATAAAAAGTTCATTTTGGCTCTCACACCTAAACTAAACGTTGTAGACTCAAAATTTTTGCTGTATTTAGTGTATTCTAGCATCCTGAAGATGATTCCAGCATTAATTTCATTGTGCTTATGCTCATTTTTAAGATTTTGACATTTTCACCTAAAGTGCACAATCAGGCTGAAAACGCGTTTAAAGCAATAAAAAGTTCATTTTGGCTCTCACACCTAAACTAAACGTTGTAGACTCAAAATTTTTGCTGTATTTAGTGTATTCTAGCATCCTGAAGATGATTCCAGCATTAATTTCATTGTGCTTATGCTCATTTTGAAGATTTTGACATTTTCACCTAAAGTGCACAATCAGGCTGAAAACGCATTTAAAGCCATAAAAAGTTCATTTTGGCTCTCACACCTAAACAAAACGTTGTAGACTCAACATTTTTGCTGTATTTAGTGTATTCTAGCATCCTGAAGATGATTCCAGCATTAATTTCATTGTGCTTATGCTCATTTTGAAGATTTTGACATTTTCACCTAAAGTGCACAATCAGGCTGAAAACGCATTTAAAGCCATAAAAAGTTCATTTTGGCTCTCACACCTAAACAAAACGTTGTAGACTCAACATTTTTGCTGTATTTAGTGTATTCTAGCATCCTGAAGATGATTCCAGCATTAATTTCATTGTGCTTATGCTCATTTTGAAGATTTTGACATTTTCACCTTAAGTGTACAATCAGGGGCTGAAAACGCGTTTAAAGCAATAAAAAGTTCATTTTGGCTCTCACACCTAAACTAAACCTTGTAGACTCAAAATTTTTGCTGTATTTAGTGTATTCTAGCATCCTGAAGATGATTCCAGCATTAATTTCATTGTGCTTATGCTCATTTTTAAGATTTTGACATTTTCACCTAAAGTGCACAATCAGGCTGAAAACGCGTTTAAAGCAATAAAAAGTTCATTTTGGCTCTCACACCTAAACTAAACGTTGTAGACTCAAAATTTTTGCTGTATTTAGTGTATTCTAGCATACTGAAGATGATTCCAGCATTAATTTCATTGTGCTTATGCTCATTTTGAAGATTTTGACATTTTCACCTTAAGTGTACAATCAGGGGCTGAAAACGCGTTTAAAGCAATAAAAAGTTCATTTTGGCTCTCACACCTAAACTAAACGTTGTAGACTCGAAATTTTTGCTGTATTTAGTGTATTCTAGCATCCTGAAGATGATTCCAGCATTAATTTCATTGTGCTTATGCTCATTTTTAAGATTTTGACATTTTCACCTAAAGTGCACAATCAGGCTGAAAACGCGTTTAAAGCAATAAAAAGTTCATTTTGGCTCTCACACCTAAACTAAACGTTGTAGACTCAAAATTTTTGCTGTATTTAGTGTATTCTAGCATCCTGAAGATGATTCCAGCATTAATTTCATTGTGCTTATGCTCATTTTGAAGATTTTGACATTTTCACCTAAAGTGCACAATCAGGCTGAAAACGCATTTAAAGCCATAAAAAGTTCATTTTGGCTCTCACACCTAAACAAAACGTTGTAGACTCAACATTTTTGCTGTATTTAGTGTATTCTAGCATCCTGAAGATGATTCCAGCATTAATTTCATTGTGCTTATGCTCATTTTGAAGATTTTGACATTTTCACCTTAAGTGTACAATCAGGGGCTGAAAACGCGTTTAAAGCAATAAAAAGTTCATTTTGGCTCTCACACCTAAACTAAACGTTGTAGACTCAAAATTTTTGCTGTATTTAGTGTATTCTAGCATCCTGAAGATGATTCCAGCATTATTTTCATTGTGCTTATGCTCATTTTGAAGATTTTGACATTTTCACCTTAAGTGTACAATCAGGGGCTGAAAACGCGTTTAAAGCAATAAAAATTTCATTTTGGCTCTCACACCTAAACTAAACGTTGTAGACTCAAAATTTTTGCTGTATTTAGTGTATTCTAGCATCCTGAAGATGATTCCAGCATTAATTTCATTGTGCTTATGCTCATTTTTAAGATTTTGACATTTTCACCTAAAGTGCACAATCAGGCTGAAAACGCGTTTAAAGCAATAAAAAGTTCATTTTGGCTCTCACACCTAAACTAAACGTTGTAGACTCAAAATTTTTGCTGTATTTAGTGTATTCTAGCATCCTGAAGATGATTCCAGCATTAATTTCATTGTGCTTATGCTCATTTTGAAGATTTTGACATTTTCACCTAAAGTGCACAATCAGGCTGAAAACGCATTTAAAGCCATAAAAAGTTCATTTTGGCTCTCACACCTAAACAAAACGTTGTAGACTCAACATTTTTGCTGTATTTAGTGTATTCTAGCATCCTGAAGATGATTCCAGCATTAATTTCATTGTGCTTATGCTCATTTTTAAGATTTTGACATTTTCACCTTAAGTGTACAATCAGGGGCTGAAAACGCGTTTAAAGCAATAAAAAGTTCATTTTGGCTCTCACACCTAAACTAAACCTTGTAGACTCAAAATTTTTGCTGTATTTAGTGTATTCTAGCATCCTGAAGATGATTCCAGCATTAATTTCATTGTGCTTATGCTCATTTTTAAGATTTTGACATTTTCACCTAAAGTGCACAATCAGGCTGAAAACGCGTTTAAAGCAATAAAAAGTTCATTTTGGCTCTCACACCTAAACTAAACGTTGTAGACTCAAAATTTTTGCTGTATTTAGTGTATTCTAGCATCCTGAAGATGATTCCAGCATTAATTTCATTGTGCTTATGCTCATTTTGAAGATTTTGACATTTTCACCTTAAGTGTACAATCAGGGGCTGAAAACGCGTTTAAAGCAATAAAAAGTTCATTTTGGCTCTCACACCTAAACTAAACGTTGTAGACTCAAAATTTTTGCTGTATTTAGTGTATTCTAGCATCCTGAAGATGATTCCAGCATTAATTTCATTGTGCTTATGCTCATTTTTAAGATTTTGACATTTTCACCTAAAGTGCACAATCAGGCTGAAAACGCGTTTAAAGCAATAAAAAGTTCATTTTGGCTCTCACACCTAAACTAAACGTTGTAGACTCAAAATTTTTGCTGTATTTAGTGTATTTTAGCATCCTGAAGATGATTCCAGCATTAATTTCATTGTGCTTATGCTCATTTTGAAGATTTTGACATTTTCACCTAAAGTGCACAATCAGGCTGAAAACGCATTTAAAGCCATAAAAAGTTCATTTTGGCTCTCACACCTAAACAAAACGTTGTAGACTCAACATTTTTGCTGTATTTAGTGTATTCTAGCATCCTGAAGATGATTCCAGCATTAATTTCATTGTGCTTATGCTCATTTTGAAGATTTTGACATTTTCAACTTAAGTGTACAATCAGGGGCTGAAAATGCGTTTAAAGCAATAAAAAGTTCATTTTGGCTCTCACACCTAAACTAAACGTTGTAGACTCAAAATTTTTGCTGTATTTAGTGTATTCTAGTATCCTGAAGATGATTCCAGCATTAATTTCATTGTGCTTATGCTCATTTTGAAGATTTTGACATTTTCACCTTAAGTGTACAATCAGGGGCTGAAAACGCGTTTAAAGCAATAAAAAGTTCATTTTGGCTCTCACACCTAAACTAAACGTTGTAGACTCAAAATTTTTGCTGTATTTAGTGTATTCTAGCATCCTGAAGATGATTCCAGCATTAATTTCATTGTGCTTATGCTCATTTTGAAGATTTTGACATTTTCACCTTAAGTGTACAATCAGGGGCTGAAAACGCGTTTAAAGCAATAAAAAGTTCATTTTGGCTCTCACACCTAAACTAAACGTTGTAGACTCAAAATTTTTGCTGTATTTAGTGTATTCTAGCATCCTGAAGATGATTCCAGCATTAATTTCATTGTGCTTATGCTCATTTTTAAGATTTTGACATTTTCACCTAAAGTGCACAATCAGGCTGAAAACGCGTTTAAAGCAATAAAAAGTTCATTTTGGCTCTCACACCTAAACTAAACGTTGTAGACTCAAAATTTTTGCTGTATTTAGTGTATTCTAGCATCCTGAAGATGATTCTAGCATTAATTTCATTGTGCTTATGCTCATTTTGAAGATTTTGACATTTTCACCTAAAGTGCACAATCAGGCTGAAAACGCATTTAAAGCCATAAAAAGTTCATTTTGGCTCTCACACCTAAACAAAACGTTGTAGACTCAACATTTTTGCTGTATTTAGTGTATTCTAGCATCCTGAAGATGATTCCAGCATTAATTTCATTGTGCTTATGCTCATTTTTAAGATTTTGACATTTTCACCTTAAGTGTACAATCAGGGGCTGAAAACGCGTTTAAAGCAATAAAAAGTTCATTTTGGCTCTCACACCTAAACTAAACGTTGTAGACTCAAAATTTTTGCTGTATTTAGTGTATTCTAGCATCCTGAAGATGATTCCAGCATTAATTTCATTGTGCTTATGCTCATTTTTAAGATTTTGACATTTTCACCTAAAGTGCACAATCAGGCTGAAAACGCGTTTAAAGCAATAAAAAGTTCATTTTGGCTCTCACACCTAAACTAAACGTTGTAGACTCAAAATTTTTGCTGTATTTAGTGTATTCTAGCATCCTGAAGATGATTCCAGCATTAATTTCATTGTGCTTATGCTCATTTTGAAGATTTTGACATTTTCACCTAAAGTGCACAATCAGGCTGAAAACGCATTTAAAGCCATAAAAAGTTCATTTTGGCTCTCACACCTAAACAAAACGTTGTAGACTCAACATTTTTGCTGTATTTAGTGTATTCTAGCATCCTGAAGATGATTCCAGCATTAATTTCATTGTGCTTATGCTCATTTTGAAGATTTTGACATTTTCACCTAAAGTGCACAATCAGGCTGAAAACGCATTTAAAGCCATAAAAAGTTCATTTTGGCTCTCACACCTAAACAAAACGTTGTAGACTCAACATTTTTGCTGTATTTAGTGTATTCTAGCATCCTGAAGATGATTCCAGCATTAATTTCATTGTGCTTATGCTCATTTTGAAGATTTTGACATTTTCACCTTAAGTGTACAATCAGGGGCTGAAAACGCGTTTAAAGCAATAAAAAGTTCATTTTGGCTCTCACACCTAAACTAAACCTTGTAGACTCAAAATTTTTGCTGTATTTAGTGTATTCTAGCATCCTGAAGATGATTCCAGCATTAATTTCATTGTGCTTATGCTCATTTTTAAGATTTTGACATTTTCACCTAAAGTGCACAATCAGGCTGAAAACGCGTTTAAAGCAATAAAAAGTTCATTTTGGCTCTCACACCTAAACTAAACGTTGTAGACTCAAAATTTTTGCTGTATTTAGTGTATTCTAGCATACTGAAGATGATTCCAGCATTAATTTCATTGTGCTTATGCTCATTTTGAAGATTTTGACATTTTCACCTTAAGTGTACAATCAGGGGCTGAAAACGCGTTTAAAGCAATAAAAAGTTCATTTTGGCTCTCGCACCTAAACTAAACGTTGTAGACTCGAAATTTTTGCTGTATTTAGTGTATTCTAGCATCCTGAAGATGATTCCAGCATTAATTTCATTGTGCTTATGCTCATTTTTAAGATTTTGACATTTTCACCTAAAGTGCACAATCAGGCTGAAAACGCGTTTAAAGCAATAAAAAGTTCATTTTGGCTCTCACACCTAAACTAAACGTTGTAGACTCAAAATTTTTGCTGTATTTAGTGTATTCTAGCATCCTGAAGATGATTCCAGCATTAATTTCATTGTGCTTATGCTCATTTTGAAGATTTTGACATTTTCACCTAAAGTGCACAATCAGGCTGAAAACGCATTTAAAGCCATAAAAAGTTCATTTTGGCTCTCACACCTAAACAAAACGTTGTAGACTCAACATTTTTGCTGTATTTAGTGTATTCTAGCATCCTGAAGATGATTCCAGCATTAATTTAATTGTGCTTATGCTCATTTTGAAGATTTTGACATTTTCACCTTAAGTGTACAATCAGGGGCTGAAAACGCGTTTAAAGCAATAAAAAGTTCATTTTGGCTCTCACACCTAAACTAAACGTTGTAGACTCAAAATTTTTGCTGTATTTAGTGTATTCTAGCATCCTGAAGATGATTCCAGCATTAATTTCATTGTGCTTATGCTCATTTTTAAGATTTTGACATTTTCACCTAAAGTGCACAATCAGGCTGAAAACGCGTTTAAAGCAATAAAAAGTTCATTTTGGCTCTCACACCTAAACTAAACGTTGTAGACTCAAAATTTTTGCTGTATTTAGTGTATTCTAGCATCCTGAAGATGATTCCAGCATTAATTTCATTGTGCTTATGCTCATTTTGAAGATTTTGACATTTTCACCTAAAAAGCACAATCAGGCTGAAAACGCATTTAAAGCCATAAAAAGTTCATTTTGGCTCTCACACCTAAACAAAACGTTGTAGACTCAACATTTTTGCTGTATTTAGTGTATTCTAGCATCCTGAAGATGATTCCAGCATTAATTTCATTGTGCTTATGCTCATTTTTAAGATTTTGACATTTTCACCTTAAGTGTACAATCAGGGGCTGAAAACGCGTTTAAAGCAATAAAAAGTTCATTTTGGCTCTCACACCTAAACTAAACGTTGTAGACTCAAAATTTTTGCTGTATTTAGTGTATTCTAGCATCCTGAAGATGATTCCAGCATTAATTTCATTGTGCTTATGCTCATTTTTAAGATTTTGACATTTTCACCTTAAGTGTACAATCAGGCTGAAAACGCGTTTAAAGCAATAAAAAGTTCATTTTGGCTCTCACACCTAAACTAAACGTTGTAGACTCAAAATTTTTGCTGTATTTAGTGTATTCTAGCATCCTGAAGATGATTCCAGCATTAATTTCATTGTGCTTATGCTCATTTTGAAGATTTTGACATTTTCATCTTAAGTGTACAATCAGGGGCTGAAAACGCGTTTAAAGCAATAAAAAGTTCATTTTGGCTCTCACACCTAAACTAAACGTTGTAGACTCAAAATTTTTGCTGTATTTAGTGTATTCTAGCATCCTGAAGATGATTCCAGCATTAATTTCATTGTGCTTATGCTCATTTTTAAGATTTTGACATTTTCACCTAAAGTGCACAATCAGGCTGAAAACGCATTTAAAGCCATAAAAAGTTCATTTTGGCTCTCACACCTAAACAAAACGTTGTAGACTCAACATTTTTGCTGTATTTAGTGTATTCTAGCATCCTGAAGATGATTCCAGCATTAATTTCATTGTGCTTATGCTCATTTTGAAGATTTTGACATTTTCACCTTAAGTGTACAATCAGGGGCTGAAAACGCGTTTAAAGCAATAAAAAGTTCATTTTGGCTCTCACAACTAAACTAAACCTTGTAGACTCAAAATTTTTGCTGTATTTAGTGTATTCTAGCATCCTGAAGATGATTCCAGCATTAATTTCATTGTGCTTATGCTCATTTTTAAGATTTTGACATTTTCACCTAAAGTGCACAATCAGGCTGAAAACGCGTTTAAAGCAATAAAAAGTTCATTTTGGCTCTCACACCTAAACTAAACGTTGTAGACTCAAAATTTTTGCTGTATTTAGTGTATTCTAGCATCCTGAAGATGATTCCAGCATTAATTTCATTGTGCTTATGCTCATTTTGAAGATTTTGACATTTTCACCTTAAGTGTACAATCAGGGGCTGAAAACGCGTTTAAAGCAATAAAAAGTTCATTTTGGCTCTCACACCTAAACTAAACGTTGTAGACTCAAAATTTTTGCTGTATTTAGTGTATTCTAGCATCCTGAAGATGATTCCAGCATTAATTTCATTGTGCTTATGCTCATTTTTAAGATTTTGACATTTTCACCTAAAGTGCACAATCAGGCTGAAAACGCGTTTAAAGCAATAAAAAGTTCATTTTGGCTCTCACACCTAAACTAAACGTTGTAGACTCAAAATTTTTGCTGTATTTAGTGTATTCTAGCATCCTGAAGATGATTCCAGCATTAATTTCATTGTGCTTATGCTCATTTTGAAGATTTTGACATTTTCACCTAAAGTGCACAATCAGGCTGAAAACGCATTTAAAGCCATAAAAAGTTCATTTTGGCTCTCACACCTAAACAAAACGTTGTAGACTCAACATTTTTGCTGTATTTAGTGTATTCTAGCATCCTGAAGATGATTCCAGCATTAATTTCATTGTGCTTATGCTCATTTTTAAGATTTTGACATTTTCACCTTAAGTGTACAATCAGGGGCTGAAAACGCGTTTAAAGCAATAAAAAGTTCATTTTGGCTCTCACACCTAAACTAAACGTTGTAGACTCCAAATTTTTGCTGTATTTAGTGTATTCTAGCATCCTGAAGATGATTCCAGCATTAATTTCATTGTGCTTATGCTCATTTTTAAGATTTTGACATTTTCACCTAAAGTGCACAATCAGGCTGAAAACGCGTTTAAAGCAATAAAAAGTTCATTTTGGCTCTCACACCTAAACTAAACGTTGTAGACTCAAAATTTTTGCTGTATTTAGTGTATTCTAGCATCCTGAAGATGATTCCAGCATTAATTTCATTGTGCTTATGCTCATTTTGAAGATTTTGACATTTTCATCTTAAGTGTACAATCAGGGGCTGAAAACGCGTTTAAAGCAATAAAAAGTTCATTTTGGCTCTCACACCTAAACTAAACGTTGTAGACTCAAAATTTTTGCTGTATTTAGTGTATTCTAGCATCCTGAAGATGATTCCAGCATTAATTTCATTGTGCTTATGCTCATTTTTAAGATTTTGACATTTTCACCTAAAGTGCACAATCAGGCTGAAAACGCATTTAAAGCCATAAAAAGTTCATTTTGGCTCTCACACCTAAACAAAACGTTGTAGACTCAACATTTTTGCTGTATTTAGTGTATTCTAGCATCCTGAAGATGATTCCAGCATTAATTTCATTGTGCTTATGCTCATTTTTAAGATTTTGACATTTTCACCTAAAGTGCACAATCAGGCTGAAAACGCATTTAAAGCCATAAAAAGTTCATTTTGGCTCTCACACCTAAACAAAACGTTGTAGACTCAACATTTTTGCTGTATTTAGTGTATTCTAGCATCCTGAAGATGATTCCAGCATTAATTTCATTGTGCTTATGCTCATTTTGAAGATTTTGACATTTTCACCTTAAGTGTACAATCAGGGGCTGAAAACGCGTTTAAAGCAATAAAAAGTTCATTTTGGCTCTCACAACTAAACTAAACCTTGTAGACTCAAAATTTTTGCTGTATTTAGTGTATTCTAGCATCCTGAAGATGATTCCAGCATTAATTTCATTGTGCTTATGCTCATTTTGAAGATTTTGACATTTTCACCTTAAGTGTACAATCAGGGGCTGAAAACGCGTTTAAAGCAATAAAAAGTTCATTTTGGCTCTCACACCTAAACTAAACGTTGTAGACTCAAAATTTTTGCTGTATTTAGTGTATTCTAGCATCCTGAAGATGATTCCAGCATTAATTTCATTGTGCTTATGCTCATTTTTAAGATTTTGACATTTTCACCTAAAGTGCACAATCAGGCTGAAAACGCGTTTAAAGCAATAAAAAGTTCATTTTGGCTCTCACACCTAAACTAAACGTTGTAGACTCAAAATTTTTGCTGTATTTAGTGTATTCTAGCATCCTGAAGATGATTCCAGCATTAATTTCATTGTGCTTATGCTCATTTTGAAGATTTTGACATTTTCACCTAAAGTGCACAATCAGGCTGAAAACGCATTTAAAGCCATAAAAAGTTCATTTTGGCTCTCACACCTAAACAAAACGTTGTAGACTCAACATTTTTGCTGTATTTAGTGTATTCTAGCATCCTGAAGATGATTCCAGCATTAATTTCATTGTGCTTATGCTCATTTTTAAGATTTTGACATTTTCACCTTAAGTGTACAATCAGGGGCTGAAAACGCGTTTAAAGCAATAAAAAGTTCATTTTGGCTCTCACACCTAAACTAAACGTTGTAGACTCCAAATTTTTGCTGTATTTAGTGTATTCTAGCATCCTGAAGATGATTCCAGCATTAATTTCATTGTGCTTATGCTCATTTTTAAGATTTTGACATTTTCACCTAAAGTGCACAATCAGGCTGAAAACGCGTTTAAAGCAATAAAAAGTTCATTTTGGCTCTCACACCTAAACTAAACGTTGTAGACTCAAAATTTTTGCTGTATTTAGTGTATTCTAGCATCCTGAAGATGATTCCAGCATTAATTTCATTGTGCTTATGCTCATTTTGAAGATTTTGACATTTTCACCTTAAGTGTACAATCAGGGGCTGAAAACGCGTTTAAAGCAATAAAAAGTTCATTTTGGCTCTCACACCTAAACTAAACGTTGTAGACTCAAAATTTTTGCTGTATTTAGTGTATTCTAGCATCCTGAAGATGATTCCAGCATTAATTTCATTGTGCTTATGCTCATTTTTAAGATTTTGACATTTTCACCTAAAGTGCACAATCAGGCTGAAAACGCGTTTAAAGCAATAAAAAGTTCATTTTGGCTCTCACACCTAAACTAAACGTTGTAGACTCAAAATTTTTGCTGTATTTAGTGTATTCTAGCATCCTGAAGATGATTCCAGCATTAATTTCATTGTGCTTATGCTCATTTTGAAGATTTTGACATTTTCACCTAAAGTGCACAATCAGGCTGAAAACGCGTTTAAAGCAATAAAAAGTTCATTTTGGCTCTCACACCTAAACTAAACGTTGTAGACTCAAAATTTTTGCTGTATTTAGTGTATTCTAGCATCCTGAAGATGATTCCAGCATTAATTTCATTGTGCTTATGCTCATTTTGAAGATTTTGACATTTTTACCTTAAGTGTACAATCAGGGGCTGAAAACGCGTTTAAAGCAATAAAAAGTTCATTTTGGCTCTCACACCTAAACTAAACGTTGTAGACTCAAAATTTTTGCTGTATTTAGTGTATTCTAGCATCCTGAAGATGATTCCAGCATTAATTTCATTGTGCTTATGCTCATTTTTAAGATTTTGACATTTTCACCTAAAGTGCACAATCAGGCTGAAAACGCGTTTAAAGCAATAAAAAGTTCATTTTGGCTCTCACACCTAAACTAAACGTTGTAGACTCAAAATTTTTGCTGTATTTAGTGTATTCTAGCATCCTGAAGATGATTCCAGCATTAATTTCATTGTGCTTATGCTCATTTTGAAGATTTTGACATTTTCACCTAAAGTGCACAATCAGGCTGAAAACGCATTTAAAGCCATAAAAAGTTCATTTTGGCTCTCACACCTAAACAAAACGTTGTAGACTCAACATTTTTGCTGTATTTAGTGTATTCTAGCATCCTGAAGATGATTCCAGCATTAATTTCATTGTGCTTATGCTCATTTTGAAGATTTTGACATTTTCACCTAAAGTGCACAATCAGGCTGAAAACGCATTTAAAGCCATAAAAAGTTCATTTTGGCTCTCACACCTAAACAAAACGTTGTAGACTCAACATTTTTGCTGTATTTAGTGTATTCTAGCATCCTGAAGATGATTCCAGCATTAATTTCATTGTGCTTATGCTCATTTTGAAGATTTTGACATTTTCACCTTAAGTGTACAATCAGGGGCTGAAAACGCGTTTAAAGCAATAAAAAGTTCATTTTGGCTCTCACACCTAAACTAAACCTTGTAGACTCAAAATTTTTGCTGTATTTAGTGTATTCTAGCATCCTGAAGATGATTCCAGCATTAATTTCATTGTGCTTATGCTCATTTTTAAGATTTTGACATTTTCACCTAAAGTGCACAATCAGGCTGAAAACGCGTTTAAAGCAATAAAAAGTTCATTTTGGCTCTCACACCTAAACTAAACGTTGTAGACTCAAAATTTTTGCTGTATTTAGTGTATTCTAGCATACTGAAGATGATTCCAGCATTAATTTCATTGTGCTTATGCTCATTTTGAAGATTTTGACATTTTCACCTTAAGTGTACAATCAGGGGCTGAAAACGCGTTTAAAGCAATAAAAAGTTCATTTTGGCTCTCGCACCTAAACTAAACATTGTAGACTCGAAATTTTTGCTGTATTTAGTGTATTCTAGCATCCTGAAGATGATTCCAGCATTAATTTCATTGTGCTTATGCTCATTTTTAAGATTTTGACATTTTCACCTAAAGTGCACAATCAGGCTGAAAACGCGTTTAAAGCAATAAAAAGTTCATTTTGGCTCTCACACCTAAACTAAACGTTGTAGACTCAAAATTTTTGCTGTATTTAGTGTATTCTAGCATCCTGAAGATGATTCCAGCATTAATTTCATTGTGCTTATGCTCATTTTGAAGATTTTGACATTTTCACCTAAAGTGCACAATCAGGCTGAAAACGCATTTAAAGCCATAAAAAGTTCATTTTGGCTCTCACACCTAAACAAAACGTTGTAGACTCAACATTTTTGCTGTATTTAGTGTATTCTAGCATCCTGAAGATGATTCCAGCATTAATTTCATTGTGCTTATGCTCATTTTGAAGATTTTGACATTTTCACCTTAAGTGTACAATCAGGGGCTGAAAACGCGTTTAAAGCAATAAAAAGTTCATTTTGGCTCTCACACCTAAACTAAACGTTGTAGACTCAAAATTTTTGCTGTATTTAGTGTATACTAGCATCCTGAAGATGATTCCAGCATTAATTTAATTGTGCTTATGCTCATTTTGAAGATTTTGACATTTTCACCTTAAGTGTACAATCAGGGGCTGAAAACGCGTTTAAAGCAATAAAAAGTTCATTTTGGCTCTCACACCTAAACTAAACGTTGTAGACTCAAAATTTTTGCTGTATTTAGTGTATTCTAGCATCCTGAAGATGATTCCAGCATTAATTTCATTGTGCTTATGCTCATTTTTAAGATTTTGACATTTTCACCTAAAGTGCACAATCAGGCTGAAAACGCGTTTAAAGCAATAAAAAGTTCATTTTGGCTCTCACACCTAAACTAAACGTTGTAGACTCAAAATTTTTGCTGTATTTAGTGTATTCTAGCATCCTGAAGATGATTCCAGCATTAATTTCATTGTGCTTATGCTCATTTTGAAGATTTTGACATTTTCACCTAAAGTGCACAATCAGGCTGAAAACGCATTTAAAGCCATAAAAAGTTCATTTTGGCTCTCACACCTAAACAAAACGTTGTAGACTCAACATTTTTGCTGTATTTAGTGTATTCTAGCATCCTGAAGATGATTCCAGCATTAATTTCATTGTGCTTATGCTCATTTTTAAGATTTTGACATTTTCACCTTAAGTGTACAATCAGGGGCTGAAAACGCGTTTAAAGCAATAAAAAGTTCATTTTGGCTCTCACACCTAAACTAAACGTTGTAGACTCAAAATTTTTGCTGTATTTAGTGTATTCTAGCATCCTGAAGATGATTCCAGCATTAATTTCATTGTGCTTATGCTCATTTTTAAGATTTTGACATTTTCACCTTAAGTGCACAATCAGGCTGAAAACGCGTTTAAAGCAATAAAAAGTTCATTTTGGCTCTCACACCTAAACTAAACGTTGTAGACTCAAAATTTTTGCTGTATTTAGTGTATTCTAGCATCCTGAAGATGATTCCAGCATTAATTTCATTGTGCTTATGCTCATTTTGAAGATTTTGACATTTTCATCTTAAGTGTACAATCAGGGGCTGAAAACGCGTTTAAAGCAATAAAAAGTTCATTTTGGCTCTCACACCTAAACTAAACGTTGTAGACTCAAAATTTTTGCTGTATTTAGTGTATTCTAGCATCCTGAAGATGATTCCAGCATTAATTTCATTGTGCTTATGCTCATTTTTAAGATTTTGACATTTTCACCTAAAGTGCACAATCAGGCTGAAAACGCATTTAAAGCCATAAAAAGTTCATTTTGGCTCTCACACCTAAACAAAACGTTGTAGACTCAACATTTTTGCTGTATTTAGTGTATTCTAGCATCCTGAAGATGATTCCAGCATTAATTTCATTGTGCTTATGCTCATTTTGAAGATTTTGACATTTTCACCTTAAGTGTACAATCAGGGGCTGAAAACGCGTTTAAAGCAATAAAAAGTTCATTTTGGCTCTCACAACTAAACTAAACCTTGTAGACTCAAAATTTTTGCTGTATTTAGTGTATTCTAGCATCCTGAAGATGATTCCAGCATTAATTTCATTGTGCTTATGCTCATTTTTAAGATTTTGACATTTTCACCTAAAGTGCACAATCAGGCTGAAAACGCGTTTAAAGCAATAAAAAGTTCATTTTGGCTCTCACACCTAAACTAAACGTTGTAGACTCAAAATTTTTGCTGTATTTAGTGTATTCTAGCATCCTGAAGATGATTCCAGCATTAATTTCATTGTGCTTATGCTCATTTTGAAGATTTTGACATTTTCACCTTAAGTGTACAATCAGGGGCTGAAAACGCGTTTAAAGCAATAAAAAGTTCATTTTGGCTCTCACACCTAAACTAAACGTTGTAGACTCAAAATTTTTGCTGTATTTAGTGTATTCTAGCATCCTGAAGATGATTCCAGCATTAATTTCATTGTGCTTATGCTCATTTTTAAGATTTTGACATTTTCACCTAAAGTGCACAATCAGGCTGAAAACGCGTTTAAAGCAATAAAAAGTTCATTTTGGCTCTCACACCTAAACTAAACGTTGTAGACTCAAAATTTTTGCTGTATTTAGTGTATTCTAGCATCCTGAAGATGATTCCAGCATTAATTTCATTGTGCTTATGCTCATTTTGAAGATTTTGACATTTTCACCTAAAGTGCACAATCAGGCTGAAAACGCATTTAAAGCCTTAAAAAGTTCATTTTGGCTCTCACACCTAAACAAAACGTTGTAGACTCAACATTTTTGCTGTATTTAGTGTATTCTAGCATCCTGAAGATGATTCCAGCATTAATTTCATTGTGCTTATGCTCATTTTGAAGATTTTGACATTTTCACCTTAAGTGTACAATCAGGGGCTGAAAACGCGTTTAAAGCAATAAAAAGTTCATTTTGGCTCTCACACCTAAACTAAACGTTGTAGACTCAAAATTTTTGCTGTATTTAGTGTATTCTAGCATCCTGAAGATGATTCCAGCATTAATTTCATTGTGCTTATGCTCATTTTGAAGATTTTGACATTTTCACCTAAAGTGCACAATCAGGCTGAAAACGCATTTAAAGCCATAAAAAGTTCATTTTGGCTCTCACACCTAAACAAAACGTTGTAGACTCAACATTTTTGCTGTATTTAGTGTATTCTAGCATCCTGAAGATGATTCCAGCATTAATTTCATTGTGCTTATGCTCATTTTGAAGATTTTGACATTTTCACCTAAAGTGCACAATCAGGCTGAAAACGCATTTAAAGCCATAAAAAGTTCATTTTGGCTCTCACACCTAAACAAAACGTTGTAGACTCAACATTTTTGCTGTATTTAGTGTATTCTAGCATCCTGAAGATGATTCCAGCATTAATTTCATTGTGCTTATGCTCATTTTGAAGATTTTGACATTTTCACCTTAAGTGTACAATCAGGGGCTGAAAACGCGTTTAAAGCAATAAAAAGTTCATTTTGGCTCTCACACCTAAACTAAACCTTGTAGACTCAAAATTTTTGCTGTATTTAGTGTATTCTAGCATCCTGAAGATGATTCCAGCATTAATTTCATTGTGCTTATGCTCATTTTTAAGATTTTGACATTTTCACCTAAAGTGCACAATCAGGCTGAAAACGCGTTTAAAGCAATAAAAAGTTCATTTTGGCTCTCACACCTAAACTAAACGTTGTAGACTCAAAATTTTTGCTGTATTTAGTGTATTCTAGCATACTGAAGATGATTCCAGCATTAATTTCATTGTGCTTATGCTCATTTTGAAGATTTTGACATTTTCACCTTAAGTGTACAATCAGGGGCTGAAAACGCGTTTAAAGCAATAAAAAGTTCATTTTGGCTCTCGCACCTAAACTAAACGTTGTAGACTCGAAATTTTTGCTGTATTTAGTGTATTCTAGCATCCTGAAGATGATTCCAGCATTAATTTCATTGTGCTTATGCTCATTTTTAAGATTTTGACATTTTCACCTAAAGTGCACAATCAGGCTGAAAACGCGTTTAAAGCAATAAAAAGTTCATTTTGGCTCTCACACCTAAACTAAACGTTGTAGACTCAAAATTTTTGCTGTATTTAGTGTATTCTAGCATCCTGAAGATGATTCCAGCATTAATTTCATTGTGCTTATGCTCATTTTGAAGATTTTGACATTTTCACCTAAAGTGCACAATCAGGCTGAAAACGCATTTAAAGCCATAAAAAGTTCATTTTGGCTCTCACACCTAAACAAAACGTTGTAGACTCAACATTTTTGCTGTATTTAGTGTATTCTAGCATCCTGAAGATGATTCCAGCATTAATTTCATTGTGCTTATGCTCATTTTTAAGATTTTGACATTTTCACCTTAAGTGTACAATCAGGGGCTGAAAACGCGTTTAAAGCAATAAAAAGTTCATTTTGGCTCTCACACCTAAACTAAACCTTGTAGACTCAAAATTTTTGCTGTATTTAGTGTATTCTAGCATCCTGAAGATGATTCCAGCATTAATTTCATTGTGCTTATGCTCATTTTTAAGATTTTGACATTTTCACCTTAAGTGCACAATCAGGCTGAAAACGCGTTTAAAGCAATAAAAAGTTCATTTTGGCTCTCACACCTAAACTAAACGTTGTAGACTCAAAATTTTTGCTGTATTTAGTGTATTCTAGCATCCTGAAGATGATTCCAGCATTAATTTCATTGTGCTTATGCTCATTTTGAAGATTTTGACATTTTCATCTTAAGTGTACAATCAGGGGCTGAAAACGCGTTTAAAGCAATAAAAAGTTCATTTTGGCTCTCACACCTAAACTAAACGTTGTAGACTCAAAATTTTTGCTGTATTTAGTGTATTCTAGCATCCTGAAGATGATTCCAGCATTAATTTCATTGTGCTTATGCTCATTTTTAAGATTTTGACATTTTCACCTAAAGTGCACAATCAGGCTGAAAACGCATTTAAAGCCATAAAAAGTTCATTTTGGCTCTCACACCTAAACAAAACGTTGTAGACTCAACATTTTTGCTGTATTTAGTGTATTCTAGCATCCTGAAGATGATTCCAGCATTAATTTCATTGTGCTTATGCTCATTTTGAAGATTTTGACATTTTCACCTTAAGTGTACAATCAGGGGCTGAAAACGCGTTTAAAGCAATAAAAAGTTCATTTTGGCTCTCACAACTAAACTAAACCTTGTAGACTCAAAATTTTTGCTGTATTTAGTGTATTCTAGCATCCTGAAGATGATTCCAGCATTAATTTCATTGTGCTTATGCTCATTTTTAAGATTTTGACATTTTCACCTAAAGTGCACAATCAGGCTGAAAACGCGTTTAAAGCAATAAAAAGTTCATTTTGGCTCTCACACCTAAACTAAACGTTGTAGACTCAAAATTTTTGCTGTATTTAGTGTATTCTAGCATCCTGAAGATGATTCCAGCATTAATTTCATTGTGCTTATGCTCATTTTGAAGATTTTGACATTTTCACCTTAAGTGTACAATCAGGGGCTGAAAACGCGTTTAAAGCAATAAAAAGTTCATTTTGGCTCTCACACCTAAACTAAACGTTGTAGACTCAAAATTTTTGCTGTATTTAGTGTATTCTAGCATCCTGAAGATGATTCCAGCATTAATTTCATTGTGCTTATGCTCATTTTGAAGATTTTGACATTTTCACCTAAAGTGCACAATCAGGGGCTGAAAACGCGTTTAAAGCAATAAAAAGTTCATTTTGGCTCTCACAACTAAACTAAACCTTGTAGACTCAAAATTTTTGCTGTATTTAGTGTATTCTAGCATCCTGAAGATGATTCCAGCATTAATTTCATTGTGCTTATGCTCATTTTTAAGATTTTGACATTTTCACCTAAAGTGCACAATCAGGCTGAAAACGCGTTTAAAGCAATAAAAAGTTCATTTTGGCTCTCACACCTAAACTAAACGTTGTAGACTCAAAATTTTTGCTGTATTTAGTGTATTCTAGCATCCTGAAGATGATTCCAGCATTAATTTCATTGTGCTTATGCTCATTTTGAAGATTTTGACATTTTCACCTAAAGTGCACAATCAGGCTGAAAACGCATTTAAAGCCATAAAAAGTTCATTTTGGCTCTCACACCTAAACAAAACGTTGTAGACTCAACATTTTTGCTGTATTTAGTGTATTCTAGCATCCTGAAGATGATTCCAGCATTAATTTCATTGTGCTTATGCTCATTTTGAAGATTTTGACATTTTCACCTTAAGTGTACAATCAGGGGCTGAAAACGCGTTTAAAGCAATAAAAAGTTCATTTTGGCTCTCACACCTAAACTAAACCTTGTAGACTCAAAATTTTTGCTGTATTTAGTGTATTCTAGCATCCTGAAGATGATTCCAGCAATAATTTCATTGTGCTTATGCTCATTTTGAAGATTTTGACATTTTCACCTAAAGTGCACAATCAGGCTGAAAACGCATTTAAAGCCATAAAAAGTTCATTTTGGCTCTCACACCTAAACAAAACGTTGTAGACTCAACATTTTTGCTGTATTTAGTGTATTCTAGCATCCTGAAGATGATTCCAGCATTAATTTCATTGTGCTTATGCTCATTTTGAAGATTTTGACATTTTCACCTAAAGTGCACAATCAGGCTGAAAACGCGTTTAAAGCAATAAAAAGTTCATTTTGGCTCTCACACCTAAACTAAACGTTGTAGACTCAAAATTTTTGCTGTATTTAGTGTATTCTAGAATCCTGAAGATGATTCCAGCATTAATTTCATTGTGCTTATGCTCATTTTGAAGATTTTGACATTTTCACCTTAAGTGTACAATCAGGGGCTGAAAACGCGTTTAAAGCAATAAAAAGTTCATTTTGGCTCTCACACCTAAACTAAACGTTGTAGACTCAAAATTTTTGCTGTATTTAGTGTATTCTAGCATCCTGAAGATGATTCCAGCATTAATTTCATTGTGCTTATGCTCATTTTTAAGATTTTGACATTTTCACCTAAAGTGCACAATCAGGCTGAAAACGCGTTTAAAGCAATAAAAAGTTCATTTTGGCTCTCACACCTAAACTAAACGTTGTAGACTTAAAATTTTTGCTGTATTTAGTGTATTCTAGCATCCTGAAGATGATTCCAGCATTAATTTCATTGTGCTTATGCTCATTTTGAAGATTTTGACATTTTCACCTTAAGTGTACAATCAGGGGCTGAAAACGCGTTTAAAGCAATAAAAAGTTCATTTTGGCTCTCACACCTAAACTAAACGTTGTAGACTCAAAATTTTTGCTGTATTTAGTGTATTCTAGCATCCTGAAGATGATTCCAGCATTAATTTCATTGTGCTTATGCTCATTTTTAAGATTTTGACATTTTCACCTAAAGTGCACAATCAGGCTGAAAACGCGTTTAAAGCAATAAAAAGTTCATTTTGGCTCTCACACCTAAACTAAACGTTGTAGACTCAAAATGTTTGCTGTATTTAGTGTATTCTAGCATCCTGAAGATGATTCCAGCATTAATTTCATTGTGCTTATGCTCATTTTTAAGATTTTGACATTTTCACCTAAAGTGCACAATCAGGGGCTGAAAACGCGTTTAAAGCAATAAAAAGTTCATTTTGGCTCTCACACCTAAACTAAACGTTGTAGACTCAAAATTTTTGCTGTATTTAGTGTATTCTAGCATCCTGAAGATGATTCCAGCATTAATTTAATTGTGCTTATGCTCATTTTGAAGATTTTGACATTTTCACCTTAAGTGTACAATCAGGGGCTGAAAACGCGTTTAAAGCAATAAAAAGTTCATTTTGGCTCTCACACCTAAACTAAACGTTGTAGACTCAACATTTTTGCTGTATTTAGTGTATTCTAGCATCCTGAAGATGATTCCAGCATTAATTTCATTGTGCTTATGCTCATTTTTAAGATTTTGACATTTTCACCTAAAGTGCACAATCAGGCTGAAAACGCGTTTAAAGCAATAAAAAGTTCATTTTGGCTCTCACACCTAAACTAAACGTTGTAGACTCAAAATTTTTGCTGTATTTAGTGTATTCTAGCATCCTGAAGATGATTCCAGCATTAATTTCATTGTGCTTATGCTCATTTTGAAGATTTTGACATTTTCACCTAAAGTGCACAATCAGGCTGAAAACGCATTTAAAGCCATAAAAAGTTCATTTTGGCTCTCACACCTAAACAAAACGTTGTAGACTCAACATTTTTGCTGTATTTAGTGTATTCTAGCATCCTGAAGATGATTCCAGCATTAATTTCATTGTGCTTATGCTCATTTTTAAGATTTTGACATTTTCACCTTAAGTGTACAATCAGGGGCTGAAAACGCGTTTAAAGCAATAAAAAGTTCATTTTGGCTCTCACACCTAAACTAAACGTTGTAGACTCAAAATTTTTGCTGTATTTAGTGTATTCTAGCATCCTGAAGATGATTCCAGCATTAATTTCATTGTGCTTATGCTCATTTTTAAGATTTTGACATTTTCACCTTAAGTGCACAATCAGGCTGAAAACGCGTTTAAAGCAATAAAAAGTTCATTTTGGCTCTCACACCTAAACTAAACGTTGTAGACTCAAAATTTTTGCTGTATTTAGTGTATTCTAGCATCCTGAAGATGATTCCAGCATTAATTTCATTGTGCTTATGCTCATTTTGAAGATTTTGACATTTTCACCTTAAGTGTACAATCAGGGGCTGAAAACGCGTTTAAAGCAATAAAAAGTTCATTTTGGCTCTCACACCTAAACTAAACGTTGTAGACTCAAAATTTTTGCTGTATTTAGTGTATTCTAGCATCCTGAAGATGATTCCAGCATTAATTTCATTGTGCTTATGCTCATTTTTAAGATTTTGACATTTTCACCTAAAGTGCACAATCAGGCTGAAAACGCATTTAAAGCCATAAAAAGTTCATTTTGGCTCTCACACCTAAACAAAACGTTGTAGACTCAACATTTTTGCTGTATTTAGTGTATTCTAGCATCCTGAAGATGATTCCAGCATTAATTTCATTGTGCTTATGCTCATTTTGAAGATTTTGACATTTTCACCTAAAGTGCACAATCAGGCTGAAAACGCATTTAAAGCCATAAAAAGTTCATTTTGGCTCTCACACCTAAACAAAACGTTGTAGACTCAACATTTTTGCTGTATTTAGTGTATTCTAGCATGCTGAAGATGATTCCAGCATTAATTTCATTGTGCTTATGCTCATTTTGAAGATTTTGACATTTTCACCTTAAGTGTACAATCAGGGGCTGAAAACGCGTTTAAAGCAATAAAAAGTTCATTTTGGCTCTCACACCTAAACTAAACGTTGTAGACTCAAAATTTTTGCTGTATTTAGTGTATTCTAGCATCCTGAAGATGATTCCAGCATTAATTTCATTGTGCTTATGCTCATTTTGAAGATTTTGACATTTTCACCTTAAGTGTACAATCAGGGGCTGAAAACGCGTTTAAAGCAATAAAAAGTTGATTTTGGCTCTCACACCTAAACTAAACGTTGTAGACTCAAAATTTTTGCTGTATTTAGTGTATTCTAGCATCCTGAAGATGATTCCAGCATTAATTTCATTGTGCTTATGCTCATTTTTAAGATTTTGACATTTTCACCTAAAGTGCACAATCAGGCTGAAAACGCGTTTAAAGCAATAAAAAGTTCATTTTGGCTCTCACACCTAAACTAAACGTTGTAGACTCAAAATTTTTGCTGTATTTAGTGTATTCTAGCATCCTGAAGATGATTCCAGCATTAATTTCATTGTGCTTATGCTCATTTTGAAGATTTTGACATTTTCACCTAAAGTGCACAATCAGGCTGAAAACGCATTTAAAGCCATAAAAATTTCATTTTGGCTCTCACACCTAAACAAAACGTTGTAGACTCAACATTTTTGCTGTATTTAGTGTATTCTAGCATCCTGAAGATGATTCCAGCATTAATTTCATTGTGCTTATGCTCATTTTGAAGATTTTGACATTTTCACCTTAAGTGTACAATCAGGGGCTGAAAACGCGTTTAAAGCAATAAAAAGTTCATTTTGGCTCTCACAACTAAACTAAACCTTGTAGACTCAAAATTTTTGCTGTATTTAGTGTATTCTAGCATCCTGAAGATGATTCCAGCATTAATTTCATTGTGCTTATGCTCATTTTTAAGATTTTGACATTTTCACCTAAAGTGCACAATCAGGCTGAAAACGCGTTTAAAGCAATAAAAAGTTCATTTTGGCTCTCACACCTAAACTAAACGTTGTAGACTCAAAATTTTTGCTGTATTTAGTGTATTCTAGCATCCTGAAGATGATTCCAGCATTAATTTCATTGTGCTTATGCTCATTTTGAAGATTTTGACATTTTCACCTAAAGTGCACAATCAGGCTGAAAACGCATTTAAAGCCATAAAAAGTTCATTTTGGCTCTCACACCTAAACAAAACGTTGTAGACTCAACATTTTTGCTGTATTTAGTGTATTCTAGCATCCTGAAGATGATTCCAGCATTAATTTCATTGTGCTTATGCTCATTTTGAAGATTTTGACATTTTCACCTTAAGTGTACAATCAGGGGCTGAAAACGCGTTTAAAGCAATAAAAAGTTCATTTTGGCTCTCACACCTAAACTAAACCTTGTAGACTCAAAATTTTTGCTGTATTTAGTGTATTCTAGCATCCTGAAGATGATTCCAGCAATAATTTCATTGTGCTTATGCTCATTTTGAAGATTTTGACATTTTCACCTAAAGTGCACAATCAGGCTGAAAACGCATTTAAAGCCATAAAAAGTTCATTTTGGCTCTCACACCTAAACAAAACGTTGTAGACTCAACATTTTTGCTGTATTTAGTGTATTCTAGCATCCTGAAGATGATTCCAGCATTAATTTCATTGTGCTTATGCTCATTTTGAAGATTTTGACATTTTCACCTAAAGTGCACAATCAGGCTGAAAACGCGTTTAAAGCAATAAAAAGTTCATTTTGGCTCTCACACCTAAACTAAACGTTGTAGACTCAAAATTTTTGCTGTATTTAGTGTATTCTAGCATCCTGAAGATGATTCCAGCATTAATTTCATTGTGCTTATGCTCATTTTGAAGATTTTGACATTTTCACCTTAAGTGTACAATCAGGGGCTGAAAACGCGTTTAAAGCAATAAAAAGTTCATTTTGGCTCTCACACCTAAACTAAACGTTGTAGACTCAAAATTTTTGCTGTATTTAGTGTATTCTAGCATCCTGAAGATGATTCCAGCATTAATTTCATTGTGCTTATGCTCATTTTTAAGATTTTGACATTTTCACCTAAAGTGCACAATCAGGCTGAAAACGCGTTTAAAGCAATAAAAAGTTCATTTTGGCTCTCACACCTAAACTAAACGTTGTAGACTCAAAATTTTTGCTGTATTTAGTGTATTCTAGCATCCTGAAGATGATTCCAGCATTAATTTCATTGTGCTTATGCTCATTTTGAAGATTTTGACATTTTCACCTTAAGTGTACAATCAGGGGCTGAAAACGCGTTTAAAGCAATAAAAAGTTCATTTTGGCTCTCACACCTAAACTAAACGTTGTAGACTCAAAATTTTTGCTGTATTTAGTGTATTCTAGCATCCTGAAGATGATTCCAGCATTAATTTCATTGTGCTTATGCTCATTTTTAAGATTTTGACATTTTCACCTAAAGTGCACAATCAGGCTGAAAACGCATTTAAAGCAATAAAAAGTTCATTTTGGCTCTCACACCTAAACTAAACGTTGTAGACTCAAAATGTTTGCTGTATTTAGTGTATTCTAGCATCCTGAAGATGATTCCAGCATTAATTTCATTGTGCTTATGCTCATTTTTAAGATTTTGACATTTTCACCTAAAGTGCACAATCAGGGGCTGAAAACGCGTTTAAAGCAATAAAAAGTTCATTTTGGCTCTCACACCTAAACTAAACGTTGTAGACTCAAAATTTTTGCTGTATTTAGTGTATTCTAGCATCCTGAAGATGATTCCAGCATTAATTTAATTGTGCTTATGCTCATTTTGAAGATTTTGACATTTTCACCTTAAGTGTACAATCAGGGGCTGAAAACGCGTTTAAAGCAATAAAAAGTTCATTTTGGCTCTCACACCTAAACTAAACGTTGTAGACTCAACATTTTTGCTGTATTTAGTGTATTCTAGCATCCTGAAGATGATTCCAGCATTAATTTCATTGTGCTTATGCTCATTTTTAAGATTTTGACATTTTCACCTAAAGTGCACAATCAGGCTGAAAACGCGTTTAAAGCAATAAAAAGTTCATTTTGGCTCTCACACCTAAACTAAACGTTGTAGACTCAAAATTTTTGCTGTATTTAGTGTATTCTAGCATCCTGAAGATGATTCCAGCATTAATTTCATTGTGCTTATGCTCATTTTGAAGATTTTGACATTTTCACCTAAAGTGCACAATCAGGCTGAAAACGCATTTAAAGCCATAAAAAGTTCATTTTGGCTCTCACACCTAAACAAAACGTTGTAGACTCAACATTTTTGCTGTATTTAGTGTATTCTAGCATCCTGAAGATGATTCCAGCATTAATTTCATTGTGCTTATGCTCATTTTTAAGATTTTGACATTTTCACCTTAAGTGTACAATCAGGGGCTGAAAACGCGTTTAAAGCAATAAAAAGTTCATTTTGGCTCTCACACCTAAACTAAACGTTGTAGACTCAAAATTTTTGCTGTATTTAGTGTATTCTAGCATCCTGAAGATGATTCCAGCATTAATTTCATTGTGCTTATGCTCATTTTTAAGATTTTGACATTTTCACCTTAAGTGCACAATCAGGCTGAAAACGCGTTTAAAGCAATAAAAAGTTCATTTTGGCTCTCACACCTAAACTAAACGTTGTAGACTCAAAATTTTTGCTGTATTTAGTGTATTCTAGCATCCTGAAGATGATTCCAGCATTAATTTCATTGTGCTTATGCTCATTTTGAAGATTTTGACATTTTCACCTTAAGTGTACAATCAGGGGCTGAAAACGCGTTTAAAGCAATAAAAAGTTCATTTTGGCTCTCACACCTAAACTAAACGTTGTAGACTCAAAATTTTTGCTGTATTTAGTGTATTCTAGCATCCTGAAGATGATTCCAGCATTAATTTCATTGTGCTTATGCTCATTTTTAAGATTTTGACATTTTCACCTAAAGTGCACAATCAGGCTGAAAACGCATTTAAAGCCATAAAAAGTTCATTTTGGCTCTCACACCTAAACAAAACGTTGTAGACTCAACATTTTTGCTGTATTTAGTGTATTCTAGCATCCTGAAGATGATTCCAGCATTAATTTCATTGTGCTTATGCTCATTTTGAAGATTTTGACATTTTCACCTTAAGTGTACAATCAGGGGCTGAAAACGCGTTTAAAGCAATAAAAAGTTCATTTTGGCTCTCACAACTAAACTAAACCTTGTAGACTCAAAATTTTTGCTGTATTTAGTGTATTCTAGCATCCTGAAGATGATTCCAGCATTAATTTCATTGTGCTTATGCTCATTTTTAAGATTTTGACATTTTCACCTAAAGTGCACAATCAGGCTGAAAACGCGTTTAAAGCAATAAAAAGTTCATTTTGGCTCTCACACCTAAACTAAACGTTGTAGACTCAAAATTTTTGCTGTATTTAGTGTATTCTAGCATCCTGAAGATGATTCCAGCATTAATTTCATTGTGCTTATGCTCATTTTGAAGATTTTGACATTTTCACCTTAAGTGTACAATCAGGGGCTGAAAACGCGTTTAAAGCAATAAAAAGTTCATTTTGGCTCTCACACCTAAACTAAACGTTGTAGACTCAAAATTTTTGCTGTATTTAGTGTATTCTAGCATCCTGAAGATGATTCCAGCATTAATTTCATTGTGCTTATGCTCATTTTTAAGATTTTGACATTTTCACCTAAAGTGCACAATCAGGCTGAAAACGCGTTTAAAGCAATAAAAAGTTCATTTTGGCTCTCACACCTAAACTAAACGTTGTAGACTCAAAATTTTTGCTGTATTTAGTGTATTCTAGCATCCTGAAGATGATTCCAGCATTAATTTCATTGTGCTTATGCTCATTTTGAAGATTTTGACATTTTCACCTAAAGTGCACAATCAGGCTGAAAACGCATTTAAAGCCATAAAAAGTTCATTTTGGCTCTCACACCTAAACAAAACGTTGTAGACTCAACATTTTTGCTGTATTTAGTGTATTCTAGCATCCTGAAGATGATTCCAGCATTAATTTCATTGTGCTTATGCTCATTTTTAAGATTTTGACATTTTCACCTTAAGTGTACAATCAGGGGCTGAAAACGCGTTTAAAGCAATAAAAAGTTCATTTTGGCTCTCACACCTAAACTAAACGTTGTAGACTCCAAATTTTTGCTGTATTTAGTGTATTCTAGCATCCTGAAGATGATTCCAGCATTAATTTCATTGTGCTTATGCTCATTTTTAAGATTTTGACATTTTCACCTAAAGTGCACAATCAGGCTGAAAACGCGTTTAAAGCAATAAAAAGTTCATTTTGGCTCTCACACCTAAACTAAACGTTGTAGACTCAAAATTTTTGCTGTATTTAGTGTATTCTAGCATCCTGAAGATGATTCCAGCATTAATTTCATTGTGCTTATGCTCATTTTGAAGATTTTGACATTTTCACCTTAAGTGTACAATCAGGGGCTGAAAACGCGTTTAAAGCAATAAAAAGTTCATTTTGGCTCTCACACCTAAACTAAACGTTGTAGACTCAAAATTTTTGCTGTATTTAGTGTATTCTAGCATCCTGAAGATGATTCCAGCATTAATTTTATTGTGCTTATGCTCATTTTTAAGATTTTGACATTTTCACCTAAAGTGCACAATCAGGCTGAAAACGCGTTTAAAGCAATAAAAAGTTCATTTTGGCTCTCACACCTAAACTAAACGTTGTAGACTCAAAATTTTTGCTGTATTTAGTGTATTCTAGCATCCTGAAGATGATTCCAGCATTAATTTCATTGTGCTTATGCTCATTTTGAAGATTTTGACATTTTCACCTAAAGTGCACAATCAGGCTGAAAACGCATTTAAAGCCATAAAAATTTCATTTTGGCTCTCACACCTAAACAAAACGTTGTAGACTCAACATTTTTGCTGTATTTAGTGTATTCTAGCATCCTGAAGATGATTCCAGCATTAATTTCATTGTGCTTATGCTCATTTTGAAGATTTTGACATTTTCACCTTAAGTGTACAATCAGGGGCTGAAAACGCGTTTAAAGCAATAAAAAGTTCATTTTGGCTCTCACAACTAAACTAAACCTTGTAGACTCAAAATTTTTGCTGTATTTAGTGTATTCTAGCATCCTGAAGATGATTCCAGCATTAATTTCATTGTGCTCATGCTCATTTTTAAGATTTTGACATTTTCACCTAAAGTGCACAATCAGGCTGAAAACGCGTTTAAAGCAATAAAAAGTTCATTTTGGCTCTCACACCTAAACTAAACGTTGTAGACTCAAAATTTTTGCTGTATTTAGTGTATTCTAGCATCCTGAAGATGATTCCAGCATTAATTTCATTGTGCTTATGCTCATTTTGAAGATTTTGACATTTTCACCTAAAGTGCACAATCAGGCTGAAAACGCATTTAAAGCCATAAAAAGTTCATTTTGGCTCTCACACCTAAACAAAACGTTGTAGACTCAACATTTTTGCTGTATTTAGTGTATTCTAGCATCCTGAAGATGATTCCAGCATTAATTTCATTGTGCTTATGCTCATTTTGAAGATTTTGACATTTTCACCTTAAGTGTACAATCAGGGGCTGAAAACGCGTTTAAAGCAATAAAAAGTTCATTTTGGCTCTCACACCTAAACTAAACCTTGTAGACTCAAAATTTTTGCTGTATTTAGTGTATTCTAGCATCCTGAAGATGATTCCAGCAATAATTTCATTGTGCTTATGCTCATTTTGAAGATTTTGACATTTTCACCTAAAGTGCACAATCAGGCTGAAAACGCATTTAAAGCCATAAAAAGTTCATTTTGGCTCTCACACCTAAACAAAACGTTGTAGACTCAACATTTTTGCTGTATTTAGTGTATTCTAGCATCCTGAAGATGATTCCAGCATTAATTTCATTGTGCTTATGCTCATTTTGAAGATTTTGACATTTTCACCTAAAGTGCACAATCAGGCTGAAAACGCGTTTAAAGCAATAAAAAGTTCATTTTGGCTCTCACACCTAAACTAAACGTTGTAGACTCAAAATTTTTGCTGTATTTAGTGTATTCTAGCATCCTGAAGATGATTCCAGCATTAATTTCATTGTGCTTATGCTCATTTTGAAGATTTTGACATTTTCACCTTAAGTGTACAATCAGGGGCTGAAAACGCGTTTAAAGCAATAAAAAGTTCATTTTGGCTCTCACACCTAAACTAAACGTTGTAGACTCAAAATTTTTGCTGTATTTAGTGTATTCTAGCATCCTGAAGATGATTCCAGCATTAATTTCATTGTGCTTATGCTCATTTTTAAGATTTTGACATTTTCACCTAAAGTGCACAATCAGGCTGAAAACGCGTTTAAAGCAATAAAAAGTTCATTTTGGCTCTCACACCTAAACTAAACGTTGTAGACTCAAAATTTTTGCTGTATTTAGTGTATTCTAGCATCCTGAAGATGATTCCAGCATTAATTTCATTGTGCTTATGCTCATTTTGAAGATTTTGACATTTTCACCTTAAGTGTACAATCAGGGGCTGAAAACGCGTTTAAAGCAATAAAAAGTTCATTTTGGCTCTCACACCTAAACTAAACGTTGTAGACTCAAAATTTTTGCTGTATTTAGTGTATTCTAGCATCCTGAAGATGATTCCAGCATTAATTTCATTGTGCTTATGCTCATTTTTAAGATTTTGACATTTTCACCTAAAGTGCACAATCAGGCTGAAAACGCGTTTAAAGCAATAAAAAGTTCATTTTGGCTCTCACACCTAAACTAAACGTTGTAGACTCAAAATGTTTGCTGTATTTAGTGTATTCTAACATCCTGAAGATGATTCCAGCATTAATTTCATTGTGCTTATGCTCATTTTTAAGATTTTGACATTTTCACCTAAAGTGCACAATCAGGGGCTGAAAACGCGTTTAAAGCAATAAAAAGTTCATTTTGGCTCTCACACCTAAACTAAACGTTGTAGACTCAAAATTTTTGCTGTATTTAGTGTATTCTAGCATCCTGAAGATGATTCCAGCATTAATTTCATTGTGCTTATGCTCATTTTGAAGATTTTGACATTTTCACCTTAAGTGTACAATCAGGGGCTGAAAACGCGTTTAAAGCAATAAAAAGTTCATTTTGGCTCTCACACCTAAACTAAACGTTGTAGACTCAAAATTTTTGCTGTATTTAGTGTATTATAGCATCCTGAAGATGATTCCAGCATTAATTTCATTGTGCTTATGCTCATTTTTAAGATTTTGACATTTTCACCTAAAGTGCACAATCAGGCTGAAAACGCGTTTAAAGCAATAAAAAGTTCATTTTGGCTCTCACACCTAAACTAAACGTTGTAGACTCAAAATTTTTGCTGTATTTAGTGTATTCTAGCATCCTGAAGATGATTCCAGCATTAATTTCATTGTGCTTATGCTCATTTTGAAGATTTTGACATTTTCACCTAAAGTGCACAATCAGGCTGAAAACGCATTTAAAGCCATAAAAAGTTCATTTTGGCTCTCACACCTAAACAAAACGTTGTAGACTCAACATTTTTGCTGTATTTAGTGTATTCTAGCATCCTGAAGATGATTCCAGCATTAATTTCATTGTGCTTATGCTCATTTTTAAGATTTTGACATTTTCACCTAAAGTGCACAATCAGGCTGAAAACGCGTTTAAAGCAATAAAAAGTTCATTTTGGCTCTCACACCTAAACTAAACGTTGTAGACTCAAAATTTTTGCTGTATTTAGTGTATTCTAGCATCCTGAAGATGATTCCAGCATTAATTTCATTGTGCTTATGCTCATTTTGAAGATTTTGACATTTTCACCTTAAGTGTACAATCAGGGGCTGAAAACGCGTTTAAAGCAATAAAAAGTTCATTTTGGCTCTCACACCTAAACTAAACGTTGTAGACTCGAAATTTTTGCTGTATTTAGTGTATTCTAGCATCCTGAAGATGATTCCAGCATTAATTTCATTGTGCTTATGCTCATTTTTAAGATTTTGACATTTTCACCTAAAGTGCACAATCAGGCTGAAAACGCGTTTAAAGCAATAAAAAGTTCATTTTGGCTCTCACACCTAAACTAAACGTTGTAGACTCAAAATTTTTGCTGTATTTAGTGTATTCTAGCATCCTGAAGATGATTCCAGCATTAATTTCATTGTGCTTATGCTCATTTTGAAGATTTTGACATTTTCACCTTAAGTGTACAATCAGGGGCTGAAAACGCGTTTAAAGCAATAAAAAGTTCATTTTGGCTCTCACACCTAAACTAAACGTTGTAGACTCAAAATTTTTGCTGTATTTAGTGTATTCTAGCATCCTGAAGATGATTCCAGCATTAATTTCATTGTGCTTATGCTCATTTTGAAGATTTTGACATTTTCACCTTAAGTGTACAATCAGGGGCTGAAAACGCGTTTAAAGCAATAAAAAGTTGATTTTGGCTCTCACACCTAAACTAAACGTTGTAGACTCAAAATTTTTGCTGTATTTAGTGTATTCTAGCATCCTGAAGATGATTCCAGCATTAATTTCATTGTGCTTATGCTCATTTTGAAGATTTTGACATTTTCACCTAAAGTGCACAATCAGGCTGAAAACGCATTTAAAGCCATAAAAATTTCATTTTGGCTCTCACACCTAAACAAAACGTTGTAGACTCAACATTTTTGCTGTATTTAGTGTATTCTAGCATCCTGAAGATGATTCCAGCATTAATTTCATTGTGCTTATGCTCATTTTGAAGATTTTGACATTTTCACCTTAAGTGTACAATCAGGGGCTGAAAACGCGTTTAAAGCAATAAAAAGTTCATTTTGGCTCTCACAACTAAACTAAACCTTGTAGACTCAAAATTTTTGCTGTATTTAGTGTATTCTAGCATCCTGAAGATGATTCCAGCATTAATTTCATTGTGCTCATGCTCATTTTTAAGATTTTGACATTTTCACCTAAAGTGCACAATCAGGCTGAAAACGCGTTTAAAGCAATAAAAAGTTCATTTTGGCTCTCACACCTAAACTAAACGTTGTAGACTCAAAATTTTTGCTGTATTTAGTGTATTCTAGCATCCTGAAGATGATTCCAGCATTAATTTCATTGTGCTTATGCTCATTTTGAAGATTTTGACATTTTCACCTAAAGTGCACAATCAGGCTGAAAACGCATTTAAAGCCATAAAAAGTTCATTTTGGCTCTCACACCTAAACAAAACGTTGTAGACTCAACATTTTTGCTGTATTTAGTGTATTCTAGCATCCTGAAGATGATTCCAGCATTAATTTCATTGTGCTTATGCTCATTTTGAAGATTTTGACATTTTCACCTTAAGTGTACAATCAGGGGCTGAAAACGCGTTTAAAGCAATAAAAAGTTCATTTTGGCTCTCACACCTAAACTAAACCTTGTAGACTCAAAATTTTTGCTGTATTTAGTGTATTCTAGCATCCTGAAGATGATTCCAGCAATAATTTCATTGTGCTTATGCTCATTTTGAAGATTTTGACATTTTCACCTAAAGTGCACAATCAGGCTGAAAACGCATTTAAAGCCATAAAAAGTTCATTTTGGCTCTCACACCTAAACAAAACGTTGTAGACTCAACATTTTTGCTGTATTTAGTGTATTCTAGCATCCTGAAGATGATTCCAGCATTAATTTCATTGTGCTTATGCTCATTTTGAAGATTTTGACATTTTCACCTAAAGTGCACAATCAGGCTGAAAACGCGTTTAAAGCAATAAAAAGTTCATTTTGGCTCTCACACCTAAACTAAACGTTGTAGACTCAAAATTTTTGCTGTATTTAGTGTATTCTAGCATCCTGAAGATGATTCCAGCATTAATTTCATTGTGCTTATGCTCATTTTGAAGATTTTGACATTTTCACCTTAAGTGTACAATCAGGGGCTGAAAACGCGTTTAAAGCAATAAAAAGTTCATTTTGGCTCTCACACCTAAACTAAACGTTGTAGACTCAAAATTTTTGCTGTATTTAGTGTATTCTAGCATCCTGAAGATGATTCCAGCATTAATTTCATTGTGCTTATGCTCATTTTTAAGATTTTGACATTTTCACCTAAAGTGCACAATCAGGCTGAAAACGCGTTTAAAGCAATAAAAAGTTCATTTTGGCTCTCACACCTAAACTAAACGTTGTAGACTCAAAATTTTTGCTGTATTTAGTGTATTCTAGCATCCTGAAGATGATTCCAGCATTAATTTCATTGTGCTTATGCTCATTTTGAAGATTTTGACATTTTCACCTTAAGTGTACAATCAGGGGCTGAAAACGCGTTTAAAGCAATAAAAAGTTCATTTTGGCTCTCACACCTAAACTAAACGTTGTAGACTCAAAATTTTTGCTGTATTTAGTGTATTCTAGCATCCTGAAGATGATTCCAGCATTAATTTCATTGTGCTTATGCTCATTTTTAAGATTTTGACATTTTCACCTAAAGTGCACAATCAGGCTGAAAACGCGTTTAAAGCAATAAAAAGTTCATTTTGGCTCTCACACCTAAACTAAACGTTGTAGACTCAAAATGTTTGCTGTATTTAGTGTATTCTAACATCCTGAAGATGATTCCAGCATTAATTTCATTGTGCTTATGCTCATTTTTAAGATTTTGACATTTTCACCTAAAGTGCACAATCAGGGGCTGAAAACGCGTTTAAAGCAATAAAAAGTTCATTTTGGCTCTCACACCTAAACTAAACGTTGTAGACTCAAAATTTTTGCTGTATTTAGTGTATTCTAGCATCCTGAAGATGATTCCAGCATTAATTTCATTGTGCTTATGCTCATTTTGAAGATTTTGACATTTTCACCTTAAGTGTACAATCAGGGGCTGAAAACGCGTTTAAAGCAATAAAAAGTTCATTTTGGCTCTCACACCTAAACTAAACGTTGTAGACTCAAAATTTTTGCTGTATTTAGTGTATTATAGCATCCTGAAGATGATTCCAGCATTAATTTCATTGTGCTTATGCTCATTTTTAAGATTTTGACATTTTCACCTAAAGTGCACAATCAGGCTGAAAACGCGTTTAAAGCAATAAAAAGTTCATTTTGGCTCTCACACCTAAACTAAACGTTGTAGACTCAAAATTTTTGCTGTATTTAGTGTATTCTAGCATCCTGAAGATGATTCCAGCATTAATTTCATTGTGCTTATGCTCATTTTGAAGATTTTGACATTTTCACCTAAAGTGCACAATCAGGCTGAAAACGCATTTAAAGCCATAAAAAGTTCATTTTGGCTCTCACACCTAAACAAAACGTTGTAGACTCAACATTTTTGCTGTATTTAGTGTATTCTAGCATCCTGAAGATGATTCCAGCATTAATTTCATTGTGCTTATGCTCATTTTTAAGATTTTGACATTTTCACCTAAAGTGCACAATCAGGCTGAAAACGCGTTTAAAGCAATAAAAAGTTCATTTTGGCTCTCACACCTAAACTAAACGTTGTAGACTCAAAATTTTTGCTGTATTTAGTGTATTCTAGCATCCTGAAGATGATTCCAGCATTAATTTCATTGTGCTTATGCTCATTTTGAAGATTTTGACATTTTCACCTTAAGTGTACAATCAGGGGCTGAAAACGCGTTTAAAGCAATAAAAAGTTCATTTTGGCTCTCACACCTAAACTAAACGTTGTAGACTCGAAATTTTTGCTGTATTTAGTGTATTCTAGCATCCTGAAGATGATTCCAGCATTAATTTCATTGTGCTTATGCTCATTTTTAAGATTTTGACATTTTCACCTAAAGTGCACAATCAGGCTGAAAACGCGTTTAAAGCAATAAAAAGTTCATTTTGGCTCTCACACCTAAACTAAACGTTGTAGACTCAAAATTTTTGCTGTATTTAGTGTATTCTAGCATCCTGAAGATGATTCCAGCATTAATTTCATTGTGCTTATGCTCATTTTGAAGATTTTGACATTTTCACCTTAAGTGTACAATCAGGGGCTGAAAACGCGTTTAAAGCAATAAAAAGTTCATTTTGGCTCTCACACCTAAACTAAACGTTGTAGACTCAAAATTTTTGCTGTATTTAGTGTATTCTAGCATCCTGAAGATGATTCCAGCATTAATTTCATTGTGCTTATGCTCATTTTGAAGATTTTGACATTTTCACCTTAAGTGTACAATCAGGGGCTGAAAACGCGTTTAAAGCAATAAAAAGTTGATTTTGGCTCTCACACCTAAACTAAACGTTGTAGACTCAAAATTTTTGCTGTATTTAGTGTATTCTAGCATCCTGAAGATGATTCCAGCATTAATTTCATTGTGCTTATGCTCATTTTTAAGATTTTGACATTTTCACCTAAAGTGCACAATCAGGCTGAAAACGCGTTTAAAGCAATAAAAAGTTCATTTTGGCTCTCACACCTAAACTAAACGTTGTAGACTCAAAATTTTTGCTGTATTTAGTGTATTCTAGCATCCTGAAGATGATTCCAGCATTAATTTCATTGTGCTTATGCTCATTTTGAAGATTTTGACATTTTCACCTAAAGTGCACAATCAGGCTGAAAACGCATTTAAAGCCATAAAAAGTTCATTTTGGCTCTCACACCTAAACAAAACGTTGTAGACTCAACATTTTTGCTGTATTTAGTGTATTCTAGCATCCTGAAGATGATTCCAGCATTAATTTCATTGTGCTTATGCTCATTTTTAAGATTTTGACATTTTCACCTTAAGTGTACAATCAGGGGCTGAAAACGCGTTTAAAGCAATAAAAAGTTCATTTTGGCTCTCACACCTAAACTAAACGTTGTAGACTCAAAATTTTTGCTGTATTTAGTGTATTCTAGCATCCTGAAGATGATTCCAGCATTAATTTCATTGTGCTTATGCTCATCTTTAAGATTTTGACATTTTCACCTTAAGTGCACAATCAGGCTGAAAACGCGTTTAAAGCAATAAAAAGTTCATTTTGGCTCTCACACCTAAACTAAACGTTGTAGACTCAAAATTTTTGCTGTATTTAGTGTATTCTAGCATCCTGAAGATGATTCCAGCATTAATTTCATTGTGCTTATGCTCATTTTGAAGATTTTGACATTTTCACCTTAAGTGTACAATCAGGGGCTGAAAACGCGTTTAAAGCAATAAAAAGTTCATTTTGGCTCTCACACCTAAACTAAACGTTGTAGACTCAAAATTTTTGCTGTATTTAGTGTATTCTAGCATCCTGAAGATGATTCCAGCATTAATTTCATTGTGCTTATGCTCATTTTTAAGATTTTGACATTTTCACCTAAAGTGCACAATCAGGCTGAAAACGCATTTAAAGCCATAAAAAGTTCATTTTGGCTCTCAACCTAAACAAAACGTTGTAGACTCAACATTTTTGCTGTATTTAGTGTATTCTAGCATCCTGAAGATGATTCCAGCATTAATTTCATTGTGCTTATGCTCATTTTGAAGATTTTGACATTTTCACCTTAAGTGTACAATCAGGGGCTGAAAACGCGTTTAAAGCAATAAAAAGTTCATTTTGGCTCTCACAACTAAACTAAACCTTGTAGACTCAAAATTTTTGCTGTATTTAGTGTATTCTAGCATCCTGAAGATGATTCCAGCATTAATTTCATTGTGCTTATGCTCATTTTTAAGATTTTGACATTTTCACCTAAAGTGCACAATCAGGCTGAAAACGCGTTTAAAGCAATAAAAAGTTCATTTTGGCTCTCACACCTAAACTAAACGTTGTAGACTCAAAATTTTTGCTGTATTTAGTGTATTCTAGCATCCTGAAGATGATTCCAGCATTAATTTCATTGTGCTTATGCTCATTTTGAAGATTTTGACATTTTCACCTTAAGTGTACAATCAGGGGCTGAAAACGCGTTTAAAGCAATAAAAAGTTCATTTTGGCTCTCACACCTAAACTAAACGTTGTAGACTCAAAATTTTTGCTGTATTTAGTGTATTCTAGCATCCTGAAGATGATTCCAGCATTAATTTCATTGTGCTTATGCTCATTTTTAAGATTTTGACATTTTCACCTAAAGTGCACAATCAGGCTGAAAACGCGTTTAAAGCAATAAAAAGTTCATTTTGGCTCTCACACCTAAACTAAACGTTGTAGACTCAAAATTTTTGCTGTATTTAGTGTATTCTAGCATCCTGAAGATGATTCCAGCATTAATTTCATTGTGCTTATGCTCATTTTGAAGATTTTGACATTTTCACCTAAAGTGCACAATCAGGCTGAAAACGCATTTAAAGCCATAAAAAGTTCATTTTGGCTCTCACACCTAAACAAAACGTTGTAGACTCAACATTTTTGCTGTATTTAGTGTATTCTAGCATCCTGAAGATGATTCCAGCATTAATTTCATTGTGCTTATGCTCATTTTTAAGATTTTGACATTTTCACCTTAAGTGTACAATCAGGGGCTGAAAACGCGTTTAAAGCAATAAAAAGTTCATTTTGGCTCTCACACCTAAACTAAACGTTGTAGACTCCAAATTTTTGCTGTATTTAGTGTATTCTAGCATCCTGAAGATGATTCCAGCATTAATTTCATTGTGCTTATGCTCATTTTGAAGATTTTGACATTTTCACCTTAAGTGTACAATCAGGGGCTGAAAACGCGTTTAAAGCAATAAAAAGTTCATTTTGGCTCTCACACCTAAACTAAACGTTGTAGACTCAAAATTTTTGCTGTATTTAGTGTATTCTAGCATCCTGAAGATGATTCCAGCATTAATTTCATTGTGCTTATGCTCATTTTGAAGATTTTGACATTTTCACCTTAAGTGTACAATCAGGGGCTGAAAACGCGTTTAAAGCAATAAAAAGTTCATTTTGGCTCTCACACCTAAACTAAACGTTGTAGACTCAAAATTTTTGCTGTATTTAGTGTATTCTAGCATCCTGAAGATGATTCCAGCATTAATTTCATTGTGCTTATGCTCATTTTTAAGATTTTGACATTTTCACCTAAAGTGCACAATCAGGCTGAAAACGCGTTTAAAGCAATAAAAAGTTCATTTTGGCTCTCACACCTAAACTAAACGTTGTAGACTCAACATTTTTGCTGTATTTAGTGTATTCTAGCATCCTGAAGATGATTCCAGCATTAATTTCATTGTGCTTATGCTCATTTTGAAGATTTTGACATTTTCACCTTAAGTGTACAATCAGGGGCTGAAAACGCGTTTAAAGCAATAAAAAGTTCATTTTGGCTCTCACACCTAAACTAAACGTTGTAGACTCAAAATTTTTGCTGTATTTAGTGTATTCTAGCATCCTGAAGATGATTCCAGCATTAATTTCATTGTGCTTATGCTCATTTTTAAGATTTTGACATTTTCACTGAAGTGCACAATCAGGCTGAAAACGCGTTTAAAGCAATAAAAAGTTCATTTTGGCTCTCACACCTAAACTAAACGTTGTAGACTCAAAATTTTTGCTGTATTTAGTGTATTCTAGCATCCTGAAGATGATTCCAGCATTAATTTCATTGTGCTTATGCTCATTTTGAAGATTTTGACATTTTCACCTAAAGTGCACAATCAGGCTGAAAACGCATTTAAAGCCATAAAAAGTTCATTTTGGCTCTCACACCTAAACAAAACGTTGTAGACTCAACATTTTTGCTGTATTTAGTGTATTCTAGCATCCTGAAGATGATTCCAGCATTAATTTCATTGTGCTTATGCTCATTTTTAAGATTTTGACATTTTCACCTAAAGTGCACAATCAGGCTGAAAACGCGTTTAAAGCAATAAAAAGTTCATTTTGGCTCTCACACCTAAACTAAACGTTGTAGACTCAAAATTTTTGCTGTATTTAGTGTATTCTAGCATCCTGAAGATGATTCCAGCATTAATTTCATTGTGCTTATGCTCATTTTGAAGATTTTGACATTTTCACCTTAAGTGTACAATCAGGGGCTGAAAACGCGTTTAAAGCAATAAAAAGTTCATTTTGGCTCTCACACCTAAACTAAACGTTGTAGACTCAAAATTTTTGCTGTATTTAGTGTATTCTAGCATCCTGAAGATGATTCCAGCATTAATTTCATTGTGCTTATGCTCATTTTTAAGATTTTGACATTTTCACCTAAAGTGCACAATCAGGCTGAAAACGCGTTTAAAGCAATAAAAAGTTCATTTTGGCTCTCACACCTAAACTAAACGTTGTAGACTCAAAATTTTTGCTGTATTTAGTGTATTCTAGCATCCTGAAGATGATTCCAGCATTAATTTCATTGTGCTTATGCTCATTTTGAAGATTTTGACATTTTCACCTAAAGTGCACAATCAGGCTGAAAACGCATTTAAAGCCATAAAAAGTTCATTTTGGCTCTCACACCTAAACAAAACGTTGTAGACTCAACATTTTTGCTGTATTTAGTGTATTCTAGCATCCTGAAGATGATTCCAGCATTAATTTCATTGTGCTTATGCTCATTTTGAAGATTTTGACATTTTCACCTAAAGTGCACAATCAGGCTGAAAACGCATTTAAAGCCATAAAAAGTTCATTTTGTCTCTCACACCTAAACAAAACGTTGTAGACTCAACATTTTTGCTGTATTTAGTGTATTCTAGCATCCTGAAGATGATTCCAGCATTAATTTCATTGTGCTTATGCTCATTTTGAAGATTTTGACATTTTCACCTTAAGTGTACAATCAGGGGCTGAAAACGCGTTTAAAGCAATAAAAAGTTCATTTTGGCTCTCACACCTAAACTAAACCTTGTAGACTCAAAATTTTTGCTGTATTTAGTGTATTCTAGCATCCTGAAGATGATTCCAGCATTAATTTCATTGTGCTTATGCTCATTTTTAAGATTTTGACATTTTCACCTAAAGTGCACAATCAGGCTAAAAACGCGTTTAAAGCAATAAAAAGTTCATTTTGGCTCTCACACCTAAACTAAACGTTGTAGACTCAAAATTTTTGCTGTATTTAGTGTATTCTAGCATCCTGAAGATGATTCCAGCATTAATTTCATTGTGCTTATGCTCATTTTGAAGATTTTGACATTTTCACCTAAAGTGCACAATCAGGCTGAAAACGCATTTAAAGCCATAAAAAGTTCATTTTGGCTCTCACACCTAAACAAAACGTTGTAGACTCAACATTTTTGCTGTATTTAGTGTATTCTAGCATCCTGAAGATGATTCCAGCATTAATTTCATTGTGCTTATGCTCATTTTGAAGATTTTGACATTTTCACCTTAAGTGTACAATCAGGGGCTGAAAACGCGTTTAAAGCAATAAAAAGTTCATTTTGGCTCTCACACCTAAACTAAACGTTGTAGACTCAAAATTTTTGCTGTATTTAGTGTATTCTAGCATCCTGAAGATGATTCCAGCATTAATTTCATTGTGCTTATGCTCATTTTGAAGATTTTGACATTTTCACCTTAAGTGTACAATCAGGGGCTGAAAACGCGTTTAAAGCAATAAAAAGTTCATTTTGGCTCTCACACCTAAACTAAACGTTGTAGACTCAAAATTTTTGCTGTATTTAGTGTATTCTAGCATCCTGAAGATGATTCCAGCATTAATTTCATTGTGCTTATGCTCATTTTTAAGATTTTGACATTTTCACCTTAAGTGTACAATCAGGGGCTGAAAACGCATTTAAAGCCATAAAAAGTTCATTTTGGCTCTCACACCTAAACAAAACGTTGTAGACTCAACATTTTTGCTGTATTTAGTGTATTCTAGCATCCTGAAGATGATTCCAGCATTAATTTCATTGTGCTTATGCTCATTTTGAAGATTTTGACATTTTCACCTTAAGTGTACAATCAGGGGCTGAAAACGCGTTTAAAGCAATAAAAAGTTCATTTTGGCTCTCACAACTAAACTAAACCTTGTAGACTCAAAATTTTTGCTGTATTTAGTGTATTCTAGCATCCTGAAGATGATTCCAGCATTAATTTCATTGTGCTTATGCTCATTTTTAAGATTTTGACATTTTCACCTTAAGTGTACAATCAGGGGCTGAAAACGCGTTTAAAGCAATAAAAAGTTCATTTTGGCTCTCACACCTAAACTAAACGTTGTAGACTCAAAATTTTTGCTGTATTTAGTGTATTCTAGCATCCTGAAGATGATTCCAGCATTAATTTCATTGTGCTTATGCTCATTTTTAAGATTTTGACATTTTCACCGAAAGTGCACAATCAGGCTGAAAACGCGTTTAAAGCAATAAAAAGTTCATTTTGGCTCTCACACCTAAACTAAACGTTGTAGACTCAAAATTTTTGCTGTATTTAGTGTATTCTAGCATCCTGAAGATGATTCCAGCATTAATTTCATTGTGCTTATGCTCATTTTGAAGATTTTGACATTTTCACCTTAAGTGTACAATCAGGGGCTGAAAACGCGTTTAAAGCAATAAAAAGTTCATTTTGGCTCTCACACCTAAACTAAACGTTGTAGACTCAAAATTTTTGCTGTATTTAGTGTATTCTAGCATCCTGAAGATGATTCCAGCATTAATTTCATTGTGCTTATGCTCATTTTTAAGATTTTGACATTTTCACCTAAAGTGCACAATCAGGCTGAAAACGCATTTAAAGCCATAAAAAGTTCATTTTGGCTCTCACACCTAAACAAAACGTTGTAGACTCAACATTTTTGCTGTATTTAGTGTATTCTAGCATCCTGAAGATGATTCCAGCATTAATTTCATTGTGCTTATGCTCATTTTGAAGATTTTGACATTTTCACCTTAAGTGTACAATCAGGGGCTGAAAACGCGTTTAAAGCAATAAAAAGTTCATTTTGGCTCTCACAACTAAACTAAACCTTGTAGACTCAAAATTTTTGCTGTATTTAGTGTATTCTAGCATCCTGAAGATGATTCCAGCATTAATTTCATTGTGCTTATGCTCATTTTGAAGATTTTGACATTTTCACCTAAAGTGCACAATCAGGCTGAAAACGCATTTAAAGCCATAAAAAGTTCATTTTGGCTCTCACACCTAAACAAAACGTTGTAGACTCAACATTTTTGCTGTATTTAGTGTATTCTAGCATCCTGAAGATGATTCCAGCATTAATTTCATTGTGCTTATGCTCATTTTGAAGATTTTGACATTTTCACCTTAAGTGTACAATCAGGGGCTGAAAACGCATTTAAAGCCATAAAAAGTTCATTTTGGCTCTCACACCTAAACAAAACGTTGTAGACTCAACATTTTTGCTGTATTTAGTGTATTCTAGCATCCTGAAGATGATTCCAGCATTAATTTCATTGTGCTTATGCTCATTTTGAAGATTTTGACATTTTCACCTTAAGTGTACAATCAGGGGCTGAAAACGCGTTTAAAGCAATAAAAAGTTCATTTTGGCTCTCACAACTAAACTAAACCTTGTAGACTCAAAATTTTTGCTGTATTTAGTGTATTCTAGCATCCTGAAGATGATTCCAGCATTAATTTCATTGTGCTTATGCTCATTTTTAAGATTTTGACATTTTCACCTAAAGTGCACAATCAGGCTGAAAACGCGTTTAAAGCAATAAAAAGTTCATTTTGGCTCTCACACCTAAACTAAACGTTGTAGACTCAAAATTTTTGCTGTATTTAGTGTATTCTAGCATCCTGAAGATGATTCCAGCATTAATTTCATTGTGCTTATGCTCATTTTTAAGATTTTGACATTTTCACCTAAAGTGCACAATCAGGCTGAAAACGCATTTAAAGCCATAAAAAGTTCATTTTGGCTCTCACACCTAAACAAAACGTTGTAGACTCAACATTTTTGCTGTATTTAGTGTATTCTAGCATCCTGAAGATGATTCCAGCATTAATTTCATTGTGCTTATGCTCATTTTGAAGATTTTGACATTTTCACCTTAAGTGTACAATCAGGGGCTGAAAACGCGTTTAAAGCAATAAAAAGTTCATTTTGGCTCTCACAACTAAACTAAACCTTGTAGACTCAAAATTTTTGCTGTATTTAGTGTATTCTAGCATCCTGAAGATGATTCCAGCATTAATTTCATTGTGCTTATGCTCATTTTGAAGATTTTGACATTTTCACCTAAAGTGCACAATCAGGCTGAAAACGCATTTAAAGCCATAAAAAGTTCATTTTGGCTCTCACACCTAAACAAAACGTTGTAGACTCAACATTTTTGCTGTATTTAGTGTATTCTAGCATCCTGAAGATGATTCCAGCATTAATTTCATTGTGCTTATGCTCATTTTGAAGATTTTGACATTTTCACCTTAAGTGTACAATCAGGGGCTGAAAACGCATTTAAAGCCATAAAAAGTTCATTTTGGCTCTCACACCTAAACAAAACGTTGTAGACTCAACATTTTTGCTGTATTTAGTGTATTCTAGCATCCTGAAGATGATTCCAGCATTAATTTCATTGTGCTTATGCTCATTTTGAAGATTTTGACATTTTCACCTTAAGTGTACAATCAGGGGCTGAAAACGCGTTTAAAGCAATAAAAAGTTCATTTTGGCTCTCACAACTAAACTAAACCTTGTAGACTCAAAATTTTTGCTGTATTTAGTGTATTCTAGCATCCTGAAGATGATTCCAGCATTAATTTCATTGTGCTTATGCTCATTTTTAAGATTTTGACATTTTCACCTAAAGTGCACAATCAGGCTGAAAACGCGTTTAAAGCAATAAAAAGTTCATTTTGGCTCTCACACCTAAACTAAACGTTGTAGACTCAAAATTTTTGCTGTATTTAGTGTATTCTAGCATCCTGAAGATGATTCCAGCATTAATTTCATTGTGCTTATGCTCATTTTGAAGATTTTGACATTTTCACCTTAAGTGTACAATCAGGGGCTGAAAACGCGTTTAAAGCAATAAAAAGTTCATTTTGGCTCTCACACCTAAACTAAACGTTGTAGACTCAAAATTTTTGCTGTATTTAGTGTATTCTAGCATCCTGAAGATGATTCCAGCATTAATTTCATTGTGCTTATGCTCATTTTGAAGATTTTGACATTTTCACCTTAAGTGTACAATCAGGGGCTGAAAACGCGTTTAAAGCAATAAAAAGTTCATTTTGGCTCTCACACCTAAACTAAACGTTGTAGACTCAAAATTTTTGCTGTATTTAGTGTATTCTAGCATCCTGAAGATGATTCCAGCATTAATTTCATTGTGCTTATGCTCATTTTTAAGATTTTGACATTTTCACCTAAAGTGCACAATCAGGCTGAAAACGCGTTTAAAGCAATAAAAAGTTCATTTTGGCTCTCACACCTAAACTAAACGTTGTAGACTCAACATTTTTGCTGTATTTAGTGTATTCTAGCATCCTGAAGATGATTCCAGCATTAATTTCATTGTGCTTATGCTCATTTTGAAGATTTTGACATTTTCACCTTAAGTGTACAATCAGGGGCTGAAAACGCGTTTAAAGCAATAAAAAGTTCATTTTGGCTCTCACACCTAAACTAAACGTTGTAGACTCAAAATTTTTGCTGTATTTAGTGTATTCTAGCATCCTGAAGATGATTCCAGCATTAATTTCATTGTGCTTATGCTCATTTTTAAGATTTTGACATTTTCACCTAAAGTGCACAATCAGGCTGAAAACGCGTTTAAAGCAATAAAAAGTTCATTTTGGCTCTCACACCTAAACTAAACGTTGTAGACTCAAAATTTTTGCTGTATTTAGTGTATTCTAGCATCCTGAAGATGATTCCAGCATTAATTTCATTGTGCTTATGCTCATTTTGAAGATTTTGACATTTTCACCTAAAGTGCACAATCAGGCTGAAAACGCATTTAAAGCCATAAAAAGTTCATTTTGGCTCTCACACCTAAACAAAACGTTGTAGACTCAACATTTTTGCTGTATTTAGTGTATTCTAGCATCCTGAAGATGATTCCAGCATTAATTTCATTGTGCTTATGCTCATTTTTAAGATTTTGACATTTTCACCTAAAGTGCACAATCAGGCTGAAAACGCGTTTAAAGCAATAAAAAGTTCATTTTGGCTCTCACACCTAAACTAAACGTTGTAGACTCAAAATTTTTGCTGTATTTAGTGTATTCTAGCATCCTGAAGATGATTCCAGCATTAATTTCATTGTGCTTATGCTCATTTTGAAGATTTTGACATTTTCACCTAAAGTGCACAATCAGGCTGAAAACGCATTTAAAGCCATAAAAAGTTCATTTTGGCTCTCACACCTAAACAAAACGTTGTAGACTCAACATTTTTGCTGTATTTAGTGTATTCTAGCATCCTGAAGATGATTCCAGCATTAATTTCATTGTGCTTATGCTCATTTTGAAGATTTTGACATTTTCACCTAAAGTGCACAATCAGGCTGAAAACGCATTTAAAGCCATAAAAAGTTCATTTTGTCTCTCACACCTAAACAAAACGTTGTAGACTCAACATTTTTGCTGTATTTAGTGTATTCTAGCATCCTGAAGATGATTCCAGCATTAATTTCATTGTGCTTATGCTCATTTTGAAGATTTTGACATTTTCACCTTAAGTGTACAATCAGGGGCTGAAAACGCGTTTAAAGCAATAAAAAGTTCATTTTGGCTCTCACACCTAAACTAAACCTTGTAGACTCAAAATTTTTGCTGTATTTAGTGTATTCTAGCATCCTGAAGATGATTCCAGCATTAATTTCATTGTGCTTATGCTCATTTTTAAGATTTTGACATTTTCACCTAAAGTGCACAATCAGGCTGAAAACGCGTTTAAAGCAATAAAAAGTTCATTTTGGCTCTCACACCTAAACTAAACGTTGTAGACTCAAAATTTTTGCTGTATTTAGTGTATTCTAGCATCCTGAAGATGATTCCAGCATTAATTTCATTGTGCTTATGCTCATTTTGAAGATTTTGACATTTTCACCTAAAGTGCACAATCAGGCTGAAAACGCATTTAAAGCCATAAAAAGTTCATTTTGGCTCTCACACCTAAACAAAACGTTGTAGACTCAACATTTTTGCTGTATTTAGTGTATTCTAGCATCCTGAAGATGATTCCAGCATTAATTTCATTGTGCTTATGCTCATTTTGAAGATTTTGACATTTTCACCTTAAGTGTACAATCAGGGGCTGAAAACGCGTTTAAAGCAATAAAAAGTTCATTTTGGCTCTCACACCTAAACTAAACGTTGTAGACTCAAAATTTTTGCTGTATTTAGTGTATTCTAGCATCCTGAAGATGATTCCAGCATTAATTTCATTGTGCTTATGCTCATTTTGAAGATTTTGACATTTTCACCTTAAGTGTACAATCAGGGGCTGAAAACGCGTTTAAAGCCATAAAAAGTTCATTTTGGCTCTCACACCTAAACAAAACGTTGTAGACTCAACATTTTTGCTGTATTTAGTGTATTCTAGCATCCTGAAGATGATTCCAGCATTAATTTCATTGTGCTTATGCTCATTTTGAAGATTTTGACATTTTCACCTTAAGTGTACAATCAGGGGCTGAAAACGCGTTTAAAGCAATAAAAAGTTCATTTTGGCTCTCACACCTAAACTAAACGTTGTAGACTCAAAATTTTTGCTGTATTTAGTGTATTCTAGCATCCTGAAGATGATTCCAGCATTAATTTCATTGTGCTTATGCTCATTTTTAAGATTTTGACATTTTCACTGAAGTGCACAATCAGGCTGAAAACGCGTTTAAAGCAATAAAAAGTTCATTTTGGCTCTCACACCTAAACTAAACGTTGTAGACTCAAAATTTTTGCTGTATTTAGTGTATTCTAGCATCCTGAAGATGATTCCAGCATTAATTTCATTGTGCTTATGCTCATTTTGAAGATTTTGACATTTTCACCTAAAGTGCACAATCAGGCTGAAAACGCATTTAAAGCCATAAAAAGTTCATTTTGGCTCTCACACCTAAACAAAACGTTGTAGACTCAAAATTTTTGCTGTATTTAGTGTATTCTAGCATCCTGAAGATGATTCCAGCATTAATTTCATTGTGCTTATGCTCATTTTTAAGATTTTGACATTTACACCTTAAGTGTACAATCAGGGGCTGAAAACGCGTTTAAAGCAATAAAAAGTTCATTTTGGCTCTCACACCTAAACTAAACGTTGTAGACTCAAAATTTTTGCTGTATTTAGTGTATTCTAGCATCCTGAAGATGATTCCAGCATTAATTTCATTGTGCTTATGCTCATTTTTAAGATTTTGACATTTTCACCTAAAGTGCACAATCAGGCTGAAAACGCGTTTAAAGCAATAAAAAGTTCATTTTGGCTCTCACACCTAAACTAAACGTTGTAGACTCAAAATTTTTGCTGTATTTAGTGTATTCTAGCATCCTGAAGATGATTCCAGCATTAATTTCATTGTGCTTATGCTCATTTTGAAGATTTTGACATTTTCACCTTAAGTGTACAATCAGGGGCTGAAAACGCGTTTAAAGCAATAAAAAGTTCATTTTGGCTCTCACACCTAAACTAAACGTTGTAGACTCAAAATTTTTGCTGTATTTAGTGTATTCTAGCATCCTGAAGATGATTCCAGCATTAATTTCATTGTGCTTATGCTCATTTTTAAGATTTTGACATTTTCACCTAAAGTGCACAATCAGGCTGAAAACGCATTTAAAGCCATAAAAAGTTCATTTTGGCTCTCACACCTAAACAAAACGTTGTAGACTCAACATTTTTGCTGTATTTAGTGTATTCTAGCATCCTGAAGATGATTCCAGCATTAATTTCATTGTGCTTATGCTCATTTTGAAGATTTTGACATTTTCACCTTAAGTGTACAATCAGGGGCTGAAAACGCGTTTAAAGCAATAAAAAGTTCATTTTGGCTCTCACAACTAAACTAAACCTTGTAGACTCAAAATTTTTGCTGTATTTAGTGTATTCTAGCATCCTGAAGATGATTCCAGCATTAATTTCATTGTGCTTATGCTCATTTTGAAGATTTTGACATTTTCACCTAAAGTGCACAATCAGGCTGAAAACGCATTTAAAGCCATAAAAAGTTCATTTTGGCTCTCACACCTAAACAAAACGTTGTAGACTCAACATTTTTGCTGTATTTAGTGTATTCTAGCATCCTGAAGATGATTCCAGCATTAATTTCATTGTGCTTATGCTCATTTTGAAGATTTTGACATTTTCACCTTAAGTGTACAATCAGGGGCTAAAAACGCGTTTAAAGCAATAAAAAGTTCATTTTGGCTCTCACACCTAAACTAAACCTTGTAGACTCAAAATTTTTGCTGTATTTAGTGTATTCTAGCATCCTGAAGATGATTCCAGCATTAATTTCATTGTGCTTATGCTCATTTTTAAGATTTTGACATTTTCACCTAAAGTGCACAATCAGGCTGAAAACGCGTTTAAAGCAATAAAAAGTTCATTTTGGCTCTCACACCTAAACTAAACGTTGTAGACTCAACATTTTTGCTGTATTTAGTGTATTCTAGCATCCTGAAGATGATTCCAGCATTAATTTCATTGTGCTTATGCTCATTTTGAAGATTTTGACATTTTCAACTTAAGTGTACAATCAGGGGCTGAAAATGCATTTAAAGCAATAAAAAGTTCATTTTGGCTCTCACACCTAAACTAAACGTTGTAGACTCAAAATTTTTGCTGTATTTAGTGTATTCTAGCATCCTGAAGATGATTCCAGCATTAATTTCATTGTGCTTATGCTCATTTTGAAGATTTTGACATTTTCACCTTAAGTGTACAATCAGGGGCTGAAAACGCGTTTAAAGCAATAAAAAGTTCATTTTGGCTCTCACACCTAAACTAAACGTTGTAGACTCAAAATTTTTGCTGTATTTAGTGTATTCTAGCATCCTGAAGATGATTCCAGCATTAATTTCATTGTGCTTATGCTCATTTTGAAGATTTTGACATTTTCACCTTAAGTGTACAATCAGGGGCTGAAAACGCGTTTAAAGCAATAAAAAGTTCATTTTGGCTCTCACACCTAAACTAAACGTTGTAGACTCAAAATTTTTGCTGTATTTAGTGTATTCTAGCATCCTGAAGATGATTCCAGCATTAATTTCATTGTGCTTATGCTCATTTTTAAGATTTTGACATTTTCACCTAAAGTGCACAATCAGGCTGAAAACGCGTTTAAAGCAATAAAAAGTTCATTTTGGCTCTCACACCTAAACTAAACGTTGTAGACTCAAAATGTTTGCTGTATTTAGTGTATTCTAGCATCCTGAAGATGATTCCAGCATTAATTTCATTGTGCTTATGCTCATTTTGAAGATTTTGACATTTTCACCTAAAGTGCACAATCAGGCTGAAAACGCATTTAAAGCCATAAAAAGTTCATTTTGGCTCTCACACCTAAACAAAACGTTGTAGACTCAACATTTTTGCTGTATTTAGTGTATTCTAGCATCCTGAAGATGATTCCAGCATTAATTTCATTGTGCTTATGCTCATTTTTAAGATTTTGACATTTTCACCTTAAGTGTACAATCAGGGGCTGAAAACGCGTTTAAAGCAATAAAAAGTTCATTTTGGCTCTCACACCTAAACTAAACATTGTAGACTCAAAATTTTTGCTGTATTTAGTGTATTCTAGCATCCTGAAGATGATTCCAGCATTAATTTCATTGTGCTTATGCTCATTTTGAAGATTTTGACATTTTCACCTAAAGTGCACAATCAGGCTGAAAACGCATTTAAAGCCATAAAAAGTTCATTTTGGCTCTCACACCTAAACAAAACGTTGTAGACTCAACATTTTTGCTGTATTTAGTGTATTCTAGCATCCTGAAGATGATTCCAGCATTAATTTCATTGTGCTTATGCTCATTTTGAAGATTTTGACATTTTCACCTTAAGTGTACAATCAGGGGCTGAAAACGCGTTTAAAGCAATAAAAAGTTCATTTTGGCTCTCACACCTAAACTAAACGTTGTAGACTCAAAATTTTTGCTGTATTTAGTGTATTCTAGCATCCTGAAGATGATTCCAGCATTAATTTCATTGTGCTTATGCTCATTTTTAAGATTTTGACATTTTCACCTAAAGTGCACAATCAGGCTGAAAACGCATTTAAAGCCATAAAAAGTTCATTTTGGCTCTCACACCTAAACAAAACGTTGTAGACTCAACATTTTTGCTGTATTTAGTGTATTCTAGCATCCTGAAGATGATTCCAGCATTAATTTCATTGTGCTTATGCTCATTTTGAAGATTTTGACATTTTCACCTTAAGTGTACAATCAGGGGCTGAAAACGCGTTTAAAGCAATAAAAAGTTCATTTTGGCTCTCACACCTAAACTAAACGTTGTAGACTCAAAATTTTTGCTGTATTTAGTGTATTCTAGCATCCTGAAGATGATTCCAGCATTAATTTCATTGTGCTTATGCTCATTTTTAAGATTTTGACATTTTCACCTAAAGTGCACAATCAGGCTGAAAACGCGTTTAAAGCAATAAAAAGTTCATTTTGGCTCTCACACCTAAACTAAAGGTTGTAGACTCAAAATTTTTGCTGTATTTAGTGTATTCTAGCATCCTGAAGATGATTCCAGCATTAATTTCATTGTGCTTATGCTCATTTTTAAGATTTTGACATTTTCACCTAAAGTGCACAATCAGGCTGAAAACGCGTTTAAAGCAATAAAAAGTTCATTTTGGCTCTCACACCTAAACTAAAGGTTGTAGACTCAAAATTTTTGCTGTATTTAGTGTATTCTAGCATCCTGAAGATGATTCCAGCATTAATTTCATTGTGCTTATGCTCATTTTGAAGATTTTGACATTTTCACCTTAAGTGTACAATCAGGGGCTGAAAACGCGTTTAAAGCAATAAAAAGTTCATTTTGGCTCTCACACCTAAACTAAACGTTGTAGACTCAAAATTTTTGCTGTATTTAGTGTATTCTAACATCCTGAAGATGATTCCAGCATTAATTTCATTGTGCTTATGCTCATTTTGAAGATTTTGACATTTTCACCTTAAGTGTACAATCAGGGGCTGAAAACGCGTTTAAAGCAATAAAAAGTTCATTTTGGCTCTCACACCTAAACTAAACGTTGTAGACTCAAAATTGTTGCTGTATTTAGTGTATTCTAGCATCCTGAAGATGATTCCAGCATTAATTTCATTGTGCTTATGCTCATTTTGAAGATTTTGACATTTTCACCTTAAGTGTACAATCAGGGGCTGAAAACGCGTTTAAAGCAATAAAAAGTTCATTTTGGCTCTCACACCTAAACTAAACGTTGTAGACTCAAAATTTTTGCTGTATTTAGTGTATTCTAGCATCCTGAAGATGATTCCAGCATTAATTTCATTGTGCTTATGCTCATTTTTAAGATTTTGACATTTTCACCTAAAGTGCACAATCAGGCTGAAAACGCGTTTAAAGCAATAAAAAGTTCATTTTGGCTCTCACACCTAAACTAAACGTTGTAGACTCAAAATTTTTGCTGTATTTAGTGTATTCTAGCATCCTGAAGATGATTCCAGCATTAATTTCATTGTGCTTATGCTCATTTTGAAGATTTTGACATTTTCACCTAAAGTGCACAATCAGGCTGAAAACGCATTTAAAGCCATAAAAAGTTCATTTTGGCTCTCACACCTAAACAAAACGTTGTAGACTCAAAATTTTTGCTGTATTTAGTGTATTCTAGCATCCTGAAGATGATTCCAGCATTAATTTCATTGTGCTTATGCTCATTTTTAAGATTTTGACATTTTCACCTTAAGTGTACAATCAGGGGCTGAAAACGCGTTTAAAGCAATAAAAAGTTCATTTTGTCTCTCACACCTAAACTAAACGTTGTAGACTCAAAATTTTTGCTGTATTTAGTGTATTCTAGCATCCTGAAGATGATTCCAGCATTAATTTCATTGTGCTTATGCTCATTTTTAAGATTTTGACATTTTCACCTAAAGTGCACAATCAGGCTGAAAACGCGTTTAAAGCAATAAAAAGTTCATTTTGGCTCTCACACCTAAACTAAACGTTGTAGACTCAAAATTTTTGCTGTATTTAGTGTATTCTAGCATCCTGAAGATGATTCCAGCATTAATTTCATTGTGCTTATGCTCATTTTGAAGATTTTGACATTTTCACCTTAAGTGTACAATCAGGGGCTGAAAACGCGTTTAAAGCAATAAAAAAGTTCATTTTGGCTCTCACACCTAAACTAAACGTTGTAGACTCAAAATTTTTGCTGTATTTAGTGTATTCTAGCATCCTGAAGATGATTCCAGCATTAATTTCATTGTGCTTATGCTCATTTTTAAGATTTTGACATTTTCACCTAAAGTGCACAATCAGGCTGAAAACGCATTTAAAGCCATAAAAAGTTCATTTTGGCTCTCACACCTAAACAAAACGTTGTAGACTCAACATTTTTGCTGTATTTAGTGTATTCTAGCATCCTGAAGATGATTCCAGCATTAATTTCATTGTGCTTATGCTCATTTTGAAGATTTTGACATTTTCACCTTAAGTGTACAATCAGGGGCTGAAAACGCGTTTAAAGCAATAAAAAGTTCATTTTGGCTCTCACACCTAAACTAAACCTTGTAGACTCAAAATTTTTGCTGTATTTAGTGTATTCTAGCATCCTGAAGATGATTCCAGCATTAATTTCATTGTGCTTATGCTCATTTTTAAGATTTTGACATTTTCACCTAAAGTGCACAATCAGGCTGAAAACGCGTTTAAAGCAATAAAAAGTTCATTTTGGCTCTCACACCTAAACTAAACGTTGTAGACTCAAAATTTTTGCTGTATTTAGTGTATTCTAGCATCCTGAAGATGATTCCAGCATTAATTTCATTGTGCTTATGCTCATTTTTAAGATTTTGACATTTTCACCTAAAGTGCACAATCAGGCTGAAAACGCGTTTAAAGCAATAAAAAGTTCATTTTGGCTCTCACACCTAAACTAAACGTTGTAGACTCAAAATTTTTGCTGTATTTAGTGTATTCTAGCATCCTGAAGATGATTCCAGCATTAATTTCATTGTGCTTATGCTCATTTTTAAGATTTTGACATTTTCACCTAAAGTGCACAATCAGGCTGAAAACGCATTTAATGCCATAAAAAGTTCATTTTGGCTCTCACACCTAAACAAAACGTTGTAGACTCAACATTTTTGCTGTATTTAGTGTATTCTAGCATCCTGAAGATGATTCCAGCATTAATTTCATTGTGCTTATGCTCATTTTGAAGATTTTGACATTTTCAACTTAAGTGTACAATCAGGGGCTGAAAATGCGTTTAAAGCAATAAAAAGTTCATTTTGGCTCTCACACCTAAACTAAACGTTGTAGACTCAAAATTTTTGCTGTATTTAGTGTATTCTAGCATCCTGAAGATGATTCCAGCATTAATTTCATTGTGCTTATGCTCATTTTGAAGATTTTGACATTTTCACCTTAAGTGTACAATCAGGGGCTGAAAACGCGTTTAAAGCAATAAAAAGTTCATTTTGGCTCTCACACCTAAACTAAACGTTGTAGACTCAAAATTTTTGCTGTATTTAGTGTATTCTAGCATCCTGAAGATGATTCCAGCATTAATTTCATTGTGCTTATGCTCATTTTGAAGATTTTGACATTTTCACCTTAAGTGTACAATCAGGGGCTGAAAACGCGTTTAAAGCAATAAAAAGTTCATTTTGGCTCTCACACCTAAACTAAACGTTGTAGACTCAAAATTTTTGCTGTATTTAGTGTATTCTAGCATCCTGAAGATGATTCCAGCATTAATTTCATTGTGCTTATGCTCTTTTTTAAGATTTTGACATTTTCACCTAAAGTGCACAATCAGGCTGAAAACGCGTTTAAAGCAATAAAAAGTTCATTTTGGCTCTCACACCTAAACTAAACGTTGTAGACTCAAAATGTTTGCTGTATTTAGTGTATTCTAGCATCCTGAAGATGATTCCAGCATTAATTTCATTGTGCTTATGCTCATTTTGAAGATTTTGACATTTTCACCTAAAGTGCACAATCAGGCTGAAAACGCATTTAAAGCCATAAAAAGTTCATTTTGGCTCTCACACCTAAACAAAACGTTGTAGACTCAACATTTTTGCTGTATTTAGTGTATTCTAGCATCCTGAAGATGATTCCAGCATTAATTTCATTGTGCTCATGCTCATTTTGAAGATTTTGACATTTTCACCTTAAGTGTACAATCAGGGGCTGAAAACGCGTTTAAAGCAATAAAAAGTTCATTTTGGCTCTCACACCTAAACTAAACGTTGTAGACTCAAAATTTTTGCTGTATTTAGTGTATTCTAGCATCCTGAAGATGATTCCAGCATTAATTTCATTGTGCTTATGCTCATTTTTAAGATTTTGACATTTTCACCTTAAGTGCACAATCAGGCTGAAAACGCGTTTAAAGCAATAAAAAGTTCATTTTGGCTCTCACACCTAAACTAAAGGTTGTAGACTCAAAATTTTTGCTGTATTTAGTGTATTCTAGCATCCTGAAGATGATTCCAGCATTAATTTCATTGTGCTTATGCTCATTTTGAAGATTTTGACATTTTCACCTTAAGTGTACAATCAGGGGCTGAAAACGCGTTTAAAGCAATAAAAAGTTCATTTTGGCTCTCACACCTAAACTAAACGTTGTAGACTCAAAATTTTTGCTGTATTTAGTGTATTCTAGCATCCTGAAGATGATTCCAGCATTAATTTCATTGTGCTTATGCTCATTTTTAAGATTTTGACATTTTCACCTAAAGTGCACAATCAGGCTGAAAACGCATTTAAAGCCATAAAAAGTTCATTTTGGCTCTCACACCTAAACAAAACGTTGTAGACTCAACATTTTTGCTGTATTTAGTGTATTCTAGCATCCTGAAGATGATTCCAGCATTAATTTCATTGTGCTTATGCTCATTTTGAAGATTTTGACATTTTCACCTTAAGTGTACAATCAGGGGCTGAAAACGCGTTTAAAGCAATAAAAAGTTCATTTTGGCTCTCACAACTAAACTAAACCTTGTAGACTCAAAATTTTTGCTGTATTTAGTGTATTCTAGCATCCTGAAGATGATTCCAGCATTAATTTCATTGTGCTTATGCTCATTTTGAAGATTTTGACATTTTCACCTAAAGTGCACAATCAGGCTGAAAACGCATTTAAAGCCATAAAAAGTTCATTTTGGCTCTCACACCTAAACAAAACGTTGTAGACTCAACATTTTTGCTGTATTTAGTGTATTCTAGCATCCTGAAGATGATTCCAGCATTAATTTCATTGTGCTTATGCTCATTTTGAAGATTTTGACATTTTCACCTTAAGTGTACAATCAGGGGCTGAAAACGCGTTTAAAGCAATAAAAAGTTCATTTTGGCTCTCACACCTAAACTAAACCTTGTAGACTCAAAATTTTTGCTGTATTTAGTGTATTCTAGCATCCTGAAGATGATTCCAGCATTAATTTCATTGTGCTTATGCTCATTTTTAAGATTTTGACATTTTCACCTAAAGTGCACAATCAGGCTGAAAACGCGTTTAAAGCAATAAAAAGTTCATTTTGGCTCTCACACCTAAACTAAACGTTGTAGACTCAAAATTTTTGCTGTATTTAGTGTATTCTAGCATCCTGAAGATGATTCCAGCATTAATTTCATTGTGCTTATGCTCATTTTGAAGATTTTGACATTTTCACCTTAAGTGTACAATCAGGGGCTGAAAACGCGTTTAAAGCAATAAAAAGTTCATTTTGGCTCTCACACCTAAACTAAACGTTGTAGACTCAAAATTTTTGCTGTATTTAGTGTATTCTAGCATCCTGAAGATGATTCCAGCATTAATTTCATTGTGCTTATGCTCATTTTTAAGATTTTGACATTTTCACCTAAAGTGCACAATCAGGCTGAAAACGCGTTTAAAGCAATAAAAAGTTCATTTTGGCTCTCACACCTAAACTAAACGTTGTAGACTCAAAATTGTTGCTGTATTTAGTGTATTCTAGCATCCTGAAGATGATTCCAGCATTAATTTCATTGTGCTTATGCTCATTTTGAAGATTTTGACATTTTCACCTTAAGTGGACAATCAGGGGCTGAAAACGCGTTTAAAGCAATAAAAAGTTCATTTTGGCTCTCACACCTAAACTAAACGTTGTAGACTCAAAATTTTTGCTGTATTTAGTGTATTCTAGCATCCTGAAGATGATTCCAGCATTAATTTCATTGTGCTTATGCTCATTTTTAAGATTTTGACATTTTCACCTAAAGTGCACAATCAGGCTGAAAACGCGTTTAAAGCAATAAAAAGTTCATTTTGGCTCTCACACCTAAACTAAACGTTGTAGACTCAAAATTGTTGCTGTATTTAGTGTATTCTAGCATCCTGAAGATGATTCCAGCATTAATTTCATTGTGCTTATGCTCATTTTGAAGATTTTGACATTTTCACCTAAAGTGCACAATCAGGCTGAAAACGCATTTAAAGCCATAAAAAGTTCATTTTGGCTCTCACACCTAAACAAAACGTTGTAGACTCAAAATTTTTGCTGTATTTAGTGTATTCTAGCATCCTGAAGATGATTCCAGCATTAATTTCATTGTGCTTATGCTCATTTTTAAGATTTTGACATTTTCACCTTAAGTGTACAATCAGGGGCTGAAAACGCGTTTAAAGCAATAAAAAGTTCATTTTGGCTCTCACACCTAAACTAAACGTTGTAGACTCAAAATTTTTGCTGTATTTAGTGTATTCTAGCATCCTGAAGATGATTCCAGCATTAATTTCATTGTGCTTATGCTCATTTTGAAGATTTTGACATTTTCACCTAAAGTGCACAATCAGGCTGAAAACGCATTTAAAGCCATAAAAAGTTCATTTTGGCTCTCACACCTAAACAAAACGTTGTAGACTCAAAATTTTTGCTGTATTTAGTGTATTCTAGCATCCTGAAGATGATTCCAGCATTAATTTCATTGTGCTTATGCTCATTTTTAAGATTTTGACATTTTCACCTTAAGTGTACAATCAGGGGCTGAAAACGCGTTTAAAGCAATAAAAAGTTCATTTTGGCTCTCACACCTAAACTAAACGTTGTAGACTCAAAATTTTTGCTGTATTTAGTGTATTCTAGCATCCTGAAGATGATTCCAGCATTAATTTCATTGTGCTTATGCTCATTTTTAAGATTTTGACATTTTCACCTAAAGTGCACAATCAGGCTGAAAACGCGTTTAAAGCAATAAAAAGTTCATTTTGGCTCTCACACCTAAACTAAACGTTGTAGACTTAAAATTTTTGCTGTATTTAGTGTATTCTAGCATCCTGAAGATGATTCCAGCATTAATTTCATTGTGCTTATGCTCATTTTTAAGATTTTGACATTTTCACCTAAAGTGCACAATCAGGCTGAAAACGCGTTTAAAGCAATAAAAAGTTCATTTTGGCTCTCACACCTAAACTAAACGTTGTAGACTCAAAATTTTTGCTGTATTTAGTGTATTCTAGCATCCTGAAGATGATTCCAGCATTAATTTCATTGTGCTTATGCTCATTTTGAAGATTTTGACATTTTCACCTTAAGTGTACAATCAGGGGCTGAAAACGCGTTTAAAGCAATAAAAAGTTCATTTTGGCTCTCACACCTAAACTAAACGTTGTAGACTCAAAATTTTTGCTGTATTTAGTGTATTCTAGCATCCTGAAGATGATTCCAGCATTAATTTCATTGTGCTTATGCTCATTTTTAAGATTTTGACATTTTCACCTAAAGTGCACAATCAGGCTGAAAACGCATTTAAAGCCATAAAAAGTTCATTTTGGCTCTCACACCTAAACAAAACGTTGTAGACTCAACATTTTTGCTGTATTTAGTGTATTCTAGCATCCTGAAGATGATTCCAGCATTAATTTCATTGTGCTTATGCTCATTTTGAAGATTTTGACATTTTCACCTTAAGTGTACAATCAGGGGCTGAAAACGCGTTTAAAGCAATAAAAAGTTCATTTTGGCTCTCACAACTAAACTAAACCTTGTAGACTCAAAATTTTTGCTGTATTTAGTGTATTCTAGCATCCTGAAGATGATTCCAGCATTAATTTCATTGTGCTTATGCTCATTTTGAAGATTTTGACATTTTCACCTAAAGTGCACAATCAGGCTGAAAACGCATTTAAAGCCATAAAAAGTTCATTTTGGCTCTCACACCTAAACAAAACGTTGTAGACTCAACATTTTTGCTGTATTTAGTGTATTCTAGCATCCTGAAGATGATTCCAGCATTAATTTCATTGTGCTTATGCTCATTTTGAAGATTTTGACATTTTCACCTTAAGTGTACAATCAGGGGCTGAAAACGCGTTTAAAGCAATAAAAAGTTCATTTTGGCTCTCACACCTAAACTAAACCTTGTAGACTCAAACTTTTTGCTGTATTTAGTGTATTCTAGCATCCTGAAGATGATTCCAGCATTAATTTCATTGTGCTTATGCTCATTTTTAAGATTTTGACATTTTCACCTAAAGTGCACAATCAGGCTGAAAACGCGTTTAAAGCAATAAAAAGTTCATTTTGGCTCTCACACCTAAACTAAACGTTGTAGACTCAAAATTTTTGCTGTATTTAGTGTATTCTAGCATCCTGAAGATGATTCCAGCATTAATTTCATTGTGCTTATGCTCATTTTTAAGATTTTGACATTTTCACCTAAAGTGCACAATCAGGCTGAAAACGCGTTTAAAGCAATAAAAAGTTCATTTTGGCTCTCACACCTAAACTAAACGTTGTAGACTCAAAATTTTTGCTGTATTTAGTGTATTCTAGCATCCTGAAGATGATTCCAGCATTAATTTCATTGTGCTTATGCTCATTTTTAAGATTTTGACATTTTCACCTAAAGTGCACAATCAGGCTGAAAACGCGTTTAAAGCAATAAAAAGTTCATTTTGGCTCTCACACCTAAACTAAAGGTTGTAGACTCAAAATTTTTGCTGTATTTAGTGTATTCTAGCATCCTGAAGATGATTCCAGCATTAATTTCATTGTGCTTATGCTCATTTTGAAGATTTTGACATTTTCACCTTAAGTGTACAATCAGGGGCTGAAAACGCGTTTAAAGCAATAAAAAGTTCATTTTGGCTCTCACACCTAAACTAAACGTTGTAGACTCAAAATTTTTGCTGTATTTAGTGTATTCTAGCATCCTGAAGATGATTCCAGCATTAATTTCATTGTGCTTATGCTCATTTTGAAGATTTTGACATTTTCACCTTAAGTGTACAATCAGGGGCTGAAAACGCGTTTAAAGCAATAAAAAGTTCATTTTGGCTCTCACACCTAAACTAAACGTTGTAGACTCAAAATTGTTGCTGTATTTAGTGTATTCTAGCATCCTGAAGATGATTCCAGCATTAATTTCATTGTGCTTATGCTCATTTTGAAGATTTTGACATTTTCACCTTAAGTGTACAATCAGGGGCTGAAAACGCGTTTAAAGCAATAAAAAGTTCATTTTGGCTCTCACACCTAAACTAAACGTTGTAGACTCAAAATTTTTGCTGTATTTAGTGTATTCTAGCATCCTGAAGATGATTCCAGCATTAATTTCATTGTGCTTATGCTCATTTTTAAGATTTTGACATTTTCACCTAAAGTGCACAATCAGGCTGAAAACGCGTTTAAAGCAATAAAAAGTTCATTTTGGCTCTCACACCTAAACTAAACGTTGTAGACTCAAAATTTTTGCTGTATTTAGTGTATTCTAGCATCCTGAAGATGATTCCAGCATTAATTTCATTGTGCTTATGCTCATTTTGAAGATTTTGACATTTTCACCTAAAGTGCACAATCAGGCTGAAAACGCATTTAAAGCCATAAAAAGTTCATTTTGGCTCTCACACCTAAACAAAACGTTGTAGACTCAAAATTTTTGCTGTATTTAGTGTATTCTAGCATCCTGAAGATGATTCCAGCATTAATTTCATTGTGCTTATGCTCATTTTTAAGATTTTGACATTTTCACCTTAAGTGTACAATCAGGGGCTGAAAACGCGTTTAAAGCAATAAAAAGTTCATTTTGGCTCTCACACCTAAACTAAACGTTGTAGACTCAAAATTTTTGCTGTATTTAGTGTATTCTAGCATCCTGAAGATGATTCCAGCATTAATTTCATTGTGCTTATGCTCATTTTTAAGATTTTGACATTTTTACCTAAAGTGCACAATCAGGCTGAAAACGCGTTTAAAGCAATAAAAAGTTCATTTTGGCTCTCACACCTAAACTAAACGTTGTAGACTCAAAATTTTTGCTGTATTTAGTGTATTCTAGCATCCTGAAGATGATTCCAGCATTAATTTCATTGTGCTTATGCTCATTTTGAAGATTTTGACATTTTCACCTTAAGTGTACAATCAGGGGCTGAAAACGCGTTTAAAGCAATAAAAAGTTCATTTTGGCTCTCACACCTAAACTAAACGTTGTAGACTCAAAATTTTTGCTGTATTTAGTGTATTCTAGCATCCTGAAGATGATTCCAGCATTAATTTCATTGTGCTTATGCTCATTTTGAAGATTTTGACATTTTCACCTTAAGTGTACAATCAGGGGCTGAAAACGCGTTTAAAGCAATAAAAAGTTCATTTTGGCTCTCACACCTAAACTAAACGTTGTAGACTCAAAATTTTTGCTGTATTTAGTGTATTCTAGCATCCTGAAGATGATTCCAGCATTAATTTCATTGTGCTTATGCTCATTTTTAAGATTTTGACATTTTCACCTAAAGTGCACAATCAGGCTGAAAACGCGTTTAAAGCAATAAAAAGTTCATTTTGGCTCTCACACCTAAACTAAACGTTGTAGACTCAAAATTTTTGCTGTATTTAGTGTATTCTAGCATCCTGAAGATGATTCCAGCATTAATTTCATTGTGCTTATGCTCATTTTGAAGATTTTGACATTTTCACCTTAAGTGTACAATCAGGGGCTGAAAACGCGTTTAAAGCAATAAAAAGTTCATTTTGGCTCTCACACCTAAACTAAACGTTGTAGACTCAAAATTTTTGCTGTATTTAGTGTATTCTAGCATCCTGAAGATGATTCCAGCATTAATTTCATTGTGCTTATGCTCATTTTTAAGATTTTGACATTTTCACCTAAAGTGCACAATCAGGCTGAAAACGCATTTAAAGCCATAAAAAGTTCATTTTGGCTCTCACACCTAAACAAAACGTTGTAGACTCAACATTTTTGCTGTATTTAGTGTATTCTAGCATCCTGAAGATGATTCCAGCATTAATTTCATTGTGCTTATGCTCATTTTGAAGATTTTGACATTTTCACCTTAAGTGTACAATCAGGGGCTGAAAACGCGTTTAAAGCAATAAAAAGTTCATTTTGGCTCTCACAACTAAACTAAACCTTGTAGACTCAAAATTTTTGCTGTATTTAGTGTATTCTAGCATCCTGAAGATGATTCCAGCATTAATTTCATTGTGCTTATGCTCATTTTGAAGATTTTGACATTTTCACCTAAAGTGCACAATCAGGCTGAAAACGCATTTAAAGCCATAAAAAGTTCATTTTGGCTCTCACACCTAAACAAAACGTTGTAGACTCAACATTTTTGCTGTATTTAGTGTATTCTAGCATCCTGAAGATGATTCCAGCATTAATTTCATTGTGCTTATGCTCATTTTGAAGATTTTGACATTTTCACCTTAAGTGTACAATCAGGGGCTGAAAACGCGTTTAAAGCAATAAAAAGTTCATTTTGGCTCTCACAACTAAACTAAACCTTGTAGACTCAAAATTTTTGCTGTATTTAGTGTATTCTAGCATCCTGAAGATGATTCCAGCATTAATTTCATTGTGCTTATGCTCATTTTTAAGATTTTGACATTTTCACCTTAAGTGTACAATCAGGGGCTGAAAACGCGTTTAAAGCAATAAAAAGTTCATTTTGGCTCTCACACCTAAACTAAACGTTGTAGACTCAAAATTTTTGCTGTATTTAGTGTATTCTAGCATCCTGAAGATGATTCCAGCATTAATTTCATTGTGCTTATGCTCATTTTTAAGATTTTGACATTTTCACCGAAAGTGCACAATCAGGCTGAAAACGCGTTTAAAGCAATAAAAAGTTCATTTTGGCTCTCACACCTAAACTAAACGTTGTAGACTCAAAATTTTTGCTGTATTTAGTGTATTCTAGCATCCTGAAGATGATTCCAGCATTAATTTCATTGTGCTTATGCTCATTTTGAAGATTTTGACATTTTCACCTTAAGTGTACAATCAGGGGCTGAAAACGCGTTTAAAGCAATAAAAAGTTCATTTTGGCTCTCACACCTAAACTAAACGTTGTAGACTCAAAATTTTTGCTGTATTTAGTGTATTCTAGCATCCTGAAGATGATTCCAGCATTAATTTCATTGTGCTTATGCTCATTTTTAAGATTTTGACATTTTCACCTAAAGTGCACAATCAGGCTGAAAACGCATTTAAAGCCATAAAAAGTTCATTTTGGCTCTCACACCTAAACAAAACGTTGTAGACTCAACATTTTTGCTGTATTTAGTGTATTCTAGCATCCTGAAGATGATTCCAGCATTAATTTCATTGTGCTTATGCTCATTTTGAAGATTTTGACATTTTCACCTTAAGTGTACAATCAGGGGCTGAAAACGCGTTTAAAGCAATAAAAAGTTCATTTTGGCTCTCACAACTAAACTAAACCTTGTAGACTCAAAATTTTTGCTGTATTTAGTGTATTCTAGCATCCTGAAGATGATTCCAGCATTAATTTCATTGTGCTTATGCTCATTTTGAAGATTTTGACATTTTCACCTAAAGTGCACAATCAGGCTGAAAACGCATTTAAAGCCATAAAAAGTTCATTTTGGCTCTCACACCTAAACAAAACGTTGTAGACTCAACATTTTTGCTGTATTTAGTGTATTCTAGCATCCTGAAGATGATTCCAGCATTAATTTCATTGTGCTTATGCTCATTTTGAAGATTTTGACATTTTCACCTTAAGTGTACAATCAGGGGCTGAAAACGCATTTAAAGCCATAAAAAGTTCATTTTGGCTCTCACACCTAAACAAAACGTTGTAGACTCAACATTTTTGCTGTATTTAGTGTATTCTAGCATCCTGAAGATGATTCCAGCATTAATTTCATTGTGCTTATGCTCATTTTGAAGATTTTGACATTTTCACCTTAAGTGTACAATCAGGGGCTGAAAACGCGTTTAAAGCAATAAAAAGTTCATTTTGGCTCTCACAACTAAACTAAACCTTGTAGACTCAAAATTTTTGCTGTATTTAGTGTATTCTAGCATCCTGAAGATGATTCCAGCATTAATTTCATTGTGCTTATGCTCATTTTTAAGATTTTGACATTTTCACCTAAAGTGCACAATCAGGCTGAAAACGCGTTTAAAGCAATAAAAAGTTCATTTTGGCTCTCACACCTAAACTAAACGTTGTAGACTCAAAATTTTTGCTGTATTTAGTGTATTCTAGCATCCTGAAGATGATTCCAGCATTAATTTCATTGTGCTTATGCTCATTTTTAAGATTTTGACATTTTCACCTAAAGTGCACAATCAGGCTGAAAACGCATTTAAAGCCATAAAAAGTTCATTTTGGCTCTCACACCTAAACAAAACGTTGTAGACTCAACATTTTTGCTGTATTTAGTGTATTCTAGCATCCTGAAGATGATTCCAGCATTAATTTCATTGTGCTTATGCTCATTTTGAAGATTTTGACATTTTCACCTTAAGTGTACAATCAGGGGCTGAAAACGCGTTTAAAGCAATAAAAAGTTCATTTTGGCTCTCACAACTAAACTAAACCTTGTAGACTCAAAATTTTTGCTGTATTTAGTGTATTCTAGCATCCTGAAGATGATTCCAGCATTAATTTCATTGTGCTTATGCTCATTTTGAAGATTTTGACATTTTCACCTAAAGTGCACAATCAGGCTGAAAACGCATTTAAAGCCATAAAAAGTTCATTTTGGCTCTCACACCTAAACAAAACGTTGTAGACTCAACATTTTTGCTGTATTTAGTGTATTCTAGCATCCTGAAGATGATTCCAGCATTAATTTCATTGTGCTTATGCTCATTTTGAAGATTTTGACATTTTCACCTTAAGTGTACAATCAGGGGCTGAAAACGCATTTAAAGCCATAAAAAGTTCATTTTGGCTCTCACACCTAAACAAAACGTTGTAGACTCAACATTTTTGCTGTATTTAGTGTATTCTAGCATCCTGAAGATGATTCCAGCATTAATTTCATTGTGCTTATGCTCATTTTGAAGATTTTGACATTTTCACCTTAAGTGTACAATCAGGGGCTGAAAACGCGTTTAAAGCAATAAAAAGTTCATTTTGGCTCTCACAACTAAACTAAACCTTGTAGACTCAAAATTTTTGCTGTATTTAGTGTATTCTAGCATCCTGAAGATGATTCCAGCATTAATTTCATTGTGCTTATGCTCATTTTTAAGATTTTGACATTTTCACCTAAAGTGCACAATCAGGCTGAAAACGCGTTTAAAGCAATAAAAAGTTCATTTTGGCTCTCACACCTAAACTAAACGTTGTAGACTCAAAATTTTTGCTGTATTTAGTGTATTCTAGCATCCTGAAGATGATTCCAGCATTAATTTCATTGTGCTTATGCTCATTTTGAAGATTTTGACATTTTCACCTTAAGTGTACAATCAGGGGCTGAAAACGCGTTTAAAGCAATAAAAAGTTCATTTTGGCTCTCACACCTAAACTAAACGTTGTAGACTCAAAATTTTTGCTGTATTTAGTGTATTCTAGCATCCTGAAGATGATTCCAGCATTAATTTCATTGTGCTTATGCTCATTTTGAAGATTTTGACATTTTCACCTTAAGTGTACAATCAGGGGCTGAAAACGCGTTTAAAGCAATAAAAAGTTCATTTTGGCTCTCACACCTAAACTAAACGTTGTAGACTCAAAATTTTTGCTGTATTTAGTGTATTCTAGCATCCTGAAGATGATTCCAGCATTAATTTCATTGTGCTTATGCTCATTTTTAAGATTTTGACATTTTCACCTAAAGTGCACAATCAGGCTGAAAACGCGTTTAAAGCAATAAAAAGTTCATTTTGGCTCTCACACCTAAACTAAACGTTGTAGACTCAACATTTTTGCTGTATTTAGTGTATTCTAGCATCCTGAAGATGATTCCAGCATTAATTTCATTGTGCTTATGCTCATTTTGAAGATTTTGACATTTTCACCTTAAGTGTACAATCAGGGGCTGAAAACGCGTTTAAAGCAATAAAAAGTTCATTTTGGCTCTCACACCTAAACTAAACGTTGTAGACTCAAAATTTTTGCTGTATTTAGTGTATTCTAGCATCCTGAAGATGATTCCAGCATTAATTTCATTGTGCTTATGCTCATTTTTAAGATTTTGACATTTTCACCTAAAGTGCACAATCAGGCTGAAAACGCGTTTAAAGCAATAAAAAGTTCATTTTGGCTCTCACACCTAAACTAAACGTTGTAGACTCAAAATTTTTGCTGTATTTAGTGTATTCTAGCATCCTGAAGATGATTCCAGCATTAATTTCATTGTGCTTATGCTCATTTTGAAGATTTTGACATTTTCACCTAAAGTGCACAATCAGGCTGAAAACGCATTTAAAGCCATAAAAAGTTCATTTTGGCTCTCACACCTAAACAAAACGTTGTAGACTCAACATTTTTGCTGTATTTAGTGTATTCTAGCATCCTGAAGATGATTCCAGCATTAATTTCATTGTGCTTATGCTCATTTTTAAGATTTTGACATTTTCACCTAAAGTGCACAATCAGGCTGAAAACGCGTTTAAAGCAATAAAAAGTTCATTTTGGCTCTCACACCTAAACTAAACGTTGTAGACTCAAAATTTTTGCTGTATTTAGTGTATTCTAGCATCCTGAAGATGATTCCAGCATTAATTTCATTGTGCTTATGCTCATTTTGAAGATTTTGACATTTTCACCTTAAGTGTACAATCAGGGGCTGAAAACGCGTTTAAAGCAATAAAAAGTTCATTTTGGCTCTCACACCTAAACTAAACGTTGTAGACTCAAAATTTTTGCTGTATTTAGTGTATTCTAGCATCCTGAAGATGATTCCAGCATTAATTTCATTGTGCTTATGCTCATTTTTAAGATTTTGACATTTTCACCTAAAGTGCACAATCAGGCTGAAAACGCGTTTAAAGCAATAAAAAGTTCATTTTGGCTCTCACACCTAAACTAAACGTTGTAGACTCAAAATTTTTGCTGTATTTAGTGTATTCTAGCATCCTGAAGATGATTCCAGCATTAATTTCATTGTGCTTATGCTCATTTTGAAGATTTTGACATTTTCACCTAAAGTGCACAATCAGGCTGAAAACGCATTTAAAGCCATAAAAAGTTCATTTTGGCTCTCACACCTAAACAAAACGTTGTAGACTCAACATTTTTGCTGTATTTAGTGTATTCTAGCATCCTGAAGATGATTCCAGCATTAATTTCATTGTGCTTATGCTCATTTTGAAGATTTTGACATTTTCACCTAAAGTGCACAATCAGGCTGAAAACGCATTTAAAGCCATAAAAAGTTCATTTTGTCTCTCACACCTAAACAAAACGTTGTAGACTCAACATTTTTGCTGTATTTAGTGTATTCTAGCATCCTGAAGATGATTCCAGCATTAATTTCATTGTGCTTATGCTCATTTTGAAGATTTTGACATTTTCACCTTAAGTGTACAATCAGGGGCTGAAAACGCGTTTAAAGCAATAAAAAGTTCATTTTGGCTCTCACACCTAAACTAAACCTTGTAGACTCAAAATTTTTGCTGTATTTAGTGTATTCTAGCATCCTGAAGATGATTCCAGCATTAATTTCATTGTGCTTATGCTCATTTTTAAGATTTTGACATTTTCACCTAAAGTGCACAATCAGGCTGAAAACGCGTTTAAAGCAATAAAAAGTTCATTTTGGCTCTCACACCTAAACTAAACGTTGTAGACTCAAAATTTTTGCTGTATTTAGTGTATTCTAGCATCCTGAAGATGATTCCAGCATTAATTTCATTGTGCTTATGCTCATTTTGAAGATTTTGACATTTTCACCTAAAGTGCACAATCAGGCTGAAAACGCATTTAAAGCCATAAAAAGTTCATTTTGGCTCTCACACCTAAACAAAACGTTGTAGACTCAACATTTTTGCTGTATTTAGTGTATTCTAGCATCCTGAAGATGATTCCAGCATTAATTTCATTGTGCTTATGCTCATTTTGAAGATTTTGACATTTTCACCTTAAGTGTACAATCAGGGGCTGAAAACGCGTTTAAAGCAATAAAAAGTTCATTTTGGCTCTCACACCTAAACTAAACGTTGTAGACTCAAAATTTTTGCTGTATTTAGTGTATTCTAGCATCCTGAAGATGATTCCAGCATTAATTTCATTGTGCTTATGCTCATTTTGAAGATTTTGACATTTTCACCTTAAGTGTACAATCAGGGGCTGAAAACGCGTTTAAAGCCATAAAAAGTTCATTTTGGCTCTCACACCTAAACAAAACGTTGTAGACTCAACATTTTTGCTGTATTTAGTGTATTCTAGCATCCTGAAGATGATTCCAGCATTAATTTCATTGTGCTTATGCTCATTTTGAAGATTTTGACATTTTCACCTTAAGTGTACAATCAGGGGCTGAAAACGCGTTTAAAGCAATAAAAAGTTCATTTTGGCTCTCACACCTAAACTAAACGTTGTAGACTCAAAATTTTTGCTGTATTTAGTGTATTCTAGCATCCTGAAGATGATTCCAGCATTAATTTCATTGTGCTTATGCTCATTTTTAAGATTTTGACATTTTCACTGAAGTGCACAATCAGGCTGAAAACGCGTTTAAAGCAATAAAAAGTTCATTTTGGCTCTCACACCTAAACTAAACGTTGTAGACTCAAAATTTTTGCTGTATTTAGTGTATTCTAGCATCCTGAAGATGATTCCAGCATTAATTTCATTGTGCTTATGCTCATTTTGAAGATTTTGACATTTTCACCTAAAGTGCACAATCAGGCTGAAAACGCATTTAAAGCCATAAAAAGTTCATTTTGGCTCTCACACCTAAACAAAACGTTGTAGACTCAAAATTTTTGCTGTATTTAGTGTATTCTAGCATCCTGAAGATGATTCCAGCATTAATTTCATTGTGCTTATGCTCATTTTTAAGATTTTGACATTTACACCTTAAGTGTACAATCAGGGGCTGAAAACGCGTTTAAAGCAATAAAAAGTTCATTTTGGCTCTCACACCTAAACTAAACGTTGTAGACTCAAAATTTTTGCTGTATTTAGTGTATTCTAGCATCCTGAAGATGATTCCAGCATTAATTTCATTGTGCTTATGCTCATTTTTAAGATTTTGACATTTTCACCTAAAGTGCACAATCAGGCTGAAAACGCGTTTAAAGCAATAAAAAGTTCATTTTGGCTCTCACACCTAAACTAAACGTTGTAGACTCAAAATTTTTGCTGTATTTAGTGTATTCTAGCATCCTGAAGATGATTCCAGCATTAATTTCATTGTGCTTATGCTCATTTTGAAGATTTTGACATTTTCACCTTAAGTGTACAATCAGGGGCTGAAAACGCGTTTAAAGCAATAAAAAGTTCATTTTGGCTCTCACACCTAAACTAAACGTTGTAGACTCAAAATTTTTGCTGTATTTAGTGTATTCTAGCATCCTGAAGATGATTCCAGCATTAATTTCATTGTGCTTATGCTCATTTTTAAGATTTTGACATTTTCACCTAAAGTGCACAATCAGGCTGAAAACGCATTTAAAGCCATAAAAAGTTCATTTTGGCTCTCACACCTAAACAAAACGTTGTAGACTCAACATTTTTGCTGTATTTAGTGTATTCTAGCATCCTGAAGATGATTCCAGCATTAATTTCATTGTGCTTATGCTCATTTTGAAGATTTTGACATTTTCACCTTAAGTGTACAATCAGGGGCTGAAAACGCGTTTAAAGCAATAAAAAGTTCATTTTGGCTCTCACAACTAAACTAAACCTTGTAGACTCAAAATTTTTGCTGTATTTAGTGTATTCTAGCATCCTGAAGATGATTCCAGCATTAATTTCATTGTGCTTATGCTCATTTTGAAGATTTTGACATTTTCACCTAAAGTGCACAATCAGGCTGAAAACGCATTTAAAGCCATAAAAAGTTCATTTTGGCTCTCACACCTAAACAAAACGTTGTAGACTCAACATTTTTGCTGTATTTAGTGTATTCTAGCATCCTGAAGATGATTCCAGCATTAATTTCATTGTGCTTATGCTCATTTTGAAGATTTTGACATTTTCACCTTAAGTGTACAATCAGTGGCTAAAAACGCGTTTAAAGCAATAAAAAGTTCATTTTGGCTCTCACACCTAAACTAAACCTTGTAGACTCAAAATTTTTGCTGTATTTAGTGTATTCTAGCATCCTGAAGATGATTCCAGCATTAATTTCATTGTGCTTATGCTCATTTTTAAGATTTTGACATTTTCACCTAAAGTGCACAATCAGGCTGAAAACGCGTTTAAAGCAATAAAAAGTTCATTTTGGCTCTCACACCTAAACTAAACGTTGTAGACTCAACATTTTTGCTGTATTTAGTGTATTCTAGCATCCTGAAGATGATTCCAGCATTAATTTCATTGTGCTTATGCTCATTTTGAAGATTTTGACATTTTCAACTTAAGTGTACAATCAGGGGCTGAAAATGCATTTAAAGCAATAAAAAGTTCATTTTGGCTCTCACACCTAAACTAAACGTTGTAGACTCAAAATTTTTGCTGTATTTAGTGTATTCTAGCATCCTGAAGATGATTCCAGCATTAATTTCATTGTGCTTATGCTCATTTTGAAGATTTTGACATTTTCACCTTAAGTGTACAATCAGGGGCTGAAAACGCGTTTAAAGCAATAAAAAGTTCATTTTGGCTCTCACACCTAAACTAAACGTTGTAGACTCAAAATTTTTGCTGTATTTAGTGTATTCTAGCATCCTGAAGATGATTCCAGCATTAATTTCATTGTGCTTATGCTCATTTTGAAGATTTTGACATTTTCACCTTAAGTGTACAATCAGGGGCTGAAAACGCGTTTAAAGCAATAAAAAGTTCATTTTGGCTCTCACACCTAAACTAAACGTTGTAGACTCAAAATTTTTGCTGTATTTAGTGTATTCTAGCATCCTGAAGATGATTCCAGCATTAATTTCATTGTGCTTATGCTCATTTTTAAGATTTTGACATTTTCACCTAAAGTGCACAATCAGGCTGAAAACGCGTTTAAAGCAATAAAAAGTTCATTTTGGCTCTCACACCTAAACTAAACGTTGTAGACTCAAAATGTTTGCTGTATTTAGTGTATTCTAGCATCCTGAAGATGATTCCAGCATTAATTTCATTGTGCTTATGCTCATTTTGAAGATTTTGACATTTTCACCTAAAGTGCACAATCAGGCTGAAAACGCATTTAAAGCCATAAAAAGTTCATTTTGGCTCTCACACCTAAACAAAACGTTGTAGACTCAACATTTTTGCTGTATTTAGTGTATTCTAGCATCCTGAAGATGATTCCAGCATTAATTTCATTGTGCTTATGCTCATTTTTAAGATTTTGACATTTTCACCTTAAGTGTACAATCAGGGGCTGAAAACGCGTTTAAAGCAATAAAAAGTTCATTTTGGCTCTCACACCTAAACTAAACATTGTAGACTCAAAATTTTTGCTGTATTTAGTGTATTCTAGCATCCTGAAGATGATTCCAGCATTAATTTCATTGTGCTTATGCTCATTTTGAAGATTTTGACATTTTCACCTAAAGTGCACAATCAGGCTGAAAACGCATTTAAAGCCATAAAAAGTTCATTTTGGCTCTCACACCTAAACAAAACGTTGTAGACTCAACATTTTTGCTGTATTTAGTGTATTCTAGCATCCTGAAGATGATTCCAGCATTAATTTCATTGTGCTTATGCTCATTTTGAAGATTTTGACATTTTCACCTTAAGTGTACAATCAGGGGCTGAAAACGCGTTTAAAGCAATAAAAAGTTCATTTTGGCTCTCACACCTAAACTAAACGTTGTAGACTCAAAATTTTTGCTGTATTTAGTGTATTCTAGCATCCTGAAGATGATTCCAGCATTAATTTCATTGTGCTTATGCTCATTTTTAAGATTTTGACATTTTCACCTAAAGTGCACAATCAGGCTGAAAACGCATTTAAAGCCATAAAAAGTTCATTTTGGCTCTCACACCTAAACAAAACGTTGTAGACTCAACATTTTTGCTGTATTTAGTGTATTCTAGCATCCTGAAGATGATTCCAGCATTAATTTCATTGTGCTTATGCTCATTTTGAAGATTTTGACATTTTCACCTTAAGTGTACAATCAGGGGCTGAAAACGCGTTTAAAGCAATAAAAAGTTCATTTTGGCTCTCACACCTAAACTAAACGTTGTAGACTCAAAATTTTTGCTGTATTTAGTGTATTCTAGCATCCTGAAGATGATTCCAGCATTAATTTCATTGTGCTTATGCTCATTTTTAAGATTTTGACATTTTCACCTAAAGTGCACAATCAGGCTGAAAACGCGTTTAAAGCAATAAAAAGTTCATTTTGGCTCTCACACCTAAACTAAAGGTTGTAGACTCAAAATTTTTGCTGTATTTAGTGTATTCTAGCATCCTGAAGATGATTCCAGCATTAATTTCATTGTGCTTATGCTCATTTTTAAGATTTTGACATTTTCACCTAAAGTGCACAATCAGGCTGAAAACGCGTTTAAAGCAATAAAAAGTTCATTTTGGCTCTCACACCTAAACTAAAGGTTGTAGACTCAAAATTTTTGCTGTATTTAGTGTATTCTAGCATCCTGAAGATGATTCCAGCATTAATTTCATTGTGCTTATGCTCATTTTGAAGATTTTGACATTTTCACCTTAAGTGTACAATCAGGGGCTGAAAACGCGTTTAAAGCAATAAAAAGTTCATTTTGGCTCTCACACCTAAACTAAACGTTGTAGACTCAAAATTTTTGCTGTATTTAGTGTATTCTAACATCCTGAAGATGATTCCAGCATTAATTTCATTGTGCTTATGCTCATTTTGAAGATTTTGACATTTTCACCTTAAGTGTACAATCAGGGGCTGAAAACGCGTTTAAAGCAATAAAAAGTTCATTTTGGCTCTCACACCTAAACTAAACGTTGTAGACTCAAAATTGTTGCTGTATTTAGTGTATTCTAGCATCCTGAAGATGATTCCAGCATTAATTTCATTGTGCTTATGCTCATTTTGAAGATTTTGACATTTTCACCTTAAGTGTACAATCAGGGGCTGAAAACGCGTTTAAAGCAATAAAAAGTTCATTTTGGCTCTCACACCTAAACTAAACGTTGTAGACTCAAAATTTTTGCTGTATTTAGTGTATTCTAGCATCCTGAAGATGATTCCAGCATTAATTTCATTGTGCTTATGCTCATTTTTAAGATTTTGACATTTTCACCTAAAGTGCACAATCAGGCTGAAAACGCGTTTAAAGCAATAAAAAGTTCATTTTGGCTCTCACACCTAAACTAAACGTTGTAGACTCAAAATTTTTGCTGTATTTAGTGTATTCTAGCATCCTGAAGATGATTCCAGCATTAATTTCATTGTGCTTATGCTCATTTTGAAGATTTTGACATTTTCACCTAAAGTGCACAATCAGGCTGAAAACGCATTTAAAGCCATAAAAAGTTCATTTTGGCTCTCACACCTAAACAAAACGTTGTAGACTCAAAATTTTTGCTGTATTTAGTGTATTCTAGCATCCTGAAGATGATTCCAGCATTAATTTCATTGTGCTTATGCTCATTTTTAAGATTTTGACATTTTCACCTTAAGTGTACAATCAGGGGCTGAAAACGCGTTTAAAGCAATAAAAAGTTCATTTTGTCTCTCACACCTAAACTAAACGTTGTAGACTCAAAATTTTTGCTGTATTTAGTGTATTCTAGCATCCTGAAGATGATTCCAGCATTAATTTCATTGTGCTTATGCTCATTTTTAAGATTTTGACATTTTCACCTAAAGTGCACAATCAGGCTGAAAACGCGTTTAAAGCAATAAAAAGTTCATTTTGGCTCTCACACCTAAACTAAACGTTGTAGACTCAAAATTTTTGCTGTATTTAGTGTATTCTAGCATCCTGAAGATGATTCCAGCATTAATTTCATTGTGCTTATGCTCATTTTGAAGATTTTGACATTTTCACCTTAAGTGTACAATCAGGGGCTGAAAACGCGTTTAAAGCAATAAAAAAGTTCATTTTGGCTCTCACACCTAAACTAAACGTTGTAGACTCAAAATTTTTGCTGTATTTAGTGTATTCTAGCATCCTGAAGATGATTCCAGCATTAATTTCATTGTGCTTATGCTCATTTTTAAGATTTTGACATTTTCACCTAAAGTGCACAATCAGGCTGAAAACGCATTTAAAGCCATAAAAAGTTCATTTTGGCTCTCACACCTAAACAAAACGTTGTAGACTCAACATTTTTGCTGTATTTAGTGTATTCTAGCATCCTGAAGATGATTCCAGCATTAATTTCATTGTGCTTATGCTCATTTTGAAGATTTTGACATTTTCACCTTAAGTGTACAATCAGGGGCTGAAAACGCGTTTAAAGCAATAAAAAGTTCATTTTGGCTCTCACACCTAAACTAAACCTTGTAGACTCAAAATTTTTGCTGTATTTAGTGTATTCTAGCATCCTGAAGATGATTCCAGCATTAATTTCATTGTGCTTATGCTCATTTTTAAGATTTTGACATTTTCACCTAAAGTGCACAATCAGGCTGAAAACGCGTTTAAAGCAATAAAAAGTTCATTTTGGCTCTCACACCTAAACTAAACGTTGTAGACTCAAAATTTTTGCTGTATTTAGTGTATTCTAGCATCCTGAAGATGATTCCAGCATTAATTTCATTGTGCTTATGCTCATTTTTAAGATTTTGACATTTTCACCTAAAGTGCACAATCAGGCTGAAAACGCGTTTAAAGCAATAAAAAGTTCATTTTGGCTCTCACACCTAAACTAAACGTTGTAGACTCAAAATTTTTGCTGTATTTAGTGTATTCTAGCATCCTGAAGATGATTCCAGCATTAATTTCATTGTGCTTATGCTCATTTTTAAGATTTTGACATTTTCACCTAAAGTGCACAATCAGGCTGAAAACGCATTTAATGCCATAAAAAGTTCATTTTGGCTCTCACACCTAAACAAAACGTTGTAGACTCAACATTTTTGCTGTATTTAGTGTATTCTAGCATCCTGAAGATGATTCCAGCATTAATTTCATTGTGCTTATGCTCATTTTGAAGATTTTGACATTTTCAACTTAAGTGTACAATCAGGGGCTGAAAATGCGTTTAAAGCAATAAAAAGTTCATTTTGGCTCTCACACCTAAACTAAACGTTGTAGACTCAAAATTTTTGCTGTATTTAGTGTATTCTAGCATCCTGAAGATGATTCCAGCATTAATTTCATTGTGCTTATGCTCATTTTGAAGATTTTGACATTTTCACCTTAAGTGTACAATCAGGGGCTGAAAACGCGTTTAAAGCAATAAAAAGTTCATTTTGGCTCTCACACCTAAACTAAACGTTGTAGACTCAAAATTTTTGCTGTATTTAGTGTATTCTAGCATCCTGAAGATGATTCCAGCATTAATTTCATTGTGCTTATGCTCATTTTGAAGATTTTGACATTTTCACCTTAAGTGTACAATCAGGGGCTGAAAACGCGTTTAAAGCAATAAAAAGTTCATTTTGGCTCTCACACCTAAACTAAACGTTGTAGACTCAAAATTTTTGCTGTATTTAGTGTATTCTAGCATCCTGAAGATGATTCCAGCATTAATTTCATTGTGCTTATGCTCTTTTTTAAGATTTTGACATTTTCACCTAAAGTGCACAATCAGGCTGAAAACGCGTTTAAAGCAATAAAAAGTTCATTTTGGCTCTCACACCTAAACTAAACGTTGTAGACTCAAAATGTTTGCTGTATTTAGTGTATTCTAGCATCCTGAAGATGATTCCAGCATTAATTTCATTGTGCTTATGCTCATTTTGAAGATTTTGACATTTTCACCTAAAGTGCACAATCAGGCTGAAAACGCATTTAAAGCCATAAAAAGTTCATTTTGGCTCTCACACCTAAACAAAACGTTGTAGACTCAACATTTTTGCTGTATTTAGTGTATTCTAGCATCCTGAAGATGATTCCAGCATTAATTTCATTGTGCTTATGCTCATTTTTAAGATTTTGACATTTTCACCTTAAGTGTACAATCAGGGGCTGAAAACGCGTTTAAAGCAATAAAAAGTTCATTTTGGCTCTCACACCTAAACTAAACATTGTAGACTCAAAATTTTTGCTGTATTTAGTGTATTCTAGCATCCTGAAGATGATTCCAGCATTAATTTCATTGTGCTTATGCTCATTTTGAAGATTTTGACATTTTCACCTAAAGTGCACAATCAGGCTGAAAACGCATTTAAAGCCATAAAAAGTTCATTTTGGCTCTCACACCTAAACAAAACGTTGTAGACTCAACATTTTTGCTGTATTTAGTGTATTCTAGCATCCTGAAGATGATTCCAGCATTAATTTCATTGTGCTCATGCTCATTTTGAAGATTTTGACATTTTCACCTTAAGTGTACAATCAGGGGCTGAAAACGCGTTTAAAGCAATAAAAAGTTCATTTTGGCTCTCACACCTAAACTAAACGTTGTAGACTCAAAATTTTTGCTGTATTTAGTGTATTCTAGCATCCTGAAGATGATTCCAGCATTAATTTCATTGTGCTTATGCTCATTTTTAAGATTTTGACATTTTCACCTAAAGTGCACAATCAGGCTGAAAACGCGTTTAAAGCAATAAAAAGTTCATTTTGGCTCTCACACCTAAACTAAAGGTTGTAGACTCAAAATTTTTGCTGTATTTAGTGTATTCTAGCATCCTGAAGATGATTCCAGCATTAATTTCATTGTGCTTATGCTCATTTTGAAGATTTTGACATTTTCACCTTAAGTGTACAATCAGGGGCTGAAAACGCGTTTAAAGCAATAAAAAGTTCATTTTGGCTCTCACACCTAAACTAAACGTTGTAGACTCAAAATTTTTGCTGTATTTAGTGTATTCTAGCATCCTGAAGATGATTCCAGCATTAATTTCATTGTGCTTATGCTCATTTTTAAGATTTTGACATTTTCACCTAAAGTGCACAATCAGGCTGAAAACGCATTTAAAGCCATAAAAAGTTCATTTTGGCTCTCACACCTAAACAAAACGTTGTAGACTCAACATTTTTGCTGTATTTAGTGTATTCTAGCATCCTGAAGATGATTCCAGCATTAATTTCATTGTGCTTATGCTCATTTTGAAGATTTTGACATTTTCACCTTAAGTGTACAATCAGGGGCTGAAAACGCGTTTAAAGCAATAAAAAGTTCATTTTGGCTCTCACAACTAAACTAAACCTTGTAGACTCAAAATTTTTGCTGTATTTAGTGTATTCTAGCATCCTGAAGATGATTCCAGCATTAATTTCATTGTGCTTATGCTCATTTTGAAGATTTTGACATTTTCACCTAAAGTGCACAATCAGGCTGAAAACGCATTTAAAGCCATAAAAAGTTCATTTTGGCTCTCACACCTAAACAAAACGTTGTAGACTCAACATTTTTGCTGTATTTAGTGTATTCTAGCATCCTGAAGATGATTCCAGCATTAATTTCATTGTGCTTATGCTCATTTTGAAGATTTTGACATTTTCACCTTAAGTGTACAATCAGGGGCTGAAAACGCGTTTAAAGCAATAAAAAGTTCATTTTGGCTCTCACACCTAAACTAAACCTTGTAGACTCAAAATTTTTGCTGTATTTAGTGTATTCTAGCATCCTGAAGATGATTCCAGCATTAATTTCATTGTGCTTATGCTCATTTTTAAGATTTTGACATTTTCACCTAAAGTGCACAATCAGGCTGAAAACGCGTTTAAAGCAATAAAAAGTTCATTTTGGCTCTCACACCTAAACTAAACGTTGTAGACTCAAAATTTTTGCTGTATTTAGTGTATTCTAGCATCCTGAAGATGATTCCAGCATTAATTTCATTGTGCTTATGCTCATTTTGAAGATTTTGACATTTTCACCTTAAGTGTACAATCAGGGGCTGAAAACGCGTTTAAAGCAATAAAAAGTTCATTTTGGCTCTCACACCTAAACTAAACGTTGTAGACTCAAAATTTTTGCTGTATTTAGTGTATTCTAGCATCCTGAAGATGATTCCAGCATTAATTTCATTGTGCTTATGCTCATTTTTAAGATTTTGACATTTTCACCTAAAGTGCACAATCAGGCTGAAAACGCGTTTAAAGCAATAAAAAGTTCATTTTGGCTCTCACACCTAAACTAAACGTTGTAGACTCAAAATTGTTGCTGTATTTAGTGTATTCTAGCATCCTGAAGATGATTCCAGCATTAATTTCATTGTGCTTATGCTCATTTTGAAGATTTTGACATTTTCACCTTAAGTGGACAATCAGGGGCTGAAAACGCGTTTAAAGCAATAAAAAGTTCATTTTGGCTCTCACACCTAAACTAAACGTTGTAGACTCAAAATTTTTGCTGTATTTAGTGTATTCTAGCATCCTGAAGATGATTCCAGCATTAATTTCATTGTGCTTATGCTCATTTTTAAGATTTTGACATTTTCACCTAAAGTGCACAATCAGGCTGAAAACGCGTTTAAAGCAATAAAAAGTTCATTTTGGCTCTCACACCTAAACTAAACGTTGTAGACTCAAAATTGTTGCTGTATTTAGTGTATTCTAGCATCCTGAAGATGATTCCAGCATTAATTTCATTGTGCTTATGCTCATTTTGAAGATTTTGACATTTTCACCTAAAGTGCACAATCAGGCTGAAAACGCATTTAAAGCCATAAAAAGTTCATTTTGGCTCTCACACCTAAACAAAACGTTGTAGACTCAAAATTTTTGCTGTATTTAGTGTATTCTAGCATCCTGAAGATGATTCCAGCATTAATTTCATTGTGCTTATGCTCATTTTTAAGATTTTGACATTTTCACCTTAAGTGTACAATCAGGGGCTGAAAACGCGTTTAAAGCAATAAAAAGTTCATTTTGGCTCTCACACCTAAACTAAACGTTGTAGACTCAAAATTTTTGCTGTATTTAGTGTATTCTAGCATCCTGAAGATGATTCCAGCATTAATTTCATTGTGCTTATGCTCATTTTGAAGATTTTGACATTTTCACCTAAAGTGCACAATCAGGCTGAAAACGCATTTAAAGCCATAAAAAGTTCATTTTGGCTCTCACACCTAAACAAAACGTTGTAGACTCAAAATTTTTGCTGTATTTAGTGTATTCTAGCATCCTGAAGATGATTCCAGCATTAATTTCATTGTGCTTATGCTCATTTTTAAGATTTTGACATTTTCACCTTAAGTGTACAATCAGGGGCTGAAAACGCGTTTAAAGCAATAAAAAGTTCATTTTGGCTCTCACACCTAAACTAAACGTTGTAGACTCAAAATTTTTGCTGTATTTAGTGTATTCTAGCATCCTGAAGATGATTCCAGCATTAATTTCATTGTGCTTATGCTCATTTTTAAGATTTTGACATTTTCACCTAAAGTGCACAATCAGGCTGAAAACGCGTTTAAAGCAATAAAAAGTTCATTTTGGCTCTCACACCTAAACTAAACGTTGTAGACTTAAAATTTTTGCTGTATTTAGTGTATTCTAGCATCCTGAAGATGATTCCAGCATTAATTTCATTGTGCTTATGCTCATTTTTAAGATTTTGACATTTTCACCTAAAGTGCACAATCAGGCTGAAAACGCGTTTAAAGCAATAAAAAGTTCATTTTGGCTCTCACACCTAAACTAAACGTTGTAGACTCAAAATTTTTGCTGTATTTAGTGTATTCTAGCATCCTGAAGATGATTCCAGCATTAATTTCATTGTGCTTATGCTCATTTTGAAGATTTTGACATTTTCACCTTAAGTGTACAATCAGGGGCTGAAAACGCGTTTAAAGCAATAAAAAGTTCATTTTGGCTCTCACACCTAAACTAAACGTTGTAGACTCAAAATTTTTGCTGTATTTAGTGTATTCTAGCATCCTGAAGATGATTCCAGCATTAATTTCATTGTGCTTATGCTCATTTTGAAGATTTTGACATTTTCACCTAAAGTGCACAATCAGGCTGAAAACGCATTTAAAGCCATAAAAAGTTCATTTTGGCTCTCACACCTAAACAAAACGTTGTAGACTCAAAATTTTTGCTGTATTTAGTGTATTCTAGCATCCTGAAGATGATTCCAGCATTAATTTCATTGTGCTTATGCTCATTTTTAAGATTTTGACATTTTCACCTTAAGTGTACAATCAGGGGCTGAAAACGCGTTTAAAGCAATAAAAAGTTCATTTTGGCTCTCACACCTAAACTAAACGTTGTAGACTCAAAATTTTTGCTGTATTTAGTGTATTCTAGCATCCTGAAGATGATTCCAGCATTAATTTCATTGTGCTTATGCTCATTTTTAAGATTTTGACATTTTCACCTAAAGTGCACAATCAGGCTGAAAACGCGTTTAAAGCAATAAAAAGTTCATTTTGGCTCTCACACCTAAACTAAACGTTGTAGACTTAAAATTTTTGCTGTATTTAGTGTATTCTAGCATCCTGAAGATGATTCCAGCATTAATTTCATTGTGCTTATGCTCATTTTTAAGATTTTGACATTTTCACCTAAAGTGCACAATCAGGCTGAAAACGCGTTTAAAGCAATAAAAAGTTCATTTTGGCTCTCACACCTAAACTAAACGTTGTAGACTCAAAATTTTTGCTGTATTTAGTGTATTCTAGCATCCTGAAGATGATTCCAGCATTAATTTCATTGTGCTTATGCTCATTTTGAAGATTTTGACATTTTCACCTTAAGTGTACAATCAGGGGCTGAAAACGCGTTTAAAGCAATAAAAAGTTCATTTTGGCTCTCACACCTAAACTAAACGTTGTAGACTCAAAATTTTTGCTGTATTTAGTGTATTCTAGCATCCTGAAGATGATTCCAGCATTAATTTCATTGTGCTTATGCTCATTTTTAAGATTTTGACATTTTCACCTAAAGTGCACAATCAGGCTGAAAACGCATTTAAAGCCATAAAAAGTTCATTTTGGCTCTCACACCTAAACAAAACGTTGTAGACTCAACATTTTTGCTGTATTTAGTGTATTCTAGCATCCTGAAGATGATTCCAGCATTAATTTCATTGTGCTTATGCTCATTTTGAAGATTTTGACATTTTCACCTTAAGTGTACAATCAGGGGCTGAAAACGCGTTTAAAGCAATAAAAAGTTCATTTTGGCTCTCACAACTAAACTAAACCTTGTAGACTCAAAATTTTTGCTGTATTTAGTGTATTCTAGCATCCTGAAGATGATTCCAGCATTAATTTCATTGTGCTTATGCTCATTTTGAAGATTTTGACATTTTCACCTAAAGTGCACAATCAGGCTGAAAACGCATTTAAAGCCATAAAAAGTTCATTTTGGCTCTCACACCTAAACAAAACGTTGTAGACTCAACATTTTTGCTGTATTTAGTGTATTCTAGCATCCTGAAGATGATTCCAGCATTAATTTCATTGTGCTTATGCTCATTTTGAAGATTTTGACATTTTCACCTTAAGTGTACAATCAGGGGCTGAAAACGCGTTTAAAGCAATAAAAAGTTCATTTTGGCTCTCACACCTAAACTAAACCTTGTAGACTCAAACTTTTTGCTGTATTTAGTGTATTCTAGCATCCTGAAGATGATTCCAGCATTAATTTCATTGTGCTTATGCTCATTTTTAAGATTTTGACATTTTCACCTAAAGTGCACAATCAGGCTGAAAACGCGTTTAAAGCAATAAAAAGTTCATTTTGGCTCTCACACCTAAACTAAACGTTGTAGACTCAAAATTTTTGCTGTATTTAGTGTATTCTAGCATCCTGAAGATGATTCCAGCATTAATTTCATTGTGCTTATGCTCATTTTTAAGATTTTGACATTTTCACCTAAAGTGCACAATCAGGCTGAAAACGCGTTTAAAGCAATAAAAAGTTCATTTTGGCTCTCACACCTAAACTAAACGTTGTAGACTCAAAATTTTTGCTGTATTTAGTGTATTCTAGCATCCTGAAGATGATTCCAGCATTAATTTCATTGTGCTTATGCTCATTTTTAAGATTTTGACATTTTCACCTAAAGTGCACAATCAGGCTGAAAACGCGTTTAAAGCAATAAAAAGTTCATTTTGGCTCTCACACCTAAACTAAAGGTTGTAGACTCAAAATTTTTGCTGTATTTAGTGTATTCTAGCATCCTGAAGATGATTCCAGCATTAATTTCATTGTGCTTATGCTCATTTTGAAGATTTTGACATTTTCACCTTAAGTGTACAATCAGGGGCTGAAAACGCGTTTAAAGCAATAAAAAGTTCATTTTGGCTCTCACACCTAAACTAAACGTTGTAGACTCAAAATTTTTGCTGTATTTAGTGTATTCTAGCATCCTGAAGATGATTCCAGCATTAATTTCATTGTGCTTATGCTCATTTTGAAGATTTTGACATTTTCACCTTAAGTGTACAATCAGGGGCTGAAAACGCGTTTAAAGCAATAAAAAGTTCATTTTGGCTCTCACACCTAAACTAAACGTTGTAGACTCAAAATTGTTGCTGTATTTAGTGTATTCTAGCATCCTGAAGATGATTCCAGCATTAATTTCATTGTGCTTATGCTCATTTTGAAGATTTTGACATTTTCACCTTAAGTGTACAATCAGGGGCTGAAAACGCGTTTAAAGCAATAAAAAGTTCATTTTGGCTCTCACACCTAAACTAAACGTTGTAGACTCAAAATTTTTGCTGTATTTAGTGTATTCTAGCATCCTGAAGATGATTCCAGCATTAATTTCATTGTGCTTATGCTCATTTTTAAGATTTTGACATTTTCACCTAAAGTGCACAATCAGGCTGAAAACGCGTTTAAAGCAATAAAAAGTTCATTTTGGCTCTCACACCTAAACTAAACGTTGTAGACTCAAAATTTTTGCTGTATTTAGTGTATTCTAGCATCCTGAAGATGATTCCAGCATTAATTTCATTGTGCTTATGCTCATTTTGAAGATTTTGACATTTTCACCTAAAGTGCACAATCAGGCTGAAAACGCATTTAAAGCCATAAAAAGTTCATTTTGGCTCTCACACCTAAACAAAACGTTGTAGACTCAAAATTTTTGCTGTATTTAGTGTATTCTAGCATCCTGAAGATGATTCCAGCATTAATTTCATTGTGCTTATGCTCATTTTTAAGATTTTGACATTTTCACCTTAAGTGTACAATCAGGGGCTGAAAACGCGTTTAAAGCAATAAAAAGTTCATTTTGGCTCTCACACCTAAACTAAACGTTGTAGACTCAAAATTTTTGCTGTATTTAGTGTATTCTAGCATCCTGAAGATGATTCCAGCATTAATTTCATTGTGCTTATGCTCATTTTTAAGATTTTGACATTTTTACCTAAAGTGCACAATCAGGCTGAAAACGCGTTTAAAGCAATAAAAAGTTCATTTTGGCTCTCACACCTAAACTAAACGTTGTAGACTCAAAATTTTTGCTGTATTTAGTGTATTCTAGCATCCTGAAGATGATTCCAGCATTAATTTCATTGTGCTTATGCTCATTTTGAAGATTTTGACATTTTCACCTTAAGTGTACAATCAGGGGCTGAAAACGCGTTTAAAGCAATAAAAAGTTCATTTTGGCTCTCACACCTAAACTAAACGTTGTAGACTCAAAATTTTTGCTGTATTTAGTGTATTCTAGCATCCTGAAGATGATTCCAGCATTAATTTCATTGTGCTTATGCTCATTTTGAAGATTTTGACATTTTCACCTTAAGTGTACAATCAGGGGCTGAAAACGCGTTTAAAGCAATAAAAAGTTCATTTTGGCTCTCACACCTAAACTAAACGTTGTAGACTCAAAATTTTTGCTGTATTTAGTGTATTCTAGCATCCTGAAGATGATTCCAGCATTAATTTCATTGTGCTTATGCTCATTTTGAAGATTTTGACATTTTCACCTTAAGTGTACAATCAGGGGCTGAAAACGCGTTTAAAGCAATAAAAAGTTCATTTTGGCTCTCACACCTAAACTAAACGTTGTAGACTCAAAATTTTTGCTGTATTTAGTGTATTCTAGCATCCTGAAGATGATTCCAGCATTAATTTCATTGTGCTTATGCTCATTTTTAAGATTTTGACATTTTCACCTAAAGTGCACAATCAGGCTGAAAACGCATTTAAAGCCATAAAAAGTTCATTTTGGCTCTCACACCTAAACAAAACGTTGTAGACTCAACATTTTTGCTGTATTTAGTGTATTCTAGCATCCTGAAGATGATTCCAGCATTAATTTCATTGTGCTTATGCTCATTTTGAAGATTTTGACATTTTCACCTTAAGTGTACAATCAGGGGCTGAAAACGCGTTTAAAGCAATAAAAAGTTCATTTTGGCTCTCACAACTAAACTAAACCTTGTAGACTCAAAATTTTTGCTGTATTTAGTGTATTCTAGCATCCTGAAGATGATTCCAGCATTAATTTCATTGTGCTTATGCTCATTTTGAAGATTTTGACATTTTCACCTAAAGTGCACAATCAGGCTGAAAACGCATTTAAAGCCATAAAAAGTTCATTTTGGCTCTCACACCTAAACAAAACGTTGTAGACTCAACATTTTTGCTGTATTTAGTGTATTCTAGCATCCTGAAGATGATTCCAGCATTAATTTCATTGTGCTTATGCTCATTTTGAAGATTTTGACATTTTCACCTTAAGTGTACAATCAGGGGCTGAAAACGCGTTTAAAGCAATAAAAAGTTCATTTTGGCTCTCACACCTAAACTAAACCTTGTAGACTCAAAATTTTTGCTGTATTTAGTGTATTCTAGCATCCTGAAGATGATTCCAGCATTAATTTCATTGTGCTTATGCTCATTTTTAAGATTTTGACATTTTCACCTAAAGTGCACAATCAGGCTGAAAACGCGTTTAAAGCAATAAAAAGTTCATTTTGGCTCTCACACCTAAACTAAACGTTGTAGACTCAAAATTTTTGCTGTATTTAGTGTATTCTAGCATCCTGAAGATGATTCCAGCATTAATTTCATTGTGCTTATGCTCATTTTTAAGATTTTGACATTTTCACCTAAAGTGCACAATCAGGCTGAAAACGCGTTTAAAGCAATAAAAAGTTCATTTTGGCTCTCACACCTAAACTAAACGTTGTAGACTCAAAATTTTTGCTGTATTTAGTGTATTCTAGCATCCTGAAGATGATTCCAGCATTAATTTCATTGTGCTTATGCTCATTTTGAAGATTTTGACATTTTCACCTAAAGTGCACAATCAGGCTGAAAACGCATTTAAAGCCATAAAAAGTTCATTTTGGCTCTCACACCTAAACAAAACGTTGTAGACTCAACATTTTTGCTGTATTTAGTGTATTCTAGCATCCTGAAGATGATTCCAGCATTAATTTCATTGTGCTTATGCTCATTTTGAAGATTTTGACATTTTCAACTTAAGTGTACAATCAGGGGCTGAAAATGCGTTTAAAGCAATAAAAAGTTCATTTTGGCTCTCACACCTAAACTAAACGTTGTAGACTCAAAATTTTTGCTGTATTTAGTGTATTCTAGCATCCTGAAGATGATTCCAGCATTAATTTCATTGTGCTTATGCTCATTTTGAAGATTTTGACATTTTCACCTTAAGTGTACAATCAGGGGCTGAAAACTCGTTTAAAGCAATAAAAAGTTCATTTTGGCTCTCACACCTAAACTAAACGTTGTAGACTCAAAATTTTTGCTGTATTTAGTGTATTCTAGCATCCTGAAGATGATTCCAGCATTAATTTCATTGTGCTTATGCTCATTTTGAAGATTTTGACATTTTCACCTTAAGTGTACAATCAGGGGCTGAAAACGCGTTTAAAGCAATAAAAAGTTCATTTTGGCTCTCACACCTAAACTAAACGTTGTAGACTCAAAATTTTTGCTGTATTTAGTGTATTCTAGCATCCTGAAGATGATTCCAGCATTAATTTCATTGTGCTTATGCTCATTTTTAAGATTTTGACATTTTCACCTAAAGTGCACAATCAGGCTGAAAACGCGTTTAAAGCAATAAAAAGTTCATTTTGGCTCTCACACCTAAACAAAACGTTGTAGACTCAACATTTTTGCTGTATTTAGTGTATTCTAGCATCCTGAAGATGATTCCAGCATTAATTTCATTGTGCTTATGCTCATTTTTAAGATTTTGACATTTTCACCTTAAGTGTACAATCAGGGGCTGAAAACGCGTTTAAAGCAATAAAAAGTTCATTTTGGCTCTCACACCTAAACTAAACATTGTAGACTCAAAATTTTTGCTGTATTTAGTGTATTCTAGCATCCTGAAGATGATTCTAGCATTAATTTCATTGTGCTTATGCTCATTTTGAAGATTTTGACATTTTCACCTAAAGTGCACAATCAGGCTGAAAACGCATTTAAAGCCATAAAAAGTTCATTTTGGCTCTCACACCTAAACAAAACGTTGTAGACTCAACATTTTTGCTGTATTTAGTGTATTCTAGCATCCTGAAGATGATTCCAGCATTAATTTCATTGTGCTTATGCTCATTTTGAAGATTTTGACATTTTCACCTTAAGTGTACAATCAGGGGCTGAAAACGCGTTTAAAGCAATAAAAAGTTCATTTTGGCTCTCACACCTAAACTAAACGTTGTAGACTCAAAATTTTTGCTGTATTTAGTGTATTCTAGCATCCTGAAGATGATTCCAGCATTAATTTCATTGTGCTTATGCTCATTTTTAAGATTTTGACATTTTCACCTAAAGTGCACAATCAGGCTGAAAACGCGTTTAAAGCAATAAAAAGTTCATTTTGGCTCTCACACCTAAACTAAAGGTTGTAGACTCAAAATTTTTGCTGTATTTAGTGTATTCTAGCATCCTGAAGATGATTCCAGCATTAATTTCATTGTGCTTATGCTCATTTTGAAGATTTTGACATTTTCACCTTAAGTGTACAATCAGGGGCTGAAAACGCGTTTAAAGCAATAAAAAGTTCATTTTGGCTCTCACACCTAAACTAAACGTTGTAGACTCAAAATTTTTGCTGTATTTAGTGTATTCTAGCATCCTGAAGATGATTCCAGCATTAATTTCATTGTGCTTATGCTCATTTTTAAGATTTTGACATTTTCACCTAAAGTGCACAATCAGGCTGAAAACGCATTTAAAGCCATAAAAAGTTCATTTTGGCTCTCACACCTAAACAAAACGTTGTAGACTCAACATTTTTGCTGTATTTAGTGTATTCTAGCATCCTGAAGATGATTCCAGCATTAATTTCATTGTGCTTATGCTCATTTTGAAGATTTTGACATTTTCACCTTAAGTGTACAATCAGGGGCTGAAAACGCGTTTAAAGCAATAAAAAGTTCATTTTGGCTCTCACAACTAAACTAAACCTTGTAGACTCAAAATTTTTGCTGTATTTAGTGTATTCTAGCATCCTGAAGATGATTCCAGCATTAATTTCATTGTGCTTATGCTCATTTTGAAGATTTTGACATTTTCACCTAAAGTGCACAATCAGGCTGAAAACGCATTTAAAGCCATAAAAAGTTCATTTTGGCTCTCACACCTAAACAAAACGTTGTAGACTCAACATTTTTGCTGTATTTAGTGTATTCTAGCATCCTGAAGATGATTCCAGCATTAATTTCATTGTGCTTATGCTCATTTTGAAGATTTTGACATTTTCACCTTAAGTGTACAATCAGGGGCTGAAAACGCGTTTAAAGCAATAAAAAGTTCATTTTGGCTCTCACACCTAAACTAAACCTTGTAGACTCAAAATTTTTGCTATATTTAGTGTATTCTAGCATCCTGAAGATGATTCCAGCATTAATTTCATTGTGCTTATGCTCATTTTTAAGATTTTGACATTTTCACCTAAAGTGCACAATCAGGCTGAAAACGCGTTTAAAGCAATAAAAAGTTCATTTTGGCTCTCACACCTAAACTAAACGTTTTAGACTCAAAATTTTTGCTGTATTTAGTGTATTCTAGCATCCTGAAGATGATTCCAGCATTAATTTCATTGTGCTTATGCTCATTTTGAAGATTTTGACATTTTCACCTTAAGTGTACAATCAGGGGCTGAAAACGCGTTTAAAGCAATAAAAAGTTCATTTTGGCTCTCACACCTAAACTAAACGTTGTAGACTCAAAATTTTTGCTGTATTTAGTGTATTCTAGCATCCTGAAGATGATTCCAGCATTAATTTCATTGTGCTTATGCTCATTTTTAAGATTTTGACATTTTCACCTAAAGTGCACAATCAGGCTGAAAACGCGTTTAAAGCAATAAAAAGTTCATTTTGGCTCTCACACCTAAACTAAACGTTGTAGACTCAAAATTGTTGCTGTATTTAGTGTATTCTAGCATCCTGAAGATGATTCCAGCATTAATTTCATTGTGCTTATGCTCATTTTGAAGATTTTGACATTTTCACCTTAAGTGTACAATCAGGGGCTGAAAACGCGTTTAAAGCAATAAAAAGTTCATTTTGGCTCTCACACCTAAACTAAACGTTGTAGACTCAAAATTTTTGCTGTATTTAGTGTATTCTAGCATCCTGAAGATGATTCCAGCATTAATTTCATTGTGCTTATGCTCATTTTTAAGATTTTGACATTTTCACCTAAAGTGCACAATCAGGCTGAAAACGCGTTTAAAGCAATAAAAAGTTCATTTTGGCTCTCACACCTAAACTAAACGTTGTAGACTCAAAATTGTTGCTGTATTTAGTGTATTCTAGCATCCTGAAGATGATTCCAGCATTAATTTCATTGTGCTTATGCTCATTTTGAAGATTTTGACATTTTCACCTTAAGTGTACAATCAGGGGCTGAAAACGCGTTTAAAGCAATAAAAAGTTCATTTTGGCTCTCACACCTAAACTAAACGTTGTAGACTCAAAATTTTTGCTGTATTTAGTGTATTCTAGCATCCTGAAGATGATTCCAGCATTAATTTCATTGTGCTTATGCTCATTTTTAAGATTTTGACATTTTCACCTAAAGTGCACAATCAGGCTGAAAACGCGTTTAAAGCAATAAAAAGTTCATTTTGGCTCTCACACCTAAACTAAACGTTGTAGACTCAAAATTTTTGCTGTATTTAGTGTATTCTAGCATCCTGAAGATGATTCCAGCATTAATTTCATTGTGCTTATGCTCATTTTGAAGATTTTGACATTTTCACCTAAAGTGCACAATCAGGCTGAAAACGCATTTAAAGCCATAAAAAGTTCATTTTGGCTCTCACATCTAAACAAAACGTTGTAGACTCAACATTTTTGCTGTATTTAGTGTATTCTAGCATCCTGAAGATGATTCCAGCATTAATTTCATTGTGCTTATGCTCATTTTGAAGATTTTGACATTTTCAACTTAAGTGTACAATCAGGGGCTGAAAATGCGTTTAAAGCAATAAAAAGTTCATTTTGGCTCTCACACCTAAACTAAACGTTGTAGACTCAAAATTTTTGCTGTATTTAGTGTATTCTAGCATCCTGAAGATGATTCCAGCATTAATTTCATTGTGCTTATGCTCATTTTGAAGATTTTGACATTTTCACCTTAAGTGTACAATCAGGGGCTGAAAACGCGTTTAAAGCAATAAAAAGTTCATTTTGGCTCTCACACCTAAACTAAACGTTGTAGACTCAAAATTTTTGCTGTATTTAGTGTATTCTAGCATCCTGAAGATGATTCCAGCATTAATTTCATTGTGCTTATGCTCATTTTGAAGATTTTGACATTTTCACCTTAAGTGTACAATCAGGGGCTGAAAACGCGTTTAAAGCAATAAAAAGTTCATTTTGGCTCTCACACCTAAACTAAACGTTGTAGACTCAAAATTTTTGCTGTATTTAGTGTATTCTAGCATCCTGAAGATGATTCCAGCATTAATTTCATTGTGCTTATGCTCATTTTTAAGATTTTGACATTTTCACCTAAAGTGCACAATCAGGCTGAAAACGCGTTTAAAGCAATAAAAAGTTCATTTTGGCTCTCACACCTAAACTAAACGTTGTAGACTCAAAATGTTTGCTGTATTTAGTGTATTCTAGCATCCTGAAGATGATTCCAGCATTAATTTCATTGTGCTTATGCTCATTTTGAAGATTTTGACATTTTCACCTAAAGTGCACAATCAGGCTGAAAACGCATTTAAAGCCATAAAAAGTTCATTTTGGCTCTCACACCTAAACAAAACGTTGTAGACTCAACATTTTTGCTGTATTTAGTGTATTCTAGCATCCTGAAGATGATTCCAGCATTAATTTCATTGTGCTTATGCTCATTTTTAAGATTTTGACATTTTCACCTTAAGTGTACAATCAGGGGCTGAAAACGCGTTTAAAGCAATAAAAAGTTCATTTTGGCTCTCACACCTAAACTAAACATTGTAGACTCAAAATTTTTGCTGTATTTAGTGTATTCTAGCATCCTGAAGATGATTCCAGCATTAATTTCATTGTGCTTATGCTCATTTTGAAGATTTTGACATTTTCACCTTAAGTGTACAATCAGGGGCTGAAAACGCGTTTAAAGCAATAAAAAGTTCATTTTGGCTCTCACACCTAAACTAAACCTTGTAGACTCAAAATTGTTGCTGTATTTAGTGTATTCTAGCATCCTGAAGATGATTCCAGCATTAATTTCATTGTGCTTATGCTCATTTTGAAGATTTTGACATTTTCACCTTAAGTGTACAATCAGGGGCTGAAAACGCGTTTAAAGCAATAAAAAGTTCATTTTGGCTCTCACACCTAAACTAAACGTTGTAGACTCAAAATTTTTGCTGTATTTAGTGTATTCTAGCATCCTGAAGATGATTCCAGCATTAATTTCATTGTGCTTATGCTCATTTTTAAGATTTTGACATTTTCACCTAAAGTGCACAATCAGGCTGAAAACGCGTTTAAAGCAATAAAAAGTTCATTTTGGCTCTCACACCTAAACTAAACGTTGTAGACTCAAAATTTTTGCTGTATTTAGTGTATTCTAGCATCCTGAAGATGATTCCAGCATTAATTTCATTGTGCTTATGCTCATTTTGAAGATTTTGACATTTTCACCTAAAGTGCACAATCAGGCTGAAAACGCATTTAAAGCCATAAAAAGTTCATTTTGGCTCTCACACCTAAACAAAACGTTGTAGACTCAAAATTTTTGCTGTATTTAGTGTATTCTAGCATCCTGAAGATGATTCCAGCATTAATTTCATTGTGCTTATGCTCATTTTTAAGATTTTGACATTTTCACCTTAAGTGTACAATCAGGGGCTGAAAACGCGTTTAAAGCAATAAAAAGTTCATTTTGGCTCTCACACCTAAACTAAACGTTGTAGACTCAAAATTTTTGCTGTATTTAGTGTATTCTAGCATCCTGAAGATGATTCCAGCATTAATTTCATTGTGCTTATGCTCATTTTTAAGATTTTGACATTTTCACCTAAAGTGCACAATCAGGCTGAAAACGCGTTTAAAGCAATAAAAAGTTCATTTTGGCTCTCACACCTAAACTAAACGTTGTAGACTCAAAATTTTTGCTGTATTTAGTGTATTCTAGCATCCTGAAGATGATTCCAGCATTAATTTCATTGTGCTTATGCTCATTTTGAAGATTTTGACATTTTCACCTTAAGTGTACAATCAGGGGCTGAAAACGCGTTTAAAGCAATAAAAAGTTCATTTTGGCTCTCACACCTAAACTAAACGTTGTAGACTCAAAATTTTTGCTGTATTTAGTGTATTCTAGCATCCTGAAGATGATTCCAGCATTAATTTCATTGTGCTTATGCTCATTTTTAAGATTTTGACATTTTCACCTAAAGTGCACAATCAGGCTGAAAACGCATTTAAAGCCATAAAAAGTTCATTTTGGCTCTCACACCTAAACAAAACGTTGTAGACTCAACATTTTTGCTGTATTTAGTGTATTCTAGCATCCTGAAGATGATTCCAGCATTAATTTCATTGTGCTTATGCTCATTTTGAAGATTTTGACATTTTCACCTTAAGTGTACAATCAGGGGCTGAAAACGCGTTTAAAGCAATAAAAAGTTCATTTTGGCTCTCACAACTAAACTAAACCTTGTAGACTCAAAATTTTTGCTGTATTTAGTGTATTCTAGCATCCTGAAGATGATTCCAGCATTAATTTCATTGTGCTTATGCTCATTTTGAAGATTTTGACATTTTCACCTAAAGTGCACAATCAGGCTGAAAACGCATTTAAAGCCATAAAAAGTTCATTTTGGCTCTCACACCTAAACAAAACGTTGTAGACTCAACATTTTTGCTGTATTTAGTGTATTCTAGCATCCTGAAGATGATTCCAGCATTAATTTCATTGTGCTTATGCTCATTTTTAAGATTTTGACATTTTCACCTTAAGTGTACAATCAGGGGCTGAAAACGCGTTTAAAGCAATAAAAAGTTCATTTTGGCTCTCACACCTAAACTAAACCTTGTAGACTCAAAATTTTTGCTGTATTTAGTGTATTCTAGCATCCTGAAGATGATTCCAGCATTAATTTCATTGTGCTTATGCTCATTTTTAAGATTTTGACATTTTCACCTAAAGTGCACAATCAGGCTGAAAACGCGTTTAAAGCAATAAAAAGTTCATTTTGGCTCTCACACCTAAACTAAACGTTGTAGACTCAAAATTTTTGCTGTATTTAGTGTATTCTAGCATCCTGAAGATGATTCCAGCATTAATTTCATTGTGCTTATGCTCATTTTTAAGATTTTGACATTTTCACCTAAAGTGCACAATCAGGCTGAAAACGCGTTTAAAGCAATAAAAAGTTCATTTTGGCTCTCACACCTAAACTAAACGTTGTAGACTCAAAATTTTTGCTGTATTTAGTGTATTCTAGCATCCTGAAGATGATTCCAGCATTAATTTCATTGTGCTTATGCTCATTTTGAAGATTTTGACATTTTCACCTAAAGTGCACAATCAGGCTGAAAACGCATTTAAAGCCATAAAAAGTTCATTTTGGCTCTCACACCTAAACAAAACGTTGTAGACTCAACATTTTTGCTGTATTTAGTGTATTCTAGCATCCTGAAGATGATTCCAGCATTAATTTCATTGTGCTTATGCTCATTTTGAAGATTTTGACATTTTCAACTTAAGTGTACAATCAGGGGCTGAAAATGCGTTTAAAGCAATAAAAAGTTCATTTTGGCTCTCACACCTAAACTAAACGTTGTAGACTCAAAATTTTTGCTGTATTTAGTGTATTCTAGCATCCTGAAGATGATTCCAGCATTAATTTCATTGTGCTTATGCTCATTTTGAAGATTTTGACATTTTCACCTTAAGTGTACAATCAGGGGCTGAAAACGCGTTTAAAGCAATAAAAAGTTCATTTTGGCTCTCACACCTAAACTAAACGTTGTAGACTCAAAATTTTTGCTGTATTTAGTGTATTCTAGCATCCTGAAGATGATTCCAGCATTAATTTCATTGTGCTTATGCTCATTTTTAAGATTTTGACATTTTCACCTAAAGTGCACAATCAGGCTGAAAACGCGTTTAAAGCAATAAAAAGTTCATTTTGGCTCTCACACCTAAACTAAACGTTGTAGACTCAAAATTTTTGCTGTATTTAGTGTATTCTAGCATCCTGAAGATGATTCCAGCATTAATTTCATTGTGCTTATGCTCATTTTTAAGAATTTGACATTTTCACCTAAAGTGCACAATCAGGCTGAAAACGCATTTAAAGCCATAAAAAGTTCATTTTGGCTCTCACACCTAAACAAAACGTTGTAGACTCAACATTTTTGCTGTATTTAGTGTATTCTAGCATCCTGAAGATGATTCCAGCATTAATTTCATTGTGCTTATGCTCATTTTTAAGATTTTGACATTTTCACCTTAAGTGTACAATCAGGGGCTGAAAACGCGTTTAAAGCAATAAAAAGTTCATTTTGGCTCTCACACCTAAACTAAACATTGTAGACTCAAAATTTTTGCTGTATTTAGTGTATTCTAGCATCCTGAAGATGATTCCAGCATTAATTTCATTGTGCTTATGCTCATTTTGAAGATTTTGACATTTTCACCTTAAGTGTACAATCAGGGGCTGAAAACGCGTTTAAAGCAATAAAAAGTTCATTTTGGCTCTCACACCTAAACTAAACCTTGTAGACTCAAAATTTTTGCTGTATTTAGTGTATTCTAGCATCCTGAAGATGATTCCAGCATTAATTTCATTGTGCTTATGCTCATTTTTAAGATTTTGACATTTTCACCTAAAGTGCACAATCAGGCTGAAAACGCATTTAAAGCCATAAAAAGTTCATTTTGGCTCTCACACCTAAACAAAACGTTGTAGACTCAACATTTTTGCTGTATTTAGTGTATTCTAGCATCCTGAAGATGATTCCAGCATTAATTTCATTGTGCTTATGCTCATTTTGAAGATTTTGACATTTTCACCTTAAGTGTACAATCAGGGGCTGAAAACGCGTTTAAAGCAATAAAAAGTTCATTTTGGCTCTCACAACTAAACTAAACCTTGTAGACTCAAAATTTTTGCTGTATTTAGTGTATTCTAGCATCCTGAAGATGATTCCAGCATTAATTTCATTGTGCTTATGCTCATTTTGAAGATTTTGACATTTTCACCTAAAGTGCACAATCAGGCTGAAAACGCATTTAAAGCCATAAAAAGTTCATTTTGGCTCTCACACCTAAACAAAACGTTGTAGACTCAACATTTTTGCTGTATTTAGTGTATTCTAGCATCCTGAAGATGATTCCAGCATTAATTTCATTGTGCTTATGCTCATTTTGAAGATTTTGACATTTTCACCTTAAGTGTACAATCAGGGGCTGAAAACGCGTTTAAAGCAATAAAAAGTTCATTTTGGCTCTCACACCTAAACTAAACCTTGTAGACTCAAAATTTTTGCTGTATTTAGTGTATTCTAGCATCCTGAAGATGATTCCAGCATTAATTTCATTGTGCTTATGCTCATTTTGAAGATTTTGACATTTTCAACTTAAGTGTACAATCAGGGGCTGAAAATGCGTTTAAAGCAATAAAAAGTTCATTTTGGCTCTCACACCTAAACTAAACGTTGTAGACTCAAAATTTTTGCTGTATTTAGTGTATTCTAGCATCCTGAAGATGATTCCAGCATTAATTTCATTGTGCTTATGCTCATTTTGAAGATTTTGACATTTTCACCTTAAGTGTACAATCAGGGGCTGAAAACTCGTTTAAAGCAATAAAAAGTTCATTTTGGCTCTCACACCTAAACTAAACGTTGTAGACTCAAAATTTTTGCTGTATTTAGTGTATTCTAGCATCCTGAAGATGATTCCAGCATTAATTTCATTGTGCTTATGCTCATTTTGAAGATTTTGACATTTTCACCTTAAGTGTACAATCAGGGGCTGAAAACGCGTTTAAAGCAATAAAAAGTTCATTTTGGCTCTCACACCTAAACTAAACGTTGTAGACTCAAAATTTTTGCTGTATTTAGTGTATTCTAGCATCCTGAAGATGATTCCAGCATTAATTTCATTGTGCTTATGCTCATTTTTAAGATTTTGACATTTTCACCTAAAGTGCACAATCAGGCTGAAAACGCGTTTAAAGCAATAAAAAGTTCATTTTGGCTCTCACACCTAAACTAAACGTTGTAGACTCAAAATGTTTGCTGTATTTAGTGTATTCTAGCATCCTGAAGATGATTCCAGCATTAATTTCATTGTGCTTATGCTCATTTTGAAGATTTTGACATTTTCACCTAAAGTGCACAATCAGGCTGAAAACGCATTTAAAGCCATAAAAAGTTCATTTTGGCTCTCACACCTAAACAAAACGTTGTAGACTCAACATTTTTGCTGTATTTAGTGTATTCTAGCATCCTGAAGATGATTCCAGCATTAATTTCATTGTGCTTATGCTCATTTTTAAGATTTTGACATTTTCACCTTAAGTGTACAATCAGGGGCTGAAAACGCGTTTAAAGCAATAAAAAGTTCATTTTGGCTCTCACACCTAAACTAAACATTGTAGACTCAAAATTTTTGCTGTATTTAGTGTATTCTAGCATCCTGAAGATGATTCCAGCATTAATTTCATTGTGCTTATGCTCATTTTGAAGATTTTGACATTTTCACCTAAAGTGCACAATCAGGCTGAAAACGCATTTAAAGCCATAAAAAGTTCATTTTGGCTCTCACACCTAAACAAAACGTTGTAGACTCAACATTTTTGCTGTATTTAGTGTATTCTAGCATCCTGAAGATGATTCCAGCATTAATTTCATTGTGCTTATGCTCATTTTGAAGATTTTGACATTTTCACCTTAAGTGTACAATCAGGGGCTGAAAACGCGTTTAAAGCAATAAAAAGTTCATTTTGGCTCTCACACCTAAACTAAACGTTGTAGACTCAAAATTTTTGCTGTATTTAGTGTATTCTAGCATCCTGAAGATGATTCCAGCATTAATTTCATTGTGCTTATGCTCATTTTTAAGATTTTGACATTTTCACCTAAAGTGCACAATCAGGCTGAAAACGCGTTTAAAGCAATAAAAAGTTCATTTTGGCTCTCACACCTAAACTAAAGGTTGTAGACTCAAAATTTTTGCTGTATTTAGTGTATTCTAGCATCCTGAAGATGATTCCAGCATTAATTTCATTGTGCTTATGCTCATTTTGAAGATTTTGACATTTTCACCTTAAGTGTACAATCAGGGGCTGAAAACGCGTTTAAAGCAATAAAAAGTTCATTTTGGCTCTCACACCTAAACTAAACGTTGTAGACTCAAAATTTTTGCTGTATTTAGTGTATTCTAGCATCCTGAAGATGATTCCAGCATTAATTTCATTGTGCTTATGCTCATTTTGAAGATTTTGACATTTTCACCTAAAGTGCACAATCAGGCTGAAAACGCATTTAAAGCCATAAAAAGTTCATTTTGGCTCTCACACCTAAACAAAACGTTGTAGACTCAACATTTTTGCTGTATTTAGTGTATTCTAGCATCCTGAAGATGATTCCAGCATTAATTTCATTGTGCTTATGCTCATTTTGAAGATTTTGACATTTTCACCTTAAGTGTACAATCAGGGGCTGAAAACGCGTTTAAAGCAATAAAAAGTTCATTTTGGCTCTCACACCTAAACTAAACGTTGTAGACTCAAAATTTTTGCTGTATTTAGTGTATTCTAGCATCCTGAAGATGATTCCAGCATTAATTTCATTGTGCTTATGCTCATTTTTAAGATTTTGACATTTTCACCTAAAGTGCACAATCAGGCTGAAAACGCGTTTAAAGCAATAAAAAGTTCATTTTGGCTCTCACACCTAAACTAAAGGTTGTAGACTCAAAATTTTTGCTGTATTTAGTGTATTCTAGCATCCTGAAGATGATTCCAGCATTAATTTCATTGTGCTTATGCTCATTTTGAAGATTTTGACATTTTCACCTTAAGTGTACAATCAGGGGCTGAAAACGCGTTTAAAGCAATAAAAAGTTCATTTTGGCTCTCACACCTAAACTAAACGTTGTAGACTCAAAATTTTTGCTGTATTTAGTGTATTCTAGCATCCTGAAGATGATTCCAGCATTAATTTCATTGTGCTTATGCTCATTTTTAAGATTTTGACATTTTCACCTAAAGTGCACAATCAGGCTGAAAACGCATTTAAAGCCATAAAAAGTTCATTTTGGCTCTCACACCTAAACAAAACGTTGTAGACTCAACATTTTTGCTGTATTTAGTGTATTCTAGCATCCTGAAGATGATTCCAGCATTAATTTCATTGTGCTTATGCTCATTTTGAAGATTTTGACATTTTCACCTAAAGTGCACAATCAGGCTGAAAACGCATTTAAAGCCATAAAAAGTTCATTTTGGCTCTCACACCTAAACAAAACGTTGTAGACTCAACATTTTTGCTGTATTTAGTGTATTCTAGCATCCTGAAGATGATTCCAGCATTAATTTCATTGTGCTTATGCTCATTTTGAAGATTTTGACATTTTCAACTTAAGTGTACAATCAGGGGCTGAAAATGCGTTTAAAGCAATAAAAAGTTCATTTTGGCTCTCACACCTAAACTAAACGTTGTAGACTCAAAATTTTTGCTGTATTTAGTGTATTCTAGCATCCTGAAGATGATTCCAGCATTAATTTCATTGTGCTTATGCTCATTTTGAAGATTTTGACATTTTCACCTTAAGTGTACAATCAGGGGCTGAAAACGCGTTTAAAGCAATAAAAAGTTCATTTTGGCTCTCACACCTAAACTAAACGTTGTAGACTCAAAATTTTTGCTGTATTTAGTGTATTCTAGCATCCTGAAGATGATTCCAGCATTAATTTCATTGTGCTTATGCTCATTTTGAAGATTTTGACATTTTCACCTTAAGTGTACAATCAGGGGCTGAAAACGCGTTTAAAGCAATAAAAAGTTCATTTTGGCTCTCACACCTAAACTAAACGTTGTAGACTCAAAATTTTTGCTGTATTTAGTGTATTCTAGCATCCTGAAGATGATTCCAGCATTAATTTCATTGTGCTTATGCTCATTTTTAAGATTTTGACATTTTCACCTAAAGTGCACAATCAGGCTGAAAACGCGTTTAAAGCAATAAAAAGTTCATTTTGGCTCTCACACCTAAACTAAACGTTGTAGACTCAAAATGTTTGCTGTATTTAGTGTATTCTAGCATCCTGAAGATGATTCCAGCATTAATTTCATTGTGCTTATGCTCATTTTGAAGATTTTGACATTTTCACCTAAAGTGCACAATCAGGCTGAAAACGCATTTAAAGCCATAAAAAGTTCATTTTGGCTCTCACACCTAAACAAAACGTTGTAGACTCAACATTTTTGCTGTATTTAGTGTATTCTAGCATCCTGAAGATGATTCCAGCATTAATTTCATTGTGCTTATGCTCATTTTTAAGATTTTGACATTTTCACCTTAAGTGTACAATCAGGGGCTGAAAACGCGTTTAAAGCAATAAAAAGTTCATTTTGGCTCTCACACCTAAACTAAACATTGTAGACTCAAAATTTTTGCTGTATTTAGTGTATTCTAGCATCCTGAAGATGATTCCAGCATTAATTTCATTGTGCTTATGCTCATTTTGAAGATTTTGACATTTTCACCTTAAGTGTACAATCAGGGGCTGAAAACGCGTTTAAAGCAATAAAAAGTTCATTTTGGCTCTCACACCTAAACTAAACGTTGTAGACTCAAAATTGTTGCTGTATTTAGTGTATTCTAGCATCCTGAAGATGATTCCAGCATTAATTTCATTGTGCTTATGCTCATTTTGAAGATTTTGACATTTTCACCTTAAGTGTACAATCAGGGGCTGAAAACGCGTTTAAAGCAATAAAAAGTTCATTTTGGCTCTCACACCTAAACTAAACGTTGTAGACTCAAAATTTTTGCTGTATTTAGTGTATTCTAGCATCCTGAAGATGATTCCAGCATTAATTTCATTGTGCTTATGCTCATTTTTAAGATTTTGACATTTTCACCTAAAGTGCACAATCAGGCTGAAAACGCGTTTAAAGCAATAAAAAGTTCATTTTGGCTCTCACACCTAAACTAAACGTTGTAGACTCAAAATTTTTGCTGTATTTAGTGTATTCTAGCATCCTGAAGATGATTCCAGCATTAATTTCATTGTGCTTATGCTCATTTTGAAGATTTTGACATTTTCACCTAAAGTGCACAATCAGGCTGAAAACGCATTTAAAGCCATAAAAAGTTCATTTTGGCTCTCACACCTAAACAAAACGTTGTAGACTCAAAATTTTTGCTGTATTTAGTGTATTCTAGCATCCTGAAGATGATTCCAGCATTAATTTCATTGTGCTTATGCTCATTTTTAAGATTTTGACATTTTCACCTTAAGTGTACAATCAGGGGCTGAAAACGCGTTTAAAGCAATAAAAAGTTCATTTTGGCTCTCACACCTAAACTAAACGTTGTAGACTCAAAATTTTTGCTGTATTTAGTGTATTCTAGCATCCTGAAGATGATTCCAGCATTAATTTCATTGTGCTTATGCTCATTTTGAAGATTTTGACATTTTCACCTTAAGTGTACAATCAGGGGCTGAAAACGCGTTTAAAGCAATAAAAAGTTCATTTTGGCTCTCACACCTAAACTAAACCTTGTAGACTCAAAATTTTTGCTGTATTTAGTGTATTCTAGCATCCTGAAGATGATTCCAGCATTAATTTCATTGTGCTTATGCTCATTTTTAAGATTTTGACATTTTCACCTAAAGTGCACAATCAGGCTGAAAACGCGTTTAAAGCAATAAAAAGTTCATTTTGGCTCTCACACCTAAACTAAACGTTGTAGACTCAAAATTTTTGCTGTATTTAGTGTATTCTAGCATCCTGAAGATGATTCCAGCATTAATTTCATTGTGCTTATGCTCATTTTTAAGATTTTGACATTTTCACCTAAAGTGCACAATCAGGCTGAAAACGCGTTTAAAGCAATAAAAAGTTCATTTTGGCTCTCACACCTAAACTAAACGTTGTAGACTCAAAATTTTTGCTGTATTTAGTGTATTCTAGCATCCTGAAGATGATTCCAGCATTAATTTCATTGTGCTTATGCTCATTTTGAAGATTTTGACATTTTCACCTAAAGTGCACAATCAGGCTGAAAACGCATTTAAAGCCATAAAAAGTTCATTTTGGCTCTCACACCTAAACAAAACGTTGTAGACTCAACATTTTTGCTGTATTTAGTGTATTCTAGCATCCTGAAGATGATTCCAGCATTAATTTCATTGTGCTTATGCTCATTTTGAAGATTTTGACATTTTCAACTTAAGTGTACAATCAGGGGCTGAAAATGCGTTTAAAGCAATAAAAAGTTCATTTTGGCTCTCACACCTAAACTAAACGTTGTAGACTCAAAATTTTTGCTGTATTTAGTGTATTCTAGCATCCTGAAGATGATTCCAGCATTAATTTCATTGTGCTTATGCTCATTTTGAAGATTTTGACATTTTCACCTTAAGTGTACAATCAGGGGCTGAAAACGCGTTTAAAGCAATAAAAAGTTCATTTTGGCTCTCACACCTAAACTAAACGTTGTAGACTCAAAATTTTTGCTGTATTTAGTGTATTCTAGCATCCTGAAGATGATTCCAGCATTAATTTCATTGTGCTTATGCTCATTTTTAAGATTTTGACATTTTCACCTAAAGTGCACAATCAGGCTGAAAACGCGTTTAAAGCAATAAAAAGTTCATTTTGGCTCTCACACCTAAACTAAACGTTGTAGACTCAAAATTTTTGCTGTATTTAGTGTATTCTAGCATCCTGAAGATGATTCCAGCATTAATTTCATTGTGCTTATGCTCATTTTGAAGATTTTGACATTTTCACCTAAAGTGCACAATCAGGCTGAAAACGCATTTAAAGCCATAAAAAGTTCATTTTGGCTCTCACACCTAAACAAAACGTTGTAGACTCAAAATTTTTGCTGTATTTAGTGTATTCTAGCATCCTGAAGATGATTCCAGCATTAATTTCATTGTGCTTATGCTCATTTTTAAGATTTTGACATTTTCACCTTAAGTGTACAATCAGGGGCTGAAAACGCGTTTAAAGCAATAAAAAGTTCATTTTGGCTCTCACACCTAAACTAAACGTTGTAGACTCAAAATTTTTGCTGTATTTAGTGTATTCTAGCATCCTGAAGATGATTCCAGCATTAATTTCATTGTGCTTATGCTCATTTTTAAGATTTTGACATTTTCACCTAAAGTGCACAATCAGGCTGAAAACGCATTTAAAGCCATAAAAAGTTCATTTTGGCTCTCACACCTAAACAAAACGTTGTAGACTCAACATTTTTGCTGTATTTAGTGTATTCTAGCATCCTGAAGATGATTCCAGCATTAATTTCATTGTGCTTATGCTCATTTTGAAGATTTTGACATTTTCACCTTAAGTGTACAATCAGGGGCTGAAAACGCGTTTAAAGCAATAAAAAGTTCATTTTGGCTCTCACACCTAAACTAAACCTTGTAGACTCAAAATTTTTGCTGTATTTAGTGTATTCTAGCATCCTGAAGATGATTCCAGCATTAATTTCATTGTGCTTATGCTCATTTTTAAGATTTTGACATTTTCACCTAAAGTGCACAATCAGGCTGAAAACGCGTTTAAAGCAATAAAAAGTTCATTTTGGCTCTCACACCTAAACTAAACGTTGTAGACTCAAAATTTTTGCTGTATTTAGTGTATTCTAGCATCCTGAAGATGATTCCAGCATTAATTTCATTGTGCTTATGCTCATTTTTAAGATTTTGACATTTTCACCTAAAGTGCACAATCAGGCTGAAAACGCGTTTAAAGCAATAAAAAGTTCATTTTGGCTCTCACACCTAAACTAAACGTTGTAGACTCAAAATTTTTGCTGTATTTAGTGTATTCTAGCATCCTGAAGATGATTCCAGCATTAATTTCATTGTGCTTATGCTCATTTTTAAGATTTTGACATTTTCACCTAAAGTGCACAATCAGGCTGAAAACGCGTTTAAAGCAATAAAAAGTTCATTTTGGCTCTCACACCTAAACTAAAGGTTGTAGACTCAAAATTTTTGCTGTATTTAGTGTATTCTAGCATCCTGAAGATGATTCCAGCATTAATTTCATTGTGCTTATGCTCATTTTGAAGATTTTGACATTTTCACCTTAAGTGTACAATCAGGGGCTGAAAACGCGTTTAAAGCAATAAAAAGTTCATTTTGGCTCTCACACCTAAACTAAACGTTGTAGACTCAAAATTTTTGCTGTATTTAGTGTATTCTAGCATCCTGAAGATGATTCCAGCATTAATTTCATTGTGCTTATGCTCATTTTGAAGATTTTGACATTTTCACCTTAAGTGTACAATCAGGGGCTGAAAACGCGTTTAAAGCAATAAAAAGTTCATTTTGGCTCTCACACCTAAACTAAACGTTGTAGACTCAAAATTGTTGCTGTATTTAGTGTATTCTAGCATCCTGAAGATGATTCCAGCATTAATTTCATTGTGCTTATGCTCATTTTGAAGATTTTGACATTTTCACCTTAAGTGTACAATCAGGGGCTGAAAACGCGTTTAAAGCAATAAAAAGTTCATTTTGGCTCTCACACCTAAACTAAACGTTGTAGACTCAAAATTTTTGCTGTATTTAGTGTATTCTAGCATCCTGAAGATGATTCCAGCATTAATTTCATTGTGCTTATGCTCATTTTTAAGATTTTGACATTTTCACCTAAAGTGCACAATCAGGCTGAAAACGCGTTTAAAGCAATAAAAAGTTCATTTTGGCTCTCACACCTAAACTAAACGTTGTAGACTCAAAATTTTTGCTGTATTTAGTGTATTCTAGCATCCTGAAGATGATTCCAGCATTAATTTCATTGTGCTTATGCTCATTTTGAAGATTTTGACATTTTCACCTAAAGTGCACAATCAGGCTGAAAACGCATTTAAAGCCATAAAAAGTTCATTTTGGCTCTCACACCTAAACAAAACGTTGTAGACTCAAAATTTTTGCTGTATTTAGTGTATTCTAGCATCCTGAAGATGATTCCAGCATTAATTTCATTGTGCTTATGCTCATTTTTAAGATTTTGACATTTTCACCTTAAGTGTACAATCAGGGGCTGAAAACGCGTTTAAAGCAATAAAAAGTTCATTTTGGCTCTCACACCTAAACTAAACGTTGTAGACTCAAAATTTTTGCTGTATTTAGTGTATTCTAGCATCCTGAAGATGATTCCAGCATTAATTTCATTGTGCTTATGCTCATTTTTAAGATTTTGACATTTTCACCTAAAGTGCACAATCAGGCTGAAAACGCGTTTAAAGCAATAAAAAGTTCATTTTGGCTCTCACACCTAAACTAAACGTTGTAGACTCAAAATTTTTGCTGTATTTAGTGTATTCTAGCATCCTGAAGATGATTCCAGCATTAATTTCATTGTGCTTATGCTCATTTTGAAGATTTTGACATTTTCACCTTAAGTGTACAATCAGGGGCTGAAAACGCGTTTAAAGCAATAAAAAGTTCATTTTGGCTCTCACACCTAAACTAAACGTTGTAGACTCAAAATTTTTGCTGTATTTAGTGTATTCTAGCATCCTGAAGATGATTCCAGCATTAATTTCATTGTGCTTATGCTCATTTTTAAGATTTTGACATTTTCACCTAAAGTGCACAATCAGGCTGAAAACGCATTTAAAGCCATAAAAAGTTCATTTTGGCTCTCACACCTAAACAAAACGTTGTAGACTCAACATTTTTGCTGTATTTAGTGTATTCTAGCATCCTGAAGATGATTCCAGCATTAATTTCATTGTGCTTATGCTCATTTTGAAGATTTTGACATTTTCACCTTAAGTGTACAATCAGGGGCTGAAAACGCGTTTAAAGCAATAAAAAGTTCATTTTGGCTCTCACAACTAAACTAAACCTTGTAGACTCAAAATTTTTGCTGTATTTAGTGTATTCTAGCATCCTGAAGATGATTCCAGCATTAATTTCATTGTGCTTATGCTCATTTTGAAGATTTTGACATTTTCACCTAAAGTGCACAATCAGGCTGAAAACGCATTTAAAGCCATAAAAAGTTCATTTTGGCTCTCACACCTAAACAAAACGTTGTAGACTCAACATTTTTGCTGTATTTAGTGTATTCTAGCATCCTGAAGATGATTCCAGCATTAATTTCATTGTGCTTATGCTCATTTTGAAGATTTTGACATTTTCACCTTAAGTGTACAATCAGGGGCTGAAAACGCGTTTAAAGCAATAAAAAGTTCATTTTGGCTCTCACACCTAAACTAAACCTTGTAGACTCAAAATTTTTGCTGTATTTAGTGTATTCTAGCATCCTGAAGATGATTCCAGCATTAATTTCATTGTGCTTATGCTCATTTTTAAGATTTTGACATTTTCACCTAAAGTGCACAATCAGGCTGAAAACGCGTTTAAAGCAATAAAAAGTTCATTTTGGCTCTCACACCTAAACTAAACGTTGTAGACTCAAAATTTTTGCTGTATTTAGTGTATTCTAGCATCCTGAAGATGATTCCAGCATTAATTTCATTGTGCTTATGCTCATTTTTAAGATTTTGACATTTTCACCTAAAGTGCACAATCAGGCTGAAAACGCGTTTAAAGCAATAAAAAGTTCATTTTGGCTCTCACACCTAAACTAAACGTTGTAGACTCAAAATTTTTGCTGTATTTAGTGTATTCTAGCATCCTGAAGATGATTCCAGCATTAATTTCATTGTGCTTATGCTCATTTTGAAGATTTTGACATTTTCACCTAAAGTGCACAATCAGGCTGAAAACGCATTTAAAGCCATAAAAAGTTCATTTTGGCTCTCACACCTAAACAAAACGTTGTAGACTCAACATTTTTGCTGTATTTAGTGTATTCTAGCATCCTGAAGATGATTCCAGCATTAATTTCATTGTGCTTATGCTCATTTTGAAGATTTTGACATTTTCAACTTAAGTGTACAATCAGGGGCTGAAAATGCGTTTAAAGCAATAAAAAGTTCATTTTGGCTCTCACACCTAAACTAAACGTTGTAGACTCAAAATTTTTGCTGTATTTAGTGTATTCTAGCATCCTGAAGATGATTCCAGCATTAATTTCATTGTGCTTATGCTCATTTTGAAGATTTTGACATTTTCACCTTAAGTGTACAATCAGGGGCTGAAAACTCGTTTAAAGCAATAAAAAGTTCATTTTGGCTCTCACACCTAAACTAAACGTTGTAGACTCAAAATTTTTGCTGTATTTAGTGTATTCTAGCATCCTGAAGATGATTCCAGCATTAATTTCATTGTGCTTATGCTCATTTTGAAGATTTTGACATTTTCACCTTAAGTGTACAATCAGGGGCTGAAAACGCGTTTAAAGCAATAAAAAGTTCATTTTGGCTCTCACACCTAAACTAAACGTTGTAGACTCAAAATTTTTGCTGTATTTAGTGTATTCTAGCATCCTGAAGATGATTCCAGCATTAATTTCATTGTGCTTATGCTCATTTTTAAGATTTTGACATTTTCACCTAAAGTGCACAATCAGGCTGAAAACGCGTTTAAAGCAATAAAAAGTTCATTTTGGCTCTCACACCTAAACTAAACGTTGTAGACTCAAAATGTTTGCTGTATTTAGTGTATTCTAGCATCCTGAAGATGATTCCAGCATTAATTTCATTGTGCTTATGCTCATTTTGAAGATTTTGACATTTTCACCTAAAGTGCACAATCAGGCTGAAAACGCATTTAAAGCCATAAAAAGTTCATTTTGGCTCTCACACCTAAACAAAACGTTGTAGACTCAACATTTTTGCTGTATTTAGTGTATTCTAGCATCCTGAAGATGATTCCAGCATTAATTTCATTGTGCTTATGCTCATTTTTAAGATTTTGACATTTTCACCTTAAGTGTACAATCAGGGGCTGAAAACGCGTTTAAAGCAATAAAAAGTTCATTTTGGCTCTCACACCTAAACTAAACATTGTAGACTCAAAATTTTTGCTGTATTTAGTGTATTCTAGCATCCTGAAGATGATTCCAGCATTAATTTCATTGTGCTTATGCTCATTTTGAAGATTTTGACATTTTCACCTAAAGTGCACAATCAGGCTGAAAACGCATTTAAAGCCATAAAAAGTTCATTTTGGCTCTCACACCTAAACAAAACGTTGTAGACTCAACATTTTTGCTGTATTTAGTGTATTCTAGCATCCTGAAGATGATTCCAGCATTAATTTCATTGTGCTTATGCTCATTTTGAAGATTTTGACATTTTCACCTTAAGTGTACAATCAGGGGCTGAAAACGCGTTTAAAGCAATAAAAAGTTCATTTTGGCTCTCACACCTAAACTAAACGTTGTAGACTCAAAATTTTTGCTGTATTTAGTGTATTCTAGCATCCTGAAGATGATTCCAGCATTAATTTCATTGTGCTTATGCTCATTTTTAAGATTTTGACATTTTCACCTAAAGTGCACAATCAGGCTGAAAACGCGTTTAAAGCAATAAAAAGTTCATTTTGGCTCTCACACCTAAACTAAAGGT